>NW_026526732.1:112524110-113724110 GCF_024362965.1 Panthera pardus | reverse complement strand
GCCTCCTGACACTCTGATTAAAAGACAGGCATGCCATTGATTTTGGACATCAACCCTGTGTGCTGATCCTTCATGATGCTTCTCTCATCCCCAAAGCCAGCCTCTACCCTGAAGCACATTTTGACATTCCTTTACTGTTTTTTAAGAAGGAAGGTACACATATTCAATGTTGTGGAAGAACAGTGGAAATGAAGACAAGATCAAAGCAAAATACAAACAAAACAAGACTGTAGAGTCAGAATTAACATCCAAACAAAAGTGTTTACTTTGGCAGAAATACCTGGGAAATCTAATGGCTGCACGTCTACTTTCAAGTTCACGTTGAACCTCCGCCCATTTACATATTTGCAAATGTAAGTAAATTTATGCACTGAAGTGAGCTAGCGAACACGGAAAATCCTGGAAGGTGCCGTGTCGATTGATGGTCGTTGTCGGCCGTGATGTACTCAGCATCCTGCTAACTGTTCCTGGCTCTCAAGGACCCCTGTCCCCAGAGGGCTTCTAGTCAAACCCCTGTCGTATTGCACGTGCTACTTAGCATTGAGCATTGTGCATTTCTATTTTACATTCTCCTTGGCTAAACGGATTTGAAGACCCACGTTGAATTGTCTCTCACCCGTGTAAGTGCTGGATTTTCCAGGACAGACCAGTGTCAACAAAGCATACGATGAAAGAGGAATCCAGTTGAAAAGAGAGGAGACACAGATTTTGATGTGCACCTAGAGGAAAGGGTAATGAAGGGGCTAATCAGAGGAAGGACATGCGTTGGTAGTGGAAGAGGTGAAGGGCTTTATAGAATGGGTGTTTCCCTTCTTAGTGGTATGGAATCTTAGAACTATAAGCACATTTGGTCAACTAGTTGGGCAAACTTGGGCACAGGAGAGCTTGGGAACTATCTCCACAGGCAGCCCATTTGTTGTAGGTCTGCGTAAAACAACCCAGGCTCCCTTCCCTTGATTTGGTCTCTTTATATCATCCTGAGTCTGGTATTTTGAATTTTGGATCACGTTTGTCTATTTTAGAGAAACGTTAGCAATTGGATAGGAATCGGTCACCTAGAATGCTTCATATCGTGAAAGCTTTAAGAATCTTCTATGGAACAGAGTATCTGGACATATGCAAAGCATTATGTATTTGAGTTCTCAGAACCTGGGACCAGAATCCCCGGATTTACATCCTGGCTCCGCTACTTACTAGCTGATCCGTTTTCTTCATTAGTAAAACAATACTGGGAGAAGAAACAAATGAGGTTATATGTGAAAAGTAACGGCTACATAGGAAGCTTTCAAAAAATGGTGAACTAGTATGCATTTGAGTAGAAGTCAAACACTTGAGTACTTTTTGACGACGTCCAGTATGATTTACTAGTTACCAGATAACGCCTTTGTTTCACACAGAATTCTAATCGTTGCCTTTTTTTCCCCAGAAGTAAAATCATTTGATGGAACTACTCTTAGCAGATCTAGATCTTGATTTGGAAGTTTTGGATGAAACCTTGAGTGTTTGACTAGTCTGCATTATCAACTGAAATCAAAAGCAAATTTAATTCACTTAAATATGAATTTGTACTTCAGCATGGAAAATAATTGTTTGGATATCTAGAACACCTCAAGTAACATTCTGGTTTCTTAATGTTAAAAATTGTGAAACCAATTAAAAAAAAATACAGTCTGTAAGGGGAAAAACTTGTTTTCCCTTAAGGTTATGAAAAGCTTCATAAAAGCCATCTTTACGTGAATTTTTGAAGTCTATACTGCCTAATTACTGAAATATCATAAAATATGAGGAAACCACAAACTAAGAAGAGGGTTACTGCAGGACTTAAGCAATTGATAAACTAAATAGGAAAATCTTGTAAACGATGCAAACATTGCCATGGAAAAGGGACAGGAAGTGAGCCAGGGACCCCTCATGTTCCATTCCAAAGACCCTGGAGGTTTGGCAGAAGAGAAAATCCTTTCTGAGACCCCCTGTTCATTTTGTGTCTAAATAAATTTTTTTAGTGTTGAATGTAGAAGCTGATTTAAAAGAAAATTTTTTTTAACGTGTATTTATTTTTGAGACAGAGACAGAGCATGAACGGGGGAGGGTCAGAGAGAGGGAGACACAGAATCCGAAACAGGCTCTAGGCTCTGAGCTGTCAGCACAGAGCCCGACGCGGGGCTCGAACTCACAGACCGCGAGATCATGACCTGAGCCAAAGTCAGACACTCAACCCACTGAGCCACCCAGGCGCCCCTGACTTTTTTTTTTTTTTTCCAAGTGTGGGGAAACTTCCAATAACAGGTTTATTTTACAGTCAGCACTTTGTCCTGATCTCCACAGAGGTGGTTCTTACCTTCCTCCTTTTTTCTCAAACTTCTTGCCCTGGCTACCTGAGTATGCTTATAAAAGAAACTTTGGGCACCAGCTCCCTCTTTCCAGCCATGGTCCCCATCTGCACCTTTGCTGCGTATGGAAGGAGGCCCCCTGTTAGTCCCACTCAGTTGGCTTCCTTTGCTCTCAACCCATATCCGTTTCCCCCTTCTCTTTACCATTCTTGCTGCTTTCTCCTTTTTCTTTTTTCTGACCCCTCAATTCTGTTAGTACCTGCTCAGTCGTCTCATTAGGTATGAATCACGTGCGTAAGAGTGGTATTTCATAGTTGTTAGTATTCTCACAAAATCGCAAGACTATCACCATGGTCTAATTCCAGAATATCTTCATCACCATTAGCATTTAACGTTTATTTATTTTTGAGACAGAGAGAGACAGAGCATGAACGGGGGAGGGTCACAGAGAGAAGGAGACACAGAATCTGAAACAGGCTCCAGGCTCTGAGCCGTCAGCACAGAGGCCGACGCGGGGCTCGAACCCACGGACCGTGAGATCATGACCTGAGCCGAAGTCGGACGCTTAACCGACTGAGCCACCCAGGCGCCCCATCACCATTAGCATTTACTCTCCACTTCTCTCTTCCCCCAACCCTTGGAAACCGCTAATCTGTTTCTGGCTCTGAATTTCCTTGGTACGGACATTTCACAGAAATGGAATCCTACAGTCTGTGGCTTTTTGTGTCTGGCTTTTTTCACTTGGCATAATATTTTCACAGTTTCTTCACGTTCATACATTTTTCAGCGTGTTCTGATACTTACGGATGCTTGAATGGTACTACCATCTTGGAAGGTACCATACTTGATTTACCTGTTCGTTGGTTGGTGGACTTTCGGGTGGTTGCACATTTTTGGCTGTTTTGAAAGATGCTGTGAACATTTGTGGACAAGTTTTTGTGTGGACGCACCTTTTCAGTTCTCCTAGGTATACATCCAGAGGTGGAAATTTGGGGGTGATGGAAGAATTCTATGCTTAACAGTTTGAGGAGTGGTCTGTTTTCCAAAATGCCGGCACCACTGTGCATTCCTACCAGTGGTGTGTGAGGGTTCCAATTCTACACCCTCCCCAACACCTACCACTGTCAGTCTTTTTTTTTTATTCTAGCCGTCCTAGTGGATGCAAAGTGGTTATTGATCTCCTGGTGTCTTCACAGACGTCATTTTCTCTGGAAACCGGTCTTGAATACCTCAACTCCTCTTCCCCTCTTTGGACTGTGTTAACACTTCCTCCTCTGGACTTTCACGGTGCCTGTGCTTAGTCTTGAACATCCCTCGTCACACTGAATTACAATGGTCTGTTAACATTATCTACTCCATCAGAGTGTGAGTGTATTAGGGAGGGTACTAAAATATCATTTCCTGTGGTATCTGCTAGGATTCACACAGATGCCTGACAGTTGAGTCTTATCTTTTTGAGTAGAGAGGGGAAGGGTAGGAGACATGCTGACTAGACGTGATAGCATTATTACCTGAGCCCCGAACAGGAGAAACGAAGTACTCATTGGTGTTTTGTTTTTTCTTTTTTTTTTTTGTTAGCTGTTACTTAGTTGACTAGGAGAAAAGACAAGACTTCTTGGCCTGTAGGGTTTGCTAGAATGTTTTCTTTACTATTGTACTAGTGAATTAGAGTCCCTTAATTTTAGCAAAGAATTGGAAGGGAAGAGGTAATATATATAGATATATTAAAACAAAATATCACCCTAAGGAGAAAGCACGTAAGTGATTTTATTTCATTTTTTTTATGTTTACCTTTATTTTTGAGAGACAGAGAGACAGAGACACTGACCAGGGGAGGGGCAGAGAGAGAGGGAGACACAGAATCCCAAGCAGGCTCTAGGCTCCAAGGTGTTAGCACAGAGCCCTACGGGGGGGCTTGAACCCACGAACTGTGAGATCGTGACCTGAGCCCAAGTCGGATGCCTAACTGACTGAGCCGCTCGAGCACCCCATTAAGTGACTTTGAAAATATAAATCCATGAGCCATTTTTACTTTGAACCTTTTGAAAAGCATAACTGATTAAGAACTGACTTTCCTTTTAAAAGAAGACTACTGGTTTCACATACTAGAGTAAAAAAAAAAAAAATCCAAAGGAGTTTGGAAGTCAAAGACAAGGCCATGAAATTTGTGGACCTTCAATACTAACCTATAGTTCTGATGGTACTTAGGTACAAGTATCAGGACTCTGAGGTCTATTAGCATCAGAGTTGAACAGATAGAGATCAGTGCTGGGGAACAAAAGCGGGAAGTGGAATTAAACATAATTAAAGACTTAAAAAAATAAGTTTGAATTAGAAAGCACATCCAGCTTGAGGTTGACTCAGTAAATTAGAATGCCCTGTGCATAAGTACAGATGAAAAGGCATATTTAATTAGTTCTTTTGAGCTTTTCTCTTCCAAAAACCTATTTGCCTTTATATAATATTTAGATAATTTTGTTTCCGGTTGTTACTTATGATCCTATAAGGGTTTGTTTTAGTGTTCTAGGTTTTTCTTAGTTGAAATGAGGTTATTCTTGGCGTGGAGAGCCATTCCCTTATTTGATGGTGCTCTCAGGGTGTTGGAAAGTCTCTCCTGCTGCTTTGCTATGATTTTTGTGTGCTTCTGGAATGAAGAGGAAATGGGGGAGGGACAGAGAAACAAATGTAAGTTGGACCCAGATCAGTGAGATAGTATCAGATGAGGCCAAAATGAATTTGGCAGATGTTCTTCCCGTTTCCCACTCGGGCGCACACATATTGTTACTTGGGATACTGCTTGCATTTCTTTCATACTTCTAAGGTTTTTCTGCAGCTTCAGTAACAAACGTTAACTTCAAAGAAGTGCCAGGAATGAATATTGGTGTTTTCTTTCTTTGTTCCTTCCTTCCTTCCTTCCTTCCTTCCTTCCTTCCTTCCTTCCTTCCTTTTGTTTCTATTCTTTCTTTCCTTTTTTCTCTCTTTCCTTCCTTCCCCTTTCTTTCCTTTCTCCCTTCCTTTCCTTCGTTCCTTTCTTCCCTTCCTTTCCTTCCCTTTCCTTCCTTCCTTCCCTCCCTCCCTTCCCTCCCTCCCTTCCCTTCCTTCCTTCCTTCCTTCCTTCCTTCCTTCCTTTCCCTTCCTTTTCTTCCTTCTCTTTTCCTCCTTCTCTTTTCCTCTTCCTTGTGTCTGAATGTGCTTTGAATGGGTATTTTGCTATTAAAATTTGGTTAATAAATAAAATAGCAGGTGCCTTTTTAGCAAAGAAATGAGAGCATGGAGAGATGAAGAGGGTGGAAGGTATATATTTTTACAGCCCCGCCTATTGAGTTTGAATTCTCATTTTGCCAAGGATAGTTGCATGACTTTTGCAAATCAATCCGTCTAGCTTCCCTCAATAAGTAAAATGGGTATTTTTGGTTTTACTTCATTGTGTTGTGATGGACAAAGAATGTAATGACACGAAGGCATTCAAAAAACGGGAGCTCTTTGAAAATCATCTCATTCCCAGGCAGGGGTGGGGGGGTGGTGTGGAGCCCTGAATCATTCTTAGAAAAAGTAAATTTTTTTTAATGTTTGTTTTTGTGAGAGAGAGGGGAAGGGAGGGGCAGAGAGAGAGGGAGAGAGTCTCCAAAGCGGGCTCTGCGCTGACAGCAGAGAGCCCTACGTGAGGCTCAAACCTGCAAACTGTGAGATCACGACCTGAGCTGAAGTCAGATGCCCAACGGACTCAGACACCCAGGGGCCCTGAAAAAGTAAATTTTCTTATCAAACCATTTTTGTAAATGTCACCTAGGCACTTTATTTTTAGGATAGGTAATTGAGATATGAATGGTAACTCTTTCCCTGGAAAGATAAGAAAAACGAGTAAAAATAAGAGTGGAAGGACATAAACCTGTACAGATGAAACAATAGAGCACCATGCGGTAATTAATATGTATTTAATGAAAGTTTATTAACATTGAATGGGAGTAAGAGGAATCCAGTGGTGTTTTTTTTCTGGCACTATATACATCTGGTAGTCAACTTGGAATTGGCCTTTAAAAATGTGTGTGTGTGTGTGTGTATATATGATACAGGTATATAAATATTTTCCAAGGACTTTTATATTTATCTCCAGTGTAGATCTTAAGTATGTATTTGTATGGGTCTCTTATTCCATATATCTCAAGTATATCTATATGTACCTTGAAATCTATCATCCATAAATATATTGGATATATATATCCAAAGTAAAAAGAAGCTAGGTAACTTACCAACAAGTTTTTTCCCCATCATTTTCTTTCTTTTTTTTTTTTTTTTTAATTTTTTTTTTTTAACTTTTTTTTTTTAACATTTATTTATTTTTGAGACAGAGAGAGACAGAGCATGAATGGGGGAGGGGCAGAGAGAGAGGGAGACACAGAATCGGAAGCAGGCTCCAGGCTCTGAGCCATCAGCCCAGAGCCTGACGCGGGGCTCGAACTCACGGACCGCGAGATTGTGACCTGAGGCGAAGTCGGACGCTCAACTGACTGAGCCACCCAGGCACTCCCATCATTTTCAATAAAACTTATTTGAAAATAATTTGAGGTTGCAGGAAGGTCCGAAACAGTAGAATTCCTATGTACCTTTTACTCAGCTTCTCCAGTGATAGTATGTTCAGTAATCAGTAAAAATTATCAAAACCTGGAAATCGACTCTGGTAAGTTTACTCTTACAGACCTTATCTCACTCTAGTCTTTTTAAATGGAGAAAAGCACTCTTTAGGTCTCGCTTACCTGATGTTCACGTAAGTATACGTTAGAGATGGTAACCTTAAAAGATATTTTGAAGTCCGCATGCCTCTGGGTAAATCTCGGTTTTGCCGTTTCTTCCGACATGACCTTGAGGATTTCTCTTACCTTCTACGACCGTCCGTTTCTTCTTCTGTAGAAGGGGGTGTCATTGACATTACAGAAATGTTCTGAGGCTTAGTGATTGTATATTGTGAAGAGCCTTTTCAATACATGGTAGCTTTCAGTATCGCTGCTCTCTTGCCGAATTTTCATCAGAATCCCAAGTAGCTGCTCATTACCTTTAAGACAGTATGTGCACTTTGGCCCTTGGGAACACTTAGCAATTGAGGACCAGATACTAGTCAACAACTTCATGGTTCGTCGGCGTCCTTCTCTTGGTAACGTCTCTGCTATAGCTTATTGGCCCTCCTCACTTCCCTTCCACCCCAAACCTGTACGACCAACTCTTCCCTACTTTTGTTCTACCTCATGGGCCAGCAATCATTCCTCTCCTTGTATGAATTCAATTTTCCTCCAGGTCTCTTTTATTCTATGGATTCTGTGGAACCTAGTTAGCTTTAGATTTTTGTTTTGTTTTAATAATGCCTCTTGATTACTCAATTCTTTTTTCTCAGTTGTTTATGGCTCTTCATAGATGCCTTCTTCAAACCCAAGCTCACACACCTAGTTCCTGGTAACCCTGCACAGAAGTACCCTCCAGGAAACGTTTGCAGGGCTGCGATGGGGGCTGGAAAATATTGCAGGCTGTGGAGAGGGCTAACAGTGTTGTTTTGAAGCCTGTGCACACATAGGCATCTGTACTTGGAGGTAGCTGCCAGGGTGGAGACAAACTTCTGCGCTTTTGTGTGTGTGTGTGTGTGTGTGTGTGTGTGTGTATACCTCCTCTAGCCCAGAACTTTCTAGCCCCATTTAAATAATTTATGACTATTTCTAGTATTGGCCCAATAAAGGTATTTTCTGACCTTCTAGTATAGGGAGCTAAAGCTGTCCTCAAAAACGATTTTCAGTTGACTTGAAATAGAAATGTATACTTCTGACTTCTCATTGAGCTGTTCCTAGGAGCCTGGCGGACCTGTCTGGTCCCCGGCCTTGGCTTCCTGCTCTCCTGAGGTCTGTGTCACTTTCTCCCATTACCGCGTTTTCTGTTTGATTATCGTGGTCCTCAGTATTTCCACCCTTTTCTTATTTTCCAACTTGAGACTTCCAAGAGAGGGACTGCATTTTCTTACATCTACATGTTATTCAAATGTGTTTAAGGAATTTTTAAAAAGGTTCCTTTATGGTTTAAAGTATCCCTTTATGCTTTAGCAAGTGGCATATCGTTTCCTGCTTTAGCTTTGGCCTTGGGCCAGCAAGCTGGGGCTGAAGCAGGGGTGAAAAGTTCATTCTCCGGAAGTGCTGTGTGGATCTGATTCACGTGATTGGGAGCAGCCCCAGACTCCCTGTAATTCCCTGTGGATGTGAGTCTGGGCGAAGGCGGCACAAGAGGGGTCTTAATTCTCTTTTCTGTGCTTGAATGTTTAATGCATGTGTGGCACTATTATTCCAGGAATTCTCTATAATGCCCTTATTATTGTCTAGAGCGATTGTGTTTTAAAATGGAAAGTTGTAAACCATTGGTAGGTTATGCAATCAATTTAGTAGATAGAAACCAGCATGAAAAATTGGAAATAACATCTGGACATAAGATGTAACCTGTACTAAGGTGTTACTTTGTACAACTTTTGTTCAGTCCATATGTCCATACACATGTAAACATACATTCTCATGGGGCCCTACTTGTCTGTGCGTGCGTGCACGATGGCATCGGATTCCCCTGTCCCCCGTTCTCTTCCTTCTAGAACCCGGTTTTCAAAATGTATGTATTTCAATGAATGTGTTCTTATTGTACCTGTATTTTAATTCATGTAAATGGGCTGCACATCTTATTGTTTTCTTCACTTGGCATTATTTGGAAGTCCATGAATAATGCTGTGTGTACATCTCACCCATTGGGTTCAGTGCTCATAGTGTTACTGTGTCTGGAATACAGTTCTCTTCTTCCCCAGTGATGGACACAAACAAGGGTTGTTATCACTTTAGGTCACCACTAACAAGGCTTCTGTGAACAGCCTCAGCCATGCCCCCTACTGGAAAATACCAAGGAGCATTCATTTGGGATCTAGACGAAGAGTGTAATTGCTTGGCCATAGAGGGTGTGTGTGTGTGTGTGTGTGTGTGTGTGTGTGTGTGTATGTGTGTGTGTGTGTGGCTCAGATGCTGTTAACAGTATGGTTTCACCAAGTACTCTGATGACCCCGTAGTAGGGGTGTTTATATACTCACATCCTCACCCAATACTTAGCATTAAGTTTTCTAATTTTCTCCATTTTTTTAATCTAGTTGTTATGAGATATTTTTGTCTCATTTTGTTTTTGATTATTGATGAATTCAATTATTTTTTTTTATAGGCTCGTTGTCTTTTGTATTTTTCTTAGATTCTTTGCAGTTTGTCCAGTGGAATGTTTTGTATTTTTCCTATTGATTGACACAGTTTTTTGTGTAGTCCAGATAGTCTCCCTGGTGGGTTTCAGATTTTACAATATTCTCCTTGCCTGTCATTTTTCCATTAACTTTATCCATCATGTTCTTTTAGTGACTAAAAATCTTTAACATAATTCATCAAGATTCGACTTTGGGGGCTCTGTGAAAGAAATTAATCCCTATCTCTCTGTCATCAAAGTTAAATGGTCTATTATACTTTATAGTTTAATCTTTCACATTTAGGTCTTAACCCATCTGGAATTCATGGATCTACATGGTAGGGATCTAGTTTTCTCCATAGGATGATTGTGTCTTCCCTAAGGTGGTATCAGCTTTGTGCTCCATTGGTTTCTTGGTTCTTGAAACACACTCATGCTGTTCTGTTAGCATGGCTCAGTAGTATATTTCAATATCTAGCAGAGTAGGTCCTCTTTATTGCTCTTCTTTTTCAGGGTGGACTTAGGAAAGCTAGTAATTTCCTCAACAGGCAACTGAAAGTCTGATTTGGAATGTTTTTCATTTACTTAAAACAGGAAAAATAACATTATTTTAATGAGTCCCATCGAAGAGCTTTAACTGTGTGTGTATTCTATCGTTTATGTACCTTTTTACAGTTCACATTACTCTCCCCAGATAAAGGTATTCTTGTTAACATTTGGAGCCTAGAGAAGAAGGCAAGTAATACAAATACATAAAATGGTTCTGAAAT
Organism: Panthera pardus; assembly: GCF_024362965.1. Classification (NCBI taxonomy): domain Eukaryota; kingdom Metazoa; phylum Chordata; class Mammalia; order Carnivora; family Felidae; genus Panthera; species Panthera pardus. The sequence continues at coordinate 113,713,777 of NW_026526732.1, read as the reverse complement.
CGTTATAGAAAGTGAGGGTTTAGCAGTTGTGAAGGTAGTAATATCCTTTGATCATGGATTATTCATGCAAGAAGAAATATTCAAGATAATCTCAGATATACTAACATCGTATAGATTCCCAGTGAGGTCAAGAGAATCTCAAATTGAAATAAGGTCTTCTCCTAGTCCATTCTTCTTGCCAAAAACCATGCCCATCTTGACCATATACTTCTGATACCTTAGTATTTTTTTTTCTTGGTAGAGTTAGGATATGCTTAGGCTTCAGAAGAAATCAGCTGCTTTTGTCACTGATGTTCACAGAAAGAACGATTAACCTGCCAAAGCCCTAAGATAGGGGAGAGAAATGCCACCCGAGCGGCATATTGTTTTCTTACTAATGATGGTGTGAGTTGGCTTTAGGGTCATTTTCAACAGTCCTGTCCCTGCATTCCAGCTGTGGTTGATAGAGACTTGAAAAGATCTATAAGGTGGTACTTGCCCCAAATAATGGTCACATATTAATTCGCATGTTAATGAAGTCCTAGAGTGCTAAGCAAGGCTAGCAGGCCAAAGCAGGAGAGAAGGGGCTTGCCTCCCTGCCTTGTGCGACCGACTGCATGGTCCGAATGCAGGAAGGAACGCCTTAGATGGATGGGCAGGACGTTATTCCTTACTGACAGGCGCTTTCTTCCTCTCCCCACGTGCATGTTGAAACTTGGTTTCTGCTGTCTTTAACCTATCTAATTTCTCCCAAATAAGCTGGTTTGGGGACAGAAATGAGTACTCTTCCTTTTTTCAGACAGACAGCAGAGCGCATAAGGGAGTCATTACAAGACTCATTCTTCTGTTTTAATGACATCAGTTGAATAACATTAAGTCAAAGCCCACATGGTTTCATAGCATTTGAACTCGGCACATTTGAATCGAAATAACATGTCATGTTTCTGTGAGTTTGTGTACTAGGGCCAGAGAGAGAGAGAGAGTGCACGTGTGGGTGGGTGTAGGTGTAGGTGTGTCTGAGGCTAGTCTTGGTGGGTGGCAGGGTGAATTCTTGTTTCCTGAAGGTTGGGGAGATGTCAGTCTGCTCTGGTAGCCAATACAGACACTAGTCTCCCACATAGGGAACCACAGTGACACTGCTGAGCCCCCACGTGGCCGAGTGATTGCAGAGTCCCTATCTTTGGTATTCATTTTATTTCTACTCACCTGTCAGGACTTCATTCCCCAGCTGTTCCCAGCCTCCGTAGCTCACGTCGGCTCAACACTCCCAGAACCGAGCTCCTTGTCTTTGGCTGAACCCCAGGACTCCTGGGAGCCCCCTTTCTCGAAGTGTCTGTTGCTGCCTTCTGGGGTTGTAGGCTCCTCGCTCCCCTGACATGTCACCGAGTCCTGATCACTAATGTGTAGTGTCACTTGTGCGTGTGCCTTGCTCCTGCTCCTCCTTGCCCTTGTCACTCATGCCTGGGAACCTGGACGACCGCTCATGGTCTTTCCAGCAAACTACCTTGCGAGCCCCTGGTCGGTACCTCTCCCCGGACTCTTGTGTCGGATAGGACCATGTGTTACCTATCTTCTGTCAACTCTCCTAGTTCACTTAACGCTTAGGAACGTGGGTTTTCATCTTCCGAGTGCAAATAGCAACAATTTGAATTGTTACGCATACTGTGGACATGATGAATGTGAGGTGCCTAACGTATTGCCTGCCATGTAATAGGTTGTCTATCTTGTTCTTTTAAGTTTGTTTTGAGAGAGAGAGAGAGAGAGAAAGAAAGAAAGAAAGAAAGAAAGAAAGAAAGAAAGAAAGAAAAAGGAGACCGAGAAAAAGGAGACCGAGAATCCCTAGCAGCCTCCGCACTGTCAGCACAGAGCCTGATACGGGGCTCGAACTCCAGAACTGTGAGATCATGACCTGAGCCGAAATCAAGAGATAGACATTTAACCGACTGAGCCCCCCGGGCGCCCTCCAGCGTTCCTTTTTCCTCCAGCCGAGATTTCATCTTCCCGGATCCCCCCCAATCCCCAGAGGCCTGGCTGGCCGGGCTCCATCACTGTCCGGCACCTCCCTTGTGGATTTTAAAATCTCTTGGTCTCCGACATCATCTTGCATTTACTCATGTGACTTAGGCTGCCTGTCCTCCTCCCCCCTTGTGCGCTAGGATGTGAGCTCTGGGAAGGTGGAGGCTGCCTCCGTCTCCTTTGCTGCTACAGCCCAGAATGCCTGCCGGAGCCTTCGAGATCTTTGAGGGCTTCTGAGTTGTCGGAGCTCCGCCTGCCCGCAGCGGCACCCAAGGCCTCAAGCCTCTCAGGAGACGCGGTAGCGTGAAAGGTTTGGGGAAGAGCCTCCTAGGTGCAGGCCTGTGGAGGAGGACAAGCTGCAGAGGCTTCGGTGTTTTCTACCTGGAAGAATCGCCCTCGGGGTAGGGATCATGAGGCCAGAGCTGAGTAACTCCGTGAAAGCAGGGTGTTTTGTTTTTGTTGGATCAAGTAAGCTCTCTTCAAGTACCTTCTAATGGCCACTCCATCCCTGTCATGGGATTTCCTGCGGCCTTGCCCCAGATCCCGCCCAGCCTTCGGGCTGCCTTGTCCTTTGCCAGGACCTTAATCCTTATTTATTATCCAGCTGCGGGCCACTGAACTCTGCTTTCAGGAACCACAGATTCAACCTTGCTAGCGGCTTGGCCGCGTCCTGGTGCGTGCCCGTCCCTGGATGCCTTCATTGGTTCTTTGTCACCCTGGAAAGACCTGCGCTGTCACCGTCCTTGGTTTCCCCGTTTGGTGAGGCTTTGCCATCTGAATTCTAGCGTATTAAACCCCAGAAGAAAACAGCACACCGACCCGGCCCACTGCGTAGGTGAACACGAGGCCCCATCCCTTCCCCTCTGCCCCCTACCTTCGTACCTCCCTGCCTCTGAATCTCCTCAATCTCTCCCTGTGTCTGTATTGCTCCGCTGCTGAGAAAACTTGTGAGCTTCCTAGCCTGCTCCTCCAGGCTTACCCGGTCTGGACTCTGCTTCGTTTCCAACCGTGATCCCTAAGTGAATACTCGGTCAAGTGCTACCCGGGCCACCAGGTATGTTTGCACGGCAGTATTTTAGCTTTGCCACAGCTGTGTCCCTGCCCGAACGACCCCTTGCTCCTTGGTACCTATTCAGTTTAGAGCTGCACTTCAGTTGATGATTCAGGTCCTGCTTGCTCTAGGAAATGTCTCCCAACTGTTCCATCAATACTTAACCCTGCCTCCCCTTGAGCTTCTCCTTTTTTGCTACACTCTTCATTTGGTGGGTGGCTTCTGTTGTACACAATGCCACTCCCCTCGCTCTGAGTGTATTGGGCCTCCCTGCTTGGCTTGAAAGCCCCTTGGAAGAAGAAATACTGTTTGCTCTTTGAAGTATTCTAAAGAAGGTAACTGTTCTGTTACTGCTAAATATGGTAATGATATTTGCCCTTTTGGTGGGCACTGGCTTTCCTATCATGTGTTGCACATTTTACATGTGCTCTTGTTAATTTGCCAATTACCCCATGACATAAAACATGTATGTTACAAGAGAAAACTGAAATTTATTCAGCTGAGAGTTTGGGAGAGTCTTGTTTGAAAGATCCGTTTTTTGTTTTTTGTTTTTGTTTTTTTTTTGTTTTTAATATTTAACGTTTATTTTTGAGAGAGCACAAGTGGGGAAGAGACAGAGTGGGAGACACAGAATCTGAAGCAGGCTCCAGCCTCCGAGCTGTCAGCACAGGGCCTGATGCAGGGCTGGAACTCACAAACTGTGAGATCATGACCTGAGCCGAGGTCGGATGCTCAACCGACTGAGCCACCCAGATGCCCCGGTCTGTCTGGTTTTAAAGCTTATGTTCTTTCTACTATTCAGTGATGGTGGACCAAAGGTGGTAAGTATTTGAATTTGAGGAATAAACTGCAGAAAAAGATCGTGAGGTTTTCAATATGATCTGAAGACCATGGAATGGTGGGGCAGTGAACATGGGTAAAGCTCATTCTGTCCATGAGAACAATGCCCGTGAAATTCTGCCTGTAACACTGTTGTCTTTCTTTTCCATCTGGGCAGTCAGCTCAGCTGAATCAGGTAATGGGAAACATTGACAAACAGAAAATATAATGCTGTTGATAGTATCTGACATGTATTTTAGCTGGTGTTTTTCAAGATTTCCTTAAACTTGGGTTTTGACTTTTTTCTTCTCCTAGGTTTTCTTGGGAGCCAGCTTGTTGAGTGGCTTTAGATTTATATTTAATACAAGAGGAGAGGGATGTAAGTGTAACTTCTAAATCTATTGGGATTAGATTTGTCTCTAACATCCAGCAGGTTATAGATACTTCTGTATTTTTTTTTTTTTGAGGGAAAGGGGGTTCATCCAAATGGTTGACAAAGGCCATTTACTTATGTCCTCAGAAAAAATGTCATCTCAACTGAGTTAAACCATGATCGGTTTAATTATTTTTTAATTTACATTTTAAAATTTACACATTATCATTTGCTCTAAGTTAGTGATCATCAATACTTAAAAACTTCTAATAAATGGACACCAAGATCACAGAACCACTGAGCTCTAAGTAAATATTTACATCAACTTTTTTTTTTCAATGTTTATGTATTTTGAGAGAGAGTGTGAGTGGAGGAGGGCCAGAGAGAAAAGCACAGAATTGGAAACAGGCTCCAGGCTCTGAGCTGTCAGCACAGAGCCAGATGTGGGGCTCGAACCCATGAACTGTGAAATCATGATCTGAGCGGAAGTTGGATGCTTAACAGACTGAACCACCCAGGTGTCCCTCAACTTTTTTTTTAAGTTTACTTATTTTGGGGGAGGGGGAGGAGCAAAGTGAGAGGGAGGGAGGGAGAGGGAAAGAATCCGAAGCAGGTTCTGTGCTGTCAGTGCAGAGCCTGATGCAGGGCTTAGGGCTCAATCCCATGAACCATGGGAGCATAACCGGAGCCAAAACCACCAGTTGGATGCTTAACTGATGGAACCACCCAGGTGCCGCATGATGCCAATTTTTGATGCAAAGTTCTATGGCAAGAATAGCACAGGAATAGAATTTCTCAGAAATTTGGGACCGTTTACTCTCTCAGGGTCTAGGTTCCAAAAAACAAACTTAGAGGATTAGACTCCATGGTCTTTAAGGTTTCTTCAGCTTAAAATCATTCAGAATCTATGACTTTTTTTGGGGGGGGGGGGTTCTATTTCTTGCCTCATTACTCTCTCCTCCAGAAGTTAACCTGATGTTTGGCAATATCTGAGGCAATAGAAACAGCATGTTTATAAGGATTGGAAAGACTGTTAGATGAAGAGGTCATTTCCTTCACTCTCTGTTGAAGTGTCTTGAACATTAGGGGAATGAATGGGATGCGTCGAAAGGACCACTAGTTCTACAAGATAAACAAGTTAAAACCAACCAACCAACCCCCAAACCTAAATGTTGGAATTTTATGTGTCCAGACCTGGTCAAGAGTGAGTTAAAACTGAGGTGGTAACTGCCCCAGAACTCCTGTAACTTGAAATAGCCAAAGACAATCTTATTATCCTACCATGACTAACGGAGTATATATTTATTGTTGGCTCTCTATGTGCGGGGCATTCTATCCAGGACTCACTTAAGTTAGCGCTGTCCCTGCTTTTCAGGTCAGAAAACTGAAGTTCAGGAGATTTGGCTGCCCCACAGTCACACAGAGTGGAGGAGATGCCGTCCAGTTGTGTCCGTATTTGACCGCCGGTCCCTGATTGATTTTCCTGTGCTCATTTCTGTCAATACCAGATATTCTGCCCGATGTATTATTTACAGGCTCAGGATCCAGCACGCTGTGTCTGTCGTTAGCTAGCTGTGTATACAGCACGTGTGCTGAAACTCACTACCAGATCTTTTACGGTGTTATGACTTAATTAAATGTTGAATAATAACGAAGGCGCACTTCTGTAGGAAGTGTGAAAACACTGTTTACACCTGACAAAATCCACACGCTGTTATGTCTATCAAGGTACAAGAATGCAAATTGTGAAGTATTAGACAAAGGCCACTTCTATCTTCCCATTCTTAAAACTAGGGGCAAATAATATCAATAGAATGGAATGAATATATTTTTTAGCTGTAGTTTTCTTTCCTAAAATACACATGCTGTATCCTGGTTCCAGTTTTATTGTCTTTTTTGTAACTGTTAACAGTGTATGAAAAAATACTATAATTTTTTAAAAAATAACACAAGTTACTTTTTAAAATTTGTTTTGAGGGGGAGAGAGAGTGCGTATGTGCACTAGTGGGGGAGAGGCAGTGAGAGAAGGAGAGAGAGAATCCAAAGCAGGCTCTGAACTGTCAGTGCAGAGCTCAATCCCTTGAACCATGAGATCATGACCTGAGCCGAAATCAAGAGTTGAATACTTAACTGACTGAGCCACCCCAGAGCCCTGACACAATATTTTAAAAGATGGTTTTGTTTTGTTTTCCCAGATTGATGGCCCCTCTTAGTTTCTACTTTGGTTTCTAAGATACCTGCTTCACATGTTGGGAGCCCATTGGATATTTGTTTCGTTGAAATTGTAGTTACAATTGCAAAATTCTTCTAGACTATTGAATCAGGGCTCAAATGATGAATTTTTTCCTACCGATTGGGACTTCTAGAGCCATGCTGTCCAATATGGCGGTCACTATCCAATAGAATAAAATTTGGTAGCATTACGTGAAACTAAAAATCCAATTTCTCAGTTGTAATCGGCACATCTCAAATGCTGAGAAGGAAGATAATGCTTAGGGAGTACCAGGCTGGGAAGTGCAGATGCAGAGCATTTATAGACTCATAGAAAGTTTCATTGGCAATGATTAATGTTGGATCATTTTAATGATTTTTTAAAGACTGGTTGTATGATATCAAAAATCAAGACTATTTTTAAGAGCAGTTTAAGATTCACAGGTAAATTGAGGGGAAGGTACAGAGGTCTCCTGTAAATCCCCCTCCCTACGCGTGCATAAGCTCCCCCATTGACCACATCCCCACCAGAATGGTACATTTGTTACAATTGATGAACCTACGTCGACACCTCATTATGACCCATATGCATAGATTATATCACACACCTCTCTCTCGGTGTTGTACCTCTTACGTATTTGGACAAAGCTATAGTGATAAGTATCCGCCATTATGCTATGTGTAGTATTTTCAGTGCTCTGGGACACCTCTGCTTTCCACTTACTCACCCCTCCCCAGTCGTACAAAAACTCCTCTTCTGTCTCTGTCGTTTTGTCTATTTTTCACAATATCCTATCTTTTTGGTTTGCCTTCTTTCACCTAGTAACAAGCCTTTAAAATTCCTCTATGTATTTTCAAGGCTCGATCACTCCTTTTTTTTCTGTTTATCTTAAAGCACCGAATAATAGTCCATTGGCCGAATGTACCATAGTGTTCAGCTACTGAAGGACAGGTTGGTCGCTTCCACGTTTTGGCAGTTATGCAGGCTTTTATATGGATAGAAGGGTTCAACTCCTTCGAGTAAATGCCACTTTGAAAGTGGCCGCACTAGGTCGCTTTCCCATCAGCAGTGAATGGAGGGTTCTTGTTGCTGTACGTCTTTGCCTGCATTTTGTGTTCCAGATTTCAGCCACTTGAATATGTGTGTAGCATCTCATCATTTTAATTTGCATTTCCTCATGTCCTATGTAGTTGATCTTTCCAAATGCTTATTTTCCATTTGTGTATCTTCTTTGGTAAGGGGTCTTTTATAATCTTTGGCTCCTTCTTAATCGAGTTGTCATCTTATTGAGTTTCAGGGGTTCTTGGTATATTTTGGATAACGGTCCTTTGTAAGATGTGTTTTTGCAGATATTTTCTTCTGGTCTGTCGCTTGGCCTCTCATTCTCGACCTTTTATTTCACGAAGAAGTTTTACATTTTAGTCGAGTCCAGTTGGTCCATTCTTTCTTTCATGGATTGCACCTCTGGTGTTGTTGGAAAAGTCACGGTCATGCCCGAGATAATCTAGGTTTTTTCCCTATGCTATCTGCTAGGAGTTACACAGTTGTGCTTTGTAAATTTAGATCTGTGACCCATTTTGAGTGAATTTTTGTGAAGGATGTAAGGTCTGTCTAGATTTATTTTATTTTGCCTGTGGCTATCAAGTTGTCCCAGCACCATTTGTTGAAAAGGATACGGTTGCTGCATTGTGTTGCCTTCCCTCCTCCATCAAAGACCAGTGGACTCAGTTGATGGTATTTATGTGGGTCTATTTCTGGGCTCTCTTGTTCTGGTCCATTGATCTGTTTGTCTCTTCTTTTGCCAATACCACACTGTCTTGCTTACTGTGGCTCGATGCTAAGTCTTGAAGTTGGGTAGTGATGATCTGCTTTTAATAATCTGTTTATTTGGATTAAAACATTATGAATTGGGTTATTGCCATGAAAGGTAGCCACGTCTTCTAGCCAGAAGAGGTTGTGGTAGGAGGAGCATGCTTTAGAAGTTTGAGGAGATATTTCTAATTCCACACAGACAGCTCTGTATTAAGTTATTTGCTCTCGTGTATGTGATAGCATTGGCCACTGTAACCTCTGTAACTTGTTTCAGCATCCGTTGTTCTGAGGAGCCATAATTTTATTAAGTGCGTTGCACTGCTGGTTTTGATCGGTTGTGTCTTTGCCGCATGAACTGGTAAGGAGAGGCCATAGACTCCAGCTAATTTGATATAAAGTCCGAACACGGGGAGTCTTACATTACAGAACTGCTTCACGTTCATTCTGTCGTCTACAGATTGTCCTACAGAAATTCACCCTTGAGGGCCGCCGGGAGTTCAGCAGACTGTCTGGTGGCCGTCTGTCCAAGTTCCTTGAGGCAAAGAAAAGAGACAACGGATCCTTGTTCTTGGACAGCTTTAGTGAATGTATTCAGTCCTGAGTTTTGAATAATTTGTTTAACTGGAGGTATTTTGCACAGTGAATAAAATTTCTTTGCTATGAAATTTAATCCTGGTAGGATCTTCAGAATAATTTTAACACTTGCCAGCTCTCTGCACTGCTCAGCTCTCCAAATGCTTCTACTACTTCAAGAGAACTCGGTCTTAGTGATTTTTCATCCCTGGTAACAGGAAGTGTACAAGATACATGTTTAAAAAAAGAAACAGAAGATGATTGGTTTAATGTTTCTCTTGAACTTGCTCCCTCCAGGCAAATGATATTTGATGAATTTTGGCTAATTCTTCTTGTTGGGTAGAGGAATGTATAAACGATAATTTACAAACTGCAAATTAGCTCAGCGACCATAAAAAAAAAAAAACAAAACCAAAAACTCCTAGGGGAGCTTACCTCCAAGGGCTTAAAGGAAATTGATTATGAACGTGGAGAACAATTTTGTTCTCAACCCGCACTGGTGGTTCGTTAAAATCTTTTGTGACTTTAAGCGTCTTCACTTAAAATTGTTTGCTGTAAGCTTAATATGATACTTGGTGCTCGGTTAGGATGTTGTTCTGGTCCCCCCCCCCGGACCCTATGATCTTGTAAGGGTACAGGAATTGTTACTTACCTCGGAGGCCCTAGGAAGCCCCCCTTCTGTAAGAGATCAATTGCCGAGAGAGAGACAGAGACAGAGACGAGAGAGAGAGAGAGAGACAGAGAGACAGAGAGACAGAGACAGAGAGAGAGAACTGAAACAGTGGCTGGCTGGGTTGGTGCCTCCAGTAATATAATCTTAATTTCCTGAGTTGGGGAGCTTGTGAAGGTTGCCTACCGTTAACATTCTACATTGACCTTTAGAATCATCCTTTACATCTATCCAGTTCAAAACTGGTCGGGTTAATGCTCTAAAAGCCAAGCTTTTAGAATCCGACAAGAGCCTGTGGCAAAGGTGGAGTCCAGCAGATGGCTTCACAACGTTTACTATTCTAAAAACTTTCCCCGCTTAAATTAGTACCTTACCCATCGGGGTTGCCATGCTTGAAATCCACTCTTTAGAAAGTGGCAAACTGTTTTAGGTTGCCGTTGGTTTTTATAAATCAGTTTGGTGTCCTCAAAGCATGTAGTTAATACAATCCTGTCCATTCACCTATCTTTTTTGTAAGTGGTTTACCTAGACTTGAATACCAACTGAGCAACAGCAGTCCTTCCTGAAGAAAAGGGCAGAAAATACTTCACAATATGGTGGGCCTTCAAGATTTGTTGGTTGGCATTGCTAGGAGACTTGGAACACAGATAGAAAGCAGACAACGTTAGGATGCAAAGTAACACTTGGCCCAAGGTTGGGCTGGAAGGCTTTTTCAATGTGAGGGGTGATAGGAATGAATGGAGAGAGGCAAGCACGATATTGACTGTTGTATCAAAACTCTACACACGCCTCATTCTGTGTGGAGGAAGCTTGGGAGTACCTAGGTAGGAGGGGATGAAAAAGGATCGTGCCAAGTTTGGTTTTGAAAACTCAAAAGTCCTTTGTTCCTATTCCCTGCTTGGTGTTCTGGATTCCAGAAAAAATGGTATGTATTTGTATTTTCCATTTCTATTTAATTTGACTTTCGCATCTTTCATATTTGGCCAGCTCCTTTCTGAGAACATATTGTACACATGTTCCGATGCTGTTTGAAGGCCCTCGGAGAGACCAGAGTTGATTGGAGGCTCTCAGTTCTACTGCAGTGGGTGGCCAGAGTGCTGGAACTGAACAGCTGCCATACACCCATTGAACTTTTGTCATTTATAAATTATTTTCCACGCCATCTGGAGCCAGAATGGTGCCATGGTTTAGAGAAACTCTTGGTGGGGGTGCGTTCGCATCCAGTGCTTATTTAACTTGCTTCTTACCCATTCAACTGAAGTCGTAAAATCGTTACTTGTTTGGAGGCTTAAATCGTGAGTAAATAGGAGTTTCTGCTTTAAATGTCACGTTAGCGACACCACCTCCACCTCCACCCCAACCAACATTTTCCCCTCCCTTTCTCCCTTCTAGTGACTACATCCTGCCTGCTTTCAGCTCCAGTGGAAAATGCATTAATCCTAGAGTCTCCATGAGGTTTCCTGTTGGATGACATAATCAGAAAATCCTCCCTCACATTGCCCTTGGGGTTGCTGTCTGGATGTTAGGTTGTCTTGGTGGGCGTAACTCACCCATCAAAAAAATCACAGGCCATAAACTCGGAGCCTGAAATGCATTAATATCATGTTAAAAGAAATAAAGCTGTGGGCATGTCTGCAAGCCCTGTAGAGAATTTCATTAATCTACAGATTCTTGCTGGTGTGGAACACATTGGCGGGTGGCTCCCGTTCATATGGCATGGGCTGGTGCAGTGCCACTAGCAGGAGGTATTTGAACTGTTCCAGTGTAAGCTGTTAGACTAAATCTTGTGGGAAAATACCACAGACCCTCAACTACTAGACTCTGGTAGTGTTCGTGAGCCCTCACCCCCCCCCAGGGCTGGTTACCTAGTGAGTTTCGCCTGTGGCGGTTGATCGCCGGAAACCGGGACAAGGAAAACTATTGGGACGAATCACAAATAGAACGTGGGATGCATTTGAAGATGAAAAAAGACAGTTGCCATCTGACATGTAACGTAGTTGGTAAAAGTTCTGAAGTTGAAGATCTTGCGAGGCAAAAACTTCAGTGGCTGTGACTTAGCTGGATACGAGAAAACCGTGATATGAAAGTTGAACCAAGAATATGCTATTGAGATGCCAAAGGGCACGTGCAGTTTTACAAGTTCAGAAGCCATTGGCATAGGCAGTTGAACATATGTTCAAATATGGATCTTCCCTTCCTTATTTGGAGAATCTGTCATGGTTTTTGTTAGGATGGGAGGCTGCCATAACCCTCCATTTGGTTGCCTTGGATTGAGTGTCTCTTGCCTTTGATCTTGGAAGCCCGAGCTTCATTGACGCTTCATCAGAATGAGAATGAGGAGCAGGCTCCTTAGCAGGATGTACACGTTCTGTTTCTTTTTCTTTTTGTAAGAGAATTTGATTCTTAGCAGAGAAGGGGATAGTTTGTGGTGGAAAGCATTATGATATAAGCATAGGTTTTTTGTTGTTTTTTTGTTTTTTGCTTTGTGTTTTTTTGAAAGAATGAGCAGGGGGGAGAGGCAGAGGGAGAGAGAGAGAATCTGAAGGAGGCTCCATGCTCATCACATAACATGGTGCGGGGCTCAATCCCACAACCCTTGGTCATGACCTGAGTGGAAATTAAGAGTAGGATGCTCTACTCATTGAGCCATCCAGGCACCCCAGGATTTACACATTCTTTGTGCAGGTTGCCTCCATGATGCTTCCTCTTTTGTTGTACCTACTCTTAGGTGTAGGGCAGGATCAAGAGAAAAGATCTGCCTGATGGGGTTTCTTTGGGGGGAGTAAAGAGAAAGGAGAGGGTTTTAGCCACAGCCCCATTGAGTTGAAAGCTCGGGAAGGGGTCACCATTTCTACCTCCTTGTATCAGAGATGTCGTTGGCTTTTCCATATTCTAAGCATTAATGTAGTTCTCACAGGTGCTACCACTTATGCTCTTGGGGAGTCTAGAATACATAGCCCTTGAATGAAAAAAATTATGTATTTTTAAATGTTTATTTTATTTTGAGAGGGAAAGACAGAGAATCCCGAGCAGACTCCATGCCGTCGGCGCAGAGCCTGAAGCAGGGCTCTATCTCCTGAACCGTGAGATCACGACTTGAGCTGACATGAAGAGTTGGCACTTAAGCAACCCAGGTTCCCCCCCAAATTAGATTTCTTTACGAATACTGTGAACAGTTTCTTACGTTTATAAATCATGATTGAACTCTGAAACTTGGAGTTCTGAATTTATCTTGATTTCTTTTGTAAAATGCTGTAGAGTACATACACGCCCACACTGTGAGCACTGCTCTCAAAATGGGCTTGTTTGACCACGTATGCCTTTTAGTAGAATAAAGGTACCGCAGAGGTGGGAAGGGATCTCAAAGATCACATCTGACGGATGAGTCCCTTTTTCTACTGGTAACGGTTCTTCGAAATGTTCTGTGAACCAAGATGAGTACAGCTGATGATGGAGCTGTCTGGAGTCTTTGGGTCCCTTACCTTACTTGCCTGTATTGGTCAGAAACCTAAGTTGCTATTTTTTGGTGACTTTGTACTGCACCCAGTTAGCTCAATGGGAACTGTAATTCCTAGAGTCCCTCTCCTGCACCGTTACCGTCTGTGGTTCTCGGTTAATGTTGAGCACGAGAGAAGTGTGTGCGAGGTTTTGGAGGTGAAGTAAAGGAACAGCCAGTTTTCCCGCTCTGGAGTTCAGTGTAGGAAGCCAGACCCTGCATTGCACGCGTGTTGTCGCCTGTCCCCGGCCTCCAGGGCTGGTGTGGAGCTACACTTGGGTCTCCCCTCCTCTGTCTCCTGTGTCCTCGCCCCCGTTGGCTTCTCCGGGTCCTAGGACAACGTGTGCAGCCCTGAGGTGACGTTGCCACCTTTTCCTGTAGGACCACGTCAGAATCCGTGTGGGACTTGGTGAGAGACGTGGGCTCCAGCTTTTCCTCGTTGGCCCCTACTTGGTAGCCAGCTCTCGTCGATTGCCTGCCTACTTGAAATACAGCAGTTCCAGACACTTCCAGATTCGAGAACAGACACAGCTCCTCCAATTATGTAAGATTGAATTCCTTTAATTGCTTATTTTAGATCACCCACTGTGGTGTGTATCACTTCACTCTGATCAGATTCTGATATGTGATTGAATTGTTTGATTTATCCCCTCCTGTGGTACACGCAGTCTAACATACGACACATATCTTGAAGACCGCTGTTGGTCTTTTCTTCCCATCAATAGTTGGTCTCTCTCAGCTTTAACACCTATAATTGCTTCAGTTATTCTCCAGATGGCCTGATTTCCTATTCTCTATCATCACCATAACTATTTTCCAGTCACCCTCCATCCGTTTTATCATCTACCCAAAATGTCGTATGCTGTTGCCCAGGTGGGTTGTGACCAGCGGAGAGAAGGGGTGACTAGGATCATTTTTACTCTAGATAATAACACAGCTTGGCTGGATTAGCTAATTTACCATCTCAAAAAAAACCATCAGGTTGAATGTTTCAGGATATCCACGTGACAAAGTGGTACTCATGTGGGTACACTGGGACTGGATTTCATGTCGTTTCTCTGCTGCTTCCTTTGGCTTGGGCTTGTCAAGATCTCTTTGGATTCTATACCTGTAGTCGTTGGCTGTCTCCGGTGTTGGTCAAAGTGTGAAGTTAAAGACATGAGGTTAAATCTGGACTCCGCTGTTTTTGAGCTTTGTTATTTGAAATGAGTAATTTACCACATGTCGCGGTTTCCCCAATTGTAAGATGGAAAATAAAATGTTTTAAGTCAATGAATGTGTAAGTAAAGAGTAATAGCAACTTTAGAGGTATTTGGGGGGGAAATAATGCACGATATAAAGAAGTTTTTATTTAGCAATCTTAAATTATGATAAGTATTCTTTCTTTGGCTTCATCCAGGTCATTGGTTAAAAATGGTAAATCCCTATGTTAATTGTGGTATTACAATAGCTAAGGCAGGGACACAACCTAAGTGGTCATTGGTACATGAGAAGGAAATGTGGTATGTATATACACACAATGGAATATTACTCAGCCCCTAAAAAGATTGGAATCTTGCCATTGGTGATGTGGATGGACGTCGACGGTATTATGCTAAGTGAATTAAGTCCGAAAAAGAGAAAATACTATAGGGTTTCACTTCTTTGTTGATGCTAACAAAACAACAACAAAGAGAAACAGGTGCCTAAACACAGAGAACACTGGTGGTTGTGAAGGGGAGAGAAATAGGAGGATGAGGGAAATGGGTGAAGGAGATTAACAGGTACAAAATTCCAATTCTAGAAGAAGTCCTAGGGATGAAAAGTACAGTGTAAGGGATGGAGTCCGAATATCGTAAGACAATAATAGTGTTGAGCATCGCAGTGTACAAAGCTGTTGAATCACTATGTTGTACACCTCAAACTACTGTAAATATTCTTTGTGAACAATACTTCAGTTAAACATAAAAAAATAAAAAATGTTGCTGCAAAAGGACCGAGGACATAAAACCCCATCCTGGGGACCTTCCTTCTGTAGAAGGTCACAGCATCGATTCAATGTTGATGCCATTTCAGATCAACTGTTGATTAGTTTAACAAAGGGCCCTAGTATCCGGCCCCTGTTTTTGCATATTGTCCATTAAGTGGTCATGAGAGCCCTTGTCCAGTCTCTTACTCAAGTCCAAGTATATTTTGTCCGGTGTATTTCCCTGATGTGCCAGCCACTGGCATGTCAGAGAAGGAAATGAGGTTTGTCTTGTCCCTACTGAACCCGCCCATGTGATGGGATGTTGCTTGCTTTTCTGAGTAATCACGAACCCTTCTTTTAACAATTTGCCAAGAATCTTGTCCAGGATCAACAGTAAGTGTGCCGGTGGTATGTATTACTTCTCTCTATCTCTTTCTTTATCTTTCCTGTTTTTCTGGCAGTGGGAACTTTGATTTTCATCATCTTGAGTCTTCTGGCGTCAATGCCGTTCCTCCCTCAGTATTTAGAAGAAGGGAAATTCAAGAGTAGTAATGAACTTGAGAGCAGGTCGCATACCCATTCCCTTTCTGATCCCCATGTCACTTTGGCCAGTGTTGTCTACATGCTCAGGAGAATGAGGTGCGTTACGATTGTGAATTCCGAATACTTCAAATCCATGTAATTAGAAGACCTTAGAAATGTATTCCTGTATATTAGCAATGCATTTTAAAATTTGAGCATTGCTTATACTTCCTAAAAGCAAAATCAACACGAAAGCCACTATGTTAAGAACATTATGATAACACTATTTTTGAGAAAAAAATTGGATTTTTTTTTTTTGAGAGAAGGCCATTCAGTGGAATTTTTCCTTGACTCTTAATTTAATGTTGACATGCACAAGTGAGAAAACGATTTGCTTTCCAGGTTTTGCTCTAAACAATACTACTAATAAAAGTGGCCACGTAGCAATTTATGCTACGTTTCTGACGTTTTACACACGTTACTCATTTATTACAATTACCTAGCAAGGTGTACGGGTTTGCAAATTGGGGAAATGAGAAAACCGAGACTCAGGCAACTCTAGTCAAATGCTTAATAAATGCCAAGCTGGAATTTGAATTGAGACCATCTGATTGTAGAGCCACAGGTTTTTTTTTCCATTTCACCACACTGTAAGGTTAAATGACATTTTCCATTTGACTTTTAAGTTTTGTACTTCCTATGATGGCCATGCTGAGTGACCTTTCATTTGGGCCATGTCCGTGGGAATTGTGGGAATAAAGTTGTGTTACATTAATAAGTTGAATGACAGTTGAGTTGGACTGCTTTGTACATTTCAGTGTACAGAAATCTAGCAATGAAGAAAAAGCTGCCTTTATCAATTGCTGGTCATAAGCAGAGATTGTGCTTTATTTATTACAAATCAATTAATGGTCCTTTCCTCTAACACCCCATCAATCAATGCATATAAGTTTCCATTGATAAGGATACCTCAACAAAAGAAATCCATTCTCCTTTGTCATTTTGACAGGAGTTAGCTCTAAAGGTGGATTAGTCCAGAATGTGGTAGGGAAATATCCGTAGGCTGAGGCCCAAACCTAATTCTGTTAAGTCAGAATTGTCATAAGAACATTTGACGATCGATGATAACAAAAGGCTTTCTTCCCTTGTTCCCATAGTCAGGATTAATTTGCTTCTCCGACTGAAGAGTTGAAAACTATTTCTGTTGGTTCATTTCATCGCGCTCGCCCCATTGCCAGATGCTGTAGAAGGAGCTCAAGATAGTGTCTGCTCTGTTTCCCAAGGCTGGGTTTGGAATTTAAACCATTTTAATAGGGAACTGTGTAAGAAAATCTAGTGTAATGCCTAAAAAATGTACAGTTGCAGATCTGCATGTGGCCGCTGGCTGGCTCAGATGCAGGATTTCTATAAGAAGGGTCCAGAAGAATCTTTGGAAAGGAGAAGTTTCATTAACACAGGCTCACCAGAGGAATGTTTGAACCGGGATAAGCACAGTCGAGCCACCAGCCCTGTGCACCGTATTACTGAGAGTGTGCTGGAATGTAGCAGCCCCAGACGGTGCATCTGTGGAATTTTATTTTAAAAAGTGATTGCAAACATGTGAGTATAGTTAGCATGCCCTGCTTTGGGCCCTAATCGTGGTATTTCCATAGTATTTACGGAAATTCATTTTTAAAGAAGTTTAAAAACTGGACGTTAAAAATCCTCTCTACTTAGCTGCGTGATAAAAAGCATTCAGGAAACACCGATGCTTCCTTTAGTTCATGTTTAACCCCCGGCTGGAAAACCGAACTGCATTTGTGGCCCTTTCCTTCCAGAATGTTGCCTCGCTGTTTTGATGTGTAGAACTTAGATCATGCGGGTCAAATCCTTGACTAGGAACTCAACTACATAAGGTTTATTTCTAAATCTTGGTGTGTAAATAGCCTGGTGGGGGGTGGGGGGGGGGGTGGAGCTGTACTTTACCAGAGTCTTCATTAACGAAAGACCATAAGCATTGTTTTTCATTTAGTTTTATTTTATGTAACTTTGATATATAAACGTTGATATTGGACAATCATTTTCCGGATGTTTCTTAAAAACTCAAATCCTAGTCTTGTTCCGTTTGCTCCAGCGTAAGTTTTAAGGTAGTTACTTGATCTATTGACATAATCTAGTATTAGTCTCTCAGAAGTAGAGTGATTAGATTTGGTTTAGAAATTGTATGATTTGTTTAAAATGTGGTATAACTCTAAGACAGGATTATACTACTTTCCATTTGTTAGCCAATGCTTTGGGTAAAAAAAAAGAATATTTGCGTAACTAAAATACTTTGTCCGTTTTCCACAGGTAGCAACCAAACTTTCACCCAATTAAGATTTGTTTTTTGCTTTCGTTAAGCAATCCCGTAAGTGATGGATATTTTTAATTCTTGTAGACACAGTGGATGTAGCTATGTTAAGTTATGCTATTAACATTTTAAAAGTATTCTAAATATACATATTATTCTAAGTATTCTAATGTTGAGGGGCACCTGGGTGGCTCAGTTGGCTAAGCGTCCAACTCTTGGTTCAGCTCAGGTCATGATCTCCCAGTTTCCTGAGTTCAAGCCCCGCGTTGGGCTCTGTGCTGACAGTGCAGAGCCTGCTTGGGATTGTGTCTCCCCCTCTCTCTGCCCCTCCCCCACACATGCTGTCTCTGTCTCTGTCTCTCTCGAAATAAATAAACGTAAAAAATTTTACAAATTTTCTAATGCTGAACCCTCAAAGAAATCTCCAATGTAAAAGGGATTGAAATCATACATTATGAACATATGTTCTTTGACAACAGCAAAATTAAATTGGTTGTAACAGAAAGCCAACTAGAAAATTCCAACACGTTGATATTGAACAACTCACGTCTAAAGAACCTCCAGGTCAAAGAATGTACTTTGAGATGTTAACAGCACACACGAAAATATCAAAGACCAGAAGACGCAGTTATAGCACAACTTAGAGGCTAATTTATTGCTTTAGATGCTTCTGTTAGAGAAAACAGTATAGATTTTAAAACCTCAAATAAAATTGGCGAAACTATTGAGAAATGGAAAACAAAAATCCTAGGAGTGGCTGCCCCTGCAGGATAAGGGTTGTGATCTGGGAGGGACCCCAGAGGGACTGCCAGGGTTCAGTTTCCTTAACTGATGTGGCATACAGTGTTTGTTAAGGCCTGGACTGTGTTGTGCCAGAATTGAGGTGTTGAAGCCTCCACCCCCCAGTTCCTTTCAGTGTCAGCTTGATTGGAGATGAGGTCTTCAAAGAGGCCTTAACTTACAATCAGGTTTTTAGGTTGGCCCTAATCCTACCTGACTGGTGTCCTTCTAAGAAGTGGGAATTTGGACACACAGAGGGGATATCAGGGAATGGAAAGGACAGGGACCCCCATGGGAAAGAGGCAAGAGGGGAGCAGCGTGCATGTCAAGGAGAGAAGCCGCAGAAGACACCAGCCCTCCTCACGCCTTGTTCTTGGACCTCCACCCTCCAGAACTGTGAAGAAACTCATTTCTGTTGTGTGTGACACCCGGTCTGTGATGTTTTTATTATGGCAGTGCTGGCATCATAGAGCATCCATATTTCAAACAATTCTTTCTTCTCGTACGTATCGTAAGGACTTCTGTATCCATCTCCTATGTCAGTTATAAATGAGTGCGTAGGTGATGTCCTACTGAGCCTAAATGCTGCCCTTCTGTGCCAGTGCATGCTAATGGCATTTTTGGGACTCTAGGTTGTGGGTTTAAGTTTTTTTTTAAGTTTTATTAACTTTAATTTGACAGAGCAAATGGGGGAGGGCAGAGAGGGAGAGAGAGAGATTCCCGAACAGGCTCTGCACTGGTCATTGCAGAGCCCGATGTGGGGCTCGAACTCTCGAACCGTGAGATCGTGACCTAAGCCGGATTCGGACACTGAACCGACTGAGCCACCCAGGTGCCTCAGGACTCTAGTTTTAGGGAACAGTGGGGATTCAGTAATTTCTTTGGGAAAATTCTACACCCCTAAATAAATCTCTCCCTCTCTTCCGTCTCCCTTCCTCTCTCTTTCCCTTTCTCCCCATCGTGCTGGGATTCTAGAGTTAAAAATGTACTCTTTGGATTAAAGACGTTGTGGTCTCTTCCAAGAATTTATTTTTATACGATGAATATTCTTGGAAAGTAAGACTTTGCTCCACGTGAGGGATTGACTCATCCTATTCGTTTCCCATGTGGTGGCAGGACTGAGAGGGTCAAGGTGGAGCAGTAAATCCGGAGAAGTGTCCATCAATTGGGCCGTATCGTCTTCTGTCTAGAGCACATACTCTTGGGGACTTCCTTCTCTTCCAGAGCACCGTAACTTTGTGTTTTCATTTTGGTAACGATAATAGAACTAGTATAAATACACGCCGAATCACTCGAGTGGTCACGTTGTGACAAAATCATCCCGTGAAGTTTCAGCACCTGTGTTTACACTTGCGTCTGCCCCGTACAAGTAGCCGGCTTTGCTTCTGGCTCACTGTTGATTCATGAGTGAGGAGTTTCTACTGAGTTTAGGCTGGACGGCATCCTTTTTCTGGTACAGGTTAATAGGAGAAGTGGGGGGAGAATGGAGCCTCTCTGTTGCCCGGGGTGACGTCAGCCCTCTCCACGGGAGAGAATCCTGCCTGTAGCTTCAGTGCCATAGGCAGGCTGCAAGTGACAAATTGATCGCAGCACCCCCTCGTCTATCTAATTCGCGTCGTGTCGTTCCATTGTGTTTCCTAGCGTTGCTTGAGCTCGTCCTCTAAATTTCTTTTGGCTTTAGAGTCGGATGCAAGCTTAAGGGGCTTCTGCCTAGTGGCGTTTGGATACAGATTTTGAAAACGGAAGAAAATAGTTTGTGTCAAAACTGGGAGTAGGAGTGAACTTTTGTGGCTCAGTTTGAAGGAATGCTGGTCTGGAATAGAGCGGAGAAGGCTGGGCTGGGTGGGTGCTGTCACGAGGGATCCTGGGGCATGTGGGAAGGACGGGGTTACGTTAGCTTGGATACTTGGGGGAAGAAGACGATCCGGTAGGTCATTTTGTAGGTGACCTGGAGGAACACGGGGAACTCACAGTCTGACCTACAGCTGGCACTCCGGGTGAGTTATCAGTAAGGGAAGAGCTGTCTCAGAAAAACCTGACCTCTTCTGGGTGATTTAGAGACAAATGCATTTCTAAAGCGATTCATTAGGAAAATTGAGGGCAGTGACCTCTGTAAAGGAAGGTGAAGTGGTGTCAGACCCCTTCCGTTTAGCTACTGGCAGGTCCTGAGGCCATATGTGGGGTGTCCTCTTGCACAGTGAGCAAATGGAGCGGGCAGCAGTTGGGAAGGCAGAGGAGCGCGAGACGGCCACCGAGAGCTGACCCCTGCTCCCCACGTACATGGTGGAGCCTCATTCCCGATGCTGAATTCCTCTGTTTATACTGTTACTGAGCTGACACGATTTCTGTGTCCTTTTTAGTTCTTTATTAACCAGTCTCACTTTTAGGTGGCTTCAGAGATGAACCAGCTTTATAGTAAATTCCGGAAAGGGAGTCGTGTCTCCGGGCGCTCCTATGGTTGAGCCACATTTTCAGGGAGGAACGTCAGTTGAATGACCGACCTTATGCTCACTCTTGAGAGAACTGTAACCCCAAGTCTACCTAAAAATACCTAAGTCTTCTAAACACAGACATGGCCTGGAAAGAACATATTGCTGTTTGTCTCTCAGAAATATTACTATATGGAAATAACCATGACAGCGCAAAGTACGGGATTTTATGACTTTTGGGTCTTCTAGCACATTTTATATATGAGGCACAAAGGTGTCCTGCAAAACACTCACTTTTTATTATACTAAAAATGGGCTCATCAGACCAAAATAAAAATTTAGAATTTCATTTTCTTAAAAAAATAGAATTACCCCTGGATTTCATTAGGGTCTATATATGTGAATCAATACTAATATTTCACTGCGTATGTCATCATGAATATCATGAGAACTTATGCTTTGTATGTTACATGTATAATGAGAAAAATTTTAATATATTCCATCATCCAAAACTATTTTCATTTTCCGTGTTTACCGTTTAATCCATTTTGTTTCTTAACCCTGTGGTGGGGAGATTTCAGTGAGTGGAAATCAAGTCTTACCATCTTCCACGGAGGGAAGACCACGTCCTCCTAGAGAGCATTGGCTTGAGAGCACGCGGATTTGAAGCTGGAGTTTGTTTGTGGCTTATGTTGTAATTTCCATTTATACAGCATCAAACACCAGGAAGCAATTCTTCTCAAAGGCAAAGAACAGGGTATGAAGGAAAAGGGGAGAAATGAGACTTGCAGAAAACAAGGCATGATACTGAAAAGTTATATGTGAAATTGCGGCAAAGTTAAGACATGAAGGAGGTATGTATGAGGTTTAAAGATAAAAAACAATATGATCTTGAAGTATAGTTTTAGTGGGTTATAGGACGGGATTAAGGCATAGAGGCCGTAGGGGCACCTGGCTGGCTCAGTTGGTGGAACACGTGACTCTCGATCTCTGGGTCGTAAGTTCAACTCCCACGATGGGTATAGAGATTACTTAAAAATAAAATCTTAAAAATCCAAGAAAGAGAGATGAGGGAGGAGAGAATGATGAATAATTGGAAACGTGACCGGGTAGGTTTGAATTAGATATCTTCTTCATAATGAAAGAACTTGTGAATGTATTAGTAGTTTCTCAGCCGTAAGAAGATGAAAATATGTGCTCCCCCTTTTTTTATAAGGCATTCGTTAATGTGTTAAATGAAAGAACAATTAAAACATTTCTGTGTGACTTTTTCCTTTGATCAAAGAGGAAGGAGAAAATGTTGATATCTTTGACACTCACAGTTTTCTACACATGCTAAAACCGTGTGAAGGTAAAAATATAGTAAATGTGTTGTAAATGAATGATAGTGCAGTACACATATACAAATTCTACAGATAGGCTATAGCAGAATTGTAATTTAGATGGCCTAGTGGATTTCCCAGTGATGATGCTCGCCTAAAGTTCTAATTTTACCTCCCCTGCAGGTGGTAGGTGGGACTTATGGATTGCAAATGTTTATCGTAACACCCACAGCAAGCCTTTTCTGTTGCTTTTGCAATAAGTAACCCATGCCACGGACTAGCATTAAAGGCAGCACGATGGAGGTTTATCTGTGTGCTAGTCTAGTAATTGCAATACCAGCCTTCAGGTGAAATCTTTTACTTAGATTATAGGGATGGAATAGTGTTAACCTACACTGCATTCTGTGTACTCAGCCATGTTGTAAGGGTGTCCTGGGTGTCATCACATTGAAACTTCACAGCAATATAATGGAGTAGATCATTATTTTATACCCATTTGTCAGTTGAGGAAACTCTGTGAAGCTCAGAAGAGACTTGTCTCAGTCAGATGTGTAGTAAAAAATGGAGTCAGGATTTTCACCTAGACTGCTTGCTCCAGGGCTTTTAATCAGTCTCCTTACAGCTCCCCAAGGAAGTTTGGATGCTCCTTAATGTAAGCCACAGAACTGGGATTCTAATTTTGGAATTACATAATGAACTGCTTTTACAGTGTTTCAGCCATTCTGTATTTAATGGCATATTGATTTTTTTTTTTTTTTAACCTGGCTAAGAAAATGTAACATTTGACTACTAGACTGGCCATTTTCCTGAGTGGTTTTTCAGGTGTCATATTGATATGTACATACTTTACTCTGTACAGGTGTATTATCCAGCTGCTTTGAAGTCCAGAATTCTTTGTGGATCTTCTACACCTTCAGACTTCAGTTCTCCTTGGTTTGATTTGCTAAGATGGGGTACTGCTACAGATGAACTTTTTTCTTCCAGGGAGACGGGTATGGCGTATCGTTGCTATGTGTTAGGCTAGTGTTACCTGAGGTTCCCTCCGAGGGAGAGAGCCACGTGGCTGTTGTGGAGAAGGGAAGAGATAAGACCTGTGTATATATGGCATAAATCTGCCTGAAGTTAGGAATTTTGATGTACAGAGTAAAGAATGGACTTAAGATCCCAGAGGGTATGGAAATCCCATTTTTGAGTAGTCAAAAAGCTGGTAGTTCTGAGTAGTAAAACTCACTTTGTTAAAAGTCTGAGCGTGTTCCATGTATATTAAGTCATTCTTAGGGAATTCCTTGGAGATGTTGATATGTAGACCTAAGTTGATTGTATGCTTTTAATAACTTCTAAACCAGTCTGAAAGATTTTTCTGGAAAACCAAATGTGCACGATTCCGTGTTTCAGGTCATGCTACCTACTGTCAGTCGGTTAATGAACGCTTGAAACCATGTGTAGCATGGCAATACCATGTGAGTTGCTACCGCCATGCCTTTTCTAATCCATCAACGTTTATGTATAGGGTGCTCACTCTGTTGGAGCAAAATACTGTGTGTTAGGAGCCATAGAGGAAAAATTAACAGCCTGTATTCTCAGCCAGTCCTTGGGTAGCTGGTGACCAGACATCTGAGTAGCAAATAGGTCCTCGTAATACAGGTAGTAGGTAGTCCCAAAGAAGTGCTATTTCATTTGGGGTAACCTATTCAGGGGAATGAACATACACTATTATGTGGAAGAGACCTAGGAGGTAGGATTTTGCGGAATTACATCGAATAAAATGATGGAAGGCAGAAAGTCGACCTTGGGGAATAATAGTCCGAAGAAGACAGTGGAACCAATGTCTGTTGAGGACGTGGGGGGAGAGATTAATTTGACTGGAGGGAGAGGCCTTTGAAGGCAAACTGAGATCTCAGATCTGCATTGCTCATCAGAGTTGGGAATGTATGTTGTTAAGATTAAGGGTCATTTTGGAAGGGATTCTTAAGTTTGAAAGCTAAGCTCAGGAATCTAGTGCAACATTTCTAAAGGTGAATTCTTGATCCCCCGTGAAGTATTCAGTGAAGATGTGTTCCATGATCAGTTAAGTGTTGGTGACACTTCACAAAGTTTCTGTGGACTTCTCCAAGTCTTGAATATACTCATGTATGTGGTGCATACCCAGAAGGAAGGGCCATGGCATGCTAATGTCTCACACTTTGAGCACAGAATCTTTGTTTCCTAGAGAACTCGTGAACAGCTACCCTGTGTACTAGTTTGCTGGTTTGTGCTGTTTGGAAAAGGTGGTCTCAGGTTGTTCTGTGTTGGGCCGAGGCATTGAAAACCATTCTGAAGTGGGCAAAACTAAGTGTGACTTTTTTTTTTAAACGTTTATTCAATTTCCAGAGAGAGAGCGTGCGTGAGAGAGACTGAAAGTGTGTAAGTGAGTGTGAGGGGAGGGCAGAGGCAGAGAGGGAGACATAGAATCTGACGTAGGCTCCAGCTTCTGAGCCATCAGCACAGAGCCTGATGTAGGGCTTGAACCCAGGAACCGTGAGATTACGACCTGAAGTTGGACACTAAACCAACTGAGCCACCTAGGCATCCCTAAGTGTGACTTCTTAATAAGCCAGCCTGCAGGCTTTTTAAAAAATTTATATATTTTTAAATTTCTTAAAATTTTTATTTATTTATTTTTTTAAATTGTTTTTTAACGTTTATTTATTTTTGAGACAGAGACAGAGACAGAGCATGAACGGGGGAGGGTCAGAGAGAGAGGGAGACACAGAATCAGAAGCAGGCTCCAGGCTCCGAGCCATCAGCCCAGAGCCCGACGCGGGGCTCGAACTCACGGACCGCGAGATCGTGACCTGAGCTGAAGTCGGACGCTTAACCGACTGAGCCACCCAAAATTTTTATTTTTTAATTTACATCCAAGTTAGTTAGCATGGAGCCTGCATTTTTAATTTTTGTAGGCCTAGGTATAAGCAGCTAAGAACTTTAAGGTGCAGAGAAGTCCCAAAATTTCATGGAATCCCAAAGTCCTTTACAGGAACTAATTTCAAGGTATATTTTAAATTTAGGGTTTGTTTTTCAGTGCCGTGTTCTGGCTTGTGCTGTTGTCACCGATGTTGAGTTTAAAAGACTTTTGTTGATCATAGTTATTCAATCATATTGGCATCACATTCGGTATTAGGTGCTATGAGAAGGTGGATGGTGTGGACGAGAGAAACCTGGCCACCCACATTTGCTGTAACATCCCCCACACCCACCATGGTGTTGAAGGAAGGACTCACTAAGACCTCATGTAATGGATAAGGACATGGTGGGGCTATGGTGGTTTCCAGTCTTTCTGGCAGCTGTTGATAAAGCTTTTAATGCTATGTCTAGCCGTCCACTTCTAAAACTCCATTCGGATTTGTCCTGGTAGAATCATGCGATCTAATACTTGTGTTCTATGTTGTCACTTCTGGATTGTCACAGGATTGTCCAAGATGGGATTTAAAAATCATTTCCTCCCCTGCCCATACTTGAAACAGAATCACATGTCAAGTTGCGTTTCATCAATAAAATCCTTGGTTGCTTTTTTCTCTGCTTTTCCATAACTAATGTTTAGAGGCATTTTCTCCTTTAAGTTTTGAAATAAGGCAGCAAATAAATAGCTTACATAAAACTAGCCACTTGAGGATGTTTGATCCAGAGAAATGTTATGAGAATCAAAAATACAATTCATTGGATTGTTGTGAAGGGTTTCAGTTAAAATCTATCCTTCCCAAAGATATGACCACTTTCGTTAAAAATTAATGTTTCACCTGTATGAGCATGATTATGTACTAGATGTTTGTATAATTCTTTGAAACTCACACTAGAATTGGTGACGATGGGAAGAAGATTTAGGAGCGTATAAAGTGCAAGATAAATCCTGAAGTTCTCTTAAAAGCCACATTGTATTTACTCCGAACTCTACTTTGAAAAGTAGAGAAGCGTGTCTTTTAGGAGAATCGTTTTTTTCTGGGAGCGGATGCTTACAACCGCTCTGGTCTTTCAGTATAGCTCATTTCGTTATCTTTTGTCACCCTAAATGGTCAAAAGTTTCTACATCCAAGTGGAATCTTTTTTTTTTATTTAAACTATCTTCAGAAAGTGTGTGTGTGTGGGGGGGGCACTATTTGGGTTTGTTTGTATCTGGTACTCTTGGAGATTTTTGAAATAATCAAAAAACACTTAGGTCATAGACAGTGTTTACTGTCTTTAAACAATAGTTTACTTTTCTTTTTAATAGGAGATGTGGTATTGGAGCATGTATTTGAGAAACAGGATAGACAGCATGCAGATGGAGTGTGAGACACCAGAATCCTGCTTAGATCCAAGTCCTGGCCCCACTACACGCTAAGGATGTAATTTGGGGTGACTTCCTCCATCTGTGCCTTGGTTTCTCCTCACATAAAAGGGGGTCGGTCATCATCCTAACTGTTGCATACAAGTTTGTGAGGACACTGAAGAGTTTAAAATATTACCAGGTACATAATAAGCATTACATGAACGTTGGCCATTTCTAGTGGCTTTGTTTGTAATATGATGACTGGGACATCTTTAGCAGGAGGCTGGGACTTGATTGTCATGTCCATATCCTTCCCCCTCCAATGATTGACAAGCTCCAGAACTTTGTCTCTGCGGTTGTAGAAATGACTTCCAGCTTTGTGTTCCTTACCGGAAGCTAAAAATAATCTAAGAGAATGTTTGATTTACCTTCCTCGTTTGAGAAACCTTTGGCTCTTTGACACTGAAGCTCAAAATGTTTAGGGTCCTAAGAAACCAAAAACATGTTTGTAAAAGGTTCTTGTGTTTGTCCATGGCAAGGAGTGGGTGGGCACTAAAAATACAAGACTCCACATACCTGTTGGTGACATTGTTTTTATTTCTTGTTGTCATGGTAGTAAGTGACCAAAATCAAAGTATTAGCCATAATTTATTAGTTGAATTCATAGAACTCCACTGAACGTCATTACTGACCATAAAATTGAGCTTGATATTTTAGGATGACTTCTGGTTGTTAGATGTTTGTCTTTGAAGCCCAACCTCATCTCTGAAGTATTTCCAAGTTCTTTGGTTTAGGATTTTTCCTGATAGTCTGCCACTAAAATCAGAAACTGTGATGTGTTTGAGAAATTCCAAAACCTTTCCATCCCATAGCCCCTGAATTCTTTCTGTAAACGGTTTCCCTGACTATATTTACTATTTCAGCTTCCTTCCAGAGTGGTGACTTCGAGCCCTATGCCTACAGTGCACATGGACCTTCTGGAAGACACTTCATTCGGATTATGCCCTCCGCACCTCAAATTCCGTGTTTTCACAAACAGAATCACTTCTCAAACTGTGTCCACCTTCTTTCTTGCCAGTGACTTACTAGCGATCTCCTTGATCTTCTTGATACTGAGCTGTGATCCTCGGGAATTTTTACCTTTTTCTCTGTCCCTTTCTTCTCTTCGTGTCTACGGTCCCTCATCCCTTTCAGTCCCCATTAGAACTCTTTGTTTTGCCCCCAGCTACCTTTCCTTCAACTCTTTGCTTGCTCCTTCCCTGACCAGGAACTCATGGCTTCGTGCCTAGATCATGACACCAGCCTCCTAACTAGTCTCTAAAAGACAGGGATTCAGTCTTCTCTTGGCTGTGGATCTTTCTGATTAAAGCCCCTATTTTATGTTTCACTCCTGATCTAAAACTTCTGGTGGTTCCCTGTAAAACCCATCACTTGCCCTTGACATCTTCTGTCTGGCAGCAAGCATTCATTTTCTGTGCGTAGCGTCGTAACTCCTCTCGGGCTCTCGCCTACCTTCTTGTGTGGCATTCCCTTGGTATCTCCTTCACCCACACTGCTCCTCTCTCGTCTTGGATCCACTTCTCCTGAGCTTCAGCTCCTGTCTTCCCCTGGTCTTTCATATACACCCTCGCTTAAAGACTCCTCACCTTCATTTCTCTCTTATTTCATGCCTTATACGGATACCTGTTACCTGTCCATTTATATATTTGTTTTGTTTCCCGTTTTTATATTTCTGTTTTTTAGATTTTCCATCTTACTGGTGTATCAATTCCTATGTTTGTATTTGTCCTCTATTTGATAAAGTAGGCACTAAATCGAAAAATGTGGAGTGGATCCATGGTCACATCTTGGGGGGGAGCCAACATATGCATAGCTGTGCTGGGGTTCAAATGAGGCATTCTGGAGCAATGTTCATAGAAATACAGGCGTAAGGTGCTGTGATTGATGGTTGGTCACGTTCTGGGTCTTTGCTGCTGATGTCCTTTTTTTCTGGAATAGCACCACTTTTCTTAGACTTCACATGACCTTCAGAGTTCAGTGGGAGACAGTGAGGTGTGTTTGCATAATAGGTCTTCGTGAATAAGAGCCTATGAGCTCGTGCTTATTTATTTACATGTATTTTACTAGGTCTTCGATCTTACTAGGTTCTCTATGGATGTTTGTCTTGTCTAAAAGCTTACTAAGATGGAGGTGCTGTTTTATTGTTACCTCAGTACTGCTGGGGTCTCCATTAGACGACCAAAACCCAATGTTCCTTGACCCACACGATGGCTTGAATGTTCTGTCTTAGTCCTTTGTGTGTTGGTGTTAACACCTTACCGCCGTCCCTCACTGCCACTCCGGTGCTGCCCCTCTTGCTGCATTTCAGCTGGTACTAGGTGCTTGCGTTCTGCCACGGAGCACTGTTCGTTGAGCATTTTGGTGAGGAAGAATAGAACATTGATAGCTGTACAGCCCAAATGAGTGGGGTTTTTGTGTGTTTGGTAAGCATATGTTTTCCTTCACAGGTCAGTCCACTGCTTTCTCCCCCTTATTTCTTTCCCTAGGTGGTCCGTATGCGTGCATGTACTGTTTTGGGTTTCCTCTTTGTAAGATCTGCATTTGCTGCCCCAGCAGTGTCTAACTTGACATCCCTGCAGATTCAACACCTGTGCTGTCTTTTCTGTCCTCAGGTCATTCCAACATGCACGTCCTCCTCCCCTGCCCCATCCACGGAGACTTCTCTGGTGTTCGTTCCCCAGATGCTCCCAGAACTCACAGAAAAGGGAAAAGACTAACGGTAAGAATTTTTTTCTCCCTCTGCTTTGAAAAGTTCTTACTCACTTTTAAGTGCTGCCAGTGCAAGAGTTCTCTTAAGAGGGAGTGTTAGGAGTGTAGTTAAAAAATGTTGATTTTTGGATTCCTTTCGTGGTGATGATCCAGGAGGAAGAAGGTGAAAGAGCATTTTACAGGTAACTTTTTCAGGCGTCCGTATATAAAAAAAATTTTTTACTGTTTAGTTTTGACAGAGAGCATGAGCAGGGGTGGGGCAGAGACAGAGGGAGACGCCGAACCCAAAGCAGGCTCCAGGCCCTGAGCGGTCAGCACAGAGCCCGACGCGGGGCTTGAACTCACAAACTGCGAGATCGTGACCTGAGCTGAAGTCGGGACGCTGAACTGACTGAGCCACCCGGGCGCTCCCACTCATCCATACATTTTTAACAGATCCAGGATTCTGTTGACTTCTAGCTGCCACCCCTGGCATGACACACTGGTACCTTAAACTTGATATAGTCAGAGACAACTCATTCTGTCTGTCCTACTGTAACCTTTTTCTTTCAGTCTGGTACTCAAAGATTGGCAGTGTCACTTTTTGGCTGGCTCCATGCTGTACCAACCACTCACTCCCTGTGCAAGGAACTTGCCATGTCCTCTAAATATTTTCCAGTCTGCCACCATTATCCCTTTCTCTCTGGCCTCCGTCTCCAGCCATGGCATGTTCAGTCCCGTTCTTACTGGGATGTGTAGGTTACTGTGGATACGCGCCCCCCCCCCCCCCCCATTTCCAGCCTCCTGAAATGGATCTCCTTGAGTTTCATTTCTTGACTAAAGGGCACAGGGCAAGCTTTGTGGCATTTTATGTCTCATTTCCATAATTGTCCCACACCTGGATCTGTTGAGGTCTTTGGTTGTCTAGTTCCTGAGTCCGTCTTGATTGAGCCAGAGTGCATGTAACTGTTTTCTGTCCCTCTCTTCCATATCCAGTGGGCACTTTAAATTAAATTAAGCGACTATCATAGGCCAGAAAGTTGGGGGCTCCGTGGTTACCTATGAGTTGCTGTATCTCTGATTGTCCCCAGTACGATTCAGACCCAGTCTCCTTCCCTTGTGTGTCATTGTTTCATGGTTATGATTTGGAGTTCTTCTGTCCCTTTTCTGTTGACCTAGTTGGGGCTTTTATCCGGGTCCCAGTGTCTGATTGTTGACCAGTTACTTAGTGGATTAATCCAGCCTCCGTATGTGACTTCACCTTGGACTTTCACTTATTGATAGTGCTTTCCATCTGATTGTGGATTGACTGGTGATTGTGATACCCATAAGCACGGAGGGGACTCCTTTCTCACTGTGTACTTCTTACGATTACTGTAATCAATTTCTGCAAACGTAGTGGCTTAATCAGTACATTGGAAGTTTAGGTGTTCACGGGACCACTTTCCCCACAGGGAAATTCTTTCGGGAGAATCTGTTCCTTGTCTTTTCCAGCTTCTAGTGGCCGCTTCACTCCAGTATCTGCCTCCATGGCCACCCTGTCTTCTCCCTCCACCCTCCTCTTAGAAGCATAATTGGGACTGCATTTAGGGTTCAGGTGGATCATCCAGAATAATCTCCCCATCTCTGGATACTTACTTGCAACAGCAAAATCTTTGCCACGGAAGGGAACCCGTATAGTTTCCAGGAATTAGGATCTGTCACGTTCGGAGGCCATTACGCAGACTACTACCCCACGGTGGCTTTACTCACCAAATGTGGGCCTGCTAATTCTCATGGAAACCCTGCCTCTGACTATTCCTGAGTCACGGTCAAGCTTGCCAAGCCCTTGGGTATCTCTGCCTCCTTATCCGTCTTACCTGTACCTGGACAATTGGCCTCAGTCCTGTATATTGAGTTAGGGAGATTAGCAAGTCCCTTTTCAAAAACATCACCCCCTCGATGCACCCTCTCTATCTCTTACAAAGGCCTTGCCATTCAGGGCCTCCCAGATGGTCTCCATGGTGCTTCAGTTATCTAGGACACATCTCGACATGCTGGGAAGTGTGGGCTGCTGTTTGCTTCTCCAGAATGCACTTTTCTCTCCTTCGGTACTTGGTGAAGTATTATTCATTTCGTCCGCTTCTGTTCCAGTGTCAGGTTCTCAGAAACTCCCCCGAGCCCCTCCCTTCCCTCCTTTTCCACGTGGCATTAATGACTTCTTCCCTCCATTCTTCCTCAGCGCTCTGTTCAGACTTCCTTCTGACCCTTGTGCTTGATTGTGTCTGAACCTCCTCCTTGCTAGACTGGGAGAGCCGGGGATAGGATGGTATTCGTGGTCTTAAAATTTTTGTGACACGTGACATGCAAGTATTTGACCTAATACGGAATAGAAGAAGTGGTTAATCAGTTACAATTTTCCATAATTCAGAGTATCTTAGGGCACACGGCTATTCAGTACTCTTCTCCCCATTTCCTTATGAATCCTAAAGTGACTGTTTTCCTCAGGTGAGAATTTGTCCCTCGTCTCTTCCAGCTTCTGGTGGTTACTTCACGCCAGTATCTGCCTCTGCGATTGCTTTGCCTTTGTACAGTCCATGTTGGCTTAAGTTTCCTGTGCAAATTAACTAAAAACATTCTAATTTATGTGTTTCTCACTTCAATTTTTTTGAGAGAGAGAGCACGCACACACAAATGGGGGAGGGGTAGAGGTGGGGGATAGGGGATCTGACAGCAGAGCCTGACATGGGGCTCGAACCCACAAACCACGAGATCGTGACCTGAGCAGACAGGTCATGATAGACACTTAAGCTAGACACTTCACTGACTGAGCCACCCAGGTGCCCCCACATTTAAATTTTTAATTGATGTCAAGGGGTCACTATGCTTATTCCTCTGTGGAACCAATTTACCTTCATAAGTGATTTCATGAAACCTGACTCTACAGTCAAGGGACCGTCTTGTTGTGGATCTGTACTTTTGGGCCAGAATTAGGAATTTGATTGGTTGGGGCTGTTACTTTGAACTTACTGGCAATTTGTTGAAACAAAACCCCTGTCTTTCTTTGTTTTCTTTTTCTTTCCTTCCTTCCTTCCTTCCTTCCTTCCTTCCTTCCTCTCTCTCTTTCTCTCTCTTTCTTTCTCTCTTTCTTTCTCTCTCTCCCTCCCTCCTTCCCTTCCCTCCCCTCCCCTGCAGATGTTTTGTTTTGTCTGAGTAGATCTGAACCAAAGTTCTTTTCCCCACCTTGCCCCTGCAAGCTCGAGATGGCATTGCCCATTGCCTTCCTGATTGTCAGTGTTCTGCCCCGGGAGGTGCGTGCCACATACTTGTGCCGCGTCCCCGTTTCCTAGCTCTGTAGCCTTGAGCATCTTAGGGGTTTGGTAGATGGTGCTGGTATCTTATTACCTTGCCTGTCTTATATTTATGAGCAACTCAAAGGGCTTTGAGGATTTTCTTTCTTTTTTTTTGTATCTAATCTTCTAACAAGTCTCTGAGGTAGGCAGCATGAAGTGTTATCTCATTTTGCAGATGTCACAACAGAGGTGTACCACACCATGAGGGAGGCCCCGCAGCAAACCACGGGCCCAGTGCACAACGTCGCCCTGACTTCTAACCTCCATTTCTCTCATCTGGATGCCAGACGACTTAATTTTAATTTTGAACACCTATGCCCATTTGGGTTTTGCTAGAAGTATCGGCAGCCCTCCTAGGGGATGCAGTGCCGCTCCAGTTTTAGCGTGAGTTTTTCTGTCTTTTGTGTCCTTCCTCGCTGGTCACACACACCTACGTGTGTGTGTGTGTGTGTGTGTATGTGTCTGCATAATGAAAAATGATATGTCTTCTTTCTTTCAAAAGAATTGATACACAAAATTGGGTTCTACCAACGGGTTACTTGGTCTGGGAACGGCATGCAAATATATGAGATGGCAGCATTATTTGTCTGATATTTTGTGACTATCTTGTCATTTGAGTATACCTCATTGACATTAGCTACAGACAGGAAAACGTTTAAAAATATGGTTTGTGACGACAATAGGAATTGTTAGAAAGTGAAGGGCGATGTTAACACGGATACATTTTTTTTTTAATTTGTTTAAATGTTTGTTTCTGAGAGAAAAAGACAGAGTGCGAGTAGGGGAGGGGCAGAGGGTGAGGGAGACACAGCATCCGAGGCAGGCTCCAGGCTCTGAGCTGTCAGCACAGAGCCCGACGCGGGGCTCGAACTCAGGACTGGGAGATCATGACCTGAGCCAAAGTCAGATGGTCAACCGACTGAGCCACCCGGGCGCCCCTAAATGTTTTTGTTAGATAACGCTTCATGCAAATGACCGTCTCCCCCAAATGGGCTCCTACTATAACTTCCATGTACTTTTCCTCAAAATGTGAAGGTTGTCACTTTTCACTTAGAGTTAATAACTTTTGTTTTGTTTTTTTTTTTTTTTTCTTTTGAATTTCAAATTGTACCGCAAATGTAAGTTCCTGATCAGATCTGCCTGGGTCTTTAAAGGGAGTGTCTCGAGGGGCTCTGCGTCTGCGGGCACGGTGTGGGGTAAGGCTGCTTTCTTCTTGATGACCGAATCCGGAACGTCCCCGTCCTTCACCGAGCGGCCTTCGCTGTAGCAAGGTGTAGTGTTCCTGGAGTCCCTGGGGCACGGTTTCGTTTCCCGGCTGTGGCAGGGTGGTGGGGCCGGCTGTGACCAGCCGCCCTGGGGATCAGCCCAGAGACCTCTGATCTCCCTGAGCCCCGGGAGGGCGTTTGAGCACCCGGGGGCCACCCTCCCCTCGGTCAGCCTCGCCTCCCACCCCCAGCTCTTGGGAGTGCCGCCCGGCTGCCGCGTTCCTGCCTCGGAAGCCATGTGGGGGCGGGGCTGAGGCCACCCAGGGCTTGCCTGGAGCGGCTGTGGCTGCAGAGAAGGTTCTCACTTATCTGTGCTGAACATGGGTGGCCGGGATCCTTTAGGATCGCGCGGTGTCTCACTGTCCGGGGGTGGAAGCTCGTGGTCCTCCTCCCAGCTTGTCGTCTGAAGCTGTCTTGTATGGCTTCCGGCTTTTGCTGACTCACAGAGGCACGCGGGACAACTCGGTCCCTCCCACGCTCCCTCGCCCCCGTTTCATGGCTCTTGAAAGGACTCCGAAGAGAACCGATCTCCCTGCTGGGGGGTGGGGTCACCGCTTGAACCTGACGGAGAGGGAGGTGTTCACCCAGGTCCACCAGGTCTGAAAAACTTCCTCTTCCTCCTTCCCTGCTAACTGGTGTCTTTTCCGTTCCCGTCTCGCCCCTGGGAAGCGCCCTGGGCTGAGCCACAAGCCGACGTGTGGCCGGCGGGTGACTCCGGATGCCTGCGTCACACTGGGGCGCTTCTGCACGTACGTGAGTGACAAGGAGGGCGTTTTGGTTTCCCCGACAGAAAGTGGCCATTTCTGACGACCGGTCGATGAAGAAGGCTTCTTCGCCCATCTCTCTCCCTTGTGCTGAACTGTCACGAAAAGGGACGAGGGACCGGATTCCTGGCGCATGGCCCGGGGCGCTTGGTGGAGTCTCTCTCAGCAGCACAGAGTCCCAGAGCAGCCGGCTCGGTGCCTTTCGGAGGCCGGAGACCCAGCTCACTCCCTGTGGAAGCTTCGAGTTTGGGAAGCCGCGCTGTAATTTGGCGAGGTTTGGCAGGCACCCGCGGGCCCGGCAGCCACGGGGACTTGGGCCTGAAAACCTAGACCGTCGGCTCTCCTCCTTAATGACTCTGGCACCGTGTCATTAGCGCCTTCTCAGGGGCAGCGTCAGTATCACACTGTAGCGATCTTTTTTTTTTTTTTTCCTGGCAATAACGGTCTTAGGCTGTTTTAGCATACAGTAAGACTTCTTAATCGAGGCCAAAGTGAACACGTGTGTAGACAGCATTCCTAACTTGGTAGCTTGGGTAGACTCCTTAGAATTACCCGCATGTGCTGGTTGTGCCCTCGAAAATGCCGGTTATATCGGATCCCCTACTTTGTGTGGGTCACTTCTTGCCCACGTTAAGAGAAGTCATTTAACGGGTAACTCGCACACCTTCCTCAGTGATATTTTAGACTAATAACAACGTACAAAAATAGTCTCTGGCCTCTATTTTGTTGTCATCAGCTCACGAAAATACTGCCAAAGGGCCGGAAAACAAAATTTTCTCGTGTTTTACGACTCAGCTCCCCAGGGCCCCTCGGCCTCATTTGTTCTTAGTAATTTTCGGAAGCGATTCTGTCCGTGAGCTCTGCCTCAGTGTCCAGGGTTCCGCATCCGTGAGCTCTGCATCAGTGTTCAAGCAAGCTGCAGCCTGGTACGCTCCACCAGGTTCTAGGCGATGGAAGGTTCTGGAAAGTGGATCATTTCTCCCCCCTCTGGGAGACAGTCTATGTTTTAGATGGTGCCTGTGTTGCATGTGTGGTGTCTGTGTGTTTGACATCTACATATATAGCTTGTGGTACAAAAATCATGAAAACTTTCATTTTCCCTAAGGCTTATGTCCAAGTGCTTGTGCCTTGAATGCAGATTATAATAAACAGAGGCAGTCTGTGTCTGGAAACGCTGGACATCTCTGCCTGAGTTAGCGCTCTTGTTCCAGGCCTCAGGGGACCAAGACAGAGGGTGTTTTTCTACTTTGCCCTGGAGCCCCTGAGCCTTTGCTGATTGACATAGCTGCTTTTCTCCGTGTGCAGGATCTTGCCTCCAGCCCCCCACAGCTGTGGGGCTGGTGGCGGGGCGGTGGCAGGGCAGGGGAAGGTAGAGAGAAGTGGGAAGGCGATCTACGATTGAATGTCTGCTGTCAAACACTGTGTTGGATGCCGTACTTGGATTGCACGGGATCTATCGCACAGCCGTGGAGAGTAGGTATTTTATAAGGGAGGCAGTGTAGCGCTTCAGAGCTCAGACTTGAGAGCCAGTCCGCCAGGATTTCGTTATCAGTTGGCCACTTTTTTAAAGTATATGACTTCCCAGGGCCTCAGTTTCCCCATTGGTAAGGGGAGTGTAATACTGGCCCGACCTCAATTGTTCGTTGTTGAGATTAAATAAAGAACTGTGGGGTGCTTACGAGAACGCCTACCGTACAGCAGCAGGTAAATACTTGTTAAATAAGGGGGATAGAAGTAGAGGTTCATTGCGCTGTTCATAGAGAAAAGTAGCTGGGTGAGGTCAGAACTTGGGTCTCTTGGCTTGAAGGAGGTGATTGTTCTAGCTCACTGCTCACCATCCTTCCTTGCTTTTCTTCCCCATTTTGTTTGACTTGGTATCCTGAGTCCATTCTGTTCCTTCCTCCTCACCTTGCCAGATCTGGGGGTGGGGCTGGGGTCGTCCCTCTATCATCCTGGTTTTCCGTGTTGTTGGACCTTGTCAAGACATCCTAGGGCCCACGACTTAGAGCTTGAATGTTAAAGGTGGTCCATGGAGGCAAGTGATAGGACTTTGGGGTTGCATGGACCATTTTAGATGCATGGTCAGTCTCTTAGGATAGAAAAAACGATGGTTTGTGTCGTGTGTGTGTGTGTGTGTGTGTGTGTCGCTTCCTTTCCTCCCTCAAACATGGAAGCATCCTGTGAGCGGAGTCTGTGTCCCAGACTTTCCATTGTACTTGCTCCAAGCACTTGGCTTTCTGCTGAGCACAGAGATAGCAGCTCAGGGGTGTTTGAATCGAGGAAGGAGAGCACCACGTTTCACGGCCTTTTCCTGTCTCTAAACATAAAATGCCATGGGGCAGTCTTTTTCCTTTTTACGGTGGCAGGTTCAAGAGTTTATGGATTTGGGGATCTTTGACCTGCCCTGTCTTCCCCTGGCCACTTCTCCCGGAGTTTGTGGCGTAAGCTTGTGTCCTTCTCTTGCAGGTCTCCAAATGCTGTGAAGTTGGCTTCAACCTGTGAACCTTCTGCCAGCTCTCCGTCTTTTACACTCTCTTAAGAAATGCTGCTAAAGATGTAGACCGTATTTACAAAGTCCTTAGGTGTGGCCGTGAGGAACATAGCATTCGGTCTCCAGAGCTGAAACTATAGAAGGGGGTTGATGACTGTTGCCTTGGTCCCGCCTAACTCACCTCCCCGTGCCCAGTTTATTTTGGACGGGCGTTTTCAGGAACGTTAACGTTTATGTAAACTGCAGTGGGGTTTTCGACTAAGGATACAGGGTCCTTAAGGCAAGACAACACTATTAATAGCGTGTGGATGTGTGTGGTTTATTTTTGTTTTCAAAATGGAAATGTCTCTTTGGGGTTTTGGCATATGCTCTGGGCTATGTGGAAAGATGAGAAAACATCATTTGGGAAACTCAGCACTCCTACCATATTAGGAAATTTACAGTGCCTCGGATTTCACATTTAATGTTTTAATTGCCTGGTTTGGTAGTAGAAAAATCTCAAACGTCTCTCTTTTCATTTGAAGCTGCCACCGCTTTCCCCCCCACCCCTCTCCAGCAGTGGACTGCAGCCAGCTTCTCCTTCCTGCTCCAGCCCCAGCATATGGCCCGAGCAGTTGTCCTGAGAACGCAGTTCATCACATGGAGATGTTGACTTCTGACATAGGCCATTGTTTCCTGTGTCGCTTGTAAATATCCTAGAGGTGCAACGAAAATGGAGTTGTAGTTTCGAAACTTTGAAGACCTGTTGGAATAGAGGGTGCTCCTCCAAACCTTCTGTAAGGTCCATGGGAGGTGAAAGAGAATGTTGCCATCGTGGTGGGGGGACAGCATCGAAGACCCATGCCTGTACGATAAGAGACACACAGACGGAGACCGCGTGGCAGGGTGGAGAATGAACAGAAGTTGAATGGTCCATGGAGTTGAGGCCTTTTGAAAAAATCAAGATCTAAAATAAAATGGGCATTTACTCTTGTAAATACCTTCTTATGGAAGAAATAGTAGTTCAAGGATTTCTCAAAGTCATTTCTTGGACAAAAAAACGGGAAGGGAATAAGCTTATACATCTTCAGCGTCACACATGGTCACAGGTTCAGAAGGAAATGCGCTCATATCTGGGGAACCGAGGCTTCATCACCAGGCAGCTGAGAGAGGGGATTGTGTTCACTTTTCACGGACCACTCGAAATAGAATTCCAATTAAAATGTATTTCATATTTCAACAGCCCAGTGTAATTTTTAATCATAGAGTAATCTATGCTTCGTGTAGAAAATGTGGGAAATACAGGAAGACTTCCAGAAGAAAATAAAAATAAGCTATAATTATGTAAACCAGAGAGAATCGGGAGATATTTTTTTTAGTGTTTATTTCTTTGTGCTTATGTCTCTATGCGTTTTTTTTTGCAAGTAGGATATGCGTATAAATAATTTTTGAGTTCTCATTTTCTTTCTGTAATAATAAATATGGTATTTAATGGTCGCATTGTAATTCTTGATACGGTTAGCCCAGAACTTTCTTACGGGATCTCTGCTGTGCTGGCTGTGGTGGTGGTAGTTTGTAGCATGAGGTTAAGCAGTACGGCAAAGAGCATGGGGAACTGAGTGCTCAGCAAAATGCTGTCGGTTGATTTCCCTGGTGGGAGTTTTCCTTTGTTGTCTGTAGCTCCTCTTGTTTTCCCATTTCTTCTATCTTCTCATTCATTTTCTTATATGGGACTGAGACTCATTTGGCGTCCCTGTTTTAGAAACCACGTTCCCTGCTTGCCTCCCTCTCTCTGGAGCGTTACCCCATGCCCTCCTGATAATGTATCGTTTTCTACTACCACAGGATTTGAAGTCTTCAGAAACGGAGCAGCTAGCTAATTTTTCCTCGTCCTTTCTCATTTGTCTATTTTTGTTTTCTTGGTAGCCTAATTAGTGCTGTTTTCTAATTCTTTTTTTAAAAAAATTTTTTCTTAATGCTTATTTTTGAGAGCGAGCGAGCACAAACAGGGGAGAGACAGAGAGGGAGGGGAACACAGAATCCACAGCAGGCTCCGGGCTCTGAGCTGTTAGCGCAGAGCCCGAGGCGGGGCTCGAACCCATGAAGTGCGAGATCATGACCTGAGCCGAGTCGGATGCTCAACCGCCTCAGCCACCCAGGCGTCCCTATTTTCTTATTCTTAATATAGTTTTTACCTCTTACTTTCTTTGGCAGATCCCCACATTTTGTAACCCAGATTTGGCTCTCTTTTTTGTGGGAAGTCCTCTCCACACTTTAGAAAGGGGATGTGGCCTGTATATGTGCAGAGTTGAGAGGTGAAGCTTGAACAGTGAAATGTGGGCCCTTCATGCACTAGGAGAGCAGGAGGAGAGAGATGGGTGTGAACCAGTTTACTCAAGGAAGACTTCACAGAGGGGCGCCTGGCTGGCCCAGTCAGAAGAGCATGTGACTCTTGATCTTGGGGTTGTGAGTTTGAGCCTTACTTTAAAAAAAAAAAAAAAAGGCTTCATAGATGTGAGTGCATTTACTGGGGGTATGAAAGGATGGTTGGATGTACACGGAGGACCGGGAAAGAGCGGGTATTTAATGATTGGAAAAGGAGTAAACAGAACCCCCAGAACTATTGGTAGCAGTGTTTGGTGGAAATGAACATGGCAGGTAAGTGCAAAGTTGAGGATAATAAGGATGTCTGTGCTCAAAATGAACAAAAGGGGAACATAATGACCTCTCGGAAGTCAGTATATGCTCCCTCTGTGTGCAAGCCCACCATGAATTTCTGTAACCCTTGGCTAGACCCTCTCCCTGGTTCTCTTCCAGTTCCTGACTGCTGCTCTCCCTGCAGGAACAATCCTGGCTCCTCCTCTCTTCCTTAGCCTCCCGCTGGAAATGCCATTAAGTATAGACAATACAGTTTTCCCAAAGAATTTCCCAAACACAATCTCATTGGGTGCTTATGATAATCTGGGGCAGGCACTGTTGCACCAATTGAAAAGCAGGAATCTGAGTCTCCCTGAAGCTAAACACTCCTGAAGCCACAAAAGGCACCACTGGCCTGTGAGGCTCAGGCCCAGGTGTGGTCAGTGCTCCTTGTGATCAGTCACACCAACTACCATTTAGGCCCCTCTGTTGTTCACGTGCTCATTGGCTGGTTCGGGCATGTTTGGCACATCTCGAATGAGCACCTCCTATCGGCTGGGCCCCAGGCCAAGACAGAGGGGAACCCTCCCTCTGTGTTCCCCCTTCGAGGCAGATGGGATTATAGATGCAAAGCTGATAGTTGAAGTTTTGCGTGGGGTGGCGTGGATGCGTCTAGAAGGACTTTCAGGCTGAAATTTTGGCAGGGACTTAGGTTCCCGGGAGGGGAAGTGGTATCTTCACTGAGATATTGAGAAAAGGGTTAAGCATTCCTTCCAGGAATCAGTAATGTAAAGGGGTAAAAGTTGACAGAGGACAGTGGTCTATCTGGGCATGTAAGCAACAGTCGAATTTGCCTGGAACCTGGGGTGCAAGTTAGCAAAGGGCAGAAGATGAAACTGAAGAGGTGGGCAGATCACGTGTGGCTTCAGAAACCGTGGTTAGAGACTTGACCTTCTGGGCACCATGAGGGACCTTGTCAAAGGCACAGAGCCCGAGTGACATGACCACATTGGCCACGTGGGAAGGCTCCTCTGATGCAACGGGAAGGCATCATGTGCCAAAGAAGAACCATTAGCAGAGGTAAGAAGGTAATGTTCTCTTCCTCAGACTCTGGAGGAGTCAGAGGGCCTCTTCTGGAGCGAAGCTACGTACGATGGTGGGTGGAGAAAGGGGAGTTGGCTGTCTTCTGTGATTTGGAGCCAAAGGCACGCTCTTGGCTCAGTTCTTTGTAACATCTGTGAATCTTAAGTTAGGAAAATGGCTTCGAAATCCTTAATGTCAACACAGACCTGGCATTTGAACTACCTTTCTCCAGATCAGATAATCGAGACCAGTTTTGATTTCATTAAAATTGTATCCTTGTTTTGTCTTCAAGCCATGGGTCTAAAAACGCAAGCTGTTTAAGAACATACGTACCTTCCTAGAAGTTGAGAATAATGGCAAAGCATCACTATAGAGCTAACATTCATAAAAAGGTTGTAAAATAAAACATAGCCCAGGAGCTTTTCATTAAGGCTTGGGTTCACTGGTGATTGTGTGCAGCATGGTCCAGCCAAGCAGCTTGGTGAAAACATCTGCTTCGGTCAGACGGGCAGTGCGGTCAGGCTGGTCAGTGTACCCGGACCTTTGCCTAATAGAGCTGCTTCTGTCTGCATAAGGAAAATACTCTTCTTTTGTGGTCCTTTCTACATTTTTCTCCTAAGCAACTCTCTTTAGAGACTAATGTATCCTTCCCTTTTCTTTCAGAAAGAGAGATGGTGGGTAATCCCAGAGAGCTGGTGGGAAGGAGCCACCTGTAAGCTTAGGGTTCTTCTAGTCCCTGGAGAGCTCTGAACTTGCCTGTTCCCCCTCAGGTGGCTCATTGTTTCTCTTACCTGGATAGAAGGCATATGTGACTCCCCTGTCTGCCTGGCAGTCTCGTTGCCATGGAAACTTCCATTCCACACACCTGATTGACACATCACGCTTGGCCAAGTCCAGACAGAGGTCACAGCCTGGCATTTGTCCTTTGTTTCCCCTTCTTGTGTATCCAGGCACTTAAAAATGGGTAGAGGGATGAGAGGGTGGGTAGTGTTGTGTGAGGAAGCTTTGTTGTCCGGGGTACAAATTTGGGAGTTTTAGGAATAATCCCTGTTAAGGGAAGAGCAGAGCAAATGGAAAAGTCGGTACACTTTTCAGCTTCTCATGAAAGGAGAGGCTTTGATTCAATGAAAGGTCTGCAGGTGATGTTCCAGGTTTTTGGGTGACCTAGGAATAGAACAGATTAGGGAAGCTGTTGTTCCTTAGCAGGTTTTCTGTCCCATTTTTACCGAATTATCCAATAATCTGAAGTCATGGTGTACACGTTAAGACTGTGACCTGTGTTTAGACAAACCATGAATTACAGCTGTGTGTTAAGAATCAAGTCGTCCGATGATGATGCTTAGAACATTGGTTGACTGTTACATAATATACAATATTTCAGAAAGCACAAAGTTTTGAGGTAGGTGTCACTAAGGGTCAATATGCCTGCTGGAATATGATTGTTTTCCCCATGATTTCTTTCTTCCTCTTGGATATCTCCTTTCATACATGACCTAGAGAAAAGACCTGGTAGGAGGGGAGATAAACCTGCCTTCCCAGCCAGAACTTCTCTTCCATAGATTGAGAAGTTTTCTTTTGTTTCCTGCTTATGAGGTCCTGTTTCAGAAATTGAAAGACTTTCACCTTGACATGCTAACCAGGCTTCCTAAAACATTAGGTTTCGAAACCTCTATGTGGGGTAGTTAGGTGTCCCCTATGGGTGATGGAGTTAGCGAGTCACTGGCTACTTGGCATTACCCCCGCTAGCTCTCCTGTTTCTCCAG
Organism: Panthera pardus; assembly: GCF_024362965.1. Taxonomy (NCBI): domain Eukaryota; kingdom Metazoa; phylum Chordata; class Mammalia; order Carnivora; family Felidae; genus Panthera; species Panthera pardus. The sequence goes on along the minus strand of NW_026526732.1, from coordinate 113,671,099 downwards.
TTTGCTAGTTTACCTCCTATTTGGATGGCCTTGGTTTGCAAACTGGGCCCTCAACAGCAGTCATGAGCTCTAGTTTGGACTCCCACCAGACTGGAGTGAAGAATCTCCTCTCTCTCGTATTCTTGAACATGTGCTTTTTAAAGACTTTATTTTTTAAAAATCAATTTTATTTTGAGAGAGAGCATGCATGCACGTGTGTGAGCAGGGGAGGGGCAGAGAGAACGAGAGTGAGAATCCCAAGCGGGCTCCACGCTCAGCACAGATCTCACAACCGAGGTCATAGCTTGAGCTGAAATCAAATGTTTGATGCTTAACCCACCAAGCCACCATCACCTGGTACTCATCCTGACACGTGCACTGCTGAATCCCCATCACCCGTTTAACCCATTCCCCCCACCCACCTCCCCACTGGTAACCATCAGTTCTCTATAGTTAGAGTCTGTTTCTTGGTTTGCCTCTCTCTTTTTTTCCCCCTTTGTTTTCTGAAATTCCACATATGAGTGAAATTCTATGGTATAGGTCTTTCTCTAACTTATTGTGCTTAGCATTATACTTTCTAGCTCCAACCACGTGATTGAGAATGGCAAGATTTCATCCTTTTTGATGGCTGGGTAACATTCCGTGTGTGTGTGTGTGTGTGTGTGTGTGTGTGTGTGTGTGTGTGTGTGTGTATGCATGCACGCACGCATGTATATACGTGCTTGAGCTGACTCCGTGATTTGACTATTGTAGATAATGCTGCTGTAAATGTTGTGGTGCATGTATCCCTTTGAATTGGAATTAGTGTTTTTGTATTCTTTGGGTAAATAGCCTAATAGTGCTATTGCTGCATCATACGGTACTTCTATTTTTAAGTCTTTGAAGAACCTCCCTACTGTTTTCCAGAATGGATGCACCTGTTTGCATTCCCACCACCAGTGCATGAGGGCTCCTCTTTTTCTTGGACATACCTTATTAATCTCAGTTTCTTCATTTGTCCAGTGGTGTTAATAACACAAGTTTCCTGTTAAAAGTACTGTAATTTTAAAAGGGCTTTGCATAGTGCCCGTTATGTGACGTCTATTATTACCTTGCTGGATAATTTTAGAAATAACATTATAGCATCTAAAAGCATCTTCTTGGCATCAGTACAGCTGAGTTTGTTGTTGCTGACTTCGGCTTGGATCCAGATGGGTGTCGACCACGAATGGTGGATTAAAAGAAATAATTTTTTCCAGAAAGACTGTGTGTATGCACACACGCTCCCTCTTTCTCATTTGTGTGTGCATAGTCTATTTTTTTGACTCTCCCTGCAGTTGCGAGCAATCAAAAGAAAAGGTTGTACAACCATCACCACCGTCCGTCTCGAGAACATTTTCACCTTCTCCATCTGCAGCTTCCCCCTTTTAAATGTTAACACCCCATTCTCCCTTCCCCCAGCCCCATGGCAGCCTCCATTCCACTTTCTATCAGTTTGACTGCTCTAGACAGGTACTTTGTATCAGTGGGGTAATGAAGTCATTGATCTTCTGTGAGTGGCTTATTTCACTCAGCACAATGTCATCAGGGTTCACTCATGTCGTGGCATGTGCTAGAATTTCATTCCATTTTAAGGCTGAGTAATATACCATTGTATGTTAATACCGCGTTGTGTTTATCAGTTCATTTGTCAGTAGGCATTTGACTGTTTTGGCCTTTTGACTGTTGTGAATAATGCTGCTGTTACATTAGTGTCCCACAATGTGAGCACAATTTCTTCTTTTATTATGGTAAAAGAAAGTGACATGTTCTATCGCCTCGTGGTCCCCATTGTGGATTCTTCCGTTTCCGTAGAATTGATCATGTTATGCATTGCCTTCTGTTTTTTATTGTGGTAGAAATATAAGATGTATCATGACCTTTTTTTAAGTCTGCAGTTCAGTCATGTTATTATTTACATTGCTGTGCAACAGATCTTTCCACTTGTTCATCTTGTAAAACTGAAACTCTATACCCATTGAACAACAAATCCATATCCCTAACCCCCCTCCCCCAACCTCCAACCTCCCCTTAGCCCTTGGCCATCGCCATTCTCCTTTCTGTTTTTATGGGTTTGACTACTTTGGATACCTCTTATACACGTATACATGGAATCATACAGTATTTGTTCTTTGTGATTGTCTTGTTTTACTTGGCCTAATGTTCTCCAGCTTAATCCATTTTGTAACATGTGGGCGTATGGTAGGTTTTCCTTTTTTAAGGCTGAATAATTTTCCACTGTGTGTATATACCACATTTTGTTTATCCATTCATCTGTGGATGGACACTTGGGCTGTTTCCACCTGTTGGCTATCAGAAATAATGCTGCAGTGAACACGGGTGTGCGTATGTATCTTAGAGATCCCGTTTTCAGTTTTGTTCTTTGGATGTATACTGAGAAGTGGGATTGCCGGATCATATGGTCATTCTGGTTTTAATTTCGGGGGCAAGAAGAGCGTTCCGGTTTCTCCACATCCTCACCAACTCTTTTATTTTTCATTTATTAAAAAAATGTTTTTCATGTTTATTCATTTTCGAGAGAGACAGAATGTGAGCGAGGCAGAGAGAGAGGGAGGCACAGAATCGGAAGCAGGCTCCCGGCTCCGAGCTGTCAGCCCAGAGCCCGACGCGGGGCTCAAACCCACGAACCGTGAGATCGTGACCTGGGCTGAAGTCAGATGCTCAGCCGACTGAGCCACCCAGGCGCCCCACCCTTGTTCTGTTTTTTCAGCGGTCATCCTGATGTGTGTGAGGTGATAGTGTGGTTTTGATTTGCAGGGAATTTTCTTAAAACAGTCTTAAAGAATGTATTAAAAGCGAATAATTGGACTGGCAGGATAGTTCTATTTAGGATAAACAGCCTGGGATACTGAAAGGCTCCCCGACGAGTTGTTTTATGTCCCGGTGACAGTTCCTTGCGGTCTGTCCTGCTTGGTCTTTTACGCTGCTGAGTCTCCACCGTAGGACTGAAGGTTGAGTTTGGCCTCAGTGGTGTGGCCTGGCCGACAGTCTGTGGCCTTCTCATCCTTTCTGAGTCCTGGGTGATTAGTAAGCATTTTCTCAACAGCAAATGACTCAGAATGAAACATAGCTCCAGATAGAAGTTATTTCGAAAACAAAACAAAAAAACAGCTGTGCTCACTCCTTTTTTTAACCATTCCTAATGACCGTTTCTTTGTTAATTAAAAAATATTACTGCTGATCTTAAGTCAACATTCATTCACTCGCTCACTCATTCAACAACATTAATGGAATGTACAGAACCATGCTGCCCGATAGAAATGTAATGCACGCCGTGTGGGTGATTTTGCATTTTCTGGTGGCCGTGTGAAAAGAAGCAAAACAGGTAAAATTAATTTTAACAACACATATTATTTAACCTGATATATTCAAAATGTGACTTCAGTGTGTAATGAATATAAAAATGGATGAGACGGTCAACTTTTTCATACTAAGTCTTGGTAATCTGCTGTGCGTTTAAAATTTACGGCACTTCTCAGTTTGGATGGGCCGCATTTCAAGCGCTCAAGGGCCACATGCACCCAGCAGCGCCCCTTCCTAGATGAGGCACACCTAGCAGACTCAGCCAAGGACAGGACTTCCCCAGAAGGTCAACCTCAGCTGTGCCTCGTGGGCAAGATGCATCACTAAGGAATAAAAACGGTGTTGTGTGCTCAGGGACTTGTGCCTAGAGAGTCACACAACCCAAAAGGGGCTCCTTGCAGCTGACAGGGATTTTCGGCCACCTCCAGACCTAGTTCCTCTGAACTAGTCCCCTGGGGAGGGGACTGAGGGAGGAGTGTTGCATGGGCCCCGGTCCATCAGACGTGAACTTTCTGCTGCCTGTGTTGAGAGCCGCTGGCGTAGCTGACGTTTAATTACAGGCTCTGCTCTCGCCAAGGCTCTGTGAGTTGGGATTTCCAGCCCCGCAGCTCCCTGCCCGCCTTCCATTCCCACAGGCAGCACTGCTCTCCTGTCCTCCCGGGGCCTGTCAGCCAGGTGCCCCTCCTCACTCCCTCCTCAGGAAGGCTGAGAGTGTCCTGTGGAGAGAAGGACAGGAAGGACAGCGTCGTGATTTTGTTTTTCTCTGTCCAGACCCCTCTCACCCCTGGAAGTGACATCATGAGCTCTAATTGTTAGTGGAAAGGTGACTCTCATCAGGTGCGCTGCTGTGGATCCATCCTGACCCCCCCCACCCCCACCCCCTCCGTGCCCGGCTCCTCAGGCGGTGACACAGGTGTTGAGTGTGGGTGGCGGGGCTCCTGCCGGTAGACAAGCCTGTGCGCCTCCCTAGGCTCCCTGCGTGGGGAGGGGTGGTGGTGAGGACATGTTTATAGACCGTCCGCCAGAAGCACGGCGAAGGGGAGGGCCTGCTTCTACTCATCCTCCCCCCGTCCTTTTGGCTGCCTCTTCTGGCCTCGCCGAAGGCCAGAAAAAGGATGGGAATTTGGCAAAGCTACGGGCTCTCATGGCACTTCCCTACCCCTCCGTGTCTTCTCCCTCCTAAGGACGCCAGGCTGGGCTCTTTCTACCCAGGTCAGTTAACACCCAGGGACTCGACATTCCTTTCCTACTGTTGATGTGGAACAGGCTGGGAACGCGTGTTTCTTTCCAGGGGATGAGTGATAGGGCAGAGAGCCAGGGTCAAATGAGGCCAAGGGACTGGAGCCAGAGGCTTGCCAAACTTGCATGGCAGCACCGGGTGTGCTGAAGGGCTGAGAAGAAGGGCTGCCTTGGGAGCTCCGTGGTGTCGAATCCCTCCACTGATAGGCGGAGCCAGATAGAGCAAGAGGGCTTTGGGGGAGACCGCTGAGTCGGGCCCTTGGGAACGATTAGTGCCGCCAGCCTAGTCGAAGGCTCTGCTTGTCACATCACCTAATCTGTCTTGATCGTATTGTAAACTTTATTAACCTAGATTTCTCCAGGGCTGTCGTCTCCCATTGAGACCTTAAGGGTGAGTACAGTACAATGAGACATTGGGAGAGAGACCACATTCATGTAACTTTTATGTCTATATTGTCGAAAGCGTTCTACTTTATTATTTGTTGTTGTTGTTGTTCTCATTCTGTGCCTAAATGCAGATGTTAAACTTGATCCTAGGTACGTATGTGTAGGCAAAAACCGTTACGTATAGGGTTTGACTCGGTCTACTGTTTCAGTTATCCACTGGAGGTCTTAGAATGTATCTCTGTGGATAAGAGGGGGTCACCGCGGCGGAACGTGATTGTTGTTACTGCTGTGGCCTATGACCATATGCCTTTTTGCCACCAAAAATAGTTGGCAGTTTGCAGGGTTTTACTGGATAGATTGAGTGGTAGTTGAAGTCCATTGGAGTGGTCAGCAGACCAGACGTGGAGCTCCCTGTAGTTATCACATGGGGGGTGATAAGGCACCGTGAGCTGCGGCCAGCAGGCTGTGGGCTCTGGGTTTGAATCCTGGCTCCACAACTCACAAGCCCTGTGTGAGTTAGTCAGCCTCTCTTAACCCGATTTATTTCTGTAAAATTGGAATTATGAACTTAGGTTTGTGGAGCTTATCCATATACAGATGATCTGTGTAAAAGTAGCCCATAGTTCCTGACACATACTAAATTATGAGGAAATACTAATTGTTCTTAATACTTCTCAAAGTGCTGAGTTTAACTGACAATTAACAATTGCCCTTGTTTATTTTTGCCAGTAGCAAGGCACTGCATTATTTGGTTAACGGTTGCTTGGCCTGTTTGAAAAGTTCTTGAATTATGTATACTTTTTCTTTGCAGCATTGCAGGTGTGCGTGCGTGCGTGTGTGTGTGTGTGTGTGTGTGCGCGCGCGCGTTTGCAAGGCCAGTAATTATCTCTTGCAGAGGGAGCCGCCCGAACAGAATCTTTCCCATAGCAACTGAAAAAATAAAAACTAAAAGCAAACACGAGGGTTACCTAACTGCTGTCACTGGCCTAGGCCAGTAGAGATGATGAAGCTTTTTGTGGCTTCTGGCTCTCTTCTGGTTGAAGGTGTTGGGTGAAGATACAGAGGTCCTACTGAGTAACTGAACAGGATGCTGTTGCTTGCTTTGAAGGCACTAAATTGGTCAGAAGGACAAGTAGGAGGGGAAATTGAGGTTTAATGAAGGGTCATTATTGATGTTTCCATGGTTTTAGCAGTTTAAAAACTGGGAGCTGAGGTGAAGTTGTTGGTTGTGGGGAAAACAGCCCACAGATGTTCAGACATATTTGAAGTTCAGTCTCCTGGTGTTCATTATGACCTGGAAGCTGGGACCCAGGGCCTCTGAGTCACACAGCCCAGGGGTCACTTCATAACTTGAACGGTGAAGGCTGGTGAGCCCGTGTTCACGATGGCACGAGATTTCAAAAGCTCCCACATTCTTTAGAAATCCCATTTATCGGAAGATTATTTTTCTTGGGAGGTGAAAGAACATTCCTATTTTGGATTACTAACCCTTCTTACAAAAAAGATATACGTTAATTTCCCCAAGGCTTTGGTGGAATGAGAAACATTAGCATTGAATGAACAGGTGTTCTCTCTTCCCAGCATCCATAAACTGATCTTTGTTTTCCTTCTTCTGGGATCCCTTACGTAAAGATTAACATAGAAGAGTTCATTTATTTAATTGTATGACAGAATTGACCTTTCCCCTGGAGATCTGGCCCTCTCCATTCTAGAACAAAGACAGATGAAACTATTAGCTTACCTTCCCATCCCCCAAATGTTAAGCCAAGTATTTTATTTCTTAAAATTATTTTCTCAGGGCACTGGAGTGGCTCAGTCAGTTGAACGTCCAACTCTTGATTTTGGCTCAGGTCATGATCCTGGGGTCATGGGATTGAGACCCACCCTATGCTCCATGCTGAGTGTGAAGGAGCCTGCTTCAGATTCTCTCTCTGTCCCCCTCGGCCCCTCTCCCCAGCTTGTGTTCTCTCTAAAAAAAATAAAAATAAAAATTATTGTTTTCTTCCAAAGACCCATGAGATAGGGTAAAGCCCAAGTCCTCATTATAATAATTTGGGGGTAGAAAGTACATGGAGAATTGAAATCTATGAATTCTCCTAAAACCCAACTTTGAAAAATTTTTTGTATTCAGCTCTTTAAATATAAGTGTAGGACAGAAGAGGGAGAGGGAAGATAGTATCTTTTATGAGTGCCTGTGGTTTAGGACGCTTGGAGTCTAGACCTCTGGCTTATGAACCAGCCTCTTAGAATTACTTGCCAGTCACTGGGCAATTTTTGTAATTTCTAGATGTTCTCCTTTCCTCATTTGCCAAATAGGGATATAAACAGAACTTGTTTTCTTTTGTTTTTTTTTGTTTTTTTTTTTGGTTTCTTGTTGTTGTTGTTGTTTTTTTTTTTTTAATGGTGGTGGTTCTATTAGATGAGGTGTGTATGTGACAGCTTGTCATGCATTGAACATTCTCCAGGTCTGTCTTACATGATAGAGGGGACAGGAGGCACACTCAAACAGTAGCCTGAGTAAATATTTTCTATCATTCACCCTCAGTTATCAGGAGTGGCTTGTAAACTAACAGCCTCCACTGTTTGACCTCCATCAGCTGTAATTGCCCCAGTCCTATGAGCTTCTGTTGTTAAGGCAAAAATGTTGGAAGCAAGATCCATATCCTTATTCTCCTTGCTTGGCCTCCCCCGTTCATGATATCCATGAGGCCATTTACCTAGTAGCCTAGATAGAAAAATTTGGAACACTGAAACAGAGGTGATTTCTTTTGGACTAAAGATCAGAACTTTTGTAGCATCTGTGCTCCAAGTTCCTCTTCTACCTATTTCTACCTGGAACTTAGGTAAAGAGAATCTACCTGTACCTTTCATCATGCTTGCCTTATTCTAATCTAGCAGGAGTGACTCTTTTCTAGGAGTGTTGTTTAAATTTGTTCTCCCTTGCCTTCTTTTCATTGAAGAGGGGGATGGACATTTCATTGTTCTCTCCACTGTTCTCAGAACAGTATTGGAGATGTGCCTCTTGAGGGGCATGTGTGGGTGGAGTGGCCACGGCATTTTCCTGCAAGTCTCATGCTGCAGCCTGTGCTCTCAGCAATTCTCGGTCTTGTCCCTGGTCTAGTCCTGAGCACATATTCTGTTCCCAGGACCCTTGGTGAATTCTGAACAGAAGTTATTAAGATCCAGCCATGAGAAAGGAGTGAATTGGTCTGATTCAGTATGTTAGACACCGTATAAAAACTCATTCCAGTGACGTACTAAGAAATGGTCGAGGCAAGACTGGAGGTGTAGTTTTGCCCCTAACTAGAATTGTAAAGGTGGTGTGATTTTTATGAACCTCCTGTCCCAATATGAAATTATTTCATAATACATGAGAACAGATTTTAGAGCGGATTTTCATGAAAACTTAACATTATGGTTCAGTTTTTAAGCCCAATACTTCTGATTGTAGTTTTGTTTTATTATGGATTACAATGTTTATAGTTCATATTACTTGAGGAATTTCACATGGCATTGAAGATTGGTTATGTGCATTTGCATGCTCAGCTCTCAAAGCACTCTGGAAGTTGCTTTCTGTGACAGTTATTAGTCTGCCTCACCCAGTGGGGGAGACTTTTCTCATAAAAGCAACGCAAGGGACTGAGGTAAAGAGGACTCAGTATCATGATTTTTAGCTGGTCTTTGGAGAGGAGTCTCTATATGAGTAAAAAAAAAATGAATTTAAGCATAGATACCGCTTTTAGAATCACTCCTTTTGGAAGCTTTAAAAATGGAAAGAGCAGATTAGTTTATTCAGGTATTCTCTGAGGACAGGAGAATTTTAATTGGCCTTCTAAAGACTGAGTTTCAATCTTAGCAAGTGCTCAAATGCTTCTTTAACATAATCCTCTGTTGACAGTTGATGGATTATTTTCAGATGGAATGTAGAAAAATTACCTAGGTGTCTATAGAAGCCAACAGAAGTGTAGTTAGAAGGTAGATGTGCTCAGTCAGAAAGCTTTATACGAAAAGCTGTTTCTCAGAAAGATGTATGAACCACAAACCAGCGTCTCCATGTTCTTGTCTTTTTTTTTTAATTTTTTAAAAACGTTTATTCATTTTTGAGAGGTAGAGCGTGAGTGCGGGGAGGGGCAGAGAGAGGGGGAGACACAGAACCCGAAGCAAGCTCCAGGCTCCGGGCTGTCAGCACAGAGCCCGACGCGGGGCTCGAACTCACAAACCGTGAGGTCATGACCTGAGCCAAGGCTGGACACTTGACCAACTGAGCCACCCAGGCGGCCTTCCTCGTTCTTGTCTTAAACGTATTTGTGGACTTGGAAGTGGCACGTAATGAACCACTCATGGAGCCGTGTAAGGCGTGAGTTTTGCATTGGTATTGAACCAAGTGAATAAAAGCTCTTTATAACCTTGTATACCTCTCCAACATAGGTGCTATCTTTTCAGTAAATCATTTTCATATTAGTCTATATATAACATCACGTGGGAGCTTTTCCCCTTTCTCCGTGTCTGATCTGAATTGCTAGCGTAGACATTTCTATCTCCTCACAGTGGTTTTCTAGGTTCTCTTTACACTCCAAACTGGCATGAGCCAAAGTTATTTATTTTATCCCTGTCAAGGGATAGCACTTTTTACTGTATCCCAGCCAGGGTATCCGGTGAGTAAATTTTTAAAGCCTTTGCAATTTTCTCTTTATGTATATAAGTATACCCTGTAAATAGACATTTGTATTGATGAATTAGCAAGGTTGTTTTTTTATAAGTCATTTATATATGACCCTCACCTGTCATTATTTTTCTCCATCTAATAGTTGGTTTCTTCAGAGGATATCATGGTGCTTGGTTTTCCATGAGCATATTTTGTATTGACTAGATCTAGGATAAGAAACGCTGTACATTTTTTTCCCTGAGAAGGTTAAAATTAGATATAGTAGTATGAGTATATTTTATTCTTCTTTGGTTCTCTTTCTCTTTGTAAATAGGCTTTAATTTTTAGGGCAGCTTTAGGTTCAAAGTCGGAGGGAGGTACAGAAAATTCTCAACCACTCCCTGCCCCACACGTGCTCAGCCTTCTCCATTACCAACATCCCCTACAGGAGGGGTACATTTGTCACAATTGATGAACCTACATTGACACGTCGTTATCACCCGAAGTCCATAGTTCATCCCAGGGTTCACTACTGGTGTAGTTCAAGTTCTAGGTTTAGGCACATGTGTGCTAGTATGTGTGCATTCCTCATTTACCGTCCTATGGAATATGTTCACTGCCCCATAAATTGCCTGTATCCCACCTGTTCGTTCCTCCCTACCCTCCCAAACATAAGCGACACTTGCCTTTTTTGGGTCTCCATAGTTTTGCCTTTTCCAGAATGCCGTAGAGTTGGAATCCTACGGTATTTGGTCTTTCACTTAATGATATGTATTTCAGTTTCCACCATGTCTTTTCAAGGCTTCTTAGTTCATGTCTGTTCAGCACTGGATAGTAGTCCCTTGTCTGGATAGATCTCCGTTTCTTTATCCATTCGTCTACCTTGAAGGCTCTCTTCCAGGTTTTGATAATTATGAATGGAGCTGCTCTATACATCTGTGTTTAGACTTCTGTGTGCACGTAACTCTTCTACCCCTTTGGGTAAATACCAAGGAACAGGATGGCTGTATGGTAAGAGAATGTATTGTTTTTATAAGCAACTGCCAAATTCTCTTCCAATGTGGCTACACCGTTTTGCCTTCCCACTGGCAGTGTTGAAGAGTTTCTATAGCTGTACATCTGTGCCAACGTTTGGTTTTGTGAGTGTTCCGGATTTGGACCCTTCTAATGGATGTGTAGTGGTGTCTTGTTGTTTGAACCTGCATTTCCCTGAAGACACAAGATGAGCCTCTTTTTGCGTGCTTCCTTGCTGTTTGTATCTATTTTTGATGAGGTGCCTGTTGAGGTTGTTGGCCCATATTTTAATTGTTTTTCTTACTGAGTTTTAAGAGGTCTCTGTGTATTTTGGATGTCCAAAGTCCTTTATCAGATAATTCCTTTGCAAATATTATCTCCCAGTCTGTGACTTTTCATTCTCTTGACAATATCTTTCACAGAGTCAAAATTTTTCATTTTAATCATGTCCGGTTTATCAATTACTTCCTTCACGGCTTGTGTCTTTGGTGTTGTATCCAAGAGGTCATTGCCAAACCAAGCTGGTGTAGATTTTCTCCCATGTTATTCTCTTGGCGTTGTATAAATTAGTGTTTTACGTGTAAATTTTTAACGTTTATTTATTTTTGAGAGAGAGAGACACACACAGCACAAACGAGTGAGGAACAGAGAGAGAGGGACACACAGAATCTGAAAGAGGCTCCAGGCTCTAAGCTGCCAACACAGAGCCCGACGCGGGGCTGAAACTCACGTACCGTGAGATCATGACCTGAGCCGAACTCAGACGCTTAACTGACTGAATCACCCTGGTGCCTCAGTGTGTTTTACATGGAGATCTATGATCCATTTTGAGATAATTTTTGCAAAGAGTACACAGTGTGTGTCTAAATTCTTTGTGTGGTTTTTTTTTTTTTTTTTTTTTTTTTTTTTTTTTTTTGCATGTGAATGTTCAGTTGTTCAGTGACATTTACTGAAAAGACTGTCATTCCTCCATTGTATTGTTTTCTTCTTGGTCAGAGATTAGTTGATTATATGGGTCCATTTCTGGGCTCTGTTCACTTCTACAGATCTGTTTTTTTCTATTCTTTGGTCAGTTCCACACGGTCTTGATGACTGTAGCTTTCCAGTCTATCTTGAAGTTGGATAGTGTTAGTCCTTCAACTATGTTATTCTCCTTTAGTGTTGTTGCTTTTCTTGGTTATTTCATTTTATGCCTTCAGTGGATTTCATAAAAGCTGACTTTGGAATTTCACAGTATAGGAAAGTGTGTTGTTGTTTTGAGAGTCTGGATATAGAGGATAATCATAAATAGGGTGTGTCCTAGAAATTTTGGAAGGTTGGAAAGAATGACTTGTTGGCCATCCTTTCACTAAACAGTGTCTCTGAAACTGTGAATCAAAGAGAGATCAGCCACTGACCAGAAAGCTTTGTTACAGCAGGAAAGTTTTAGTTCTTAAATTTCATGTGTGTGTGACAGATACTGTTTCCGTTCCTTTTCAGCATGTCATTTTTCTAATAGAGTTTCAGCGCCTCTCACACACTCCAGGAAACACAGACACTTGCTGACCACTGCTAGGTGACTCCAGTTTGTCTTCCCAGAAGGGAAACTCCGCTTTGTGAATGTGTACGCACAGCGAGGCATGGGTTGGGGACTGAGGGGTGTTGCTGTATTTAGAACATGTGACTCAGATTCCCATGTGGCATTTATTAGCTATATGCACTTTGTCAAATCACGTCACCCTTCTGAATCACACTCTTCAAAAGGCTAAAAGTTAGTGTGTGTGTCAATCTGAAGTAGGATACCACATAGGTAAATATCACGTAGGTGTCACGTCGGGTCAGAAACTGCTGTTCCTTCAACTACTTTTTGTGGCCATTTGGGATTTTGCACCGGATGAACATGGGATACTTGGAATTTAAGAAATGTTTCCTTCATTATCATCTGTTTAGGTGGCCAGTTATTTTCCTATTAAGATCAAAAAATGCTTGAGCCACAAAACAATGATAATTTAATGGTAGATTCGGGGTGCAAATGAACTGTTGAAAAGTTACCAAATAAAAAAGACTATACATAAATCTTTTTGAAGTTTATGTCCAGTCTTTAATTTGATGTGTTACTCAGTTATGAAGAAGAGAGAGAACTTGAAATCTGATTTTTATCAGATAACTTAAACGTTTTTATTTTTTGTCTTCTCTAATCTTGCAGAAATCTCTAGGAGGATATACAGTTCAGTGTTCTCAGATACTGCTCACCATCTGTTTTCAGAGTGAAAAATGAGCATCATATGATACCTTTATTATGCTCTGCTCGGTCCAAACTCAGAGGAAAGAGGTCACTATTCCTTGCAGCCAGCTTGATACTAACATTCATATTCCATACTCTACTTTCTTGGTATAATTTTGTGGTAACCATTCACCCTTTACTGGCCCCCTTACATACTTACTGCAACAGATATTCTTGGCTCAAGGAAATAGGGAACTCATTCATCAGGAATGTTTGGGTTTTACAGAAACAAAAAGTGGTTCTGATTTCCTTAGTGTTTTTTTTTTTTTCTTTCAAATATCATCCAATGTGGAAGGGAGAGAAAGCAGTAAGAGAATCTTGGAAAATGATGTGAATCCTAGCAAGCTCACAGATTGAGATACAAATTGGGAGGAATAAAGAGATAAAGATTGCACAGATCATCTATAAGTAGATGCTTTCATATACATTACATTTTATCAGAAGCATTAGCTACAGTGACCCATGACTAATCTCATTGGACAGAGAAGGAAAGTCACCTGGCCCAAAACATTGCTAGTAAGCTGGGGGGGGGGGGGGAGGGGGGAAGAATGAATATATATGTGTGTGTGTGTGTGTGTGTGTGTGTGTGTGTGTGTATATATATATATGTGTATATATATATATATTTATTTAAGTCTGTTGTGTGTGTTGTATGTTGTATGTGGCTCACAAACATGTCTTGTGTTCAGTCATATGGGTTGTAGTAAAATCAATACTACAATTATGTTGCCTTGCAAAACCAGCAGTGATTTCTTGCCCCATAGGAACGTATCTTAGGATCAGGTTTTTTCCACTGCCATCTGTGCCCCATGCTCAAAATGGCAGTGACTTTCTGGTAGAGACCTGCTCAGGAGGAAGAGCATTTTCTCATCTTCTGGAATGTTCTGCCAAAGTAATTATGTTCAAAGATGACTCTGTGGCAATGACTATTATTAAATGCTTAATGTGTGCCACACATGTATCTCTGTGTTGGCTTTTTGGCTCTGCACAGTGCTCCTGGGGTAGGCACCCTTGTTTTTCTCTTTGCATGTGAAATGGCTGAGCACAACAGGATTCATTACTTGCCTAGGCTCCAAACCCTTGTGTGGGTTCAAGCACAAGTCCAGTGCCTCCAATGGCCACTCTACAAGGCCACCTCTTCTCCTGATGAGGTAGCATCTTTCTCTCTGAGAACCTTGACTTGGTCTCAGTTGACTTAGGAAATCGTTCTGTGTATTCCCAAGCCATCATTTTTTTTTTTTTTCTTATTAGTTATAAGGAGTGAGTCCTTAGGACAGTGGTTGTAAATTGAAACTGAACACACAGTTAGAGGGTGGGAGGGGATTGAGTCATTTGGAAAGGTTACAAATGACTCTGGGCACACTTCCTGGGAATGAAAGTTCTAGCTGGGCATGGGACCCTGGCTGTTTGGAGAGAGCAGGAGAGTTTGTGTCTTTCCACGTAGGTGTCCCTGCGTCCTCTTGGTCTGCAGCCTGAACCACTCTATGATGGAAAAACAAATCTCGGGAAAGATCAAAGAGTACAACTAAAGGAAATACCGTGTAGGTTTCAAAGGACTAGAGTTTCGCAGCTATAATTTATAGCGTCCACTGCCCTTGTGATAATTTATATGGGATTGTTTATCTTTTTTGTGTTTGAGAATGTTTTTCTTTTATATTTAAAAATACCCTGTCTTTAGAATCCTTTCAAGTGTAGAGATTGGAGGGTGGAGGTTCTTTTCACCCATTCCCCTTCACTAAAGGCAAAAAGGCTTTTTTGCTTTTAGTCTTTTGTATAATTTAAATGGTTCTTGGTTCACTGGCGCGTATTGAACAGATGTTTATTGAACACCTACTATAAGCCAGACCCTCTGTAAGACTCTGGAGATAAAAGGTACGTGAGATGCTGAATCATCTGTCCTCAGGGCATTTGGGGGCTGTTGGGAGCAACTGTCATGTAGTTAGTTATGCCTGATGCAGTTCAAGAAGTGCTATGTGAGCGGAAGGAAAAGTTCTGTAAGGGCACAAAGGAGGGAGCGAGTAATCCCTCCTGTGTTTATCTGCAGACGTTTGAGCTAAGTCTAGAATAATAGAGGTGAGAGGGAAAGTGGAGATGTGTGTGTGTAGGAGACTAGGCTGCTCAAAAGCACTGTGAGGACTGGAATAATTATTGTCCCCTCCCCCCTGCAGACCTGGACAGTGTGACCAACTTGGTTGACCCGTGAAAGAAATGCCACCAGCACTTTGGGCTCAAAGATCTCCCCAGGCAGTCGTCACTTCTTCATTTATTATTGGGTAAAATTGGGCTGCTGCTTCCCTCCCTCCCTCTCTCCCTCCCTCTGTCTGTCTCTTTTTCTTTTCTTTTACTTTTTCCTTTTCTCAGTGGTTTGACAGATGTGCAGTAGATGTGAGGTGTTGTCCACATCAGGCTTTAATTAAAGTGAGGGAGTCAGGAAGGAACCAAGAGGCATGGCGTGTGGCACACAGTGGAACATAACGTTATCTGCTCTTTCTATGTCCTGGTGCCATTTGTTTTCCTCAGGGAACTGTGTTTTTTGGGATGTCCTTGGAATATGTCTGACTACTGAAGTGCCCATTCACTGCTTCCTTTGGCTGGCTGTGAGCCATGCCAGGGGGCATGCTGCGGGGAGACTTCCTCTGTTGAGTTTCTGAAATTTGCAGATCTGGCGATTGGGGTTGGGGCGGCAAAACTCTCTTGTTTAAATAACATACGACTCCTAGGAAGCTCATAAAACCATCCGACACGATGTTAAATACTTTGTGCCTGTAAGAAACTTTGCAGACGGCGAAGTGCGAAGGATGTTTTACATTGACTTACTGTGTCCTTAATTACATTATATACGGTTCAGACTTCTCCTTGGTCATCAGGGAAACAGATGATTTTCCTGTTGTAAATCACAAATACCACAGATGACAGGATTATAATAGACAGGTCTCCACTGATAGTTTATGTACATTCTCCAAGAGGACACACAAAAATTGTGTCCACCGCAGTTATTCAGAAAAATATATTCTCAAATAAAATTTCCTTCGGGGCGTGTGGGTAGCTCAGTCGGTTAAGCATCTGACATCGGCTCAGGTCATGATCTTGAGGTCTCTGAGTTTGAGCCCCGCGTCTGGCTCTGTGCTGACAGCTGGCAGCCTGGAGCCCGCTTCGGATCCTGTGTCCCCTTTGCTCTCTGCCCCTCCCCAGCTTGTGCTCTGTCTCTCTGTCTTTCAAAAATAAGTAAATGTAAAAAAAAAAAAAAAAAAATTGGAAAAAATTTCCCTGACACTAGTTGGTATAGTTGAGCAACTTAATTCCGACTGGTTACTTTGCTTGGTAAGGTAACCGGGTGTCCCAAACAGGGTTGTGTAAGTTAAGAGAGCACAGTGCCAACACTTTGTATGAATACGACGTCACAATGAAATACATGTGTATGCACACAGGTACAATTGAATATACTGTTCACAATGTCCTGATTCAGGGAAACTGGAAGATGAGTAGGAGGTATTGTGATCAACTTGGTATTTATTCCAGAAAAAGTCCCTGGAGGAGAAAACACATTCTTGGCATGAAGTAAAAAAAAAAAAAAAAAAAAAAAAAAAAAAGCCTCTTTTTGGTATATAATCATTTTGTGATTTAAATTGTTAAAATTCAGTAAGTCTAATAAACAAGGTAGTTTCGGGTGTCGAGTTGAGTTTTGTGAGTAAAAAGAAGTGCGTGAATGGTCTACCTGTCTGCAAAGCAAACTGCTGAATTGTGGACGTGGTTTCTGTGAATCTCCTTTACTTTTTCTCCTGGTCGTCTTTGAGCCCTATCCCTGTGTCCTTTCCGCTTAGCCTAACCTCCCATCGATCAAAGGAAAGAAGGCTTCAGGAGTTGTAATGTAATTATATTTAGGATGAGAGTTCTGTTTAGTGTAACATCATTGGCTGGTTTGGTAATTTCTAGAATTCTGCCCAGACTTGAAAATACTTTCAATGCCCCTTGCTGAATGCTGCTGTTCTCTGCGTGTTTTCCTTCTGGGATTGAACTGGACAGGATTTTGGTGTTTTAATACATTCCAGTGGGTATAAGTATATTGGCTACTAAAGGTTTCCTTGACTGACCTGGTTACAGTAGGAATGATCCAGTCCCCCTGCTCCTTAATTTTTCTCCTTTTTAAAACTGGAGATTAAGAGCTTGCTGTTAACTCCATTAACCTGGTGGGGGATTCTATCCACAATGGGTTACAAAAGCAACTTTGGGGTTAGATCTGGGGGGAGTGGCTAGGGTGGTAACAAAACTAGATCCATGGTTTTGTTTTTTTGTTTTTTTGTTTTGTTTTCTTAACACACGGACAGTTTCATAAATGAGGTTACCAAATTGGCGTTCTATATTCTATTTGCTTAAGAGGCAACATGTAGCATCCCCCTCCCCCAGATTGTTCAAATAAAGTCTCCTTGTCTGCGGACACATGCCTTTCCCCAGTCCATTTCTCCTGCCCCCAGTACCTTGTGTATAGTGAGCATTCAATAGTCAGTGAATGGATCTCTTTGTCATTGTGTCCCTAGTGTGTCGAACGGGAGTCTGTCCTGGAACGATAGCTGGTGGATGGTCTGTGCCGGGGAGGCCTGGGCTCGACTTCAGAAGCGATTGCCCCATCCCGACAGGGCAGGACATGTTCTCCTTGGGCTGGGAAGTCACCCCTCCATCCCGGTTAAAGACCGCACCTCCCTTTTGCTTTCTCCTTCCCGGGAGCTGTTGAGTCCAAGTATGACTGCCAAGGCAGATCCCAAAGAGCCGAGGAGCCTGAGCATGTCAGACCTTCCTGTAGCCACACACGCTTCAAACCCCAGGGAAACGAGTGAGGATTGGGGGGAGGAGGCGCGCCAGCCAGGTGAGCAACCACATCAGTCTGAAGGCTGAAGCAACAGGAAGGGATCCTTGGCAGCTCTGTTTGTTTGGCAAGGTTGGGAGGTGACCTGAGCTCACACCACATTACCTCACGGCCAAGAACTTCTTACCACGCGCTATAAATGTTAGGGTGACTCTCGGGCCGAGGACAGATGAGCACATCAAAGCCCGCTGATCTGTTTCCAGGTGTGGTTGCAGAGGATTGTCTCTCTTTCAGGAAAGGGTTAAATCCTACCTTTTTTTTTTTTAGCCCTCAGGTGAGCTGCTTTTGTTCAAAGCCAACTAGGAGCTTTAACACAGAGTCTTTGGGTTTCGGTAGCTATGGGAGGGGGGGTATGTGCGTGTCTGTATCCACAACAAGTGGACAAGGCTGTATTTCCTTTTTATAAATATTCGTCTCGTGGGGCGCCTGGGTGGCTCAGTCGGTTGAGCGTCCGACTTTGGCTCAGGTCACGATCTCGCGGTCCGTGGGTTCGAGCCCCGCGTCGGGCTCTAGGCTGATGGCTCAGAGCCTGGAGCCTGCTTCCGATTCTGTGTCTCGCTCTCTCTCTGCCCCTCCCCTGTTCATGCTCTGTCTCTCTCTGTCTCAAAAATAAATAAACGTTAAAAAAAAAATTAAAAAAAAAATATTCGTCTCGTGTTTTCTTATTTTTTTCCCTGTCATTGAGGCATATGTTTTGAAGCTACTTTCCAGGTGAATTAAATTAGACTATTCTTAAAAAATTTTTTGATTTATTTTTTAGTAATGAAGTCACTGGTTGAAGTCTTTTGCAAAGTTTGGTGCTATGATAGGATTTCCTAGGGTTCCGTTGTGCTTCTGAGTTAGTTTTCAACTTCTACCCCTTGCTTTCCTTTTCATTTATGTTAAATGTTATTGCTTTGTGGAGATAGCAAGATATCATTTAGAAACTCCTTCTGAAGGGCTACTCCTGAAAATCAAATGGCATATGATCCCAGGAGGGAGTTGAATCCTTGAAGCAATTCTCAGGCAGGGTTACTGGACCTCTACGCTACTCACATGTTGAATTGGATACTTCTGTGTTGTACAGGGCTTTCCTCTGTATTATAGAATTTACTAGTACTCCTGGCTTCTACCCACGAATTCTCAGGAATACCCCCTTACCCCCAGTGTATAACCGTAAAAGTCTAATGGACAAAATTGCCCCAGGTGGGAACCGTTCCTCTAGATGTATATGTAACTAAGGGAAAACAAGGTAAAGAAAATGGTGAAGACAGAGAACACAGAGCTATTATTTTTGCTTCTTGAAAGTATCACCTGTGTAGTTTCACAGAAAGTAAATTCTTAGCGAGTGGGGTCCACCAGTAGAACTCCCACTCCCCCGCCAATTGTCTACCCATTATTGACAGGAATGTAGTTTCGATTAATACAGCTGCACCTTAGAATAGGTATTGATTTTGATGCTTTTGGTAACAACTGAAGAACTCTCAGATGTTTATATAACATGCAGAACTTTCTTTGAAGTTCCCCGATATGTTAATCGAGAGAGAGTTGAGTGGAAAGACGGTAGAACAAGATTCAAATGAGGCTCACATAAGACTTTAATAACTGCATACATGAATGGAATGAAGAACCACACCCAGTGTGCACTGTAGTTCAGCAGTTTTATGAATGGGAGGTCAGATATGTGGTTTCAGACAGGTTGCACTGAATTCACAATACTAAAAAATGTGTAGAATATTGCATTCTTCCGACACGGGAGTGTAATTCATTTTCTCTGTTCTGACTCCTGCCACATTTCCTCCTAGCTTTGTAGTGCATTGTTTGAGTCGTCAGACAAGTCAAATCATGTCTTTACTGTGATTTAACAAAAATGTCCTGTTGTCTTTATTTCAAATTTTCTTTTATTCTCTGTTCTCTCCTCATGTGAACATCCACGTTGGCCAGGCACGTTTTTGCTTTTCCTTTTTCCGTTTCCGAGTTTCCATCTCTCCTGCCTGCCCTTGTTTTCTTCCTCTTCTCTGACCATAGAAACGGTCAGGTGGCCTTGCTGGCATCATCTTACCTTTTGTGAACCCCGTTACCCCGAGATTTCCATTTATTATGCCTTGGGCACTCTCTCTCTCCAATGCTAGATCTCTCTGAGGGATAGTTAATGATCTTTGCAGCAAATGAAGGTGAACTGTAGCCACATTATTGTTATAATACAGCCAACTGTACGGAACAGATTGGGCCGAGCTCTGAACAGCTGTGGCTGGCAGAGTGAGTCTTGACTCCTCTCAGAAGAGTTCCAGGGCTGCCAAATCATCAGACTTGAAGGGGAAAGAGGGACAAGAAAGGTTATGGGGATAGTGGTTCCTGCAGGTGCATTTTGCCTTTGTGATCTGCCTTTTTGAAATTCTCACTGGTTTGTGGATCTGGCAAAATGTGATCTAATCGCACCCGGGGGCGGCTGTCGTTGCTGGTAGATTGGCCGGCTTTTAGTGGCTGTGATGGTATTTTACTGCTCGTTTTCAGGTACTGCACGTGTGGTGAAACAGACACTTCTGTTGTTAAAACTGTGCCTCTTTTCTGTCCATGGGACCTATTTGTAGTTTTCAGGAGAGTTTTGATTTGCAAAATGGACCGAGCCCTAATATACACTAATAAAGGTAATAAAGGCTCCTTTGGGACTTTTGGACTTGGGCTGCATCGTGCGGCCTCCTGGTGGATGTAATAAATGGGACTCAGCGTGAGGTAGGACAGACTTCATAAGCTCGTGGCCCTCAGAAGCCCATTCAGCCTCCAGATATGTTGTGTTTGTCCATACAAGGGTGTGTGTGTGTCTTAATGTTTATTAGAGAGTGAGAGAGCGCGAGCAAGTGTGGGAGGGGCAGAGAGAGGGAGACACAGAATCCCAAGTGGGCTCCAGGCTTGCAGCTGGCAGCACAAAAGCCTAACACGAGGCTCAAACACACGAACTGCGAGATCGTGACCTGAGCCAAAGTCTGATGCTTAGCTGACTGAGGCACCCAGGTACCCCAACGTGTGTGTGTGTGTGTGTGTGTGTGTGTGTGTGTGTGTGTGTGTGTGTTAAAAGAACTAGCTGCCAACATTTATACACATATCTATAAGTTGGGTGAATTTTTCCAAAGCAGCTGAAAGATCTGGTTTCCCCGGAGCCGTAGTCTCCTATGGTAAATATGTGGAAGCTGAGTGACCATCTCTTAGATACCTGTCCTGAGTGGGCAAGATGGAAAGTGCGCTGGAGTCCTCACCTCGTACCCCCATAGTCCCTTCTCGCTTGGCCTGTGCAGGAGTTTCCGAGAGACCTGACAGAAGCTGTGGTTTGGGGAGGAACTAGGTTTGACTCTTAACTTCACCACCAGCTTTAATTTGGGCAAGTTACTTACTCTTCTCCTTCGTTGGCTCATGTGTCAAATGGGAACACGGGTCTTGACCTCTCACGGTTTCTGGGAAGGGCCCTAAGGGCGCGAAGTGAGGCAGCCTGCCTGAGTCCCGTACAATAAGCCGTGTGCCTCCCTAGTATGATTGCTATCCATAGTTGTTCCAGTCATTTTCGGTGGCCGCGTATCACAAGAGCGTGCCCAGTTCTTCCGCATCCTGTTGGTCATGTTACAAAATGGGCTACACGCTTCTACTCAGGACAGCGTGGGAGCTTGTATCTGGGCTTTCCCATATCTCTGTTTTTGTCTTGCAATACAAGAACCGACAGTATCTCTAACAGAATAACACCACAGGAACTGCTCTTACGGGTGGCATCGTCAGAAGAGAGGAACCTCTTTTAGTTTATGTTAGGTAAACACTTG
Source organism: Panthera pardus (assembly GCF_024362965.1). Classification (NCBI taxonomy): domain Eukaryota; kingdom Metazoa; phylum Chordata; class Mammalia; order Carnivora; family Felidae; genus Panthera; species Panthera pardus. The sequence continues at coordinate 113,649,584 of NW_026526732.1, read as the reverse complement.
GTTATGGGTTTCCGTTCGTTTTGTTTTTTGTTTTTTGTTTTGTTTTTTTTTTTTTTTTTGCTCGGGTCATGACTTTGTAATTTGGGGTCTAAACTCTTGGAGTTTCTGTCTCCTCACCTCTACCCCATCTCTATCCCAGTCACATTCTAACTCTGGTTGGTGATGACGCTGCGGACTGAAGATGCACAGAATTTTCATGGAGGGAAAGGTACAGAAATGAGAGCACTACATCAATTAATATACTTTCTCAAAAGGGAGAGTCAAAGTCAGTCTGGGTTCCGCTTGACGTGTGCCGAAAGCAGTCTTTTATCAACACGCGGTGCTCGGGTTCTTGACAGACCTCAAAGGAGTTTTTTGTACGTTATTATAGTCCATTTGTATCTTTTCTAATGCCTGACCTTTAACACCTGTCAGAGGGTCCCAGCACACATTTGGCTACCACCCCAAGTGGGGGCGGGGCTTCCTGGTTATTATACGTGTGGTTCAGAAACAGTGTTTTCCGCTCCTTTCTCTACTTCCTGCAAAGATAGGTTTCCTTTAGATGTGGATATTTCCCTTCGATGCACACACTTGTTTGAAAATGGTAAAGGATAACAATGCCGTCATTCCTGTACTTCGCGAAGGTGTCTGGAAAACTCTGTGTTCCAGTGTCAAGCTTCCTAGAGGAAGGCAAGGTGGTTAGAAGATGTCAAGGCAGTCCTGGGACCAGGAGTAGAAAACAGACGTAAAAGGTGAAAAACGATTTGTGATCAGCTCAGTTTCTACAGCCCCGAAATCAAACCACATGGCACATGAAACAGATTATATTTTCTTCCTGGTTAAAAAATTGTTCTTAACGTTTGTTTATTTTTGAGAGAGAGGGACAGACCGTCAGTGGGGGAGAGGCAGAGAGGGAGACACAGAACCCGAAGCAGGTTCCAGAATCTGAGCTGTCGGCATAGGGCCTGACACGGCGCTTGAACTCATGAACCATGAAATCATGACCTGAGCCGAAGTCGGATGCTCAACTGACTGAGCCACCCAGGCTTCCCAAAACAGATTATGTTTTCAAGTGTCGTCTTAAACCCACTCAGGGTTGAGTTAAAAGCCCTCATGAGGGTGGAAGGTCCCCTAACAGAAGAAATGAGAGGGCAAAACTTTATTTTTAGAGCCCTGCTTTACAAAAACAAAAACGTTATGAGTGGAAGTGTAAGTCTACCTCGGGTCCTTGAACTTGGCCCCCAACTCAGATCGGGTTCGTGTTCTTGTTGCCACCTCCATCTGACACTGTTGAGGGAGAAGGTAAAGAGTGGGAAGAGTTTGGCTGAAATTAGGAGGATGAAGAAAATGATAATTTCTGCCCTTCATAAACTTTTTTGTCCACCTCACCAAAAGGATTGTGGCAAGTTGCAAATGGAAGGAAATATTCACGCCAATTCTTACGAATTGTCAGTGTTAGTCGTACAGAAAAAAAATGACAATTTTATATAGCTCATCCAAATAAAATTATTACATTTTTGCCAGCACTTCTCCAGGTACTCTGACTTGGGGGTACGGATGGTTTGCAAAGCCGGATGTGATCTTTCATCCCATTGGTGATTTTCTTTTCTTTTGCATATACTTTGCTAGAATATACAAGTATTTTCTGCTTGGATCCTTCCCTGTTAGCATGTTTTTCCCCTAAAATTATAGTCGCTGCTTTAAATCTCATAGTAGAAAGCCTGAAACGAGTGCCCAGCAGGAGGTGATGGGAGGTGGTCCAGTGTTGTCAGATCACACATCCGGGGACCTGCATGGCAGACCGGCCTTGACTGGGGGGCGGGTACGGAGATCCAGAATTGGGTTTTTACCTTCGCAGACTTAACACGTTAATGTCAGAGATGAATGTGAAAAGATGCAAAGCTACCTACATGGACGTGACATGGCACAACCCGTTCTTCGGGTTGATTGAGCCTCTTTCAGAATTGTGAGGTTTGCTCAGGTAGGCACCCCACCCCCCCTCCTCGATTTGGGTGGGTCAGAATGATTCAAGGAATCCTCTTACGGTTTGGGCCAGACCAGTTGCCTTAGTCAAGGAAAATGAAAAGCTCTAACGCGTCACGGATGTAGTACAATCAGGGGTCCCCTGATGGTAGCGGTAGGGGTGTCGGTGGTGAGTGTGCGTATGTGCGCGTGTGAGTGTGATTCACGGTGGGAGGTTTGTGCAGGGGGAGACAGATGCTGCCTTGGCTTCTTTCCTGGTTTTCAAAGCACGCTTTTTGTAGTTTTGTAAGGTCGGGTGCCTTTCTGGTCTGTCCGTGAGGGCACCGAGAGCCTCTGGGCACATGCGCCCGCCTCTTTAACTTGTTATTCCTTGTGTGATATCAAGTGGAAGTGCGAGGCACCACAAGCTGCTCTGAGCAGAGCCCACTTCCCTTCACCCCCCCGAGAACACGGTGCAGTTACACCGACATCAATCAAGGAAAACCCACAGGCTGAAGTCACACCGTTGAAGCAGGTGCGTGAGTGAGCTTTCGCCAACAGGCGCGCGTGATTGAGGTGTACCTCGGTGTCTTGCCCACAGATGTCAGTTACGATGACTGGGTGGGGCCATGCCCACTCCTCACAGAACTGAGATCAGCCTGTGCTATTTGCGGAACAGAACGAGTGGCTCATTGCGGCTACTTTACTGAAAGCAAGGGGAAGAATGCAAGGGCTGGTGTGTGTGTGTGTGCGCGCGCGTGTGTATACACACGCATCAATATATATCAAACGTAGACATACCCATAGATGCATAGTCACACATATCTGCAGACATACATACATGCCAGTTTAAGGTGAAATTCCAGTGGGTCATGAACGAAAGAGTATGATCGACGTAAGTCTCTGATGGTAAGGTGAAGGTGCTAGTAAAAAACAAACATAAAACACAGACCTCATTCTCATTGGACCCTTTGGATATATATTGAGCCTTGGGAAATTTCTCCAAGCGTTTTGAATGATCTCAAACAAAGAAATGGAAACATTTCACAGTAGGACTTTGATCTATAAGGCACCTCTGAAATAGTTAACTAGCTCCTCTAACTTGTGCAAGTTACTGGTTATGAGTATCTGTGCCAAGCTGAGGTTTCAAAATATTATGTGTATTTTTAAAATTTAAATATGAGAGCAATCTCCCTTTAAGCAGTATAAACTAGAAGACCCACTCTTTATCAAATATGGCTAAGGTTGGGAATAATTAGAAGTCCACTTTTACTATAGGTATGGGGTGGGGGGATACATCCTATGGAGGAGGGAATTTTATACACTATTGAGAGACTATTGTGCGATATATAAAATCAAAAGCCACGAAATGTGCTTAATCATAGTCCTGGCAATATAGTTTCTAGGTGAATTTATCTTAAGACTGTTACTGAACGTATATAAAAAGGTTTACTCTAAGAATTCCTTAACACGGTCTTATTTTTTTTTTAATGTAATTATGTATTTATTTTGAGAGAGCGAGCAGGGGAGGGGCAGAGAGAGGGAGGGAGGAAGAGAGAAACCCAAGCAGGCTCCTGATGCAGGAACCATGAGATCGTGACCTGAACTGAAGAGTTGGACACTTAGCCAACTGAGCCACCCAGGTGCCCTGGTCACCATCTTATTTTTGATGTAAATTTTGTAATTGTCTGAATAGTGTTAAGGTGGTCATAAAAATGATAGTAGAAACGCACAATAAAATACTGAACGAATCATTAAAACAATATTGTAGGGTTTTCTATGGTCTTCTTAAGAAATACCTTGTGGCGTGCATACCTGAATGTGTAGGTTTAGAAATAGTTTGGGAGATTACATATAAACCTTAAAGTTACTGTCTCTAGGTGACTCAAAGGTACTAAAATACTTTTGCCTATCCGTTCTTAATAATATTCTAGTATTTATATGTATTACCTGCATATTGAATACAGCGAAGGGTTATCATGGAAATCTCATTTTAAGAGTCACGTGTATCCAGAGAAACTGGCGAAGACCGGGAAGAAAAAGAGCTTTTTGTTTTCTCCCCCTAGATGGCTGTTGAGCAGAGGACGTCCAGGACTGTTGGTTGATGGCTTCAGCCATATATGTGTACCCGGCGTCAGACAAGGCTCTGTCATGGTGCTGTGTGCTTCCCGCGTGGCAAGTGGCTGAATCAGTTCTACTTCATACACCGATCCGTGTGGCTTTACCACCAGAGGTAATGATACTAGTCTGAAAATTCTAATAGGGACGTGAAGACCCCAAGGTTCAGCAGTGACCTTTTGCTTCACATTCTTACGTATGTGTTCTGTCTGCTCTCCGCTGTCTCACATGGTTATGCTTCTCCCGCCGCGTGGGAAGTTGGTCAAGCAAGCAGGAAAACCCAACCCCATTCATGAAAACTTGAAAGGCCTCTAAAAAGCATATCGGCAAGTGCTTTGAAACCCCTGACCTCTCCTTATTCCATAGAGTTTGGCCTTTGAGACCAAGTTTAATGTTCAGCAGGTGGTAGGACAGGAATTGAAGCAGGAGAGAGGAGTGTGGTGAATTCGGTGTCCATCCATCTGGAATGTGGACGCTGCGGAGGATGTGAAGACAGTATCTGAGGGAGGGTCAGGCTTCAGCAGATGTGCAGATACTCCTCTACAGGCTTAAGTGCTTCTAAGTCCCCAAGAATCTACCCGAAGGGCAATCCTCTGACGGCCGCTCTGTCTCGCCACTGTGATCCTGGAAATATAGCCATCCCTATGGCCTCTCAACACGCTGGCCTCTCCTACTGGTATGAGACTAGAAAGCTAAAAATTCCAGCCAGAACCACCCAGGGTTCCCAAATGAGAAGATTCTTCACGAGTGCAGCTATAAAAATAGCAAAGATTCTTGAGAAGAAGGATCCGTTTTGGATGAGGACCAATTTGCCAAGTTGCTCTGTGTGTGTGTGTGTGTGTGTGTGTGTGTGTGTGTGTGTGTGTGTCTGTCTGTCTGTCTATCTGGGGGAATGATGATGGCTTCTTGAATCTCGTTTGTTTCTTTCCCACTGGTGAAGGGAACAAGTGAAACTTTGGATTTGGTTCTATTTCCATTGTGCAGTAAATCAGGAGAGTCCGCTCCATCTGTTACCCCCGGCTATTTTTCTGTGCTATTGTGGGAAAATTCATTGTTTTCCCATCCTCCTCTCTTTATCCTTCTCTCCTGTTAAAACAGAGATGGTGCCATTAATTAATTGCTTCAGGATATTTTGTAAAGCAGGGTCTGGGGTGGGGAGAGTTTTAGCTATTCCTGAAATCAGCACAGTGATAAAATCAATAATTTGAGGAATTACTTGCCTTACAAAAATCAACAACAACAAAGCAAAACTTGTAAATAGAACAAGTTGAGAAAAACATGTCTTTAGGCAGCCTAATCTAATCACACACAGAAGGCAGCCTGTTTTCTTACTTGTTGGAAAACTTCCACTTTATACTCTCACAGGGAACAATATATTAAGTCCAGTATTTAGAAATATTTCTTGAATCCTACTGTCTGATTTTGGCAAATCCCAAGGAAAAAAAAAAACAACAAGAATATGTCTTGGACTGCATGCGCCTTCCTGGGAAGAGACTGGAGTTTTCCCAGAGAGGCTGGCTTCACACTGTGGGAAACGTTGGCTTGGGAGATAACACTGTTAGCGTTTGTATTTCAGAGGGCTTCTCATTTTCTTCAGGTTTTTGGCTCAGCCACAGCTGGTCTTGTATCTCCGGATCTGATGGAAACCAAAGCGTGTACCCATCTTCCCTTCTGCTGATACCTTCATTTCCTCTTGAAGGGTCCCCTGGCTTGTAACCCCTCCTCCCGTTATGGGGGCAGGCTGAGCTCCCTAGCCCTGCAGCAGCCCAACCCGGAGGAGGGATGTGGTGTGCAAGTGAGAGTGGGAGGTGGGGCCTTAGCGGGTGACACATCCAGTGGCTGCTGCTTTCTTTCTCTGATGGAATCATGAAGCATCAACATTTTGGCAAAACCCGAAGCTAATTCTTGTTCAATGTGATCATCACATGGCATTGACTGAGCAATTGAAATTCGTGGGGAACACAGAGATCTTGAGAATGTAACGTTACGGCTTCTTTACTTAAAAGTATGTGCTAACATACATGTGCGTTATTATGAGGGACGTAAGTGAACTAAATTTCCTTGAAGTTTCTTAGCACGTGCCTGGCATAAAATCATTTTAATAGATCTTCTGCAAGGGTGTGTCTGCAGTCCTATTGCACTGGTTGCTTCGATGTGAAATGAAATAGACGTGTCTGACAAAGACCTTTTTCTATTTAGCTTATGACTTGGGGAAGTGATCTACCCTCTAAATTTTCATCTCTAATTTTTTTAGACTTGTTTATTTTGTGTGTGAGAGAGAGACAGCAGGAGAGGGGCAGAGAGAGAGAGGGACAGAGAATCCCAAATGGTCTCCACCCCATCAGCAAGGAGCCCCGTGTGGGACTTGAACTCACAAAACGTGAGATCCTGACCTGAGCCAAAATCAAGAGTAGGGTACTTAACCAACTGAGCCACCCAGGCACTTCCAAATCTTCAACTCTAAAAGGGAGGGGAAGGGGAGCCTGAGTGGCTCAGTCAGTTGAGTGTCCAACTTCGGCTCAGGTCATGATCTCACGTCTCACGAGTTCGAGCCCCGCATCGCGCTCTGTGCTGACAGCTCAGAGCCTGGAGCCTGTTTTGCATCTGTGTCTCCCTCTCTCTCTATGGCCCTCCCCTGCCTATGCTCTGTTTCTCCGTCAAAACTAAATAAACATGTAAAAACAATTAAATAAAGGTAGATGAAGAGCATTAACCTCAGAGGTTTTTTAAGATAATTTTTTTTTCTTTTACAGTTTGTTTTTTTTTTAGACAGCATGAGCTGGGGAGGGGCAGAGAGAGAGGGAGAAAGAGAATCCCAAGCAGGCTCCTGCTGTCAGCACAGAGCCCGACGCAGGGCTCCATCTAATGAACTGTGAGATCATGACCTGAGCCAAGTTCCAGAGTCGGACATTCAACCGATTGAGCCACCCAGGTGCTCACAGACAAAATGAATTTTAGAATAGTTTTAGATTAACCGAGACATCGCAAAGACAGGAAGAATGTATTCATATACCCTTGTTCCAGGTTGCCTTATTGTTACTTTTTTACCTTTGTTCGTGGTAGGTTTGTCAAAACTAAGGAACCAGCATTGGTATTTCATAATTAACTGAACTCTAGGGTTTATTTTGAATTGCATTGAACTTCCTGATGCCCTTTTTCTGTTCAGGACCCCCTCCTGGACACATTCCATGTAGTCCTGTCTCCCCAGACTCCTGTGGTCTGTGACGGTTTCTCCGACTTTTTTAGATGACTTGACAGTTCTGAGGCACACGAGGTAGCATTTTGTAGACTGTACTTCCTTTGTGCTTCGTCTCACGATCGGACTGGGCTGTAAGGTTTAGAAGGTAGGTTGCCGAGATGGACAACCATCTTCAACGCTTCCAGTCAAGGGTGTAGACCTTGCACATGGCTTATCATGGTTGACCTTGAGCCTGATGATAATGTGTGAGGTCGTGTGGTGGTAGGTTTCTCCAGTGCACGGCGACTCTCTTCTCACCCTTTCCGAACTGTGTCTTTGGAAGGAAGTCACAAGGCACAGCTCCTGGGATCGTTTTAAGGTGTAAATGGAATGGTAAAGCCCCAAGCCCAGCACCTGGTGCTTAGAAAGCCCTCCGGAAAGTCCGCTGTTGCTGTAGAAGCTTCTTGCTTGTAGTTACACGGTTCTCAGGCACTTACTGATGTGGATCAAAAAAAGAAAAGAAAATGAAAATAAAAAATAAGAGTGCTCACAAGTCTGTCGAGTGAGAGGACTCTATTCAAAGGCCCTTTAGGAAGGAAGCATGTGCATTCACTCCAGATTTCCCCCTGAAGGACTGTTGATCTTGGAATTACCAGTACCTGGTCCTATTTCAAGGGATGGTGTCAGTCATCTGGGATGAACATAAAGGTGGGGCTGAGGGGGGGGTGGCGGGGCTGGCTAGTCTTGGGAGTCTTTGGTGGGTGGAAAAAGAAAGTAATTTATTTAGGAGCTGGGCCTACATTACAGGAAGATTGTGTGTGTGTGTGTGTGTGTGTGTGTGTGTGTGTGTGTGTAGATTTGATGGCTCTCATGTAGAATTTAGAGTTCTTCTTAGAATAAACTGTCCTCAGCACTTCTCTATAAAATAAAGACCTCGTTCTGCGACCTGCAATGCTTCAAAGCCCATGCGGTTGTTGCTAGAGTACTTTGCTGAGCCTGGATAATAGAGTTCGGAGTCCCGTGTAACCATGTCTGTTGGAATAAATAGGAACAGCTGGTCTCTTGTACAGATACCGTTTGGCATGAATTTTTTATTTAAGTCTCTCCATGTATCTAGTAAACAGTAAGCAGTATTCTAACATTACTAAAAGCATCCAAGTCTCCTTCCAATAAATTTCCTTCACTCCTCCCCATTTCAAAGTTCAGGGTGTAGGGCAGGGTTAATGTACCAGAGAAGGAATGCTAGGAAAGTATTTCAGAGCTAGAGAAAATAAGGTTCCTCTTCTTATGTATTCCTTCCCATTTGACCTTCAGCTTCTCTCTTAGATAATGCAGTTTTTGGACTGTTTCTTGGGAAAGCCAGATTTATGCAGACATTCTTTTGCTGTTCTGTATGTCTTAAGAGAGGAGAGACTGACTCGCATTAAAATGGCATACTCTTTCCCTAGTGCTTAACAGGGAGAAGGTTTGATTCTGTGTTAAAGGTAGTTGAGTGATGACATACTCTCTCGGTCTTCTTTAAGTGACTAGCGAGGACATCGTTTCCATAAATTCTTGTGAATTTGTCTTAACAAGCTTACTGGAAACTGAACACCCCTTTCCTGCCTCATAAGGGACCTAGCAAGTACTTGAGGAACACATTTCCTGTTATCTCTTGTTATCAACAGCCAAAATAATTGTTTTACTTAACTTGCCATGTTACCTTTGGGCTTCAAAGGAGTAAGGACTATTGTGATACCTTGTCCAGTCTCTCTCTTTTGTCAAACAGACTCGGAGCTCCCTGTCCTGGGGCTGGAAATATAAGTAAGAATAAGATGGGATCGATGTACCTTAAGAACCCAGTGATCGCCTTTATAGGCTCTAAGAGATGTTTTCTTCTTTTAAGGCATTGTCAGACTCTTGTGGTCACTGAGGATGCACAGTAATGTATCGATTGCCCTCCTTGGGACTCTTAGTATAGATGTGCTTTCTTGTCCCCTTTCCGGTTAGGTGTGACCATGTGACTGGCTTTGGCCCTTGAAATGTGAGCACAGGTCACACACGCTGCTTCTCCAATGAGGCTTTAAGAGTCACCGTGGGATTTAGTCCATCCCCTTGCACCCATCACAGCGGAAACACACGTTGTTGACATAGAGCCTTCACAGTCTGGTCTCTGAGGGGCCCTGATGGAAAGATAGCCCAACCTAGGTTGGCCGTGGAGTGCGAGCCAGAGTTAAGCTTTGGTCTTATGACAAGTCACAAGGATTTGCGAATGGTGTCTTGCTGCAGCATTATCGCCCTGTCCTGACTAATGCCCTCAGCATCATGGTCTCTTGAGAGGTAAGACGCGAGGGCTGGATATTTGGGCTGTGGAGGAGATATTCACACCGATGATGGCGTTAGCCGTAGGAAGTCTGTATGCCTGCTGGTAACTGGTGCGTAACTGTTGGGTGCCATTCTGTAGAGTGTGACCCACATTTCCTTAGAGTCGTTAGATTTCTTCAGGGAGATTACACCCCTTCTGACTTTGGTACGTATACTTTTTAACACATACCTTTACATAATGGAGGATGATTGTCGTGAAGGAAAATTCACACACAGACACATAGACATACACACCCCTTAATCTCCCAAGAGTCACACGAAAGATTTTAATGCCAGACTGTTGGTTGAGCGCCAGGAAGAATGTCTTGGGTGGACGTAATGCTTAATTTATATTTAGGGAATTTCCACCGTTAAATCTCAGAGCTTGTAAAATTTGAAAAAGAGGAGGAGGAAGAGGAGAAGGGGGAAAAAAGGGCCCAGGGATGTGCTTGACAATATTCCTTTTAATTGAAAGCCACCTGAAAGCCTCCGTCGAATAATAAAGTAATTCCCACGTGGCTTCCGTTCCTCCAATGTTGGAACCTCAGAAATGTAATCTACTTCCAGCTTCTGCTTGTGTCTTTGTCAGGCTGAGAATGCGTCCCGTCAGCTAGCTGGTCAGAAATGGAAGCAAAGCCCACTTCTCCTGGGGATCATTCCCACGTTGCACCGTCTACCCGGGCAAGCTGGCTCCTCCTTCGACGGGGAGGAGCTGTTCCTGCCGGGCATTCTTGGCTCTTGGAAAGATGGGGACAGCCACCTGGACCTCTCTGAAGCAGGCACTTGGCTCAACTTGATTTTGTTCTCCCGTCCGTTACAGTTCTGCTTACAATAAACTTTTCCCTCAAAGGAAAAAGCCCATCGTTCATTTGGGTTTTATTGTTTTCCCTGAAAGGCTTTGTAGCTCTCAGAGCTGTTACAAGGGCAAAAACTCAGTAAATCCAGAATTGCTTTCCATTCCTTGTACTTTCATTGCTAAAAGTTGCCTTGTTTCCTTATCCCATGCAAGTTGACTTTCCCCCGTGTGTGAATGTGAGTTTGTGATAGACTCCGGGTGTTTGTGCAAAAGCATTTTGAAGAAGTTGGACAGTACAGTGCTCGCTGTAATCCTGCTGAAAGATGTTGGAGGGGCCATCCTCTTGCTTACCCCTCCTGCCTCTTCCTTACCCCTCCTGCCTCTGAATGTTTTTTCGGTATCCATGCAATAGCAACTTGAGTTTAAATGTTACTGAAAAAAAAATCATCAGCATTCGGTTCACAGTCGTGAGAATTCAAGTCTTATGTGAGAATTCACATGGGGAAAGCCAAAGTGTTTACAATCCTAAAAGTACTATCAATAGACAATGTAACACGATAACCTCTGAAAAATATGAGGAACCAATTATATAATTGTAATAAAAAATAGGTGCAAAGAAGAGGCTTTGCTCTGGACATCTGAAAGTTGGCCCACAGCTTGCTTAAAGTCTCTTAGCAAAGTAACTCTAGTTTACATAGCCATTTTTACACCTTTTATTTTGTCTTTTAGGAAATCCCTGTCTTTCCATTTCTTCATGTAAATTTGGCACAGTTACTTGTTCATATGTAAATATTTTACTTTTAAAAGTGAGGTTTTTAATTGCTATTGTCTTACATAGGATTGAAACAAATGTGTTTTTAATAAAGGAGTTAATTTTATCTCTAAAAACAAAAAACAACAGCAAAAAACGTTACTGAAAACAAAAATCTTTCTCTTTTGGGAGAAACTTAGAGGAAGGTATATTTCAGATTGGACCTGCGTGGCTCAGCTGGCTTAGCATCTGACTTCGGCTCAGGTCATGATCTCACGGTTCGTGGGTTCGAGCCTTGCGTCCGGCTCTGGGCTGACAGCTTGGAGCCTGGAGCCTACTTGGGATCTCTCTCCCCCCCCTCCCCCTCCCTTCCTCCCCCCTCCCCTTCCCTTCCTCCCCCTCCCCCCCGCCCCACCCTACTTCACCCTACTCCTTACTCGTGTTCTGTCTCTCTCAAAAATAAACATTAAATTTGGATCTGAAGTTCATCTTATTTTTCAAATGTGTGGAATTAAATTAGCAAAGCCCTGGAAATCTAAGTGTTAAGCTAAGCACTGGGACCCATTGACTCTGGGTTGTGTATAACCCTTCTGATCTGAATTTGTGCACGTCTGCGTTAATGCCATTAAGATGCCATGAGATAATTTTCTTGTGGCTCCAAAAGAAGCTGTCTAGGAAGTCAGAAGAATGTTGATCCTGCTTCGTTGTGATCATGTCACTATTTAATTTCCAAACCTATTTGTCCATAAAAAAAAAAAAATGAGATACAAGGGGCTAATCTTTCCACTCTTCCTGGAGTTGCAAAATGATGACTTCTCACAAGGACAATCAAAATAAAATGTATAACGTGGCCTGAATTGTTAGAAGGTAAAGCTCTACAAAAGTAGAGGAAGACTATTTAAAGAACAAGAGAGTGTGGAAAGAAATGGGCTTACCAGCTCCTTCAATTACTAAGCAGGGCTAACGATTAAGCCAGTATATTGAGAAGTAACTTTGGGCAGGTCCTTGCCTCAGTTACTTTCCCCTTACTCTGAAATAAGAAAGTACATGTTGGGATACCGGGGTGGCTCAGTGAGTTGAGCACCTGCCTTTGGCTCAGGTCATGATCTCACGGTTCATGAATTCAAGACCCGCATTGGGCTCTGGGCTGGCAGTGTGGAACGTGCTTGGGTTTCTCTCCCTCTCAACATAAATAAGCTTTTTAAAGAAAAGTACAGAGGCACATCTAAGATGACCTCATGCCAAACTGGGCCTCCATGATGCTCGGAAATCATTTGTGGGATATACTTCTGACATGAAAATGCTCTTGTCTGGCCTGTAAATTAAATGTCATAGTTTGTCTCCTGTACCATGTGTCCTGAAGTGATATTTGATGCGTTTCTAAGAAGTGCCTCCTATAAACTAACGTGCTGCATGTGACTTTTTTTCCGCTTAATTTTGAATTAATTACGAACATAGTGACTTTGAATCAAATGTAAAAACAAAGAAAATCAAAGACGACATGTAAACGTCTCCATGTCCTATAAATCTCAATACAATTTTTTTTTTTAATGCCTGCGTCACTTAAATTACTTGTGGTTTCCTTAGGTCACTTTAGTGTATTTAAAAATCTACATAATGAGCTAACGATACAGGGACTTCATCCTTTTCTCTGCCTCTCTGTACCCTTCTACTTTTAGTCATGTTCAAAGTGTGCATTTATTTTCACATAGCTTAAAGTTGCTAACAATTTTGTCCCTTAACTATTAGCAAGTCTCCCTTGTCATGTATTCAGGTTGATAATAAACATAAAAAACCAATAACCAGTGTTTGTGCTGTGTCTATGTAGGTAAAGTTCACATAGGGCCAATTAAGATGCTTTGACTACCTTCTTTTCCAATTTCGTGACCCCCGTGCCTCTCTATGAAAGGAGTCAAATACAGAGGGTCAAAGGAGGACTTCTCACTTTTATCAGTTTATTGAAATCCTACAACGTTGAGTTGACTTCCAACTTGGCCTATAAAGTTACACAATTTACTAATCCTGAATTGTTTGACCTTTGTTTTTTCTTGCTGGAAGAAGAAATACAAACGTTTAAAAGAAGTTGAATTTTTTTCTGGGTTCACTGTTTTCTCTGATTCAGCTTTTGGGATGTCTGTTAATCTTGGTATTATCAAATTTCCTACTGAGGTTTGGGTCTTCTTAATTTCTGAGTGATACTTGGAATAATCTGGAAACTACATCTCCTCTTGGTCCTGAGGCATTTCTTTTATGTTATTCTTAGCTTTTCTGTCTTCTTTCTTAATGGAGCTCCTGCCAGTCAGATGTTGGATCCCTGGATTTGACCTTCTGCATGTCTTCTCTTCACAGTTTTCATTGATCTTTATCCTTATGTTGTGGGAGATTCTGACTTTTCGAGCCTTTTCCTTAGTATTTTCTTAGCAGTCAAATTATTAATTTCTAAGGGCTTACTCTCTTATTTTTTGGGCAAGTATTTCGAAATGCTTGAAAACAATAGTAGAAAGCACTAGCGTTCTGCCAGGAATCCATCTGTTATAAAGACCCACATTCTAAAGTCAGAATTCCCTGTGAGTATTGGTAGAGACCGCTAGAAGTACCCTCTGGCTTCATAATCTGACCGTTTAGGAAAAGAATGCCAGTTGCTGATTGCCCTTCTGATTTGACTTTGACCTTCCTAATAAAGAATACCGAACAGCAGCAATATACACAGAGGTGAAAATACACAGGCTCCACTCTCTGGGAGTCGATTGTCGCATTGAAAGAAAAGACCAGTGCATAAACCTTTTAAGAATTGTCAGATTATGCAGTATGGAGTTTTAAGCCATAGAAGTTATTTATATTTTTGTTTTATTGGGGTGGGTTGGGGGTTGGGGTTTGTTTTTTTCTTGTTTTTTGATTAAGATGAACCCTTTTGTACACATAGCTTTTTTCCGTGTTTTGATTTTTTTTATTTATTGAGAGATGTGGAAAGCTAAGCTGTTGGATGAAAAATACTGCTTTTGATGCATATGTCCATGTTCCTTTGATAAAGTTTCCATCATGTATAAGATCAAATTTATATGGAGATTGAACTAGCAATGGGTGTTGTGAATTTTTAAAAAAACTGATTATGTGTGAAAAGTGATATTTTGTTTTAACTTTAATTATTTGCTATTATGTTACCTTTAAAAAAATTTTAAGTGAGCTCCATGCCGCACATGGGGCTTGAACATACAACTCGGATCAAGAGTCATGTGCTTTACTGACTGAGCCAGCCAGATGCCCCCTATTCTGCCTTTGATCACTGATTGACATTTATGTATTAATCACAGTATATGTACGTGCAAAACATATTTTCCTGTTCCTTCTTCTCCCCCTCCCCCTCCCCCTCCCCATCTCATCTCATCTCATCTTCTCTCTCACCCTCTTTTGCTTCTTTGACCTTACTCTCCTATAGTAGTGACCCAAGAATGCACTCAATCCAGTGATGCCATGAGGACAATGGATTATTTCCTGGAGATGACATTGGAATGTATATAGCATGCACCATTGACTAGAGACCAGGTGGTCTTGACGTGGGATGGGAGAGCCACGTATGAGGGCTTGGATTCTTAACGTGGAATCAACGTGGGGCTTCACTGCATCAGCTTGTCATGGTGCTGCTTCTGCTTTGAAAGCTCCCTCCAAGAATATACGAAGGTTGACAACTTCAAAGAGGATAATAATTGTCCCTCCTTTCTGTATGTTTCCACCGCTACGTTTTTTTTTGTTTATTTCAAGTTTTGAAATTGGCAGTCGGTATATTTTGGCTCTTGCGCCAGTTAGAATTAGGCATAACGTGTGTCGTTTCCCATCGATGACAAGTCTTTCTTGGGTGAACTAATTCTGAAAATATAAATGCATGTTACTTGATATTTAGGGCCCAGCTGTTTGAATAAGGTTTTTTTAGAATGAGAAGCTAGGCTGCAGCTACTGTCTTTGAGCAATTTGTTGAGCAACTGCAGCTGTTTATTGTTAAGTGTTCGTTGCGTATTGTGTTCCTTTATTATTCCTAAGTTTCACATTTAAGAGATAAAAATAGCCTTCTGTATTTAACCCGATAGAATTACCTTCCGCTTGGAGGTAATTAACATTTAAACCCTCTGCTGGTGGTCAAAGCCCAAGGTGAAAGGTATAGTCTTGGATATAATTTTGTTGGTTCTTAAAGCACCATCTGGCAGAAGGTATGTGGTATAGACAGTAAGAATTACACAGATTTAATTCAGTTTTTCTTTCTAAATGAAGCAAGTAGCCTTATTCAGGCACAATGTAAATGGGGAAGAATCTACACATCCTTGGCTTTCTTGGAATAAAGCAGTCAATAAAATACAGGCCCCCCAAACTCTGTGTAAACAGTTTCCTATACCGCATGTCAATTAGTGTCACAGTATTTGTAGGATGATGTTGATAAATTGCGTGATTGCTTTCTTCCTGATTGATAGTAATAAATGACAATGATTTATCACCGTGCTTTTCACATGGGCTCAAATGATGAGCAGCTAGACTCTTCCACAGAAAAATAGACCTCTCTGTTCTCCCAGAAGCCTATGTCTAGATGTTAGCAATGGGAAAGGAAGAAGGGGAAGGAAAATTGTTTAAGGATCATTCTAGAAGTATTTCTTATGGTCAGAACTGAATGAAGAGCTCATTTTCATGCCTGACCCTCTCTCTGCTCTGTCAGTAGCACTAGTATCTTTACCGGGTTATTGCTTCTGAGGTCTGCATTTTCATTACCTTGGTTGCCATTTAATTAAAAAAAAAAAAAAAAGACAAACGTCTAAGGCCAAGAGCAGGGGTGCACCTGAGAATGGATGTCTCTTTATTAGTTTATGAAACTGTTATATCGCTTGTGATCAGAGTTATTTTTCCAAGCCAGATTCCCAATTCTTGCTTTGCTAACTTTGTCTCACGTTAACAACAATTGTTTTGAAATTATTAAATTGATGAAAACTCTCGAGGTCCCACTTCCAGAAGCTGGTCACTTTCAACTCATGTCCTAAATTTTCTTCGGCACAAAGATGCCTCTGGTGCCAAGGAACACAGAGATGAGGGGAGGGTGCAGGTCCCAGCTCTCGAGGCTTTTTGGGCAAAGAGGCTTCAGCCAGGTTTTGAAAATTATACGTCAGAGTTCTATAAAGTTCTGTTAGATACCGGCTGAACAAAGTCTGAAAACCGTTGGTTCAGGCCACCCTAAGTTCTAAAACGTCCTTCGCTTCCAATCTCTCTGCATGAGCTTGTCTGGTACAGCATGTTCCCGAAAAGCATCTTGGCACTAACTGTAGCTGGAGCGAGCCATGTTCTTCAGAGCATCGTGCTTCCCCTAACACTATACGTGTGTCTGCTTTTGGGTAGTTGGATTGGGAAGTCTGGTGGATGACTGTATAAGGGTAAATAGGAAGACAGGAAGGAAAGCAACCAGGTATTTCCATTGGTCTATTCCTTTATGTCCATGCATGTAATTTTAAAATTATCTGGGTGCAGTTTTCCTTCCACTTGCGGCAGGAATCACAACTTCACTCTCTTATGTGCACTTAGAATAACAATGAACTCTCTAGTCACTCTTCCGCGTTGTTTGCGCCAGGCACCCTTCTAGCCGCTAAGGACACAGCGGCAAGAACATAGAAGAATAACTGACCTCATGGAGCTTCTTTCTACTTAGCAAAATCCTAGTAAACCTGCAGGTATATTATATAGTGTGTCAGTTAATCATAAGTGCTACGCAGAAATTGAAAACAGAGAAGGGAAGGAGTTAACGATTTTATGTCCAGTGGGCAGAGACCTATGCAGAAGACTTGAAGAAAGTGAGGTGGGGGTGGGGGGGGGAACTCGGTAGACCTGTAGGGTAAGAGCCTCTTAGGTACGGTGAACAATAGGAGCGAAGGCTGGGTGCAAGAGTGCATTTGGAACAGCAGGAAGAGGAAGGAGCTGATCCTTCCTGTGGTTATTACATCCTATTACTCTGGCTTTTATTCTTTAAGAAAGATGGGACACCATTGGAGAATTCGAGGCAGAGGAAAGATAACTGATTCGAAAGGACCACTCTTAGGTTAGTGTTGACCATAGACATTTGTGTGTGTGTGTGCGTGTGTGTGTGTGCGCATGCACACAAATGCAGCCATGGACAATGTGTACACGGAAGGCCATGACTGAGCTCTAATAAAGCTTTAGTGAAACCGTTAGTGGCTGGATTTGGCCTACCTGCCGTAGTGTGCAAATTGCTGAACTAGACCATTTGCCAAGTGGTTTTGAATTGAGGCTGTGAGAGGGTGCGGATTGTGTTTGCATCACTTATCACCTGTGCCACACCCAGGCCAGGCTGCCATCAGTTGATGGCTCTTACGCACATCCCCTCGCTGCACAATTCACTCGCTATCACCTCAAAGCCATAGATCTAATTTAATACACGTTTATTAAGGATTTAAAAAGACTTTGCTACTAAAAGTAAAGGTAGCAGTACATAGGTTCTCTGCCTCAAGGTTTTCTCTATCACTTTGAGGCATGGGGGTATCTGGGACAAAGACTCTTGTATAGTAATTCCTTGTGGTAACTGTTCTGAGCCTGCTTGCTCTGAAACCCTTTTCCCCTACTCGCTTCTGATTGGTTCAGCCCAGTGTTCTCCAAATGTAATGTGGACCTCAAATGCAAACCACATTTAAAATTTATAGTAGCCACATAAAAAATGTAAAGAGAAACGGAATTAATATTACATGTTGTATTTAATGTAGTACACCCAAAGTATCATCATTTTAATGTTTAATCACCATAAAGGTTACTGAGATATTTTTCATTGTTCATTTCATACAAAGCCTTGAAATTCTTGTGTATGTTTTACGATTTGGACTACTGAACTGCCAATCACTCCATAGCCACATGTGGTTAATGGGTGCCATATTGGACAGTGTAGGTCCAGTATATAGCTACTGGAGAACGTTCAGAACTCAGCCTTCTCAGCTGACAAATACCTTCTATAAAAGAACTAACAACACTGCTAACCTAGCAGTGTTAAAGCTGATTTGTGAAAGTTGTTGACTTTTTTCTTGCAAGATTATAGATATGGACTGCTTTAGGAATGCACATTCAAGTCCCTTAAGTTAATTGGCAGTGAATAGCAGCCAACTATGATATAGGAGGACTTAGTATTCAGTGCACTTATCCTAAAACTTACCTTCTCCATTTAAGTTTCTCATATTCTCAGTTCGCTGGTTATAAATAGGAAAACAAAAGTCTGCTTTTTGGCCACGTTCCATTCCAAATCCCCAGCTCAACAACGGATTCCAAGGCCATTTGGTGAGACTTTAGAATTGCATGGATTGTACCTTCTCCCTCTTGGAGGGGAATCTTCTTCTTTTTTTTTTAATTTTTAATATTTATTTTTGAAGGAGAGAGAGATAGAATACAAGCAGGGGAGGGGCAGAGAGAGGGAGAGGGAGAGGGAGACACAGAATCCGAAGCAGACTCCAGGCTCTGAGCTGTCAGCACAGAGCCTGATGTGGGGCTCGAACCCATGAATCAAGAGATCATGACCTGAGCTGAAGTCAGACGCTTATCCGACTGAGCCACCCAGGCGCCCCTTGGAGGGGAATCTTCTATGTGCTCTGTCATTAATTTCAATGTGAAACCGAATTTAGAGGTGGAGACTGGTAAAGGCTAAACGTGTCAACACAGCTCAGTAATACTCCTCCTGCACAATTTAAGTATGTGCACATTTACTCACCTATGACTGTCATGACACCTGTAACCTGCTTATGCCAAAGTTATCTGGGATTTGCATAAGTCCAAAGAGTCTTCTATGAGCTGCAAACGACACCTACATTTTCGAGTTTGGGGAAATAGCGCAAGGCCATAAATAAAAACCCTCTGAGAAGATTGGGTGAAAATTGTGACATTGAGAAACTTGTAGCACCATGACAGCTCCTCCTGTGGCTTCGGACAGCAGCAAAAGGAGCACCCTTCCTCCCTTTGCCCGAGACTGCTAGTTTGTCTTTATTCCAGTGGCAGGAGCGCCTAGCTGTGTGCACAGGCATCCTCACAGAGAGAATGGGCTATAGAATCTGGTGAAGGAGGTAAAGATAGGAGCTAGGAAAATTTTGAGTTATTTTTTATGTTTTCTTTTTATTTTTTGAGAGAGAGAGACAGTGCAGGAGCTGTGCTGTCAGCACAGAGCCCGACGCGGGTCCCGAACTCATGAACCACGGGACCATGACCTGAGCCGAAGTCGGACACGTAACTAAGCCACCCGGGTGCCCTCGAGTTATTAGTTTCTGTAACCACCTCTGATTCTCTAAGGAGGGTAAAACCTGGGTGTCTTTGAGGTGGGCATATAAGCAGTTAGATCTTACGTAGTTCTCTTTCAGGTACAACCAGGCAATTGAAATAATAACTGGGTTACAATGGGGTCATTCCTTTTCCAAGTCTCCGTGGATTTGTAGGTATAGTGTCACTCATTAAGTTGGACCTTAAGCCACGTGATTTCAGTTTCTTTAAGGAAGGAATCTGGCAGACGTTAAGATGGATGGGGCCACCTGCTTTTTGGAATTTCTTGAAATAGCACTTTCTTGAGTCCAGTTAAATTGGTATTAGATTGTCATGGAATAACCGCAGGTTCAGCTGGCGTCTAGATAGCACCTCCTCCGGCCAGCTATTGTCTTAGAATTCTCTACGTAGAGCTCACTCTTACAACAACCATGTGAGGTAGGTATGGCTGTTTTCCCCGTTGTACAGTGAAGGAAAGTGCTTCCGAAAAGATTTTGTAATTTGCCTACGATTACACAGCCAACAATTGGCGAGGCTGGAATTTGAGCCCCTGCAGCCTGACTCCCCATTTCTTGCTCTTAGAATCACCACACTAAGTAAATGTTCGTGTGCAGGATTAGTGGATCCCTGGACATATTTTACAAATCGACTCATTTTAAACGCTTTGGGTTTGAAATATAATGCATTTCTCCAGTGAAGCCTTATGAAAATCACTCATGTTGGGGCATTAGCTGGAATTTTAGTAGCTTTTAAATCTAGATTTTAAAAATAGCAGGCTTTCCTAAAATAGAATTCCTCTATAGAAGAGCATTTGAGTTATTCACAAAATAAGTACTACCTAAGTTAATAAAGGAATAGAATATGCTAGGGTAGGATAGTTGGTCTGATTAGAGTTCATAGTTAAGAACTGAATGTTGACCTAAGTCTTGTTTTTAGTTTTCTAAGTCATTCTGACACTTCCCATAGACACACCCATCTGCTAGATGAGAAATTCAGGCAGAAGAAGTCTTCTAGAAATGATCCAAGCAGCAATTTGTTCCTGTACTCTTTCTCTGAACCAGCTCTCAACTTACATCTTTGTAAGTCCCGGTGTTGATCCCGCCTTGACCCTCTGGGCTCATTTTTTGCTGTTGGTCTCTCCAGTGTTTGAAATGCAGTTTTTCCTAAATAACTGTGGGCTTTGGTCAGCCCTCAGACCCTACGAACCTTTAGCGGAAGGTCCTGGCCCTATAAAACCCAGCCCCCTTCTCCTTCTTGGACGATTTTTTGAAACCAAATATGCTAGTGTAGTGTCTTCTTCTGAATTCCTTTTTCTTTGAGCTCTCTCTGGAGGTTTCTGTAGGCTAATGGCTCCCCACCCACTTGACATTTTGCCCATTACACATTATATGTTTCTTCCAAGGAACAAAAATATAACTCTCCTTTTCTGACAGCATGGGAGACATTCCCTTGTTGTTGCTCTCCAGGAAAAAGCTCATAATCTAACTAGACAAACCCTTGCTGAAAAATTAGACCAAATGGCATTTGTAAACTCCAAGGAAAGCATTTTTCTTATGTGAAGTACTTCCTAGCTGGGAGTGTTAGAAACTTTACATATACTGATACCGGTCAGGTTTATGGAAAAAATGAAAAGCTACAAACAGCTGGATACACGGTCAAAACGGAACCCTCGCAACCTAATTTTTTCCCTAGTCCTGTGTGCTGAGAACCTTGTAGCATTCTGAACTCACACTTATAAGACGAAGGAGAAAAATGCACGGAGTAAAGTGTAGTTGGTAAAAGAGAGAATGGGTAGATAGCTCACCCCTTTTTGCTTACTTAGTGATTTCAAATGAAGGAAATAATATTGGAAAGTGTGGGATGGGATCGTGTGGCTGTATCCTTTCTAAAACTGTTTTCACACATACTAAAATCAATGCACAATCAGCTTGCCAGTATGCCTCACACTGCTGGTGTGTGTTTATTTTATTTTTTCATGTTTGACTCATGATCTAAGACCATTAGGCAATGGAATATCTTGAGAAACAAATATGCTCTACCCCTTTTGGGTTACCAGGGAGCCATAAAGGATCTAACGGTCTGAGTGTTTGTTTTTAGTGTCAGATAAATGAAAATGTTGGATCTTTTGTTTTGTGTTTTGGTAATTCATGCTGCACAAATGTGATTTCCTCATAAGGTTCTTTTATTTACTAGTTAGTATCCCACTTATGCAGTCTACTGCGTTATAAAAAATGTTCTTAGGCCCTTTATATGATGAAGAACTAGTAATGATGAAATAAGCATAGCCAGTGAGTTATTTAACATACTTGTAGGCTCTAGGGAAGCAGAATTACATAATCAAATGTTTGAAACAAAGGGGGGATGGAGTGAATGTGTTCTCATCCGTGGTTAATGTTAAACGTAACTGACTTCATAGTCTCATGTGCCTTCTTTTAAGAATCAGGTTAGTGGTGGGGCACCTGGGTGGCTCAGTCGGTTAGGTGTCCACCTTGGGCTCAGGTCATGATCTCAGGGTTCGTGGGTTCGAGCTCCACGTCGGGCTCTGTGCTGACAGCTCGGAGCCTGGAGCCTGTGTCAGATTGTGTGTCTCCCTCCCTCTCTCTGCCCCTCCCCTGCTGGTGCTCTGTCTTTCTCAACAAGTAAGTAAACATTAAAAAAGGATACACTGAAAAATCAGATTAGTGGCACGTCTGAAATTGAACTTTGAATTTAATATATTTTAGAGAAATAACTTGTATTGAAAAGACCCTGACCATTAGAGCTACTTGATCCTTTGATAAATAAGAGCCTCGTATTACAGCATGTCCTAAGTGATTCTTCTCTACACGACTTCCAGCCTACCATGATTCTTCGTGCTACAGGGAGAACTTTGAGCTAAACATACTGTGTGTTTATAGCAGCGTGTCCTGGGGTAAATGACTTAATCTGTGACAGTCCTTAATTTTGATATGTGTAAAGTAATGTACTAAGTCATTTGAAGAATTCTCCTAAGATAAATTATCTGACATCGTGGCTGGGACACAGTGATTATCAAGAGGTTTTCATGGTTCAGATGGTTTCACTGGTGAATTCTACAAAACAATTAAATAATAATACCAACGTTAATACTCCCAAGTCTTGCCGAAGATAGAGGAGGGTGAGAGCCCACTTTATGCAGCTATCGTAATGCTGATGGGAAACCAAAAAAACCCCCCAAAAAAACCAATTTAAAAAAGTAGAGACCTTAACAAAATATTCTGAACTAAAATGCAGCAATGCATAAATATGATGATACCGCAAATAGAGTTTATCCCTGGAATGCAAAGTTAAGCATTTGAAAATTCATGTAATTCACCAAAACTACAGAATAGAGGAGAGAAGCTACATGATGATTTACGTAAATGCAGGAGAATCATTTAACATGATGAAACATCCATTTGTAACCAAAAGTTGAAACCAAGCACTTTATCAGATTAGGTCAACCTATGAAACATATACAGCTAATATTGTACTGAATGGTGAAATGCTGAACGTTTTCACCCTAAGACTGATAACTAGGCAAGGGTGTCCACTCTAACCTCTTTTCATTATTGTTGTTTTGGATGTCTTAGCTAGTACAATAACAGAAGAAAAAGAAATAGAGACCAAAAAGGAAGCAGTAAAACTATTCACAGGGGACATGGTTGATGGCACAGAATACCCTAAGGGATCTGCAAAAGAAGAATTAATGAATTTAGCAAGGTTGAGGGATGTGGTGTTGATATATAAACTTAGAGGTATTTTTACATGCTAGTACAAAGAATTGGAAAAGGAGTTTTTTATATATGTGTGTGTGTGTGTGTATATATATATATATATAAATATATATATATATATATATATATATATATATATATGGTTTTATTTTCGTGTAATCTCTGTACCCATCATGGAGCTTGAACCCACAACCCTGAGATGGATTGTCTCATGCTTCGCTGACTGAACCAGCCAGGTGCCTTGGAAAAATAATTTTTAAAGTTCTACTTACTGTAGTCTGTAGTGTTGAGATCTCTCTTTCAAAATTGACACATAAATTTAATGTAATCCCAACCAAAGTCCCACTGGGTTTGTTTGCTTTGTAGAAAGACAAGGTGATTCTAAATTATATATAAAAATGGGGCGCCTGGGTGGCTCAGTGGGTTAAATGTCCGACTGCAGCTCAAGTCATGATCTCACGGTTCATGGGTTCGATCCCCACTTTGGGCTCTGTGCTGACAGCTCGGAGCCTGGACCCTGCTTCGGATTCCGTGTCTCCCTCTCTCTCTCTCTGCTCCTCCCCTGCTTGCTCTCGCTCTCTCAGAAATAAACATTAAAAAATTTTTAAATACATATAAAAACGAAATGGGCCTAGACTATCCAAAGTAAGCTTGGAAAAGAACCAATTCTGACTTCATTTCTCACTAAAGAACTATAGGAGTCAAGACTTGAGGGATACCTTCATAAAAAGAAAGATGAACAGAACAGAATTGAGCCCAATAATAGCCCACACTTATACAGTCAACCGGTGACCAACACAGGTGCCCAAATAGCCCAGTGGAGAGAGGAAATTATTTTTAGAAAATGGTCCTGTGAAAAACTGGAACATCAACCTCTACCTTATACCATCCACAAAAATTAGAGACGGATTATAAACTTAGAAATAAAAGCTAACAAAAGGTTTTTAGAAAAAAAAATGAGTTATCTCTGCACTTTGGGGGGTAAGCAAAGGTTTCTGAGTTTAAAGAAAGCACAAACCATAAAAACTGATAAAGCACACTTAATCAAGGTAGAAGGGGCGCCTGGGTGACTCAGTCGGTTAAGCATCCGACTTCAGCTCAGGTCACGATCTCGCAGTCTGCGAGTTCGAGCCCCGCGTCGGGCTCTGGGCTGATGGCTCAGAGCCTGGAGCTTGCTTCCGATTCTGTGTCTCCCTCTCTCTCTGCCCCTCCCCCGTTCATGCTGTGTCTCTCTCTGTCTCAAAAATAAATAAACGTTAAAAAAAAATTAAAAAAAAATCAAGGCAGAAAATTTGAGCTAATGAGGAAACATTAAGGAAATGACAGAATACATACCTGACAAAGGGTTGTTGCCCATAATAAGTAACACAGTTGTACAACTCAGTAATGAAAAGGCAATTCAGTAAAAATACAGGCAAAAACCTTGGTCAGCTGCTTCAGCAAGGAAGATGTACAAATAGTGCGCAAAAAATGCTGAGCGTCCTTACTCATGAGGGAAATGCGAATTAAACCATAATGAGAGGCATCCATTGGAATGACTACATTTACAAAGACGAAAAATGCAGGTGAGGATATGGAGGCAGCTAGAGCTCTTAACTCTCTGGTAGACACATGTAATCACACAGCCACTTTGGACGAAAGTCTGGTAACTTTATAGAACTAAACATAATGTACCTACAATTTCACTTTAGATATTTTCAAGGTGATATAAAAACACACATCCATAGAAAGACTTGGAGAAAAATGTTCATCGGAGCTGTCTTTGGAATAGCCTTGAGTGGTAACAGCCTTCATGCCCATTAAGGAAATAAACAAATTGGGAGGTTCATAACTGGAATATTTTTCGGCCAAAAAAAAAAAAAAGAACTCCTGATTCATACCACCACATAAATGAATCCCAAAAACCTTTATGCTGCATGAGAAACCTTCCACCAGTGAGTATCTACTGTATGGTTCCATTTATCTCAAGTCTTTGAATAAGCAAAATAAAGTTGTGATGAAAATGTATCAGAACAGGACGGTTGGGGGCAAGGATTTGAACAGAAGGGTCATGAGGAAAACTTGGGGGGTGATGGTACCGTTCTTTATCTTGATAGAGGTTCGTGTTACATGGCTATATACGCTTGTCAGAACTTATTGAATGGTACATTTACAATTTATATATCTCCCTGTATATACATTTTGCTTATGAGACACCTGAGGAATCTTGAAGTCTATCTCGTGCATGCCGAAGTATTTAGGAGTAAAGTGTATTGAGATTTGTAACTAACTTTGGAATGGATTAAAAAAATTGAGTAAAGGAGAGAAGGTTGGAAAGATAACTAAGTATCTGATAAAAAGCAAATACAACCAAATGTCAATTGTAGAACTGAGGTGGAGGGAATATGGGTATTCATTGTATAGTTCTTTCAACTATTCTGTAGGTAAGAAAAGTGTCATAAGTGAAATAGGGGAGAAGGCTATTTTTCTGTTAGAAATGATCTTGATTTATAGGTGAAGGCATTGAAATCTAATTCCTCAAAATCCAGAGTTGTTAAATGTATTAAAATTAATAAAACTGATGCATTTACTAATAAAGTAGAAGTGGCAGGTATTAATTTGGGCATCTCTAATCCTACAATCCATATTCTTCCTGTGTTATTCTGTCACTTTCCAAATCCGAACACCCAGAGCCCATGGGTTAAAATAGGAACTAGGCATGAAGCCTCAGTTTTGATTTGAATGCCTTTAGCTGCTCTCAATTTTCTTTTCTTTAAAAAAAAATTTTTTTTAATGTTTGTTTATTTTTGAGAGAGAGAGAGAGGGAGACACAGAATCCGAAACAGGCTCCAGGCTCTGAGCTGTCAGCACAGAGCCCGATGTGGGGCTCGAACCCACAAACTGTGAGGTCATGACGTGAGCCAAAATCGGACGCTCAACCGACTGAGCCACCCGGGCGCTCCTCAATTTTCTCAATAAACTGACCTTTTTTTTTTTTCCTCCCTGAACAAAAATGTTTGAGAGAAGAGATGCTGGTAGGTAACTGAGCACACCTTCATTAAGATCTATAAAAGATCAATATTGAGATGACGTCAGTTATAAAATTTATTTTGTCACCAAATTATTTTTCTTCTTAACCTCACATACTAGGAATTTTATTTTTTTATTTTTTTATTTTTTAAAGAATATATTTGAGAGAGAGTGTGTGAGTGGGGGAGAGACAGACCTAGACAGAATCGGAAGCAGGCTCCAGGCTCCGAGCTGTCCGCACGGAGCTGGACATGGGGCTCAAACTCACGAGCTGTGAGATCATGACCTGAGTTGCTGAAGTCGACACTCAACCGACTCAGCCACCCAGGCGCCCCACATGCTAGGAATTTTAGACACTGGAGTAAAATTCCAAGTACCTAGAGTCATTAGCATATGCCGTGCACGTTTTCCTTGTTCAGGCAGAAATTCAGCAGAGTCTTGCAGAGGATGGGCATGTCTCTTATTCCTAAGACCTCCCTCCGCCCCCCTCCAGGCAAGGTAATAGAACTAGGTGGAAATATTTTCCTGACTTAAAGGTTAGTCTAGTGGTCTTGTCCGTTACCACCATTCAGTGGTGAAAGCGCTCAATGTCATCACAGGCAATACAGGAACGTGAAATATTGCGATTTCCCTTACGATACGTGTAAATACGGTATGCATGTTTTTATGTGGAAAATACATCTTTTGTGTTATACCTATACTAAGATTTTATGTTATATCTATAACTATATAACCATGTGTGGATAACGATACAACTGTAAGGAAGTGGTCTCTTAGGTAAAATTTATCATTTTGTTAATACTCTGATCACTGTGTTGGACCTTTTTATAGATTATTCCTAAGTGTAATACTCAATATATATAATAAACTATGATACTCAGTATTTGAATGGTAGATGTCCTACTGGGATCTGGTTGAATCAAAATATATAAAGGAACACAGTACAGCATTGCCTTGGAAATAATAGGACTTTTGTAGCACCATAACTAAATTTAATGGCATCTTTTCATGTATTATTTTCTTTTTATCCATACAAAACCAAAAGCCATTTTGAGGTTAAAAAAAATGCTAAATGAAAATTTTTTTAACCAAATGCATATTGGCAGCTTTTTAATTCTGGTGATGTTTGTGTTTTGGAGACTTTATGCAAGATTGTTACATATTTTACATCTTGATGGAGTTATAAAATTGCACATATTTAAATACTACGTGATCAACTTCGACGTGTTTATACATTGATGGAGACATCACCATAATCAAGATAAATAGTATTTTCATCATTCCCCCCAAACTTTCTTTAGAGCTCCTCACCTCCACCTCCATTCACAAGCAACCATTGGCTTGCGTCTTTCTTTCCACTGCAAATTAGCTTCCACTTTCTCTACGTTTACATAAATAGAATCATAAACACACACTTTTTATACCTGTCTTCTTGGCATTTTTTAAATGTGATTTTGATACTCATCTCTGCTCTTGTGTTTATAAGAATCTCCTTTCTTTTTCTTTGCCCTGTGTTATTCCATGATGTGGACAGATATGCCCTGACTTGCTTATCCATCCATTTGCTGGACATTTAGGTTAATTTCCATTTACAAACTAAGCTACCACATCTCTGTGTGGATATGTTTTCTTATGGGTGAATCCCTAATGCCTCAGTTGTACGAGGTAGGTGGATGCTTAACATTTTGTGAAGCTACGAACGGTTTTTCCAAAGTGGTTACACCATTTTACATTTCCACCGTGAGTAAATGAGAGTTCTCTTTACTCAGGATTCTTGTCAGTACTGGTCATGCTTAGTCTTTTTAATTTTAGTCAATCTAAAGGATGAGTATCATCACACCCTTGTGTATTTAATTTAATTTTCTCTGAAAACAGACGATGCTTGTGTCATTTCATGTGCATTTGGCATTTGGATATTTTCTTTTGTGAATTGACTAAATATTTTGTCTATTTTCTTTTTTTTTAATGGGTTGTAACTTACTGTAAAAGTTCTTTCTGTATTTTGAAGATAAGTCCTTTATCTGACATCATGTTGTGAAATTTTCTTGCTGAATATGACTTGCCTTTTGTTTTAAGGGTGTCTTTCCAAGAACGACAGTATTAAATTTTGATAAAGACTGATATATCAATTTTACACTCATTTATTTTTGTGTGTGTGTGTGTACACATTCTTTCTGCAAAAACTGCCTACAGTGAGATCACACAGGTCTTCTCGGATGTTTTCTTGTAGAAGTGCTATTGCTGTAGGTTGTACATTTGGGTCCATAATCCTTTCGGAATACGTGTTTATGTTGAGCGTGAGGTAAGGATCGTTGTACTTTTTTTGTTCTTTTGGTTTTGATTTCTACTTGATCCAGCATCACTTGTTGAAAGACTACCCCCATTCCCCTGCATTGTATTGCCTTGACACATTTGTCAAAACTGGACCGTATTTATGTGGGTTTATTTCTGGACCTACTATTTTGTTTCAGAGATGTAGATAGATCTCTACCTTTTGGCCAATAACACACACTCTTGAATACTGTAGCTTTATAGTTAATCTTGAAAGTAGGGAAGGCCAGTTGTCTATCTTGTAACTATCTAGGTTCTTTGAATTTTATTTTATTTTTTTATTTTTTAAATGTTTATTTTACTTTTGAAAGAGAGACAGAGATAGAGCACAAGTGGGGAGGGACAGAGAGAGAGAGAGAGAGACAGACAGACAGACACAGAATCCGAAACAGGCTCCAGGCTCCAAGCTGTCTGCACACAGCCCGACGCAGGGCTCGAACTCACCACGAGATCATGACCTGAGCCGAAGTCGGACGCCCAACTGACTGAGCCACCCAGGTGCCCCGGTTCTTTGAATTTTAAAACAAATTTTAGAATCGTGTTGTTAATTTCTACCAAAAAAAAAAAAATCCTAGTTGATTTAGTTTGGAATTACACTGAAACTCTAGATCAGTTTTGGGAGAATTGCCATCCATAGCTATGGTCCATCTTTCCATTTATTATTTTAAATATAATTTTTTAATGTCCATTTATTTTGAGAGAGCGAGCGAGAGTGGAGGAGGGGCAGAGAGAGGGAGACACAGACTCTAAAGCAGGCTACAGGCTCTGAGCTGTCAGCACAAAGCCCGATGTGGGGCTCGAACCCACGAACCATGAGCTCATGACCAGAGCAGAAGTCAGATGCTTAACTGACTGAGCCACCCAGGTGTCCCTTCATTTATTTATTGTTTAATACAGTAAGAAGCATTTTGTAGTTTTTAGTATAGAGGTATTGGGTGACTTTTATTTGGATTTATTT
This sequence comes from Panthera pardus, assembly GCF_024362965.1. Taxonomy (NCBI): domain Eukaryota; kingdom Metazoa; phylum Chordata; class Mammalia; order Carnivora; family Felidae; genus Panthera; species Panthera pardus. The sequence goes on along the minus strand of NW_026526732.1, from coordinate 113,620,154 downwards.
GTAGGTGTAACTTTTCCCCTCACTATTATAAAAGGAAGTATAAAAAATTCATCTCAATATATTGCTACTAATACCTTATTATAGAATCACTTTTTAAAATATTAGTCTTCATGTGCACATGGCTAAATCTTTCATTAGTTTGTATAGACTTTTATGGGTTCTGTGGTATTTTCTAGGTAAGCAATGTATTTTCTAAAGCATGCAAAATGCAAATTTTCTAGTGGTTGGTATTTTCTATAGCATGCAAATATTGGCAGTTTTCCTACCGCTTTTTTGATGGTTACTTATTTCTTCTGTTAATGCAGTGGGTAGATCTTGCAGTAAAACATTGAATGAGAATATTGAAAGCAGACATTCTTGACTTGTTTCTTACCTCATGGGGAAAAAATTAGGTCTTTCACTCTTATGATATCAACTGTTGCTTTTTCCTAGATGCTCTTCATCAGTTTAAAGAAATTTTCTGCTATTCCTCATTTTTTGAGAGTGTTTTTGTTTTTTAATACCGTGAAGGGGTGTTGAAATTTGTTAAATGTTTTTTTTATCATTTATTGGAATGATCTTTTTTTCTCCTTTATTAATATGGTGAATGACATTGATTTCTGCATGTTAAACAACTTTGCATTTTTAGGGTGAGTTTCTGTGGTTATATCACTGCTTGTGTGTACACACACACACACACACACACAGAGTTAGGTTACATTTGGTAATATTTTGTTAAGGATATTTACATCTTCTGCAGGGATATTGAAATGTGACTTTTTAAATTTTTTTTTTTTAACGTTTATTTATTTTTGAGACAGAGACAGAACATGAACGGGGGAGGGTCAGAGAGAGGGAGACACAGAATCCGAAACAGGCTCCAGGCTCTGAGCTGTCAGCACGGAGCCCGACGCGGGGCTCGAACTCACTGACCGCGAGATCATGACCTGAGCCGAAGTCGGCTGCTTAACCGACTGAGCCACCCAGGCGCCCCGAAATGTGACTTTTTAAAAAAGATCTTTTTCAGATTTTGGTATTAATGTTATGTTGGTCTTATAAAATAAAGCTGGGAAGTGACCCCCAATTTTTTATTTTCTGAAAATATTTAAGAAAAGTGACTCGAGAGTTTGCCAGAATTCACTATGAAAAACACTGAGGCTTGGACTTTTCTTTTAGGAGCGATATTTGATAATTTCATATATATTCTAACTTTCTGTTTTCCATGTGCCATTTTTGTATGTTATGTTTTTCAAGAAATTTGTCAAGTTTTTACAGTTTTCACATATTTTAGTGTCATGTTGTATTATTATCCTCTCAAAGTCTGTTGCTCCTCTGTGATTAACTCTCTCTTTCTTGATATTATTGGTTTGAGTCCCTTCTCATTTTTTTGCACATTCCAGGTAAAACTTGTCAATTTTGTTGATTTTTTAAAATAACATGCTATTAGATTTTGTCAATTTTCCCTTTCACAGATTCTTGCCTTTTATTATTTTCTTCGTTCTAGTTACTTTGTAGTTAAATTCATTTTTTGTCTGCTTTTATGATGAGAATCTGAGGTCATTTTCTTTCATTTTTTCCTAATATCAGCACTTAAAGTCATGTGTTTCTAAGCCCTTCTTTAGTTTCACTCCCCAACTTTTTTTTTTATTAAAATTTTTTTTAATGTTTATTTTTAATTTTTGAGAGAGACACAGAATGTTTGTTTTGTTTTTGTTTTTTGGTCTTCTCCTTTGAGAATTAACTGCATTTTCTTGTTTCTTTGTATGTTGAGTAGTTTTCGATTGTACTCTAGATATTGTAAAGATCGTGTTGTGCAGAGTCATAATGTTTCTATTATAACCATCTGGAGGTATTGATGTTTATTTTTGCAGGCAAACAAGCCACTCAGATTCCGACTGTAAGGTATGCCTCACCTTCTCTGGGAAGTGGTTCAGACCTCAGTTTATGTTTCTCGGGTTTGGCTGTATTGGTTTGTTGAGTGTCCATTGTATGTGTGCAGAAGTCTCAGATCTCTGTTCAGCTCCCAACACCTTTGCAACCTTCTTTGGGACGGTCTCCTGCCTTCTTAGCTCAGGCATTAAGGTGTTCCTTTTTTACAGAATTAAGGGATCCCTTTCTCTCACTCTGTCATCTCTGGGGCTCTCTCCAAACTGTGTGGCCTGCTGGAGTCGTCCTGATTCTTCTTGCCAGAAAGAATTGACCTGACATTTTATCTACTCGGGCAGCCATCCTTGCTCATCACTTGGCAACTGGGGTCATACTGGGCAAGGAAGAACAAAATGAGAAACTACCACGTAAGTCACTTTTCCAAGTTTTGAGTCTACTCCGTAATCTGCCTGCTTTTGAGAGTCCTCAGGTGAACGAGATAGACCTGTATCCCTACGTACGCGTGTGTATCTGTGTGTATGTATAAAGTTTAAGGTTTTTCCATTGTAATCTGTATGAGGAATGGGTGATAGTCGGCTCACCCTACCGCGGTTGAACCAGAACTCCTATTGAGTTTGTTTTCCCAGAAGAAAACCTAACTGTATGTCAGTGGCTAAGATCTTCAGATCAGCAAAACCATTCTAACCGAGTTCTCTTCATTTGTGAGTCGTGCAGAGGAGAGCGGGGTGATAGTCAAATTGTGTTCGTTGCAAACACACAATTTAAGAAAATACCTGCTGTGATACTTTAGATTCTCCCTTCCAACTAATCTTTGTATTTTTTAAAAATGTTTTATTTATTTTTGAGACAGAGAGACAGAATATGAGCAGGGGAGGGGCAGAGAGAGAGGGAAACACAGAATCTGAAGAAAGCTCCAGGCTCCGAGCTGTCAGCACAGAGCCCGATGTGGGGCTCAAACCCACTAACTGTGAGATCGTGACCTGAGCCAAAGTCGGACGCTTAACCGACTGAGCCACACAGGCGCCCCTAATCTTCGTGTTTATCATTATTTCAACACTAAGGTTTTTTGTGTTTTTTTTTTTTTCCCCTCCTCCACTGGGTTGCTAAAGATAAAATTGATTATATGTGCTTGGAGCCATCAGAATCAAACTATATATAACTCTAACGCACAAGTAATCTTTAGGTATTGTTCAAGCCTCTTAGGACTGATACTTTGTAGGGACTTAAACATGCCTTAGTTAAGAATAAAGAGTTTTAAGAATTAACGTTGGTGATGTTTCCTGTTGTGAAATGCATGTAGTGGGCCAGTGCCAACTTCCTTATGAAAGTGAGTTTATATAATGATAAAATAAAAATCAAAGGATAAATTATTATGTCTGAATGATGTGTGTTTTGGAAATAGTACAGTATTCTTTTTTTGTTTCTCAGAATAAACAGAGGCTGGTGTGTATTGTGTATTATGTATTTTGGCTTTTTTGGGTAATGATTAAGTGAGACTCTTAAGGAAATGAAGAATGAGGGCAGCAAGCCCGTTTTATGTAACAATGAAATTACATTGTTTTTTTAAAAAAGTAGGATGTATGGGCATGCGATAAAGCATACGATTTTCCATATGCGTAAGATACCCTTGTGACCCTGAATTAGATTAAGTTATTTAACTAGGGCTCAGATAAGGAGCACATTGCCACTCAGGTGGAAGAATTATGTAATGTGCACTTTCCCAAGCATCTGTTATTCATGTTGGCCCCTTGATATTGTGGGTACAAAAGTAGCAATTCTCTAAATTTTCATTATTATTTGTAAAACGATGCACCGTTGAGACATTTTGTTATATGGCCACAAGAATTTTTAAAATGCTTGTGTTTCATCTCTATTTTATTGTAACAAATTACCTCAGTGTTTTACATTGTAAGTTTTTTAATAATTCTTTTTCCAGGGCGCGTGGGTGGCTCAGTTAAGCATCAGACTTCCGCTCAGGTCATGATCCCGTGTCTCATGGGTTCGAGCCCCGCATCAGGCTCTGTGCTGACAGCTCGGAGCCTGGAGCCTGCTTCGGATTCTGTGTCTCCCTGTCTCTGCCCCTCCCCACTCACACTGTGTCTCTCTCTCTCACAAATAAATAAACGTTAAAAAAAATTAATTTTTTTCCTTTTTAAAAACATCTTTATTAAAAATTTTTAAAAAATGTTTATTAAACATTTAAAATGTTTATTAATGTTTATTTTTGAAAGAAAAAGAGACAGAGCACGAGCCAGGGAGGGGCAGAGTGAGGGGGAGACAGAATCCAAAGCAGGCTCCAGGCTCTGAGCTGTCAGCACAGAGCCTGACACGGGGCTCGAACTCATAGACCGCGAGATCATGACCCGAGCCGAAGTGCGGCACTTAACCCACTGAGCCACGCAGCTGCCCCACCAAGTGTTTATTTTTGAGGGAGCATGAGTGAGGGAGGGGAAGAAAGAGGGGGTCTGAGGATCTGAAACAGGCTCTGTGCCGACAGCAGAGAGCCTGATGTGGGGCTGGAACTCATGAACCGTGAGGTCATGACCTGAGCCGAAGTCAGACGCTCAACCGACTGAGCCACCCAAGTGCCCCGATATTTTACATTCAAAAATTTGAAATATAATTTGCATTCCGCAGAGTGCACAAATGTTCATGTGAAGCCATGTTCATGCCTTTTCACAAATAGACATTCTCTGTATGTAACACAGATCAGTGTCTTGTCTCTCTCTCTCAGCCCTGATCCATGGAATGACTTCCATTCCCCTTTCCTCTCAATATCCTCCACCCCCAGCCGGAAGTAATCATTTTGACTTTTGTCAGCACATATTGGCTGCCTGTTCTTAAACCTCGTATAAAGAGAATCGTACAGTGTGGAATCTTCTATGTAACGTTTTGAGATTCGTGAGTTTGTATGCAATGGTTCTTACGTTTCCACTCTTGAGTGTTCATTTTTGTCAGTATGCCCCAGTTCGGTTACCCGTGTTTCTCTTGCAAGTTGCTTCCTTGGGGGGCTACTACGAACATAAACCCTTAGAGCTTTCTTGTCCACATCTTTCTGTGGATCTAGCTCACACTTTTCATAAGTTCATTATAAATTGTGTTTCATATAGCGATTTCTCTCTTCCTTTTTCCTGTCCCCTCTTAAAAGATACTTTGCTATGAAAAGAGACAAAAGTGGTCCCCAGGTGTAGATGTTCCGCTAAAACATATTAACATCTTTGAAAGATTAGTTGCCCTTTTTCAAAACATGGATAGTCCGTATTCAACTGTCTTGTACAAACTGTAAAAAAGTTAAGCGTTCTAAATGTGTAAAAGGTGTATGAAAATGAAAACATACGACCTCTGTGAGATTCCTTTTTCCACACAACTTACATGGTTGTTTTGTCCCTCAAAGACCAACCACATGGTAGCCTGTCTTTTCCCCACTACGCTATTTGACTTTGCTGTAGGACAAGGAAATACATGTCCGTGTTCTCATGCGAATACAAGCTCCTTGGAGACCAGGGCCATCTGTGTCTTACTCCTCTCTCCCAAGCATCCAGCACTTTGCCGGGCACATGTGTTGTGCACTATGTGTTGTGTGAACTGAACAGCCGCCTTTGTCTACGGTGTTTATTTGCCTTGCAGAAGTTGTGTTTGCTATGGAAACCTAACACATGCTTAGCTTTAACTCAGGCGTTTATGATTCCCTTTGTCTTAAGTCTTTTGTTTAATACATGAGCTGATTTATCCCAGTTTCCTGTTTATATAGAGTAGGCTTTTGATGGAGATGCAGACTACCCAAAAGCCTATGAGATATTTTTCTAATTAGCTTAATTACATTGTGTTAAACTTCACTGATGTGTCATTGAGGGAAAAGCAACTTCAAGCAAAGACAGCGTACGTACGGGCCTGTACGCATATACATACACCCATATATTCCTGACGTTGCTTCTAGGATGTATAGTACTTTATGCACTCTGTACTTAGTGTGTAGAATGCAAACCCCAGAACCTCAATTTTCCTTTTTTATTGTTGGCAAAAGATGCATCATGTGTTGAGCACAATTAAAAGACCTTGAAATTATGCATGGTTTTCATTACTACTGGGATTTCTGTGTCACGTCTAAGGTCATTATTCTAATCATCTCAGACCCCTCTTTTCCCCTAATAGATCTTTGCAGGGCCCATCTGTCTGTGGTTCATGGTATAACCTTTTCTGATAGGGGCAGGGTGGCAGATGGACAACAGATGGGAGTTTGGCCCTGCCTCTTGATTCACCTCCTGGCCCAGGCAGAAACTGTCAGTGACTGTCAGTTTGTCCTCACAGTTTGTGGCTCCCAGGGCATCCCAGCCATAGGTCTGAATTGTTGCAGAGCCGAGCCAGCTCTTGGTCATGACTAGTTAATGGTTAAAAACTAACAGTGAGGGTGGGGGGGCATCTAGTGAGTCTCTAAAACCACCTGAGAGGCAGTGTCCTTTCTATTTCAATGTGGGCGAGATGCTCATGACCCCAGAGTCCGTTCGTTGTCAACATCCAAGTGGCACAATTAGGACGACGTTATTGTAATACAGTTCTTTACCTATTTTTAAAATAGAACTCCATTTCCCCAAAGTCTTTGGTTCTGTGCAAAATCACACGAGGAAGCAAGTGAGAAATAGAGCTGCACAGACAGACAGAGGCTTGATCTTTAAGTGTTTGTCTAAATTGTTGGACAGCTTGTCACCTTCCGGAATTCCTAAAGGCAATGGGTGGTTAAAACCTGGACTAACATTTTGAATGTGGTAACTATAACTGTGCCATCGCGTTAAGAGAGAGTTCATGAGATTGCTAGTCGTTACCACGGGAGAGAAGGAAGTCTTTTTATTCTGAACTACCGAGCACGCAATCTTTTTTGAAAACTGGTGCATAAATTTGTTGCATTACCAGTGACTCTCTTCATTACAGGTATCAACCGGATGGGAGTAAACAGATGAGGCTGAGCAAGTCATCATGGTGATTAAGCCTTGACAGTGACCATGAGTAAAAGGCAATCATGAGTTAAATTGTGTGCTAAGAGGTTTTTTCTCTTTTTCTCCCCTCTCAGTTTCTTTAGACGTGGAGCTTCACGGAGATCATACTGTGCCCTTTCTTTAGCTGAGCTGAATCTCAGTGTTGATTAAGAACATAAGAGTTTCTGTAAGGAATATGTGTCCACTGATCTTTGGATAATTGTCTATCCTGAGTGTAGAAAACTGACCCTCAGAATGTGCCACGCCTTCCTCGTACTCTGAACTAAATTGAAATATTGTGCCCTGCTGGTTAATAGTATTTCTGTTCACACAATAGGTAGATGATGGCGTTCTGACACCATTTCTTAACGTGAATTGTTTACATTTGAACGTTTCCTTGTGTTCTGGGAGGTAGGGGTTGCTTTCACATATGTATTAAACTGCTGGTCCAACTTAGTTCAGTAACGTCCGGTTGTTACACTCAAATGGCTTGCCTTTGTTCGAGAGATTCCTTCAGTCTAAGACATCTGCAGTGTTAACCACCACAGGGCACTGTAAACTCTTAAGTTGTAACGGGTTGCTGGACAATCAGTTGCCAAAATCTTGAGTGATCTGTGCCTTATAAAATGAATATGCGTTGTATCCCATGTTCCATCAGTTTATCTTTTCAACTTCTCTCTTAATTTAGTGAACTTATTTAAATTTAAAAAAAAAAGGCTGTGCATGTGTCCTTAAGCGAGATTCTGTGTGTGCACATGTGTGTGCAATTATCCGTCAGGTTATATATATATTTGACAGGTGACCGAGGTACCACCATCTTGGAACCTTGGCACTCTGGGGTCTCCTTGAAACCAACTCCTTGATTCTTTCAACGGAATCTCGAAATAGAAAAAATCTTGTTCCACTGCTGCCCAGGATGGCCTAAAGGACTGTGGTCCACCCCTGCTGGCGATAAATGTGCTTTCACATGGATCTTGCTAACATGATTTCAGGTGAGGTGTGGAAGGCTGTAATTAGTTATAAATCTGTAAATGCTGGAAGAGAGGCTTAGCTTGAAATTCCCCATCTGACTGATACTGCTGTCACACTCTAATCCCAAAAAGTGGCCTTCTAGTGAATTCCCTTTAGCTGTGGAGTTAAGGCAAAGTCATGAACTTGAGGAACGGAAGCAATCCCTCTGACTTAGCCAGTTAGACAGAAAAAGCTCTACTCAGCCAGTGTGCTGTTGGACCCCCCCAGACTTGTTGTTAGTTTTATAAGGCAACTCTTAGAGGAAAAGTTACAACCATAATGAACTGTTCTACAGAGATTTTTAAGCCATCTCACATCGGACGTGTTCGATAGACAGCTAACGTCTTGTATTTAATCATCCTTTATGTTGTAGAATGCTTCTGGATTTCAAACTGTTTTGTCCCATGCTTTATCTGTTCTGATTTCAAAACATCCTTATTAGGCAAGCAGGGAAGAAATCTGAATAGCCTAGAAGACAAACCAAAGTTCAGTATCCGGTTGATTAGTTACTGCCTTTTTGCCACAGCCATCAACATCGGATATATAATGGCAAACTTACAAAAGTCCTTACCTTCAAGAAACTTACATGCTAGGGTTACCTGAGTGGCTCTGTCAGTTAAGCATCTGACTTCGCCTCAGGTCATGATCTCACTGTTCGTGGGTTTGAGCCGGGCATTGGGCTCTGTGCTGATAGCTGGGAGCCTGGAGCCTGCTTTGGATTCAGTCTCTCCCTCTCTCTCTGCCCCTCCTCCACTCACATCCTGTCTCTGTCTCTCAAAAATGAATAAACGTTAAGAAAAAACCTATATGTGAATAGGCGGTAGATATGAGTAGATAAGGATATGCTGGAATGTCACTTTTTTTTTTTTTAATGTATTTTGAGAGAGAGAGAGCGAGCAGGGGAGGGGCAGAGAGAGAGAGGGAGAACGAGAATCCCAAGCAGGCTCTGCACTGTCATCACAGAGCCCAAAGCAGCGCTCTAACCACTTGATCACGATCCGAGCCAAAACCAAGAGTTGGACGCTTAACTGACTGAACTCCCCAGGCGTCCCTGGAATGTCACATCTTAATAAAAAGTGTTCTTACAAATACTGAAGTAGACCCATGTGTCAGAGACGGAGAGGGGGTGTGCTTCTTCATGTAGGGTGGCCAGAGAAAGCCTCTGTAACTGTGTGTACGTGGACATTATTTCACCCGTGCCTTTTTCGTGAGATGAAATTTACACATCTACAGGTTGAGAGTTTTGCAGATTTTAAGCAGACAGTTGGATGAGTTTTGGTACATGCGTCCTGTGCCCTGTCAATGTAGGGTGTGTTTTCCATCACCAGACACAGAGCACTGTCTTTCCCTTTACAGTCAGGCCTGTCGTCTGCACTCTTCCCAGGGAACCGCTGTTGGGACCGTTTCTCTGTAGATGAGTTTTGCTGTTCTGGAACTTCACTGAAGTAGAATCATGCAGTTTGTGCTCTTCGTGGCTGCATTCTTTGCTCCTCTGAAGATTGTGGATATTTATTTATGCATGCTCTTGCTCTATGATGATCATTCCTTTTTATTCCTTTGGGTGTACCATGAGGTTTTTGTAGTCCATTGTCCTGCCTTTGGACGCTTGGATTGTTTCCAGTTTGGCCATTAGAAATAAAGCTGTTAGGAACAATGCACCAGATTGTTGTGTATGTGTGTTTACATTTCCCTCTGGTAAATACCAAAGGGTGGGTGTTGATCTTTAAAAGTAACTTCCATACCAGTTTCCAAAGAGCTTGTACTATTTCCCCCTCCCAAAAGGAATTCAGAAGAGTTCAGTGTTTTGTTTTTTGATTTTTTCCCCCCACTCTCACATCCTCGTTAACATTTGGTATTATCACTATTTTTAGATTTCAGCCATTTGACTAGGTGTAGAATGGTGTCTCCTATGGTTTTGATTTACATTTCCATCATGACTAACATTGGGGAGCACTATTTCATGAGCTTATTGGCTATTCACATATATTCTGTTGTGAAATGCCTATTCTGGTATTTTGCCCATGTTTTAAATTGAGGTATCTTTATATCATTGACTTCGAGGAGTTAGAACTCCTTTGTCAGATCCGGGTACTGTGAATATTTTCCCCCAGGCTATAGTTTTATCTACGTTTTTCCCTCATTGACGTCTTTCAAAGGGCAAAAATTTTAATTTCAGTGAGATTTGCATTATAATTTTTTCATTAATTTTCTTTTCGGGAAAATTTTTGCCTTTCCCAAGGTCACAAAGATATTCTTTTATGTTTCCCTTTAAAAGTTCTATTGTTTACTCTTGGTGTTTAGATCTACGATAGTCTAGATCCATTTTCATGTATGATGTGAGGTATGGGCAAAAGTTCATTTTCCACCACCCCCTGGCCCCCCCCCCCCCCCCCCCCAATAAAGAGCCAATTGTTCTAGCCTCACTGGTTGAGAAGATCTGTCTTTATCTTTAGAAATTCTCTGGGGCCCTGGTTGGAAAGTTAGTAGTCTAGCCTTCTGTTGGGAATGTAGAAAGATGAGAAGAGCCGTGTCCCCATTCTTACAACAGCAACGTGGTAGAAAATCTGCAGACACGTAACCCTTCTTGAACTCAGGAGAGGGCTGAGGTCCCAAGGAAACCGACGGACCTGAGAGCTACGGAAGGGCAGGTGCCTCCCACGACAGACGGGCGCGGTCTCCGGCTGACCAGAGGCCGCTGTGCCCCCACGCTGGCACGCGGCTTGCTAACTCACTGTCGAAAGCCATGTGCAGGGTATAGCAGGAGAAGGTAAGGCTCCTGGGGACTGTACACACAAATGGAGTTTGTAGTCATCCCCGCCTCTTGAACTGATGCATAAAATATGTGGGAAAATGGTAGGTGAAGAGTTCTGAGAAGTCCGTCTTCTGTGCAGGCCAGGGGAGCAGGTCAGCTCGGGGGAAGGAGAGGCAGGAAGTCCCGTCGAGTCATTCTCCGTTCCCTCTCCTAGAACGAAAGCCTTTGCATTGCCTGGGGAAGAACAGCACACTTTGTCCTTAGGGCGCCGGTGAAAGCTCATTGCTGCCGGAAGAAGGTCTGGAAAAACCCTCTCCTCCTGCAGAAGGGGCAGCGGTAGATCTTGGGCTCAGAGCCACAGGTAGGAGTGGAGCAGGACCCACGAGGAGGTCCTCTGTTCCCGAGACTCAGGAACCCCGACTCCCACCACCTGGCCAGCACGTGTCAGGGGGCCGATGCCGGTATGATCCCCAATTACAGGTGGAAAACTAAGGGCGGAGAGAGGAAGTCTCACAGCCAGTAAACGGAAGAGCAGATTGGAGCGGGGAGCATCTGTCCCTGTAATGGCCCCGCACCACTGTAGAGGCGTGACAGCAGGAGTGCTGAGGGCAATGAGGCGGATCAGAAGATTGGGCCGCTCCAGAGTGGGCACAAGCACCTGGGGGGGGCATGGCTTTAAGAACGGGGTGCCATCACCAAGAGCAAACTGAACAGAGCTGCTCAACCGGGTGAGGCATGAAAAGGATCCATTGTGCTGACCAGTTGAGAAAACTATCTGTCACGTTAGCAGTAGGTGATTTCATTGGGATGGTAAAGATTGGAACTAAAATCCACTGGATTCAGCAGTGAATATAGGATGATGAAGATGGGCCCCTAAGGGTACTTCATTTTCCCCAGAAGTCTGGATAGGAAGAGAAGGACTGGTGTGTAGTTTGTGACGTGGGAACAGGAGTGGTTTTTAAGGGTAAACGTGATTTGAGTTTGTTTACAAAACAAGGGCAAGACTGAAGTAGAATAGGAACACTTGCCATTTTTTTGTAAATGTTTATTTATGTATTTTAAGAGAGCACGAGCAGAGGAGGGGGAGAGAGAGAGAGAGAGAGAGAGAGAGAGAGAGAGAATCCCAAGCAGGCTCTGTGCTGTCTGCACAGAGCCCAATGCGGGGCTTGATCTCATGAACCGTGAGATCATGACCTGAGCCAAGACCAAGAATTGGATGCTTAACTGAGCCACCCAAGCACCCTAAAAATTTGTCATTCAAAGAGAAGAAAGGGACAGATGAAGTGGTGTAAGGTTAGTTGATGTGTCTGGGATATGTATTGAGTTCCTGGGAGTACACATACCCTTCTGTGCAATATTGCAAGACAAATAATTTGCAGACTTTCAATCTATTCCTATGTCAGATAAAAACTTATCTATGCTTAGAGACCTACAGATTAATGTCACCTACAGCTTCCTGGCAATTTTTTTTTTTTTTTGAATGAGGTAGCAAGGAAGAAGTTGTTTCCTCTTTATATGATGTACATTGATAGGCACTCTGTCAGAATACAGCTTTTTGGTAATGGTGCAATAAAACACTGTCGCTCTGATGCAGTAATATGGAACAGACACGGCAACTCAATCATTCCATCTTACTTGGCGTAATGCAAAATGGCTTGGAAAAAGAGAGCCCAAAACTCCAAGGAGGATGAGTTTTGGGGCTTCCACCAGTGCAGTGGTGTCTCGGAGGGGGCACGGACTGTGCATATGTTCATGTGTTTATCATTGTCCCTGCTAATAGATGCCTCAAAATGCCAAATGTATCGAAAGAGAGTAACGTTGGCGTGAGTCTGTTATCAACGTTTTAAAGCATATGGCTATTTAAGCATTTGTAATCCTGTATTTGACAATGAGTTAGAACCTCTAGAAATCCTGGACTTTAAACTGTGGTTCAAGGTACGAAGTTTTAGCCGGCTTTAGAGATTGAGTCATGGTAGCCAATTACTATGGTCAGTGTAGAAGGTGTTCCACTTGGCAGAAACACTGGAAACATTCTTCACCTAGGCTTCTAAAATTCTTGACTGTGTGGATAAGAGTGTTTGGTCAGATCCACTTCTATTCTATGCATCTTATTCGAAATATTCACCCCTTCCAGTAACACAAATATAGTACACTTGTAATTTAAAAAAAATGCATTCCTTTTTACTGCAAACGTGTGAGATGGGTTTATTTATATCTGTATCTTCAGTACAGACACGTATTAATAAAAAGGTGAAGTGTTCATTTGGAAATTGAATTGACAATGGCGACTTCCGGTTGGCTCTCTCAGTGGGTCACGTGGAAGAACTTGGCCAAGTTTAGCAGCCATATTTGGCCTAGTTTTCTGCATATGTTTGCCAGATGCAGAAACCAGTTTGTTGCCCGAGGGCACAGAAACCTGGAGGAACCTGTGCCATCTAATCCACTGGGTGTCTGTCTTTTTGCTTTGAGTTTGCAACGCGAGGTCAGGTTGTACCGGTAGAATATAAATAGAATGAGGTTCTCTGTACCTTTTATATGCTCCAGAGGAGTTTTATAGAAGGCTCTTATCAGGTATTTTTGGTACCATGTCTGCCAAAAAAAAAAAAAAAAAAAAAAAAGCAGAACAAAAACCAAAAAATAAGAGCTTTATGGTGAAAAATACAGTTGTAGGTATGAGTGTTTGAACAACTGAGTTGAATAAACACGTTTTTTTTTTTGAGGGTCTCAATTCCTTGCGGAAGTCGTCACTTAGGGCTCCACAGAAATATTTGTATTCCTATGAAATTCGTCCCCTACATAATAGGTTTCACAATTTTTGACAAATCAATCCCACAACCAAAGGTCGTACATTTGTAGCTGATTCAAACCCCTAAATGAATAGAGACATCAAAGCCCTGAGCATATTGGATGTTTACACATGAATGGGCAAGATGGCAGAAATGATTTTCCAAGAGATCTATTTTTTTTTTTTTTGCCTTTGCGTGTTTTTGGTCAATCTTCGACTTGCAGTTTTCACAGAATATGTTGTCATATTTACGTTAGCATGTAGTTAGCATATATATAATTCTGTAGGTCTGTCATTATATAGTAATATATAATTATGTGGGGCTATGTAAATGCTGCCCTGTACAAAAGAGGAACAATGGGTCTGGGTTTTAATTTCTCTTATTGAAATCTCTCTAGACTATTTGGGATTTGGGGGGATAACTGCCCTTTCTTTAAATTAAAATTAATGTTCTTAAGTGATGCAACAGTCTATTAAGGTTCTTTTTTTTTCAGCAAGGACCCTAAGATTTTAGGGCACACATCTGGGTTTTGCAATTTGGAAAAACAGGATTCTGACCCATTTATGGCACTTTTCCTCTTCGCTCCATTTTACCTGTGAATGCTATAGTCGCTCTTCAGCCCACAAAGAGAATCTTGCATTATTCTCATAAAACCACATAAGCGGACATTACCTGGAAACCTCTGGAGGGAGGCTCCCTGTAACTCTGCTCACATCACCGGAAAATGTCGTATTTAAGGAAGATGTTTCGATGAAATTTACCAAATCCGTTTTTTAATGGTGTGTGTGTGCGTGCGCGTGCCCACGCAGACAGCTGCGTTGTTCCAGAGGAACTGTTTGTAGTGTATTGAGGCTGTTGAAATATGAAATGACCAGTGATAAATGGGCGACAAGTGAACACGGGTGGCTCTCATGACCTCCAGGGGGCCAAACACCCTACATTTCTGTCTTTCCCTTTGAGATTAAGATTTACTGGGACAGGAATTTTCTACCGTTGAAGTAATCCCTCACATCCCAACATCTAACAAAACTTCTCTCTGTAGAATTACTGTAAAACTCCAGTAACCATTTGAGGCATGAAAAAAAATTGATTTGGAAACCCTCAGAGCCCTGTGATACTTAACGATCATACGGTGCCTAACATGCTTGGTTGTATTATAATTACATCTGTCCATCTCCTCTGCTATATTTTGGTTTAATTAAGAGCGGGGACGTATTTTTTTGTTTTGCTGGTTGGTGTAAAATCACAGTGTAATGATTCAACAAGTCTGTACATGACGCTGTGCTCTCCACAAGGGTACCTATTACCTGTCACCATACGATGCTATTACAGTATCACGGACTATGTTCCCCGTGTTGTGCCTTTTCTTCCTGTGACTTATTCTATACTTGGCAGCCTATATCTACCATTTCCCCTTTGTGCATTTTGCCCATACTTAGACTCTCCTGCTTCCCCTCTGGCAACCATCAGTTCTGTATTCATGGGTCTGTTTTTGCTTTTTGTTCCTTTATTCGTTTGATTTTTTTAGACTTCAAATACAAGTGAAGCCATGCGGTTTGTGTCTTTCTCCTGCTTACTCACTAAGCATAATACCATCTGTGTCCATCCATGTTGTTGCAAATGGCAGGATCTCACTCTTTTTTTATGGCCGTGTAATATTCCATTGTGTGTATATGTGTGTATACAAATGCACACATACCATGACTTCCTTATCCTCCTGTGTATTGATGGACACTTAGGTTGCTTCCGTATCTTGGCTATTGCAAATAATGCTGCAATAAACATAGGGGTGCATATATCTTTTTAAATTAGAGTTTGCTTTGTTTGGGTAAAGAGCGAGTAGTGTAATTACTGGATCATATGGTAATTCAATGAATATTTGGAGTAACCTCCATAACTTTTCCACAGTGGCTGCAACCAAATTACATTCCCACCAACAGTGCAGAAGGATTCCTTTTTCTCCACATCTTCACCAACCCTTGTAATTTCTTGCCTTTTTGATTTTATTCCGACAGAAGTGATACCTCACTGTGGTTTTGATGGGTATTTCCACGATGAGTGGCGTTCAGCATATTTTCTTGTGTCGGCCATTTGTGTGTCTTCTTTGAAAAAATGTCTATTCAGGTCCTCTGTCCATTTTTTCATTGGGTTGCTTTGTTTCATTTATTTACCTATTTTGATGCTGAGTTGTAGAAGATCTTTACCAGAATTATCATTTTAGGTTTCCCATCCCTCGTACAGTATTGGTTATATCAGGAAGCATCCAACAAATGGTAGTTGAGTGAAGAACTTAATAACTTACCAGGATTTCTCTCGTTTGTCGTCTTCACCAAAGTCATGTCTTTTTTGCTTAGGTAAGTGGCAGGGATTCATATCCATATTTTCCCTTTTGGAGTTGATGGATACTGTCAAGGAACCTGTGTAGTAGTAGAAGGAAGAATCCTGGAGTTTTAGTACAAGTAAGTGGAGTTTAATCTTTGGCGTCATTGCTTACCTGCTGTGCCTCACTGGGAAAATTCTCTTCCTCGAGCCTTCATGTCTTCATCTATAAAATGGGTTAATAACCTCAACTCCATACAGTTATTTCCTAGTTACCTTTATTTATCCACGAAGCCCTTGAAATCTCTGCTCAGCTTAGATACCAAGGATAAAATTTTTGAAATATTTAATGATTCTTAAAAAAAAAAATTCCCTGTAAATCTTGTGGCCCTCCAGCTGCCACACTCATCGAATCAATGGCCTTTCTTGCTTTAGGAGTAGGGCAGATACAGCGTCGATTCTAGAACAAATGTATCATCATTTGCTTGTCAGAGGAGTTCTTCTAGAAGCCAGGATTTGTTGAAAACGCTAAGGCTTCCCTTTACATATTGAGAAGAACATCTAGAGGTCTAAGAATAAATCTTAAAAAAGTGCGCCCCAAACACATAGGATGGGAAGGCCCCCTATAGTGGTACAACATGATGCTCGATGAAATCGGGGACTTGGGGCTGGGGCAAGGCGTGTGGCCCCAGAGAAGACAAGAAGGTTGCAGGAGGAGGTGAGGACAAAGGAGACTGTGTCTTTCTTCCCCTCTGGAACCCTGGGAAAGTCCTCTTAGGGACTTAACCCTACCCCCCCGCTTGCCATGTGCAGGAGGATGGAAACGTGTCCTGTTCAGAAGAGGCCTCTCTCCTCACCTCTTCTCCAGGTAACTCCTGTCTGACAACTGGCACACGTATTGACCAGACATGGGAGCTGGCATGTAAGTCGGCGTTGGCACAGCCCGGTGTGGCAGAGGGTGTGGTGTGCCACACCAGGACCCTCCAGGTGTACCAGGACCAGAGGGGTCCTGACAGCGGACACCCCCAAGCCTCTGAGGTGAGGCGTGAGAGCCAAGATGAAGGGTCTGGTCCACTGGGGGAGATGGCCAGGAGCCGTCGTTGTCCCATGCCTACGCTGAGAGAACCACCCCAGACACTTCGGAAACAGACCCAGAGAAGGTAGAGACCCGAAGCCAAAGACCAGGCCAGAGTAGCCCCTCCCCCCTCGGGATGGAGCAGCCCACCCGGGAAGGGCAGTAATCAGAGTAGACACTCCACTCCGCAATGGCAACATTACTTAAACGACTTCTCAAGGAAAGACCGACTTCTCAAGGAAAGACCGACATTTCAGGAGAAAGGGGCACAAGAGGGGGCGGGGGGAACCCGGAAGACTAAAAATTTACTCCAAATTGACTATCTTCTGAAAAATCTGAGTCACATCAAGTGAATAAGCTGTAAGTTGTCGTCTTGCTTGTTTTACCATCGTGTGAGAAAGAAACTGTGTGAGCAAGACGAGGGCAGTTACGGGACGGGAAAAACATTTTGTTTTTCACAAAATTAGTTTCTGTACATCTGTGTTATGAGGAGTAAATTTCAAATCAACCGCACAAGTCCGCCCTCCTCTTGGTGGTCTCATTTATAATTTACGTCTTTGGAACGTTTTACGGCGTAGGGAAAGCTTTCCCATACGCCCTGTCATCTGTTTCTTCCCGTCACACGATGAGGTGATGTCAGTATTACTATGCTTACGTTCATGTGAAGAGATTGAGGATTTGTCCAAGGGCATATAGCTGATGAGAGAAGAACAAGGACAGCTTACGGTCCAGGTCTTTCCGTGCTGAGGAGTTACCACAAATGCTCCTGTTGGACCCACTTTGCTTCTCTCTGGAACTGTAGTCTGTGTTTACAACAGTATGGTTGTTGGTTAGGATCTCTTAGACACTTTTTCTTCTTATTGAAAGAAATATTCCTGCAAAGCTTTATCAGGATGTATTTAAAATGGAAATATTCTCCTGTTAGCAGCATGCAACTCATCTTTTTGATTCGGTGGTGTTATTCAAAATTTTATGCAAAATTGTCTATATGGAAGTTTATGAGCACACCTAGGCAAAACAAAACAGCCTATGGAAAACTCATTCTGATCATTTCTTATCCTAGGAGAAAGGCAGAGAGCAATGAAAGTGAGTCAATATTTTATAAATTCAAGGTCAATATTCTATGTCAATGTCAATAGTGTATGAGTTCCAAAGGATTTGTGTCACTATTAAATTAGAAATGATTCACTCTTATTTGATGTCTAGTAGATTTAGCCATATAATGGACAGAAACAAACAGAATAGAAAGGATAGAGAGCAAACGTATTTTGTAAGATAATTGGAAACATCTTATGAGCTTCCACACAAAGCAAGAGAGACCATCTTGTCTTTTTGGATATTCATTCATCTTTAACATCACTGAATTTATGGCTTGGATTCTTGGCCTTGACCTAGGGCCCTGATGGGCTGCATGTCTTAGCCCTGCATCATCAGGTTCAATTCAGGAGAGTGAGTCCTACATACCTATAACCCAGATCTTAGAAGGGGGCTACTAGAAATTGGGAGGGAGGCTTAAATGTGATGTTCAAGGACTTCCTACTTTTGTATATGTTTGAGTCTTGTGTGTCATCTTTCCCTGTAAACTTTTTTATTCTCAATATTACGCCCAGTGGAATTTGTTGAGTTATTGTTCCTGACTACAGAAATAGACCTGTAGGGCTTTCTTCAATAATATTTTTCATTACTAATGTATTTTGTAACTAGCCAGGTTTATGGAAACCCCAATTTGTGTGTTTCCCTGAGATACACACATCAAAGAATGTTTTTCCTCCTTGCATAGGAAGTTTTATTTTGCATCAGAGTTCAGTGGGCCTCTCAGAACCTTCTTCAATCACACAACTTAATCTTATCATTTAAGCAATTTCTTTTAACATATAAGAGTATGTGCTGGTCCTTTGTATGTAATTTTTATTTTCAAAGTCAGATCAGATTTTCCATTAGAGTATTGTAAATTCACATCTTAAATTCTTTGGGATTCTTTTCTTTTTGTTTTTTAAATTTTTTTAATGCTTTTATTTATTTTTGAAGGGGAGAGAGAGAGACAGCACATGAGTGGGGGAGGAGCAGAGAGAGAGGGAGACACAGAATCCGAAGCAGGCTCCAGGCTCTGAGCCGTCAGCACAGAGCCCCACGCGGGGCTCGAACTCACAGACTGCGAGATCATGACCTGAGCCGAAGCCGGATGCTCAACTGATTGAGCCCCTCAGGCACCCCTGGGATTCTTTTTATATTCTTATTTGTAGAGTCTTTACACAGAATTTTCCAGCCCATCTTTACTGATTACCACTGACAAACGACCATGAGATAAGCAAACCCATGTTTTAGTGCCTACAATGGTGAGCCTCTTTGTTATGCAATTTATATGCATTATTATCTAATATAGTGGACAACACATTAAAAAAATGCTCAGGGTAAATGAATCTCCTTACCCATCCCTTTAGGAAAATGACAACATGTATATAATTTAAAAGGACTTGTTGGGATGTTTTCGGCTATATTGGGAGGACATTTTCTGATAATAAGTCCATTTAGTCATCAGAGTTTTGCATACTAAGAATTAACTCAATGTCCTTAATATCCACAGCTACTTTTCCTATTCGTAATGGCTCCATTGTGCAACATGTAAATGGAAACTATCCCTACCTGTTTTAAAAACATTGGAAAAAAACTCCATTTCATTTACATAGATTTATTATGTAGTCAGTTCAGCACTGAAGTTACATGACTTGGGTTAAAGCCAGGGCACCAACGTGAGAGAGGCATTAAAGCTTTGTGAAAGACAGTGTAATGTTGTGATGCTGTGCTTATCATGAACTCTTGGCATTATTGTTTCATGAGCTTTTTTGGTTTATCGGTTAGGCATCTTACTTGCAATTATATTTTCTCTTTGGTTCTTGCATTTCTTTTTTTTTTTTTTTTATTTTTTTTTAAACTTTTTTATTTATTTTTGAGACAGAGAGAGACAGAGCATGAACGGGGGAGGGGCAGAGAGAGGGAGACACAGAATCTGAAACAGGCTCCAGGCTCTGAGCCGTCAGCCCAGAGCCCGACGCGGGGCTCGAACTCACGGACCTTGAGATCGTGACCTGAGCTGAAGCCGGACGCTTAACCGACTGAGCCACCCAGGCGCCCCTGGTTCTTGCATTTCTACATAGCGCTTCCAATATTTATCTTTTCTGTCCTCTTTTTATATATATAAAGGGTACTAACTGGAAAGTGTATAAATAGCCTTGAGCTATTCAAGTAGGGGAGGAGAGACAATTTGCCAGGCCTCAAGTATTTCCGCATCTGGATCTAGAACATAGCACATATTGATATGAGTTCTCTAACTCATGTCTATTTGGAAGTGTTGTGTACACATTTCAGCACATTTTGGCAAACGCCGTGTCCTCTGATGAGGAAGTGACTATCCCCTTCTTGTGTCATTTCCCAGCCCTGAAGTCTTGTTTATAGCAAGCTTCTTTGTTAAGGCTTCGACATAAAGGTCTTTGATACTCTCGAGCCCATCCCTGACTCATTATTAGCCGACACTTTGTGTCTGGCTGGCAATTTTTCCATGAGTGGTAAGGTCAGCCTCATACGATATTACACAACCTTCCCCATTCCTTGTGCGTCAGTGAGAATCAAATGACTCTTCACAGTGAAAAACAAAATCTTGGAGTAGGGTAAAAAGATGACCAGTCTCTGAACAAAGCAAACCAATGTTCAGATTCTCTCTCGTTTGTTATGCATCTTCCTGGTTTTCTGTGAAACAGCTTTCTCTTGCTAAAGTACTCTTTACAGTTCGTCTTTCCTATAGGTAATCAGCATCTATAATTTGTGATTTCTCTCCTTAATTAATTAGGTTATGGAACATTTGAAAGTAACTCCGGGTCAGCAGAGTATAGTGAAGGAGGGTCCTGAGTCAGCAGACCTTCCCTCAAGGTGCCCATTAAAAGGTTCCTTACCATCTCTTAGTCTCTGACCTCGTCTGTACAATGGCAATAATCCTATCTACCTCGCAGTTAATGCATAATTTAATGTGTATAAAGTAACTTTGTAGATTGCAAAAACCTATTCAAATGAAATAGGCTACTATGCTTTTAAGAGCCAGAAGAGTTTGCTATTATCCTTTGAGAGGAGGTCAGAGTCTTGGAACCTTTTAGAAACTGGAGCATAATGTTGTCGAAGGGGCGATTTGATAAATATTGGCTTAAACTAGTGGGATTTTCAGGAGCTCAATTGCTACCTTTTATTATCACCTTGCCTCTGTGAGGCTATCATGCTATATTGGAAAATCTTCTTCTTCCCCTTAACCATGAAATTAAAAATGGAAGTGGGCTTGAGGATGGCTGTGACTTGTGAGTGACGTAGGTTGAGTAATACGCTCCTTCTAACTATTTTAGCTCTGTCCCCATCCTCTCTCCTCAGTCATTTTCTTCATTGCTTGGAAGGAAACAATGGGGGAATTTCCTTCAACTGTTCCTGCCTGGTTTTTGATGGACACGCACAATGTGTGTGTGTGTGTGTGTGTGTGTGTGTTTCTTTCAGGAGCCCATGTTTAATCTTGAGCAAATGTAATCTATATTTTAAACCTAGGGGTGGATACACCAATTCAGGAACCTACCAGTAAAGTTGAACTTTGGGGCCACAGTGATTATTGGGCTTCAAAGTCTTCCTAATGAACATTCTCCATTATAATCTCATTTGGCAAAGATGAAATTGTTCCCTTGGGAGATGCCTTGCCAAACCGTCATCCATAATCCTGAATCGATTCCAAGCCAGACGGTTACCTGAAAACAATGTCACATTGTTTCTTGTCTATTCCCTTAACCTCATGGATTCAGTTTGTGAGCGCTGAAACAGCCAGAAACTGGAGAGGAGCCCCTTTGTCAAAATTAGAGTCATTAAGGAATAATGCCATATGGGGCTCAAGGGTGGCAAAGGTGCTGAGCGGCTTATTTGTTAAGATCGAAATATTTATGTCAGCAGTAATAACAAGAGTGTCTTTGAGAATCCGTGTGGTATGAAGTTGAGCACCGATGAGATTAGAGAATATCGACAGCCCTGCTGTAATTATGTAAATAACAGCAAGTTCCGCTTTCCCTGTGTCTTTCGTTTCCACGTGCACACGTAAGAAGAGGGCTAGGAAGTGAGTGAATACCGGGCAGGAATGCTCAGCTATTTATTTGCCTGACGGGATAGCCTGAAGCTCGTATTCCCCTGAGTTGTTTTTTCGTCCAAATCAAGCAATTCCAGGGGGTTGCACAGAAGGGACATACAAGTATGTGTCCACTTGGAGGACTGCTTGGTGATAACATCCACGTGAGAACCCCGCGAACCCAGTAGGTGCATCCTGACGTTTTCCACTGCAGAGCTGCGTGTTTGGATCCCACTCGACTGATACCAATTCTTTTTCTGTTACCTTTCGAGCAGATCCCTTTAAACTGTTCTCTGTAGGGATGTTTTCTATGTCTAGCTGCCTATCAATCTTTCTATCTCGATGCAGAAGTATTTGATTAGTGTATTTAAAGTAATAAAGATGTCAACAGCAGTGTCACCTTGATTGATGCTAATTATAAGTCTTTAATGGTTCCTCTGCTTTGGCCGCTCTCCTTGCAGGTCGTGATTTTTATGGTTAAAATAGTGCCCTGCTGTCCAAAGGCTTAATCATAAATTCGGGTCTATCTTTCTCTAGTGATTCTGCATATGCAGTGGTATAATCCCAGTAACATACATTATCTTTGTTCGTGAAAAGCAAGCAGTGACTTTCATAGGGGTGATTAATGCATTTATAAGGAGTTTGAAGAATCCTTGTTGGGATCACAGCAGAGGTTACGATGATTATGCTTGCTGGGCGTTAGCATTCGCAGCAATGGTACAGAGGCTGTTGGAAAATAATGGAGGGTTTTTCCTACACTCCCTGTTCAGCACATTAATGTTGTGAATGAGACTATAGCTCCGGTGGCAAAAAGACGTAGGTGTTGCAACCTGAAGATGCTGTCAGTATGTGGTCGTCACACCAGTGAAACTAGAAGCGAGTTAAATGATCTGAGGGCTTTCCTTCTTAGAGCAGACAGCCTTGTTAAACAGATTTGGGGTCGCTCAATTTGAAATATCTCTTGATTAAAATGTCTTTTCCACTGGGGTTTTTCAGGCTGAATTTTCGCAGTGCTAATAAATGTTTAGTTGAATCTCCTTTCTCTCAAGCCTGGAGATAGTTTTAAATAACAGAAAATGAGCCCAGTCCTATATGCGCTCACAAGCCTTTCCGGATGTGGGTAATTTGCTTAGGAATTTCTGCCCATTTGTGGCCCATGATTATACTTCTCTGAAATGCCGTATCTGACCGAAGAGAAGCTGCACATAAATTTGAACAATGCTTTATTATTTTATAAGAGCAGTTTACGTTCGCATCAATTACAACACGTAGCTCCTTGCGTATAGTAGACATTTTAACACAGTGTTTTAACGCTATGGAAGAAGGTACCAACAACTTTAAGAAAAGTTGCTTTTTAACTAATAATAGTATCCGCCTGTTTTCTCCTGTTTAATTTTCCTTTTTTTTCTGCATATAAATTAAGGTAGATGGAACTTCATTCTGCCTTGGTCCAAAATGTGAGAAGTGTTCATATCTCTCCACTTTCTGCTAATTTTCTATTCTGCTCCGGTGATAACATCCATGTGTAATGTTCTCTGCCAGTTCTAACCTGTCTACACAAAACTGTGCCTTAACTTCTAGTAAGAAGAATATAGTTGAAAAACAGTTTTTTGAACCATACTCATTTTCAAATAGGGAGATGCCAAAGTGCATTATAGGAAGATAATTATTCCCCCAAGTGGTACCAGCTTAGGGAAAGAAACCACAGACCCCAGAGAACAATCTTGAGAGGGTAGTTGTCTTATAATAACATGTATTTAACATTTCTGGAGGTGGCTATAGTTTGGGATGATAATAAGATCTACCCAATGTATTTCTCTGGCTGGACTTTTGAGAATATATGCCAAGCTGCGTAGTGTTTTTGTTTGTTTGTTTGTTTTTGTTTTTTAAGAAGGACTCTCAAATTGCAAGCAGTGTTTCGGAGAACATCTAACATCTACTTTGGGTTTTTACAATGATGACTTCACTACGAAGTCTTTTTATCTTGCCATTATATAGCTTAAGGTGGTTGAAATGGTAATTGTCCTACATCCTGGGGCTCTCTGTTAGATAATGATTATCCTCAGTGAACCAATGCACATTTCTTTTTTTGTACATCTTTTTTTGTACATTTCTTTACCAGAGCGATAATATGGAAAACATACACACAGTCTAACCTCGTGCACAGGGAACCTTTGCTTCTTCTGGAGCTTTGCTTAGACATTGCAGATATGGGTGGGCCAGAAAGGGGTGTTAGACAGTGTGGGATGGACAAGGAAGGCCAGGATTGATTGAACAAGGACTGGCCAGGGATGGGAACGTAAGAGAATGCTAGAGCTGACCTTCACGGTGAGGAATCCCCTGTGAGGTCAGTACATGCCCCGACCTGTCCCTCTCATGTCCACGATCGTAGCGCCCCCTCCCCCCCTTATTATGGGTGGTGAGTCTCATCAGAATAACGAGAGACTCCTGTGGCCAACAAGAATCGGTGGGAGCCGAGGAGATCTCGGCCATAGAATTCCATTGTGTGTGATTTTGGAAAGAGAAATGCGGACTGTTTGATCAGGGGAGGCGTTAGCTGCTTTGCTTAGTCTCTCACTGTGTGATTATTTCCTTTTGTAGTTTTGATAAATTAACATTGCCTCACGTACTCAACAGGAATATTTTTTTAAGGTTTTTTTTTTTAAAGCCCCAGGGCTCCTTTTTAAAAATGCAGGTTAATTCTCAGAGGCTTTCAAAAGCATTTCTGCATCATGCTACTAATTAAGATAAGGTTATCATTTTAAGTTATACCAGGAATGCAATTAGAGCTTCTAGTGAGAACTGTAGCAATCAATTTTATACAAATTATTCAGACCTGGTAAGGTAGAATACAGTTTTAATAGGACAAGTGAACATACTGTGATTTATTAGATATAATGTGAATTCAAATGACACCTGAACACAGCATCTGTAACCCATCATGTGCCCAAGTCACTGGGAATCCAGTTCAACGGCCTTTCATCAGAAGGGATTTAATACTATGCCTTCCATTCCCCCCGTTGTTCAGTGGCCATTGTTTTGGACTTGAAGAGTGGTTTTTTGTCTTCAAATTTGAATGCTTTTAGACACGAGCAAGGCATTGGTGGAATACGAAGTGCAGATTACCCAGTCCTCCCATTTATCTAGACGGACGGTGCCGCAGAGAGGACTGCTGCGTCCTGCTCGCCTGCTTTTTTCCTTTTGTGCGGTCTGCAGAGCCAGGTGACCAACTGACAGTGTAATTAGCTAATTTCTCTGCGTTGGGCCTCTCTGCTGAAGGATGCTGGGTAAGAACACGCCTCGTCTTATCTGCCAGCTGGCAGTGATTACTTATTCATTAAATGGATACCTGATTTCTAAGGGGCGAGGATGGCCGCGTTGAGCAGCTCCCGAGAAGGCTGTGGATCGTTTCCTCCTGGGAACACTCCGGGTCCTCCGGGGCTCCGCGTGAGGCCATACAAATAAGTGACAGCCCTTCTGGGCTTTCTTTTCCCGGACACCTTAAAGATATCTGGAGCGCATTTATTTCCCCCTGCTTGGCTTTTATGCTCCTTTGGCCTGTCAGCTGTTGTCTATTGTGGCCTGTGCCTAAATTCCTCAAATTGCAGTCATTCGTCCAACGTGTGTGTATCGCTTGGGTTTCCGTTGTATGCATTGGGTCGCTCTTGGTATTCCGCACATGGTGGTGACTGAAAGATAGCGTGCTGGTCTCTGTGACACGAGCCTGCCTTTCTCCTCGCCGCCGTGAACCACACCGCACCCCCTCTCGGCCAAGTGACCTTTCCTTCTAATTTACAGAGAAACGCCAACTGGTACAATCGCTTCCATGTTCTCTCTCTGCTCTGTACCTACGAACGAAGGTTCTCTCTGCTCTGTATCTACCAATGAAAGGTTTTGTCCTTTCTGTTCCACCTGATACAAAATGCCCGGTCTCCTCCATAAAATGACCTCTTTAATTTGGAGAAGTTTCTGCATTAAGGGGCGCCTGGGGGCTCAGTAGGTTAGGCGTCCGATTCGGGTGCAGGTCATGCTCTCACAGTTGGTGAGTTTGAGCCCCGCATCGGGCTCTGTGCTGACAGCTCAGAGCCTGGAGCCTGCTTCGGATTCTGTGTCTCCCTCTCTCTCTGCCCCTCCCCTGCTCGTATTCTGTCTGTCTGTCTGTCTCTCTCTGTTTCAACAATAAATAAATGTTAAAAAAATTAAGAGGTTTCTGCATTAATTTTCTTCCTTCTTTATCTCAGTCTTTGTCCCTTGTCCTCTCCTTCCCTTCAACTAAAAAAAAACAAACAAAAAACCAAAAAATATATATGCTTAAGTTTTGCCCCTACCCTAAGCATAAACAATAAATAATATAACCTGTTGTCTCGCCTCTCTGTTACTCATTCAAGCTTCCTGGATGCCAGTTTTCTTGAAAGTGTGTCTCCACAGATTCTGTTTCTTTTTTGTCATCTTATTGCAACTGTCTGGCTTCTGGAACAGCACATCTACAGACCAGTGAGCACCAGTGGCCTATGATTAATTCTCATTCCATATAACCTCGTAACAGCATTTGCTCTTGCTGCCTGTTTCCTACTTCGGGAAATTGCCAACCTTCTTGAAGCCATGACGTCATTCTCTCCTGGCTTCCCATCCAACCGTCTGATTGATTATTCATCCTTCCTTTGGCTGAACTGTCCTTCTTTGCCAGTCTTTTTAGTGACAGTCACTCTCAGGGTTTCTGCCTTGGTTTTCTTCTTAGTGTGTTAGGAGGTTCTTAAAAGAAGATTCTTCGAAAGTGAACCGTGAATGTCCTGAGATCACGCATTACGTATAGAGTATAGGTTTCAGTATGTGCATCTTTCCAAGAGAAGGATTTATAGCATTTGTGTGATTCTCAAGGGCGCCAGAGACTTACAAAATGGTTAGAACCTCACTTCTTGAATGATTGCATCATTTCCTGTGGCATCTCATTCCAGACCACCCCCGGTTCTCTGCTGTCCTTTCTCTCAGGAAGGGGGGGTTGCTCTTGACCGAGGTTCTTATGTGGTCCTCATGCGTCTTCTCTTACCACGTTCGGTTATATGCCAGGTTCTCTCAATTATGACTCACAGCTGTAATTGGTCCATCACGATTTTGTTCTAATTAGATTTTCTGTCACCTATTTCTCCTCAGCCCGGTGCAACCTGCGTAGGATTGCTAGAAATATCTTTTGATATGTCCTAAAATAAAAAGCTTGCTCCTACCATTCACCTTTGCTTAATATTCTATAGCAGACTCCTCCCATTCCTCCTCCTCCCATTCAGGTTAAATTCCAAGTCACTTGGATTATGAAACCCTCCAATGGGATTTCCCTTACTTGTAAGAGCCCTCTGCACCTTTTGCAATTACCCAGATATATTATGGTGCTGTTTTCTCTCCCTGAAACAAGGAACTACCCTGGTTTGCCTGGGTAATAAAAGATTTCTATTTATCTTTTAAGATCCATCTTGGCTATTACGCTGTCCATTAAGTCTTCCCTAGCCCTAAGTAAATTAGGCATGGCTTCCTCTTTGTACTGGATTCTATCATTGCATTGACTCTTCTTTATCTTAACCTTATTTTAATGTTTATTTTTGAGAGAGAGGGAGTGCGTGCAAGGGAGGGGCAGATAGAGGGGGAACAGAGGAGCAGAGGTGAGCTGTGGGCTGTCAGTCCAGAGCCCGACGCGGGGTTCAAACCCATGAACTGGGAGATCATGACCTAAGCTGAAGTCGGATGCTTAACCGACTAAGCCACCAAGGTGTCCCAACCTTTTTTTTTTTTTAATTCCTCTCCCCAATAACATGATAGGCCAGGAACTTTGGAGGCTAGTCCTCTTGTCTGAGCATGCTCAGTGCCCAGCACAGTGCTTCAAAACATACTTTGTGAGGGACCACTAGCTCTCCACTGGAGCTGGACATTAAGGTATAAAAATTGAACACTATGTATGGTTCAGTTGCTGGATTAAGCAAACAAATCAGTCTTGTCTGAACTCCTTTTTGGGAGAGACTCCAACTCCTGTGATTTAAAATAGCTACCCTCTCTGAATTTCCCAGCATGATGCTTTCTGCACACATGCTCATCACATGTAATATATATTGTGATGTATATGAAGAGCACATATAAGCACAAATTTATTTTCTCTGATATGCCCCTTAAAGTAAATTCTAAGGGCACCTGGGTGGCTCAGTCACCGACTGAGTCAAAGCATCCGACTTTGGCTCAGGTCGTGATTTCGCCGTTCTTGAGTTCAGGCTCCATGTCTGGCTCTGTGCTGACAGCTCAGAGCCTGGAGCCTGCTTTAGATTCTGTGTCTCCCTCTCTCTCCACCCCTCCACTGCTCATGCTCTGTCTGTCTGTCTGTCTGTCTGTCTGTCTCTCTCTCTAACAATAAACAGTAACAAAAAACATTTTTTTAAGCAAATTCTGAGTATGCTGACAGAGGCTTTGCGTTCGTTGATCTGTGACTTCCTCAAGTTTGCAATGGATATTTGGTATTTTGAAACCTACCAGCAACTTGGCATACTGTTCAAACAGAGACCTCTTCTGTCCCCCTTCCCCAAGGTCTTCTGCCATTCTTGCTAATGGTTAAGACAATCATCAGACGAAAGTAATTGATATCTCTCTATGCTTGAATTTCACAGTGCCGTGCTTTAATAAAAATGATGGATTTTTTCCTCTTTTCTGAGATTTGTTAGGTAATTTATTAACACGATGTGTCCCAGGGAAATATATTTTTAATCTAGTATTATCTCAGTAACATTTTTTTTTTTGCCAATGAGAAAACTGGATCACAGAGAGGTTAAATTACTATCTGTGGAGTTTTTTGTTTTTTGTCTAGAGAACCACACGTGTTCTATCATTAAAAGTCACAAAAATTTCTCCTAAAAAAAGTTGTAGTGCTTTATAATCTATAGGAATCCTTTAATTCTGAGTCAACCTGGTAAATAGTTTCTAGATACCATGAACCCAGCATAGTTCATAGTATTTTGTTACTCTTTGACCTATCAAGCTCTCTGTGTCATTTTGCTCTTCGTATCTAGGTAGAAAAGGAAGTGATGGGGATTCTTAACCAGATTTTTTTGAAAATTCTAAACAGGAAAGAAGATGAAAACAGGAATAGAAAGTTAATTTTCTTTCACATCTCTTCCAGTTATAGTCTCTTTGTTTCTAAAGGCTCTTAAAATAAAAGGGACGGGGCAGCTGGGTGGCTCAGTCGCTTAAGTATCCGATTCCGCTCAGGTCATGATCTCACGGTTTGTGAGTTCGAGCCCTGTGTTGGTTTCTGCGCTGACAGTATGGAACCTGTGGGGATTCTCTCTCTCTCTCTCTCTGTCTCTCTGTCTCTCTCTCTGTCTCTCTGTGTGTGTGTCTCTCAAATAAATAACAAAAAATTACAAAAAACCCCCACAAAAAACGAAGGCAAGTACTTCTTTGGTTATGATAGGTGGATTAATTGGGGGATGTGCATTCGTGATTTTTATTACCTTTCCTGAGTACTTAGAGACTTCCTTTTCCTTTCCGATAGTTTAGGATTTGGGCTCAACTAGAATTGAACTCTAAGCCATTCTCTCTTCCTGGCGTCTTTGCTCACACTTCTTTTCATCCTACCAAGAGTCCTGTTACAAAACATCCAAATCAAAATTCTGTCTTTGTATCTTGTTACCAGCTATTCAGTCTTGTCATGAGTCTATGCTTCACTCTCTCAAAGTGACTCATGTTTGTTTGGCCACCTCCTATGTATTCTCTTTTGTAAAAAAAAAAAATGGAATGTAGCATTATGAAAGCTATTTATGAGGCTAGAAACTGGATTTTTCTTTTTCGTCTTGGAAGGATCTTTTTTTCATATAATTTATTGTCAAACTGGCTTCCATACAACACCCAGTGCTCATCCCAACAAGTGCCCTCCTCGATGCCCATCACCCACTTTCCCCTCTCCCCCACCCGTGCATCAACCCTCAGTTTGTTCTCTGTATTTAAGAGTCTCTTATGGTTTGCCTCCCTCCTTCTCTGTTTGTAACTTTTCCCCCCTTGCCTTCCCCCATGGTCTTCTGTTAAGTTTCTCAAGATCCACATATGAGTGAAAACATCTGATACCTGTCCTTCTTTGACTGACTTATTTCACTTAGCATAACACCCTCCAGTTCCATCCACGTTGCTGCAAATGGCCATATTTTATTCTTTCTCATTGTCATGTAGTATTCCATTGTATATATAAACCACATCTTCATCAGTTGATGGACATTTAGGCTCTTTCCATAATTTGGCTATTGTTGAAAACTCTGCTGTAAACATTGGGGTACAAGTGCCCCTATGCATCAGCACTTCTCTATCCCTTGGGTAAATTCCTAGCAGTGCTATTGCTCGGTCATAGGATAGTTCTATTTTTAATTTTTTGAGGAAACTCCACACTGTTTTCCAGAGCGGCTGATTCCTGGAAGAATTTTTGAAGATTTGAACCGTTGTTTTGTGGAGTATGTTAGAACATAGGGACTTCTCGAGATGTCTGACCATATCCCTAAAACTCCTACGTATCCTAGATTATTGGATATCACGTGTCATAATGTAAAGTATGTTGTATGGTTATTAATCCTCTCTGTGGCTAGGGCTGACTGGCCCATTTGACAAGTTGTGAGCATCGACTGATGGGAATACTTATTTTAACATTGCTTCATTACAAGACAGATTAATCAAAGCACTCTTGCGACTGCCCTGAAAAGCAGGCATATCCTTTAGCTGTAGACGATCACTCCCCCTGTTTTACTCAGACTCCTGTTTCTGGCATTTACGTCCATCTTGGTTTCTGCTCACAGGTATCTTGTGAACTTTCAATATCTTACCTTTTCTGCCTTCTTGATGCTAGTGATTAGATTATAGGAAGAGCCTACCACCTGCTTGCTGCATTCCAGAACAGACAACTACCTATCTATATATGTCTATATATAGATATATAGATGAGTCATCCATTTTTTTGCCCCCATCACATTCTGATATAGTAATGACAATCCTAGCAGATCGAAGATTGTTGCTGTAAGTAATATCTGTGCAAGAGTATTTTATTTTGGGTCTTGATTCCTATAGATCTATTCAAAGGTGCTACTGCCTGGTTCCACATTTGTTCTTTGAAGGTATTTAAATAATGTTTTTAATATGTGGTATGATGAGAAAGTACACCCTAATAACTCGGATACAACGTTGCATGTTAAGAGTTACACTGAATAAATTTCCCCAAAATGGATGTGATTTATTATGAGTAAATGCTAACCAAAAATTTTCTATAAATATAGGGCTCGAGAGATTACAAAGCTTGTAGATTCTAATCAAGGTGGTCCCTGGGAAAAAATCTCAGAGGCAGGCCTGGAAAACAGTTATAATTTGCTAATCAGAAACAATCAGTGTATTGTATCCTGTTTTGAGAAAGGCTGTATAAATATAACCAGGTTATATTTATGTGACTAAGAAAGTCAAGAAAGGCCTCAAAGAAAATTTGTTGATGACCATTTAAGCATAGTCTGGTGGAGAGGAATTCCTGAATAAAGGACTTGAACGTTACCAGAAAAACTACTGATAAATTGAGCATTTATTATGTGCCAGGTGTGTGCTAAAAACTTTACACTGTCCTCATGTTCACAATGATTTTTGAAAGCTACTCTTGCATTTTGAAGTACCTACATTTTATTGATCAGGAAAATGAAAGAGGCAAGATTCGTTCTAGTAATTGGCATATTATTGCGTAATTCAGTTAGAGAGCTGGGATTTGAACCCAGACTCGGGCTCCACACCAGCCCATAGACTCACCAACTGTGTGGTGTGATTTTCTTGTACCAAAACTATTTCCCACAAATAAATTTCTTAAGATCTTCTAAGTAATGACATTATACATATAGTCATGTAGCCATCAAGACAAGTTACAGGAATGTTTTTCATCCCTCAAAATTCTCCCCCACCACTTTGAAAATAATCCCTATGTCCTCCCCAAGCCCCTCTAGAAGCCATTGGTCTATTTTCTGGTCTGGCTTCCATTTTTATGTGAGGTTCACCAGCAGGTAGCCACAGCATGTTTAGGATGAAAATAGACATTGGTCAGATTGACAAGATCTTTGTGAATTGACCGTTGCACATCTCATTAAAAGTTAACAGATTGACATTGTGGTTAGAATTTGGCTTGCTACATTGCTTGCTTAGTAGAGAATTCATTGACATGCTGAGTAGAGGCCTGTATGTGTTTGAAAATACTTTATTGATAAAATGGCATAGGTATATGTTTCTGTATTTGTGGGAGTGATGAATAGGAGTCTGGATCTAAACCTATAGCTAAAGGGGGGGCTTGGCTGGTTCAGTCAGTAGATCATGTGACTCTTGATCCCGGGGTTATGAGTTTGAGTCCCACGTTGGGTGTAGAGATTACTTAAAAAATGTGTGTGTGTGTATACGTTTTTTACTTTATATATATACTTTAAAATATATATTTAAAAACCTATATTGCATATATATGGCTAAAGGGATAAAGTCAGGAGTACGCTTCAATATGTTCTTAAAATATGAAAAATTTTTTATGATTTGAGTATAGATAACACATAATGTTAGGCTAGTTTCAAGTTTACAAGTTAGTGATTTGCCAACTTTATCCATTATGCTGTGTTCACCACAAGTATAGCTAACCATCTGCCCCCTTACATCACTAGTGTGTATCCTGGACTGTATTCTTGAAGCTCTGCTTTTTATTTCCATGACTTACTCGTTCCGTAACTGGAGGCCTGTATCACTTACTCCCCATCACCCATTTGCCCCGTCCTGCAGCCTGCTCCCCTCTGGCAACCATCAGTTTATTGTCTGTATTTATAGCTCTGATTCTGGTTTTGTTTGTTCATTTTTTTTCTAGATTCTATTCGTGAGTGGAATCTGAAATATGATTCAAACGTATGTTTGTAAAAATACTGTATTGGTAATCAAAGGCAGAATCCCACTTAAACAAATATCCCAAGTCATGTGTTTCAGAGGGCTCGCTGTTTCAGACAGTGTTTTGAACACACTGCATCCCTTCAACAAGTATGTATCGATCATCTTTACCAGGCTAGAAACTGGATGAAGAGATGGGGCACTGGGCACAGGGTCGAACATTCTCAGTGAAAAGAGCAGCATGCGTGAAGTATCTCCAGTGAGAAGAATATAGTGTATGGAGCACTGAAAGAAGGTGGAAATAGCAAAAGAAAGATGAAGAGACCAACGTGAATTGTATGAGAGCAAACTGGGCCTGGATCCGTTACTAGTTTCTGTAACATTCTGTGAAGGTATCCTTTCACTGTCTGGCTCTCCCTCCATGTACGTGAATATGTTTGTTTTGCATCTGTCCCATCCTGAGTACAGAAGGAGCTTACACTGTCATTGTACCCTTTTCTGGCCTGTATAGTCAACGACTCCCTCTCAACTGGGTCCTTTCTGTTGACTTTCAATCTTAAAGTGCTCTCATTTCATACACAAACAACCCGCCCTTCCTGGACTCCATAGCCTATAGGGATTGCTTGCTTTCTTCCTCTTTACGGCTGGATTGGTTGAAATCATGGCTCTTCATTTCCTTACCTTCTAGGACCAACCTAGTGTAGCTCTACCTTCATTCTTCCATGGAAACAGCTTCTCCTAAGTTTACAATGACCTTCTCTTGTTGATCCCATGGTCGTCGTCTTAGTAAACTCTTTAAGAGCTCCCTTGGAACACGAACTTCTAGGGTACTTGAATGTCCTCTTTTTCTTCACATTTACATTTTCAGTTGCCTCTGCAATTAATCAGGTTTTAGATAATGGTACCCTCAAAACCTCTCTTCTGTTGTACTGCCGACTACCTCCAAAATTAGTCTCATCCCCTTCCTTGGCTTACTATGAGAGGTGGCTTAGTATGACGGGGCAAGAGTACCTGGGGTTATGTCCCAGTTGTGTGACTTAGGCAAACAGCTTTAACTGTCTAACAGTTTCTTCATATGTCAAATAAGGATCATTAGAATATCTGCTTCATGTGGTGGTTGTGAAGGTAAAATGAGTCCACGCATATAAAGTGCTTAAAGCTGTGCCTGGCAAATAGTAGATGCCTCTTGGATGCACAGCTGCAGTTATAATTTGTGAATAAAACCTAATTATCTATCCTCTGCATACTTATGTATTCAGTTGTTTATAAAGGTGTCCACTTTCAGCTCTAAAGACCCATCAGACTCCATGTATCCATGATCAACTGCATAATTATTCTGGTGCTTCCTCCCCAGACAGAAATGTGTGAGCACTCCTAGTGTTTCCTGCCTCGGTGCGTAGCTCAACCATCCCTCATTTACACAAGCCAGAATAGGAGATTTCGCCCCCCGGGTCTCTCTCGTCTCTCTTGCCAATTTATCACAAAGCCTTGTCAATTTGACCTACCAGTTTCCTATTAAAGCTGCCACCCCAGGTGGAGATCCTACCATTTCTCATCTTGACTATTATAGTACGAGATCTCCGTGTTTTCACTCTGTCTGCTCATCACCTCTGGCAAATTCTCCACCCTGTTGGAAGAACTATGACTTCAGAAGGCCTCCCTGTTGATCTCCCCTTTGTTTCAAGCCTCTACATAGCTTCTCATTACTCTTAGGATAATGACCCAATTCCTTTGCATGGTCGACCAGTCCCTGCCTCTGAGGCCTCGCTAGTCTTTCACCCATGCCTTCTGTTCCCTGTGCTCCTGTCACACCCGTCCACTTTCAGCTGCTTCCACACAGTTTATTTTCTCCCGCCAGAAGGTTTTGTGCACGCGGTTTCCCCTGCCAGAAAGCTCTTCCCACTCCTGCCCCGTTTCCTAATATGTTTTTGTGCATCCCTTGAATCTCCACTCAGACGTCACTTCTTCGGGAAGCCTTCTCTGACCTCCTAATCTAATTCAGGCTATGTGAGAAGCTCCCATATATTCGGCTCTTCACCTTCAGAGTATGTGCATCAGTTTGTCATTAGAGTTGAAAGTTGGGGGTTCCCAAGACCACCTTTAGGCCCAAGGATTTGTCACGAAGACGGGACTTAAGAAAGCTGTTCGACTAGTGGTTCCGGTTTATTACAGTGAAAGGTCACGGCTGAAAAGCCACAAAGGGAAAAGGTGGCTAGGTGGAATCCAGGAGAGACCGGGCACCAGCTGCCAGTTGCCCTTTCCCAATGGACACACGCGCAACACTTCCTTCCGTCAGCAACACGCTGTTCTCTCCGCAACAAAACCCTGTGTTGCCCACAAGGGAAGTTCACTTGAGCCTTGGTGTGCAGGTTTGTGTGTGTGTGTGTGGGGGGGGGGGGTGGTCAGCCGCATAGGCATTCGGAACCTGATCTACTTCATTTGCAGCCCCCAGAGGTCAGATTTATAGTGTGGTCCAGAGCTTCAGGCTTACCAGACCAGGCGATCGCTCACCATAAGTCCTATTGTTAACATAAGTTGTTTGGTGTGGCCCGAGGCCTCAGGCGTACCAAGACACTCCCCTGATGTGACTCACCAAGGACTCCGAGGTCGTGTCTCAGATGCCAGGCCAAGGACCGCTCCTGAAGATTGGGAAAATGTGCAGGTTTGAGAGCCAGGACTTCTGCGTTACCCTTTCCTGCGCGCGTTCCATAGCGCCTTTGTTATTTCCTAACAGACTACGTGAGGCCAAAATTGGTAACTGTTTTTTCTCAGCATTGGGCACCCACTTTCCTGACTGATTGCAGGTGCTCTGTATTTATTGAAAGAATGAAACCTACGTTTGTCGTCTTGATTTCCTTCTAGTCTACGTGGTGTTCTTTGTCCTTCTGTGCGGCAGCTTTCGTGTACTTTTTCTTTATCAGGGAGTTTTGTCCTGTGTTTTATGCCCGAAGTTACTTAGTGCTAATGAATGGTAAGTAGTAAGTATCTAAGGGGCGCCTGAGTGGCTCATTTTCTTAATTGTCTGACTCTTGATTTTGGTTGAGGTCATGATCTCACAGTTGTTAGATCAAGCCCCGCGTCAGGCTCTGTGCTGGGCAGGGAGCCTGCTTGGGAGTCTCTCTCTCCCCCTGTCCCTCTCTGCTCGTGAGCGGTCTCTCTCTCTCAAAGAAAATATGTACCATATTCTTCTACCTTCCAATTATATTCTATACCTCCAGTTGTTATACTACCAATATTTTAAAGTTTTTATTTTAGTATTTAAAAATTTTGTGTTTTTTTAATTTTTTAGAGAGACTCCGTGAGAGTGTGGGAGGGGCAGGAGAGAGAGAGAGAGAGAGAGAGAGAGAGAGAGAGAGAGAGAGAGAGAGAACCCTAAGCAGGTTCCACACTCAGCACAAAGCCTGATGCAAGGCTTGATCCTACAACCTTGGGATCATGATCTCAGCCAAAATCAAGAGTTGGGCGCTCAGTGCACTGAGCCCCCCGGGACCCTAAATAGTTCTCAAAATGCAGGTGTTTTTTACAGTTCTAAATATGTAGGGAGACAAATAGGGTGGGTATGTTGGATTGTGTGACGCCTACTTGTATCACCAAAGTTATTTCTGAGGGAGAGGGGTGTTGAGTGTGCATCTGCCTGAAGAATTTCAATAACCAAGTCACGTGAACTTTGAAGACACTGACTATGTAATGAATTTTGTTCTGCCTATATCAGAAATAAAGTGAGAGAGAAAGTCCCCTGGAACAAAGGGGTACATCCCTTTTTTTTCTTCCTGCAAATCCCCGGCATCTTAATCTTCAAGGTGCTCATGACCTCCAAATAGTTGCCTCTACCTACAACCTTTCCCTGGCCCGGAGACCAAAAGTGACAGGCCCATCTTTGTCAGTGAACTTCAATAAATCTCCTTTCAAAACTTGTTTTAAGGTTTATTTATTTTGAGAGAGCGAGAAAGAGAGCAAATGGGGGAGGGGCAGAGAGAGAGGAAAGAGGGAAAATCCCAAGCAGGCTCTTTGCTTCCAGCAAACAGAGCCCGAAGTGGGGCTTGATTTCCTGAAGTGTGAGATCACAACCCGAGCTGAAACTGAGAGATGGGCACTTAACTGACTGAGCCACCCAGGCACCCCTCAAAATTTCTTGATTGTGATAGTGTTGCCTTATAACTCTAGCTATAAAATAAGTATCCATGAGTTTATATTAATAGGAAAATGATTGAATAAGTAAGTCCCTGGGAGAGAAGAGACTGTTATCCCCTGCAGAAGAATTCCAAACAACTGGTGTCGATATTCTGTCCACAAAAAGGTGGGGTCTAAGTCCCTACCTCTTTTTTTTTTTTTTTTTTTTAAATTTTTTTTTTCAACGTTTTTTTATTTATTTTTGGGACAGAGAGAGACAGCATGAACAGGGGAGGGGCAGAGAGAGAGGGAGACACAGAATCGGAAACAGGCTCCAGGCTCCGAGCCATCAGCCCAGAGCCTGACGCGGGGCTCGAACTCACGGACCGCGAGATCGTGACCTGGCTGAAGTCGGACACTTAACCGACTGCGCCACCCAGGCGCCCCAGTCCCTACCTCTTAGTTCAGGATGCACGTAGTGACTTCCTTCCTTCCGGAAAGCACAGTGTGGGCAGCGGGGCCGGGGGTGGGGTGGAGGAAGAGAAGCTTTATGGTGGAAAAACATGGTGGACACTACCACAGCCCGATGACCCAGCTTCATGTCCGTAGGTCAAGGCATGTTGGTGGCATGCAGCCTTGATGTAATCTGATGAGGACGGCAGTGACGCTTCACCTCTGTGGGTTTCCTCCCCAAAACCCGAAAACCCCAATCCGACTGCAAGGCAAAAAGGCCCAGTCGACCAAAATTGAAGGGAATCTAGGTGATGCCTGAGCAGTACACGAGATCATAAACAGCGGGGCCAGTCTGAGAAGCTTGTAACCCAGAGGCATGTAAGGACACATGACAAATGTAATGAAATATCCTGGATGGGATACTGGAACAGAAAAAGGATATTACGTGAAAACTGAGGAAATTCAAATAACATATGACTTCAGTTACTAATACTACATCTGTTGTTCATTTGTGACAAACACAAGATGTTGATAATCGTGGACTCTGTATGACCTTTTGCACTTTTCAAATACATCCAAAACTATCCTAAAATTTAAAAAATTAAAAAATTTCATTCTGTGATAAAGTCTTTTGATTTAATCTCAGTGATAGTTTAATGAAATTTCCTTATCAATTTTGTTTGTGTTTGATCAAGAATTCCAGTTGACTAGAGTTTATTTTTTCTTATTTTTTAAAAAAAATTTTTTAAGTTTTATTTTTGAGAGAGAGACAGAGCATGAGCATGAGCAGGGGATGGGCAGAGAGAGAGGGAGACACAGAATCCAAGGCAGGCTCCAGGCTCTGAGATGTCAGCACAGAGCCCGACGCGGGGCTCAAACTCACGAACCATGAGATCATGACCGGAGTCAAAGTCGGACGGGTAACCGGCTGAGCCACCCAGCCATCCTGAGTTTAGATTTTTTAATGTGACTGTCATAAGGGTGATTTTTCTACAACAGACACAGAAATCATTTCGTCATTGTTTTGTTTGGGGGAAATAATTATGCCCTTTTGGATTCTGAATTTCTTATGGTTCTTTAAGAAATTGTAAAGGTTGTGAGATGCTATGGGTGTACCCATCTTAGAAATAACAGGATAAAACCACTAAATTAACTAAACGAATTGGCATAAAATGGAAAAAAAAGAAACAGCAGCATTTTTGAGAGCATGAGTCCAGACAACGTGTCTGTAAGACAGGCTTTACAAACTTCATTTGATGAGTTTTTGTTTTTCTGAGGAGATGATTCTTTTCTGTAATTATCGTTCTGTTTTTCCTGACAGGCTATCTAGTACCCGCCGCCGTAAGCTCCCTGTGAATTGAGTTATTCTCAATCATACTCTGTATTATGAAGGCATTATTTGAGTGGCTGTCCACTGTGATCTGGTTATTTGGAGCTTTACATAAAACAGGTGGTTCTTCCATTGCATCAACGTTTCTTATTACCTAGAATTTGCCATCTTGTTGTCTGTGGCCCGTCAGACCTACCCCCTCGCAGATGTGGCTCTAGCCTACAGCTTGTCCTTGTTTATTTCACTTCCCGTATACGTCTTGGTCATTTTTCTCTGATGGTCCAAGTTCCCTGTTTTCAGACTTTATCAGGGCTCATGCTATACGGTCATGGGTTTATTTACACTGATTAATTCCCAGAGGCCTTTGCAGCGGCTAATTTTGTTTGGCTCCAAAATGACCCAGGCAATTCTGATTGCAACTCTGCTCAGCAGGCACAGGGCTGAAACTCATAACCACAGAGCAAGGAGCAGAGATCTGCGATCCTATGAACCCAGTGCTCTCAAAGGTGTCGTTCTCCGGGACGCAGAGACCTGGGGTGTGAGCTGTTGGTTCAGACATCGTTCCCGATTTGTTTTCCTTTAGATGACGCTTTGAACTTGACCTATCAGTAGTATGACTAGTCTCGAGTACAA
Organism: Panthera pardus; assembly: GCF_024362965.1. Lineage (NCBI taxonomy): Eukaryota > Metazoa > Chordata > Mammalia > Carnivora > Felidae > Panthera > Panthera pardus. The sequence continues at coordinate 113,580,813 of NW_026526732.1, read as the reverse complement.
GCTTTAGAGTCCCATAGAGCAAGGTGCAAATCTTACCTCAGTTGTCAGCTATTTCATTTTGAGGAAGTTACTTAATCTCTGTGGGGCTCAGTTTTCTCATCTGTAAAATGAGAATAATAGTAGACTGGGAGAGTTGTAAAAGTCAGATTACAATTTTTCTAGAGCTCCTCTGGAGTGCCTGGTTCCATGTGACGAATGCTTAATACAGGCTCGCTGTCATCAGAATGGTTATTAATTGGCCTGAACTGCCTCACCTTCTCTTTAGCCCCTTCTGGCAGGCTCTGGACTGCTGCCCGCCATGTCTCCGCTCGACGTGCTGATTTATCCATTCACATGTGTTTGTAGTCCCTGTGTGGTAGGAGTAGGCTTCGCAACTTTTGTGCCCTGCTTTAATTGGTGTTTTTAAGTTTATTTATTTTGTGAGAGAGAGAGAGAGAGAGAGAGAGAGAGAGCGCGAGTGCACAGGGGAGGGGCAGACACAGGGAGAGAGAGAATCTCAAGTCAGCCCCACGCTGTCAGCCCAGAATGCGACGCACGGCTCGATCCCATGAACCGTGAGGTCATGACCTGAGCTAAAACCAAGACTTGGATGCTTGACCGACTGAGCGACCCAGGCGCCCCTTTAATCACTTTAAAAACTCTATAGAATGTCATTTGGTTAGTTTTCACCAGCATAAACATGTCATTAGAAGTGTTACATTTTCTTCCTTGCATTTTGACATATGATGATTTCCTAATAACACGAAGTGCTGTGCAGACCCTGCACAGTGGGATCTGCCCTGATTTTGTATCAGGTATGTTTGGAGTCAAGTAGGAGAGAGAAGGAAGACCTACGGGCAGAGTAATGGACTCTGGGGCCCGACTGCCTGAACGTGTAGCCTGCTTTCCCATCTATTAGCTGTGTGGCCCTGGCCGAGTTACTCAACTTCTCAGTTACTGCTGTTTCCTCATCTGTAACATGGAGAGAAGATTAGTGCCTAATTCCTAAGTTTCCTAGTGAGGGTTAAATGTAGAGTGCTCACGGCACTGCCTACCATGTATTAAGTAATAATTAAGTGTTCAGTATTATTAGAATTCTTCTTTTCCAAAAGTTCCACAACATTTACCGCATGAGATAATCTTACCGATAGATGAGGCCCGTTTCAACCTCAGTAACTTCAAACTAACAAGATTATCTTTTTTTTTTTTAACGTTGACATTTTTTTTTTTAATGTTTAGTTTTGAGAGAGAAAGAGAGACAGAGTGGGAGCAGGGGAGGGGCAGAGAGAGAGAGGGAGACAGAGAACCCAAAGCGGGCTCCAGGTTCTGAGCTGTTGGCACAGAGCCTGACGTGGGGCTCAAACTCACGGACCGCAAGATCATGACCTGTGCCAAGGTCCGGTGCTCAGCTGACTATGAGCCACCCAGATGCCCCAAAATTATCTTTTTAATATACCCATATAACTAAATTTGTCCCCTGAAAGGAGTCCTGAAAATTGCTACACTTGTATCAATTCATAAACATTGAAAAACTATTTCATTATTGTCTTCATATTCTGTGAAAATTATGCTTTTGAATATCCTCATGAATAGCAAATCTTTGTTTTTTAGAGCCTCAAAAATGAGAGCCAACTCTGTTAAACGTAAGGCCATCTTTCTATATATTTATATAATTTCATATACTTGCATAATTATGTAAATTCGGTAACTTTCTAATCTTCATAAAATATATACACACAATATCCACCCTACATATAAAATGTGGGGGTACTAGAGAGGAAGGGTATCGGGAACCAGTGTTTAATGTAAACGGAATCATTTTCACGGAAAAGTGAAACATCGAGCTTCGGTTCGCTTAAAAAACACCCCACAGAACGTCTCTCACATTTCGAGAGTATTTTTAAAAAGCATAATTGAAGTTTTCCCCTTAGCGGATAGAGTCTACATAAACCGCGCATTCAGGCAAACGGAAGAACAAACCAGCGTCTCGTCTTTCTGGTCCCGGCGCGCTTTTCTCCCCGTCGGTGTTTTTACTTTCGTGCAGACCCCGTGAGGCTGTGTCGCTGACCTGCAGAAAAGGCCATCACGCGCAGGGAAGCGCGCTCCGGCGAGGCGCTCGGTCTAACTGAACGTCTGGGGTGGATTCCTGCCTCCTCTGTCGCTTGAGAGAGCTTCATGACTGTCGCGGCCAGCGAGACACCTGTGTGCATTTGGCATCCTCAGCGTGGCCATTTTCTGACTTTAAAGCGTCCTCCAGAAGGGCTGCGTCACTGCTGGGATGGAGATGTGGTCACCTGTGACCTAGGTCATTTCGTAGTAGAGTCGCTGTTGGTGACGGTAAGCGGACGCGTTTACAACTTGTGTTCAGATCCGATGCTGTTAGGCACTTAATTACCTAACAGTTTGCCACCTAGGGATATTTTGCAAGCAGATAATATCGAAGGGCGTCGGTCCCCGTCCCCAGCGCTGCCTGGGTCTGGACGACAGGTGCGTGGCACAGCCCGGACTTCTCATTCCGGCTCCCTGGTGTGCTGAGTGACCCTCGCCTCGTAAGGCCAGGGTCCAGGGAACTCTGCTGACTCCCTGACGGTGACCCGGGGCCGGGGGCAGTGAAGAGGCAGGCACAGAGAAAGCCTGGGTCCACCGTGGGCTCCACTTTTGAGAAAATCAAGGCCACCTTTCTCATTTTTTAGTTTTAGTTCTTTGATCTAAGAGAAAAATTGCATAGTCTAATCACCTACGTAGCGAAAAGATCAGCTATTCTGACGTTAACGTTAGGAGAGTGGGATGCGTCTTAGAACCTTGCGGTGACGTTCCTTCTACCCTGCGTGAGCTCTCCAGGTGATGGGCGGGTCTTCTCTTGTCACTGTTTGCCGTCCGTCTCTCTCCTAACTAAGGATGTGGACTGTGTTCCCATTGTGACAGCTGCTGATTGACATCGAGCAACAGTGTTGTCATGGCTCTCGTTAAAAAAAAGGAGAAGGAAAGTGGATCTTTTCAACCTAAAGGTTCTCTCTGTAGAGTTAATTAAAGACTTTTTACGAAGACATTTGGATTATGGAAAAGTGATGATATCACATTATGACATTTATTTCGTTCCCTACCCTAAGAATCTCCGTAATTGGCTCACCTATTGAAAACCATTATTTTTATCAGAGGGTAAAGATGGCTGGGCCCCCATTCTGGCTTCCCTCACGTAACTAATTGGCATATCTTCCAAAAACAACTGTGAACAGAGGACCTTTTAGATGCGTCCGTGCGCCGTTCACACGTTTCCAAACCGTTTAACGTGAAAGTCTATGGGCCACGTTATCCAAGGGTCAGCGTTTTATTTAGGGCATTGTATTAACGTATTTTAGACATTTCATTAAAATTGCACACGACCATTAGCTGTTCTAATGCTGGGCAGCTCAGGGTGCATATTGTCGGGGTTCGTACTTTGCATCGGAGGAAACCTGGGTTGGAAAACCGCTAACTGCTCACCTGTGGTCATACAGCAAAGAGATCCCTGACTGCAACATGGACACCGCAATCTAGAGCTTTCGACAGCCGGTGCGGTGTTCTTCCTGCCAGGCCGAGCTGTTCCATACCACGGAGGCAGTTCGCTCAATGCGGCGCTGTTGTGATAGAGGAAAAACAGAAGGTGTACCCACCGCCTTCTCGGAATTGATGCCTTCCCTGGGGGTTCTGTCTTCCCCTGGAAGAGGTCTCTATCTTTATACATACATTCCTGTGTCCCTCAGGGCCGGTTTGCTCCTCCGCCTTAGCTTTGTATGTTTGTTTGTTTGTTTTGAAATACTATGGATTCTTATATGTACTCACCCCAGACAACATAAAAGGTCAAATAATTCACAAAGTCCCCATCCGGCGATGGCAACATTGTGATTTAGGTGGCACCCATATGCACGAAGGCACAGGGGAGCCCAGAGAGTCACCAGTTTGATGTGTCCACCAGGAAAGCGAAGGCAGGTTATGCTCTGCTGGATCTGTTCTTCAAGAATAAGGGAGGTGATGGTACCGTGTACGTTGTGTGTCCACATCCTGGGATTCGGTGTTCTGCCCCACGTGTGCATCATTCCCAGAGCTGCCAAGAAACTGAATTCATAGGCTGGGAAGGGGATTTTGAATCGAGTAGTAGTCACAGAGCAGTGCTTAAAGAAACCGGATATATTCTTTGTAGAAAAGGAGAGTCTGAGCGGGCGATGATAGATTGCCTCTAATATTTGCAGGACCATCATGTGGAAAACTTTTGAGACTCGAGCCCTCCAACTTCTCATTCGAGGGCCAGGAAACAGGAGCTACAGCCAGGGTTCCCCTAACATGGAATCAGACCTTTTGGCTCAGGGCTTTTAAATAATCAGGCTGTTGCAGTCAGGAGATGGGATGGTCTGCCTCCCTCCCAGGGCACTGCATTTTTCAGTCCCTGGAGGTGCCCGTGGGAGCCAGGATGGTTACGTGGAGGAGATATTTTTAAAGGGCAACATTCACAATTCAGAGCTGCAGTTGGACCCGATGACCTTTAAGGTGCTTTCCAGCACCTGGGGTTTTATGATTCTGTTTCTATTATGCCCCGATGCTGGGTATGTGTCACATTGTCTGAACCAAACACTGAGAATGGACAGGAGCGCGGTTTGGAATGTTGTTGGTGCTTTACATCTATTTTGTGTTTCAATTTCTGGAAGCGGTCTTTGTCTTTGAGGCAGTTTGGTCCCTGACCTTCTGTAACATTTGGAGCCCAGCCACACTGTCTTTGTTTACTGTAAAGAGCATGGAAAGACCGACTTCCTGACAGTGCTCTGCAGAGTCTAAGGTCAAACCACTCACAGGTGAACAAACAGTCCCTTCCACCTTAAAATTGCCACTTGGCCCCTGTAAAATGGGGCAGGGTAATGACACCGGGTAACAGAAGGAGGGGAAATCCGTGGTCTGCCAGCAGCCAGCAATTAGTCACTTTGTCATTCTGCTTTGTGAAGAGCTCATCTTAATTCAGTATCCATTTGGGGGAAGTTCGAAAACATGGCATGCAATTTTCCGCCCTCTAGCACACTACTAAGTAAGCCTGCAAGATCCTTCCTTTCTCTACATTATCACGACTGCATCATTTATATGTCCCAGGACTGCAAAGCTAAAGCATAATGTTCTTATTCACTTATGGGACTTATGAGTAACACTAATTGAATATTCATATCGTCCAAGCTATTTCTTTTTCTCTCTTTCTTTTTTGTTATGCTGAGACCTCAAAGTGGCCTGGTGGGGTTGATTACCACTCAAGAAGGCATCTCTATAATCATAATAATAATAATAATAATAATAATTTATGTTATTTATTTTTTTTACTAACCTCTACTATTGTTTACTGTCATCCAAAGCAATAGGTCCCCTTTGTCAAGGGATGGGAAGTGTCTTCCAGGGTAAAGTTACTGGTAAGCTCTTTCCGCGCCTAGACTTCATTCATTCCTTTTACACCACTCCTGTGCTTTACACACCATCTTACATTAGCAGGTGCGCATAACACATGTGTGACTGTCACTGAATAACACAGTGACCTTCTCACATATTCCCCGTTTACTCAAAATCACTTATTTGCAAGATCCAAGGTTTTTTTTTTTTTTTTAACATTTAAAGATTAGTTATTAGAAGTGATCTGAAGCAATACAAATAAAAACATGTCCAGCATAAATTCGCCGTTTTTTAAAAATATTTTTCCTTCAAGAATGCAGCAATAAATTTGACGTTGGATGCAATTTATTTTTCTTTTCTTTTTTTTTTTTTTTTTTTTGGTCTCTAGTGTAAGCAGGCTCTTGAAATGCCCTAGTTCTATCTAACATTGCTCTTGAACTCCACTTAGAGATGATATACTAGCCTTTTACTAAAATATATCTAGGTATTAAAAGCCCAATTCTTTACTGCTGATGAGAAAGATTATTAACACTTTTTTTTTCCCCAGCTATAATATGAGGCAATAACACCCTTTTTTACTTGCAGAGCCAGAGGCAGTATGTCATATTAACCTCCATTAACTGCCTACGAAATGAGGTACGTTCGTTAATTTAGTATTCTGGTTAGCTAAGATTGTGTGAGAAGGCTGATCAACTTCCCTTTGTTTTTTCCCTTTGCTACATAAAAAATAAATAAATAAATAAGGGAACGGTAAAATACGTTCACACACGTATTTTCTTGCCTTGGTGCGTGTGGCATCTGTATCACGGGCTAGCCGTGGATGACATCGCTGTGCGGCTGGTGGGCCAAGATGGGGGTGGCCGGAGAGGCCGGAGGGAGCACCGCCTCATCTAAGGGGGCCCAAAAAGTAGATCTGAGGCGTGTGGTGGGGGAACGTGCCGTCGAAAATCTGGGCCAATGGCGGTAGGAGAAAATAAAGTCCACTTCCCTGTATGTAATCTCATGACGGACCTTGCCCCTTGCCTGTCCTATGAAACACGGAGTTCTCTGTAGAGTTTTTCCCCATATGGAGCACCGCTTCTGATTTTCCCATTTCTACCTCTGTGACTTTCATTTGCGCATTCATCATTTTGTAAAAATGCATCCAGCGTTGTGCTCGCTACTGGGGAAACAGATTAATGACACGGCTCCTGCACTCAGGGACCTGCTTCTTTCTGTGTCCAGGCTTAAAAACACGTGCAGTCAGCGTGGCCACCATCGTTCTCCTCGTTCTCCACGAGCACTTGGGCAACGTCATTTCTTTCTCCGTAAAGCCTCCAGAATCCATCTCGATTTTTCTTTGGCCGCTGTCAGAGTTCGGGCACTGTCCCCATATAGTGATTCTACTGCGGGAAACTATTATTCTCCTTCTACCCAAGCTCCCCCGTCCCTTTTCCATCTTACCTGTGGCTATACCCGGCCCCGTGTCCTACGACTAGGTTGTTCTCTTGGCTTGTTCTCAGGACAGTCCCACTGCTACGAAAACTAACAGCCTCCTTGCACCGAATCGATCCTTTCGGGCACCCTGCGCCTTGGCTGTGTCTTCTCACCGGGCTGGTTTCCCTCCCACCGTTTATCCAGTGCTGAGTCCGGCAAGGGGGCGAAGACGGTGTGCTCAGGGCCCAGACCAGCCACTCCCTCCCTGTGCGGTCCTGGACGACTTCCTTCCTTTCTCTTTGGTGTTTCTGTTCTAGATCACTGAAAAGAGCAACACATGCCTCCTACGATCGTTAAGATGAAGTGGGTTCACGTATGTAAAACGTGTGGAGGAGACTCGCTTGTGTGTTCCGTCTTGGAGTGTCTGTTTGGACTCACGCCTCAACTGCACCCCTCCAGACATCTCACGGCTCACGGCACATCTCGGGGTTCTCTGCGGTCCCTTCCCAGCATCTAGGTAGAAGTCATCTTTCCCTTCTCTGGCCCTACTTACCTGATGCTCATTTAGTGGGCAGATTTACACTATTTTTATTATTTTTTAAAGGAACTAAAATTTGAGCAGGTAGCTAGCAGTTCAAGATAGTGCATGGTTAGGACCCATAGAATACATACCACAGATTCCATAGATGATACGTTCTCTGAGGGCAAGGGGAGTGCCTCATGGGGCTTTGCTTCCTTTCCAGTGCTTTTTGCCTCGTTATTAACAGCGGTAGGCCCAAATTAGTACATTTTCCCTGATTCAATGGGTGACGTGTTTGGATGCTCAGGAACGGAGTAGTCTATACAAAACAGATAAGGCATAGTCGGGTAACAAGGTGTCTTCACTGGTAGCAGAGGAAGGTGGTGATACAAAGGGGCCATGCACAGACCATGTGTGGAAGGGTTCTGGATGTCACCGATATGGTGGCTGAGTAGGATTTGTTGGGTGACAGGCCGCCAGACGTTCCGGAATGCAAAAAGAGACCAGACAGAAGCTTGTCGAGTGTGAGGGCATGAGTGCCTGAGCTTACACTCTGGAAATGGGGAATGGAGAGGAAATCTTAAATTCAGGGGGAGTCTGTAAGGAAAGAATCCACAGGACTCGGGAGTTCTTAGAGAATGATGGTGAGGGAAGAGTGCAAAAGTGCCCCTGTCTGTCTTCCTGGTACCTTTGGAATATTTGTAGTTACTAGACGTTGAGCCCGTGATGGCGGGGACCATGCCCATATGGCTCACCCCTGGCCTCTCGGGTGTTTGGAACGGTCCCTGACACCCTCACACAATTGGAGCCTGGCAAGGGCAGCTTGAATGGTCTCTTTCCTTGATATCTACACTATCGAGTAAGTCCTGTTGTAGACACTCTTGCCACTCATTGGAGGATTCTGTGGTGCTAGTTAGCCGGCGTGATCAATTTTTCTAAACAGACCTACTTCTCACATCATCGGCACGATGTCCCAAATAGGCAACTGTTTTCATAAGTGAGGGAACCTACAAGACCCTGAGGCCATCTCCTTCCTCCATGCCGTACTGTAACTATTAAAACATACCTGGCAGTGCAGCCCTTCTCTAGAAAGCAATTGTTTGCTCTCGCCCTGCTGAGAAGTAGCAATATCCGTGTGGCTTAAGGGCTCTAGCTGTAGCCATGAGCAGCGTTAGAAAAATATCACCACCATTTGCCAGCATGAGATGCCAAACTGCAAGTAAGAGGCATGTCAATTCAATGAAGCAGAAACATTTCCCTTGTTTTTAATGATTACTTGTGGGAGAGCTTGATGGTTACGTGTCTGTGTGCCTTTAAAGAAGAAATTGCATTTTTGGAGCGGGGGGGATGATGGAAACCGTCTCGCCTCTTCTCCCTACAAAGGGACAGCCTTTTCCCACATGGGTGAATATTGCCTGCGCCACTCGCCGAAGAAAAGCAGCGGTCTTGGCAAGCATCTTATTAGTCTAAAAATAAATTATTCAGAATGCAGGTTCAGATACAGATTGCAGGGAGAGATAATAGAATTGGTTTCCCAAGCCTGATCATGCTATGAAGATATGGTGTGTGCTTTTCAGGAATCCACTTAAGTGGAATCAGCTTTGACTAATACAAACTAGAAATAATATTGCTGCCATCCAGCTAGTGTCTGTGGTACAGCATCCTGCAAATGTCTTCAAGCATCCCTGGCCTCTGTGGTCTGTGTAAGCGTGCGTGTATGAAGTTCTTCCGAGATGCCTTCTTCTCATTGTTCTTGCGAGGAGCTTTCCCCGTGGCAGCGCGAGAGGGGCATGTCTCACTCGAGATTTGTCTCCCTCCTACTCCCCCCCGCCTCGGTGAAATAGTTGACCACATCAGCAGCCGGCTCCACTTGTCATGTGGCTTCTCATGTGATGCCGGGGCTGCAGCACTTTGGAGCAAGAGCCTTTGTGACTCGGCACTCATGGACAGTAGTGGTTCGGGGACAGAAGAGATTTTGGAGGGGGCGGGGCGGCCAATAAACCGAGAAACGTCAGAAATAAAAGTCGCACGAAGTACCCTGATCTCTGTATTCCTTTTTATTTTTTTTATTTTTGGAAATTTGGTTTTCGTTCATTTTTTTTTTTAATGGTTTGTGTCTGGTTTTTTTTTTTTTTTTCCTACTCCCGCAGGCGCCGAGCTGCGCTGTTTTGTGTTTCTTTCTTTCTTTTTCTTTTTCTTTTTTTTTTTTTTTTTTTCTTCCTCCTCTTCCGAAGCCAGACCGTCCTTGCTCTCCCAGCCCCAGGGCTGCATCTCTGTGGGCACGCCGAGCCTCCCTGGTTACCTGAGCTGCTCCTGCGGTGTCCCCGCCTCGGCTTCGCCAGGGTGCAGGTGCATCTGAACCCGGAGCGGCGGTCTGCACAGCGCCCAAGGAGGACCTGCTCCGGAGCTCTGGCCGGGGCCCCTCGCGGCTGGAAGAGGCTGAAGCTGCACAAGGCCCGGGGTGGGACGGACAGAGCGGACGCCGAGGCCCGGGGACGGGGAGTTAGCAACACGTCCCGTGCCCGCCGGGTCCTCCGCGGGGCCGGGGCGACAGCGGCTCCCCCCTCCTGCCGTGGGCACCCAGCTCGGGGCTGCTCCCAGGGATTAGTCTGGGTGGGAGGGGGGTGGCGAGCCGCGCCGAGATGCGGCGGCATTTTACCTGAGTGGAGCCGAAGGTGGATGGACCAGGTATCTGCTGCGTCTGCCCGGCGAGGCAGAGCTGGAGAGAGACAGTGAGGGGAGCGCGTGAAAGGCAAGAGGAGGTGCCGGATGCCGCTTGGTCGTCTGCCGCTTGGTCTGCATTCCCGTTCTAGAGAGGAGGGCATAATTTATAACCCGGCACATGGATGGAGGAACTGTAAATTGTAGTCTGGCCATCCCCTGTGCTGTCAAGGCAGAAACTGATGGGCTAGGTGACTGAACCGTGTCCCCAGAGAGAATCGCAGCCTAGCAGCATGGCTTTAAATGCATGTGCATGCATGTAGAGACATGAAAAGAAAGATTTCTGACCATTTTACACAGGAAGTCTGTCACTTGGCTGGACCGGGCTTGATTGCAGCTTGTATTTTCAGCTCAGCTCAACACCCATTTCCTGACTAGCTAGAGACGATGGCCAAAGCAGCTGCATGCAGAATTTTCTTGTTAATGTGAAAGCAAGACCCCTCAGCGTTAACTCCTTGGAGCTCTGAGTGCTCTGCGCTTTGCTAGGGCTGATTGCGGGGTTTTGTTTTCTTCTTCTCCTCCAAATCCCTGTAAACACAGCTGTATTCAGTATGGGGAAAAGATTCTATCCTGTAAATAGAAATCTGATCAATTTCATCAAAATAAATGTATCCCAGATGACTTCGGGACCAGCTGGCTACCACAGGCTTCAGATGCTAAAATGTTCGATAGACACGAATGCGGTGTTCTATTTACATGTTTTAGAATTCCAGGATCAGCGTATAATTTAAAAAAAAAAAAAATCCTTTTCTAAGGAAGAGTAGTGGTCCTCCCAGCTCCCAGCCACACGGTTAAGGCACAGGTGCGGGATGCTGGTGGTGAGATTTGGGAGTCGGTGGCGCTGCGTTCCGAAGGGCGCGTGACGTGCGGCGTCTAGAGCGGCCACAGTCCGCGTGGAGCAAGCGTGCATCCGACTTGCAGCGTAGAGAGGCGAGTGCCCTCGGAGTCGCCTCCGCGGAGTTTGGGGGAGGTGCTTGAGGCTGGTTTTGGACTCAGATGAGTGAGCCGTGCTGGTCTGACCCCAGCTCCGTGGAGTCCGCTCAAACCTGGGGAGGAGGAGTTTTCCCAGTTGTCATGGGGAGCTCTTCTGGGACGCCTGTCTGGCCTTTCCACTGTTTGTTACTATTTCTACAAAGGCAGCTCTGTGTGTTGGATTATGTTTGGCCAGCTGTTGATGCATTCCTGCGGGCGGGGTTGGGTGGGGATCTCATTACTGTACTTCCCCACTGTAGATCTGGGGGCATGGCGTGCCGGGAGGGAGTGGAGAGCCAGCAAGCTGGAGAATCTGATCTTACCGCTTTCTCCAGAGAGTCCACGAGTGAATCCAGAAGGGCTCAGAGTGGCGAGATGGGAGGGGGGGCGGATAATGGGGCGAAAGGCGGGGGGGGGGGGGGGATTGAAACTGAGCAAGCACATGAGAGAGAACAGTCTTAGAACTTCAAAGCTGCATAGACAAGCAGAATGTCAGCAGCTTGTAATTAGCGGTTCATGGTTGCGTCAGTGACTGTATCTCTCCAAGAATAACTATGTGATGTGTGCCACAGAGTGAAGAAGATAGTCATAACTGAGTTATCAAACCCGGTTCAAACAAGGGCAAGTGGATTAAGGAATTTTCTGTTTGTAAATCAAATACGGATGGATTATACTTTTAAGACCGGGTGAATTCTGCGTAATTGAAGGCTGATTTACCAGTTTGTCGGGGCGGGGGGAGTCTCTGTTCGTTAACTGAAATTGTGACTCAGAAATTCTGATTCATCGTGCAAAAAGAACATCAGGGCAGCCCCCCTTCGTTCAAGGTGTTTCCCCCGCGTTGCCAGTCCTCCTGCCTCCTCCACGCGTGATGTTTGCTTGCTTGTTTTTGGGCATTCACGTGGAAAGGAGTCAGAGGTTGCATCCCAATAAATACGGTCAGGTGCGGTCTAAGATTCCCGTGTTAGAATTCAAAAAACTGCCGTGGGGTTCTGCCTTCTGTTCCTTGCCCCAGCGTCAGCCTCCAAAGGGCCTTGGCCGTGACAGCGGTGCCTTCGGAAACCCGCGGGAAGGGAGGGCAGCAGGGCGCCTGGGATTTGAAGGCCGTGTTCGCTTCCCTCCCCTGTGTCTCCCGTGCCTGGGAGATTTTGGTGGGAGTAGAGCCCCCCACGAAGGCACGGTGGGAAGAGCTGATTGGTCGCCAGGCTGACGATGTTTACTCTTATTTGTTTGTGGTGCTCCTCCGCAGCATTCATTTTGCATTTGTGTTCACGCCGCCCAATTACTCCTGACCTGCTTTGTTTCTCTGCCCGAAGAGAAGTCCATTTTAGCGCGGCTCTGTGTATTTGGCTTCCTGGGCGCTCCGCGCGTATGTATCGCGTTCCCCATGTATGCGTTTCCCTTTTTCATGTGAATTAGGGAAAATTGTACGCAGGGAAAGCTGTGTATATTAAATCAATCGCTCTTTGAATCACATGTAATATAATTTAAATATACTGGCTTTGAGGTTGCCAAAGCTGACATTGTCTGAGCCCGTTCAATTTACATCTCCCATTTAGTCAAGAAGCGGAACCTGCCAGATCAGAATAGTGTATTCTGTGCACCCAACAGGGTGGAAGACATTATTTTGTTTGTGTTAGTTCCAACAGCTGGTCATTAATGCGGTCCCCATTTCTAGAGTAAAGTGCTGGTGAGCATGAACGGCTGCCTGATTAATGCCGCCCCTCCGAGGGTCCTTCACCCAGCAGCCACGCTCACAGCAGAATAATGTAGCATGATGTGATTGCACTCTAACAGCATAGTATGTCATTGTGTCACCAAGCAATTGAGGTTATTACGGGGCAGGGCAGACAGACGGGACAGTGGGGTTACTAGACCGTAGCATTTTTAGAAATACAGGCCTGACCTACTTAGAGTTATTCTCTCTGGCTGGCGGCTGCTTGGCACATGAAGTCTCCTGATAGGCTGACGCTGTTGCTAGGGGGAATTAGCATGAATTTTTTTTTTCCGCACACAGACTCAGTGACTGAATGATAAAAGCTGACTGGAATTAGAGAGATTTGGTTTAGTATTATACAGATTTATCTGCCTCGTTTTTCTTTCTCAAGTGCAGAGAAAGAGTGCAAAAGACAGATTTTTTTGTTTCCATTTGTTCTTTGACCTTCTTGTTCTCCCCTCCGAGAGGCAGGGTGGGGGGTGGAGAGCAGGACAGTTATGAAATTTTGGTTAATCTCTGACTGTTGGGGTCATTGAAACGACGTTACAAATTGCGAGATATTTAAGCTTAAAGACTGCAGGGAACGAGGAACAGAAGGTTAGATTATTTTTCCTCTTCTGTGCACTAAGCTGTTTTGAAGCTGGGCATCTTTCATGCACTGTATATTTAAACTCTTTCCCTTTTGGACTTGAACAAAACATTTATATAAATTCTTTTCTATCCAAACAGATTGAAGCTTGCAATCTCTGGCTTGTTTAAAATAAGATAGTAAGGATTCCAGATTTAGACGGGAAAAATATATATATATATACCCTTTTTTTTTTTTTATGACAAAAAAAATTTTTTTTTTCTGGGCTATTTTGGGTTTGGCTCGTTTTTCAAAAGCCAGCCTGATGTTTATGCTCGTGGATAAAACTTAACTGCTCCCAGCCCACCCCCTTTGCCTCACAATATACAGAAGGACAGAGGTTTTTCTCCAGAAGACAGGGTATCTGCACAATTTATCTGGAGATTGTTTTTCCTTGTTGCTGACATCAGCACTGCTGCGAGAGAGCTCACATAATCAATTTTATAAGATGACCTATTTTTTTTCCCCTACTCCTGCATTCTCCAAGTGTCTGTGTGCTTGTGATTTTTAATAGATCTTTTAAGGTAAACTGAAAGTCCATCAGGAGAAAAATAAAAGCAATGAATGTCTAATCAAGAATACTTTGATTTTTCTTGTTCTTAATTATATGCTCTCTGGGCTTAAATTGCAGTGTCCCTCTGTTACGTTTCACTGCTGAAAGTAATTATTATCCTGCTTTTTTGATTTGAAATTAATTTTTGTAAGAACATGCTGTGATATCACAAGTAAACAAGAGGCCTGGCCACCTAAGGGAGAGGAATAATGGAGGTTCTTAGGAATTTCTAACATTGGGTTTCTCGGCCACATGAAAAAAGACGAGAGAAGGTAAATGGGGATTTTTTTTCTTTTCGTTTCAGTCTTTAAAAATATTCGGAACTACTTAGAGATCTATGTTTTTAAGCAGTGATTTCCACTTATACCAGAGATCGCAGTCAAAACAAACAAACGAAAATGCTCTCATGGTATCAGAGTCAAGAAATCCATCAATCTTTTTCTTTTTTAAACTCAGCAGTATTTACATTTCAGCATCCAAATACAGCTTATCAAGCTAAAATAGAGTGTGTGTTCTGATGTGTAACTGATACTTCATAGCCTTACTGGCTTTGAGAACCCTCCGAATAAGGTGTATTTGTAAAGGTTGTCAGCCACACTAACAATCTTTCTTAACTGAATAAAGTGTCAGTTTATATTTGTTGAATAACAGATTACCTTGGTGTGCTGCTCTTTCCAAAACGAAGTAATTTCATTTACTTGAGTGAGCATTTTAATTCTTGTATGAGACTTTGTTTGCTTGGGTCAATGGACAGTCTTTGAAGTTCAAAGTTCCAGAAATAAAATGCCATTTTAGGATCTCTTAAGGGGAAACGCTGGCATAAGTTCGTTAACATCTGTTAAGGACCGATGCCTAATTTATATGTTGAGTACAGCCTGCGTCCAGGTACCAGGTCAAATCGAATATTTGTTGTTTGATTAATAATAAATTGATCACACTGACGTTGTTCAGTGTGTGAATCTTACTTGGTTGCTTAGGTTGTTAAGAATTTTTCATTGCCGTGGCTTTCCTCCATGACTAGAGAGGTCAGTATCAGGTAGGTCTAAAGCAAAAACAAAACCGTTTTCCTGCCTTAGCTCCAGTCAAGCTTAATTTCTGCAGTCAGACTTACCTCTGATAATGTAAGTCCATAGTGTGACTTTTATCCCCTGCCAATTGATCAGAAAGCCTAAGGAACGTCACTCAATCATTTCGTCAATCCCTTATTTCTACAGTATTTACTTTCTGCTCACCGAAAGTAAGGCCGGCTTCTCCACTTAGAAGGTTCACTTTGGACCAGTGAGTTTTGGGGGATGTTGTCGGGTAAAAAGAAAAAAGGAACACAACATTTGGTTGTTGTGGGGCACCACATACAGTTAGAACTTGGGTTAAACCACTTCCTTTGCCGTGTTATAACACCTAATGATGTATAATCCTTACAACCTGGTAGAGCTGCTGGTGGTGACCATACTGGGTGCTTGGAGATGATCAGTTCTCCTGACCTCACAAACAAGCTCTCTCTCTTCTTGACCATCTTAACGCTTTATAATATTGAAGATCGGGGGCACGTGGGTGGCTCAGTTGGTTGAGCATCCGGCTCTTGATTTTGGCTCAGGTCGTTGATCCCAGGGTCGTGGGCTCATGCCCAGTGTCATGCTCTGCACTGAGATTGGAGCCTACTTAAGATTCTCTCTCTCTGCCCCTTCCCTGCTCATGCACCTGCTGTCTCTCTCAAAAATTAAAAAAAAAAAAAAAAAAAAAAAAGTATATATATATATATATATATATATATATATATATATATATATATATATATATATATATATAGCCTAACAGTAAGCCAGAATGTATCTTTGGTGAAGTCATGACAGTGGAATGTAACCCAGAGATCTGAAACATCATTATTTAAACAATAGTATGTCAAATACCTTTAAGTAGCCAAGCTATACATTCCCCGGAACTACGTGAGTCACTGTAAATGGTTTGCTTTGGTTTTCTCCCCCTTACCTTCAACCTTTTTCCACCCCTTTAAGTGTGACTACACTACCACTACCGTCTTGCGTCGCCACCCCTGAGTTTCCCAAGCAAAGGACTAAACAAACCATATTCATGCTTCTGACCCCTGTGATCACCTCTGTAGCAAACTCAAGTTAGACCTGTCTGACTTCCTCAGAATGGCACCTTCCAGGCTTCCTTTTCCCTATGGACTATTACACGGTCCTTTGTGTTTTTCTCTAGGAGTCTCTAACCTGTTCTTCATCTGTGTCCCAGGTGCATGGAAGTTGCTTCACAAACATTAGTGGATTAGCAAATGAATTAATGGGAATCCAGAAGACAAATTGTAGAGAAGGATAATGAAGTCTTCTGTCTGAGGACTTCTCAATGGTACAGGACAGGGCACGGCAAACTTCTTTATAAAGGGCCCGACGGCAACTTCTCAACTTAGATGGGAAAGAGAGAAAGCAGCCACAGACCATTCATAACTGAACGGGTGTGTTTGTTTTTCAATAAAACTTTATTTACAAATACAGGCGATGGGCCAGATCTGATCTGTGGGCTATAGTTTGCTGACCCCTGGTTAAATTAATACCTATGATATTTTGAGGATGCGATTACACAGGACTTGTATACTGAAGATCAAGATATTAAAGAATTCCAAACAATTAAAAAAAAAATGAAGACACAAGGGCACATATTTTTTTGAGATGAGAACTCGTTGCTAGTTCACCATATTTTATTCCCTTGCTGATAACACAGAACGGTTTTTTGTTTTAAATTTAAAGATGAAAGCCAGGATCGTTACTCTTTCTTAAAATATAATGCTATTAAAATCATCCAATGCATAAAAGTGGAAAATTTGTACTTTCCCAAATTACCCTTCTTCTGCTTCTTACCCAGGGACAGGAGGAGGCCCAACCTCCGTTAGAAAGAGTTTGTTGGCACAATAACCAAAATGCGCAAAATGGTAAAATCTGGAAGCATTGCCACAGCATCTTGTTATTGTTTACTGATTCTCTTAATCAATTTAAATACTGCTTTAGTTCAGTGACCTAAGTCAGACCTTTGCTTTTTCCCACCTCCTTAGTACTTTTCCAGAACCTAGTTATCAACCAGCAGTATTAGAAGTTCCGCACTATCCAGTTTCGTCTTTTCTCTTGCTGCCTTGGAGTCTCTCTCTTTTCTTCTTTGTTACATGGCAGGATTGGTTGAGCTTGGTTGATGGTGTTGGGGCAGTAAGCAGGTGCATGTAGGGTCTAAGAGCTCCAGCCTGGGAGTTAGGCAAGTCCGTGTCGCCATCTCACCCAGGCACCTGCCAGCTATGTGACCCGTGATGCTTTCGCTTGCTCAGCTTTGAGCTTTGCCCCTCGTAAAGTAAGGATGATGATCGTACCTACCACACGGGAGTTCGGTCAGGGTGAAGTGGGATCGTGAACATAAAACCCTCCTGGCACTTGGTGAACCTTCACTAAAATTTCAGTAGTGCTGTGGCTTTGGCTCTTGCCTCCTTACTGGGAGTCCTTCTGTAAACAAAGGAGTGTGCCGCTGACATGAGGCTTTGAGATCTCAGTGGCATCATTGCAGAAACCCTCCTTAATGTGGAGGCGTCACCTATTTATTTACTGTGGGGAATCAGGCATCAGAAGTCCTGAAGCCAAGAGCCAAGCAGACACAGAAGCCCGGAACAGGTCTGGAGGTATCCAAAAAACTGTCAAGGAATCTTATGCTTGCTGTTTTATCCTTCTTATTTACTTATTTTTTTAAAATTGGTTGTGGGTGTGTTTTAGCATATTTTCTTCTAGGAATGTCCTAGAGGCACAGTAGGGTTATTTTTTTATTTTTTATTTATTTTGTGTCTGTCCAGCATAAGGCCAGACACCGATGCAGTGTAAAACTGCTATTCTACCCTCAAGCTACAATGTCCTTTCTCGAAAATTATGCTCAAGGCTTATCTCCTCCAGAAAATGTATCCCGATTAAATGGCTTAGAAACAACACATGTCCACAAAGGTTCCTCAGTCTTAAGCTGATTTTGGGTCAAATTGTTAAGAGCATTTGTTATTCGTCATTGCCTGGCTCACTTCCCTGTCCCTTCTTGGCCTCTCTTCAGTAATTATGTTCCCCTGGACGCCTTTGCTGGCCTTCACATGTGGCCTGGGTTATCCTCTTGTGTGAGTACCCGAGGTCCCCAAGCGAACCACTTATTAAGCCATTATTCCTGGTTTCCATCTCTCTGATCATCCCCATGAACCGTGAGAACCACAAGGCAGCAGAACTGTTTCTTTAATGATATTCCCAGCACCTCAGCGCAGAGGGATAGGTGCATGCTAAGTGCTCACGAAATATTTGGCAAGCAAATGACTGTCAGAGGCCTGTCCATTCTGTATATTATGCTAATGCCCATTAAGCAAGTGGCTTGGCATTTCGCCACACTGGTAGTAGTAAGTACACATTAATGGCGACATTCAGGAGTTAATCTATGTCATGGTCCTAGAACATCACCAGAAAAGAAGGATCCTATCCATACAGTTATGGAATTACTACATGAGAAAGTATACACATCATTGTGACTTCTTCTGTGATCAGAAACAACTAAGTATACATTTTTATTGAGACGTAGTGGAGATGAGAAAAACCAATTTTTTTAAAGTAGCAAAAATAGCGATTTTTACAAAGCAAGCATTTTGTACAAAGAATGATCATTCCTTTGTGGCGATTTCATAAAACATGTATCTTATTCCAGGAGCGAGACATGTTCTTAGTTCTAACAAACCATCGAGAAGCTTATTAAATGAAAAATGTTCAGGAAACATCAATTGAATTTGATATTTTGACTTGTCTTTTTATTTTTCTTTAATAAAAAAAATCCTTTAGTTCTCTATCTGCCCAGAAAAATGTTACTTTGATGCTTTTAAGGACCCTTTCCAAACCCGCAGACTAAAATATTAATACCAGAGAGGTGTCGAGCCAGGAGGGTGGGGGTGTAACGGAACATATCTGGTCTCCCTGACGTTTTCCCCTTGTTGCTGCTTGTGGCCACAAATGGCCATGTACCCCAGGGGGAGTGAATACAACAGCATGGAAGTGAGAGCCCTTTTGTGTTTCCTGCCAATTATTAGGTGTGATTGAATATTTTGAAAGAAGCCGGTACATAAGAATTGGCATTTGGCTGGTGCCTTACAGAAGTGATCTTTCCTCTCCTGTTTTCTTTTCAAATGTGTTTGATATCTGACATTGGATTCTGCCTACTCCTCTTGCTATCAAAGGCAGACATCAACCTTACAAAGGATGCTCAACAGATACAGGGTAGGCGATGTTGGGTTTACTATATTTTATTCTTTCTGTAGCCACTATGAGTTTACGTTTTCCCTTGTTCTGTTACAAGGACACTTTTACTTTATCTTTTTTTCCAGGACCATAGGAATCAAAGTTCATACTATAAACCAACTTTGGTTTAGGTGTCTAGTTTTAAGAATCAGGGATGGCAGTATTGTTTCCCGAGAATGACCCCTGGAATATTTAACTTGATAGTATTTTCAGAATGAAAGGCATAACAGCATTTGTAAGTTTTGTAATATCATTAAGGAAATCCCTTTACATGTTTTTTTTTACTGGACAGCTATAGGATTTTGCATTTCACATTGTTTCAACAGAAAACATCAGTAGCAGAAGGGATGTTTGGCGATCATTAATCTTTATAAAATGAGGACTCTTCGTTAAAGCATGAAGGAAGCACCAGACTTCTTTTTTTTTTAATGGAACACATATGTATAGAAAGAGTCTTACAGCAAAATATTACTTGCTTAGAGTCATTTCAAGTGAGGGTCTGCAAATGGTCGTTGAACAATCCCATCCCTCTTTCCACCAATTCTCTGTATTGCTAATTACTGGGAAGCAGGAGTTGGGGGAGGGGCTTGGCTTTATTCCCAGGGAGCATGGGAAGGATGGACAACTGTGTATTCCTTGAGCGGAACTATTGATGTGATGCTGTGCAATAGAAATACAGTCTCAGAAGCCTTTGGTATTTGGAGGAGCCACGTTATCAAACAGGACCATACTGTATTTCTAGAAGTTTATATGTCCAGGACCCTGCTTAGAACCACCGTAACTCCCCTCTGGCATCTTAATCACAAGCATGGGTAGAAAGGTAAACACGGATTAAGGTCTATGTTTTTAGAAAAGCTGCTTTTTTTTTTTAAGGTCAATTTTTAATATAAAAGGTTGATGTGGCTGTACTACACAGTCAATCCTTATAGAAGGATTAGGTTAATTTCCTTCAGATCTATTCCCTGGGCTCTAATCCCATTGGACAAGTATTATATCGAGTTAGCACTGGCTCAGAGAAAGTGCTTCATAGTCATCTGTGTTGAATCAGTTGAAAGCAGTGGAAATGGTGTTAACGTAGTTGAAAACGAGATGCCCAATGTAAATGATTAGCCTTCAGATAAAAATTAGAAGAGAAAAAAAAACCATGCAAACATTATTTACATGTCATCATTTCCAACTTTCATTTAAGAAGATGAAATTTTCCAAAGAAAAGCGTCATTTTAGCCATGCTCTTGCTTCGTGCGATGCTTTCTGTTACGGGAGGCTTATTCTTAGGGAAAAATTGTTATGGTCACGCCAGCTTGGGATTTAATTTCTTGATAAAGTATTCAGCAGGACTTGACCAGTCCTTAGACCTATCCATAGACAGAACAGGTGGCAGAATTCTTTTTTCTTCCAGGCAGAAGACTAACTTAGGTTATTATTACATAATCATTTGTCTAGCAGGAATTAGAATAAGTATCTTAGAACTGGAAGAGACCTCAGAAATAATCTAATCCTTCCACTGCCAGTCATTTTCCAGATAAGGAGATTGGGTCATGGAGAGGTTAAGAGATTTGCTCAAGGTCACACAGCTAGTTTTTTCCCGAGCTTATTCCCCACCTCACCCTCCGCCTTGATTCTAGCATTGCATACGTTTCTGTAACTCTGTTGTATCTTAGGCCTCATTGTTCTACCTCAGAAGTAGTATGCAGTTCTTATATTTGGGAAGGTCATTTATGTTCATGACTAAGATCTGTATTACTGAGAGCTCATACGGGACAACCGTGGGAAATCGTGATGTGATGCCGTGTGATAGAAATAAAGTAGAGTAGGCTTCAGTGTGTGGGCGGTCAGCATACTGTAACAGAAGGGGACAAAGCTAGAAACATGGATTTCCAGCCTGGCTCTGCTGTCTCCCAGCTGTAGGAGCGTGGGCAAATCACTCCTCTCTCCAGGAACGGGCGTTGCACAGTGAGAAGACAGCACTGTGGTAACCAGCTTCCTCTAGTTCTGTCCCTCAACAGAATGTGGTTAGAAGAACAAAATTCACCTGAGTGAATCTGAAGCTCTAATTAGCTTTATTCAATGATCCCTGAATCGGGCGGCGCCGATCTAGCAAGTGGAAGGGAGCTCCCAAGGGTTGTACAAAATGGAAGACTTTCACAGACAGAGATGGGGCAGGACAAGGAAGTTAAAAGGTTTGTTTTGGGCAGAGTCACCTTCTTTGGGGGAAGGGTGGTGGTCCCTCATGCAGATGACCTCATGCCAATCAGGAAATTCCAGATTAACTGGTTAAAGGTCACATTCCTGAGGGGCCCCCCCAGGTGGCTCAGTCGGTTAAGCAGCTGACTTTGGCTCAGGTTATGATATCATGGTCCGTGAGTTCGAGCCCCACGTCGGGCTCTGTGCTGGCAGCTCAGAGCCTGGAGCGTTTCAGATTCTGTGTCTCCCTCTCTCTGACCCTCCCCCGTTCATGCTCTGTCTCTCTCTGTCTCAAAAATAAATAAAGGTTAAAAAAAACCTTAAAAAAGGTCACATCCCTGAAATTAAGTTTTGGTTTGCTGGTCTGGGGACAAGGTCCATTTGGAGCCTGCTTTTCTCTTTTGTCTTTTGAATCTTATCCATGTCCAGAAAAAGTGATCCTATATTTTTGAAGCTGTGACCAAAGTATCTCTTCAGTCAGTCATGGTCTTTGGACTCTGTCGTGAATTAAAAGAAGTTGGTTTCCAAATAAAGACATGAGACACAGTTAAAATTGTATCATAAGGAGCTGTTGCCCTGGTGGTATTCCACATATTGAAAGAAGAGTCCCAGGCCTGAAATTCTACCAGATTTCTTCTCATTTTCAATCTCTGGAACATAATAGATACGGTTACTTGGAAGAAAAATATATAGCAAAATACCAGATGAAGAGAGTATTTGTTGGGCAGTGTGCATCCAATATGGTAGCCGCTAGCTCCATTCATATATCTACTTGAGCACTTGAGATGTGGCCATTATGCATTGAGATATGCCATAAGGATAAAATAGCCTCTCGACTTTTAAGCAGCTTTAGCGCAGTAAGAGGAATGTAAAATGTGGACTGAATTAATTTAAATATTGACTACATGTTAAACGATAGTTTGGATATATTGGATTAATATGTCATCCGAATGAAATTTTTCCTTTACTTTTTAAAGGGCAGGTTTTAGAAACTGTTTTACATGTGTATGTGGCTCACATTATATTTCTGCCAGCAGCCTTCATCCTTTGCTTTAACTTGCCCACTTTTAGTCTAAGAAGCATGTGGCTACCAGAGTAGATGGGGGGCCTGAGAAGACTGCATGCCTGGAAAACCCGTGAGAGGAGTGAACTTCCCACATTTGGGGTGGAGGCTTCTTTCAAGAAGTTCCTAGCTGTGCTCCCACACTCATGTTTTAAGGCCAGGGAACTCACTTGGAATGCTCATAAGTGACCGAGCGTTGGGTGTGGTCAGTTACCAATTCACTATCGAGCCACTGATTGACACCAATTTCTAAGACCCCTCTAATCTCTACGGGGCAGGATGACTTGGCTTTTAAAGGATTTTTCCTTTTTAAATGAAGCTTGCTGGCTTTAAGTGGGTTCAGTCTGAATTTCCTAACAGTGCCAAAAGGCATAATTACCCATAGGACTCTCGATAATAGGGAAGTTATGGAATTTGGAATAGAATAGATGGAGTGGATACCCTAAAGGATCATAAAGGGGTTTTATAACTTCGCATGTAATAACAAAACATTTGAGCAATAACCATTGTAAACTTGTGGGATAGCTGCCATCATCATGAACAAGCTGTGGGGCTCTTTGAAAATAGTATTGAATTTAAGTTTGGAGAGAGCGTGAATAGAACACTGATCATGTTCGTGTTGTTTAGTGTATTTCGGCACTGCTTTCCACCGAGAAAGCGTGACTGCTTGCCGAGCACTGCAATACTTCTCTCTTAGAGTCTTTTCCTATACGGTCAAAAGCTCAGTGCAGCCCCTGGGGTTGAAATGGACATCGTTTAGTGGAGAGGAAACAGAGGTCCAGACGTTGTGAACATTTTGGTGGTCCTGGATTCACATCTCTTGATTTAGAATCAAGTACTTGTTTCTATGTTACCTTGTGAATGTTCTCACATAGACCTACTTGTTTGTTTGTTTGTTTTTTAATCCCATTACTAAAGCACAAGATCTTCTAGCTGTCTACAACTTGTTTCTTACATCACGGAACAAGATGCAGCAAAACCTGCCAAGGACCCTCAACCCTCTAGGAAAGCTAGTTGTTGACAAACAAGTATGTTAGTAACTGAAAAGAACTGAACACTCTTTGAAAACACTAAGGGGACATCTTGTTTGCTGGCTAAAGAAAGGAATATGTTGATTGACCAGCTAATAGTAACTCTTGACGTCAGGGCGTCTTGTCACCGAAAACCCTCAAAGCAAGAGGAAAGACAGCTTTTGCTTTATGTAATAACTAAGTAGGGTCCTATAGACGGACACCTCCACCAAAAAACGACTACAGATTTTGGATATAACAGAAAACACGGCCACGTACCGGCACTAGAGAATAAACCCAAGTAGGCAGACGCTATTAGAGGAGTCTTTTTGAAGGAGGGGAATTGAATGGAGCTATTGCCTGTTGTCATGACTTTAACTGATCTTTAACATGGCATGTAGGGGAAGCGGGTGCTGGTGCAGAAATCCGCAGTCTCTGTCGACAGAGAACCAGAAAATGGAATTTGGGGAAATCTCAGCCCAGAGATAAGAGGCAACCCCAGAAAGGAAAGAGCTGTAAGCGAGATTCCCACATTTTTGTCACTGTACGTGTCTGATTCACATATGTGGAACAGATTCAAAACATTTCAGCTCATGATAAAATATCTTCATTGGGACTAGAGCTGTCATCCAAAAATCAAAATTGGAAG
Organism: Panthera pardus; assembly: GCF_024362965.1. Classification (NCBI taxonomy): domain Eukaryota; kingdom Metazoa; phylum Chordata; class Mammalia; order Carnivora; family Felidae; genus Panthera; species Panthera pardus. The sequence goes on along the minus strand of NW_026526732.1, from coordinate 113,556,701 downwards.
CTTGAATTGACATGACATAATTGTAAGCTAAAACAAAATGAATGATACTCGTAGGAGAAAAATAACAGAATCCAGAGTTTTAATATCTTACCATTCCTAATGTCTGGGGCATGAACTACAGATAATTAGGACAGCGGAGTGTGTTCTCATAAAAAAGGAACATTAACTGATATAAATACCAAGATGACATAGGTATTGGAATTAACAGACGGTATGTAAAATGGTTATCATGACCATCTGCTATGAAGTAAATACAATACACTCATAGTGAATGAAGAGATAGAAATCTCTGCACAAAAATAGAAAAGATAAAGGATCAGAGGAAATTCTGAACTGAAAAATTCACTTGATAGACTACCGGCAAAAGAGAATTGACAAAGGAAAAGGTTAGTGAACTTTACGGTCTATTAATAGTACTTATTCAGTGTAAGGAACAGAGAGAACAGATTGAAATAAAAATGAAGAGAAGTTCAGAGATCTGTTAGATAATATTAGCTGGATTAATTTACATGTACTTGGAGTTCCAGAAATAGAGAAGCAATGGAACAGAAGGAAGTATTTGAAGAAATCATTGCCAACATTTCCCCAAATTTGATGGAAGAGGATGTCACCACATACCAAGAAGAAGAAAGAAGAAAGATGGCCCGTGATAAAGGAAAGATCTTGAGAGCAGCAGGAAAATGATGCATTGCATACAAGAGAAGAGTGATGTGATTAGCAGATGCCTTCTCTTCAGAGACAGTGGAGACAGAAGAATGTAGCAGGGCATTTTTATAATGCAGAAGGAAAAATAAAACAGCTTTCAATTCTGTATTCGGCAACAATATCCCTTAAGAATTGGGACAAAATAAAAATGTTTTTCGGATCAAAGAAAGCTACCAGTATTTATTAGCAGACTCACAATGCAAGAGATTTTAGAAGAGGTTCTTCAGACTGAAGGGGAATGATACCAGATAGAAATGTTGATCCTCACAAAGAAGAGCACTCTCTGGGTAAATCACCTTTTTGTTCCCTGTGCATTTCTTGATACAGCATATGGTGGTTTAAAGAATAAATTATAACGTGGTCTTTATGACATTCTTGACGCATACAGCTATAATACGTGTGGTAGCAGTAGAATAAAGGAAAAGGACGGGTGGCGATATGGACCCGTATAGTCGCACAGTGTCTCCTTGGTGAAATCGTGCAACGCTGGCTGTAAGATGACCGTGGAAGTTTGAGAGTTTATGTTGTAATTTGCAGAGCAGGATTCCTCAACTGTGGTGTTCATGACATTTTGGGCCAGACAGCTCTACGCTGTGTGCAGCCGTCCCGTGTGTTTTAGGATATTTCGCAGCATCCTTGGTATCTCCCCACAGTAGTAGTACTTCCCACCCCTACCCTCACTGCGATCACCAAAAATGTCCACGCACACCCCCAGGGGACCAAAATCGTGGTTGAAAACCGTTGGTGTGTGTAATAGAACAATTTTAGTGACAGTGGCTATACATTCTTTGGGTGTTTAAAAGCATTTAATCAGGGATGCTTCAAGTTTGTTATATACGTGCGTATGTATGAAAAGTAAAGTGGAATAAATCTTCATATAACCCCGAAAGGGCAATAAAGACAAGACAAAAAAAAAATAGAATTGACAAATAAGAAACAAACACAAACCCAATCATGTAAATACATAATGTAAACATTATAGGGATAAATATTCTAATGGAGGGGAGTGTCAAATGGATGAAGAGAGGCAAAATGTAATTATATGCCAGTCATATAGTCATATATTAAATAGAAGAGAGGTCTACAAATGATGCATGTATTTCAAATATAAGTATAGTTAGGTTGAAACTAAATAGATGGAAAATGGAAACAGGGAGGAGAAAAAGGCCAATGAGGCACAGACAGCATGGGGCCTTGGTGTGCACGTCTCCCTACCACACCCCCCCGTCCCTGCCCTATGCATCTCTCTGTTTGGCCGTGTCTGAGCTGTAGCCTTCGTAACAAACCCGTAACACTGAGTAGAGTGCTTTCCTGAGTTCTGTGAGCCAGTCCAGCAAATTACCTAGCCTGACGAGAAAATCATGGGAACTCCTGACTTACAGGCAGTTGGTCTGGAGTACAGATCACAGTTTGGGGCTTGTAGTTGGTGTTAAAGTGGGGAGGGCGGTAGGGGCACCTGGGAGGCTCAGTTGCGTAAGCTCTTGATTTTGGCTCAGGTCATGGTCTCATGGTTCGTGAGTTCGAACTCCACATCAGTTCCATGCTGACAGTGTAAAGCCTGCTTGGGATTCACTCCCTCCGCACTTTCTGTGTGCGCATGTGTGCATGTTCTCTTTCTCTCTCAAAATTAAATTTGAAAGGAAGGAAGAAAGGAAGAAAGAAAGAAAGGAAGAAAGGAGGGTGCCAGATTTGTGGGACTGATTCCTTAACCTATGGTGTCTGTGCTAACTCTGGATAGTTAGTGTAATTACTGCATCCAATCGGTAGCTGGAAAATTGGGCCATTGCATAACGTAAGGGAAAAACCTACACACTAGTCATCAAAAGTATGTGAACAAGAGGAAAAAGTTTTTAATTGCAAAAGAAGTTCTAAAAATCCATGATTTAATTCCCACTGTAAGCAGTTAGACATTGAGAAAAATAATCTTTAGTAAGAAGTAAAAAAAAGAAAAAGGAAATTATAAAGAAAAATATTGAAATCAGTGGAAAAAAGAGTGGGAAAGTAGTAAAGAAAATATATTAAACCCAAAGCTCATTCTTTGTGGAGAAAAATAAAGATGCCTATTCCAGGACTGATCACCAACGTAAAAGAAACAAATCGGTAGTATCAGGAATGAAAGAGGCACATCACTACAGGTCCCATAGATAGAAAAGAATCAATAAATTTGATGAAAATGGACACATTCATTGAAAGGCATAATTTAAGAGACTTGACCTAAGAAGATATAGGAAACTTGAGTAGATTGATGTTGAATATCGGTAAAAGAAATTCAACTCGTTATTAAAATCTTGCCAAGAAAGAAAACTGGAGGCTCTAATGGCTTGACTGGTAAATTGTATTAGAGATGTAAGAAATAAAGAATACTAATCTCACACAAACTCTTTGAGGAAATCGAGGTGGCGAGTTCCTCTTTCAGTGAAGATGGACTAACAATTGGAAAGAAGAACTAAATGGAGCTGAGTTTTGAAAATTTTTTATGTTTATTTTTGAGAGAGAGAAAACGACAGAGTGCAAGTGGGGGGGGGGGGGCAGAGAGAGAGAGGGAGACACAGAATCCGAAGCAGGCTCCAGGCTCTGAGCTGTCAGCACAGAGCTCAACGCGGGGCTCGAACCCATGAACTGGAGATTGTGACCTGAGCCGAAGTTGGACACTTAACCAGCTGAGACACCCAGGCACTCCTGGAGCTGATTTTTTTTTTTTTAAAGGGAAGTCTAATAAGTATGTATTACGGTCCAATACAGTTTTCTTTGATGATGGAACTAGGTGTGCCCTGTCCAGTACAGTAGTCACCCCTGACATGCATCTACTCGATGCTTGAAATATGGCTACTTGGATCTTTGAAATGGATTTTTTACTATAGCTTAATTTTAATTAATTTAACATTAGCCATATGTCTAGTGGCTCCCATATTAGAACAGCTTTCAAATATGTAAATTGAAGCGCCCAAGAATGGATTCAGTGATTTTCAATATCCAGAGCACATATAGATATTGCCATTGAAACTGTTAAAATTAAAAACAAATACTTAACATGCAAAATTTCACGTGAGTAAATGATTTGTCCATATTTCCCTATTGTCATTACTGGGATGGTACTAGGCAAATTAGTTTTTAGCTGAACTCAATGTTAAAAAATTAAAATAGTTTTTGGATAAGAATATTTAATAAACTTTATTGCACAGCTAATAGACAAAGCTCAGAAAGAATATTTCACATTAAATCTTAAAAGGTGTGAGGAACATTATCTTTTAGTGACCTACGGCCATACAAAAACTCATTGCTGTTTTGATTCGTTATGTTTGTCTTGATTATAAGTGATTTTTTTCTTACGCTATTTCTCACTATCTTAGTTCCGGTTAACTACCCCCCCCCCCCCCCCCGGCCCCGGAAAGCAGAAGCAGGATGGAAGGGATAGGAAGACCCAAGTAAGGCTGAAACCTGGAAAGAAAAAGAAAACATCACTGTCCTAGGCGTTCTTCATTCATCCCCTTTGAGGAATATAGCCTGTTGTAACAGCAGAATCGGAGCCAGTTACTGAATATGTGCGGACCCACAGTTTCTCTACAGATAAAATTAAGTCTGTGCCGTCTACATCTTAGAAACTACCGTGAATACTAGATGAGAGGCATATATTTGCAAAATCTGCTGCGTTCCACACCCGCCACACAGTACAGTCACGTAAAGCGTTCTCCCTCTTGAGTTGGTAGAGGACTCTCTTAGGAAAGATCCTGAAAACAAAACCAGGAGGTCATGAAAACAAAACCAGGAGGTCATAATAGCAGAAAAATCGATTTAAGTGTAAGTGATTTTGCAAGGAAGTTACAAACAAGTGGAAACTATTTAATGCATACTTTTTACGCAGCTCCGTGATAATCCTAATAAAAACAGTAAGCACAATAATCCTACCTGAGAGGTATTGAGTGGTTATGTTTACCTGTTTCTGTTTAAAGCACATCCCATGCATTCTCATCTTCGCCAGAGGCTGATGGAATATTTATAGTATTTTCTCCATTGTATAGAGGAGGACATACAAAGCTTTAAGTATTTCAGTAACCCGCCCATGATTGTTCACATTGTTATTTGTGGTAGAAGAGGGATTTGAATTTGGTACGTTGGTCCTATTTCTCAAATAGACCACTGGTTAGAAGATAAATAACATCCATCAAAAATATCTACGTCATCCAGGAGGAAAGATTACAAGTTGAAGCAATTAGTTCCAAGAGATTTCAAAGTACTGAAAGACCATTGTGACCTTGGGTAATCTGAGAAGGTTTTATGTTTTAAATAAATAACAGATAGCTCTGGGGTTGCCTTTATATATTTTTAGCCTAATTTCAACAAGAGACTGCAAGTAGGCAGAACTTTCCCGGTAGGAGTGTAAACATTGTTTGACCGCCTCCCCTCCCATTGAGATAAGCATGTTAGAACACAACATTAGAAATGAGAGCAGAGAGAGAGAATGAAGTAGGATCTTGATGGGACTTAAAGCCAACTCACATTGTTTTGTCGTGTCCTGTTGGTCCTAGATCAGTGACCTTTAGACTTTGTATCTTGTCTCCTTAGTAGGGTGTGAAGTTGGTATATTGGGTCACAACCAACATATTTATTTTAATGAAATGGACAGAGTAGCACAGGATGGAAATTGTCAAAGTGTCTTGCTGGGAATAAGGGTCTTTGTGAAACATTTGTTTTAGTTCTCTACAGTTGATACTCATTATTGGTAGTATTTCTGTTCTCTGGAGTCAGTGAAAACCACGAATTAGTGAATACTGAACCGTTTCTTCTAAGGGAAATTCATGGTTAGGATCTTTTGAGCCTCTGAGTACATGATTTTCATCAACTGGTCCATACGTAACCTTATTTTATGCATGTTTCTGTTTAAAGACACCTTATTTAATATATACTGCTGATGCATTGACATTGAACTTCTGCCCAACAGCGCTGCAACTCAGGTCTATAGCATATCTAACACACATTTTCTCCATTAGACACATCAGAGGCATCTAGCATTTTGGAACACTGGTGAGCACTTCAGCATGTGTTTGGGGGCTATTTTATATGGCAAAGTCACCAACAAAAAGCCCAAAGATACAGAAAGGGTGGCATTAAATAGACTATGAAAAGGACCCTTGTTTACAGATGGCAGAACATTGCCTCGTCCAAGCTCAGTTGGGAGCGTTTGCATCAGGAGACTAAACGTGTTCCATGCTCTATACAGGTAGGTCTGTGAATGAATCGAAAGTTCTGGGAATATTGATTTGAGTGCTGTAGGTCAGTTTTAGCAAGTAGCTGAGTTTGCAAATATGGAATCCAAACAATGCGGACCAACGGAATGTGTAGACACACAGAAATGGTTGTTAGGTCATCACACGAAATATATTTCTCAAGAATAAAATGTGTTTTGAGACATATCGTGCTAGATCATCAGAATACTGAGGAATAACAGGGTGATCAGTGTCACCAGCATTGATATGCAGAACGGCGTTAACAGGTAAAAGATGAGCTGGAGGGACACCTGGCCGGCTCAGTCAGTGGATCAAGTGATTCTTGATCTCTGGGTTATGAGTTCAAGGCTCATGTTTGGTGTGGAGATTACTTAAATAAATGAAATCTTAAAAAAAATTGATGAATTGGTTACAAATTGAGTTATATAAATGAAGAAGTAAAAGTCGATTATTAAGCCTGAAGATCTCTGGTTTAGAAATTGAAAGAGTCGGGGTGCCTTGGTGGCCCAGTCGTTAAACATCTGACTTCAGCTCAGGTCATGAGCAAATGGTTCGTGAGTTCGAATCCCACATCGGGTGAGCATAAGTTCCTCTTCCCTCTCCGCCTCCCTCTCTGTCTCTCTCTCCCTCGGCCCCACCTGGGATACTCTACGTCTCTTCCCACCCCTTGCTCACTTGCACTCCCTCCCTCCCTTCCTCCCTCCTTCTCTCTCTCTCTCTCTCTCTCTCTCTCTCTCTCTCAAAAAATAAAGAAAGTGTGATCAGGTCCGCGATATAATGGAAGGACTGACCCTTGGGTACTGGTGGATTTGCCATGTGACCTTGGCACGTCACAAAGCCTTATACTTCATCTTTAAAATAATGTTGTTTGAAGTGCACATTAGTTGTTAGAATCCAATGAGGCAATATACCTACGTATGACACTGATCGAATACAGTAGTGCCTGGAATCTAATTAGCTGCTCTAGAACTAGCAGGTGGTATGTTTGTGTATTAGGTGTACCTTCATGCATGTATAGATTATGCATGTCAAATATACTACAATTTCACCTGAACAAATATTGGGGTATGTAAGAAGAGGTACTCCTCAGGCTATCGAAATGTGGTACTATAATAAAGTTGAGACATTAGGGTTAGAGATTTATTCATTATCAGAGACAAAGAAGCAATAGAAAAGTTAAAAGAACCAGGGGTAAAGATACAAGTATATAAACTGAACTGTATGATTCGGTAACCCATATATATTATAAAATCTATATAATAAAACAAAGTTATATATTTACAACTCTGTAATATTTATTCTACACGAAAGCTTAAAATGTAAACTACAATATGATGGGTTATGTTTATACTACACGTACTATATGATAATACCGATTTTCAAGGCTCCAGAGCATAAGAAATACAGTGAAATTGCCTGACAAAATGTGACCTTTGTTTGAGAATGAGTCGGATCTTGCAACCGACCATAATCATGAATATCAATCTTTACCATATTTGCAAAGCTTGGAATTGCTAGTAGAGAGGAACTTCTGGATGATGGACCAAATATGTTTTCCCGTAATTTGTTCCACAGGCTGAAGTTAGTATTGTCAAACACGGCAGGCAACATTATAGATTTTAAGGTTTGAGCTTCATTCTGTCTCCCATGGTATTAAATGTAATTCAAACACAGAAAAATGCTCTTCTCTCATTTTGTCTTTTCTTTTCGATGAGAGATGAATAGATCCACTTGAGGAATGATTATATTGACTCTCGTAGTTTTAAATTTTCTTTAGTACTCTAAAACTGGCGACGAGTGCCAACCGGTCAGTCCAAATAGACCGGTGAGGTGTGATTTCACATCAGCTATTTTCTCTGCAACAGAACAGAGTGTGTGATTCCAAGTTATTCCCCCAACGAGTTACGTCCCTCTTACTTGCTTTCCAAACAGTTTTCGTTGATAATAATCATTACTAATTGTAATTAAAACTTGCCAGTGAATAATGGGAGTTACATTTTTACAAATGTTGTCTCACAAAAGGCTTTATGATGATGATGATGATGATGATTTTTCCTGCTTCCTGGTCATTGTGCAGTCTGACTGCTTTCAAAAGAACAAACCCAATTGCCAAATGCTGTCGGTGTGTAATGTCATGTTCGATCTGGAGCTGAGAAGTGTGGCCTCAGGTTTCTGGCCTGTCCTTTATTTCGCAGAAGCACAGAATTGTTAAACAATCTGGGGAAGCTGAAGGCAGCAAATGTGTGATAAAATTTCCAGGGTGGTCCAGTTCCACATCACAACAGGGACCCGTCAGCTTTGCTCTAGTCTCGCATCGGATGCTAACTTACCTGCAGGAACGCCATGCACGGCAGCCGTCGAGAAAAATAGAGCGTTTGAAAACTAAAGCTTCGGGAAATAGTGTTAAAGCCTTTGTTTCGGCGAATGCTCAAAGCTTTCCTAAAACGTTCTGTGGGCAACTAGGAGAAGGGAAGAAGCTCAGTTTTCCCTTTTCTCTCTCGTTTCTGGACTCTCAGAATGGTCTTAAGAACCGTGGACTTGTAGGGTGTTTTCATTAAGGACCTCGTTGTCAGAGTATAACAACATAAAACCAAGAGCTCTTGCAACAGTCACGCTTTATTTATGGTTTTACAATAATCTCGTATTTTATCCTGTTACCGTGTCATCATTGTACCATTTGAAGCTGCCCCCGAAATCTCAGAAGCCGAAAGGAGAGACATCATCAGCCACTTTGACTTTTCTTTTTCCCTTGATAAAGTGATCTATCTCTGTATTCAATTCAGTACATGGGACTTAGGAGTACATGTATTGTTTTAAAATGTCATATTTACTTAGAGCAAATGAGGGAAGACTGTTGAAAATAAGACTGAGAATTATTTTCAAAAAGAATTTCTCTCTCTGTCAAGGTCATTATATGTATCTTCCTCCCACCAGGAAATGGGCATAATTTTGACACCTTTTACTTTGTTTTAGAAAGTGCTTTTGGGCTTTTGTTGTAGAAGGAAAGTTAAAAAAAAAAAAAAAGGTAAGCAATACTGATCATCCCCAAATTATTTTGCAGTGAGGTAAGATGTGAATGGAATTGTACTGTCTTCCTGTAACTCAGAAATTAAATCTAGAGCCTCCATGTGGGGCAGAGCAAGGCGGGCGTCTGCCGCAGGAGACAGGGGCGGGTGCCCGGGACTGGTCATGGCTCAGAGCAGGCCATCTGGCCCCCGGGGTTGAGTAGGCTTTGACAGGAGGGCTGCCTGTAGAGGGTGTCGGAGCTTCGTCAGGGTCAAGAGGATGTTAAGGTGTGGGGACAGCCGGAGGAGGGTTTTGAAGCCCACACAGGGTGAACAGGGTCTCCACATGTGTGGGGGGCTGAAAAATGTCGACCCCAAGTAGATCTCCCCAAGTCTTAACTCCAAGCACCAAACTCTGTGTTAGTTTTCCATGACTGCTGCGACAAATTACCACCGACTTGGTGACTAAGATGGAAATTTTGAATGGTTCTGGAAGCCGGAGGCTGAAATCAAAGTACAGGTGGGGTGGTTTCCTTCTGGGGGCTCTGAGTGAAAAGCCAGCCCTGGCGTGCCTTCCAGCTTTGTGGGGCAGTAGGCCCTCCTCAGCATTTTTCGGCTTGTAGGGGCATCACTCCGGTCTCCTGTTCTATTCTGTATGTTGTTGCACTCCTTCCTATGTGTCTTTGTATCATGTCCTTTCCTGTCTCTTATAAGGGCACTTGTCATTGGATTTAGGGCCTTCCTTAATCCGGAATGATCTCAACAGCCTTACCTTAGTTACATATGCAAAGAACCTTATTCTGAATAAGGTCTCATCCTAAGGTTTTGGGTGGACCTCTCTTTTGCTGGGCTGCTATTCAACCCGCTATAGCATGGCAGGGGGTGGCTTATCTTGGTGAGTCAGAGCTCAAGAGGAGTGAGAACGGCATCCCTTTGGAAGGGCAGCTGAATGGGGTGGCAAAACTCATGCCAGGGTAGGAGAGCGTCCATGGAGGAGGTAATCTTGCACAGGTATCACATCCAGAGAGGGTGAAGAGGGTATCTGCCTGAGGCAGGGGAGAGTGGGACCTGAGAGATTGGTTGTATATGGTGGGTGATCAAGTAGGCATATATATTTAGGGTAACAGAAGCCAAGTTCCTCATTGGCAGAGAAGTGGAGAATATGGAAAAGGAGAATATATTGGAATTTAGTGTTGGTGAGTGCTCATGGTTTTTTTTATTAAATAGTAATGCATGGAAACAAATGTGCGTAGGTGTGTGTACATATGTATGTTCCCTAGTTCTGCCCACTGACGGGGCCTCAGAATAGTTCCCTGCAGTGGCAACATGCCCACGTAGCAGCCATAGCTTAGCTTCTAATGGTCTAAGAGAAGTAAAAGAGAATTTCTTGGAAAAAAAAATGGCTAATTGCAGAGTTTGGATAAAGGAAGTACAGTGTGAGCCAGGATCATCTTGTGCCAGAAAGTATGGAAGTGCTCAAGGAATGATGGGAATATGCCAGCAGGACATAGAAGTTATCTTTTAAGAGGCTCCCATCGGCCACACTGGGAATAATTTGAGCATCAAAATAAATGACGGCAATTATCACAACCTATTAAATACAAAATAGTCCATTGTAATCTCAGTAAATGAGTGGGTATGTTGAAGGTTTAATGAATGAGGTAGTTGCTATTTTCAAATATAACTACACAAAATAACTACACTAATGACAACAGGGAAAAGGAGTCACTTCTGAGTGGGAAAACTTGGTGGCTATCACCTCAACCAAGTGACCAAAGCGCACCCCCCCCCCCCCCCAGTGTTGACATCGGCCCAGAGTGTCTCCTGATAGATTGCAATGAGAAATATCTGTGATATCCTTGCTACGGACACATAACCTGAAGCTAATCGTGAGGAAGCATCATAAACCCATTTGAGACCCTTTCCACAAAGTGGACTATAACTTTCAAAAATGTCAATGGTATGAAAGTCAAAGAAAGATTAAGGAACTGTTCCTGTCTGGAACTGGAGAACCGCAGTTGAAATGGACCAACTGTTTTGACACTTGGTAAAACACGAATGGGTCTGAGAATCAGATGGTGGTAATGATGACCTCAACATAGGAATGGCCTAGGGAATACCTGGAGCAGAGGAAGCGATCGTTCATTTTAGCTGTGATGATGACAATGAAGAAAAGAATGGAAGAGTCACATGAAAAATCTATCTGACCTCTATCTACTTAATATCCTGGGAACCTGGAAGACAAATGTCCTGGAATCATATGGAGAAAATTGTTTCCACCAGGTCTCCTCAAGTTAAACTGAGAGGTAAATTTAACTTATGTCCTTTTTAGTCAACAGAGAAATAAAAAGCACTCTGCCACTTAACTCAGTACTTGGGAATTGTAAAATTAAATTGTTCATGGAAGTAAAAAGTCAGTCTTCATCCAATAACCAGAGGAAAGGAACAGATATGAGAAAGGGAACATGAATTGTCCTAACATTGGAGTATTGGGAGTAATTCATTGAACTATGAATTTGGAAGAGATATTGGTAAGCATGCCAAGATCTTTTTACAAAACCACTTTGGAAGAACTCAACTCTCATTCCATTTTTCAAGGAGAAAACAAATCCCAATGAGTATTGGTACTTCTGTGTAGATTTTTGCTCGTGTGTTCCAAAGTTCGGAGTTCACGGCATGTTGCCATTTGTATTCGGGGATGTCGACGTGAGTATCCTCACTCATATTGAAGTGGTATTCCTAGGGATTCTGAATATCCATAGGCCATTGGTTCAGCATCAACCAAGAAGCGTATAAAAGTATTTCCATCCTACCCCATATTGTCTTGAGTTGTCGCCAAGCGTGCATTCTGTACTTATACGTGTAGTCTGCAAAATGCTTGATTATCTGGTTTTCCGGAGCCTCTCATATAAGAAACAATAAATTTGTTATACTTTGATAATAAAAAAAAAGTCAGCATATGGATGAAAGATGATAGAAACACAGAGGAAGTCAAAGCTGGCATCTGCCAGGAAGGTAACCATGAAAATGCTGACAAAGAAGTGCTTTATTCCACAGTTTGGAAAAGGGAAGTGTAATTAAGAGAGCACTAGATCTTAAAAAAAAAATGAGGCGCCAATAGGGCTCAGTTGGTTAAGTGTCCTACTCTTGGTTTCAGCTCAGGTTTTGATCTCTTGGTTCCTGAATTTGAGACCCCATTGGACTCTGTGCTGACAGCTTGGAGCTTGCTTGGGATTGTCTCTCTCCCCTCTTTCTCTGTCCCTTCCCCGCTCATGCTGTCTCTCTCAAAATTAAATGAATAAACTTAAAAAAGAGAGAGAGAGGAGCTCCTGGGTGGCTCAGTTGGTTGACTGTCCAACTTCAGCTCAGGTCTTGATCTCGCAGTTCATGGGTTTGAGGCCCATGTCGGGCCCTTTGCTGACAGCTCAGAGCCTGGAGCCTGCTTTGGATTCTGTGTCTCTCTCTCTGCACCCCTCCCCCCTTGCTCATGCTCGCTCGTTTGCGCTCATGTGCTCTCTCTCTCTCAAAAACGTTAAAAACGCTAGATGGAGATTTTTAAGGCTTGTGCTCTAGTCTTAATAGTTATGGGGGACCTTGGGAGGTTACACAATTAAATATTCTCTCTTTACATCTGTAAAGTGGGGACAATACTGACCTCACTGAGTATTTCCCACAATTGTAGTAAGAAACAATTTTATAATAAAAGTGTACTATGTTCCGCACAAACAGGTATCATTCTCGTACATGTTTATAGTGCCAACCATACTATAAATTATGTTTAAATGGGTAAATTAATCTCCACAGAGGAGTGTGCAACAAATACGTACAGGATTTATGTTAAAGCTAGTCACTGAACAGAGACATAATATTCTAAGTGGTAAGCCTCAGCTAAGTGAACATTCAATTAAACCATTGTTTAGGATGTTTGGTGGCAGGTGACAGAAACCCAACTAAAGCCAGATGAAGCCCATACCTGTGAAGTCCCTGATATGGTTCCGGCTTCAGAAGTGGGAACATTCTGGGAATGGCTGATCTTTCATCTGTGTCGTTTTCATTCCCGGCCAGTCTCTTTGCATATGACAGCAAAGAGTACCTGCGAGTAAACGTCTCTCTTTTTAAGAGTCATTTTGAGCCATTCTAGAGAAGCTAGTAAAAGCTACTTGTGCTGTACTGGGAGGATTGTTTTTGTTTTCCCTGGTTCGTGATGAGTGGAACGGTGAGCTGTGATGTTGAAGAACGTCCTGTGGTGTGGTATGGTATGGTATGGTATGGTATGGCCAGGGGGCTGAATCTGGTTTGCAGGTTTCAAACACGGCCACTCATTTACATATTGTCTATGACTGCTTTCAGGCTACGAGGCAGAGTCAAATAATTGTGACAAAAATATTTACTATCCAGTCCTTTGCCAAAAGACGTTTGCTGAACCCTGCTCTGGTTTGTTGTGTGTTTCTGGTCTCAGCGATCAACTTCTTGGGTTTTTATCTTCTCTTCTTTACAATGATGATCTTGGACCGAGTGATTCTTGAGACTCCTTTTTGAATGCTGAGGTTTATTCTTTGACAACTCTTTGGCTTTGGTCCTCAGGCTACTGAACGCACAACGCAGTGCCCCCAAGTTCCCACCTCTCTTCTGCTAAACTCAGGTCTCCTCACATAGTTAAATTCCTGTCTAATTTTAGAGGTCTTCAAAGTCACGGCCGTCATTGAAAAAGAGCTAGATTCAAAAATGGCCCGTTAGTCCGTGCACACTACCATCGAAAAAGCATCTCTTTTGTGTACTGCGTGTACTTGGGCACCCTTGCAGCGGCCCAGGGAGCAAGGGGAGATTCTTCTGCAGCATACGTTATCCACACGGTGGTCAGAAGCTCCTCTTGACTGTGGACAGTGACAAAGGTATGGGATTAAATGGTAGGAATGAGGTATCACAGAGAATCCTAAACTGTGAGGATTGAGAAAGACTTCTACAGTTCAGGCATACGAAATTTTCAAAGTGAGAAAGACGACTCTGGTTTAATGGCTGTTTTGGCAATGCTCCCGTATTTGGGTATAAAGGTCTCATCCTGTAGGTTTCCAGAGCTTGAAATAATGGAATTTTAAAAACGATGTTAAAATACAGGAAATAGAGACAAAAATCTGAGAGCCAGCTTCCTCTCCTTCCTCCTTGACCCTTCCGTTGGTCTTGGTTCTAGTTATTTGGACCAGTTCCCCAGCCCTTTGCTTTTTATTATTTGCCTATAGGTGGTGTTTGCCATTGGTGGCAAAAGTAATGACATCGCCTATAGGCTTGTGACCTTGTTGAATGACTAGGGAGAGAGACGGTGGCATCTTCAAATTGTATAGCCCTGTAGCACCTAACAGCGGATGCTAGTCTGCGTTCTGTACCTTTGTGTGTTTGTGCAGGGACTGGAGACTTCATGTTTTTAGGACATTATCCTAACTACCAGCCTTTTGGCGAGGGCTATATATTTATATGCGTGTGTGTGTGTGTGTGTGTGTGTGTGTGTATTTGTTATGGTGACATCATTTCTGTTTTAATGTAGAGCTCATTGAAGATGAATGTGTTATTCATTTTTGCCCAAAACTGACAAAATTACTTTATAGTCGAAACACCGGTGTTTAACTTTATGCATTTTCCATCATTTCAAGTATATCCTAGTATTTTAAAACATAAAATACTCAACTATCTTCAACAAACTGAGAGCCGAACGTCAGTATTTTAATTAGAAAAAAAGTGTGCCATGACAAGCTGTGACTTCAGAAAGAAAGACAAGGAATGGTCTTCATAGACCAAGAGAAAAATGGGGCCTCAGATATATTTGGAATATTATACTTGTAAAAAGTATATACCTCAGGAATATTATACTTGTAAAAAGCAGCTTGTCCAAAAAAAAACCCCAACCAACCAAACAAACAAACACCAATCTTTACTTACGTTTTTGTAAGACTAATGCTTCTTAGTGGAAAAAAAAAAACCCATAAAGTGGTCTTACTTGTCTCCATATTTAATAACTTTATGTTTATAATTATTTTGCCTGAGGGTTTTTTTACTTCAAGTTCAGCAGGATGATTGCAATAGTTTTAATTGAGGCAAATGTGAAAAACTGAAAGAAAATAAAATAGTGAGCAATATCTAACAGATGGAACCTCAGTACACCAACTCAGGTGTGCCAGAAATAGAACTTACGTTTCTAGGTTTAAACCTAATTCCACTTTTGAGTGTCTGACCCCTAGATGTTAATTTCACTCAATTCAGGGATCCAAGGGTTGTGCCTACGTTGCAGGGGATAACACAGCTACGGTATCAGGGGGGTGGGGCTGGGAGGAGGTTGCTCTCCCGTGGTACCAAGCAGCCATGCTGGCCTTGTCCTGCGCTGGCATCTGTCCCCAGTGGCATGGACGGAGATGTCTTCTTTCACACTTAATTCTTTATCTGATCTTGTCTGTCATAGGCCTTCTCCAGTTCTGGCTCCCCCTCAGGAACGTTCAGGCCTCTTTTGATCACCTGGGGAGCCTTCTATTCCTTCTTCATCATGTCGATCCATGAGATGCTCTGCGGGGTGCTTTGAGCGTCTCTTTGTCTAAAGACGCCTTACCAAGATTTCTTCCCTGGGTCCTGCCACCTTCCCAGGATTAAAAGAGCTTGCATCCTCTTTCCTCGTGGATCTCCCAAACACCCAAATCTAGCCAGTATTTTTCAGAAGTCCACAGAGGGTAAACACCTTTGCTTCCCTTCTGATTTCCTCTCCTCTGTGGGGGAAATGGCCACCTTGTGAGTAAGATGGTCTGTCTTTGCCTGTCGAGTATACTCTGAAGACAATTGCTTATTTGAGATTCTTCCGTTTCTTCCTGAGGACTCGGCTGTTAAAACAAGTTGACTCCCTTTATCTTGTTCTGTTTCAGCCTTCTGCTGGGTTAAGCCTTCTCTCAAGTAACGAATTCCAAAATGCTTCAAATAAATAAATGAGGCAAGGGTCAAAGTAATATTACAAAGTACTATTCTGCCCCTAATAAAAGTATGGTTTATATTATAAAGGTGGTGTTCTAGGGATTGAAATACCACCTCCTTCATTACTGTCAACGCTCCTGTCTTTAGAAATGGCAGAAGAGAAGTCAGTATGGGCAGAATGAGCCAAAATCATTATTGGAGAGATGTAAAAAAATCCTGTTGGTTGTCTTCCTGGCATTATCTGTCTGAAATTAGACTTAAGTCTTTGGTGAAAGGGCCAACTCCTTTTCAAGGTCCAGAATCCATTACAAAGAGGTGGACTTCATTGTATTAGTTTACTCCCAATGATTGCTGAACCCCTGACAGAGTAATGGATGTTGAATAGCGAAGAGAAGTCCCCTGTTCAAATTCTGACTCTGTCACTAATTGATTCTGAAATTCTGTGTTTAGCGATTGGGTTTTTGATGTCTCATTTAAAAATATATAATAAAGTGGATTGATTTTTAAGATTTGTATTATGGTTTTATTTGGAATCAATATGTATATACCCCTTTGGGGTGGGGTTGGGATATAAGAAGAGATGAAGGAAAGATCTACACCCTGAAAATGTAGGCAATTTAGGTTACTGGAGGACATCTTGGGGTTCCAAGAACCCCAATGCATGGAAGAGTCAGGAGACGAAATGTTCCTTGGCAAATAGACTTTCTTTACTCAGCATTTTTCTCAAAGCTGATCATGCCCACAATTTGTACTTCAGCCGGGTTCAGCTCTTTGACTCAGTTTATCTTCCAGACCTAAAACTCGATGCAGTAAATGCCGTGGTTTTGCTGTTTGGGGCACGTATTCTAAAGTGCCCACGTGGATTACAGAAAATCCACACAGACTCTCTGGTCTCAAAGGATTTGTGTTTGTATGATACGGCACTTTTTATTTTCACAAGTCGGTTTAGCGGAAAGTACTTAGGCATTTGAAATGACGGCCTTAAAACGTGGGATTGGGCCCAATGCGAACGCTTGACCTCTCCATAAAATTGAATTGCTCTTTACGTTTCGAGTTTTGACAGAGGAAGAGAGGGAGAGGGAGAATGTCCTTATTTGGTAATGAGCACCCATTAAAAGGACAGCGTGTAACATTTCATCTTCCTACCCCACATTGCTGTGTTAAGCATTTGCGAGCAGAGAGCTCTGAGACTCCTGAGTTATGAGTCCAGAGACAGGTAGTTTTGACGACATTTTGAGGGGCACCGGATAATGTGCGTAGTCTGCGTGGTGAAGCTTAATTAGCTTCGATTAAATCCAAATATACTGAACCGCTATGGTGTATCTGCAGCGTTCTGTGTGCCAAGGTGGTGTGAAGGAGACACGAGCCGTCGAAGCTTAGAGATGAAAAGAGACGTGGAGCGACTGGTCCCCTGCCCAACACACAGTTAGTGGGTCACCAGTGCCTTGTCTGAACTTGCTGTCAGCCCCTCATCGCAGAGAGGCAGGGTGACATGATGAAAAGGGCACTATATTTAGACTCCGATGCCTGGCTCTTTGAGTCCTGGCTCAACTGACTCTCCTGTGAAGCAGATAAATGGAGTTGGTGACTGTCCCACCTGCCTTCCTGGGTCATTTGAATGGCAAATGACATACCAGTGTCTCGTAAACCAGAAAGAGCTATTTTGTGGTAAGGCTCCTGTTATGAGCTGAATCACGTCCCCTCTAAATTCATGTATTGAAGGTTTGATCTCCACGTTTCCTCAGGATGTGACTGTTTTTGAGATAATTTTCTTTAAAGTTGTGGTATAATTGATATATAACATTGTCTTAGTGTCGGGTGTACGGCATAATGATCGGATGTTTGTATAAATTGCAAAATGATCACGGTAAGTCTAGTTATCACCCGTCACCACACATAAATACAAAAATGTGTGTGTGATGAGAACTGTTTATTTATTTATAAAGTTTATTTTGAGAGAGAGCGGGAGTGGGGAAGGGGCAGAGAGAGAGGGAGAGAGAATCCCAAGAAGGCTCCATGCTGTGGTGTGAGCGTGTAGAGCCTAATGCGGGGCTCGAACTCACCAGTTGTGAGCTCCTGACCTGAGCCGAAATCAAGAGTTGGTTGCTCGGCCGACTTTTCAGATCTGCTCTTTAGCAGCTTTAAATATGCAATAGAGTACTATCGACTACAGTCACCATGCTGTGTGTTACATACCCGTGATTTATTAATTTATTTTTTTATAATTAGAAGTTTCTACCTTTAAAGAGATAATTAAGTTTAAATGATCTTGAAAGTGGGCTCTAATCCAATATGACCGGTGTCCTTATAAGAAGAGAAATTTGGGACATAGATATTCATAGAGAAAGGACCATGCACAAGCTGAGGAGGGGCTGCTCAGAAGAAACCAACCCTGATGAGACCTTGGTCTTGGGCTCTGAGCTGCCGGAATTGTGAGAAAATATATTTCTGTTGTTTGAAGCCACCCGGTCTGGGAAACTCTGCTTTTACATCTCCAGCAAACTAACGCAGCATCTTTCAGTGCTCTGATCCTGCGTGTGCCATGCGTGAGAGCCAGTGGACTCCAAGGACTTGCCCTACCTGACCTTGAAGAGTTTGTTATCCTGCAGGGTGTGATGAAACATGCACGTGCACGATAAATAGCACACGGCTAAGTGTCCAAACTATTAATAATTTCCGTCGGTGCCATTGACGTTTAGAAACCTTCTATCCTGTGTTTCAACTTTGCAGCTTCTACCACTTGCCAACTTCAGTTTCTTTATCCGGCATTAAACTTAGGTTTTTATCTTTTGATGTCCTGTTTTGTGCTCTTACGAAGAGGAAAATAAATACTGGTCTCTATGAACTAAGGCAGGGGTCTTAAATGTGCTATTTCAATGTTTAACCCTCATAGTAATATTGAACTTAGGATTCTATTTTCTTTTTTTCTTTTTTTTTTTTTAATTTTTTTAACGTTTATTTATTTTTGAGACAGAGAGAGACAGAGCATGAACGGGGGAGGGTCAGAGAGAGGGAGACACAGAATCCGAAACAGGCTCCAGGCTCTGAGCTGTCAGCACAGAGCCCAACGCGGGGCTCGAACTCACGGACCGCGAGATCACGACCTGAGCCGAAGTCGGACGCTTAACCGACTGAGCCACCCGGGCGCCCCTAGGATTCTATTTTCAAGATGAGGAAACAAGGTCGAAGAGGTGAAGAACTCATTGGTAGAGCTGGTATTCTAACCCTGTTCTGTCTAAAACGGAATCCTGCGTTCTTTCCGCCAGAGCAGGTTTTGTCTTCATTGTAATTTTGGGACCAGAAAATAGAGTCCACTAAAGAATATATAAAATAGGGAAGGCTATTTATGTGGCCTCAGTGACTGGTGCGTTTGAAACGGTTTCAAGCAGGTTGCTCGTCGGCTGCTCAGATCTGGCACGGGAGAGTAGGCTGTGTGAGGGAAGCGCATGATGTGGGTGGGGGGGTATCTTGTCACAACACCAGCGCAGTCACGTCTCGGAACTCGTGCAGGAGGAACCAAGGAGCCCGTAGTTTGCAGTCGGTGTGCCTCGTGTGCTACCTTTGGCTCCCCAGAGCCAGTCCTTGGGCATTCGATCACATTATCTTCCAAATCAACTCTCTAGCCTCCATCCTACTTTCCTAATTTCCACTGACGCCATCACTTCCCTTGTCCACGGAGTCTGGAGACCTCGAGGTCATTCTTCTGGCTCCTTTGCCCTTTGTTCTTCCACACTGTTTCCTCTCTGCAAAATCACCAAGCCCGAGCACTTTTTATTCTTGGTGCTGTTTTGTAGAATTGCCATCACCTCCACCCAGGTCCTTGATTGTTCCCCTGCCATTTGGGTGAAGCAGCTTTGCCTATGGGAGTGGTCTGATTCAAGCTTACTGTTCTGTCTGCCATCTGCTCCCTCAGCACTCGCGGGGTTCCCCATCCGTGCTCTGTTCCTGCCTCTCCCACGTGCCACAAGCTTCCATGGCCCGTCTCAGAAACCACCTCCTCCACAAAGCTCTCCTGAGCTGTCCACGCAATCTCTCTGAGCTCTGGTAGCGTAACTGCTTCTAACTCTCATAAAGCATGAATTTTGTGCTGCCCTTCATTCAAGTGATGAATGTTTAAACTCCTATGTTTGATTAACGTAAAAGTCTCATTCTGAAACATTGCTTCAAATTTCAAAACATGTTAAATATCGTGATTGAAAACAGATCATGGGAATTGCAACGTTGAGGGTCCCCCCCCTGCCGGAATGTGCACACTTCTGTCAAGACTATGCTATACTTTCTGCCATCCTGACATCCTTCCTACGTGCCCCTTATTAAAAGGCTTACTGATTTAAATGTCTTCCCTTAGACCCTGGATGGTGGAGGATGTTCTTACCATGTTTTACCCTTCTCCTAATGTCCATTGTATAGTTAGTGTTTAATAAGTGTTAATGTTGCATAATAATAGCGAAAACTGAATAGGGCTTAGAGAAAAGTAACCCACACGAGAACAACTCCGTTAACCAGGCACTGAACTGTGGTCACCCAAATAAACTGAACTGTCAAGAGCTTGCTTACAGGTGCATGCGGGTTTATGGTGGGATGCTAGAACACACATCTGTACTTTACTCCATAGAGGGAAGGACAGAAAAGGTCGTGCGTGCCACAGAGGCAGAGCTCCCAGACCTGGTTCCCACTTTTTCTTCTCACGTGCTGATTTTCTTGTTTGGGCAAATAGAGGACTCACAAGCCAGCGTCTCATTCGCCCTAATAAACAGAATTACCGCATTGGCCTTGCCTTCAGAGCCTCGGTGGAGTGCCTGCCCCCTCAGTGTGAGGGAGCAGCATTACGCTGAGATACAGCAGAAATGGAAACCCTAAATGATAGGCTAAGCCATTGGTTTCCTCCTCTGTCCCCATCCACATCTTGGTAAAAGCAGGCTGTTGTGTTCAAGGGCATGGGGCTGGAATCAGACCCGGCATCTTTTCCTGGGATGCTTTAAGGCTAAATAAATAGATAATTTACATGGAAGAAAGCTATGGACGTTCTCTGCAGAGACAAAATGGGTGGTAGGCTAGGGCTCGGACATGGGAGTGGGTAGTGATTACGTGGCCTACGTTTCTTTCCAAGGTGATTGAAATGTTCAGAAATTAGACTGCTGGTGGTACGGATCTGTAAAAGTACTAACAACACTCATTGAATTGCATACTTAACATGGGTGCATCTTATTACATTTAAAATACGCCTCAATTAAACTTCTTGAAAACGAGTATGCGCTAGGGTAGAGTTCTAGGAATGAGACAAGCAGCGAGGCATCCAGCGGGCTCTCTGCACACCGGATCTGTTGTTGGGCAGGTGGACGGCCAACACCCGTTCTCATGCCCACAGTCGTAGGATCGTGCCCGCGACAGACCAGTGTTCATCCACCACCAGCAGGCCTCAGAGGATGATACACTTCCCTGCTGTTCATGCGATTATATTGACTTCAGCTTTTAATTTTGTGTCTTGCTGTGTTTTTGTTTTTTGTTTTTGTTTTTCCTGTCTTAGCCACCGAAGCATGGACATTGGTGTTTTTCGTTGCCTTTTCAGAAAGCAGTGAAGAGGTTTTGCGCGATTCCTCTCTTCAGGATTGCCAACGCCCTCTCTGGCTTCACTGAACATAAACCTGAAGTAACACTGGGAGGGGTCATGGAAGAGTAATATGTGTCTGCTATGGGCTGAATTGTGTCTCCCCAAAATGCATATGGTAGAGCCTTGACCCACCAGTGTGACTGTATCTGGAGATGGGGTCTTTGGGAGGTAATTAAGGTTAAATTAGTTCATAAAATGACACCCTAATTTGATGGGAATGTGGCCTCAAAGGAAAAGAGAGCTCCTCCAGTCGCCCCACTTTGATGTGAGAAGATAGTTAGAAGGAAAGCCAGAAAGAACCAGCGAAACAGCTTTCATTTGGAGCCAAATCAGCTGGCGCCCGGATCTTGGGCTTCCAGCCTCCACAGGGAGAAATGATTCTTAACATTTTCCAAGCCACCCAGTCAGTCTGTGGTATTTTTGTTACGGTTGCCTGAGCTGACTAATACAGTGTCCTTCCAGAAAGAGAACAATGCCCATGTGTTGAGGGTGCTAATTTCTTCATAATAACAGATGTTCTGAAATACTCAAGCCATTGTACTATTGTTTTAGAAATGAGGACTGTATCGTTGTTGTTGTTGTTGTTGCTGTTGTTGTTGTTGTTGTTGTTGTTGCTGCTGCTGCTGCTGTTGTTTTGTGATTCCTCTCCCCCAACCTCCCTTGGGCTTTTCTTATCTTTATAATAATAGTAGGAAGGACTGCTCATGGCAGAAAGCATACATTTCATGTAATTCTTAGGAAAATTCTTAGAATGCAAAGTTCGCAAAATAGTGTTTGTCACGGTCTCCCAGCCACACAGAGGGTGTGGATCCATGCGGTGCCCCTGCCTCCACTCAGTCACTAAATGTGACTTGATTTTGCTTTTCTATATGTTTCTCGAGTCCCTTCCTTTTTCCCTGCACCTTTATTTATGTCAACAACATCTCTCATGTGAGTTATTTTTATTGCCTACAAAATCTCATTTGGCTGTATGTCTGTCATATGTCTGTTAGTGCCTTTCAGTTGCCCACAGAGATAGAACCTTCCGTTGTCTTTTATGTTCCATCCCTTGCTATGTCTTCAGACCCATTTCGACGCATTGCTCTTATGTGTGTCCTCAATATTGCTGTTCAGGTTGTGGTTCCTGAACACGGCATGTGCTGTCATTTCTGGGTCCTCGACGGGCCTTGTTTGTTCCTGAAATGTCTTCACTCCTGCACACCCTCGGCCATTTTTCTTGGTGGCTTAAATAAGAACATGGTCAGGATAAACTTACGTGATTTATAATTTACTATAGAATTTTTAAACGGGGATCTGTTTGAGATTAAAAAGTAGGCACTTATTAATTCTTAACTTTAGAACCCCAGGCATAAACTGAAATTATCTTGAGTAAATAGGGTGAAGGACTATCTTATTTCTAGTTAAAACTCTACAATTTCCCTCCTTTAGGAATCCATCAGTAACATGCCATAATTTGCCTTATGTTTTCACGTGATACTATCCATGCCTTTGATACAATGCACTAAAAGTATCTTGTTACGTTCTGACTCCTCATCCTGATTTGAAAGTGGAACAATGGGAGGAATTGGATCTTTCTCATTTTGGGGGGGGGGGGGCTAGCACTTAGTCCAAGAGTGTAAAGATCTAAGGAACACAAAGAGGTGAACTCCACATATGATGCTGCTTTTCCTGTACAAAACTCACGGTAATTCGTAAGAAGCAGCTGAGCGTTGGACAAGCTGTGCAGAACTTTAGAAGTCTTATGCGGCCGAGGAGGCTGAAAGTAAACTTCGGGGTCCCCAATATTGAAGCCCTAGGAAAGACGACAGGTTGTAGGTTGGGACCTTAAAAGAGTTGCATGCTAGGAAGAGACATGAAAAGAGCGCAGAAAGTCTTAACTCCGTAAAATACCAGATAAACTTAAATTCGGATTCAAGTGAGCAAAATACCCGATCAGATGAAAAAGGATCTACCTCTAGCTTAACTGACTGCCAGAAGCAAAATTAGATCCGCACCTAGGAAAACGTCCTCTTAGAGAGTCAAATTTTCTCTTCAAGTTCTTATAGACAGTGCCTAGCATATAATAACAAATAACTGGGCACACCAGAGGACTAGATAAATGGAGAAGAAGTGAGGACAGATAGCAATAAAAAGAAACCTATAAGTCCTTCCAATATTGCAGGTAGGGACTTGAAAGTATCTCTGAAAATCTTCAAGAAATTATGTACTAAGATTAAAGGATAATTGCAGCAAATGAAAAAAAGGTTTATAAATAACTGAAGACAAGATGTGGATATATGGCTTCAACAACAGATTTGAGAGGTGCCTGGTGGTAAGCATCCAGCTCTTGATTTTGGCTCAGGGCATGATCTCACGCTTCTTGGGATCCGGGGCCGCATCGGGCTCTGTGCTGACAGGGTGGAGCCTGCTTGGGATTCATATTCTCTCTCTCTCTCTGCCCCTCCCATGCTCTCTCTGTCTCTCGAACATTAAATTCTATTTAAAAAAACAGTTTTGACATAGCCCAAGAGAGGGTTGGTTCTGTGGATTGGTTTCCAGTTTTTTAAAATGTTTTTTCTTAAAGCAAGTCAGAAGAAATTGTTAACACTAAGGCATGAAGAGAGAAAAAGGATATAAACATGTTAAACAAGAGATACATGGAAAACAGTGAATTAGCTTAACATATATGTAATCAAACTCTGAAGAGAAAGGAAATGGTTTATTAAAAAAAAAAATTGAGATCCCTCAGTGGCTCAGTCTGTTCAACATCCTACCCTTCATTTTGGCTCAGGTCGTGATCTCAAGGTTTGTGGGATTGAGCCCCACATTGCTGTTAGCATGGAGCCTGCTTCAGATTCTCTCTCTCCCTCTCTGCTCCTCTCCCACTCATACGCATGCGTGTGCTCACTCTCTTAAAATATTTTAAAAAGGTTTGAGAATTAGACAAAATGGATGAAACATATCTAGCCCCAAATTTAAAAAAGCGTCACAAAAATAATTTAGAAAAAAGGTATTTTAAACCTAGGCATACCATAATAAAATGCTAAAAATTAAAGACAAAGAGACAATTTTAAAAGTGTTCACAGGAAGACTCTCATTCCAGCCATCAACGAGTACCTTCTATCACAGCAACACTTTTCCAAGCACAGCTACAAAAGCTAGAAAAAATGCATTCTGAAAAAGTCCAAAGCTATTGGAGGACAACTAATGTAGGATTTAAGGTGCTCTAATCCTTGCCTGAAGGGAAGTTGCATCACAATGAGCTACACTGGGGCGCCTGGGTGGCTCAGTTGGCTCAGCATCTGACTTCAGCTCAGATCTGATCTCATCGTTCACGTGTTTGAACCCTGCATCAGGCTCTGTGCTGACAGCTCAGAGCCTGGAGCCCCATTCAGATTCTGTGTCTCCCTCTCTCTCTGACCCTCCCCCACTCACACTCTGTGTCTGTCTCTCACTCAAAAGTAAATAAACATTAAAAAAAAGAAGAAGAGCTACAAAGTCACACTGACTTTTTCCTCCAGGGCATTTGCCAGCTGATAGCAATGAGGAAAGAGTGTCTCAGTGGGGAAGCAATGATCCCACTGGCCTGGGAAGACAGAGGCTATAGCTTGGGGCCGCCTAACATGTTAGGAAGTGAAGGTCAAAATCTTCGGGAACAAAGGTAGGGAAATGAGTTGAAAACTTCGTATAGGAGTTCTTAACTGACATCTGAGTTGTAGGTGCACAGAGTGAAATTCCAAACACCGTGCTGAAATCAGAGATTTCAGCATTTATGAATGATGGGGGGATAAAAACTGGAGTTCAGAATGTGGTAAGGTGGATGAACTCTGGTACCCAAACTTTTAACTGAGACTTAAGAAAAGTCCACTTCTAAGAGCAAGAGTCATACCAAAGGACGAGGGAAAACCTGGCATAGAGACCAGCCCTGAGAAAGCATCAAACAGACCTCTCGCAGAGTCAAGGTGGTACACCTGTATTCTCTCTGCCCGCCAAAGGCGATTTTGTGTCTCTTTGGATGAAGGGGTCATTCAGAAGTTATTCACAGGATCTAGTAATAATTTAAAAATTGAGGCATGGCAAATAACATGACCACCACATGACTAAAAACCAAGGGAAAAAATGACACTGGAAACTGACCCCAATGGGATTCAGATAAGAAGAGGGTTATCAGATAGTGTTGTTAAAATAATTGGGAATAATATGTTGGGAAAATGGCAGGGAAATGGAGAATTTAAGCAGAAACTTGAAATCTATAAAGGAAAGGATCAAACTAAATCTGAAATGTAGAATGTGGTAGATTGTTTCCATTGACTAGACAAAGCAAAACAGGATTAATGAACAAGAAGACACGACAATATAAAATAAAATACTGAAGCAAAGAGAAGAAAAATGGAAAATAGGGAACAAATGTGAAGAGCCATATGCAACTGAAGTTGTATTCAAATAAATTCTGAATAAGAATTTTCAAAACTAACAAAAATCTTCCAAAGCACAGTTTCACGATACTTCACGAATTCCGCACAGGAGTATGTTTACTTAGGAAATACTACCCTGAGGTGCATTGTGATCAAATCGATAAAAGATTGCAAAAAATTAAAAAGACAAAAGGAAAAACAGTGGAGTAAAAAATAACATTAAAAGGAGCAACAATAATACTGATGGATCACTTTTCAACAGCAATTATGGGAGTCAGATGAGCACAGATCCTTAAATCATGTACAGAAATTACATACCAACTATGAATCCAATACTTAAGCTATTCTTCAAACAGGAGAGCAAAATGCAAACTCTTACACTGAACCGAAAGTTGAAAATTTTTCACCATCCCAAATGCATCATAAAAATTCTGAAATTTTTATGAAGTAGGATGTTGATCCCAGGAGGAAAGGATACAGAAAGAAAAGTAAATCATCAACTAATGGAATAATAAATGATATAAATAATGAAAATGCTCAATGAATTCAAAAGAAGCCAAGAAGGGCAAATAACGAAACAAATAACAGACAAATGTAAACAAATGAGAAAAACGGTAGATTTAAACCAAATGTTATTAGCAATTAAAAGTAACTGAATTAAGTTCTCCATTGACCTGACAAAATTATCAGACCAGGATAAAAGAATAAAACTTGATTATATGCTCTGTACTTGAAAAATTTAGTATTTGTATGAAGGCCAATGCAAATAGCTTATTTGAGTCTGATTTTAGTTTCTAAAGCCTCGAGGCTGTCTTAAATAATGTGCTTTGGTTTCTAAAAAGAAATCACTCATTCTGTGGGTAAAAATCTGATAATGTTAAATACAGTTCTTAGGCTTTTTTAAAAGAAAAAATTATTTAAGTTTATTTTGAGAGAGAATCCCAAGCAGGCTTTGCCCTGCCTTTGCAGAGCCCAATGCAGGGCTCAATCTTGCGAACCTTGAGATCATGAGCTGAGCTGAAATCAAGAGTCACATGCTTGACTGACTGAGCCACCCAGGCCCGCCTTTTATACTTTTAACTCTAATAAGGTTTCTGTGACTTAAGTGAAATCAGTTCAAAGCAGTGCTTTCTTTTTTATAGATTTGTTAGAGCTAATTATTAAATGCACATAAGTATTTCATTTTTTAGCTACCTTTTCATTTTTCCATAAGTAGGCCGAGTTAACAGTCAGTGTTGGTGCAATAACAAAAAACAAATTCCTTGTTAGACCCCGTTCAGCTCTCAGTTCATGATTTTCAAAACCCTTGGCTTTATCTTCTGGGATATTCTTCCTTCTCTCCCACCTCCTTTGGGCAGATTGGCAGGGGACATTAGAGGATATGTCCTCTTGGGTACTGAGCAGATTTATCAGTATAATATCTTATGGCAGAAATTTAGGGCCACAAAAGTTATTTTAGGTTTTGAGTTGTGCTAGTCTTTTATTAATCCTGTTTGGTGCTACCTTTGTCAGTACAATCTGTCAAACTTTTACCGGCTTCCAAACAGCTCCATGTGCCGATATCTATACCCAGATTTTTTTTTTTATTTTTTGAGATGGATCTCTTTAAATACTTATTTTGAGTTGACTGGCTTCCTGGGTGAGCCACACACACACATTCTCTGTATTCTGAGCATCTCCCCCCTAACTGAAAGATTTTCTATGAACAATCTTAAACCTTTCACCGTGTTTAACCAAGGAGGTGATGATCATACTCAAGATTTGGTCTTTACCTTAAGATCTAGAATGTATAATTGCTCAAGTGTTTGTCATTATTTTCTTTTACTGGCTATGGATGAGAAAAAAAAAATAACCACATACTTCAACTCTGCTAGAACTGGAGTCTCTGGATTTTCTCTGTATATTTTAATCCCACTACTCTTGGGCTCTTTTTCGCATTGATACCTTGTCCAAGTCAGCTAATAATAACAATCCAGGCACCCTAGCAAAGCCTTGCTTTGCAGTCTCTTTGCCTGAAGCCACATGTTCAATACGTTGATTATGCTATCACAGAGGACCATCAAGTTCGGTATCGCACTGTTGCATAACATATACCATCCTTTTTCTCCACTCAAATAATTTTTTTCTTCGCCACCTACCTACCTGGCTCCATAGCCAGGTCCTCATATTTATGCATTAAGTCTTCACCCTACTTCTGGTAGCAATTTCTCCTGGTCCAGATTTTTATATTTTTCGTTTTTGCTTCATTCGCAACGACCGTATAATCCCGTTAATTTACACTAACATTTATTTCTTGCTCTGCTTACATTTTGTCAGCTAGCAGATCAGTAGTTGCTACTCTGCTCTACATGTATTCACGTTCTGACACGCACATGGAACAGCCTGTGTATCTTCCGTCCGTATCTTAACTCTATCATATAAGTTGTTTTGATGCTTCTTATGATGGAGGGAAAAAAAATGACAGGGCATTCTGAAACAACCAATGTGTCTTCAAGCTCCTGCTTAGACATGGCTGACATGTTGTCATCTCTTGTGCCTTTGGCCACAGCCAGTCACATCGAGAAGTCTTACGATGTTATGGGGAAGCATAAGGCATTTATAGGGCACTGCAATTTGTGTGGCAATGGATGGGGGTGTGATATACTTTTGTAATGAAGAATGGAGCAAATAATAAAGGACAGTAATATAGCAAGGACACCAAGGCCAGTTGGGTCTAAGAATCTTGACAAGTTTGGTGGAATAATTTACTAATGCCCCGAGATGCCCGTATGCCCATATTTCCAGACTAAATAAGAGACCAGAATCTTAGTTAAAACGAAAAGAGGTGTGTCGCAAAGCCTTCTTCAGTAAACTGTAGAGCAGTTATTATGATGTGCATTACTAGGTCATTACCATTGTGTTAGTTATACGTACATTTTATATTAAGCACTTACCATGTACCAGGCACAGTGATGACACCTTTCCTGACATTATCTATTTAAACCTAAAAAGAGCCCTGAGATGTAACGATTTCTCTTCAAATTTATAGATGGGAATATTAAAAGACATAATAGTTAATTTTTCCAAAGTCATAGATCCCTGCTTTTCCCACTGTAATTTGTCACCTGTAATACAGAAATTCTGGCAAATGATCATCCGCCCTCTATTTGGACATCGGCAACTCACCACTTCCTAAAGTAGTCTATTTTAATTTAGAATAGCTCACAGTCCTAGAAAAAAATTTACCTGCTCTTTAATCAGTTACTCCTAATATTCCAATTGGTCCTCATTTCCAACCTTTGGGGCTAACCACGTAGGAAATAATCCGATGACTCTTAAGTAGTAGACACATCTTTTAAGTTTTTCTTTTCCATTCTAAAAGTAGTTTCTTTAGCCATTCCTTATATGACCCAGATTACAGATTTTTACCATCTTCGTTACCTTTCTCTTAGACTGTCAAACCCTTTATAGTGTGGTGGAGTAAGAACTGGTGTCAATATAACACATGTGAATGCTCATGTTACATTCTCAAGCCTTCTATTCAACTGAAATATCTCAGAACATACAAGACTAGTACTTGGTATTTCAGAAAATCTGGCTCCTGCCTCTTTGTCTGGTCTGAATTGTTATAATAACGAATGGCTCTATTCTGAGGAAGGACCACTTCTGCTGTTTTTACTGTGAAATCAGTGCCCATCACTGACACTTTTGCAGAATCATGGCCTGAGATCTCCTGTGTCATCGCAAAGACTTAAGGATTAAAGGTGAATGATGGGTTCCTCTGGGTTGCTTTGGCAAAGTCTTGTGCTCGCATAGAACGTTAATTGTTTCGATTTAACCTCTTGGCTCAAAACAAATAATTGCATGTTTGTATCTGACACTCGTATTTGTCAAATCCCAAAGCTGATGCGAACCCCAAATAAACCAACTTCCCTGCTTTTCCTCCAGATATCACACACAGCAAATATAGTCACTCCCATTGTACTTTAAAAAGTCAGCTCCCTTATTATTTTACTCCTGGAGTTATTAGAAGATCCTCTTACTTCAAAACCCTGAGCTTGGAGGTGAATGTTAAATTCCTGTCTTACCATTTGATAGGTCTCTTCCTAGTAATCATCATGGAAGTTAAAGACTTTGCCATCTTGAAAAGCTTATTTGTCTTGTTCGAGGGAACAGTTAGGTCAGGATGCAGACCGTCCACCATGACTGTATTGATGAAGAGTTACATGCTGTAAATGTGTTAGTCATGTTGGGAAAATGGAAGTTATCCTGTGTATTTCCTGAGACTTCTAAAGATTATAGGGAAGTGTTCATCTCAGTCTTGCGTAAGGGAAACAAAGACCGGAGAATCCAGTACTTTATTCTGCCATACTTATTTGCGTATTTCATTGTTGGATTTGGGGAGCCCATCTTAAACATCTTTAGAGAATAAAAGAGACTTCAAATAATAAAACTTACCTGGAAGTCTTGGTAAACTCACCTGGCCCAGCTTGATGGGCCCCACTCTGAATTTCTGGTTTAGAAGAGCTGGGTTGGAGTCCATGACTTTGCATTTCAAGTCAGTTCTCAAGTGATGCTGATGCTCTTATAGTCAGGGGACTATATATATATATATATATATATATATATATATATATATAGAGAGAGAGAGAGAGAGAGAGAGAGAGAGAACACTTTATTTTTTTTTTTCATATGTTACTTTTCAGTAATCTCTATGCCCAGTGTGGGGCTTAGACTCTCAACACCGAGATCAAGAGTTAGATGCTGTAATGGCTGAGCCGGCCAGGCACCCAAGAACATTTAAGTGGATCCATCCCCTTGAGGCATTAAGGGTTCCTCCAGGTCCCTGACAGTAGGATTCATAACCTACTGATTATTGTGCTTCTCGGAATGTTTCCGTCTCTAAGTCAGAACACTGATTCAGTATCAAGCAAACAAAATAAATCCCAGAAACAATTAGGTTCGTAGTGAGAGCGGTACCAGGGTTAAAGTTAGTCAATTTGGCATATGGGGAACAAAGCAGGTGAAGTCCTTCATTAGTCTTTAAAAATGTATTTTGAAATTTCTGTGTTTCTGTACATCATTCTTTTACAGGACGGATGGGGCAATGCCATTTGGGCATAGG
The DNA here is from genome assembly GCF_024362965.1 of Panthera pardus. NCBI lineage: Eukaryota > Metazoa > Chordata > Mammalia > Carnivora > Felidae > Panthera > Panthera pardus. The sequence goes on along the minus strand of NW_026526732.1, from coordinate 113,525,712 downwards.
TTTATTCAGAATCTTCAGAATCACAGGAGTGATTCGTGTTTCAAAAATAAATTTTTCTGAGTAAAGGAGGCATTTTAGGGCATTTCCTAAAAGCCAGGAAACAGATGCAAGGATCTGAGTCAAGGTTAATAACGCATTAGCTACGTTAACAGTTTGACACCTGTATTTGTGAATAATAATCTTAAAAACAATATATAGTGTTGTGACACCTTAATTCAGGGAACCATTAGTTCACTTGAGTCCTGGATATTTATTGATACATTCCTTAAATTTTAAGTGTCTGATCTTATTATGCAAGCTTCACTTTGTTAGGACTTCGTACTAATATTTTTCTTTTATTTTCTGTGCGTGTATGTGTGTGTGTGTGTGTGTGAGAGAGAGAGAGAGAGAGAGAGAGACAGAGAGAGAGAGACAGAGGGATTGTGTCACTTTTGAAATGGAATAGAGTAAGTTTTTAAAAATCTGGTTAGAAAATCCGTCCCTTTCCATAAGTAAGTTTTATACTTTACTGTGATTACTGCTAGTTTTGATCTTTCTTCTCCCTTCTTACTGTGTTTCTACTTACCTTCTACTTTGTGGGTTTTCTGTTTTTTGCTCTCTTCTGACATTCCTTTTTGCCTGTCTGTTACTGAAAAATGGAGGTTTTTTGTTTTTGTTTTTTAGTACTTTTTGTTTTCCATTTTACCAGTTTAGAAGTTATTCATTCTTGGGGTGCCTGGGTGGCTCAGTCGATTAAACATCTGATGTTGGCTCAGGTCATGATTTCATGGTTTGTGGGTGTGAGCCCCGCATTGACCTCTGTGCTGACAGCTTGGGGCCTGGAGCCTGCTTCAGATTATGTGTCTCCCTGTGTCTCTCTGCCCCTCCCCTGCTTGCACTCTGTCTGCCTGTCTGTGTCTCTCTCTCTCTCTCTAAAAAATAAACATTTAAAAAATTTTAGAAGTTATTCATTCCCTTTAATTTCTTATAGTGGGCATCTTAAATATACATGCCTGACAACATATTTACTTCATATAAATTTTGATCCATATAAGGATCATTTTTATTTCGAATTTTTATTTCAATTGTGGTTAACATATAGTTTCGTATTAGTTTTCAGGAGTTCATTACTTACAGACAACACCCAGTGCTCATCATAACAAGGACCCTCCTTAGCATCCATCACCCATGTCGCCCATCCCCCACCCCACCTCCCCTCTAGCAACCCTGTTTGTTCTCTGTCATTCAGAGTCTCTTCTGGTTTGCTTCATTTTTCCTCCTTCCCCTATGTTCATGTTCATCTGTTTTGTTTCTTAAATTCCACATATAAGTGAAATCATATGGTGTTTGTCTTTCTCTGACTGACTTCTTTTGCTTAGTGATCTTAAGACACTGTAACTCCAAACTACCCTCTTCTCTTTTTGGTAATTTCAGTCTATTATCTACTCTTTTTTGTATTTAAATACCTCTTATGAAAAATAAATACCTCTTATAGGTTAGTCTTTATTAGTAATATTGTTCTTTAAAAAAAAAGATTTTTTTTAATTTTTAAGTGATTTCTACACCCGATGTGGGCCTCGAACCCATGACCCTGAGATCAAGAGTTGCACGCTCCATTGACTGAGCCAGCCCCAGTGATGATAATCTTGTTTATACTTAATGCTTAGATTTATCCCAACTTTTACTGTTATCTTTACCCTTTGAACTGCCAGGCATTGACAAAGGTCTGAGATTCTACCCTTCCTACAGGCAAACAAGATAGCCTGTGATTTCACCTGTGTCCCTCGGTCCCAGACATACGACTTTATGACTCATGGCAATAGTATACGTAGGAATAGCGATTCACTATTTTTCTGATGGTTTCCTTTGCTCTCCAAGTCCTACAGAGGCAAATCTCCTCTTCTCTGGTGTGGTTTAGGTGTGGGCTATGGATGGTTTTATTTGTCCTCCTTACCGATCTATGTAGTTATTTCACAGTATGTGAAAAATAGTGGAATTTAAGCAGTTTCCATTATGTTAAGGGACCTGAAAGTATTTTTTTTCTTTTTTAAGGGAATTTGTAGATATGTACTTTATCAAAGTCATCACTATTAGATTTTATTCTCCTAAATGTTAATTAATTGGTGGAAAGTATGGTGGATATTATTTACAAGAAGCCCTGAAGCAAAATTTTGGAAAATGGTCTAAAAAATTGCTGAGCATGTCATTCCTAGTGTAATAAAAATGCCCAATAGGAACTTTTGTTTTGCACTTTAATATGCCATGATGGAGTTGAACAATTAGTAGATAAACATCTGAATACCAATTTTAAACTATAGTTGTGTCTCAGGTTGAGTGATTGTCGATCCTTTGGTCTTGTTTTCCTCATCTGTGAAATAATTCTGCTCTTACTCTCACCATCACTAATGCTAAAACATTTAAAATGTTGCTAGGCAGAACTTGTGCTAGGCAGAATTACAGTTCCCCAAAGATTCCTCCTCCTAATCCGAGAACCTGTGTGTATGTGAACTCACATGGCGAAGGACCTTTGCACATGAGAGTCGGTTAAGAATTTGAAGTGAGGAAGATTATCCTGAATTAGCTGGGGGCGGGGCAATATGATCACAAGAATCCTTATGAGCTCAAGAGGGAGTCAGGTGATGTGTTAACAGAAGCAATCAGAATTATGCTGCATGAGAAAGACTTATCTGTGCATTGGTTGCTGGATTTGAAGATGGACGGAACCGTGAGCCAAAGGACACAGGCAGCCTCCAGAAGCCTGGAAAATCAGAGAAACAGATTCTCCTCTGGAGCTTCCACAGGCAATGAAGTCCTGCTGACAACTCTTTTGTGTCTGTAGTTGTGTTTTTAGATGAAGCATACTTGACGTCTAATGTTACCAATACCTTGATTTTAGCCACGTGAGACCTGTTTTGCACCCCTGACCTCCAAAAGGTATAATAAACTTGTGTTCTTCTAAGCCATTACATTTACTGTAGTTTGTTACGGCAGCAATAGGAAACTAATACGCTACTTTAGTAGATTACTGGGATGATTTAAAAACTTAATTGATAATGAGAAAGTGCTTTGTAAACTGAAGTATTATAAATGTTAATTATTATTAATAAAATTAAAGTGGGTTCTAACAACTCTAATTAGAAGGATGAGGTCTGTTGCAAACAAAATCTAGATTAGAAATGGGCTAGTGGGTCTTTGCCATTTTCATCAACTTTAATAGGGTTTCTCTCAAAGTGAATTAACAGAACCATTAAAAGCAATCCCTCTGGGACCAATCTGAAATTAATTTTTGAGCTTGATCTCCACAACATTCTCTAAGCCATAAATTAAAAGGAAGCAATAATTCTTCTCTGAGTCATGCATTTGCTTCGGTAAGAAGCCCACTGGTGCAGTGCACAATGGCCTGGGAATAAAACAACCTTGGCGGGTTGAAAGTGTTTAAGCTAAAGAAAAGTCTGTTATATATGCCATAGCCCCTTGTAGTGTAATCCTAACGATAGGCTGATTATTTAAAAAATGTGCAGTCTGCGAATATATAGAGGAAACGTTTCCCGTAGTACTAAATGCAAGAAGGAACTGACTTTCTTCTGTCTTAACTGCCTCCTCCCTTCCCCTGGCCTCACCCTCTGCCACCAATCAGCCTTCATGAGGAAATATAATCACACCTTTTTTGGCAACAGACTATAAAACAATCCAATTGGTATAAATTGTTTGAAATTATCCCTTTTTAGTCCGTGGTTTCTTCCTTCGCACCCCTGGGAATTATTTTACATTCAGCAACAATGATATTTGAAATTTAAGTCAACCTAGATGTTTGCTTGAAACAATTCGCATGCACAGCATGATGTAGAAAAATGATTAATTGACTACAATCATCACTGTTTAATTCACTTCTATATCCTCAACATTCCTAGTTCATCCTTGCAGTGATTTTCAAAAGCATGTCGATTATTGAAATTAAAACAAATTTGTCTGTTACAGACATGACTTTGGTTTCAAACGGACTCTGATAAATCTGTCCAATCCAGCCCAAAGGGGGGGAAAAAACCCAGACATTAAGAAGGATCTGGCTTATCTAGTGGGTATTGTAGGGACACCTACTCCATAATTTCACTCAGGACCTTGAAAGAGAAAGTGTTCCTTCTGAGTTAATTGCTGCACAGAATTATTTTGATCTAGCAATCACACGGCAGAAGCCTCCCACGGAGCTCAAGCCATAAGAGTTGTGGGAATTGTAGTTTGTTACAAAAATGGAACAGCTGAGCATGCGCAGGAAGTTCTGCCTCCAGCAGTGCAAGAATGCCAGGGAAATATGGGTTTGATTTGTAAGGAATTCTTTTTGGGCTCAAACCTAACACGGGTAGGTGTGGCACGCCTCTGCGGGAGCACAGTTTGGACAGTACAGAAAACGGAGAGAATTTGGGTCTGCTTTGGTGTGTCAGTGTTCAGCTTCCTGGCCTTTGTCCAGTAGAACTACATTTGAATTGTATTTTTGCATTTGTAATCCTTGTCTTGAACTGCACCAGCTGCTGCAAAATGTAGACTGGCACCTGCCTGTGCTCGGCGTTGAACTTCCCCATCCAAGTCCTTGGACACCTTCTCTCAGAACCGGGAAAGAATTTGCTTGTGAAAAATCATAAATGTACTCAATCAGGCATATGAAAGCCAGGCATTTTAATTTATAAGTGAGTTTGGAAATTTTAGGGGGATTTAATTAAGTTTTTAAATGAGGCTGGTTATTTTAGGAGGAATTTAGTTTTCGTAACTCGAGTTTATCAAACGCTAATCAAAGTTTCCTCCAAAAGTTGGTCTATTTTGTCTAACATTTATTATGTTTATAAATAGATGAGAAGATTTGCAAGTTGAATTTAGAGCAAAGTATGTTTCAAGTTTTTTTTTTTTTAACTTTAATAAGCAAAAATAAAACACAAATAAGTCTAAATAGCTCTTTTTATGTAAATAGGGAGCCTTGGGTAAAATTACTTTGACATCTTTGGCAATTCTCCCAACTGGAATATGTCTTTGAAAATGCCTAATTCCTTCTGCATTGCCATGGCATCTCTTTGCATCATTGTTCAGCCTCGGGTGGACATCTTGAGAGTACTTTCTCCAAAACTCCAGGCGCCCAGTGCTCTCCTGCTTGGGTGGTCCTTTGTAATAGATTTCTGAGGCTTTTTACACAGTCGCCCCCTACTGGTCTGTCTGGAGGCCTTCCCAGGTGAACTCCCTGTTTCCCTTCCTCCCCACCCCTGTCCTCTTATTTTCCCAAAGACCCCTCTGTCTTTGAAACTCTACTCTTCCTCCTTACTCCCCTCACACCCCAGGCACTAGCCTACTTTCTTTAGTCCTCTGTCCTTTGGTCAGCTTCGGTTACATCTGGTTTTTTGGTTTGGAAATAGCAGGGGATTTAGATCCATGGGGAGTAGAGAATGAGATTAAGGAAGGCAAAACCTCTACGGGACACTAAGAACTTAAGTCCTTTATCAAGCTAAAAATATTCTTTCACTCTTCTCTGTGAATCAAGTTGTATTGCAAATATGATTCCCGTCCTAGCTTGATATCAACCTAGCTTCCAAATAAGGGAGCAGAATTATAGAACCTGGAAAATAAAGGGGGGTGGGGAATGCAGCCCTGGAGCTTCTAGATAGAACACTCTTGTCCGGCATTGTAATAGAGTAAATGGCAATTTTTATTTACATTTTATTTCTGCATATCATTTCCAGTATTTGTCCAATCTGTCTCTCCCCATCAAGATGATGATCTCTTGACAAAGCCTGTTTTGTTTGTTTGCTTGAATCTTACCGTGGTAAGAACACTTCACATGAGATCTACCTTCTTAACAAAATTTTAAGTGTACAATATATTGTTGACTATGGACTAAGCCTTTTGTTTTGTTTACTTAATTTTCTTAGGGAAGTTTTGGGTTCATAGCAAATGTGAGGAGGTAAGTAATTTTCCCTCTATCCCACTGTGGTCCATTTGTTACAACTGGTGAACCTACTCTGACGACATAATCATCCCATGTCCTTAGTTTACATTATGGTTCATTGATGGTGATATACATTCTTGGGTTTGGACAACGGTATAATTACATGTATCTACCGTGATAGTATCATACAGAATAATTTCACCCATCTAAAAATTCTCTGTGCTTACGTACGGATTCCTCCCTCATCCGACCCCTGCCAACCCCTTCGATATTTGTCTCCATCTATTGCCTTTTCCAAAGTGTCATATGGTTGGAGCCAAACAGTATGTAGGTAGCCTTTTCAGATTGGCTTCCTTCACTTAGTATTATACGTGATAGTTTCCTCCATGCCTTTGTATGGCTTTTTCAAGAAGATTAATAGGAATCCCTCTCATCACCAGGTGCTTGTGTTCTGGAATCGACATGTTCTCTTGTTCTTGATATGGCTCTATGCCCAAATTCTTCAGCCTCTGCTTACCTTTTTAGTTTCCCGGTTTGCCTTTCGATTTCCTCCTAACTGCAGCCCTGTCCCCGACCTTAAAATCATTAGCACTTTATCTCTAAAGCCCCAGCCTCAGGTTGATGGGCCATGTATCAAAAAGCCCAATAGTTGGGTACACCATGTCTGCCTCTAACAAATGAACCTACTAGACGGAGATACATGATCTGCCTGTGTGGTTAGTACATATATCTGTGGTCTTATTCCCGCACTTGGACGATGCCTCCTGGAGTGAAGTATCAGCCCTGACTGAAATACAGGGTCCCCCATCTCCTCGAACTTTATTATTTCAACTGCTGGTTTTATCCTTTGGGGGAAAGTCCTGCCACCTGGTTCATTTCCCCAGCTCTAGACCCTTCCATCCCCTGCTGTCATTACTCTTCCTGCTGCCCTGCTTGTGCTCCCAATGTGCAGAGAGCCCATGTGAGTTATAGCCGTGCATATCCGCAGTCCAATTATAATTGATGTTCACAGGCCTGTCCCTAAGTCACTCCAGGAGCTAAAGGTGCCTTCTAAATCATCAAGGAAAGAATAAATTATGTTCACTAAAATTTTATTGTTCCCATATTTTTTAGTCTTTGAAACCTGGTAATCCACATAGGAAATATGGTTAGCTCTGTAGTAATCAGCTTCATCAACTGTCCATTTTGAATAGCTTCAGATTTACTGCCTTCGGAAAGATCTCGATGATTGAATATCTCCTTCCACGTTGGGACATTTGACATCACGTATGCAGATTTCAGACAGAGGTTAGTATAGTGGGAAGATAATCTCTTGCACATGAGCCCTCAGCTCCTCGGTGGTTCATGCCAACAGTCTCGACTACCTGCTGGTTCTTTTGTTTCCGTCATTGACATTCATAGGTTACCTCCCTGATGATTCTTAACAATGAAATGTCCATATTGTGGCAGCCGGAGGCGCTCACTCCAGATCCCCTGTGTTACCTTACACTTGGTGCAGGTAGTGGGGCTGTATGGCGGAGGAAAAGGTGAGTAGAAAGCATGAGTATCATTTCTGAGCCGATGCGCCTAGGGGCCAACGTACCGTCTCCATTTTCTTGCTTCTCCTCCGTCAAGAAGAAGAGAATCCTTTCAGTGACTAAAGATGCCACATGTTGAGATGCAGACAGAGCCCACGCTGGAAAGCTGTCTGACGCTCTGAGTCACTCGACGGAAAGAGAGCAGAGTTGTAGGCTTCTGAATCCAACTTTGCATGATGGGCAATTTGGGAATATGTTTGATTCCACTGAAACAGCGGGGTTATCTGTCACTGTGGTATAGCGTTAGCTGGGCATGTAGGCAATCCTTAGAACAAGAACGTTGGTCTCCCCTCATCCATCCATTTCCTTGCACGTGTCCTGGTTGTCACCAGAAACTAAACGTTTTGCAGAGATTAAATCTTGAGTATCCTGCTCTTCAAACACTATCCCCTGTCCTTCCATCTTGTGCTGATGTCTCAACTCCATGAACTCGTCCCAACTTTAGTTTCTGTTATGCCCTAACCCACTCTATACCCTCATTTCCTTCCTTGCCCAGCTTATATTGTTTAATCTACCACTAGGACAATTCCTGTGCACATAACGACAACTACTTTATCTCTCTCTCTCTCGCTTCATGGCATAACCTCAGCCTAGGGTCATCATGACTTAAAATTTCCAGTGGCGCCTGGGTGGCTCAGTCAGTGAAGCATCTGACTCTTGATTTCGGCTCAGGTCATGATCTCATGTTCCTGAGATCGAGCCCCACGTCGGGCTATGGGCTCTCAACGTGAAGCCCGCTTGGGATTCTCTCTCTCTCTGCCCCTCCCCTGCTCACACACCCACTCTTTCAAAATAAATTTTAAAAATGACAAAAAATTAACTCCAGTGTAGTTAACATATAGTCTTATCTGAGATTCAGGTGTACAATATAATGATGCAACAATTCTGTACGTTACTCAGTGCTCATCCCGATAAGTATACTCTTAATCCCCTTCACCTATTTCACCCATCCCCTCACCAACCTCCCCTCTAATAACCATCAGCTTTTTCTCTGTAGTTGGTCTGTTTCTTGGCGGGTCTCTTTTTTTCTTTGTTCGATTGTTTTGTGTCTTAAATTCCACGTATGCGTGAAATCATACAGTATTTATGTTTCTGACTTCCTTAACTTGATATTATCCTCTGTGGATCCATCCATGTTGTTGCAAATGCCAAGATTGCTTTTTTTATGGCTGAGTGATGGTCTATCGCGTTTTTTTCTTACGCCGATTCTTTATTCATTCATCTATCAAAGGACACAAAGGCTGCTTCCATAATTTGGCTATTGTAAATAATGCTGCACTAAACATAGGGGTGCATATATGTTTTGGAATTAGTGTTTTCATATTTATTGGGTAAATACTCAGGGGTGGAATTATGGGATCATATGGTAATTCCATTTTCAATTTTCTATGGAACTTCCACACTGTTCCACAATGGCTGTACCAGTTTGCATTCCCACCAACAGTGCCCACAGTTTCCTTTGTCTCCACATCCTCACCAACACTTGCTTCTTTTGTTTTTTACCTGAGCCATTCTGACAGGTGTGAAGTGATCTCTCATTGTAGTTTTGACTTGCCTTTCCCTGATGATAAGTGATGTTGAACATCTTTTCAAGTGTCTGCTGGCCATCTGTGTGTCGTCTTTGGAGAAATGTTCGTGTCTTCTGCACATTTTTAATTGGATTATTTGTTTTACTGTTGAGTTGTATAAGTTGTTTATACATTTTGTATACTACTCTTTATTGGATATGTCGTTTGCAAGTATGTTTTCCCATTCAGTACGTTGTCTTTTAGTTTTGTTGATTATTTCCTTCACGGTACAGAAGCTTTTTATTTTGATGTAGTTCAAAGAGTTGTTTGTTGGTTTGTTTTTGTTTTTGTTTTTGCTTTTGCTTTTTGTTTTCCTTGCCTCAGGAGCCACAGCTAGAAAAATGTTTTTCTAGACAGTGTCAAAGAATTTTACTGCCTGTGTTCCTTTCTAAGCTTTTTATAGTTTAGGTCTCACATTTAGGTCCTTAATCCATTTTGAGTTTACTGTATGGTAACTCAAGTGTAAGAAAGTGGTCTAGTTTCATTCTTTTACATGTAGCTGTCCCATTTTACCAATACCATTTGTTGAAGAGACAAGAACGTCTTGGATATTCGTCGCTGCTTTGTTGAAGGTCAATTGACCATATAATCTTGGTTTCATTTCTGGGCTCTCTATTCTGTTCCATTAATCTTTATGTCTGTTTTTGAGCCAGTACCATACTGTTGTGATTATTTCAGCTTTGTAGTATATCTTGAAATCTGGGATTGTGATACACCTAGCATTATTGTTTTTCTAGGTGGCTTTAGCTATTTGGGGTCCATACAGATTTTAGGATTATTTGTTCTTGTTCCATGAAAAGTAGTGTTGGTGTTTTGATAGGGATTGCGTTAAGTCTTTAGATTCCTTTGGATAGTATGGACTTTTTAAAACTATTTGTTCCTCCAGGGGCACCTGGGTGCCTCAGTCAGTTGAGCATCCAACTCCTAATTTCGGCTCAGGTCGTGATGTCACTGTGAGTGCAAGCCCTGCATTGTGTGTGGCGGGGGAGCGGGGAGGGGGGTGGTTTCTGCGCTGATGGTGCTGGGCCTGCTTGGGATCCTCTCTCTCTCTGCCCCTTCAGTGTTTTTTCTCCCTTTATCAAAATAAATAAACGAACTTAAAAAAATTGTTCTTGGGTTGCCTTGGTGGCTCAGTCGTTGAGCAGCCGACTTCGGCTCAGGTCATGATCTCACGGCTTGTGAGTTCGAGCCCCATGTCGGGCTCTGTGCTGACAGCTCAGAGCCTGGAGCCTGCTTCTGATTCTGTGTCTCTCTCTCTCTCTCTGCGCCTCCCCTACTCATGCTGTCTCTCTCTGTCTCAGAAATAAATAAACATTAAAAAAAATTGAAAAAAAAAATTGTTCTTCTCCACGATTACAGCATTTCTTTCCACAGGTATTTTACTCCTTTCGGTGCAGTTGTAATTGGGATTCTTAATTTCTTTTTCTGCTATTTCATTATTAGTGTATAGAAATGCAAAGGATTTCTGTATATTGCTTTTGTGAATTTACTGAATTCATTTATCAGTTCTAGTAGTTTCTTTTTGGAGTCTTAAGTTTGTTATATAAAGTATCATGTAATCTGCAGATAGTGCAAGTTTCACCTCTTCCTTACCAATCTGGATGATCTTTATTTCTTTTGCTTGTCTGATTGCTTTGGCTAGGACTTCCAGTGCTATGTTAAATAGAAGCGGTGAAAGTGGATATCCTTGTTTTGCTCCTGACTTACAGAAAAAATTCTCAGTTTTTCACCATTGAGCATGATGTTAGCTGTGGATTTTTCATATATGGCCTTTATTATGTGGACGTATGTTCCCTCTCAGCTTACTTTTTTGAGTGTTTTTATCATGAATGGATATTGTACTTTGTCTTGTGCTTGTTCTGCGTCTATTGATGGGGTCAGATGGTTTTTGCCTTGTCTCTTGTTGATGTGAGGTATTTCATTGATTTGCAAACATTGGACCACTCCTGCATCTCAGGAGTAAATCCCGCTTGATTGTAGCGGGGTGCTTCCTCTGTGTTTTCCCCTGAGATGCTTCCATTGGTGGGTAGGCTGCAGTCGGACCACATGTCTGCCCCCAGCCAACTGCTGGGGCTGAAGGAGTACTGGGTATGTGGGGGTTATCTTCCCATTTCCCTGAGACAGGATTCTCTTTGGAGTGGTGTTTTCCCCTTTTGGGCTGTTTTCACAATGCTGTACTTGTGCCAGTGCTTTGGAAGGGCTCTGGACGATGGTGTATTGGATGGGGAAGTTCTACGGGAGAACATGGGGGCAGCGCATTTGGTGCCAGCAAGGTCTGTGCTGTTCCACTGCTGGATGTATCCTGGAGCTGAGGCCTGGCTGGAGGGCGCAGGCCCACAGGAGACTGTGGAGGTGGGGCAGGATGTTAGCAAGCTAGTTGGAAGGTGTTGGCACTGCATTGGTTCTGGCAGGCATCCATGTGTCCAGGCTATAGGGTGGCTGGGGGATGGGAGTGGTAGTGGTGGTGAGGGGTGATGGTGCCCGCCGGCTCTTTGGGTCCTGGAGATGTCTTCTAGAGATCCCTGCCCCTTTAACACCCACCCTGAGACTAGTAAGTAAATCTCCCTGTAACCTGGGTGTTTTTCAGCTTCTTCTATGTAGTTCTCAGCGGGGCTATTTGTTGTGCTGAGCCTTTACGGGTGGGGACTCAGCTTCCTATCACTGTGCAGCTCAGAATAAAGACCACTGATTTTTAAAGTTGCAGGTGTTAAGTCCCACTGATGGTAAGAACTCGAGGAATTAGGCCCCTCTGGTTTTCAAAGCCAAATATTATGGGGATTCATCTTCCCCGTGCGGGTTCCCAGTGCCTGGGTTTACTGGTGTGAGGGTTTGTTTCTCCTCTCCGTGCCCACGGCATCCCTACCTCCCGCAGACCGTTGTGTGGGTGCATTTTGCTGTAGACCAGATCTCTGTCCTTTCTACCTTTTCGATGTGGCCTCTTCTCTACATTCAGCTGTAGAGAGTCTGTTTTGCCAGTCTTTGGGCCACTTTCTGGGTTATTAAGGCTGATATGGGTGTTATCTGGTTGTATCCATGGGCTAAGGTGCACTTAGGATCTTCCTACTCCATCATCTTCCTCAGAAGTCTAACTCTGCCTTTCTTGAAACACACGTCTTTTTTATGTACCAGCAAATGGCCAAAGCTGGGGGGGGGGGGGGAAACATGTAATTCTCTGGTCAGATTCTAATTTCTGTTTCATTATTCCTATTACATTTTTCATGTGTGTTCACTCTCACATTATCTAAGATGGACAGTTCGTCTTATTCTCTATTCAATTTCCCATCACTTTTTTTCCCCTTGTCATTCTCAGCTGATGAGTTTGCCTCTTATTGAGAAGATGTGAGCAATCTGAGAAGCGATTTTACACACCCTCACTACCAAATCTACCAATCTGCTTGCTTCGTCCACCTCTTCTGCTAGTCCAACTGCTGCTTCAGGTGAACTGTCCTTGTTCCTAAGGCCAGTCCCATTCGTTGCTCACTGGGTCCCTTTCTTTATGCTTCGGCAGGATGATTCATTTGTAATCCTCTCTGTTTTCTCTTAATGAAAAATTTCCCCTTCTTTACTTAGTCATCCCATCAGCATAAAAACATGCTCTGATACCATTTAGCGTAAAAGAAGGACTGAAAAACCTCAATAACCACATATGTTCCTGCAGCTCCTTTACCACTTCTCTGCTGCCCTTGATAGCTCAGCTCCTGACGGGTAGTCTACATGTCTCCTCTTCCCGTGTCATCCTGAACTCCGTCCCGTTAATGTTTTATACAGATCATGCTAATGAATTCGTTCTTTTCAAGATCTCCTCCAGCCTCCACGTTACCAAGTACAAGATCCAATCTTCATTTGCATCTTACTTTATCATTTGGCATAGTTGATCGACTCATCCACACTGAAATGATGTCTTCCCTTGACTCCAAGACCTCATTCTCTCAGTTCCTTCTACCTCACTGTCATTTCCTTCTCCTCCTCTTTTCTCATCATCTTGGCATGACATGGGGCTCAGTTTCCACGCCTTTTATCTTCTTTTACCTTCCCTGACTCCCTCGTCTCTTTTGATTCTGTGGTTTTAATACCTATCTCCCCTCCAGACATGGTATTTAAACTCCAGGCAAGGTGCACTATTATGGAAAAACTCAATGTAAAGAGCACCACGTACTGTTGGGTTTTATATTTGATTTTGATTTCATACCCTCACATGCAGGAAGACAACTTTTATCATCTAAGCTAGAAAGTGAATCCTTAAAATATGTTACTAATTCCATTTAAGTTTTTAAGTCATTTGAATATTCTGACAGATGAGGAGAAGCCAATTATACTCACAATTAATTCCAAAAGCGTTAAGATTGAACTTTGGTGAATTTGTTTCATTTCTTCCATAAGAGAGTAAGATCAAGTTAACTTTTTCTGGCAGTACTTTATATGCTAACTATTCATTTTTCTGTCTGAGTGTAGATAGGGGTCTCACTCTTTGTCTTTTTTGCCAAACTTTCCTCACAGCTCTAGGGGAATGTATGCAAAGAGTGCAAAATACGTGAGTCAGTAGTGTGGAGATAGATTACAGTTAAGTAATTAAGTTGCTATTTAAGTAATTAAGGCCGCATACAGGACATGAGGTTTCAAATTGGTTTCTTAAATGTAAATTTTAATCCTTTTACGTTAGATCCTACTCTGCAATGGTATATTAAACTTTGTTTACTGGCTTCTCATGGAAAAACTTGTGTGAACAGAGAAAAATCATTCAAAATTGTAACAGCCTTGAAAATCACAAAGTATGGTCAATAGTTGTCCAGAACCGTGGTGATATTTGTAGTAACCACGCTTGAATGGGGCTCTTGTAAACGGGCGTAATGGGAAGAGCTCTGGACTAGAAATCATGGTACCTATCACCGAATAGTGGCTTTCAACGAATTACTTCTCTGTGGGTACTAGCTGCCTTACCTGAAAAATAATGAGGGTGAACTCAGTGGTTTGTAAGAGTCCATTTGGGGACTTATATCTGATGGACGAGTTTTTTTCTGTTGTTGTGTTTTCCTGTATCTTCAAGAAAATTGAAGAGATTGAACGGGAATTTGTGCCTTTCGTTTTTGTGCGTGTTATAAATTTTGCAGGCTTGGGCTTAGGAGTTCCTCTACTTATGGTGAAAGCAAATCCTGTCTTGATGTTCCCTGAAGTGGAGTCCCTGTTTTCTCTGTCTAGTGCCCTTCTCACTTTACAGGGAAGTGCAATCCTCCCTTTTGCAAATTGCTCATTCTCCTTCCCTAACCATGTAATTCTCTTGATCCTTCAGTGACCTTGAATAATTCATTTCCTCCTTCAAAACGATGATGCAATCCAACTGCTCCAACCCTAGATGACTTTTCTCCTGCTCCTGCGTGATTGGTTGCAGAGTCAGGCATGTGACCAAACTGGGGCATCAACATTTTTCCTAGAATTGTTAAGCTAGGGGTGAAGGCAAAAAGGCTTTTCCTCACATGTGATGAAGTTGGGAAACAGGAAGCAGGTGGCTTCACGTTCTCTTGTCCCCTGCTCTGTAGCGAAAGTTGGTCTTAGAGCACAGTGTGATGCAATGAGAAGTCAAGGGAAGGGACGAGAGCGATGGCCTTACATATTATTTGAACTTGGCCAGCTGAATTACTCTGCTTCCTACAGTTAAAAGAGCCTTCCAAGAATTCTACTTTTTGCTTAAGTTAGGAGTTTAGGTTTCTGTCTTTTGCAACCAAGATTAATTACTGACTTTGAATTTCATAGCCAGTCTGTTGTGGAAATTTGTGGTGGAAGAAATAGTCTTTGTTCTTTCTTTTCTCTAACCTCCCACACACCTTTTTAAGCTGTCAAAATAATTGAGGACATATGGAAGGATTCTGCTGTAAATTAGTATCAATCCTTCAAAAATGGCTTACTATTGTTCTTGTCCATTCTATGCCTTTTCTCTCTTCTTCTGGTAATAGTCCCTGACCCCAGGAATGAGGCTTTGACTCAAGATGCCGTAATTACTTTTTTTTTCTTTTTTTTTTTTATGGCACGGTGATTAGTTCAAGATGCGAGCATATAGCCCAAGGCATACCAACGAGTGCCTTTCTTTGGATGTTTTCAAATTAGACCAGAAGACATGCCTCTTAGACTCTTGGACCATAGAAGTACTATCATATTGGTCTGATATGTTCGTGGCTGTGTTGTCCACACACAGGATTGAAAAACTGTGTCCTTAGTAGGAGAGAATTAAGTCGATTGGCAGATGAGACAAAACGTTTGGAAAGAGTCTCCGTGCTGTGGAGCTTCTGGTTCCACTCGTCACCAGCTCAAGGCCCACCGCCACAGCCATGTTCTTCGGTAGCAGATGCTGAGATGGGATTTGGCATTCTGGGCAGTTTTAGGGATCGGTGCCCATGGATCATACACTGGGAAGTGGGTTGTACATGTTGTCTTGCAGGGGAGGAGTCTTGGCATTGTCTTCAGTGAAGAGAAGAGTGCCAGCTCTTAGTAGGGGTGTGTGGGCTCCTTCTACGGGTTCCAAAGATGCAGAATGCTCTGGGGTTCAAAACTTTGAGGGGCCGTTGCCCTGGTGACCCCCTCCCACATGAAAGTGCCCCGACCAGGTCTTGAGCCTCATGTGCCAGCTTGCCTTGGTTATTTTCCCTCTCTGGAGTCTGATCATTCTATTAAGCCAGAGTCAAATCCACTAATTGTTGTATTGACTTGCTTTTCCTTATGTTGTAGGAAATGCAGCCTCCCTGTGAGGGACCAGAGAGGTTTTCTGCCTTTCGTTTTCATTTCTCACCTGTACCTTTTCATTAACTTTGTCCGGAAGAACAGTTTCAGAGTTCCCACGACCAGAAACATCAGCCTCACCTTGGATCTTGTCAAACACGTAAATTCTTTGGCACCTCCTCAGACCTTCCAAATTAGAAAGATTGTATCAGGGCCCAGAAATCTGTGTTTTACCAAACGTCATTTTGATTCATGGTGAGGTCAGAGCCACGGTGTTGTCGGTATCCCCTGGTAGCCACTGGGGCACATCGCCTCTTAGTTGCAAAGTCCTAGCCCCTGTCAAATACCTGAATATGTCGTGTCACCAGTACTTTCCCTCCTGGTATGCTGTTCCCATTCAGCGTCACTGCTGGTACCAACAAATGCATCTCGGCCTTGTGCAGGGCTGTCCGGGTGCTACCCGCCCAGTGGTTGAGTCCCTTTTTGCAAAGGCTGGTTTTACGTTAGGATTCTACCACTCACTCCCAAAGGAATCCTGACTTAATACACCTGCAACCCTTAAGTGTATCTAGGAGAAATGTATCTTTTTAATCACAGCGTCGACGGTGATCCTTCAGCACCACATAATCATGTCACACACTGCTGCTTGCCACGTGCTTTCCTACGTTACTTCGCGTGGTCCTCGCGGCGAGGCGGGTAGAGCGGATTCTGCCATAGGTGCACACGGCTCTCTGCATCTGTGGATCCTACTGAGTTTTTCTTTTATTATGATATGAAACGTGATCAGGTGAAACAAGGTAGAAACTTCTGGTGGTTCAGAGCAGTGCACGATGCTCCCATTCTTTTCTTGCCTTTAATTGAAACCTGTTCCTGTAACCTCAGGAGGACTGAAAAGATAAAGACCTGTCCTCCAACTTCCTCAGAGGCCTTTTCTGCAGGATTCGCTGTCACGAGCATGACACAGTCTATCCACAAAGCATATGACAGTGTTCAATGACAATATTCCTCACAGGCTCTCCGGGTAGATAGGCAGTTTCCAAATGACACACTTGATCCGATCATTTTGGCACTTTAAATACGAATCACCGCTCTCTGCTGTGATTTCCATCCGTGGCTGAGACAGATGAACTGCTCTGTCCATTGCACGCTGTCTGTACTTTGCATCGACATTCTTAAGCTCCCAGTCGTGCAAACTGAAATCAGTAGGCTTTGCTCCTGCACATGTTTGGTTGCAGGTATTTCCACCAATCCACTAGAAAACATGAGTTTAAACACCTCGGAGGAGACTGGTATTAAGCTAGATATTACGGCAGAGAAAAGCAAAGACATGAGACACAGCCTTAGTCTAAAAAGACTCCCTCTGCTAAGGTGAGTGTCTTAGGTTGGTTCCATAGGTTCTGTGTTCAAGGAATGCTCCTGCAAGTGAGTAATTGAGGTCATGTTATCAGAAAACCCTTCAAGGGAGTGAGAGAAACCAGACAGAACGGGAAGAAGCCAGACAGAAGGGTGGTTTTAGAAAACATCTGGCCTGGGATCGTTCTCATCACAGAACCCTGGAGAGTGGATCGTATGGCGGAGTTTGTCCTTCACAGAGAAGAGGGGACGAGGCTGTTTTACCTCTCGCATTAGTCACTGGCTATGGGTTGCCTCCAGGGAAAGGAGGCACAACACCCCAGATGTCTTCAGTAGAGACAGCGGCTCCTGTCAGCCAAGGACACTCTTCTGGAGAAGGTGGCAGGCATGAAACTTTCATAGCCAACCCCCCTAGTAGCTGAGCAAAGGGGGATCAGGGAAGCAACAGCTTCTCGTGTAGGAAAAATAATTACCTGTATTTCTAGCAATAATGATAGGGCTGTTAATAGCAAACGGTTATACGGTCTTTAATACATGTGAGACATCATTTTGAAAGCATCATAGCTATAGACTCAGTTAGTCCTTAGGACACTCCTGCGAGGGTAGGTAGTAGTATTATCCCCATTTTACAGGTAAGGAAACTATGAATGATCATGACCCTGGAAATGACAATAGGAAGCGAGGGAAAGCAAAACCCAGGCACCGTGGAGAACGCAATTCAGGCGATATGCCTGTGGGCAAAAGTGGCTAGCCCTGGTGTTTGAAGGATGACTATCCAGATAGGGTTCTGACACAGGTAAGAATCAAGAAGTACACTGATGAGGAGGAAGATGTTGGCAGGAAGACTCTTCATAAAATACGCTTACCAACAATATAACTACATTTCCATAATAACCTGATAAGATAAGGATTTGGATTTTAGAGAAAACCAATAATCACAGTATTTGTGATCAGCTTCACGGCACTCGGGAGGGGGGGGTCTGAGTAGCTCTTTACTGCCCACATGGGAATAGAGCGTTTTCAGCTGTGACAACTAAAAGACTAGGTTCAATGTTTGAAGACTGTACGGATTGAATCGTGTCCTTGTACAAGTCAGGTGTTGAAGTCCTAACCGTCCTTGTGACTGTTCTCGCAGGCAGGGCTTTTAGAGAGGTAATGAAGGTCAAATGAGCTCATAAGGTTGGCCTGAATCCAATATGTCAGGTGTCTTGAGAAGAGGAAGAGACGTCAGAGATGTGCACACAGAGAAAAAGTCCTAGGTAAGCAACATGAAGCCAGTGTTAAAGAGAACCAGTGACTGAAACTGTCATCACTAAGTACTTTGAATGCACCATTGGGCTTTAGAATATAGCGAATCTATACATGTAGTTCAACCTGATACATTAACTGTATTAGTTTGCTCGAGCTGCCATTCCAAAGCACCACAGATTGGGTGGCTTTCACAACAGAAATTAATTTTCTCACAATTCAGAGAGTAGCAGTCGAATATCGAGGTTTTGGGCAGGATTGGTTTCTCCTGCGGCCTCTCTCCTGGGCTTGTGGACGGTGTCTTCTCTCTGTGTCTTCTGCGTGTCCTCATCTGTCCTTAGGAGGGCACCACTCATATTGGATTATGGCCTACCCTAATGGCCTCATTTGAGGTTAATTACCTCTTTAAAGACTCTGTCTCTAAATATAGTCCCATTCTGAGGTTAATGGTGGTTAGGACTCCAAC
This sequence comes from Panthera pardus, assembly GCF_024362965.1. Taxonomy (NCBI): domain Eukaryota; kingdom Metazoa; phylum Chordata; class Mammalia; order Carnivora; family Felidae; genus Panthera; species Panthera pardus. Next base: position 113,506,887 of record NW_026526732.1, on the reverse strand, counting down.
GTACGAATTTTGGAGTGGGGCACCATTCAGCCCGTAACACTGGCCGTTTCTGAAACATAACCTCCGAGTACTTTGTACACGTGATGTGTTCCTCTCCTGAGAAAATTGGCTGCAGATGTTTCCTTTTGTATTCGTTGGTTTGCTTTGTACCAAGTGACTTTGCTAAGAAAGCTACAGCTGATTGGATCGGCGGCTGACTCAGAGATCATTGCGAAGAGGGCTGGCCTCCTATGAGAACTCTCTCTAACAATGCTGCTTGCATTTGAGCAGAGAAAATCAACCACACATACTTTTTGTCTTGGTGGCTTTGAATCCATAGCATACGAAGAGAAGATAGAAACAGGAGGTAAAGCAGAGACAGAGAGATGCTGAATCCTAGGAATGGTGGGGTGATGGGCACAGCAGCCACAGATGCCTCTGTGTTGAAATCAGCCTCTTTGTTGCCTGGGCTTCCTCTGCATCGATGTGTGTCACTAGTTACTGGTTGGCTTAAGCCAATGGAAGGCACTGCTAAGAAATTTGATTTCAGGTAGAAGGGGACAGCCACGGTATTTTTCCCTCTCCTCCTGTCCCAGCTGGTGTCTCGGGCAGAGACTATGTCATCTTCATGATTCTAGCTCTGCCTGAGAGCACCTTCTTTGATAGTCAGACTTTCCTTCCATGGTTCCATTTTCCTTCAGGTGGCTGCCCTTTGGGGAGTCTAGTAATGCTGTCTTCTCCCTTTGTCTCTCCGGCCCGCAGGATGATAGCAGATTTTAGCTGTTTTTAATGAGCACAACCATCCCTCACGGGCTTCTCACCTCTTTCATCATTTGTGACACCAGTTCTTCTATTAAATTCCTCATACTTGAAATTCCTGTAGTAATTTCTGGTTTCCTGACTGGACCACAGTTCCATCCTTTTCTAAGGCGATGAATTCAAGAGTCGTCAAGACAACACCTATTCCACCCTTTAATACGAATAGCATTCTGTTTGTAATCTTTGGTGTGCATTGCCTAGGTCGTTTTTGGCGTTTCTTTGCTGTCTCGTAGGGCCTCACAATACATATCCATCATTTGAGAAAGCTTAAGCCTGTCTGATTTTTACAACCTGGCAGATTCCAGCCTAACTAAAGCAATAATCTCTGAGGGAATAGCACTCTTATCAAAAAGGCAAATTATTTAATCACAGGGTCATAGAAAGGTTAGGATCAGGGCAGGTCCTAATAGCAATCTTTGTATTTACATGGATGTTTATCCCATCCAATTACCTCCTGGAATTCTTAGACTGGGCTCCAATAGGTAAGGCATACTTAGTTAGAATAGGGACCAATTTCACAGGTACTGTAAAATTCCTTTAAGATTATACCCCTTTAAGTTACTCAAACCATAGAGATGGTGAAGGTTATGTTTTTTATTATCCATATTCCTATTAAAGCCTCAGAGGTAACCCTTATAATACTGTTGGAGCAGAATCATGGAAAAATCTTGCATAGCAGCCTGATCGAAGGGGTTGGGGGGGGGGGCAGAGGCAACCTAGGACCAGCACAGCTGTAATTTTTTTAAAGATTCATAGAGGATGCTTATATATATATCCAATGCTGAGAAACTCTTGTATAGACTGGTAGAATGATACAATGTCCTTCAACATTTTTCTTCCCAATAATCTTTTAGGTGCGTGGATTTGCATGCTCTAAGTTGACACATGGCATTGAAAGCATATTTGGAGAAATAAATATCATTTGTCATTGTTTCAAATTAAATCCATGCAGGGGCGCCTGGGTGGCTCGGTTGAGTGTCCGACATCGGCTCGGATCATGATCTCGTGGTTTGTGAGTTCGAGCCCTGCATCTGGCTCTGTGCTGTCGGCTCAGAGGCTGCTTCTGATCTTCTGTTCACCCCTCTTTCTGTCCCTCCTTGCTTTCACTCTCTCAAAAATAAAACATTAAAAAATTTAAAAAAAAAAACCAACAAAAACAAAAACCAAATTAAATCCATGCAAAGGACTTTAGGATGTTCTGTGAGACACCCAGGAAGAGAGCATGAAGTTAAGGTGTCTGTGGAACAGCAATCCCAGAGACCTTAGTCCTGAGTTTTCCAGGCGGTTATAACAGTGCTACTTAGAAAATCTCCTCATTAAATCAAATGATAGGAGTTTCCATGTCGCGGTCGGGACTGTTGCTCCCTGCCAGATGATAAATTAATGCTTCTTGTAACACTACTCTGCTGGCAGGGGCCGGGACAACCCCCACCGCACATCATGGTGAATGCACTGACCCCAATCCAGCTGAACAGCAGAATGACCTTCGAGGCAGCCAGAGCTGCTTACGGTAGAGACTTAGGAGTAAGAGGAATGAACCAATTGTCTTAGGCGTGGGCGGACAAGAAGAAAAGCATGGCCCCTGAGAAGGAGCTAGGGCTTTGAGTCTCCTTCCTGGGGGAGACCAGCTTGAGCTAATCTGCTCTCCCAGTTCGTGTCAGAGAGGGGAGGCGAACCCCATGCGAGGCAAGGATGATGATCTTGGATAGGATTTCACTTGTCCTGCTTCGTGGAAGGGGCACATTCCAAGGGAGTGAGAAAATCATGAATTAGGAGGCACAAAGCCTTTCCCCACTGACTGCCACCCTGTGGCAATGGATTTGGATTCAGTTTGCGCAGAAAGCCAGACTGTGGCATCTTTGGGGGAAAGGATTTACCTTCCTAACCTTCCTGACCATTGGAATCCAAATGGACAGGAGAGGGAATGGTGCCAGGAGTGTGAGAGGTTTCACGGAATCTGGGACCACCTGTTTTTTTTAAATGTCAGTTTTATGTCCTTCTGTTTTGTGTGTGTGTGTGTGTGTGTGTGTGTGTGTGTGTGTTTTAATGGGTGCTTCTTTCTTATAAAAGGAAAATGCAAAGTCATATAGTGTGCCAGTGTATTTTACTTCTATGATCACCGATTGAAATGATCTGTGTGCCGTTATTTAATATTAATGACACCATGGTGGTTAAATGGATGATATTTTACTAACTTATTTGGAAGAGTTATTTGCAGTTATTTTATTAATGTTTTTCTATTTAGGGTATAAGGTTAGGAAGATAAATCACTATGTGTTGATGAGGAAAATAAGGGCAGGGCTCTGTAATTTTTTTTTCCTTGAACTTTCATGCTTTCAGTGAAAGAACCTCAAGGCATATGCTTCTTTGAGATAAAATACATTTTGCATACTGTCTTCCCCCTCACAACCTGGGCCTCTGCCTCACCCCGTCGGATGTTGGCTCCGGGCATGTCTTATCTCTTCCTAACATGCATCCTGCCATGTTCTATTCCTTAAATGAATGGAAACCTTGTTTAAACAGGGGAGGACTCTAATGATCACCTCACCTGTGTAAATGACTGCATGAGCGGGCTTCGGTCATCATCATTAAAAACGTGTTTACTCGACAAGTTCTGCTGTATGAGTGACTCTATAAGAATTCTCCACAATAGTTATCCGGAGATGGAAATATAGTTAAGTGACTACTTCCATGTGTATTTTAAAATGAAAGGTGGCAGTTTAATAAAATGGAAAAGGAGTGAGTTTGGGAGTTAGAGCTTACTTCTGAGTCTGCGTTTTCCATTGACTCCTGATGTAACCTTGGGCAAGATATATGACCTTGTGCAGGCCTCAGATGCTTCGTCTATAAACTGAGAATAACATCCACTTTATTAAGATTGTAGCAGGAAAGAGATGCTCCACGAGAACACCTGACAGAGTTGGCACAGAGTACGAACAGAAACACAATGTTTTGCTTCTTTTTAGTGTTTTCATTTCCCTATTTTTTATTCTTCTTTGAGAATTCGTGGGTAACACTGTGTTTGATTACACAGAGGTTTGCGACGGACTTTGTATCTTCAAGGGGCGCCTGGGTGGCTCAGTCAGTTAAACGTCTGACTCTTGATTTCAGCTCAGGTTGTTATCTTACCATTCATGAGTTTGAGCTCTGAGTCAGGCTCTGCACTGACTGACAGCACGGAACCTGCCTGAGATTCTCTCTTTCTCTGCCCCTCCCCTGCTGGCGTGTGCGTGCACGTGCACGTGTGCAACAAATAAATAAACTTTAAAAAAAGTGAGTCAAATTTGCACTTTCTTAAGAGAACAGACCAACAGAGAAACTTCAGTAAGCAAACAGCTGTGGAGCTGGCGGGTCAGAGGATGTCCTCTCAGCTCTGGTGATTTTTGTCTTGCCATTTTGATCATTTAGCGTCATCTTTTTATTTTAATTTTAAATCGACTGAATGTTATTAAAATGAGCATGTTCTAGTTTCGTGGCAAATTTACATTGTAGAAAGGACTCAATGGGTGGCAACATACTGAATACTTGCAAAAATGATTTGACAAGTTCAGTTCAAAAAGAAAGGGGCGCGGAGCGCCTGGGTGGCTCAGTCGGTTAAGCGTCTGACTTCGGCTCAGGTCATGATCTCGTGGTCCGTGAGTTCGAGCCCGGCGTCAGGCTCTGTGCTGACAGCTCAGAGCCTGGAGCCTGTTTCGGATTCTGTGCCTCCCTCTCTCTCTGCCCTCCCCCATTCATGTTCTGTCTCAAAAATAAATAAACTTTAAAAAAAATTTTAAAAAAAAAGGGGGCATAAGTGATGGGCCAAAAAAAAAAAAAAAACAACCCCAAACCCTGACGGGCATGAATTCAAGCTGCTCGACTTTCTCAGAATGACCGATGTACAGTTTTAAAGGGCCCACATAAAGAGCTCTTTCTACAGAGGGTACTAATGTTATGATATCACTGCAGCTGGTGAGGTCAGCTAAGACATTGGCTAGGTAACAGAAAACATGTTGCCTGGCTTCATTTCCTTCTAAACAAGGGCATATTCCATATTTTGAACAGAATACCTATCATTTCACAGATCTTAAAAGAAACTTGGTTTGGGAGCAATGTGATGTAGTAAAAGGATATGAGTTTTGGAGTCAGATCTGTCCAACTGAGGTCATATACCAGCTGGACATATTTGAGGAAGTCATTTATCCATCTGTGTCTCAGTGTCTGAAAAACGGGGACTGTGCCATCCAACTCACTGGCTGGTGGTGAGAATTTAAATGCGATACTGCCTGTGGAAGTGTCTGGTATATACTATATTCCCAATAAGGGTCGCTCTGTGTGTGTGTGTTTTAACCGATATCCTCATTTATAATTTTAACGGTTCAAACAAACCCCTACAGCCAGGGAGATTTGGAAATCTCACAGAGCTCCCCTGAAGAAACCTTTTAAGGACTCCTGTGAAATAGTATCACGAACATATGGAGTAGATTTCCAACTTGAACACACTGTGCCCTCAGGATTAAGATTAAAATTATTGACTTTTACCCACCCTGGAAAGTCTGACAGGAGGGCAACACATTTGACCCCTCACAAACCCGACTGGCTTTGCCAACACCAAGGAGCCACAAAATGTTAGATGGAGAAATGTGCCTGCTTCCAAGCCTGCAGAACTCCTCTGATTAGAAGTTCAGGGTTCTACATCCAGGTGACCTCTTGCGAGACTGACCGTGGCGGCTTCTTAATACCGTGACCGTTTGTTTCCTTCTCTCTTCCGTTTACATTGTTGATGGCGGTTCTCGGAGACGAAATCACTAGCTGAAGCAGAGCGTTTTCCCCAGCACTAACTTGTTAGCTCATTCCCAAAGCTCTGCTACAGTTGGATGAGGTTCACTTGCTTCTGAGAGGCTGTTGTTTGACGTTTGGATTCCATTCACATGACTTTATCCTTCATAACTCACAGATGATCATTAATAATAAATGCTGTCATGAGTATGTTATGTGAAAAGTGAGATTTAAGAGGCTGGATTTCTAAGGCAAGACCGATGGGGCTGTAGTGGGACATTGAAGTTATAAGGAAACTTCTTGCCTCTCTGAATTAGACTATTAATTATGTCCAATCTCTTTCTCGATCTCTCTGACGGGCCCTCTCAGTGCAGTTGCAGAATAGAATTAGAGATTTAAAAAATGTCAAAACCAAGAGTTCATTAGTCCAGCTTGCTAAATCCACTGGTAAGATAACAGATGAAAATATTTTCTTTGAAGGGTGTTTTTCAAAACCTACAATATCACATTAAAGATAACAAGACTGTATTAATATACGAAAGGTTACTCGAGGCCAAGGCCGGATTTCAGAATAGGAAAGTAAGGTGCTTATGTGTGCATTGATTGTCAGGCAACTATGACTTAGTGGGAAACAATTTGAATTAAAAAACTAAAATTCAACTCACGTTTTTACTACTTATGTGACTTAGTTGCTTACCTGTACAAAGCTTTAGTTCCATTATCTTATGAATGAAAATAAGGATATCACCATATAGGAATGTTGTAATAAATGTGTAGAATATCTGAGGCAACCCTAAAATGCAGTATGTCCTCAATAAAAATTATGAACACTCATCATATCCAAAAATATATTGTGGGTTTGAATCACCATGATTCACAAAAACTATACTCGTTGAGAGACAGAAATGATAGATAATTCTAAATGCCCTGCTACTCGTCCAAGGTTACAGAGTGACCTTGCCAATTTGAATGGCTAAGGTCTTGGTGTGCCCAGTATAACAAAATGACATTAGATAACACCAGTCTGGGTCACGAAGTGATAGAACGTAATGGTGGTATTGTGGGGTTTCGCGCTAGGGAACCTGGGTTTGCATCCTGGGCATCGGCTTCGTATTTGCGTAATCACTTAAAGCTTCACTTTCCACATCTGTGAAACGGTGATAATAGTAATGAATCTTGGGGTTGTTGTGAGGATTATAGGAAGCAACTCAATCAAAATGCTTAGCCCAGTTCCAAGCCCAGAACTCTCTCTGTATTTGTGTGTGTGTGTGTGTGTGTGTGTGTGTGTGTGTGTGTAAATTGTGGCAATATGCACACAACATAAAAATTTACTGTCTTAACTATTTTTTTCCATCCTAACTATTTTTAAGTGCACAGTTCAGTGGTATTAAATATACGGACAACGTTTGACAACTTCACCACCAGCTATCTCCATAGTGTCCTCAAGGTCTATTCATGTGGTGTGTACATACCACATCTTGTTTTCCGTCCGTCGATGGAGCTTGGTCGTTTTTACCTATCGTGAACAAGTTGCTATGAACAGGAGTACAAAAATATCTTTGAGCCCTGGCTTTCAGTTCTTGGGGGTATATATTCAGAAGTAGAACTGCTGGATGATATGCTAATTCTATTTCTAAATAGTCGAGGCATTTTCATGCTTTCTTCTCCATAGTGGCTGAGCCATTTTGCATCAGCACCAACAGCACTCAAGGGTTCCAATTTCTCCATGTCCTCATCAGTACTTGTTATTTTGTTTTGTTTTATAGTAGCCAACATAATGGGAGTGGTGTAGGTAAATAATATATTTTTAAATAGCGAGTTCGTATTATTATGCGTGTGATTGTCTCTTTGGACTATGGTTTATAATTCACATTGTCCAAATTCCTGGGCAGTGATTAATCCTGGGAGGGTAGACAAGTTAGGCATTAGGACTAGGGAGAGGAGATTCTTCAACAATAGACACGTGTCTGGAGTGGAAGAGGCTAAGAATTCTAAGGTATGGGGTGAGTGAAGTAAGTCAGAGAAAGACACATGCAGTAAAACCTTGGTTTGTGAGCAAAATTCGTTCTGAAAACATGCTTCTAACCCAAGGCACTTATATATCAAAGCATATTTCCCCATAAGAAATACTGGAAACTCAGTTGATTCATTCCACAACCCAAAAAAGTATATGTATAAAAATGATTACTGTAACGTAACACAAAATAATAAAGAATATACAAAATATAAAGAAAAATCAACCAACTCACTTGCCCTTACCTTTGAAAACCTTTGTGACTAGTGTGAGGGAGATGAGAGAGGAGGTTGTTGTGTAGGACGACTTTCGTTATCACTAACAGAATCACTGCTACCCCTTGGCTCAATGGAATCTTCTTCTGCATGAGGGCCATTTTATATGCTCACATGGATGTTGACTACAGTGCAGTATTAATAGACTCTCGTCATATACTGTATTTAATGTAACTGGCAATGAGGCAGCAGAGGGAAGGGTCTCTATCTGCAGGCAGCCTGACCTAGAAGGAAGCAAAGGGTTCCTAAGCTCACTCTTTCTGGAAAAGCAAGGGACTGTCCACAGGTGCTTGGAAGTAACAAAAACTACACTAGTGCCAGTTGGGGCACCTTCCAATGTCCTGAAAAATCCCTGATTTCTGCCAAACACCTTGGCCTGAGACCGAGCATCCGAGCATGGGAGATGATCACCCAAAATCCCGCAGAGAGAGAGAGAGAGAGAGAGAGAGAGAGAGAGAGAGGAGAATCAGTGGCTCAGTTGTGATCGTGTGACTTTCAGCATCACGTACGACTCGTAGTGCCAGACACCGCTCGTTTATCAAGTTAAAGCATATCAGAAATGCTTGCTCGTCTTGCAGAACACTCGCAGAACAAGATACTCCCAATCCAAGGTTTTACTGTATATGATTTCACTTGTATGTGGAATAAAATAAACAGAGTAGACTCTTACATACAGAGATCCAACTAATGATTGCCAGAGGGGAGGTTGGTGGGGGTGGGGGATGGGTGAAATGGGTGAAGGAGGTTAAGAGGTGCAGACTGCCGGTTATTAAGCAAGTAGGTCACGTTGACGAAAACTACAGCGCAGGGAATACAGCGAGTAACACCGTGATAACATTGCGTGGTGACTACACTCGTCGTGGTAAACTTGGAGAATTGTGCTGCACACTGTGTTGTGCGCTTGAAACTCACATAACGTTGTGTATCACCTACACTTCAGTAGTGAGTTAAAAAAAATCTAAGGAGGAAGGGGCGGAAGGAGGAAATAAATCCCTTCGGGAAGAGATAAATTACCTTTTCCTGGCTGTACTAACCCAAGCTATGGCTATAACTCTCATCTTAATTTAATCAAGAAGATATTTCTTTTGGTTCTACGTTGTGGAACTTTGGAGTTCTAGAGATGAGCATCCGAGTGGCCCCCCTGGTAGGGAGGTGGCAGGGTGGCTGTGACGGAGAGTTTGCTTCGTAAGTTGCAGTGAGACCCTGCCGGCGAGCACAAGGCAGCGAGCCCACTCTCCTGACATCTGTGGTTTCTGAGATTGGGTTGAGAGATGCGTCTGAGCTGCTACCAGCTCCGGGTAGGGCAACAAGCGGGTCTCCAAGAAAATCCATTTCTGTGACCCTAGGAATCCTAAAATTGTAGCAGGAGGTTGTACTAGACAAAGGATGAGAAGCCCTCATGCTCCCCTGGGCAAGTGGAGGCTCAGAGAGCTCCCAGACTCCAGGCACTTACAAATGTGACGTTACGGTAGAAATGGAGATAGAGAAACGTGTACAAGATAGTTCTGTCTATTAATGCACTCCGTGTGTGGATTCATCCAGAAGTGGATGTCTTAGACGAGCCATAGCCCCGAGTATGGCAGCTTTGGCCGACGTATGGCCTTTGGTTCTCCGTGACCACACTATACATCCTCCCAAACAGCAGGGAGCCTCTGGGTACCCAGCTCAGTAAAACCGTGCTCCTCGAATTTAATGATCATCTGATTCTATTAGAGGTGGAGTGCGAACGTAGGTGTTACATTCCCAAGGTTGAGAAGTGGATCGAGATGTGTAGAGAAGAGCGTAACTCGGACAGAATGCTCCCGAAGTCTTGAGCTCCAGTCCAGACTCCGCGATTTCACTTACTGGGTAGGTGATCTCTGTCAATTTACCTCACTCTTCTGAGCCTCAGTGTCCTCAAGTCTCAAATGATGGTGCATAATAGTACTAAAAATACACATAGACAAACAGCTACAGCAGCATGTGTTTAATACTCTGGTAAGAATTCTGAGCGTTGCAGAAGAAATGTACACAAGTGTGGCAGATTACATTTTCAAAAGCAGCAACAGTGTCCTCCCATCTCGCTTGCTCATCTACTGTGTGACCTTAATACTCTCTGCATTAAGGGTCAGACATCTGTGCTTCTCCCCCCTTGAGTCTGGGCTGGCTTAAGACTTGCCGTAGCCAGTAGAATGTGGGGAGGTGATGTTGTGTGAGTCCTGAGGTGAGGCCAGGAAGGGCATCGTGGATTCCACCTTGCTTGCTGGAACTTCTCCCCTTGAGGTCTTTAGTCTTTGTGTAAGCGATCCATTTGTCCCAAGGCCTCTGTGCTGTGAGGAAACTCAAACTAGCTCAGGCAGAGACACCACAGGGAGAGCTCTTGAGACTTTTTGGAGAGCATAAGAGATACCTGGCCACGCCCTCCCTAATGGTTGCATCCCCGCTGATATTCTAGCAACAGCCCCTTTCTGACTGCAACCATGGGAAAGTTCCTGAGTGGGCACTATCCAGCTGAGCCCTTCTTGAATTCTTGGCCCACAAAGTCCTGGGGCAAACAGATGGAGGGTATGAGCCGTTATGTTTGAGGTGTTGTTACTGTTCAACAAAAGAGATCAGAACGGTAGGGCCCCTAACCTAGACTTGTAGGATCGGGAAGCCTTCCTCAGAAAAATAACATCAGAAATGACATCTTGAGGATAAGCAAGGTTAAGCGGCTGGGTGTGGTGATGGTGCTCCAGTCAAGGACCCAAGCTGAGGGAGAGTGCCCACCGTACAGAGCCCATGGAACATTAAAGGGTACTTAGGTGTTGTTTGAGCTTGCCAGAGAGGAGACAGAGAGGGGCAGGAGAGTCTCCGTGTGGAAGTAATGAGGGTATGGACGGTCACTGAAGGAGCTGGAAGGGGGTGAGGAATAACTGGAAGGGTAAGAGAGTAGAGCCCCTGAGGCAGCAGCGACGAGCAAAGGCATTTCCGTGTTGTGCAGAGCAAGCAAAGCCCATGAACGAAGACCGGGAAAGGGTAGGCAAAGAGGTGAGAGAAAAGCCAGAGTGTGGGGTCCAATCAGAAATGAGACGATTGTAAATAGCTGTCCTTGGTATCTGATAGCTACTGATTGGTCAGGGCAGCGAAGATCTAGGACACGTGTCTGGTTTTGAGTTGCACGAGGGGTGAATGACATTGGCGACGGCAGCTTCGGTGCAGGAGCGGGGACAGGTCATGTTGCTGTGAGTTGAGTAGAGACGGGGTAAGAGTGTCATGTCAGCGCTGAGAAAGGGGCCAGTGTAGTTTGGCTCAAGAAGGACGGGATGGACGGAAAGAAGGCAAACTCTGGCTGTGGAACTTACACGACGGTGGAGAGGTTCTACCTTCACACTCTCCTCTATACGGTCGCAGCCGCTTGAGATGTGGCTAGTGCCACTGAGGAATGGAGCTTTAAGTTTTATTTAAGTTTAATTGACTTGATTGAAAAAAATACATGCGACGAAGGGTGATCGTGGAAGAGAGGGCGAAGAGTACGGGATCTGTAGGAAGAGAAAGAGATTTTTTGAGGGAGTTTTTGTTTTTGTTGCTGTTAAGATAGTAGAGACTTGTGCACTTTTTGTTTTAACGTTTATTTTCGGAGGAGAGAGAGACAGGGGCGAGTGGGGAAGGAGCAGAGAGAGAGGGAGACACAGAATCCGAAGCAGGCTCCAGGCTTCGAGCTGTCAGCACAGAGCCTGGCGCAGGGCTCGAACCCACGAGTCATGAGATCCTGACCCCAGCTGAAGTCCAATGCCCGCTTGACTGAGCCACCCAGGCGCCCCGAGACTTGGGTACTTTTAAATACCGGTGAGTATTAGGCGGCAAAGAGGAGCATTTGAAGTTGCAGGGCAGGAGCAGGGAAGGAATCAATATGGTCTCTTGAGGAGAAAGGTCGTCGGTTGATGGGATCTAAAGCCGAGACGTATGCCTTGGCTTTTTGGAATGCTCGGGACCAGGGGCCGTGGGAGGGAAGAGGGAAGGGAGTGTTGATGGCTTTGGATGCCGTCGGGTGTGTAGGCCGGTGGCGGGAAGCGGAGTGGGTTTCCAGCTGATGGATTCCGCGTTCTCTGCGGGGTGGGAATTGAGCTCATTTGTTGCCACGGAGGGGAAGCGTGGTGAGGTGGAGGTTTCAGAGAGTTGGGGACATTTAAAACAGCCTTGTGGAGAAGACGAAGTTGCCCAGTCTGTCTCAGATGCAGAGAACATCTGCGCCCTCAGGCTTTCGGATTCTGCAGCCACGGTTACTACTGACGCTGTTGCGACACGGGCCCACCTACGCCTGCCTCCTAGCACCTCGTCTCCGGACACTTGTCACCTCCATCTTTTAGCGTATTTATTCACCTGCCGGCTGTGTTGCTCTTGGTCAATTCCAGGTGTGCAGGACCCGTCACCTAAATTCATCCCTATTTCCCTGGCGCGCGTAGCACGATTCTGCTCCCACCGAGGAGGCTCGGGAAATGCTTGCTGAGTGAGGGAATGTGTGAGTGAAGAAAGAAGAGATGCATGGCGCTCAGGAAAACCCCTTCTCTGACTCAGGTTCACCTTCCTCATTCATATGCATGATTGGCTTCATTTCTATTTCACATTTCTGGCTTACACATAGCTGGAGCCTCTCCCTGTTCTAATGATGCTTCAGAGAGGCATAATGTAAAACCAACCGAAGTGATGCCGTATGGAAAAGAAGGGCTGCTATTTTTGAGACTGTTTTTTTTTTTTTCCTTGCTAAAAATCTTTATTTTTGTGGAGTCCAGACATGGCCTGAAAGCTGACACTTGCGGGGGGGGGGGGGGGTTCCTTTTTCCCCAGTGTAACTGACCTCACAGAGTTCCTGCTCTTATCCCTCATTCTCCAGGGTATAAACAAACACTGGGATTGGCCAGAGCCCTGACCTTCCGGATGATGAAGGCTCACTGGGGTTAAATTCTAACCAAGATCTTTCCCCTGGGTCTCAAATTCTATCATGTTGTGCTATATTTACCAATGATGTTACACTTTATCTTTATCTTAGCCAATATTTAACTTTTGTGGAGGGAAAACATGTCATGAATGCATTACTCATAAGTTTCCATATTTCCCAAAGATTTTGGCAAGTGGCAGAGATGAAACTTCTGGGGTCCTATTAATACAGTTGAACTGAAGCCAAGTGCCAAATTTTAGCGAATTCAGAGGGGTAGAAATGGGTTTGTGTAGAGGCTAGCGGAAATATGCTAAATGATTTCACATGGCTGGTTGATCAGTTATCAGCCTTTCCGTCGCAATGGTCTTCTTAGCTTGGGAATCAAATGGTTGTTAAAACAGGCAATTAAGAATGAAGAAAATGGGTCTTATTCACTGAAAATATGGGGAGCTCACCTCTTTTTTCCCCTAATTCCAGTCTCTGTTCAATTAAATATATAGCTGCCAGTGGGAAGATGTAAGGATGGACTGAAATTTTTCATCATCCCATTTTTGTGCTAACATGTAAGCTTCTGAACCGGAACATCTTTGTGCGAATAAAATACCTCTTGGCACTGGTGGCTTGGGGGCTGCCGAAACCCATAGTGTTTTAGAAAACTGAAATAGGCTGTTGAAAGAAGAATTTTTATTGATAAACACCCTTTAAAATTCATTATTTATACCGCAAGCTGAAATCCGACCATAGAAGCTCTTCTCTTGATTTCCCAAGCGACCTCATAAAAGGTTTGGGCTAACGTTCTGTAATTCCAAAATCCAAAGAAAATAAATTTTATCCAGATGCTGGGCTTGGGGATGTGTGTTGCATTACCAACAAAACCGAATATTTGTTTTTTGGAAAATCTTACTACTGTATATAATTTAAAGTAAAGGTTATATCTGTTTCTTCTTTCTTGTCCAGTTTCTTGTTTTCAGCCTCCAATGCCACTTTCCCACTTCTGAGTCTCTGGCCTTTCCATGTTTGTCGACAGTGTGCATGATTAAAATGATATTTTCATATTTCAATGTAGTTGGAGCTCCTTAAAGCAGGGGGTTGTAAGTGCAAAAAAAAAAAAAAATAGATATGCAGTTCCCTAATGGCTTATTACCATCACATTTGCAATTCAGATCAGCTTCTAAATTGACTGAAATTTTTAAACACATAGCAGGCAGTTTAAACTAATGATTGTCTGGAGGTTCACATCTGACATGAACTAAGCTTCTGTTCAAAACAAATTGCAAATAATTCCTCCCTTAGAGTCAAAATGTCACTTTTAAAACTCCATGTTATTGCTAGATTTTTGTCAGTTACATACAAAAAAAGAAAATCTGCTTTTATCTGGAGTATTCTACCTTTGAAAGGACGGAGTGACACCATTTTCCTATTAAAAAAAATAACACAACAACATGTATCTGTATATATGGCTCTTCTACATCAGTTTCACTAGGAATCGCCCCCCTCCTCCCCCACTTCCCCCTTCAAAAATCCTAATTGTAAAGTAAAATACCCTTGGGGCAGTGGTAGGCCCAAGTTGCTTAGCAACCCTCAGCAGGTAGCGGGATTCAGCTGCAGCTGTTCTGATTCTTTCCTAAAGAACCTTCTTATTACTGTTTGTGTTAATCTTTAACCAGGCTTTTAAACTGCAGTCTTTCTCTCGCGTCTCTTGTTGTTAGATTGAGGGGGCCTACTCAAATGTTGTCCCAGAGGTAATGGTATTAAGGGTGGCTGTTGAATGTTTGAAGAGTGATAAGCCCTAAAAGGAATTAGAATTGCATGTTCCAACTCACCTTCTTTTACATTCTTCAAAAATATCGTGAAAATTCTACCCTAATAGAAACAACGGTTGGTGTTGACACACAGCCTAAACCCGCTTTTGCTCCCCGGCTTATAACTAAGGTGAGGCCGCTTCACTCTAACCGTTCGTTTTCAAAAGCCCCACCTTTTCCTGCAAAGACCACTTAAGGAATTCATTTAGAAGTTGTAGATAGCGGTTAGACTGATTCCTAAGTCTCTTGATTTAATTATGGGAGAGCTAGGTATGGATGGGTGGGTATAAAGACAGATTTAATAGGGCACTGGTGGATCTCCCTCTTCAAGGAGGTGTTTCTGTTGGGGGGCTTCCTTGGACTTGAAGTTGACCAGTTCTTCAAGGATAAATCAGTGTTATGTGACAGGGAGGCACATTTAACTTTAATTAGCATGGGGACCTCATCGTTTCCGCTGTTATGAAGTTTGGGCAAATTTCAGAGACCGCCCACAGCTGTTATTAGCCAGTGGCGGTAAGCTCATAAAACATTTTAAAATAAGGCTCTTTCTCCATTTCCGTTAAGCAACACAAGACAAAGTGAAGAAGGTCTTTTCTGAGGTCTTTTTACTCCCTTTCGCTCAGTAGATTAGAAAAAAGAAATCTTCACGGATGATTCACTCCCAGGACCTTCACTCCATGTCATTTAAAAGGAATTTAGGCCTTTTTCCATCATAGCATTTGGTTACAGACCTGGTCCTGTCCAACATAACATGTGCTTAATAGTACTGATTAACTGACTTGGAAATTGGAGAAAGGTCAGAGTATTTAAAGGAGATAACATTTTCATATTTTTCGGACCTTATTGAAGTTACTCCATATAGATATAATCTTCAAATTTTGGATTACACACACACACACACACACACACACACACACACACACACGATTATTAGCCTCCTGATTTCTGCATTCCATTGATATTCTCCTTTTTGTCTGAGGCGGTTTTAAAAATACTTTGATCTTATGTAAACAACCAAAAAGTATAACTTCTTACAAAGTTCAATAGTTGTTACCGTCCAGTATCTATTGGGCTTTTGTGGATAAGTTCATTTTTATTCCTCTGAATACATCAAATGTGGGAAATGTACCTTATATTTCTGCTGGAGAAACGGAGACAGGGCACTTGTTACCACATTGTAGGCTGCCGTGGTTGATTGCCTTGGAGGTGTCATGATATCAGACAAGATCGGGCACATTCATGGTGGTATGGCTGTAGACTGGAAGTCTCATGATAACAGGTAAGTGACCCTCTATGTAAGGCAGCATTCAGATTTCCACTGAGATCAGTTTTGCATTCAGAATGCCAGTGCCTTTTTTCTTCTTTCCAAGGAACGTTCACCATACCATTTACAAATGATAAACCCTCTCTGTAGTTTTGATTTGTCTGCTGTTTAAACTCCAACCTCTGTCTTTTATCTTTCTCTTGCCCTAAGATAAATTATTTTGTTACATGAAATGATTGCCCAAGTGGGTCAATTAAGTTCTTAATACAGTTGGTGTTGATTATGATTTTCCTAATGAAACTATCGATGTGAAATCTTCAAGGCAACTTATAAGAGTAAACTCCTTGATGAATTTAAAAGAAAATTCAGGAAAAAGAAGACTGTTGATAAACATGTTGGTAGGTTTTCTTCTATCAAAACTTAGTTTATCAAATAATAATTTGTCAAATGTCAGTAGGAGAGAATATCAGTTTAGAAAAGGGCGATTTGAGACCGTGTGTTTATGCCTGGATTGTGGATCCATTTTCATGGGGTTTGGCCTTCATCTCTACAGTCAGAGGGAACATAGGTCCCATGCCTGAGATCAGTAGGTGCTGTGTTCCTGTTATATCCGGGCAGCTATCTGTGTCTACTCAGGGCAGACTGTTATGTGGACCTCGTGCCTGCCTGCTCCTCATTTATGCCCAGGATCTGTGGCTTCAAAACCATCAGTGCAGATGCCGGAACTATAGCCCCAACCCTGAGTGGTGTATTAGGTTGCAGTGACCCACTCTGGGCTCTGTGGCTTCCATTGTGGCTCATTATTTAGGTATGAACACACATTTTTATTCTTTCCACCCTCACCCCCACGGTCAGTTTTTTCTTTGCTTGGTTTTTGTTTTTTGGTTTTTGTTGGACGAACGTAGATATGAATAAAACACAATAGATTTTATTCCTCCTACGATATATTTTTGTTAAATGGAAAAGATCCTCAGATTGGTTTAGTCCCGAGTTTTTCAAGTGTGGCCCTACTGAGATTTTGGACTTTACATTTGGGACAGTAATTCTTGGTGGTTGAGACTGTCCTGTGCATGGTGGAATGTCCAACGGCACCCTGGCCTCTACCCACCAGATGCCAGTGGCACCTCCCCCAGTTGTGACAACGCAGAATGTCTCCAGGCATTGCCAGATGTGCGTTGGGGGCCCCCAAGCACCCCCTGGTTTCGTCCTTGACTCAATGTGTGGTGACCAGGATAGCCTGTCACCATCACCTATAATCTCAAGAGCCCCTGAATCGGAATCTGTGTTTTTAGTCAGATTTCCCAGGTGATTTCATACGAACATTATTGTGTGGAAAGTACTGATTATGTTCAGTAAATTTGGGCATATTCACTTCTTAGGCTGAGACAGCACAGTTCCAGGGGTTGAAGTGTCATTGTAGCAGATTCCTCAGTCTGCAAGGTGATGTATATGTTGGCAAATGTACTTAAAGCAAGCGTATTCGAAATACTTAAGAAAAATGAAAGGGCGTTGACTAAAAAGTCCTCCCCTCCAGTAATTATCAGACCGTCTTAGATTTTGATCCACTTTCTACCATATGATTATAAATGAATGATACTTGGGAAATATTTCTGTATCTCCCAAGCTAATCCATACGGAACGCTAATGATAATGAATACTGTAATTTATCAGGTATACATTATGTACTAAGTGCTCTGCTACGTACTTTGATCCTGATGACAACTCTGTGAGGCATTCGCCTAATTCGACAGATGAAGAATCTAAGACTTCGAGAAATTAAGTACCTTTGTCCCGATCACGGATTTCTCCAAAGTGAAAGGCCCAGTATCCAGGCTCACGTTCTTGGCCATCTTCCTATTCCACTTCGCCTTCGAAGGGGAGAAGAAACCATAATGAACATTTTTTTTCCAGCTAATTATGCCTATACAACATCCACACAGATTCTCAGCCCCAGGAACGAGCAGGGGGGAAGAATCATTATTTTTCTTTAAGGCTCTCTTTTGTTCTATCTTCTTAGGCAGGGGTCTCATTATACCTTGAGAATGTCTGAGTGTAGCCAACAGCTTGAGGTGAAGAGCAGATCTCCCCATTTCCATCCCTGTGCCCTGATAGAATTAGCTATCAGTGACAACAAAGCCACACGGTACACTGTAAGAGGCATCCTTGGAAAAGATCGTTTTGTCTCTTGTTTTTGAGATTTGCCCACGGAGTGCTAGGAATATGAACTATAGACTGCTTAGCTGGCCCAAGGTTTAATAAGTACACACAAACTGAGAGAGAAAATTACATGTGGCATTTACATGATTTAATTGGAAACTAATACCTCTGATTTTTTTAAAATTTTTTCCCTTCCTTAGAGAACCCCTCTGCTTTTGCTTCTGATCCTTTCTTCAGCTGAACCTCTTCAACTCTATCACCAACCTATTTTTTATTCAACCTATATTCCGTCAGATGGTATTCCCAGCTTCCTTTTATCACCATGGTGACACCATGTGCTTATGCCTTTATTAAAAATTTATCTTAAATAGATCTTCTAGGAACTCGTCTTTTAGGCAATGACAGTTTTTCAGTTTCAAATCCACCCTAATGTCCAGATACTGGGAATTTGTGTGCAAATATTATTCCGCTATTACTATAAAGGGAAATAAAGCAAAATGTTTAAAATTAGCTTCTATTCCTGCTAGTTACTTATGCGTGGAAAAGACATTTCATATGCATTCCATTCTTACTTTCCAAGCCCACTTGTCACACATTCTTCCTAAAGAAGAACTTTATGTAGGCTTGAGTGAGCTTATATGATCATCCATTATTGGCAAATTTTAAACTTTTAAAAGCGTGTCCAGAAATATATCCTATGAAAAAAAATCAGAAATGCTTATTAATAAAGATTGATATGGATCTCGTTGGCCTCATTTAAAAGCTTAAAAAGTACATATATGTCCAGCAATGACATGAAGATGAAATAATACTGTAGCAGTGTGGTTGAACAATGTGCATTTCTTAAGAATGATATTACAAATAATTGAAATAATTTTAGTGGTGGGAAAAGGAGTCTGTGTTAATTGAAAAAAGATACAAAACTTAGATGTGAGAAGATTTCTATCTTGATAATTATATCTATAGCTTTTTAGTTAAATATCTTTTGTTATATGTGTATTGATCTAATTACACAATTGAGTAAATGCCACATGTTAATAATGGCTCTACCTGGTTGAGTAGTTTATGGGTGATTTTTATCTTTCTAAATCTTTTCTCTGTTTTCTGCAGTTTCTTTAGTGAGCATGAAAAGCCTTTGAAATCAGAAAGGAAAAAAAGGAGTATTTAAATATAAAATTAATTTAATTCTACCTGGATTGCACTAATATGATTAAGAGGTTCCTGGGATTTGCATATTTTTCTTATATTTAAAGAGTCTATTGTTACAGAAACTACTCTTAACCTGGTGCTTTTGTTTTAGAAGAGGGTTTCAAAACAATTATTCCAGATGAAGGACAGAGACTATTGTCTTCACCACGGATAATGAAAAATGAGTTACAAAGAGACAGGAACAAAATCAGGGGACATTGTCCCAAGTGTGTATAAATTAAATAGCTAATTTTCCAAAAGGTCAAATCTGGAGTCTGCAGATGGGTTTGACAATAGAAAAGATTGCAGGGATATTTTTCATTATAATTAAACAAAAATGCACTTAAATAAAGCAGAATGTAAGAAGGTGCTTTTCTGTGTGGATATGATAAATGGGTATTTGGGGGGGGGGGATTCTCGAAGGATGATGTTAGGGTAGTAAGAAAAAGGTTCAGAATTTGGCCACCAGAAACATGGGATTCTAGATTTGACTCTGCCATTATGAAGACTTGGACCCATCATTTAATCTCCCTTGACCTCGGTTTCTTCACTCATAGTACATGAAGGGTTTGATGAGACGCTGTCTAAAATCCCTTACGGTTGAGAGTCTTGATTAACCCTACTGTGTCCCATGTTCTCGTAGCACACATCAGATTGTGGGAGTTTCATTTCTGAAACTTGGCTCAATGTCCTTGCTGATCCTCGGTGAAAACAACTATGTAGGCATCTCTGGTGATGATAGGAATGCTTTGGTGGCCAGTCAGCTCTGTTATTCTCTCCAACTAAATGAAGCCAAGCAAAGCACACAAAATCTCTTCTTAATTTCCACCAAACAGTGCTTTTTCACTTAGAACGCTATGTACACATGTGGAAATATTTCCTCTTTTATAAAATGCTAGTATAAATTTGTGATGAGGGCCAACAAATGATGACAAGAGCTGTTCTGTTTTATGAATACAAGTATCTGTTAAATATATCTGATGTGCACTTGTATATATGAATGCATGTATTAAAAAGATAGTTAATTGTTAAGCCTAGATTAATGTATTTGTTTTTAAAGTAACTTTATTGAAGTACAATTGATATTTAACAAACTGCACATATTTTAAGTATATAATTTGGTAAGTTTGATACTTGGATATACACATAATCCCCCACCCAAACCAAATTAGTAATCATAGCACTACCCCAAAAAACAATGTCTTGTTTCCAGTTGTAATTCCTCTGCAAACTCGTACGTAGCATTAAGTTTGGTTCAGAGTTATTTTTTGTTCTTTGCAATGTGGATATCCAATTATTCCAGCACTATTTGTTAAAACGTTGTTCTTCCTGTTCCTTAAAACTTTGTTCAAAAGCATTTGATTCCCTGTGTGGGGGTTATTTCTGAAGTAAACAATTCTGTTTCATTGATATGGTTGTGCCCCTGTATGTTAATTCTACTTTGTCTTGATTCCTATAGTTTTATAATATGTGTTGAAGTTAGTATAAGTCCTTCACATTTGTTCTTTTATTTATCCTAAAGTAGTTTTGGATATTTTAGATCTTTTGAATTTTCATAGAAATTTTAGAGTCAGCTTATTAATTTCTAGAGGGAAGCCTGCTGAGACTTTTATTGGAAGTGCACTGAATGTCTAAATCAGTTTGGGGACATGTGGTAACCTGATGATATTGAGTTTTCTGATCTGTGAACACAGTGCATCTCTCCCATTTAGGTGTTCTTTAATTTCTCTCTGCAAAGTTCTGGATTTCTCAGCATGCAGGTTTTGTATATCTTTTGTCATATTTGTATTTAAATCTTTCCTATTTTTGACACTTATATAAATAGTATTGCCTCTTTCAGTTTCACTTTCTGAGTATTTATTACCAGTCTATAAAATTACAATAGTTTGTTTTTGTTTTTGTTTTGGTGTTGAACTTGGATCTCATGATCTTGTTAAACCCGATGTTTAGTTCTAGATTTTTGTGGGTAGATTTCATAGGATTTTCTATATAGATGGTCATGTCATCTGGAATTAGTGGTAGTTTAACTTCTGCCTTTCCAATCTGGATGATTTTTATTTATTTTTTCTTATCTTATTGCACTGGCTTAAACCTCCAGTAAAACGAAGAGTTCATGTGGTGACAGCAGATGTCATTTCTTTGTTAATATTTTAGGTGAAGAGCACTAAGTATTTCGCCACTAAGTATGATGTCAACTGCACATTTTTTGTAGATATTATCATGTTGAAGTTTTCTTCTGGTGCAACTTTCCTGAGAGGTGTTTGTTTGGTTGGTTTTTTAAACCAGGAATGGATTTGAGTTTTGTCAATGTTTTTTTCTGCATCTATTGCAATGTGTGTGTGTTCATCAGTTAATATGGTGAATGACATTGATTTTTTTAATGTTAAACCAGACATATGCTGGGATAAACTCCACTTAGTTATAATGCATTATCTTAAAAAATAGATAGATATAGATAGATAGATAGATAGTTGGATTTGATTTGCTATAGGGTTAAACGCTTTTTGCATTTGTGTTCTCTTGGGATACTGGTCTGAGGTTTTTTATTCTTGTAATGTATTTGATTTTGGATCCAGAGTGATGCTGTTATCACAAAATCAGTTGAGACGTATGTTTTATTTCTTCCCTCAGTGTTTGAAAGAACTGACTACTAAAAATCCATGTGGATGGAGTTTTCTTTGTGGGAAGATTTGAAGTTAACAAATTTAATTTCTTAATAGATACAGTGCTGTACAGGCTGTTTCTTCTTCTGTGACCTTGAGTAGCTTGCGTCTTAAGCCATTTGTCCATTTCATCTAGTTCTCAAACTTACAGGCATAAAGTTTATAATATTTTTATTAGGCGTTCCAGTTATCAGTTTATTACCTCTCAGCTTAAAATCTACTCTTCTTTACCTGCTCTGTGAGCTTTAAACATTTCTCCTTTGCAGCAATTGTGATAATAAGCTTTGTTGAAAGAAGGCACTGGAGGGCATTATGGAGGAGTGAAGTTTCTTCCTGGTTCCTGTTGGGAGTCCATGCTCCATGTATATTTTCCCATTTTTGCAGTGAGGGCTTTTGAGCAAAGAATTCTGGCACCTGAGTTAAAGGATGATTGAATAGAACTATAAAGATAGAGATATCCGGGGAGAGATAGCGATTTATCTCCGGAGAGCTATTTGTTTACATTTGTTTATACTCCAGGTGGTTATATAGAAGGGAGAGAGGAGGGGATCTCCAGAGAGGATTTGTTTATATTCTGGAGCAAAGGTCTTTCTAAAGGGGAGGATGGCTCGTCTGCCAGCAGCCCCGTATACGCTTTGAGTTTGTTAATTTTAGAGTTCTTCTCTTGTGGGACAAAGCCCCTTTTTGTGCACAGGGTGCGTGCGTACAGGGCATCGCGGTGCATTTTCCTTTGGACATTTGGGACAGTTTGCACATGTGGAAATAGAGTACGGGATGCTCCGCTGCATCGCCGTGAGGGGGAGCGGAGGCACGAGGAAGGGACGCCCTGTTCTGTATGTAAAAGGTCTATCCCGCGAAGAAGAAGACACTTCCCTTGCTCACACGTGCACGCCCCCCCCCCCCCCCCCCCCCCCACGTACTTGTGTATACGCGCACGTACACATACGGAGACATCTGTGGCAGGCTGGCTCGTCAGCCTGCAGGTCTGGTAACATTTCAGCTCGCTTGCAGTTGCAGACGTCACGGTTCCAGCGTGCTGTGCTGCGTCTGTGCCCCTGCTGCGCGGTTGTCAGCCTCGTGTCGCCCCTGCCGCTGTGCGCAGTCACCGCGGTGCTGCTGACACGGGCACCATATGCTCCGGGTGTCACTCAGCCTTTTTTGATCCACGGGGTCCCAGCGCTCCAACCTCCTCCGCACAAGCTTCCCCCAGCCTCTTCCCGTGTGTATTCCGCGGGGTCATTCTCCACAGCCTTCCTGACATAGACGCTGCGTATCCCAGCTTTTTTTTTTTTCTGCATCTATTGAAATTGTGTGTGTGTGTGTGTGTGTGTGTGTGTGTGTGTGTGTGTGTGTGTTGATCAGTTAATACGTGAATGACCTTGATTTTTTTTAAGTTTATTTTGAGAGAAAGTACAAGTGGGAGAGGGGCAAAGAGGGGGAGAGCGAAAATCAGCACTGTCAGCGCAAAGCCCCACGCAGGGCTTGAACTCCTGAACCATGAGATCATGACCTGAGCGGAAATCAAGAGCCAGAGAGAGGTTCAACCGACTGAGCCGCCCAGGCGCCCTTGACTTTGATTTTTAATGTTGAACCAGACTGATATTCTGGGATAAACTCCACTTAGTTTAGCACCCCACGCCTTCGGTGAGTGCACCCCCAACACCTTGACTCCTTTTGTACTCTCATTCACCAGCATTGTTTCACCTGCAACTGTGAGACTCTGGTTGGTCATTCCCTCCCTCTTTCCTTCCTTCTCCTTAGCATCTCTGGCTTAGGTAACCCAGTTATCTTCTCTGTCATGGGGTGGTCGGTAAGACCGACTTTCCTTTTTTAAAAAAAATGTTTTTTAAACCTTTATTTGTTTTTGAGACAGAGCATGAACGGGGGAGGATCAGAGAGAGAGGGAGACACAGAATCTGAAACAGGCTCCAGGCTCTGAGCTGTCAGCACAGAGCCTGATGCGGGGCTCTAACTCACAGACCGCTAGATCATGACCTGAGGCCAAGTCGGACGCTTAACCGACCGAGCCACCCAGGCGCCCCAAGACCGACTTTCCAATAAGGTCTGTATTCAGGCTTGAAGAAGGCATGGTTTCCAAGTTTATTCCTCCTTGAATACTCTTCCTCAACTTACTTTTGTTTTCGTAGAGTTTTCCTTACATCTTTCTCATTGCCCTTCATTATATTCCTTTTTAGAGTTAGGCAGCTTTTATTTATGAAAGACTCTTAAATTAGTTGTCCCATGCCATTCATTCATATAAAGTACAGTGACCCTGCAGGGCCATAGGGAGAAGAGCTCACAAAACTCAGTCATTAATTATTATTTATATCAGCACTTCTCTGTTCGACTGTGTGTTTTCTGTGCCCTGATTAGATTTGGACTGATATTTGACTGATAAAAACAAAATTGTAACTGACATACAATAAATATATTTTTTTAAGTTTTGTGTATTTATTTTGAAGGGGGGAGAGAACAAGGGAGGGGTCAGAGAGAGAGGGAAACAGAGAATCCCAAGCAGGCTCCACATAGGCAGTGCAGAGCCCAACACGGGGCTTGAACCCACAAACTGTGAGATCATGACCTGAGCCGCAACAAGAGTTGGCACTTAACTGGGCCATCCAGGTGCCCCCGGCCCCAAACATTTCTTAATGTCAAATTTAGGGATCACAGAGAAGCTGGGCCAGTGGTACGTTTAGCTTGGGTTCGTCGTATCGGTTGATGTGATTCCCTTTCTTGTATAGTTAAGTCAGTGCTGGTCACCTTGCGTTAGGAATGACTTCTGGGATTACTTCTGTGTACCTGTTGTCACCTGCTTCTCAGTGGGAAGTACCCAAGCTATGTGAACATGTCCTGTGGCAGTAAGCCTGGACCTACGTGGCTACTGGAGGGAAAATACGGTTTACAATATATAAATGTCCAGGGCCTTGTCTGCACAAAATTGTTCTAAATTCCATATCCATGTGTGCAAGGACCTGATACAGGTTTTCCCAAGTTACTAGCAAAACTCTAAATTACTGATAATGCATCAAAAAGCAAAAAGGGTCCTTTCTGAACTATTAATAGAAAATAACATTTTATTAACCGTGTTCAAGTAGAGATTAAATTAGCTATCTAGCATCTTTACAACAGGGAATCAAAGAGGTTGGGACCAAAAAAAATGTAGGCAAAACTTAACTGCGGTTACCACAGAGTCTGACAGGTTATTAATACAAATGTTTGTTTTCCTTGAATTTATTATGTTTGTGGTATTGGTCAGCTTTTGCATTTTGAAATCTGTTGCATTTCATTGGTTTCGTTTCAAAGGTTTATGTTTATACCTAATTTTATATCCACCATTTTGTATTTTTCTCTTAAGGTAGGAACCCCGAAATGTATGAGCTTCTAGTCTCACATGAACTGGGTCCGTCCTTGCCTCCAAATCTTGTTTTACTTGGTCATGTCCTAGCGAGTGAATGACCCAGTGCGTGGTATTGTTTATGATATTAGAGACTATGTAGAGATTTTGAATACAAATATTGATGATGATGATGGTGTCAGGGCTGGCCGTGTTGACCGTAATAGCAGTGATGATAATGAATGGCTTTTTCTTTGAATCACAGATCAAACTAAATCCATTAACCACCTTTTGTAGAGACACATCAAAGATTTCTTTTTGTTTGCTCAAAATTATACCTACTGCAATTTAAACGTACTTGGTCTTTGTCCTCACTCAACAGTGAGAACCTCTGGTCAGCATTTGCTGTGTATCTCTTGATGTGGTTGAGGTCTATATTTCATCAACCCAAAATCAGAGCACACAATTTTCCCCTGGTTATACATTTATGGTATTAAACAATATGGTATTTCAAGCTTTATGAAAACATCTGGTTAATTTATATTTGCTCATACACTTAAAGAATTGCCTTTAGTATAGAAAACACATGAGAATTAAGTCTGTACTTCACATACATATCAAAGTACGTGAAAATTGTACCGGAAAATTGGGGACAATGTTATTTAGAATGATATTTGTCTAGTCTTCGATAATTATGTTTTCAGGTGTGTTTTTCCATTTAAGGGTTAGCATTGAGATTCGTGGCTTCAGACATATTTTAGGCTCAAGACAAAGGTTAGACATTCTTTTGTGTATTAGGCCTTGAGAATTATTCAACACAGCATAGAAGTCAACTCCTAAGTATGCTGTTATCATATTTAATTTATGACAGTGTATTGTTTTTAGACGTCTATCTTGCTTTTATTCTTCATGTGTATCTTCCTACTTTGAATAGACTCCTTCTTGTCTCTCCCTTTGTCTTTTTTTTTTTTCAGTCAGATTGCTCAATCTGAAAACAAAGAGCTCTTTGATAATGCACTAGAAAAAAGGGTTAAAGGATGGTTTCGAACAAATTCAAGAAAGAATGATCCAGTTCCCGCTTGGAGAAGGACACACGAGCTGAATCCAGTGGGGCTGTGGGACCTGGGGAGGAAATTGTGAGTACTTGCTCTTGATTGAGTATCATTATCCTCCTGTTGTCTAGGAAGATGATTGTTATAATTAGCAACAAATGTCATGGGGAACTATAATTTACTTTACCCTGTAGCAACTGATAGTTTACCTTTTTCAGTGCCTTTTTCTACCTAGCCACCAGGTCACTCTCTTCTCCCCACCCCTCTATAACAATAAAATATAGACTAAAATATATTTGTCTTACAGTCTTACATATTGATGTACACTTACAGCAATAATCTGACTATAAATTTTTTATAAGTAATTGAATGGACGCTCACCCAAATTTTAGACTCTTTTATGGTTAAAATTCCTACAAGAAATGAGAAACCATGAGTTTGCATAATAGGTACACAGGAGGGGTTGTTAGAAATATTTTAGGACTCTGCCTCATTAATTTTATTACTAAGTGTACCATAAAGGGATGTTACTTACGGTGTTGAACAGTGCTTTTTAAACAGAATTTTAATATCTTTTGGATTTTATTTGTGGTGTACTTTTTCAATTTCATTTTGAACTTATTATGGTTATCCAGTAGAGTTATATGTAACTCTCGAGTTAAATTTTAAAAACAGAATGCAAAGCACCATAGTTTATAAAGCATCATATAATTAGTTGTGAAGAATATTGAGTGAGCATGAACCCATGCTAGGTATTTACTACACGAGAGTCATAATCGTTCAGTTGTCTCTAAATGAAAATAACTCAAGTGATCTTTTGAAACGTGTCACTATTTGGGACTTCATACCATATCCAGGTGAACAAGCAAGCCCCAGAGTGTGTTTTTAAAAAGCACAGAATATTATATTTAGGATAGTAATGAAATGAAGGAAGTCATTGAAATAAATACATAGTGGATAAATCTAGGCCAAAGATCAGAGCTTTCCACACCGAGGAGGGATGTGAATAATGTCTCATAACGATATATTTTTATCTGAGTGTGGCATTTTACAGGAGTCCCCCCATTATCTGCACTTTGACTTTCTGCAGTTTCCATTACTGGTGTCAACCAAGACCCGGAAACAGATGATCCTTCTAGCAAACCGTCGGAAGATCAGTAGCAGCCTGATGCTGTGTCACAAGGCCTATGTCATTCACCTCATTTCATCGCGTCATGTAAACATCTTATCATCTCCCATCATCACTAGAAGGGTGAGTACAGTATAATATATTTTGGGACAGAGATCACATTCACTTAACTTTAACTATGGCGTATTGTTGTAATTGTTCTATTTTATTAGTCATCATTATTATCGTGTCTAACTTAGAAAGTAAACTTGACCATAGGTGTGTATATATAGAAAAAAGTGTATGTAGGGTTTGGTATTATCCGTTGTTTCAGGCATCCGCTGGGGTTCTTGGAACATAGAAGAGGAGATTGCCGTATTTCTTTGACTACCACAGTTCTCGAATAGTCAACATCTTACTTTGATGTCTCTACTTTATGGCCTTATGACCTAAATTCATTCTATATGTTTTCACTGAGACTCTGCTCTAGAATATCATTAATATATTGTTTTAACCATGTGCAGCGGCCTTTGCTCAGTGTTCATTCTCCAGAGCATCTCCGTCGATTTCAATATTTTTGACTATTCCCTGCTTCTCTAAACAGTTGGCTTTTATGGCATTGATTCTGATTTGTCTTCTCTCATCTGGGTTGCTCCTTATCTTGGTAGTTTGCTTTTACACTCTTCTAAATGTGCGTGTTCTATAATGCCTGTTTCTAGAACATTTGCTCTTTTCATCCTTTTCAGGGGAATATCTGTTTTCTAGGCCTCAACCATTTCTCTGTGGACGAGACTATGATAACCGGTATTTTTTTTCCCGTCTCTAGAATTGTCTTCTTGAGATTCCTAGAGTCAAGGGAAATGAGAGAGAACTAAAAATACTAAGGATGTCTTGTGAGATCAGAAAACTATCTAGTTGTAAATTTGGAACTCCAGAAATAAGTGGAACAATGGAGATTTGGTTGGTAGAAACAAAAATGAAGCTGGAGTTTATTTTTTTATTTTTGTGCTCATTTGAAAGAAGATTCTTTTCAATATACATTTTTATCCTTCATGCTTAATTTCAGAGTTGGTTCATATGTTGGTGTGTAGCTTTTTGCTAAAGGTCAATCAAATATGTACCATATCCAACTATTTTGAAGTAATTAGTTCAGGTCCTAAGCAGAGGTACATGGTTTCTCAGGTGATGGAAAAATTCAATTATTATTTATAGTGAAAGTTGCACTTGGACAAGTCCGTTAATTTATCACCACTTACTAATTTCGGTGGTATTGATTACCGTATTTATAAAGTGGTTTTAAGCTGTATACTCAGAGTGCCTGGATGTCAGGTAACACTTCTTCCTTCATTTATTTTTTTTATAGGACTTTTTTTTTCTTTTACCATTTATTATTTTTAAGGGAGAGAGAGAGAGAGAGAGCGCGTGCACAACAGAGGGACAGAGAGAGAGGAAGACACTGAATCCGAGGCAGGCTCCAGGCTCTGAGCTGTCAGCACAGAACCCGATGCAGGTTCGAACTCAGAAACCGTGAGGTCGTGACCTGATTCAAAGTCGGACACTTAATCGACTGAGCCACCCAGGAAATCCCCTTTATTTATTGATGTTTCTTTATTTTGAGGAGGGGGGGGAAGAGAGAGGGGCAGAGAATCCCAAGCAGCCTCCTCACTGTCAGTGCAGAGCCCAGTGTGAGGCTCGAACCCACGAACCACGAGATCATGACCTGAGACAAAGCCAAGAGTCAGATGCTTGACAAACCAAGCTGCCTAAGGAGCTCTGGTGTCCCTTCCTTTATATGTTTGCTTGATGAGTTCACTTGCTGAGGCCTGATGAATGCATTTCCACAGGTTCATTTTCCTGATTACTGGGGCCACAGAAACAAAATCTATACATTCTAATTTTGTAGGATTGCCCCATAAATTCTAGATTTTTAAACCATATTGTTCTTATACATGGATAGAATTTAGAACAAAGAAACAAACAACCAGAAACACAAAGAAACTGTGAGAGATGGAAACTCAGCCCCAAGTTGGGTTTTTGTGTCCTGAGTGAAATGTGACTATAAGACAATGAGATTGTTTCTTCCATGTGATTGTGAAATTAGTCACATTATCTTAAACTCCTACCCTGACTGTTCCTGTCACCATAAAAAGTACAAAGAATACTCTCATTTGCTGCCTAAAGCTTGATTTGGCTAATGAAGAAAATATTTCCGGGCCACCTCTTTGCCATTGGAAGACATCGTGTACAAAAGCTTTGCAGTTACTTCTGAGAAGTTAGAGCATATTTGCTTAACAGATTAATCTCCCTCAATTTCCTTTTGTTCACATTTGCTTCTTTTGCTTCTCTATCAGTTTCCCTCTTGTCCACGTTGTTTGGGTAATGATTGTTGAGCACAATGTCCGGACTCTGGATGCTTCGGTAGATTTCAGCAACATGGTGTTCATTACAGAAAACTGTGAATCCGTGTGGACCCTCCACTCTGTCTCTGAGCCTCATGGGCCTTTGGCTGTTTCTTTTGTCCTGTAAATTTGAAGGGACAATTCCACAAATAATATTTTCTTCTTTCTTAAGTCATTTTCTGAACTGGAAATACCTGCATATCTACATATAGCCTTCAACATAGATGGAAAAGGTATTGGAGTAAAGAAAAACTTTTGGTGGAAGTAAGAAATATCTTAAAAGAAGTAAGATACCTTAAATATCTTAGAGTACATCTAACGAGACAAAATCATTAATGTTATCGAATATTTTCAATAAAAAGATTGTAATAGAAAATTGATGTTACAGTAAACACTTTGAGAAAACTGCTACACTAGAAATTTTGAGATGGGAGTTTAAGAAATTTATTTGAATATATATTTTTTATGTTTATTTACTTTTGAGAGAGAGAGTGGGGGACAGAGGATCCAGTGTGGGCTCTGCCCTGAAAGCAGGTAAATTGATACGGGGCTCAAACTCAGGAACCATGAGATCATGACCTGAGCCCAAGTTGGACACTTAACCTACTGAGCCACCCAGGTGTCCCTTGAATATTTTTACTTAACTTGCTCCTATTAAGGTTATTTAAATACTTAGATTCAAACGGTGAGTAAATCAGAGCACTGTGAGTTAGCAAATATTAGAAGACTTAAAAAATATCACCATATTCATATCCCTGCTAAATTCATTCTCTGTTCTAGAGGCTGCCAAAACATAAAGTAATACTATGATAAATCTCTTGAGGGGTATTTTGGGATATAATAATTGGAGAAAATGATTCTTTATGATATAAGGCAAAAACATTAAGATATTAAGAGTAAATACTTTCACAAAAGATTCAAATTCTAAACAAATGAATAGACTGCTCAGTTACATTCAATGTGTACTAAAATTTTGAATCTCATTTTATTTCACAGTTAGACTTTCTCTGATAGTTTTCGAAAAAACAGCAAACAACCCCTTCTCCCCTCAACATACTAAAAAGCCAACACCTTAACGGAAATCCACTTAATTTTATTTTTAAAATTTTAAGGATGTTTGAGAGTTATACTCTCCAATTCTATTTCAAAGTAATAGAAACATAAGTACACAATATATTTATTTCCTTGTCCTCCAGATCTTCCACTGATTAGATTATTAGTTATCTGATTAAAGAGGTATACCAGTTTTTTGCTTTTATTTTTTAAATAAAGCAGACTACTTAATCCCATACCGTATGTAAAGAGAAAACAGGCTCGCAAGTCAATTCTTTTGTACATCTAAAGCAGACTTGAGGGGCGCCTGGCTGGCTCAGTTGGTGGACCGTGAGACTCTCAATCTCAGGGTTGTGAGTTTGAGCCCCACATCGGGTGTAGGTATTGCATGGAAATAGAATCTTTAAAAAAAATGAAACTGCTTTAAAAAAATAAAAAGTAAAAAAATAAAGCAGTCCTAAAACACACCAAGAAAATCTAGCAAAACATCACTCAAAATAAATTACATTATGAATAATTTAAACTTGGGGCACCTGGGTAGCTTAGTTGGTTGAGCCTCTAACTCTTGATATCCGCTCAGGTCATGATTCCAGGGGTTCCAGGCTGAGTGTGGAGCCTACTTGGGATTCATTCTCTCTCCCTCCCCCTCCCCCCTCCCCCTCCCCCTCCCCCCTCCCCCCTCCCCCCTCCCCCCTCCTCCCTCCCCCCCTCTCCCCTCTCCCTCTTCTCCCTCTCCCTCTGCCCTTCCCTCACCCACACGTGTGCATGCATATGTGCATACGGTCTTTCTAAAATAAATAAAATTTAAAAAAATAACTTAAACTTTAAAAGATAAACAATGACAAGAATACTAAATGTGTATTATACACTTGTTACAAATACGTGAGTCATCACTAAGCTTTTTCCCAATTAACTGAAAAATTTTAACTTGGGCAATTCCATGGTTCACAGAGTTTATGTGTTTAAAATTAGACCAATTGTAGGGGCACCTGGGTGGCTCAGTCAGTTAAGCGTCCAACTTTGACTCAGGTCATGATTGCACGGTTCGTGAGTTTGAGCCCCACGTCGGGCTCTGTGCTGACAGCTCGGAGCCTGGAGCTTTCTTCGGATTCTGTGTCTCCCTCTCTCTCTGTCCCTCCCCTGCTCACACTCTGTCTCTCTGTGTCTCTCAAAAATAAATAAACGTTAAAAAAATTTAAAAATAAACCAGTTGTTCAAGACGTACAATTTGTACCTTTTGTATATTTTGTGTACTAATTTGTATTTGTGTATTTTGTGTACTAATCCTAGACAGGGATGTTTTGCAAGATTCCTCATGAAGCGAATGATGTAAAGAATGGTGTCCTCCGTGAGATTCCTACAAAGGAGTTCAGAGGGTCTGTTATGAAAAAAGTTATATATTGAATATTTGAATTAATATATTTAGGGGCACCTGGGTGGCTCAGTCGGTTGAGCTTCCAACTTCGGCTCAGGTCATGATCTCATGGTGTGTGAGTTTGAGCCCCGCCTAGGGCTCTGCGCTGATAGCTTAGAGCCTGGAGCCTGCTTCGGATTCCGTGTCTCCCTCTCTCTTTCTTTGCCCCTCCCCTGTTCTTGCTCTCTGTCTCTCACAAATAAATAAATGTTTAAAAAATTAAAAAAATAATATATTTGCATTAAGATAGGTAAACTGATACTTGAGTACAGGAATAAAACAGCAGTATTAAATATTAAGCTACACATTCTGTTTTTCTAGAGTGTTAAAGCAGAGAATAAAGAGGTACACTTAAATTCTTTGAAGTGCATGGCAGGGGTACAACTCTGAAACAAAAGTCATTATTATTATTTTTTTTTGAAAACTATCTGTAACATACAACTGGCTTATACTTTTTTTTAAGATTTTAGTTTCAAGTACTCTCTACACCCAATGTGGAGCTCAAACTCAACAGCCCTGAGGTCAAGAGTCGTACACTCTACTCACTGAGCCAGTCAGGTGTCCCTTACAATTTTTGATCCTATTCAGTATGTTAACTTATTTAATTCTGTAGGCATATATTTTTCAGTCAGTTCTCCTCTGTTGTACAGAGAACGACCTGCTCTTCAAGATGAACCATTTCAGAGGTTCTTTCCCCAGACTTAAAATGCCAAAAGGCATGCATGATTGGTTTGCCTGCATGTATAATTTTCAGGTTAATCTTTCTCAGCTGCCTACCTTCTGCTGGTGAACTTCAGGGACCTGTTGGTCCCTTGATCTGTATTTCCAAATTTATATCTCGAGGAACTTACTTCTTGCCTCTTCCCTTGGCGACTGAGAATGTTAGTCCCTCCCAGGATAGCCTCTTGTTCCGCACGAAGGCACAACACAGGGTAGCTGCATTCCAGGTAGCTGGCTGGTAAGGAGTACACCTTGAGGTCCCTGAGGCTCCAATGCTGTGGAAAGCTCACTTGAATGAAAGCGTGCTTATACACACGTGTGTGCATGTGCACACACGCACATGCACACACCACGGAAAGTATATGTGGTCCTGCCCGGAACTGCATTAATTGACTGCTTGCTGCCGTCGGCCGCTCGAATAACTGCTTTTATTGAATTGCTTCTTGAGTGCAATGCCGCAGCCTACAGTGAGTAATTTTATATAAAACAGCCTGAGGAAACACATTGCTGCGCTTAGTGTAGGATGCTGTTGGGCTTGGTTCATCGCCTACTGCCATCTTTATGAGGACCCATGGGAGGAGATTCTCTTGGACTTCCAAGCAGTGCCTGGCGTGGGCCCCATTCCCCATCCACACAACGGTTAATACGCCTGATTGGGCTTCCCTGGAATCCTAGACTTGGTGGCTCTGCCCCGCAAGGCTCTCCTCGCCCTGGATGCCAGAAGAGGTTGGGTCAGTAGGTGATCTAGCAAGGATCCAAGAGTCCGTATCCACAGACAGCTTGTGTCCTCGCTTCAGCCCTGGCTTCACTGGGTCTCTTCTATTGTCATTTTCCCCTAATGACATTTCTTACCCTGTTTTTATCTTTTCTTAGTATATTGTGTGGATTTTTAAAGCTACCTGAAGTAACTTAGGGAATCGAGCATGAGAATTTTGAGGACGGTGAAAGCTCTGACCTTCCACTATTCCATACCCTTCCAGTCTAGGGCTCCCTGTGTTCTTTAAGTCACCCCCACCCCCCGCCCCCAAATCAGACTGTACTCAAGACTCGCTTACTGTCACCTTTTTCTGTACTGGTAAAATAATGTTTTACTACCTTCTCCGGAGAGGACACGCAGCGTGGTTGCTGTTCTGTCTGTCTCTGCCCATCACTTGTGCTCCGCTCTTTAAGCATATACATTTTAATACAAAATGTAAGCGTTCTTGCAAGCGTTAGATTCTGTGAACTTAATGTTTTTGATGAGTCATGTTGTCACTCAGTTTCTTGGGTGATTTAGTAAAAGATCCGAACTCCTCTCTGAAATGAACGCACTCGCTTAATGAAAAAAAAAAGAAATGTTTACATAATTATTTTGATAGGAATTGACAGTAAAGCAGAAATTCTGAGAAATGTGAGTACTAAATATTGTCAGTAAACTCAATTCTCCTTTGTCTGACAATCTTACTCAAACGGCATAACAGAGGATTCAGCGTATCGAGGGCGTAGCTTTTGTGTTCATACTTTTGAGTAGTTAAGTTGAATATGGGAAAGTCATTGTTGATGCTCTCATCTATTTTTCGTGTAGTCAATAAATACTTTGTCCCCTCTACTGTTCCAGCTATTGGAGATACAGTGATGACAGTTTAAAATCCCTGCCTTTGTGGAACTTACATTCTAGTCGCAGGAGGAAATGATGAATGAATGAACTACTGAGCAATGTCATGAGATCGTTTCACATGGTGATAGATCCGGGGAAGAACAAGAAGTTGGTGCATGTCATGATGACTTTGGCTGGAGGGATCAGGGCAAGACCATGGTTTTTGATATGAGACCCGCATAAGATAGGGAGCCAGCCATGGAAAGAACCCTCCAAGGAAAGAGCGCGAGTAGTATAAAGGATCTGAGACAGGAACGAGTATGTGCGCTCAGGATCCAGAGAGAAATCCAGGGGGGCTTGCGTGCAGAGACGTCGGAAGAGGTGGGCCAGGAGGATGAAGGCCGGCAGAGGGCAGATCACTTGGAGTCTTGAGCTGCGCACGTCTGTCTCAAACCTTGAGAAAGTCCCCTGATGCGTCTCGGCCTCCGTCTCCCTTTCTCTAAAATGAAAAGGAGGAAAGCTACCTCAAAGACTTCTTTGTGAAGATTTTGTGTGTTAACCGATGTTAAGTACTTGGGAAGAAGGTCTGGCCCTCGGTAAAAACTGGAGCGTACTCTGTTGTTAGTACGTATACATGCATCGTACAATTTTCCTTCTGCTAACAATTTCAATTTCTTGCCCTGATAGGCTTTTGAAGCTACCAAAGGTCTTGGCAATTACATCCAATCTTGACATTTTACAGGAGGCTTTAGCTCAGAGAGGTCAAATGGCCTACACAAGTTCCCACAAGTAGTAAGTAAATGTTTAGACTAGAATCTCTGTTTCTTGATTCTCAAGCCAAGAACTTTCTACTGTTGGATGGAGTTGGCCTGTAGTTAACCTAATGGCTTGGAATTGCTTTCCTTAATATTTACCTTCTAGGATTATATTTAGAATAGTATTATTGAGCCTGAATGCTTTTGTGAAGACTGAGATGGTTACCATATTGGTAGTAAATTTACAAGCGAATGATTTACTGACAATGGAAAGATATTTGGAGGTAATTAGAATTTGAGATTATCCTAACGGATTAACCAACGTTTCAAATATTCCTTTAGTAGCTTTAGCATTTATACTTTTTTAATAAGATGGGCATAGGAAAAGATTTCATTATATGATTCATTCATTCCCTCAACAACCCCTCTGTGTCCTGTACTATTCTAGGTACTGGAGATACAGTGGTAAACAATTTGTGGAGTCCCTGCCCTCATGGAATTTACACTCTTCTCAGGGGAAGCAGATAATAAACCCTTGAATAAACAGTGAAGTAAAACAAGGTAATTTCAGGACAGTCCCCCAAGTAATTTAAAATTGGGAAATCAGATGGTCAGTGACTTGATTGTCATTATGATGGGTAAGAAAGTTATCACTAAAATTGGAAGAGCTAATCACACTTTAAGTGATTAACTCACTTAAACAGTTTTTTTTTTCCAAACCTCCGTTCTCTGGCCTCACTGCCTACCTATAAACAAAGGAACAGCTTACATACATTCAAATGCAGTTACGCACGTGGTATTAACGGAGCGAGGGCGTTTTAACTAATATATGGCATAAAGACTTTGCTAATCCACCGCTATCTAGGACCAGAATTATTTCACACAAAATGTATGATTTGGTGGCTTGAAGAAATTTTAAATTTTAACCTGTCTCTTTCTACAACTTTCTAGGTTTTCCTAAGCATAGCAAAATTGGTTCCTGGGATGATCTCTTTTTTTCTTGTTGTTTTCCTCTTTGCCACTTTATAGGAAATCTCTTACCTGGGAAAGGTTTTGTTCAAGAAGTTCATTTGTAAGCCATTTTGAACTCCTTTGCCATAGAAGCGGTGTTTAGCGTGGGGTTTAAGTTCAAATGCCAGTTCACAGAAGTTTCTTTCTTTGTTCTTAAAGCTGAAAGGCCGCACTTAACGGGCACTCCCCTGAGTTTTGGCCCCGTTTGGTTTAGAAGCAGTAGACGCAGGAGGTACATTTTTCTTTTTCTCTGGGCTCGGAACCAGATCCAGCCCATTGCAGGAAACTGGTGCAGGTGAAGTATCCCTTCTGCTGCCTGCTGTCTCCCTTTCTGTACCCCTGCCTCCCCATGGCAGTCTGCTTTTTAGGCCTTCGTCGTTTTTTGTTCCGCCGGTGAAAGCTGTATGTCCCTTATTCTCGGTTTTCTATCTTATTGCAACAATCCCGAAGTTGGTAACTGAGTACCCCATGTGGATGTGTGATTTTTCAGGTCGCCAAACACTATTCCACCCCATCAGAAAGATATCTTTTGACTTTCGTTCAAGTACCTGTTTTTTGGTGTCAATAACTTATTTTCTCAGAGTTGCCTCCCTTTGCTCCCTAACAACACCCCCTATTCTGTCAGAGCTGCAGCTGCCTGGGCCCCACGTGGTCATGGAATGTTCTGGTTTCTCACTTTGGGATGGTATATGGGATTTGAACATCTATGAGATATCACCCAGGGCGAGCTTAGTCCTGTAAGAAAAAAGAAAGAAAAAGGCTGAAAAATTATAGCAATATTATCCGATTAGCTTGGGTTCGGCCCGCTGTTGGCGTCTGCTTTATTTTCTATACCGTCTTTGTGCACTTGGCTGTCACGTTAGAGAAATCTACGACATGAAATCCCAGCCTAGGCAAAAAGCAGATGGAAGCGGGGCATTTGTCCCACAGCACTGTGAGGACGGTGGGTAGGCCTGCAGCCCGCCAGAAACAGATGTAGTTTATAGTTTGTTCAATTCCATAGCTCAAGTTTTTTCATTTCCTGTTCTCAGCTGAACAAATGGGGGGAAAAGAGAAAAAAATTACTACCATAAAAAGTACATTTCCCCCTCTAGGTTCAATCATGGAGGGACATCTATAAACAGAGGCATAAAGCCCAAAGGAAGGGAGAGATTTCCTAAATGTTGTCTGATAGTCACGTTCGCCTCCAAATAAAAATTGTTTAAAAATACATTTAGGACGGATAAGCAGAATTATTGACATATGGTATGTGATATTTGGCTGAGTTCATGGATGATATAGGAGCCTGTCTGGAGGAGCTCTGATGGTAATTGTATAAGCCAGGGAGAGTCTGCTTGTCAGAAACACAGACATTTAGGGATCTCTGGAAACTTAATGGTCATGTAGAAGAGTTTATTTGATAATTAATATGAAGGAACGTAAGTAACTCAAGCTCTGACTAACATTAATGAAACATTTTGAAAATAACTGAATGATTCAGTTTTTGTTTTTGTAATTTCCAAAAGAAGCTATCGGCCAGGCCCCAGGTAGCCATGACAAATATGTGACCTTTGTCGATGTGCAGATGAATTCTTGTTTCCAGGCTGCTTAGGGGATCACATTTACTCATTCATCACAATGTTACCTCTAAAGCGGGTGCCACTTACGTTTATAGCATGTGTAAACTTAGAAGGGCACAGCAATTTAGGAGAAAAAGCTAGATTTGCAGCAGTGAACAGAGGTACGTGCTGAAACCTCTGTTTACTTGAAAGGTCAAGTTTTGGGACGCCTGGGTGGCTCAGTCGGTTGAGCGTCCGACTTTGATTCAGGTCATGATCTCACGGCTCGTGAGTTTGAGCCCCGCGTCGGGCTCTGTGCTGACAGCTCGGAGCCTAGACCCTGCTTTGTATTCTGGGTGTCTCTCTCTCTCTCCCTCTCTCTCTCTCTCTCTCTCTCTCCCCCTCTCTCTCCCTCTCTCTCCCCTCTCCTGCTCATGCTGTCTCTCAAAAATAAATAAATATTAAAAAAATAAAAAAGGTCAAGTTTTGAAGAGATTTCATGGTTTATGAGAAATCCCATTGGATCGGAATTAGAAAATTTAGTGTCTGTTTCTACTCTGGATATCTAATTTTATGAATTTAGATAAATGTCATAATCATTCTTGGGTTTATTTATGCACCTCTAAAATGGGAGGATTGTCTAGCTGATTTTCAAGATTCCTTCATTGTCTATATATCCAGTGAATTGTGCCAGACAATTAATAGTATACAAACCCCTTTTTTTTGTCAAGGCTATTGGCTGAAATATCTACAAAATTGTATAAAAGGTAAAGAAAAAGTACATGAATAGTTTTCTTTTTCATTTTGATTATTATTTAAAGATTTGTCTTAGCCATTTGCTGACCTCTCAAGTTCCGCCATTATTTTTATTGGAAACTAGTTGAATTCACTATTAAAGATCTGGCGTATTTTCAATATTTAATAACCCCACCATGCATAATGCTATACATAACCATATAGTGAGGACTTCTTTGTATCTTATATATACAATATATACGTATATACGTATATATACAATATAGTGATTCAACAATTCTGTTTTTACTCAGTGCCCATCATAAGTGTTCTCTTAATCTCACCTATTTCACCCACCCCCCTTCTCTCCCCCACTTCTGGCAGCCACCAGTTCTCTATATTTAAGAGTCTGCATTTTGTTTCTTTTTTCTCTGTTTCTGTTTGTTAAATTCTAACATATGAGTGTAGTCATACGGTATTTGTCTCTTTTCCTCTGATTTCACTTAGTATTGTACCTGCTGTATTCATCCATGTTGTTGCAAATGGCAAGATCTCATCATTTGATATGGTAAGTAATTTCACATTATGTGTGTGTGTGTGTGTGTGTGTGTACACACACACATACACAACCACACATGAATCCATTCATCTATTGGTGAACAGGTAGGTTGCTTCCATATCTTGGCCGTTGTAAATAATTCTGCAATAAACAGGAGTGTGTATGTCTTTTCTAATTAGTGTTTTCCTTTCCTTTGGGTAAATATCTAGTAGTGGAATTAGTGAGTCATATGCGAATTCTATTTTTAATTTTTTCAGTTAAAAATGTAGTGTTTTCTGCAGTGGCTGTACTGATTTACATGCCCACCAACAGTACACAAGTTTGCCTTTTTCTCTACATCCTTGACAACACTCGTTATTTCTTGTCTTTTTGATTCTAGCCATTCTGACAAGGGTAAGGTGATAGCATTGTGGTTTTGATTTTCATTTCCCTGCTGATGAGTGATGTTAAGCACATGGTCATGTGTCTGTTTGTTGGCCATCTGGATGTCTTCTTTGGAAAAATGTCTACTCAGGTCCTCTGCCCATTTCTAATGGGATTGTGTGGGGGTTTCTGTTGTTGAGTTGTATAAGTTCTTTATGTATTTTGGATATTAATCCCTTATTGGATACATTTTTTTGCACTTATCCCACTCAGTAAGTTGCCTTTTTGTTTTGTTGATGGTTTCCTTCACTGTGCAAAAGCTTTCTATTTCGGTGTGGTCCCAATAGTTTAATTTTGCTTTTGTTTCCCTTGCCTTGGGGAACATATCTAGAAGAATGTTTCTGCAGCCAATGTCAAAGAAATTACTGCCTATGTTTTCTTCCAGGATTTTTATGGTTTTTGGTCTCACATTTAGGTTTTTAATCCATTTCGAGTTTATTTTTGTGTGTGGTATAAGAAAGTCCAGTTTCATTCTTTTGCATGTAGCTGTCCAATTTTCCCAGCACCATTTATTGAAGAGACTGCCTCTTCCTCATTGTATGTTCTTGCCTACTTTGTCATAGACTAATTGGCCACATAAGTGTGAGTTTACTTTTGGGCTCTCCACTCTATTGATCTATGTGTCTATTTTTGTGCCAATACCGTACTGTTTGATTACCCCAGCTTTGGAATATATCTTGAAGTCTGGGATTGTGATTCCTCCAGCTTCATTGTTCTTTTTCAAGATTGTTTTGGGTATTTGTCATCCTTTGTGGTTCCGTGCAAATTTGAGGATTATTCTAGTTCTGTTAAAAATGGTGTTGGTATCTTTTGATAGACATTGCATTAAACCTGTAGACTCCTTTGCATAGTATGGATATTTGAACAATATTGATTCTTCCAATTCATAAGTATGGAATGTCTTCTCCTTTGTTTGTGTCACGTTCCTTTCCTTTCATCAATGTTTTATAGTTTCCAGAGTACAGGTCATTTCCCTCCATGGTTAAGTTTCTTCCTAGGTATTTTACTCTTTTTGATGCAGTTGTGAAAGAGATTTTTTTTCTTAATTTCTCTTTTTGCTACTTCGTTATTAGTGTATAGAAGTGCAACAGATTTCTGAATTCAATAGTTGATGATTTTATTTACAGTTATTTTTACCTGCTCTTGTGGCACCTGTGGACGTTTCTATATTTACGATCTTGGAGTCAGGGGAAAAAAAAAAAGATGTCACCCTCCTACCTTAGGCACATTAGTGATAGATCTTTGAGGGACTGTCGTCATCTAGCCGCTCTGTAGTCATCTGTATCATTAGCAGGAAACAAGATTGTAGACTCAAATGAGGACATTAAGGGGAACTTAATGAGCTGGCTAGAGTTTAAGGAACTAGTTGGAAGTTGCAGTCAGAGTTAAGGTTAACCTGAAAGGAATGACAAAAATCTTTAGGACAGGCAGGAGCAGGGAGACATTGGCACTTTTAGGGCTGCGGGAACAAAGGGAGAGAGTGGAATTAGGAATCTGTGGAGAGTCCTTTAGGTAGCGGGTCCTCTGACTAGACCTCTGGGCTTCAGCAAAGAAACCTAGCCCCTTTCCATCAGGAAGGGGGGCAGAGAGAGGTCCGCTTCTCTCTTTTGCCACTGACTGAGGTCTTGCTAGTGTCTATCATTGGCCAACTCAAGTAGAAGAACCCAAGGGAATCAGAGAAATGCAGTATGGTCAGGTCAGCCTCCAAAGGTTCATAACATGATAGCAAAGGATGGAGCATGGTCTAGAGAGGCAAATGTGGTGCCTGAGTGGGGACTCAGTCAGTTAAGCATCTGATTCTGGATTTTGATCAGGTCATGATCTCATAGTTCATGCGGTCGGGCTCCACACTGACAGTGTGGAGCCTTCTTGGGATTCTCTCTCTCCCTCTCTCTCTTTCCCTCCCCTGCTCATGCTCTCTCTCTCAAAATAAATAAGCATTTTTTAAAAAGGAGAGGCAAAGAGAGAGTATCAAGTACATCCATTATTGGGTAGTGTAGAAGTATCTTCTTCAGCCTATAATAAGTAGTTGTATGTGTTTCTAAAAAATTTTTAGATTATTTAAAATTTTTAATTATTTAAATTAATTTTAATTATTTTAAATTATTTAATTGTTAAAGTAACTGATCATTTCTTCTATGTTACCAGCTTCATGATTCTAAAATTATTTTTAGTATTCTTTTGTTTAAAAATAACTGTAGGATAGGTAGGGAGAGAGAGAATTTTTTTTTTTTTTTTTTTTTTTTGAGATAGAGAAGAGGAGAGCA
Organism: Panthera pardus; assembly: GCF_024362965.1. NCBI lineage: Eukaryota > Metazoa > Chordata > Mammalia > Carnivora > Felidae > Panthera > Panthera pardus. The sequence continues at coordinate 113,465,127 of NW_026526732.1, read as the reverse complement.
CAAGCCTGAGCGCGATGTGGGGCTCAATCTCACAAACCGTGAGATCTTGACCTGAGCCAAGATCAAAAGTCAGTAACTGAACCAACTGAGCCACCCAGGCACTCCGTATATGTTTTTAATAGACATTTAGAATGACTATTGACCAGATTAACTTTAATGGAAAAGTCAGTTTATAGTTCGACACACACTTGGTTATTTGTCACCATATTGCTGTATTGATGATCATCTAATTAGGACCCAAACTGACCGTATCACTGCCTTATCCCTGCTATTTGAAGAGCCAACCAGACCTTGGAGGAGACCAGAAACAGTTCAAGATCCGTCTTTATACATTGTTGGATTCATTTTGCTGATTTATGTGTGTGAGCGTGAGGATTTTTAAATATAAATTTATGAACGATGTTGATCTGTTGCTTTCTTTTCTTTTGTACTGCCTTTGTTTGTTTTCGGTATAGGGCAATATTGGCCTCATCAAGTGAGTTGCGAAGGTTTTTTCCTCTTGCATTTTCTGAAAGAGGTGGTACAAAATTGACTAATTATTTGGTAGAATTCTTTAAAACAATCTGGGTTGAAGATTTCTTTTTCAGGAGGTTTATTTTTTTTATTTTCATTATTTTTGTTCAAGGGCTTTCACATTACAATTTTCGTGTGCTTAAACATTATATGACTATTCAGATGATCTCATTCTTCTTGGTTGAGTTGTGGTAATTTGTGTTTTAAGAAACTGATCATTTCTTCTATGTTCTCAGCTTCGTGATTGTAAGATTGTTTTGTCGTATTCTTTTGTTAATTTTAAAAATAACTGTAGTATCTGTAGTGACATCTCTTTCATTCCAATATTGGTGATTTGTTTCTTTTTTTTCAGCATTGGTAGAAATTTATGTATTTTATGATTTTTTTTCAAGGAACCTCTTTTTTGTTTCATTGATATTTTTTTCCTCTCCTGTTTTCTTGGTTTTGGTTTCATTACTTCTTACTGTTATTTTTATTATTTCCTTCCTATTGCTGGTTTTAGGTTTACTTTATCCTTCTTTTTCTAGTGTAAGGTAGGTAAGTCCTTTTTTCTTTCTTTCTTTTTATGATTTTTTTTTAATTTTTAAATAATCTTTACACCCAACATTGGGCTTAAACTCACAAACCTGAGTTCAAGACTTGAATGCTCTACTGACTGAGCCAGTGAAGCGTCCCCTCCTTATTTCTAACGTAAGCATCAGTGCTCTAAATTTCACTGCCAGCACTGTTTTAAATACATGCCATATACCTAGGTATGGTATGCTGTACTTTCATTTATATTAAGTTCTTTCTATTTTTAAAATTTTATTAAAATTTCCTGTTTGACTTCTGGATCATTTAGAAATGTGTTGTTTAATTAACACATGCCTAGAGATTTTCTTTTTTGTCTTTATGCTATTTCTGGGTTTTTTTTGGATTTTAGTTAGAGAGTACACTCTGATTTCAATACTTTTAAATATATTGAGCTTCGTTTTATGACTCAAGATATGATATTTTTTTTGTAATGTTTATTGTTGAGAGAGAGAGAGAGAGAGAGAGAGAGAGAGAATGTGAGTGGGGGAAGGGCAGAGAGAGAGAGAGAGAGGGAGACACAGAATCCGAAGCAGGCTCCAGGCTCTGAGCTGTCAGCAGAGAGCCTGTCATGGGGCTTGAATTCAGGAATCTCAAGATCATGACCCGAACCGAAGTCAGACACTTAACCGACTAAGCCACCCAGGCACACCAAGATATGGTCTGTCTTAATGTTCCAGGGGGCACTTGAGAAAAATTCGTATTTTGTTGTCATTGAATGTTCTAAATATGTCATTCTGGTCCTGTTTGTGGTGTTCATATCTTCTGTAGCCTTGCTGATTTTCCATCTTGTAGTTCTATCAGTTTCTGAGAGGGAGGTGTTGAAGTCCCTAACTGTGGATTTATTAATTTCTCCTTCTGCTTTATCAGTTTCTGCTTCATGTACTTTTAGACTGTGTTATTTGGTGTGGGTATATTTGGGATTATTATGTCTTCCTGCTGGATTGGTCTCTTCCCTTATGTAACATCCTTATGTTTTCCTTTGTCTCTAGGAATTTTCTTTAGTTTGAAGTCTCTTTTACCAGAGATTTATATAGTTACTCCTCCTCCTTTTTTAAATTAATGTTGCATGATATATCTTTCTTCATCCTTTTACTTTCAACATCTTTATGGTATTACGTTTGAAATGACTTTCTTTGAATCAACATATAGTGTCTCATGTTTTTTAATTCACTCTGCCAATCTCTTGTCTTTTGATTGTTGTATGTAGACCATGTATATTTCAGGTAATTAATAATATGTCAATTCTTAAGTCTGCCATTTTGTTATTTGCTTTCTTTAGTTCTTCTTGTTCTCATTTCTCTTTCCCTTTTCTTGACTTTCTGTGTTATTTGAACATTTTGTACGATTACATGTTAATTTATTTCTGGTACTTTTGAGTGGTTCTTTATGTTGTGGGTTGATCTATGTATCATCTATTCCATCTATGAATGAATGAGCTTGTTACAGCCTATTAGTATTTACAATATTCCCAAGTTTCTTTTTAGTTTATTTATGTTAAGAAAGAGAGCGTGTACTCACAAGTGAGAGGGGGAGGAGCAGAGAGAGAGAGAATCCCAAGCAGACTCTGCACTTCTCAGCACAGAGCCTGATGCAAGGCTTGATCCCACAAACCGTGAGATCATGGCCCAAACCGAAATCAGGAGTTGTACACTTAACTGACTGAGCCACCCAGTCGCCCCCAGTCTTCCGCACTTTTACATATCATTCTCGTGAGTATCAAATGGTATTATAATTTTTGTTTTAATCAATAAGTATGATTTATAAAACTCACGAGGGCAAGGCCAATGTGTTGTACATCCTCAGTTCTTTTGGTCATTGTTTTGTTCTGATGCTCCAAGATTCTTTTATTGCTCCCTGTTTGTGGAATGTCTTTACCCAATCTTTAAAAGTACATGTGCTAGTGACAAATTCTTTTAGTTTTCTTCTTCATCTGAGCATGCTTTTGTTTGCCGTTCATTCCTGCATGATAGCTGACCAAGTACAGAATTTGTGATAGATGGTTCTTTCTGCATGTATGATTTACTTCCTTGTATCTTTCATAGTTTTATTAGCGAAATCCACTGACCTATCACTTGGTGTTTCCCCACAGGTAATGCATCATTTCTCCTCGGTTACTTTCTAGACTTTTTTCTTTGTCCTTCGTTCCCTGAAATTTAATTATGATGTGTCTTGGTGTGGATTTCTTTGGGTCTATCCTTTTCAGAGTTGCTGAGTGTTATGAATGTGCCGATTTTTGTTGTCTTCCACATTTAGGACATTTTCAGCCATTATTTCTTTGATTAGTTTCTCTGCTCCATTCTGTTTCTTTTTTTCTGAATATGTTGAGATGAACGGTATATTTCTTATTGATATCCCACAGGTCCCCGGGGCTCTATTCGTTTTTTTTTTTTTTTCCCTCAGTCTGTTTTCTCTCTGTTGTTCAGATTGCATGAATTCCATTGAGTTGTCCTGAAGTTCACGGATTCTTATCTTCTGTCATTTCTACTCTGTGAGGTTTTTTTTTTTCCCTTTGCTTTTGTAGCTTTCATTTATATAATTTCCATTTGGTTCTTTTTTATAACTTCTACTTTGATGTTTTTTTTTTTCATATATTCCTAGAGAATTTGTAATTTATCTTGAAGTATTTTTATGATGGTTGATTTAAAACCTCTGTCAGATAATTATATCTGATTAATTCCAGTGTCGGCATTGGTTGGTTGTCTTTTCTCATGCAAGGATTTATTTATTTATTTATTTACTTACTTACTTATTTGGGTTCTTGACATGACAAATCATTTTCATTTGTTGTTTGGACATTTTTGTTCTTTCGTTAGAATACTTTAGGATCCTATATAAATCGTTTATTTTAGCAGAAAGTCAACCTGTTTGTATTTAGCCTGCAGTTCCAGGTCTAATTTGTGGCTATGTTTCCATTGACGGCTTAAATTTCAAAGTCTTTGCCATGTTATTTTAATCTCTTTGACTTATCTCATGCTTCTTGGGTTCCCAGGGGCCCCTGATGGTTCTGGCTGAGGAAGCAAAGTGGGATCCTTCAGGCTGGATCTTTGCTTGTCTTGAGGTACGACAACACAGCCACAGGGCCTATAGGAGTAACAAGGCTTCCCGAGCCAGAAGTTTCTAACACATGACTCGCCTAAAGTGCCCCCTAGATGCTCCCCTGTCTCTGGGCAGAGGACGGGAATTTTAGGCTCTCAGCGACAGACTTCCGATGCCCTGCTGTGTGCGTGGTTAGCTCTCCTGATGGTCCTTGCCATCCCCCTGGTGTCCCCAGCGTGAAGGGGGGTTTCAAGCTTGCAGAGCCTTCTCTGGCCAGGTGCTTGTCTGACGGGATCTTTTCCTCTGAGGCGGACCTGGAGTGTTTCCCAGGCTGGGCTTCTTCTTGTGTTGGAATCCCTCTACAGGTGCCCTCTGGAGGGGCGTTACAGGCCTGTGGGGACAAGGAGACTTCCAGAACCAGGCTGCTTGTGTGGTGTCTCTTGCTTGCCCCGCATGGCAGCCTTGGCGTCTCCACCAGAAGGACAGTGCTTCTTCCAACCCAACTACCTTGCTGCTCGGGCCTGGCTCACCTCGTATTCATTCTGGTTCCACCGGGGGAAGGCGTGGCCCTCCCCAGCTGCCTTCCGGTGCCGGGTGGGGGGTTCCGGAAATGCCGAGCTTGGGTCGCCCCCTGCGTTGGGTACTGGTTGTGTTCCTCCTCCAGTTTTCAGGTCCCAAAGCAGTTCCCGTCAGTTCTTACCAATGATTAGAAATCTCCTGTAGTGACCTCTTGTTGTGTCCAGGACGGGGAACGGGCACAAATTTAGATGCATGCCACCTTGTCTCGTTCAGGAACCCAGGATCTGTTTTATAATTTTATAGTATCTCCGGGGAGACGTGTTAATAAAGGAGGTCGTGGAGGCAAGTGGAAAACTCCGCAGCAGACAGAAGGAAATGGGGTGGAGCCCTCTTTCTCTGATGCCGTAGGAAACCGACTAGGTGCTCTATCCGTCTGTGAGCGAGCACAATTTCTGTTCCATCTGCTTTTAAGCCTTGCATGTCTTCATTAATTCTGTACACAGATGGATGTGCATCATGGTAAACGTACTACGTTTTGTTCGTTCTTGTAGGCCACCGCTCTGCTTTTGGCCTGCCTTGAGATGTAAGCCCTGTAGGAAAGAATTTTATTGTAAAATTTGGATTATTATTTAGCAGTGGATGAATTGATGGAACAATAAAAGGGGCTAATGGTGATAACTTAATAGAGCTGACAAAATTTTATATATGCATATGAAGAGAGATCTTCACATATAATGTTATTCCCAGCCCCTTGTGGCACTCTGAGTGCTTTGATTTGAATTGTATGTAAAAGAATTATTTTATTATGATAGTTAAACTGTAGTATAATTACATGTGTGCACAAGGAATCTATTAATCCAGTGGCCTCAATCCCTTTGGGAAGAAAATATCAGCTTTTCTGTTTCTAATTTTTATCTCATTGTCCTTTAATTTATATTTTGTGCATAGTTTTAAATGCCACGATTTATTCGACTAGTAATACAGCCAGAACATTTTAAACTTTTATAATTTGGGGCCCTGATAGGGTGCTGTAAGGCAAAACTACTTTGGAGGTTAGTGATTCAGGGAGCAGAAAAATTTTAAATTTGACTGCATAAAAAGGTACTTAATCTGGGCGAGTTCACCCTCAAATCTTTCAGTTCCAAGAGAGAGAGGCAGGTGAGTAAAATACTTATGTTTGCATGAGTTTGAAAAGCACACATCAGGCTTAGAGCCTCAGAGAAAGAAACATTTTTGAAGTCCTGCGGGAGAGAAGGAAATCTGGCCCAACAGGGATAGGATGTGGATCTGGGGTGTGAGAGAACACAGCATTTGCAGGATTTCATAGGAAAGGCCGCTGTTGTCTTTCCTACTGGGTTCTCCCCTGTCTTTATTTTTATTTATTTTTGATTTTTTTAAATGTTTATTCATTTTTGAGAGAGACAGCATGTGAGCAGGGGAGGGGCAGAGAGAGGGAGACACAGAATCGGAAGCAGGCTCCAGGCTCTGAGCTGACAGCACAGAGCCTGAGGCAGGGCTTGAACTCATGAGCTGTAAGATCATGACCTGAGCCGAAGTCGGACACCCAACCAACTGAGCAACCCAGGCGCCCCTCACCTGTCTTTAAAATTTACTTCTCTTTTCTCCAGCTGTACTTCCTAAATTCCTTACCTTGCTTTACTCTTTCTTTTGGTATAGCATGGGTCACCTGCTATCATACTATGGTGTAATCGTCTTCATGTCTATTGTGGGTAGTCTGTCTTCCCTAAGAGACAGTGTCTGTTCCATGAGGGAAAGAGTCTGCCTGCTTTGCTCAATGATGTAAACTGGACGCCTACAAACAGTGCCTGGGTAAAGTGGGAATTCACTAAATGTTTATTAAATGACCAATAGCAGAGAACTGGACTGGCCTACAACTTTTAGGATTTAGTGATCGTTATTAGCTTTTGTAGCTAAAATGTCCTGCAGTTAACGTTACAAGGTTAGGACCCTTTTCTGTTTCTCTGCATAAACATAAACTACATCTGGAGGTGAAGTTTTAGACCCAATATGCTACCTACAGTACAATATTTAAAAAAGAAAACTGTATTTGTTGATTTCTTTATTCAAAATAGAAGCCTATTCCCTTAAATAAATTTGCTTGCTTTTACTATTTTTTATGGAGGTACAGTTGACATGTAACAATTACATTAGCTTCAGGGGTACAGCATAAGGAGCATAAGGATTCGATATCTGTATGTATTGTGATCACCATAATAAGCCTAGTCAACAGTCACCACCGTACGTGGTTACAGAAATTTTTGTGTGTGCAATGAGAACTCTTAGAGTTTGTCTTAGCCAGTTGGAAATATGCAATAAGCATATTCCTTTTCTGGGAGCGCAATTGAGACGAGTGGCTCTGAGTGCTAGAATCGAAGAATTGTGTTTAAACAGTTGAGTCGTGTAAGAATTCTTGTAGCCAATTCACGGAGAGCTGTCACCGAGGCTCGCCTGGCTCCTGTCATGCTGGCTTGGCATGCAAATGTGAACCTGTTTTTAAAACCTATGTTATCTTTCCCATTTGTCCCTGCCTTGCTTTCTCAATGTTGTTCATTGCTCCATTTGTCTTTCCTATCTTTGCTGTCCAAACAGGTTATGGTTCTTGCAGAAGCTTTCTGAGTAGCAGAGTCAAGTCTGGATGCCCAGGGGGCATTTTGGAAAGATGCCGGGGCGCAGTCATCTCACTATTAGAGTTATATTTTCAGGGGATTAAAGGCTTTTCAGTTTCAAGAGACTTTAAATATGACTATTATCTTAGGAGTGGACAGTGTTCATTTATTTGATTTGCAACTAACTGACCATCTGCTGGGAGTAAGACAATGAAGGGACGGGAGACAGGAGTGGATTCAAGAGAGAGTGAGACACTCTTAGGGAGGATGGACGGATTTGGGGGAGGGAGGCATGACTTTTGTTTAGGTTTTGTGCAGGGCTGGCTCTATGAGGACAGGAGTTGTTTTCATTTTATTCCTACTCATCCACTGTGCTTTACAGTGTATGTCTTAATGTAAGTGTTGAAAGAGCCTGGTGACTTAGCACTCGTCCTCACCAGCCCGGATAAATGCGTTGGTTCTGGCATTAGATACAGTCTAGCCGAGGCTCTTGTGTGTACTCATTTCTGTGATTTGCTAAAGTAACCGAACATTTTTGACGGTTTCTGGTACAAAGTTGATGAGATACAGGGAAATTGAGTTCAGATGCATTTGGACAAAACCTTAACTGATCTCCTCTCTCCTCTTTCTCATCTTTCATTTACTCTTCCAAGTGCGTGGATGCTTTCTTGACTCTTAATGTCTGCCTCGCTTCTTTGAGGCAGTCAAGCCCTGATGCTCTGCCTACACATCTCACGTGCTTTGCTTCTCTTGGCTTGACGGAGCCCTCCTTGATCTTCTTGTAGGATGTCATAACACTCTTCCAACTTGCTTCCCGGCCGCTTCTTTTTCTCTGCCAGTCACACCCACAACCCTCCAAACCGGGTTCGTGTTGCCTTGTTCCAATTCCGGACATACTGCTCTCTTGCACTAAAATCCCCTGGTTTCCTGTTGCCTTGTAGAGTAAGTACAAACTCTCCAAACTGACATATGTGATCCTCCGCAATGCATAAGCAATGCCCGCGTGGTTTTCGTTGTTAATGTGGAGAGCATATTAGGAGAGCATACTAGTGACAGCTATTATACGTCTGTTAAAAATGTGAGCATTTCTTGTACTTGGGTCCAATTTGATTATTTACTGACACCTTATAATGCTTTACACATTAACAGCTCAGTTCACTTTGCGTTAAGAGCCCAAGAGGTAGGGGATACTTAGGTCACAACATGATTTTAAATGAACACATATTCCGTCTTCTAGTTTTGTGCCTATCAGTATCCATCAACCCTTCACAACCCCACGGTGAAGCCACCAGTCCAAGAAGCTCCCTCGTTCTCACATCCAGACGTCTCCTCGCCATCGTTTAATTCGCTGTAGTGCTTTGGTTAACGTCACCTGCTATGCTGACTGTTCTCTACCATTTGGTACAGTAACTTGTATGTGTATGCCCCCCACTCTTTCTCCAGAACTTGAGAGCAAACTTTTAGGGGATAGAGGTTTTCCAAACCTCTTTTTAGTTCTTACAGCGCCCATGATTGACTAACCTATGAGATCGGTGAATTTCAAGGATTTTTGTTTGCGTGTTTCTCTACCGTTCTTCCTCTAGCAGGGCCCGTTTCTTCAAATGTAATCTTACGTGGAAATCTGTAAAAGAAGAAGAAAATAGACACACTCCGGTTGGCAGGGGAGTGATTGTTATGTTCTTCCCAAATATCCCTTTTCCGCCTGCCCCTTGCTGACTCTACAGAACACCCATGGCTCCGCTCAATCTTGTCTGAAAAATACAGTGTTCATTTCATATGTCATGGTCAAGCTGCGAGAAACCTTTTCATATCGTCACCTCAGTTATTTATCTCAAGTATCTCGGAATTTGTGCGGGGAATAAACTTTGTGAGAGACAAATATGTGAAGATGTCTGTGGGCTAGTGGTGAACTTATGTTTTATACAGTTTCATTGTCCATTTATTACCAAACTTCACCCCTTGTAAATACCATCCTCTCTGTTGGAAATGCTTAGAAATGGAAGAATAGGAAGTTACGTGGGTAACACAATAGAATTAGAGGTTTTCAGCAGTAAATGACTGAGAAAGGAAGTGCATGCAGGTTTTTCTCTGACTTGCCTGCCTTTTAAAAGAAGAAAGCTGACATTTTGCATGAGTGCTGGAGAAAGGGGTGGTTCAAGATTGGTTTGGGGCATTCTGTTGTGTTCTGAAAGGTTTGGGTCATCACAGCTAGAGTCAGAAGCAGGACCCAGATAAAATAATGCTGGCCATGACGCAAGAGTTTGGTTTTGTTGGGCAGCGTTCCTGTACATGTGGGAAAGATTTCTTTGCAGGACGAGGAGGATTGACTTGAGTTCTGATCTGAAGATGTGCCAAGTTTTGCTCATCTCTAGAGCTATTTCAAATTAATGAGTAAGGGCAAAGAATACTTGAATACAAAGGCGAATTTCAGAAAAGGAAGAGAGAAGAGGAAAGGGGAGTATAAGGAAAATGTTAGATAGTATTTGCTCTTATGGTATAAAATTTAAGCAATAGATTGAGGTCTCTACCTTTTTATTTCCCCTCTGTCAGGATGTTGGATGGAGTAATTCTTATGGTCTGCTGTCGAGGAATGCCTGCCAAAGCCCTTATGCTGCTGCGGAAACAGTCTGGCAATCCCACTGCCCTCTGCGGCCGGCCGGAAGAGATCGGCCCTAATCCCATGTTGTTTAGTGGCAGTTGGACAAGCTGAGCTCCCCTAATCCAGTCACCTTTCTCCGGCAGGAGACCAAGTGTAGAAGGAGCAGGGTGTTACGATTCAGTGGCCTAGGAGGGAGTATTTGCAAGGCCAACTCTCTGACAATTACTGACAGAGATAATTACTCATCGGTTCTAAAAGAAGGGGAAAGCCACATCTCTTTCCTCCGATTCATGTGTGTTCATGAATCTAACCTCCCGATCCACTCTGTGTCTTTGTGGACAGGAAGAGAAGAAGATTGTCAGGAGACCCCGGGATGGGATAAAAAGCAAACCAGTATTATGGCCTCCTGGTTGTTTCCAGTGGTTATGATGCATGAGTTTGCTGTGGGTTCCCAAGGAGACAGATGACCCTGAGCCAATTTTCCCCGGTAGGGTGCTGGCAGGGCGAGGACACAGCAGCAGAGAGGTTGGGGGGATACAGCAGGGGGCACAGCTGTGGGGGTAGAGAAAGAATCAAGCCCGAGTATTTTCCCTGGTAAATACACTAGACAGTAGGGTGCCCTCACTTGTGAATGTCCTGGAAAATCACAAGGGTGCCCCACAGGGAGCCACTTGCCACTCGAGGGAATTCAAGGTTAGCTCCTGTTGGCAGTGAGGAGGCTACAGCGACACCGTGAAAGCCAGTGATGTCAGAACTTGACCATCTCTCCTCATCTCTATCCCCTTCCAACATGGCCCAGAGAGATGGTGATCCAGAAGCGGGAGGGGGAAGAAACCTTGGAGAAATTGACCCCATTTGCTTCCCCCTGGTAGGTCCCACGAGCCACAGAGGGGCGGAGGAAAACATTAAACGGGTTGAGTGTGAAATGGAGTTGAAAGTGGACTCGAATGGACTTTTGAGACCAAGAATAACTAAAACCTATGAGACGCGTCCGTGATGATGCCACCAGGAGGAGTTCAGTGCTACATGGTTGAGAACGGCCACCGGAGAAGGATAACACCGTGACGTGTTGGAATCTGCCCTGATCTGAGTGTTTGTGTTCCTCCCAATTTCTCATGTTGAAATCCTAAACCCCAGAAAGTAACAAATAGCAGCAGTAAGTGGGGCCTCTGGGAGGTGTTAAGTCATGAGACTCCAGCAGTTGCTGGAGTCCTCATAATGGGATCAGTGCTCTTCTAAAAGAGACCCCACAGGGCTCCCTGGCTCCTTCCACCACATGGGGACACAGGGAGAAGTCTGTGACTTCCCTGCCATGGCCTCCCCTGGCCAGGATGTCGAAAAATATTTGTGCTGGTTGTAAGTCTGTGGTGTCTTGTTATAGCGGCTCAAATCTACGAATACGGTAGCCTACCAAGTTTTAGACGGCTCGGTAAGCCTCGTACTGTGAGGGCACATCACAGCTTCATGGTGCTTACATTGTCTGTTCAAACATGGTGTGTGGCTGACTTTCGGAGAGTCCTGAGAGTTCCCTCTTTCTGGTAGCAGGGCCAGCAGGATGCGTAATTATCTAATTCTTTGATTCTGGTCATTTGACCTGTAATAATTTACTGTGAACCTCAAGGAAGCCGTTAACGGTCCTGTTTCTAATGCTAGCTTCTGCTATTCGTGACAAATTTTAACAGGAACTGTTCAATGGTGGTGATGGATCTTCTTTGGATTCTCTACTAAATGAAAATGAGACACTTTGACGAATTGCGTTTTTTGATTTTGACATCTCGGAGGAGTCCATTTTTATTTTTTTAAGATGAGACCCATTACACCCGTGCGTGCATTAAAAAGCTATAACACTAAGAGGAGCTTGCTGCGGGACGGATCATTAGGGACCCTTCCAGAAATAGATGGGACGGATACGGGCTTAGCAGTTGCTGTCGTAGACGATTCGGCACTTCAGAAGCTTGAGGTAACTGTCAATCTTATGTGAATCCCTGCGTAGGCAGTGGAGCAGGTTATAAAAAGCAAACAGGCGAGAGTCTTCATCAGCCATCTGCAGGGACGGGAGTCCGGACCAGACGGAGTAGACCTCGTTTTCTCTGACTCCGGGATGAACCTAGTCACCAAAAAGATAGCAACTTAGTATTACTAGTAGTCGCTTGTCTGCGTTCCTTCCCGTTGTCAAACGAAGATTTGGGGAAGAGACATGAGCGTCAACGCTCTCTAGAGGGAGGCGTAGATTACTGAGCTGGTGTATCAGAGATCTGTTAATAGTCTGAGCAGTAGAAGCAGAATTCAGATGTAGGTTTTCTAACATGGATGTGATCACAGAAGAAGCATTTCTGCCCAGGAGTAAAGAGAGAGAGAACCACAAAGCTGGTGTATATTGAGAGAGATTTAGTCGCAGTGGAGCTGCACCCTACGTATATATGAGTGTGACCAAGGGACAGTGGAGGGGTGGCTTCAGATCTCTTCCTTGAGGATATCTTTCGTGTCCTGAACCTTGTCTCTCGTGTTTCTTTGTTCCAGATTTCTTCTGATACGTCACCATAATTACATTTATCTATTTCCCGCTTCACACCGATTCTCTTCTCCGTGTAGCATATGGACGACAGACCTCAGAAATGATAGGGATTGCGCCTGATGCCTTAAGGTGCAGGGCATCTAGTGCTGACTGTCCCTAAGAGGATCTGCTGAAATAGGAGACAGTCACAGTCCACCCAGGACCGATAACCCCCAAATGTCTATAAGTAGTAGCCGTCTGCTTTTGAGGTCTCTTGGGGGGGACATGCTGTGGAAGGTGCCCGTGAGAAAGAGTGAGGGTGCCAGCGGCACGCCCTTCGAGGGCAGGGGTCAGTGGTAGGCTGGGGAGCCTGACAGTGATAACAAAAAGACATGGAGGGACGTGAGGGTGGGGCCCCATGGTGTCTGCTCCCCGGGCCGCTGCAAGCCGAGAATGCCCCGAGGACCCGGAGACCGAGTTGCCTGCTTGGCCACCAGGCAAGCTTGAGAGCTGCCGGGTACAAGTGCCGGATAACCATAGACCCTGATCTGCTGAACTGTCACCTGCAGAGTAAGACTATTTTCAGGCTGGGATTCTCTCCTGGAAGTTAAAGTGTGTGTGTAGCGTGTAGTGTATGGTTGTGTTGCCTTGCGTCTTAGGTTTAATTTTGGTGCTTGGGCTCTAAGACGAAATTCACCATGCAGGGGACAATGATATGCCTAAGAATAAATAAGTCATTAAACTAAAGTGTTCTAGAACAGTGTAGTGACTTCAGAAAGTAATGAAGCAAATAATTTGAAAACCCAGGTGTTTATTTCATGTCTCAAGGTGGAAACGTGCTGTAGGCTTCTCCCTGGAAACTGACAAAAAGGACACGTGATGACGTGTACTTTGTACAAAACAAGGGACGTAGAAAATCACTCCTGTTATTCTTAAAGTCCTGTCTTTTTCTTGAGATGTGACACTGTCTGAGAACTTCATAAAGCTGTTCGGATGTTAACTCATTCGTGTTGAAAACATCCCATCTGATTGGAGATCTATATTGCAAATACTAACTCCATGTAAATTTGACATTAGTAGAAGAGATGAAATGCATGAGTTTTAATTTTGGGGCCTGCAATGGGCTCCGATTTTGAAGCTCCCCCCCCGCCCCACCCCCAAATTTAGGAAGAGACCACTTTCTGCAAGTTACAAAACAAAGAAAATGCCAGAAAAGAAACACTCCTGTCTTTTGTGACCCACGGAAATCTAGTGCTCGTGAGGCAGCATTGATGCCCTGACCCCATCTTTTCAATCTCCTCTCTGTGACAAATATGTGCAGTGGGGTGGGGCTGGGGTAGTGGCACGAAACACCATCTAATCTGATTTTGATTTTCTCTTTTCTCCCTTCCCTTTGTCCTCCTTTGGGGTGGGGAGAAAAGAGAAAGAACCCAACCAGGATTTCAGTAGCAGGTGTCCTGGGATACTTTGAGGAAAATGTTTATCTTGCAGATTCTGTTCTCTATAGGTTTCTTCTCCTGGGACATATTGTAAACCCTGGTGCCCAGGACGAGGAAAGCCTTTGGTGGATTCCTGTGTTGTGTGTGTGTGGGGGGGGGGGGGGGGGGGGAGTGGGGGGGGGAAGGCTTCACCTGTCAGATATCACGGTAGCATCCTAAGGTTCACTAACAATAGAATCCGCCAGTATGAATTACTAGAGTCTTGCTTTATTTCATAGTCGTCGAAGATAGAAAGTGCCTCGACTTTGGTCTTGCCCAGTGAGGTATTTAGAACTCACTTCCCACCATGGAGGTCACCTCTTTCATTAGTGAGAAAAACAAGGAAGCTCCGGGAGGCTGCTCACCTGGTGCACTATCTTCTCCATGCCCTCTAGAAGCCTCCTGTTTTGCTCCTCGATCTCAATGGCTCTGGACAGAATAGCATCGGGGGCTTCGTGCAGTCCTCGCACTTCCGTGACGAGGTGATACAGGGGGTCATTCCAGGACCGCAACACTCTGAGTATCACGTTCAGAAGGTCTTCGTGCTAAGCGACCACATGAAACAATCGCATTAAATAAATCATAACACCGTGGGTTTGGTTAGCTTGTGATTTCTGCTCCCAGAGGCTGCCCCGAATTATCTCTTTGTTCTTCGTGTGTGCGCGGAAAATATTCTGTAGGTGCTTAAAGTTGTAAACATAAAAAGCTGAAGCTATTGGCTTAAACTTTGTTAAAATTAGAAAGCAATCTGGCTGATTTGAATAACTGCTTCATCTAGTGAGGCTTCTAGTTTATAGCATGAAGGATTTTGTTTTCCCTCGGAAATTCTACCATCCGCGCACTCAGTGAGTCCTTTTATGTTTGACAGCTTTGCTGGTCCCAAAAGAGGTTTGCTGGCACTCGGTACGCACCTGTAGTACCTGACTCAGGAAAGACGGATTCCACCAGTGTCTCTGACAGAGGGCCCGAGTCATTTTCATCCAGCGACTCATTCATCCGAATGGCTCAAATCATTCTTTAATGTATTCGTTTGTGATTTGTAATTTTTACTCCATGATATCAGAACAAAGAGCAAAGAAGACAGGGCATTCGTACATATGCTGTCCTCAATCTAGACCAACCCCTGTCCCTCTCCTGCTACCAGAACAGTCTCTTCTGTTGACCCGCTCAGGTGAATAACAGGGCGTATGCCAGCTGGAGTCTGCAACGGAAGTCACAAGGGACGGTTGCCCCCTGTGGATCCCACAGGAGAGCCTTAGGAGAGGGTCGTCTCTGATATAAAATACTTGCTTCCCTGAGGTCCATGAACTAAGCTAGTGTAAAAGAAGTGAGGAGTAGAGAAGAATCAAAGTGACAGTGCAATGGGAACGTGTCCTCAGATACGAAATGGAGGGCCAGGACGCACAGGGAATGGCCATCTGGTTTTGCTAAGGCCGTTGTAGCATCATGAGTAAGAGTGAGGGCTTAGAATCGGATGAAGTCTGGACTCACAGCTTACAACTCCTGTCGTTAGTCCAAATTCTGCAACCTCTCAGAGCCTCAGTTTCCTTACCTTGGCAAGTGTCCTCACAGTGCCCTGTGTTCTGGGATTGTTTTTGGTGAGGATTAAATACAGCGCATGTAAATTGCTCTGTGAAGTGCCTGGCAATGGAGTGGCCCTCAATAGATTTTAACCCCTCCTCCTTCTCCTTCACCCTTTCCTTCATTTTAAAGTTCTTTTTGAAAGTTTATTTGTCAATAGAGTGCAAACGTGGGAGGGGCAGAGAGAGAGGGAGAGAGAAGATTCCAAGCAGGCTCCTTGCTGAGAGCAGTGCTGTCACAGGGAGGGGCTCGATCTCATGACCTGAGCCGAAATCAAGGGTCGGTCGCTTAACTGACTGAGCCACCCAGGTACCTCATCCTTCATTTCATCACCACCACCACCGCTATTACTGAGCTTAGAGGACAGAAAGAATGCTGGTACCATTAACAAAGCTGCGAAGAGAATCAGATTGTATTAACGGGGGTATGTGTGTGAAAACATACATATTTTCTATGTTATTTGAAGATGCTTATTTGAAGTCACGTTAAGACTGTGACCGTGGCAGAGAATCAGAAAGGCGAGATGACAATGGTCAAAGAGTTGGGATGAATGGGGCTTCATATGCAGACTTTGTTGCCATCAGAACAGAGGCGATTTTCGCAGCCGTGAGAAACAATACATAACATTACAGGACAGAGGAGTCAGGGGAGAATGGAGAGGGAAGTAGGGGTCAGAGGAGTAGAAGCAGAATCAGAAGGAGAGCTTTCAAAATCGGCAAGACATGGCTCACCTGGGACAGTGCTCAGTGTTGTTAAGTGCTGCCAGTGTAGGAGCCAAGGGTATCGTGTAAAAGATACAACTGCACTTGCATTTCTTACATACCCATGATTTTGCAGACCTTCTGTTTTATGCATGGAAGTCCAATTTAGTGCAGGCTTTCATACAATATAATACATGCAACCCTGGGTCTAAGGCATCGGTTAAAATAATGGTGTTTGCATCCACAACTTACAGATTTTTTATTTTGCTGCTACAATCTTTTTTTTTTCTTAAGTTTATTTGTTTTAAGAGAGAGAGAGCAGGGGAGGGGAGGAGAGAGAGAATCCCACGTGGACTCCATGCTGTCAGCATGGAGCCAACGTGGGGCTTGAACTCATGATCCCTAAGATTTTGACTTGAGCCAAAATCAAGAGTCAGAAGCTTCACCGACTGAGCCACCCAGGCACCCTGCTGCTGCAATCTTGAGCCAGCATTTGGGTTTCACCAATGATTCTTCAATGACATACTGTCTTTTCTCTTTGATTGCTTTTCCTCCATATTTGTCTGTGTGTGCAATTAGCATTACCTACTGTAGCACTTCTAAGAACGTGTAGCATGGTGTTACCAGTGTACTGCCTCAGTGGTATTGGTGAGAAACACGGATAAAAGACTCACATGGATCTGTTGGGCTTGCTCCTTGTCCTCAGGGGTAGAGAGGGAGGAAGTGTGACAGCTGTTGATGGCCTTGGTAATGAACCCCCGGCCCTGGGCATACCTTTTATCCTGAAAGCCAGCAAGCAAATGCAATTAGTTATAGGTGTTTGAGCATCCGTTAAATGAGCCCATTACCAGAATATTAACACACTTGTTGTGTAATCTTTTATTTTAAATGAGAACTACATGAAAAACTGAAACCAGAGCATTGAGAAAGTCACCCTTTCTCTGCGTTTTATTTATTTTGTACGTGCATTTTTTTTTTAAGTGTAACTCTTCTAGTCCCACCTTCTTTCCTTCTTTGTGATTTACTTGTTTAATTTACCCTTTCCACAAATTACTACTTGGAAAACAAACACCAAAAAATACCAAAAATATGAAGCATTAAATATTTTGTCAAGTTTCCTTTTTCTTTAGTATTTGAGCCACTGTTCTAGCGCATATATACCTATATTTTGCCATTTAGTATCTTATTTACCGGGGGTCCAAGCCAATATGCACCCCCTAATAGGCATTATGAAATTATAACTTTTCTCTGCCTGATACAGTAAAAACTTGGATTACGAGTAACTTGTTCTGCAAATGTTCTGCAAGATGAGCAAACATTTCTAATGAATTTTAACTTGATACATGAGTGATGTCTTGCCATATGAGTCGTACATGACACTGGATGTCACATGATCACAACCAAGCCAATGGTTCTTGAAATTCGCTTTGATATACGAGTGCTCTGGATTACAAGCATGTCTCCGGAACAAATTATGCTTGCAAACCGAGGTTTTGCTGTATTTGAACCCCCACAACTATGCCTCACCATGTTCGTCCTAGATGCATAATACCATTTTGTTGATTGCGACCAAATGGTAAGTCAAAAAAACAGGGCATAAAATTTTAGGAAATATTAATCAATGGACTCAGAATAAAAAACACACACATGCACACACACCTAGCTAAGACATCGACATAAAAGTAATCTCTACGAAAAGTTGTGAAAATTAAGGAGATAACTGTGAAGATGTGAAAGACAAAAGATAGCCAGTCAAAAGTGGAGGAGGAAAGAAAAACCAGTGAGTGAAGAGAACTATGTGTATGTGTATGTATATATACATATATACAATGTATATATATATATTGTATCCATGTATATATACACATACATACAATATATATATATATTGTATCCATGTATATATACATATATATATTGTATACATACATACAAACACTGATCCTTATTCTTTATGGCGACCCTTTGATTTACTGAACCTCTCATAGGTATACTGTCTGCACCTTGATTGACCTAAGATCAAGAGTTAAGATACAACTAAGAGTTAAGATACAACTTTCAAAGTACTGTAATAAGAAAGAGAATAATTGTTTCTGATTCTAAACCAACCCTTCTATTCTAGTTCTAAACCTATACACTGGACATCTCAAAATAACACTTTATAGCATTGTGGGGTTTCAGAAGAGCTATCATTGTTTGTTTTCCTGACATGGATTCAGCTTAGTTTAACTTTGTTCGGTTAACTCCGTTCTGGGCAATGAGACTGTCATTTATTAGATATCTAGTATGATAGGTGAAGAATGCCTAGGGAGACCTGTACCCCACAGTCAAGGACAAGAAATCAGCATGCGTTCATTTTCTCAAACTCCACCTGAAAGTGCTTTTTGCCAGGTGTTGTTATGAAGGGATGTTTCCCCCAAAATTCAGTTGAAGTCCCGACCCCCAATGTACAGTATTTGAAGATATGGCCTTTATGGAGGTAAGGAAGGTTAAATGAAGTCATAACAGTGGAGTCCTGATTCAATAGGGATCAAGAAGAGACCTCAGGAGAATCCCCCACCTGTACCCTCTGCCACCACGAGGACAGGGAAAAGGCAAGCTGGGAAGATGTGTGCACTTCTCAGAACCTGAATGTGCTGGTGCCCTGATCTCACACTTCCAGCCTCCAGAACTGTCAGAAAATACATTTCTGTGGCTTAAGGCACCCAACCTATGGAATCCTGCGATGGCAGCCTAAGCTGGCTAATATAGGTGCTGAAATTTTTTAGGAAGTTTTTCTCAAGAAGGAGAATTAAAGGAAATTTTTATTTTTTTATTTACTTTTAAATGTTTCTTTGGGTGGGGGGGAGAGCAAATCCCAAGCAGGCTCTGCACTGTCAGCACAGAGCCAGACGTGGGGCTCCATCCCATGAAGCATGAGATCCTGACCTGAGCCAAAATCAAGAGTCAGACGCTTAACCGACTGAGCCACCAGGCACCCCTAAAGGAAATCTTAAAAGAGTTACTGTACTCTAAGAATTCTTGAGGTTTCATGAAACTGTCCCTTTCTTCTTGTTGCACATTTTGCTAACCAGTGGCTTTTTTTTTTTTTTTTAATCTAAAATGTGTGTGGTTCGATCAGGCTCTTGCACCTTTCTTTCTTTTTTTGTTTTAAAAAATTTTTTTTATCATTTATTTATTTTTGAGACAGAGAGAGACAGAGCATGAACAGGAGAGGGTCAGAGAGACAGGGAGACACAGAATCTGAAACAGGCTCCAGGCTCTGAGCTGTCAGCATAGAGCCCGACGCGGGGCTCGAACTCACGGACCGCGAGATCATGACCTGAGCTGAAGTCGGACGCCCAACCGACTGAGCCACCCAGGCGCCCCGCACCTTTCTTGTGTCAAGCGTAGGACAGCCCCTGCCTTCCCGGGAAGGCTCCTTCTGGGAAGAGGCAGTACTTACAAACTCGTTGAACATTTCCGAGGACAGGTTGTGGATGTAGTGAGACAGGATGACCGCGCGGTCGAACAGGTCCCGCAGGGACACCTGGCAGTTGACCGCCCCGCTGGGACAGATGGGCAGGGAGGCCACGCTCTTGCACAGGAGCAGGTCTGACAGCAGCAGCAGCAGGAACAGGAGTGACCCTGCTTACACAAAACCACGCACCGCTCTGAGGTGACCTGTGCGCCTGAGGCCATCACCGGCAACCCCGTCCCAGAAGCCTTCCCTCTCCCCGTCGCCCTTGGCACCTTCGGGTTCTGTAACAGCTGGGGCCGGGAACAACCCACACCTTCCACCGTGTGACTCGGGGTCTATAATTATATTTGCACAGATCACATAGTTTGAGAAGCGGGTTACTCCCCGCATCTTTCTGTCGCTCCCGGGAGTGCTTCTGCACTCGGCAAACATCGGGAGCTGAAATGAACTCCGAGCCGGGGTGTTTAAGTCATTGCTAGAAGTTAGTTCAACGTCTTGGGGGTTTCTGCAGATTTTCGGTAGTCGGGCTGTCTGGGAGGTTGTCGTTTTTTAACTCCGTGTTGACCAATACCTACATCTTAGACCCTGAAATAGCACACACAGCACATTGGATCTGTTTGTTTCGCTTTTGTGACTGATAAGGCTAAACATGATGGACAACTGCTAGTATCGCGTACGAAGAGAACCTAACACGAAGCGCTACGGTGGCCTCGATCTGCTAACTCACCTTAAGAACCCCCGTGCACTGGCTTGACACTTTGCCAAAAGCTTTGAATTTTTTTTTTTTAATTTGTGTTTCCCAGTAACCTTGTAAGAGCTTCGACCTTCATTATTATCATCAAATTACATTGATGAAGCAGAAGGCTTCGAGAGGTTAAGTGATTTTCCTCAAGTCCTATCATTAGCAGGTGGAGGGGGCTGGATGCCAGTATGATGGCTTTGACTCTGCCACGTGGCATCGCACACACCTGCGGGCTCTCCGGCTTCATCCCTGCAACTGGCCCGAGCCGCGGCCGCGATGGCTCAGGGCTTGCAAAGGTCTTTCCGTTACTTGGAAAGAACAGTACTCTGACTTTAATGCACGCTAACATTGTTTGTTAACAGAGAATGTAACGCACCACCTTTTAGCTGCAAAATAAAAGATACAAGTGTTGTCAAGTGAGTCCTGTAACAGACTTCTTATTTTTCAAAAAACGTGGTATTTCCAAAAAGTTTATTTTAGGTGCTTGATAGTCCTGTAACTTAGCTGAATGGATATTTTTATCTACAGGTGTAAAAAAAAAAGTGCTCTGCAGATAGAGAAATTGGAATACCAGTTCTCGGAAATTCATAACTTCATAGATACTATTTAACTCTGACCGCATTTATCTGTACATTTATCATCTGAAGCGTTCTCACAGTCCAAGAGGAGATAAAATAGATAAATGTTTTTGTTCTTCATTTCATAAAATGAGTTTTATGGTTGTTCCTAATTTTCTTTTTCTTGCAAATGTCAACCAAGAAAGTAAAGATGGTTAATTATTGCCAGGCTGTTTCTCTTTTTTAAATGTCATTTGGCCCAAACCCAGTTAACAGAGTATCATAAGACACAATTCTATCCTTGTCCATGTTATGGTTTCTGAGTTGAAAGTTGCACCAGGCTGACTTAGGTCGGCCAAACCGCGTAAGAGGCCTGAGAACCAAAAAATGCTAGTTTCTACCTTCTGAGGTTGTGATAAACTGGACCCGTAGACATTTCTGGTCTTGTTCCAGGCCAGGGTTTCTCAACGTTGGCATTATTGGCGTTTTAAGATGGATGGTTCCTCGTTCTGGGGGCTGTCCGTTGCATTGCAGTACATTTAGCAGTGTCTCTGAGTTTTACTCACTAGATACCAGTGGCACCCCCATTCCGAATTAAGACAACCAAAAACCTCTCCAGACTTTAGCCACATGTCTCCAGAAGAAGGAGGATGTCCAGTGGAGAACCAGCGTTCTGTTCCATTGCCCCGGTATAGTTGCTTTCTAGAGCAATGACTAGCCCTTCTAAACTCCGTAAACCTGAAACCTCTTGCTAAGAGAATACTAGCTCAGATTTCGAGTCAGTGCCACCCCCCAAGAGTGTTGATAATCCAACAGCTCAGCGAGCTGTTGCACATACCTTTCAGCGACCACCCCTTGTTGTCCATGTTGGTGATGCTTTCGAGAAACACACTTCGCCAGAGAAGATCTGGTAGTCCAACGGCTTTCTCATTCCCAGATGTTGGCTTTATAAGCCTTTGACATCTTCATGAATATATTTAATCAGGCATTCCCTTCCCTGTACCAGTCATCTATTTCCGTCATTGAGATTACCCCCATAATTTCAAACATCAAAAGGTATTTTATGTCTTATTCATATTCAGGAAGACATACTGGCCAGAAATGAACATTCTAGGAAGGATTGTGATTAATTAGAGCAAAAGGAAATGAGAGAAACAATGAGGATGGACTCTGGAGACTATTTTGGGTTAAAGGGCCCGTACAGCTACAGAAGTTGTACTTTACAGGAGTCATGAACGATCAAGTTTACCTTGACTTCTCTGCAGTCTCTTGAATCTACATTGTATTTCACTTAGGTGTCTCGTGTGTTATCGAAGGGTATTCTTTTTTTCCCCAGTTTGAAATTGCTAGGTGAAGTCGAGATTTCAAAACTTATACAGGAAATATCCGGAGTGAGAAAACAGGACATTGGGTCCCCGTGATGCTTTCATCACTTGTGCCCTCCTATTTTGCTTGTTTTCACTCAGTGTGTGTTGTCCGTTTTAAAATGACATATGTGTATGTTTTAACTGGCTATTTTCATCTGTTTATTTCTTTTGACTCCAGCATAAATGTAGATTGTCATCCCCAGTTTACAGATGAAAAAAAAGGCGGGAAAAAAGGCGAGATTCATTGTCAAGAATATAGAAGTAATTAGTCACCATCGATGCGGGAAGGACGGTTGCTTCGTGAGGAATCAGGGATATAAAGAAGCCTTGGAAATGAATCATTTAGCAAACATGGTCACGCATGAACAAGAAAGCACCCCTGACCCCACTGGGAATTTATTCTGGGGAAGCAACATAGTGGTTTTCAAGGATGGACGGACACACACACACACACACACACACACCCTGGTATATAATGCAATAGAAGAAAATTCTAGGCAATAATTTGCACTCTCCTCAAGGATGGGGTGGAAAAATGATCACTGGTTTGTAATTACTTTATTTCTCTGACTCAGCTCCCCTCTCGGGCCAACATGACAAAAATTCATCTTTCATGGGCTCAAACGTTCCATCCGCCTCTTAGAGATTTCCTAAATGAAATGATTATAATGAATAAGAACTGGGTTGTTGATGACTTTCTCTAATTTTTAAGTCCTTGCACGTAAATCAGCCTGTGACCTTCCCTTAGCTTTCATCTCACTGTGTGTCTCTCCTAGGAAATCGACAGGTGAGGTAATTTTTAAAATAATCCCTTTTTATGGCATTTACTTTTTCCATAGTTGCTCCTGCTACATTTATGTGATAGCAATTTTCCAAGCGCTCTTAGGGAGACCTGGAATTCGTGACAAAGAGTAACGTCACTTAAAAACTATCTTCCTAATTGCCTTAGCTGAAGCAATACTAGATTTTGAATCTTACTCATCAAGTGTGCTGATGTATAGACTCTATCAGTCCAAAGCTGGGGCAGGATTCCATTCACTAGAAGGAGGTATCCATTTCCCGCCCACCCCCCCAGACAGTGAAATTCTGAATTATAAAGAGAGCAGTGCCTTGTGGTAGAGAAATGAATGCTACCTTACATTCCCCTCTTCTTCTAGAAACTTAAGAGTAGGGAATCTTCCATAAGAACTGACACCGTAATGTTCAAATTTAAAGGTGTTGGGACTTTTGTAGATAGCCAGGAAAAGAGCAATCTAAGAGGACCTGAGTTGTGTTCATTCTGGGCGGCCAATTGATTTACTTCAAAGAGAAGGATGTTTCTCTGTAAACTCTCATTTGCTTCTTTGCTGCCTCACCGCCCCATGTTTCCTGTTAATGGGATATTGCAGTATCTAAATAATGCAAAAGGCGTACTTTATGCAAAAAGTCATAGTTGTCCTGTTTTTCTGCTATATATGTCACCCACTTTCACCGTAATGTGGCTCTTTTAAAGATCTTTCTCTTTACCAGACCCTGCCCTTAACTTAGGGCTATAAAGAGACATTCACCAAGAATAGCCTTGTCTGGTGTTATTTACAAAAATTCATGTGTTTGCCATAAGCTGGGAGCTGATGATTGATTTCTGTTAAGTGGCTGAATAAATGGCTGAGATGATGTTAAAGTCACCGTGAGGGTTTTAGTACCTGAAATGAATGAACAATTTTGTCATCTTTTCTGAATGGTTCTGATTTTTAACATTAAGTGACATAAGGTGTCTTTTCCTTACTAATCAGAAATGGAGCTTGTATTTCGTACTGTCTTTTGTTTCTGTGTTTTTAAGTTTGGAATAATACTGTTCTTCTCGTCTCATGTATGACACAAAAATATTTAAAATAGTTCACAAAACTTGAAAGGTGTCTACTGCAGGGTATCAGAGGGAATACTAAAGAGCAAAAGAAATTAAGTTCAAAAATCATCAGATTAGTGGATCACACTGATATTTCAATTTATATTAGTCATGAATTGCTTCTTATTAATAAAGTGAAATTTGCAGATGATAAAAAGCATATTGTTTATAAATTGAAGAATTCCCCATACCCGTCTTCCAAAACTTGGAATAAAAGAGCAGATGGGGTATGTGTTGTTTTCTTTGATATAAAATAACAGAAAATGTGAAGAGCACATTGGAAAAAGGATCAATCACATGGTGCTTTCTTGAATTGCACTGTTTTCAAGATAAACCAAAGTACTGATTTCCTTACATCCTCTGTTTACATTAACTTTGTGCATATTAAGATGTACATTTTCCCCCAAAGTGCTTGTATTTAATGCCTCTCTCTGCCAGGGCTTTGCAGGTTATCAGCTTCCTTAAGTAACTCCAGAACCCAAGCTCTTAATCTGTAGCAGTGTCTTGAGCAAATTTGCTCCTTAAACAAAAAAGCCATAATGGAAGCATTTGGAAATTTCTCCTGTAATTTCTTTTCACCAACACAATATTCACGTCCTCTGATCTAATTCTCCAAGTTCTCTGTGTCAGTTTATCCTATGACCTTCTTGTCACACATGTGTTCTGAGTGACCCGTACCTTTGGACAAATTTTAATGAGTGATATATGACAATGCCAGATCTAAGGAAGATGTGTCTGGAGACTTCACAGATTCACTCTTGAAGATGACACTTTTTTTTTTTCCAAGCTAAAAGCATCAAATATTGGCTGTATGCTAATGCTAAGTGAGGCAGATAAAAACTTTTCTTAGGAAAGATTCTTTATGCTCCGCTATTACACGTGTGTATCTGTGTGTATATTTTCTGTCTAATGGGAAGTTGATCTGAAGCATGCCCACTTTCAGAGAGATCTAGATCTATATATAGATACGGACACACGCAGAGAGTCCTTGTCTAATAGGATGTGGGACTCTGAGCCATTGCTACTTCCAGGGATAATTTTAAACTTTATAATTAGCACGGGCACCACCAACAGAACAGAAAGCTATAGCAGTAGGCCAGGGTCCCGGAGGCCTGTCTGTACTCCCTGACAGGCATTAATTCTTTCATCGTTCAATGTGGTGCTATTGTCAGGCTCCTTGGGGAGGGACTGGGGCCGTCAAGAGAGGTCAGGGCACATGGGATCAGGGCGCCAAATCTGTACCCATCCGAAGAGAAGCATTTCGATAGTGTCACAACTCATAGGGCCACACCTGTGCTGACGGGTATCATCTCTGCCTTCTTCCGTGGTTGGTCTTTTTCTGTGCATTGAAAGAGTTCAGACTGAGAAGTAGGGCAGGTTCTTCGCAGGATATAATATGCTTTACTTCTCGTCTGTCTCCCCATCATCCTGTAATACATTTTTCTATGGGAATTTGCCTAAAATACCTTACCTGGGACATGTCCCTCTTTTTTTTTTTTCTTATTCATTCATTAAATGCAAAATGTATTACTAGCATAATACATCCTTTGATACCCAGGGATTAACTGAAGTGACATTTGGCAAAACTGTCATCTGGCATTGAAATATAAATAATATGAATTGATGGGATGCTCTATACACACGCAAACACATGCATACACTTACTTTAAAGTCTCTTTATATATGTCTATATGTGCACTCTACATATAGTTATTAGCACGTATATACATATAAATATGTATATATAGAAGTATGCATATATGTACTTTTAAATTATAGGGGAAAGTAAAGGTAAATGGTAATTATGAAGATTTCTGAGATACGGGGGTCAGAGAATATTAGCTCTGCCCAATTCTAATGAAATGGGCAAAAAAGTAAGCTTGAGAAATCTGGCAATATTACACCTCCTGTCAAAGGTGAAGGGAAATGTGAGCATGCTATGTTCTTCAGGGCTCAGAATGGAGAATCAACAGGCAAAATCAAGCTAATTTTTTAAAATAGGAAAGGTGTCAACAGATGATACAAAGTTATCATTACAACCACTAAAAATAGGGAACACAGAAACCTTCTAACTCAGAAAAAGGAAATATCACACAGAAGCAGGGACACACACATGCACACAAAATAAGTCCTTCCATTTAACAAAAGGTAGGAAGCATAGGGAACATGAGCAGATACACACACACACACACACACACACACACACACACACACAATTAGAGGTCAGAATAAGATCATCAAGATTATAATGGGACAAGTTTATTAAAATTTAAAAAATGACTCAGTTTCTTTAAAGGTGGCAAATCCCAATTAGGTGCTGGATGCAAGCGATATCTCTAAAACGGTCATTTTCAAAGGATGAGGAATTAAAGGCTAATTTTGCGTTCTCTTCTCCCCTCCCCTAAGGGACAGTTGCCAATGTCTGGAGACAAGTTTTGATAGTCATAACTGAAGTCGGGGGGCGATCCTGGCATCTGCTGGGCAGAGCCCAGGAATGCTGCTAAGTATTATACAACACACAGCACAGCCACCAAAACCAAATATTACGCCATCTAAAATGTTAGTAGCTCCAATGTGGAGAAACCCTGACTTCAGCCAAAGTGGCTAAAAAAAGTTAAAGGACCAAAAAAGCATATCAAGTAAATTCTTTAAAATTGTTGGAGTAACAAAATTACTATGAGGCCAGTTTAAAATTAAGCCAAAAATGGTAAAAGGCCATACTTGGTGATATCGTACACAGCCGACAATGGAGACCAGGCTATCAGCAATCTTTACGCGTTTCAGAGTAGGATCCAAAACATAAAGCTTAGAGTAAGAAAACGTGAAGGGAAATTAACCAGTACACAAGGGTAGGAGATCCAATGTATGCGTGTATTTTATTTTTTATTTATTTATTTTTTTAATTTTTTTTTAACATTTATTTATTTTTGAGACAGGGAGAGACAGCATGAACGGGGGAGGGTCAGAGAGAGGGAGACACAGAATCTGAAACAGGCTCCAGGCTCTGAGCCATCAGCCCAGAGCCCGACGCAGGGCTTGAACTCACAGACCGCGAGATCATGACCTGAGCCGAAGTCGGACGCTTAACCGACTGAGCCACTCAGGCACCCCTAAGTGTGCGTGTATTTTAAACACTTATGAAACATCTGCGGTAAATGACATGATACTCAATCAGCATGAAAATGTAAAAATTTTCCAAAAGAGTACAAAGAAAGAATATATAAGTAGTTTGATTTGTTTTGTTTTGTTTTATTTTATTGCTCCATCAAAATAACTCCCCAAGTCCTCCTCTGTGTTGTTTCTGGGGCATTCAGCCCTGTAATTTCCCACTGGCTGTCCCATCCAGTGCCACGACTACCTGTCATATCCATGAAGATGATCCCAACTCTATCTTCCTTCTCTGACGTCTCTTCTGCGATGCCGTTTGCCTGCTGACCATTTCAGCCTATATATCTGCAACCTAGATAGGCTGAATAATTTTTTTTTTTTAAATCCTTAACTAGTCAGCTTTTCTCTTAAACGACTGTCTTCTCGGTCACCCACACTTAACCTCTCGGCGTGGTGTTTATTTGGTTTTCTTTTGTCTCCTTTGACTCACACTCCGTCAGTCCCTGTGTTGCAATTATTCTGCCTCCTTGGCTTCCATAAAATTTTCTTTTCTTCTCTTTCCAGGTTATCTTGACCTGCACACTTATAAAAGCTTCTCCTCCATTTTCTCCTGCCTATGTCCGTTTCAATTTCAATCTGTTTCTCCATCAGGAAGATTAGTCATCCTGAAGGGTAACTTCTGAACATTCTCGAATCTGTCTAAGTCATGGTATTTGAGGTCAGAGGCACTAGAGAATAAATCTAACCAAGTAGTTTGTTGCACAGGTGAGGAAAATAGTTACGCATATGTAATTATGGAACCGGCACGCAACTCCAGATCTCTTGCTTGCTTTCCTGGTTTTATTTCTTCTTGCCTTCCGTATTCATACGTGTGCCCACTGAACTTCTTGTTCAGCTGACAGTAAGTCTTGCTGAGGAGATGCAGATGTGACCTTGAAGACACATTGAGAAACACATTACTTCAAGGAAAAATGCCAAGGCAATTGAGTTCCCAAAGAGAGGAGAGAGAAATAGAATGTTTTAAACGCTTTGGAAACACTGACGCTGTCAGAGAGGATTTGAGTGTGATTCTTAATCATGTTAAAAAAAAAAAAAAAGACGCACACAGTACGTTTGTTAAAATACTTCTTAATGAGTTCTATCGATAAGGAATGAAAAGCTATTAATTTTATTCCTACTTCAATTTGGTCTTTGGTGTATCTGCCATTTTGGTCTCGAAGAATTCTTTTACTAATATGAGGCTTGCATGTGTCATAAAATCTTCATTTAACTTTTTGGCTTGTCACTTCTACATCATTAGCAGAATGAAAGTCAAAGAATTCTTGTAGATTAAAAAAATAATAAAAGGTTATCTGTCGAGACCACTTGAGAGAAGCAATATTATTATTACCATTATAGGTGATGTGGCATTTGAGTGTCCTGTCTTCTACAGGCCATTTGTATTCCTACCTTGTATGATGAACTTAACAGATGAGAAATTGGGTGTTTCTTCCAGAAAGGGACATTAATTTCATAGAGAAAGAGGGTGACTGCAAACTATACATTTCTGTTAATAACTGCAGAATAAGAGATTGTCTTTACTTCCAGCTATATCTGAAAATAATGTCCACTTATATAAATGAAAATTGGGGATGCATATGTAGGAAACAGCCATGAAGTTGTGAGAATGTTTTCATGTTTGGTTTATAGAAAGCTTTCCCACTGTGTTCCCATCAGATATATAGGAACACATATTTGATCATTGGGAAATGTATTTTGAAGAGTGAACTAACTGTATCTTCCAAACTCTTTGTCCGTATAAATGAAGTATTAAAAATGAATACTGTTCGGCTTCAGTGTAAAGAGAATTTGAACCTCTGATGTTAAGACACCAGTTTTTTTTCCTCCATTATTTCTCTAGGCAGTTTCAGCAAGAATGCTTTTGCACGGTCGTGTACATCTGTGCGTTACTTTTGGTCGGAATGTTAAAATTTTTGTTGACATGGGAGGTAATTAGCTAAAAACAGTCAGATTGTTTTTGTAAGCCTCGTAGACTAAGCAACTGTTGGTGAAATCATTAATTTTTAATTTTCAAACAATGATGGTTTGAAGAATGTAGCCATTTTATAGCATTGTGATCAGAATCCTGTAACATATACAATAATGGATATATTTTATTAATTTCGCTAGAATATTAAAAAAATTTTAGTGTTTATTTATTTGAGAGAGAGACAGAGGGCAAGCAGGGGAGGAGCAGAGAGAGAGGGAGACCCAGAATCCGAAGCAGGCTCCAGAATCTGAGCTGTCAGCACAGAACCCGACGTGGGGCTCAAACCCACGAACCGCAAGATCATGACCTGAGCCGAAGTTGGACACTTAACCGACTGAGCCACCCCGGTGCCCCAACATCAGTAGAGTATTTTAACCTTAAAAATTTTATAAGTCAGTTTTACTTCTTGTGTCTGCCGGGGAGGTGGGCAGGAGATGTGTCGGTGTATCTGTACTGTGTATCACAAAATATATTGTATGCAAAATATATTTTAATTTCTCACCAGCATCTTATTGTTTTTAGAAGAGGAATCTTTAAAAAACGACATGCATTCTATTACATGAGGTATTTCTCATATTACACCACAAGATAACAATCCCATAGAAAGGATGCCGTTGGGGCTTTGATTGACTGTAGGAAGGTTAAGAACATGAAAGTGGAAATAAGTCAGCTTTTGATGCATTTAAACAGTTTTTATAACATGTATATAAAATAAAAGGTGAAAGCTTAGGTCCGATAGCATTTTATCACCGAGGCCCGTTTGTACTGATAACCAATTCTTCCTGCAAAGGTTAATTAAATTACAAACACACACCTGCAGAATATTTGTGTGTTTAAAAAATTCATTAAAAGTGGAATATGCCTTCCTGTTTGGCCAATTCCTTAATGAATATTTTTGCATTTAATAATAGCAGCCACCTTTAGAGCTTTCCTGCTCATTTTTGCTGCCTTTATCCTAAGCAGACAGATTTCCAAGGTTAAGACCAAAGGCTTTGTGAAAATGTCACGGGTTTGTCCTTGTCGGAAAAAATCTTAAAAGTCTTTTCTTGTAGTTTACTTCAATGTCATTCCAAGCAAAGGAAACTTTATCATCCCAAACATAAAACCAAAAATGTTGTTTTGTAGTATTATGAAAGACTTTATTATATATATTCTCTCTTCTGACTGACACATTTTAGCACACAGTTCATAAAAGATGACATTAAAACTGTCTGCTTTCATTGCAACCCCAAATTTCAAGTTTATATCTTAAGCCTTCTCTTTTCAGAAAGGGTTACATGGGAGTAAACTCCAAGATTTTGGAAGAAGAAATATGTTCATTTCTTGGAACAAATTGTATGTTATTGTTAAGGAGGCATATAGACTCACTCATAAATCATTGAATAAGAAAAAGGAGTTTCGAATTAGTATTGACCCCATTTCTGGTTTGATGAGGCTATACCTACATGATTGTGACAGATAATTGCTTTATAACCAAATCTGATGAATGTACGTCGTGGTTCAGGAAAGTTCCTGGTTCTGCTCATAGAGGTCTGTAAGTCAGCAGTGACCAACAACTTGGGTTATATCTAGTCCTGCTAAGGTATCATGAAATCAAATAATTCATGTGGGACTGTGGCCTCTCTGATGTAATGATAAATCGAATCATGTTAGGAATACTCTTTGAATCTTCAGTAAAAGAGACTATAAATAGTTCTGATTATTCACTGCTGCAAAAAAAATTACTTCCTCGGTCAGATGTGTGGTAGTGAGTTGACGTAGTTGATGTTGACTGTCAGCTGGGGTTGTCCAGCTGAATCCCTCCTCATGGCCTCTCCAGGTGGTCAGGGCTTCCTCACAGCATGGAGGCTGGGTTCCAAGAGCAACCACCTCAAACCTTGGAAGCTACATAGCATCATTTCCCTTAAGGTCACTGGCATGCTCAAATTTAAGGTGACAGAATAGAAGCATCTATCAACGGGAAAGGCGTCAACATATCACTGCAAGAAAAGCATGCCGACTGGAAGGTTCCGTCATATCCATCTTGGAAAGGCTAGTCTGCAATAATCATTATACTCTAGTACAGATATTATGTTCATCCCTTAAATTATTCTGCAGTTGACTTTGATGTCTATCGTTCAATCTTTTTTTACTCAACCAGTAACATATTGCTCCATATTCTGGTTCAGGGGTTGCCAGACAGTGATAGATTCCTCCTTTGGCCCACCAAAAAACTATTTCTAAAACTAACTCTTGTAATCTGGGGCACACAAAAGAGAGAATATTAGAAATAATTTTTTTTCTAAACTCTAGATTAGGGGTTGGCACACTTTTTTTTTTTTTTTTAAAGAACCAGAGAGTAAATATCTTAGGCTCTGCTAGACAAGAGACACAATTAAGGATATCATGTAGGGACTTATAGGACCACTTTAAAATATAAATAATTTCCTTAGTTCATGGGCTGTATAAAAACAGCTTGTTTGGCTGCATTTGGCCTGCAAGCTATAGTTTGTGCACCTCTGGCCTCGCTCACTAAGACAATGGTACAAACACAAATTTTTAAAACTAGTGAATCACATAGTATCATTTCCTTCATGGTCACTGGCATGCTCAAATTTAAGGTGACAGAATAGAAGCATCTATCATTGGGAAAGGCATTAAAGGCATAAATTGCATCATGTTAGGAATACTCTTTGAATCTTCAGTAAAAGAGGCTACAAATAGTTCTGATTATTCACTGCTGCAAAAAAATTACCCCAGGTTTTAGTGGGGTAAACAACAATAATCAATTTATTAAACTCTTTCATTTGGTTTTAGGAATGGGTAGGTGCTGAAATCTGACTGTATGCACTGGTCCCTGTACATACTGTGCTCTCAATTTTAATTGCAAAGAGTTACCACCATGGTGTAGTTGGATGGACCTTTCATAAAACCTGTCATCCACTTAAGTTATAAAACTAGTGTGGGAGTGAATCCTAGATATCTGATCTGGGAAGGGCAGAAGAAGGAAAAAGGGGAAAAAACATTCAGAAAATTCAATTGCTTTTTTCTTTTTCTGCTCTTTTTTGGAGGACCTTAGGTAAAGGGGTAGAGTTATTTATTGCATGGTACATTATCCTTGTTCAATGCAGGGCTATATTTCTTTTTATTTATCTTTCTTTTTTCTAGATCATCTATCTCTGCTTCTCTCCTTCTGCACTCCCTTTACCTTGCTTTCCCCACAAGCAATCGTTCTAGTATGTTCATAGGAATTACTTTGTGTTCCTGTAAGATGTGTATTGTCATTGACTGAGAGTACATTTGTAATTTATCTCAAAGGTACGGTCTTAGAGATTTCAATCTAATCTTTGTCTTGTTTTTTTTTTTTTCGTTGTTATATTTAATGAGATATACTCATGTTGCCATGTGTACATGTAGTCTGTTATTTCTAACTCCCTTCAATGCTTCATTGTAAGTATTAACATTTTATTGTCCACTCTTCCACATTACATCTGCTCCCCCCTTCACT
The DNA here is from genome assembly GCF_024362965.1 of Panthera pardus. Lineage (NCBI taxonomy): Eukaryota > Metazoa > Chordata > Mammalia > Carnivora > Felidae > Panthera > Panthera pardus. The sequence goes on along the minus strand of NW_026526732.1, from coordinate 113,432,371 downwards.
ACAAATAATTGTGTGGGAAATACTTGTATACATGCCCTTATGGGAAATGTTGATAGAAAATTCTCTTAGTAATCCAAATGAAATGAGGAATTTATCACTGTGTGACTAAATCAGTGCTTTACAGATCCCCTTGAACTATTATCATTTCTGCACGTGACACAATTAAAACCGACACTCAATGTCTTGGAAAGAAACAACACAAAACGTATTTTACTAGGAGTGTAATGTCACTGATGATGCTGTTGGGCCAAAATGTATTTACTTCCTTAGATTTGACTGAAGTGATAGTCACTGTCTTCGATATAAGTTATGACGGCATTCAGATTCTAATAATTTTCTTTTAGTAGTTCTAAAGATGACATTGTGCATTCGTAACTTTTCACAGGCTAGTTAGCATCAAGGTTTCATTCCACATAAATTCAAGAAACCTTGGTAGAAATTAAGAGAGGAAATAGTATTATCTGTTTATACAGAGACATACCATTTCTGGTGTTTTCTATTGTTTCCTAGGAATCCAAAGTTTTCTCTGATTATCTTTTCCTGTTACACTGAAAAACTTCATTTAACGCTTCTTATAGGACAGGTGTGCCTATAGAAGATGCTGTCACTTTTAAAATGTAAAATGTTCTTTTTTTACCTTTACTTTTGAGTAATAGCTTTGCCCAATATGAAATTCTTGTCATATTTTTTTTAACACTTTGAGTACGGCATTCTAATGTCTTCTGGCAACTATAATTTTAGGTGAGAAGTCAGACGTTAACTAATCATTGTTCTCCTGTGTTTGATGTATCGTTTTCAGGGATTTTTGTATTTTTGGTGTCGAATAGTTTGCCTCTAATATACTTGGGCAGGATAGTTTTTGAATTTGCACTCCTTGGGTGTCACTGAAATTCTTATATCTCTGCATTTATTATTTTCACCAACTTGATAACTTTGGCTATTCAGATATTTTCACACCATATTCTCTTCTTCCTCTGAGACACCAATTACATGTAAATTGAACTTAAAATTTTTTTTAGTGTTTATTTATCTTAGAGAGAGGGAAAGAGAGAGGGAGAGGGAGAGAGACAGTGTGAGCGGGAGAGGGGCAGAGAGAGAGGGAGACACAGAATCAGAAGTAGCCTCCAGGCTGTCAAGCCCCCACAAGGCAGGGCTCGAACTCACAAACTGCGATATCATGACCTGAGCCAAAGTCAGACACACTTAACTGACTGAACCACCCAAGTACCCCTGTAAATTGGACTTTTAAAAATTGCCCCATAGGTCCCTGAGGCTCCGTTTCTTTTTCTTTTTTTTCCTAGTTCTTCAGATTAGATAATTTCTAGTGTTCTATCTTCAAGTTTGCAGACTCTTTATCATGTGCATTCTGTGATTTAAAAAAAATATTGTGCTTTTCTATAATTTTCACTTGTTTCTTTTTACTTCTGTTTCTCTGCTGAGATTCCTATCTTTTCATTCATCTTGATCCTATTTATCTTCATTTTATTGCTTATAGATATAATAATTATTTTATAATTCTTGTTTGCTCAAACACCTCCATCATCTCGGAATGAACTCTGCTAATTGACTTTTCTTTTGATAATAAGTGACATTTTCCTGTTCCTTCATTTCCTCCTGTCAATTAATTTTATATTGCACTCGGTGTAAATTATATATTGTGTTTGGATTTCAATATAGTCTATTGAAGAGTATTGCATTTTGCTTGCTTGTTTATTTTAGCAGGCAATTAATTTAATAAGACTGAAACTTCAATCTGCATTTCTTGGAGAGCAGTTCAAGCCTTGGTTCGGTTCTTTAATCCTTACCTGTGCTACTGGAAGTCTGCTAGAGGTCAGCTAGAAATTTGCACAGAGTTTATACGCTGAATTTGGGTGCCTCTTCCCTGGGTCTTTCCTTTCTGAAATTGTCCATTCCCTTTCAAGTGTCTTCAATTCCCTGGGATAGTCATGGGGTTTCCAACAGAGTTTTAGCCACCCCACAGAACTTTAGTGCAGTCTTCCCTCGAGCTAAAAGCCATATACAGGAAAATCACCTTTGTCCCCTTCTCCTGAATATGGACTATCTCTGGAAATACCCCGCATTTGGCGTTCTTCATATGTTCAAGTATGTTTTTGCTCCCTTCCCTTCTCCTTTCCCTTCTCTCTTCCTGGCTCCCCCTCCTTTTTCTCTCTCCTGCTCACTTGCTTGTGTTCTGTCTCCATCCCAACCTCCCTTCCCCCACTGTCTCTCCCTTCTGTCTTCCCTTCCTCCTTTCCTTCCCCACACCTCTCCTTCTCTCTTTCTCACTTTTTTCTTTTCATTTTCTTGCCCCGGAATTCGTAGTTACCAGCAGAAGGAGAATGGACAGTAGGAGATTCAGGTCCATGCAAATTTGAGGTTATTGAGTCCTTCATTGAAATCCAAAAAAAAAATACAAATATTTGATATCCCACACTCAAAAATATAAACATTCCCATGGTTATAAGATAAACCATGATCTATTTTATGTAAAGTACTGTTGTTGAAAAATTAAAAAATAAGGTAATATTGTCGCACTTGGACAAAAAATTTCTAATTGAATTTTTAAAAATGTTTACTCATTTTCCTTTTTATAAAAAGGATGTCAGAGGATAGGCACATGTCCTTTTTATCTAAAATATTTTTATTTTAAATATCATAATTTTTAATATCATAAAAATGTCTCTGAGATAAACTTCTTGCCCCTGGAACTGGAAAAAGTATTGAGAACCCGATTGAAGGGTAGAAGAATAATGAGCTAATGACCTTTGTAAGTAAGTGGAATCCAAGACTGAAGTGAGAAGGAATTTAGCCTGGGCAAAGACTGATGAATGAGAGAGATATTATCATCCCGAATGAGATCTGAACATGAGTGTTTTTCCAATTTATCAGAAGAGTGGTAATTAAATTAAGGAGAAGATACCAGCACTTACTAGGTTTTCTCTGCTTTTAGTCAATTGGAAATGCCCATGGTCTCTAAGAACAAAATTGTTATTTATAATCAGGTGGTTAAAAGAAAAGAAATAGTCCTCAAAAAGAAGGAACGAGTTAGAGAAATATAGGACTGTATCTCTCAACATACTAAGAACTCATTGTGACAACCGAAGGGAAATAATAGCTCAAATGTCACAATATTTCTGTGTATATTTACATGTGTTGTGCGCAAATGTAAATATACATTTAATCCCTATATAGCATTTTGGGGCGTATCTAAAGTAGATCTTACGTGTGGCACTAAGTGTAGCAGAATATCCTAAGTCCTAGTGTGATCAATCGTCCATTGGTGGATGGGCAAATGGAAGATTTTGCTCCGTTAAAATGTTGTTTTATGACCAGATAACCTCCCAAGGATCTAAAATCACTAAAGAAGTTCACAATAGGTCGTCAAGACTCCGAACTGAAGGCCTCAATAATCACCGCAGAAATAAACACTACCTTTATAGTTTAATGAGAAAAATTGACAAACACTATTGTCTTCGACTCAGGGCCAGAGCAAGATTTCATCTCTGCCTGCGCTCACTTTCAGGTGTCATAGTGTCCCAGCATTAAAGTTGGGTTAGTTCCCAGAAGTGCACAGATATGAACGCTCAGAGTCTTTTTTTGTGGTGCCGGATTCCCTTCTATTTTCTGATCCATCAAATCCCACACCTGAGCGTTCTCTGGTTCCAGCCAATTGCACAAGCTTTTGTATCTTGGCTTCCCAATTTGTTTCTCTTGTTCTTTTGGCAGACACGCGAGCCCCTTGAGAATTTACTTTTCATACTGTTTTATGTTTTAGTTTTCCTGATGCTCATTAGTGGTTTTGATCTCAGGTCTACATCCATTCCTGAATTTTCGAATCTCCATATACACTCCTCGACTTTTCTTGTTGGTTTACATTTTGGCTTTTTGCTTCGTCATATTTTTATAAACTTAATTTTTCTTCTGGTAGACAATGTAAGGTGGCTTCTCACTTCTGGCTTGTTCTCAGCTTCTCAAGCAACTCTGAGAACTTTGCTTGTCCCTAGGCGAGCCATTCCCTCATTTTGATCCCACTGTTGGCTTTCTAAAATTCTACTTCCTGCCTTATATATTCTTTGTTTTTCTTTATTCACAGTAATTTCACTACCCTGTGCTTGTCTGTTGGTATGAATCTTCATAGTGTATCATGAACCTGATGTACCAGAGATTTAAAAGAGATAAAAATACAACAGTAATAATAAATCTCCAAAGCATATAATTTGTTGACACTGCCATTTTTTTGTGATTTTCTATCCATACGTTATTGAGGTTCCCTAGCTCATTTTTCCTGACTGTGTCTTTCAATTTTGAAATAGAATCTAGAGAACAACGGGTTGCCAAACTGTAGACATCACCTTGCTTTTCATATTCCTCATTAATAAGTATGTATTAGTTATTGCCCACTGGGTCTATTCTGGGGCCCATGTTAGAGTTCATTGTGGAGCGATTGATTCTGAGTGCAGGATGTACACTCTGGGCTACAATCACAGAACAGATGGGTGGCAATGAAAAAAAAAATAATGCTCGGAAGGTCTTATTTACTATGCCTGTCATCTGGAGTCTAATCTGCAGATTTGTCAAAACTTTTACTCTTCCTTTGCCCATTTGAAAAGTTGAGTTTGTTTGTTTGTTTGTTTTGCTGTTGAGTTGTAGGAATTCCTCATATGTTTTAGATATTAACCCCTCATTGAATATGTGGTTTGCAGATATTTCTTTCCTGTTTCATAGGTTGCTTCATTTTGTTAATGGTTTCCTTTATTGTGCTTTTTTAGTTTGATGTAGTCTTACTCGTTTGTTTTTGTGGCCTTTGCTGTAAATGTCAAATCCCAAAAAATCTGTTAAGACCAATGTCAAGGAGATTACCTCTTATCTTTTCTTCTAGAAGTTTTATGGTTTCAGGTCTCAGGTTGATAGGAGTTCAGTTTCATTCTTTTTCATGTGGCTATCCGGTCTCCTCCACACCACTTATTGAAGAGATCGTCCTTTCTCCATTGTCTATTTTTGGCTCCTTTGTCATAAATTGATGGCCTGTATATACTGTGTGCTTTTTTCTGGGCTCTCTATTCTATTCCATTGATCTATGTGTCTTTTTTAATGCCAATAGCATAATGTTTTGATTAGTATATATTTTTTTTGAGAGAGGGGGAGGGGAAAGGACAGAGGAAGAGAGAGACTCTTTAAAATTTTTTTTAATGTTTTGTTTATTTTTGAGACAGAGAGAGACAGAGCATGAGCAGGGGTAGGGGCAGAGAGAGTGGGGGAGGGGCAGAGAGAGAGGGAGACACAGAATCCGAAGCAGGTTCCAGGCTCTGAGCTGTCAGTGCAGAGCCCAACTCGGGGCTCAAACTCACGAACCATGAGATCATGACCTGAGCTGAAGCCAGACGCTTAGCCGACTGAGCCACCCAGGTGCCCCGCAAAGAAAGAGATTCTTAAACATTTTCTACACTCAGCATGGAGCCTACCATGGGGCTCTATCATGACCTTGAGATCATGACCTGACTCGAAATCGGGAGCTGGATGCTTAACCAACTGAGTCACCCAGGCACCCTGATTACTATATTTTTGAAGTAGTTTGAAATCAGGGACTGTTATGCCTCCAGCTTTCTGTTTCTTTCTCAAGATTACTTTGCCATTTGGTGTCTTTGTGATTCTACATGAATTTCAGGATTTTTTTTTTAATGTGTGGAAAAATGCCATTGGAATTTTGATAGGAATTGCAGTTAATTTGTAGATCACTTTGGGTAGTATGGACATTTTAACACTATTCTTCCAATTTGTGAGCATGGGATATCTTTCCTTTGATTTGTGTCTTTTTCAATTTCTTACACGATGTCTTATAGTTTTTAATGTACAGATCTTTCATCTCCTTTGTTAAACTTATTTCTGTTTTACTCATTTTGAAGCTATTGTGGGGAGATTGTTTTCATTTCTCTTTCTGATAGTTTATTATTGGTGTATAGATACACAATTGATTTTGGTAGGTCTGTATCCTACGGCTTTGCTGCATATATATATATATGCATATATATATATATGTATATTAAGAACAAGAGGTTTTTTTAATGTTTATTTAATTTTCAGAGAGAGAGAGAGAGAGACAGAGAGAGAGAGAGAGAGCAGGGGAAGGGCAGAGAGAGAGGGAGACACAGAATCGGAATCAGGCTCCAGGCTCCGAGCTGTCAGCACAGAGCCCAACACAGGGCTCGAACCCATGAACCGTGAGATCATGACCTGAGCCGAAGTCAGACGCTTAACTGACTGAGCCACCCAGGCGCCCAAGATGTATTTTTTTTCAGAGAAGACATACAAACGGCTAACATACATGAAAAGATGCTCAACATCATTAATAATGAGGGAAATGCAAATCAAAACTACAATGAGGTATCCCTTTGGAATAACTACTATCAGAAAGACAAGAAATAAAAAGGTTGAGGAGGATGTGGGTAAAAGGGAGCTCTTGTGTCCTGATGGTAGGAATGTAAATTGGTATGACTTTTATGAAAAACCCCTGGGGAGATTTCTCTAGAAATTTAAAATAGAACTATTGTATGATCTAGTAATTCTTCATATAAATCTAAAGGAAATGGAACCATTATCTCAAAGAGATAGCTGTACTCCCATGTTTATTGCAGCATTATTCACAATAGCCAAAGTATGGGAAACAACTGAAGTGTCTGTAGTTGGATGAATAGGTAAAGGAAATGTGGTAAAGAGTGGAATGGGGGCTCCTGGGTGGCTCAGTTGGTTCAGTGTTCTGCTCTCGATTTTGACTCAGGTCATCTCATGGTTCATGAGTTCAAGCCCCGCATCCGGATGGCTCTGCGCTGACAGTGTGACACCACTAGGGGGTTCTCTCTCTCTCCATCTCTCTTTCTGCCCCTGCCCGCTCATGCTCTCTATCAAAATAAATAAATAAATAAAACCTTAAAAGTGTTGTTAAAAAAAAAAAAGAAACCGTGGATTGTTATGCAGCCATAGAAAGAAGGAAATCCTGCCATCTGTGGCAACATTACTGAGCCTGGGGGGCATTATGCTAAAGAAAGCAGACCGAGGAAGACAAGTACTGCATGGTATCAATTATACGTGGAATCTAAAAAATTAAAAGGTCAAACTCATAGAAACAGAGTAAAAAAGTGATTGCCAAGGGCTGGGGAGGGTGTGGTGGGGAATAGGGAGAAGTTGGTAAAAGGGTACAAATTTTCCATATTAGGATGAACAAGGTCTGATCATATATAACATGGTGGCTATAACTGATCAGATTGTATTGTGTAACTGAAATCTTCTAAGAGAATTGAACTTAAATGTCAACAACAAAGGGGCAAGTATGTGAGGTGTTGAATATGTTAATTAACTCAGTGGAAAGGAGAATCAAATCCTATACTTTATACCCTTTAAGCATCTTACAACCTTTTTTTTTTTTAACTTATTTTCATTTTACGTCGTGCAATTTTGATGGTCTCAATGAAAAAAAATAACCTCTTCCTCTTCTTACTATTCATTGTTTATGACACTTGATATGTTCAGGTTGGTGTTTGTGTAGGAAAAAACGTGTTCTTGGCAACATCTTCTGAAAAGCAGAATTGAGAAGCTATTGGGGTGTTTAAGTACTATTTATGCCAAAGGGTTAATACATAAGTAGTAAATGGTGGATAGTAAGTCCCTCAGCAACCTGCCTCAGTTTTAACAAGACTTTGGTTTTTTTTTGGCTTTCTAATATTTTTGTAGGTACCGTCTCTTTGAGGACCAATCACCAGACCAGACTTCCTAAAAGTGGTTATTGGTATAACAGGGTGTCTGGTCCCTAGACATGCCATAGTTCCCCATCACTTGAAACAGCTGGTGTGGAATAAAAACCACCCTGTCTTTCATCGTGTTCCTGATGAGATTAAGAAGGGTTGAGGTCATGGTAAGGGAGGGGTTTTGTTTTCCAAGCTGGACTCCTCCTGTCAGAACTAGGTAGCCGGTGTGTGAAATTTTTCAAGCTGTTCAAGCAGCAGTGGAACTATGTGTGTGTGTGTGTGTGTGTGTGTGTGTGTGTGTGTATGCGCCCCCAGCCCGCTGCCCCCCCCCAACATATCCCATGACAAAGCTATTGGCCTAGAACCAAAGTTAGAATCTGACTTTCCACTGTACAAAGATCTAAAATGTAGACTTATTATTACTGTAATTCTTTTTTTTTTCGGTGTAACATCTGAACGAGAGAAGTGAAAATACCATACCATAAAACCTTGAAGTCAGAAGAGAATTTTAACCTTTCCCCTTCATTTTCTCAATATATATACGTAAAAGATAAAATAAATAAAATACTCGTGAACGTATACATGGGCTTATACATGGAGTGCCTGGGTGGCTCAGTTGGTTGAGCGTCTAACTTCGGCTAGGGTTATGGTCTTGCAGTTTAGGGGTTTGAGCCCCATGTGGGGCTCTGTGCTGACAGCTCGGAGCCTGGAGCCTGCTTTGGATTCTGTGCCTCCCTCTCTCTCTGCCCCTCTTCTGCTTGCTCTCTCTCTCTCTCTCTCTCTCAAAAATAAATAAACATTAAAAAAACACACCTACTTATGCTTATACATAAATTGTAGCTGAGGGATCTTTTAACAAGGATGCTGCTAACGTTTGTCTGGATGTACTGTGATAGTGTTCATGATGACTAGTCCCTGAAAGAATGGACATTTTTGATTTGGCCAAAATATTTTTTGCGGGGGTCAGATGCCTGGCTGGCTCAGTCAGGAGTGCATAGGACTCTTGATCTCACAGTTGTGAGTTCAAGCCCCACCTTGGCTGTTGAGTTGACTTTAAAAAAGAAACAAAACCTTTTTAAAAATCGAAAACTTTTGGGCACGTTAGGTTCTAAAGACTTGGTGGCAATAAACGGAGAAACCTGCTCCTGTGTTGCTATCACCGTGTCTGTGATATAGTTTTGAACCCCTTGCGGTGTCTAGTAAGCAGAAATGTCAACTAAAATAGCTGCTGCGAAGTTTGCATTTATCGTGTTATACATATTTTATCTTCAGAATAGTTTTTAGGAGGCTCCTGGGTGGCTTAATTGGGTAAGCACCCAAGTCTTTTTTTTTTAATATGAAATTTATTGTCAGATTGGTTTCCGTACAACACCCAGTGCTCATCCCAACAGGTGCCCTCCTCGATGCCCCTCACCCACCCACCCCTCCCTCCCACCCCCCATCAACCCTCAGTTTGTTCTCAGTTTTTAAGAGTTTCTTATGGTTTGCCTCCTTCCCTCTCTTTTTTTTCCTTCCCCTCCCCCATGGTCTTCTGTTAGGCTTCTCAGGATCCACATAAGAGTGAAAACATGGTATCTGTCTTTCTCAAGTCTTGATTTCAGCTCAGCTCATGATCTCATAGTCGTGGGATCGAGTCCCACATTGGGCTTTGCGCTGAGAGTGGAGTCTCTTTAAGATTCTCTCCTTCTGCCTCTCCTCCCTGCTCCCATTCTCTCTCTTTCTTTCTCTCTTTCTAAATAAATAAATAAATAAATTTTAAAAAGAAACCATTTTTTATTTGGCAGCATATGGAATTTTAAGGTCATTTTCAAATTACTAAATTTTTTAAAATGTTGATGTGTGTACTAAAGTGTATTTTGACCATTCTGCAGCTGGAAAATATGATTCTGATGAGCTAATCTCTCTCATTCCTTTTGCTGGGTTGCAAAGTATGAACCACATCAGACGGTGACCATTCAGCTAGACCACAGTCTCCTTTAATGATTCATCCACCCCAACACTCAACGATCCAGACTGTTGGAATTTTTTACTATATATACCTTGACACTTGAAGTACCCATTTTTTTTCCAGTTTTACACAGAGTTTGTAAACCTCCCTAGTCTAATAATAATTCCTAATAGACTTGAACGTTGTTATTAACTGACCTTGGACCTAATTTTTGGTAAAGCGAGCAACCCTAACAATTCCCGTAAGTATTTAACATTTCTCGTAAGTATTTGCATCCTTTTGCATATTTTAGGGTATGCATTACTAATCATAATTGAGATTATTATAAAGCTTCATAGTTTATTATGCACTTTCCTACTCATGTTCTCTTTTATCTGGTCCTTCCACAAACATTGTGATAAACAGGGAGATGAGTTGTTCATGGCACTGAGACCAGGAAGGAAGAAACCTGGAAGGAGGACGAAGGAACGCTTGCATGAAATGAAGGCTCAGGCAGACTGGAGGTGAATACTAGAGTGTAGCATAATGTAATGTTGGTGGATTTCAGCTGCTGAGCTATATGAGATCGATATATCCACCTGTTCTGATTCACTAATGTCCGTATCCAAAACAAAGCCCCGAAGTTTTGCGGACTTTTATTGCCTGGTTAGATGGACATCGAATCCCACTGTGGTCCGCTTGGCACATAAATGTGCTACCACACGCTGGGCACATACACAGACCTGTATATGTGAAACGTGCTGGTTTCAGCCCTCTTTTGTCTTCCGCTCTTTCCTTCCAGGCCTCTGTACTTTCCTTTCCTGTCTACTCTGTCTCCCCCTGTGTAGGCAGTGGAAAGAGGGGAGCTCAAACACATCTGCGTATAAAGAGCATGGAGATCAAGTTGGCTCACCAAAAGTTGAAGTTTCCTCCATTCAGGAAGACCTTTGAGAAGTCATTTCTCCACTTTTTTTTTCTGAGGGCTGCCAAACTTGATTTAAAAGCTGGAGATTTTGTGTTGCATTAAAAAAAAATAATCACAATTACTTGTGAAGTTCCTGACTGAGGGATGAGTAGATAAACTCAGTCCCTGAATGTTTAAACTTGCAGAACGTCCTTCAGCTGTGATGAGAGGGTCGGGGTCGAGAAATGCGGGCTCAGGTTGGTCTTCTCTTCACAGGGAGCTGGCTGGCAGATGACGTCCTCCTCTGAGTTTCTTGTTTGTCTCTGCTTGTCTCCAGCTTGTAGAGCGAGAAAGCTTAAAAGGCTATTAGGGTTTTGTGGGTCAGATACCCAATGGCAAAAATTTCCCCCATTCCCGATCCCACAAAGCAAACAGCCTCTTTTTGAAATTGGAAACTTTAAAGAAAGATTTATGAACCTTCAGAGTTATGAAACCATCTGGTGCTTTACAGACTGGTTGCTTTGACGGTTCAAAGTTTGGACCGGCCCCCTACTCGTCCTTCTAGAATAGTTCAATTCAGTCTCCACATTGATGCCTGGGAGACGAGTCTTTGACACGTGTTGAACGACCTGTGAAAATCAGTAGGATTTGGAAGAATGTACCTGTTACTTTTTAAGGGCGTTTTTACTGTTTGGTACGTGCTGCCTTAAGGAGCCCAGCTGGTGAACTCTGAGTTTCCACTCCGCTTTGCTTCTTTGCAGGAGCACTGTGTAATTTTGGTTTTGTTTTGACAGTTGGTGACCTTTGACCCCTCTGAGTAAAATGTTTAGGCTGAGGAGTACTGAAAAGGGCTTTCAGATGGGATATTTCCAACCTCTTTCAAGCTAGAGCAATGTCCCCCCCGCCCTCAGCACAGCCAACCCTTATATAGAAATGGTTTTCAGCCTCTGTGCGGTGTTCTGGTGGAACACATCAGATCAAAGCCTTGCTTAATATGTTTGAAAAATGCACATCCGCATTGCAGAACAAAAACATGTTATGGAAATCAATAATATCATATTCAGGCAGCCCTAACTTCAAAGTGACTCCTAATGTGTGTTCTCAATTTCAAAAGAAAATGGAGAAAATGAGAACAGGGTGCGTACGCTTTCTCTGCTTAATTCTATTTGTAACTGAGCTGAGATCTCAAATGTCTCTTTCCTGCTTTTTGATGGGTCCCCAAGGACTCTGGGCGTAGGGCAATCTGCTTATTAATTCCCTGCACCTGTGATAATCTTGCACACTTAGGTTACGAGAGTGGCAGACTTTCTTCCACCCCGTGCTTTTGGAACGCAAATTATTTACACGTTATTGGAGGAGTAGCATTTTAGGGGAGAATACAAAATGAGAGACCTAGAGATAATGTGGATCCACCCTTTAGATTCTTTGAGTCCCAGCCAATGGGTTTCTGTTGGTTGTTTATTTTTCCACAGTTGTTACAACGATGTTGAGGACCCGTGGTAGAGATGTCTGTCACTCTCCTAGGTACTTAACTATGTAACTGTCTTTAATAATCTTTACATCTTTAGGTTCTATACACTTTGAGAGATAGGGTTGATATTTTTACGTGTCGCACTTGCTTTAGGATAACGTTAGAACATGTAGGCTTAGGTGTGTGCTTATGCATGTAAACAGTTTATTCTTTTGGCTCTTCCTCGACACCTGTGTCATGCACTCGTCATCTGATTTGGTAGAAGCTAAGTATTAACCATAGTGTGATGGAAGGACTGTGTAAAATCAGCTCTCCCGCCATCTTATTTTCCCCTCTGTGTTCTTTCCTAAAATGCTGATGGGAAACTGTAATGTTGGGGAGGATCGTGTTGAAGATGTGCCGCTCACTCCCAGAGCCCCAGGGATCGAATCCTGAGACTGATCTGTTTCATAACTTCGCCCGAACCCGCCCAGAGGTTAGACAGGCCAACCGTGTTCCTTCCATAGCAATCGCCCGTGCTTTGCTTCTCAGTCTCTGCTACGTCTGCTCGTTGGGAATCTCTTCCAGCACGGTGTTAACAAGTCAAAGTTCATATGACAGACTGAGACGAATACTCGTTGAATTGTGGGCTCCAAGTCATACTACACGGTCGTTTGTTCAGAGAACGGCGGAGATTCGTCTGCATCAATTCTGGACCTGACTCGCTTGTGACCAGATCTCAGTTACCAGTACCGCATTTCATTTCAACCCAAACTCCAAAAATAAAACAAATCCATCCAAGACTTCGATCGGTGTCCGTTAAATTTTCTTTTAGATAATTTTAGATAATTTTAGAAAATGTAGATAATATTCTTTTAGATAATTCCTCAGATGCAGCTTATAGACTACGGTATGCCTCCCAGCTCCTTACAGAATGAAATCGCGTCCTCTGAACGGTTCCTTCGTACACTGCTCGGTCGCTGGTGTAAAAGGCAGACAGACTCGGGCTGCTTTCTTTCCATTTTGCAATTGGTAGGGACGAAAAGGGCTCTTTAGACATTGTTGAGGGAAGACACAGATAGAAACTCAGGATTTCAGTCACCTTTCACTCCTGTTTTATCCTGCTCTCTGACCTGTGCCCAGTTCTCTGAATTTTTTTTTTTTTTTTTTTTTTACAGAGAGCAGGTATTTTCACTTGACTCTCATGTCAAGAGCTATGAAAATATTTTAGAGTTTTGACAGATGTTATCAACTTTGGTTTTTCTAACTAGCGGCCCCGAATAAACTCTGTCCTGGGGATGACTGACCTTAAGTCTGCCAGTTGGGTTTGATCAATGGTTGCCGTCACTTTCCAGAAAGACACATTTATTGTCCTCACAGATTTTTTCTAAACACTTTGAAATACTTTCCAAATACTTTGAACAGTATCTATACACAGTTTTAAACACTGTTTTATATGATTGTACAGAATTATATATATATGTATATATATAAACTATATACACATATATGTGTATATATATATATATAAAACCTTTGCATTCCTTCATGTTTGTTACCCTTTCCTTTCTTTTTAATTTCTCTCTTTTTAAAATTCTAGCATAGGTAACATACAGTGTGATATTAGTTTCAGGAGTACAAGACAGTGATTCAACACTTCCATACATTAGCCGGTCCTCGTCACGACAAATGCCCTTCTTAAGCCCCGTCATCTATTTTCCCCATCCTCCCCCGCCCCCTGCCCACCTCCCTTCTGTTAACCATTAAGTTCTCTATACTTAAGAGTTTGTTTCTTGGTTTCCCTCCCTCTCCCTCTCTCTCTCTCTCTCTCTTTTCCCCCCTTTGGTCATTTGTTTCTTAAATGCCACATATGAGTAAAATCATATGGTATTTGTCTTTATCTGACTGACTGATTTCGCTTAGTATTATATTCTCCAGCTCTGTCCATGTTGTTGCAAAGGGCAAGATATCATTCCTTTTAACAGTTGATAAATATTTTTTATTTTTATCAAGAAAGGGCAAAACAAATTATGTTGCCTCAGTACATTTGGTCTCTCCTCTCAACCTTACAAATCAGATTCTGATTCTCACTGAATTGAGTGCGATCCAGACGAAGGTTTGTTACTATTTGCTACTTTATTAAATGCTTCATCATGAGGTCTTCATGTGTTTTCCGACCGCTAAATTTCACCAGAGCAAACCCACAATTTACTTCAAAACCATCACAAGAGTTTTCTGGCCTTGACCTCTTGATCATTTGTTTGAGATTTTTATACTAACCACACATTTCTGGGTAAGTGAGCACACATATCCATGCATTTCTGCAATATTATGGTAAAAGTCTTGGTCAAGTTGTTTTCAGAGGGGGTGGGGAAGCTGTATTTTTAGTATTCAAGTGACCCCTGGGTCCTGGGTAAAATGCAGATTGCAAAAAAGAAGACATGACCAATCCTGGAACTTTGGCCTTTGGCCCAGAAATATATCTTGATGGGTCTCTGGCCGAATTTCCACAGCAATTCTTAGCACAATAAAACTGACAACCATGAGCTTTTCTCAAATGTTTACACTGTAGTTTCTTAACAACATGTGAACACAATTGAAGCATTTAGAAATAATCTCTGGATTCTCGAAATTCGCAAACATTGGTCTGACCTTGAAGAAAGGGGTAGACAAGGAATTTGGAATTCCTAGCCTGGAATAACTGAATTAAGTGAGAATAAGGTATGAGAAAATGCTCCGTAACTTGTAACTGTCATGCTCGTGTCAGTCATTGGTTTTTTTAGTTTGGTAATCTTCTTTTGTTGCCCCGATAGACGGTTCGGTCAAGTCAGGTCAGTGCTATTTGGTTTAAGTATGTACAATAACGAAACATAAACCGAATCGGTTTCAGGGTAACTGAGTCTGTTCTTGCTCCTATACACCAGTTATCTATCCATTGGTTCTGTCTGTACAGCATTTCTTTTACCCTTACCTTTGGGAAAGTGGTATTTTTTTTCCTTTCAGGAATCTTGGCCTCATCTGAGTCCATGCTCTTTTGAGTGGGGCTGACCCTAATGTCCCACTCCAGAGAGGCTAGCTATCTTACTTTGACGTAGTGAATCGTAATTCACTACAGTTAGTCCGTGGGTGGGCATGTGAATAATGCTTGTTTCACTACCATCGTCTATGAGAATTTTGCTAGAACCACTGGGAGGAGTAGTCTTAGAGCTTCTAGTAAGTTGTGTGTTCTGTCCTGTGGGGAAACCTGCCTGAGAATGAAGTCCGCATGGAGAAAAGGGACACATTCCTGGTAACAGAGATCAAGACCCTGCATCTACCCATGCTCAGAGTCTGTTCCATTAAGCTTCCAACTCTGTGATGTAATGTACATGGCCTCCTCTGTGTTCGTTGTTAGTTTCAGGGAAGTTTCTGTTCCTGGCAACTGAATGTTCTGGTTTACTCCCACTCTGCCATTCCCTGACCGTCTAATTCATTGTGTTACCTTGAGTTTGCCACCTAACTTCTCAGATTTAAATTTTTCATCTGTAAAAGTAAATTGTATTATTTAGAATTTAAGCACAAAGCAGGTGGCACAATGAAATTAGGGTATTTCAAGGAGTGCTTGTATATAAAGGTGTGGAAACTGGGTAGTGTTGGATGAGTAGCATAGATTCAAAGAGATGGGAGCAGGGAGCATATCTGGAAAGTGAACAGAGAGAGTCTTGCAGAGAAGTAGTGACGTGTATCTGGGGTAAACTTAGCAGGGAGAGCCCAGGGGATACACTCACTGGCCCCATTCTCCTTCCTTTCACCCATCTCCTACCATGGCTTCCCTTTTGCTGACCTCAACAGGAATGGACGGGGGCCTGCTGATGTGGTCCGTGGAGGTAGGGAACAGGGAGAGAAGGGTGCAGAGTGGATGTGGATGGGCAAATAGAAGGATCTTCAGCTTGTCTTCTGGTTCTAAAATTAAATGAGTATCATTGAAGGAATAAGGCAACTTTGGGCTCAGTTTGGATTTATGTTCGATGTATGTGTGAGAAAAGAGAAAAAAAAATCTTAAGTTTGTCCATTAAGTACACAAATAGTTTGGTCAGTGCCATTGCGTTGTCTCTAATGACATGGGGGCAAAAGGGCAAAAGGGATAATTTACTAGTTAAATTAGATAATGCATTTATTCCAACTGTTCTTAATCGTTTCTTCCTTTCCTTTCTTCTCTTTTTTTTCCCTTTCCCTTTCCCTTTCCCTTTCCCTTTCCCTTTCCCTTTCCCTTTCCCTTTCCCTTTCCCTTTCCCTTTCCCTTTCCCTTTCCCTTTCCCTTTCTCTTTCCCTTTTCCCTTCCCCCTTCCCCCTCTCTTTCTTTCTTTCTTTCTTTTCTCTTTCTTTCTTTCTTTTTCTCTCTTTCTCTTTCTTTACTCTTTTCTTTTCTTTTCTTTTCTTTTCTTTTCTTTTCTTTTCTTTTCTTTTCTTTTCTTTTCTTTCTTTTCTTTTCTTTCTTTTCTTTCACACAGACAGCATGAGCAGGGGACATTCAGAGAAAGAAGGAGAGAGAGAATCCCAAGCAAGCTCCACATTGTCAGTGTAGAGTCCGAAGTAGGCTTTAAACTCCCAGACCATGAGATCATGACCTGAGCCAAAATCAAGAGTTGGATGCTTAACCAACTGAGCTGCCCAGGCTCCCCTTAAATGTTGCTTTCAGTAATTAGAGTGGAACTTGACCCAAGTGTCAGTTTTGAAAATGGATAAAAAAGTAACTTATCTTAATTACATGTGCTTGATAAAAAAAAAAAAAAAAAAAAAACAGGCCTGGTGTTTGATCTGGTTTCTTGACAGAAGAGACAGCAATTTGTTTCGGTGCTGGAACAGAAGATGAGCGTGTGAGGCTTATTGCAAGACGCTCAAGTATGTACTAAACCGCATATATCGTTCTTTGTGGGCGATCTAAAGAATGTTCAAGAGTAACTTTCTCTGAGATGTTTTTTCCCCACTGATTTAACTGCTGAGTAAGCTGCAGCTCGACCATACGGCACAGTAGATTGCTCAGGGAGAAAATAATAATTTTGCATACTGGCCTACCGGTCATATACATTGAGAAAATGCCTCTTCAATTCCTGATCTTTTATTAGAACTGCATCCTTATACATATGAAGTATGAATGTTTGCATGTCAACATGTAGTGTAGCAAGGCCACACTCCTCCTCAGTGGTTATGTTGGTCTATCTCTGGTTAAAGAACTAGGACAGGGTCCTGCTGCCTTGGGATCGTCCCGCTGGGCCCTGCCCTCCGCGGAGGTCAACCGATGGCCGGTGGCTGCAATGCCTTCTCAAGCTGCATGAACCCTGTACCTTGTGCATGGGTCTCACTACCGTTCTCCAGCCCTCCAGAACTTTGCCTTGGCCACTGTCGGGGAGGGTGGCGAACTGTGCAGCGTCTCAAGATTTTATTCAATCCAAAGGGTTACACCTTGAGGTTTTAACCCATAGCAGCAAAACGGGCTTCTGAAAAAGAATTGGAAACTCAAGGCCTCGATTGTCTTCGGAAATTTAAATTGGAAACCTTACCAAATTGATTGAGATTTATTTTCATCTATTTTTTTTTTAATTTTCAAGTTTCCTCATTTATTTTGAGAGAGACAGAGAGAGCATTCGCATGGGAAGAGCACAGAGAGAAGGAGCAAGAGAATCCTAAAGCGGGCTCCATGCTGTCAGTGCAGAATCTGACACAGGGCTTGAACTCACAAACCTCGCAACTATGACCTGAGCTGAAACTGAGAGTCGGATGCTCAACCAAGGTGCCCAGTATGACGCGATTTTGGTTTTGTTTTTTTTTGTTAGCTGTCCACGGCATACCTGCCAAGATGTAGAGGTAGACAATTCATAATCTGGATGACCTACTGTAGGCTATTTCCTCGTGGTGACGGAACAGTGTCACCCCTGGCCCACTTGTTTCCGTTTGCATCCGTGGGCTACGGTCTTTGAATCCCATTCAAAGATACGGATTTGACCCAGAGGGGGAAAAAAAAAACCCCGCCTTGCGTCACTTGTGAGAAGAATTGAGCAAAATTTGGTTTCACTCTAAAAACCGACCTTTGCATTCTTTTGAGCTTCTGTTGCAGATCAGGCATGATGGGGGAGAGGTGGTAGGCAATGTCCCATTTCTGTTTGGTTCACCAACAGCACATTGCTGGGATTAAAATCCTTATTTTACAGCGAGAGATCTCTTTCTCTCTCGCTTTCCTTATCCCTCCTGTATCTAATTTGTTATCAATTTTAACCATTCTTTTTGAAATCTCTTTGGGATTTGTCCATTTCTTTCCTCACCTTTCAGAGCAAACGGTTCCATCTCTCTCCTAGATAATCAGTAGTCCCCTGATTAACATCCCTGTATCCACTTCTGCTGCCTCCAGTACAGGTTCTGCTCTGAAGCTAGACTTTGCTTAAAAACCACAAAGCTAGGGGCCCCTGGGTGGCTCAGTCGGTGAAGCAACTGACATCAGCTCAGGTTATGATCTCATGGTTTGTGGGTTTGAGCCCCGCGTCAGGCTCTGTGCTGACAGCCTGGAGCCTGCTTTGGATTCTGTGTCTTCCTCTATCTGTGTTCCTCCCCCACTTGCACTCTCTCTCTCTCTCTCTCTCTCTCTCTCTCTCTCTCTAAAAAATAAATAGATATTAAAAAACAATTAAAAAACCACACACACACAAAGCTAATTGTGTCTCCACTCCCTCAACCCTTGGATGGCTTCCCCCTTGTCCTTACAATAAAATCCACGTGGGGCACCTGGGTGGCTCAGTCAGTTAAGCATCCGACTTCAGCTCATCATCTCACATTTTGTGAGTTTAAGCCCCGTGTTGGGCTTTGTGCTGACAGCTTGGAGCCTGGAACCTGCTTTGTATTCTGTGTGTGTGTGTCTCTCTCTCTCTGCCCCTCCCCAGCTTTCACTGTGTGTGTCTTTCTCAAAAATAAATAAAATGTCAAAAAATTTTTTTAGAATAAAATCCACATTGCTGTATTATGGCCATGGGTCCCCTAGGTCTGGGCCTTTCCCTACCTTCACTCATGCCTCACCTCTGCCTTTTCTGTCCAGTGCAGCCACATCAGACTTCATCAGGTCCTTGAAGTATTGACAGATTCTAAGTTCTTTGCAATAACTATATATTTTTTTAAATTTTTTAAAAAATATTTATTTTTTAATATGAAATTTATTGTCAAATTGGTTTCCATACAACACCCAGTGCTCATCCCAACAGGTACCCTCCTCAATGCCCATCACCTACCCTCCCCTCCCTCCCACCCCCCATCAACCCTCAGTTTGTTCTCAGTTTTTAAGTGTCTCTTATGTTTTGGTTCCCTCCTTCTCTAACCTTTTTTTTTCCTTCCCCTCCCCCATGGTCCTCTGTTAAGTTTCTCAGGATCCACATAAGAGTGAAAAACATATGGTATCTGTCTTTCTCTGTATGACTTATTTCACTTAGCATAACACTCTCCAGTTCCATCCACGTTGCTACAAAAGGCCATATTTCATTCTTTCTCATTGCCACGTACTATTCCATTGTGTATATAAACCACAATTTATCCATTCATCAGTTGTTGGACATTTAGGCTCTTTCCATAATTTATCTATTGTTGAAAGTGCTGCTATAAACATTGGGGTACAAGTGCCCCTATGCGTCAGCACTCCTGTATCCCTTGGGTAAATTCCTAGCAGTGCTAATCCTGGGTCATAGGGTAGATCTATTTTTAATTTTTTGAGGAACCTCCACACTGTTTTCCAGAGCGGCTGCACCAGTTTGCATTCCCACCAACAGCGCAAGAGCGTTCCTGTTTCCTCCATCCTCTCCAGCATCTATAGTCTCCTGATGTGTTCATTTTAGCCACTCTGTCTGGTGTGAGGTGGTATCTGAGTGTGGTTTAGATTTGTATTTCCCTGATGAGGAGCGACGTTGAGCATCTTTTCATGTGCCTGTTGGCCATCCGGATATCTTCTTTAGAGAAGTGTCTATTCATGTTTTCTGCCCATTTCTTCACTGGATTATTTGGTTTTTGGGTGTGGAGTTTGGTAAGTTCTTTATAGATTTTGGATACTAGCCCTTTGTCCGATATGTCATTTGCAAGAGAGAGAGAGAGACAGAGCACAAGTGGGGGAGGGACAGAGAGAGAGGGAAACACAGAATGTGAAGCAGGCTCCGGGCTCCGAGCTGTCAACACAAAGCCCAACATGGGGCTCAAACCCATGAACCACGGGATCATGATGTGAGCCCAAGTTGGACACCCAACTGACTCAGCCACCCAGGCACCCCTGGAATATATATATTTTAGAATAATGTCTTAAAAACTGTAGATAATTATCGTGTTGAAATGATCATATGTTGAAATCTGCATGTTTTGAAAAAGTTACATAATCTATAACACTACTGTGAAAATGATTATAAACGACTTTTCATTTTGTCTTGAATGTCATGTTAAGATTTCTAGTAATTCTTTATCGTCTCCTAATCTTCCTGAAGTCCAGTTTTCCCTGAAAGATTGCTTTGAAATCACAATATTGCGTGGGTATTTACTTTACAAAAATTTCTTTTAATGTTTGTTTATTTTTGAGAGAGAGAGACACAGAGCATGAGTGGGCAGAGAGAGATGGAGGGAGATACAGAATCTGAAGCAGGCTCCAGGCTCTGAGCTGTCAGCGCAGAGCCCGATGCAGGGCTCAAACTCAGGAGCCATGAGGTCATGACCTGAGCCAAAGTCAGATGCTTAACTGACTGAGCCACCCAGGTGCCCCTACTTGGGTGTTTACTTTTGCATATGCAGTGCCACGAAGAGACAGATCATTGCCGCTGTGTAACTATGTTTGTTTATGTTAATAAAAGAAAGAGGAGAAATGAATCTGTTGGCAAGCAGGTGGCGTGTGGACGGTGAGGCTGGTTTATGTTTGTCGGTAGTTAGTTAATCTGTGAAGTTTAATCCCCGGTCCAGGTGGTGTTGGGAAATACAAGTGCAAATGTTAGCCCTGGCTTTGGTGAGCTTCTCTCTACTGATCTATATAAAGACCTGGTGAGTGGTTAGCAATTTACAAAGGTTGCAGGTTGCCTGAAACCAGCGACAAAGGGGGATGGAGGAACTTCCCTTCCTTCCTTCCTCAGACCTTGGTTTTTCAGGCATCTCTAAAAAGATGAGAATAACTGAAGACGTAGAAACACATCTATTGATGGTTAGTGGTAGGGAGTGGGCATTTAAGTTCGTTTTGAATTTTAGTGAGTAAACGATATTTGGTGTGTGTTTCCTGGCAGTTACAGGCTCCCAACTGGTGCTGGTTCCGCCTTGGAAGGAGATTTGGGGACAGAGAGACTCTCTGGAATCCAGCGAATCTGGCTTTCTTGTTGGTCAAAGTTTGAAAAACAGTAGCCTTGGAGAACTTCACTTTCCAGTACAACTTGAGTATTACTGGAATGTGGTTTGTTTTTTTGGTTTTGTTTTTTCCTGTTCCCTGCATCCATTTTGTAACTTTCCATGGACGTTTCCATGATCCCCAAATTAATTAATTTTCCAAAGTAATTTGCAGCTGTGATGTAGCATTTGCGGTGTCTACTGTGTAATAGTAATAGGGACCATCTTTGAAGGTTCATTTGTCATTTGAGAGTAAGGAATATTCAACCCAACTGTGACACTCCTCTTTGTTCACTCATAAAACAGGCTTGTCTGGTTGCATGAGCTCAGAGGTGTCTTCGATTTCTCTTCAACTCGCTTGAAATAATTTCGTAGGTAGTGACTTCAAAAGGAGGCATCTGGAAATACAGTGATGTTTCAAATGACTCATGAATATAGAAGAAAATTTTCTGTTGTAGGTGAGTTGAAAGATGAAGCCGGTTTTGAGTATTAGCAATGAAATACTGACCATTTAAGATACTCTAGGAGATTCTCTAAGACCAAATAGCTTTATAATATTTGTTTATTTTACTAATTTGTGTATTTTGCATTTTTAGAACTGAAAGGAATTTTCTTTTTATTTATTTTTTTTTAATTTTTTTTAACGTTTATTTTTGAGACAAAGACAGAGCATGAACGGGGGAGGGTCAGAGAGAGGGAGA
This sequence comes from Panthera pardus, assembly GCF_024362965.1. Classification (NCBI taxonomy): domain Eukaryota; kingdom Metazoa; phylum Chordata; class Mammalia; order Carnivora; family Felidae; genus Panthera; species Panthera pardus. The sequence continues at coordinate 113,410,290 of NW_026526732.1, read as the reverse complement.
CACAGAATCTGAAACAGGCTTCAGGCTCTGAGCTGTCAGCACAGAGCCCGATGCAGGGCTCGAACTCATGGACCGCGAGATCATGACCTGAGCCAAAGTCGGCCACTTAACCGACTGAGCCACCCAGGCGCCCCAGGAATTTTCTTGAGGAAGAAAACACTGAAAGTGACATTTTCACCAAGCTCTCAAGAATTTGTTTGTTTTCAAATAAATAAAAACGGTGTGTGTGATGCTCTTTACCTAGACTCTTGGTATTTTTCACTAGTTCTCAAAAAAGTGAAACATTTTTAGTGAAGCAAGGTAGAAATTCGAAGTTATGAATCCCAGTTGCCTAAAAGAAACTCCTGCCTGTGTATCTCTTCCTGCAGATTCTTGACAATCTTCATTTTGTTTGGTGGAAAAAATTATTTTTCTCAGGCCAATAATCAAAAAAGTGCTACCTGCAATTGACAGCTTTGTTTTTGTTTTTTTTTTAATTTTTTTAACGTTTATTTATTATTTGGAGACAGAGAGACACAGAATGTGAGCAGGGGAGGGGCAGAGAGAGGGGGAAACACATAATCTGAAGCAGGCTCCAGGCTCTGAGCTGTCAGCTCAGAGCCCAGAGCAGGGCTCAAACTTACAAACTGCCAGATCATGACCTGAGCTGAAGTCGGACGCTTAACCGACTAGGCCCCCCAGGCCCCCCTGACAGCTTTGTTTTTGAAACAGGTCTGGCACATGTGGAAATGAAGAGGCAGAAGAACAAGGTGGGTGGCTGTGTGAGCTGACAGGGAAAGGGTCATTGGGGCAATAAAGTTACTCATTTCTCATCTTCTTTGATGACAGCCACCATAGACGACTTTTCTCAGTATGGCCTTGCACGGATACAAATGTGGAGCTTTCAGGCTACTGCATCAGGTGCAGCTCCTTACTGCTTAATCCCCTCCCTAGAATCACAAGGTCTGGGGCACCTGGGTGGCTCAGTCGGTTGAGTGTCCAACTTTGGCTGAGGTCATGATCTCGTGATTCATGAGTTCGAGCCCTGCTTTGGGCTCTGTGCTGACAGCTCAGAGCCTAGAGCCTGCTTCAGATTCTGTGTCTCCCTCTCTCTGCCCCTGCCCTGCTTGCGCTCTGTGTCTGTCTCTCTTTCTCAAAAATAAACTTAAAAAAAAAAAAGAAGGTGTGAAATGCTTGGGCTGGAGTGGCAAGAAAAGTCACCACTCGATTCCTGATCATTCTTTAGATCCTGATTAGACAGCATACTCTCTGCCTTTGCTCTGTGTCTTGTGGGTTACAAATTTATTTTGAACCCACGGCAGATGCTTTATCTGTAAGTCATCCATTACTGCCTAAATGCTTTTGGGAGGCAGATCGGATTGGGCCCTTTATGAAATCCCAGCCAGTGCTTTCACTCAACACTAATTGTCAGCTTACATTTAATTGCAAGTGGAGACAGTGCCTCCCACTTTCCTAAACTGTTCTGTTCCATCTTATTTGGTAAAAAGCAAAACAAATTTGGGATACCTGAGGCCAGCCTTTGGGTGACAGTGAGAAAAATAGCATGTTGTGGCCAAGATCATCTTATAGTAAAGACATTTTGGCTATCATTCATCTGTAATACGTTAATTAATCTATCATGTTTAAATATGTATCATAAACAATTTTGATACAACAGTGCCGTATTACTCCATGGGATACAGATGGGTAGAAAGCATGGTTTCTACTGTAACTGGCTCTGTAGTCTTGAGAAAACAAGATATATGACAAGAAAAAGCTTTACAGGGTGTCTTCCTACTGGTCACAGATGGTTTTAGATTTGGAAGAAGCTGCTTTAGGACCCTTTCAAACCAAGGTCTTCTGCAGTGTCTTTCCTGCAACAGTGATACACATGAACATCCACATAAGTGACCCCCCTGCCCCCCTCCCCACTTAATTAACTCTCCAGCTGTTGGGATGCCCTCTGTTCTCCCCTAAAACCTGTGTACTGGTGCCTCCTGTTTGCTGAGCAGTCACTCAACGGGGCCCTCTGCAGGCCGTCACCCCTCCCTGCAGGTGAGCTAATGCTCACCAAGAGATAGTGTTGTTTGTCCTCATACTGGTTAGTGACCATGGTACTTGCTGTTATAATTATATAATGAAATGCTTTGTAAATAAAAGACATGTGAGTGTGATAAGAGAGGTGTTTCAATAAAAAGAAAAGTGGAATACTTTGGTAAGACCCTTGAGTCTAAAAACATTACTATCGGATTAGGAATAATCTATCAAATGTAAACAATTAAAACAATTAAATCTTAGGACTCCATACTCGGATTTCTTTTCTAGTATCTTTATGTGATTTTACATTAGAGAAATCTAGAAACTAGAGATAAAGTGTAAGAGATCTGGCTTTTGGGAGAAGAGGGAGTATGTTGGAAACTCCGCTCAAGGTAGAGGCCATGGCCCTATGTGAAGAGAAGCATTTATTTCCTCTTTGCTGCTTAGGATTGTTGCATTTGAAGGGCTTTTCCATTCACAAAGAAACCATTGGTGCTGATCACTTCGGTTGAGAGGGATTCTGACACTGACTTGTCGCTTCTTCTAAGAGGATCCTAATGTACATTTACACCGGTAAGGTTCTGATAACTTCTCCAGAAAAGAAACTCAGGTTTCTTTGACTCAGTGTTTGATAAACTTTTTGGAATTGGTAACTCTTTTCAGATTTCAGTTTTGGGGAATTAAGATTCTAACGTAAAATTTAAGTCCTCCACTATTCTGTACTAATTGTGAGATAACAGCAGTGTTAAAAATTTTGCTATGTCCTGTGGAGAAGAAAAAAAAATGAATCAGTCCCAATCTTAATTCTTGAGTTTATTATCTAATGTGGAAAAAACACATAATCAATTATAATATACTGAGGTTGGTACAAAGTGATAAAAAGATAAAAAAAATATTAATTTTATATGTAAAGAACTTGGGGTACAAGGAGGTTTAAACATCTTCCCCAGAGTTGGCTAGTGCAGCATGGACAAAAAACCTGATACATCTGACTCGGTATCTAATTTAATAGCTTCATACTCACATAATACTTCATACTAAGCCTGGCAAATAAAAAGTGAGCTTTCATAGTTTTCAGCTAAATTAGTTATTTTTAACTTTGTATTGAATTATAAAAATAATTTGATCACTCAGATTCCCAAATTTGTTTTCTAGAATATGGAATAATAACATATATGATGTATATGCCCCCTCCCCTTTCTTATGGTTCATTTTAAGTACTTTATTATTTTTAGTGTTATTTTTCTATAAACCAGTCATACTCACTGCCTACTGCTCAGCTGTATAGGGATAGAAGACCCCTCACCCCGACCCTGGAGAGAGAGCCGGTTTGTTGGGGTCTCACTAAAATACATAGAATGCCATGCATGACTAAGATTCATCTTCCATGTGAAAATATTAGCAAATGGTTGGTTTTTATTGAAAAGCATATATATATATATTTTTTTTTCTGGAAAACATTTTAATAGTTTGTTTCAATTTACTTGATTAAAAGACCAAAGAAGAGAGTACATTCTTTTTTAAACCCCTGTCTATATACATTTAGAGAATATGCTTTATTGAAACGGTATCCTTAGACAATAAACATAATGGTTATTTTGTTGAAATGGTTAATCTTGGAAAATGAATTTATATCATGTCAGCATATGAGGTTTCTCCTTTTCTTTACCATGGTTAAAGTTCCTTACTAGAGGGGCCTCTGGGTGGCTCAGTCAGTTAAGCATCTGACTCGTGATTTCTGCTCAAGTCATGATCCTGCGGTTTGTGAGTTTGAGCCCTGCATTGGGCTCCATGCTGACAGCGTGGAGCTTGCTTTGGGCCCTCTGTCTCCCCTTCTCTCTGCCCCTCCCCTGCTTGCTCTCTCTCAAAATAAATGAACATTGAAAAAACTTAAAGGGATGCCTGGGTGGCTCAGTCAGTTGAGCGTCTGACTTCGGCTCAGGTCATGATCTCTCAACTCGTGAGTTTGAGGGCCACATCGGGCTCTGTGCTGACAGCTCAGAGCCTGGAGCCTGCTTCAGATTCTGTGTCTTCCACTCTCTCTCCTCCCCTCCCATGCTTGCACACTCTCAAAAATGAATAAACATTAAAAAAAAATTTTTAATTAAAAATCCTTATTAGAGACAACAGAAGAATGATTTAAGAAAATAAAGAAAAAATCTAAAACCTCATTGGCAGCAAATACTAAGGCCACTCTTTCTTTCTTTTTTTTTTTTCATAATATAATTTATTCTCAAATTGGTAACATACGGTGTGTAAAGTGTGCTCTTGGATTTCAGGGTAGATTCCCGTAGCTCATCGCTTTCATACAACACTCAGTGCTCATCCCAACAAGTACCCTCCTCAGTGCCCATCACCCACTTCCCCCTCTCCCCCATGCCCCCATCAACCCTCAGATTGTTCTTTGTATTTAAGAGTCTCTTACGGTTTGCTAAGGCTACTATTTCTTTGTAAAACTCAATACAGATGTTTAAGAGGTAAGCAGATAATAACATACATTTAAAATCCATGTTTTCATTTTCTAGAACTGCAAGATACAAAGTCCCCTTACAGCTTTGAAATGACACACTTGAACGTTCCGTTTCCTAACTTTCCCTTTTGGCCTTTGTTTCTCTTCATCTGACAATACTTCTTTATTTTGCAGATCTGTTTGCTTCTACAATATAATCCCAGGGCCTTAAGCATATCTCCTTACTTCCTAGAAGTGAAACCTGACGAATGCCTGAATAACTGAGTAGTTTTAGAGTTAGCAGATGTCAAAACACGGATGTGAGTGTGTCATTGTCCCAACAGCATGTGAAAGTCGAACGCTCCTCACGGTCCATTCTCCCTGGAGCATTGCGTCTGTGGTTGGGGCGTAGGAAATCTTGTGGGGTCAGATTGTGAAGGACCCGTGTGACATGTTAATGAATTTAGATCATGTTCTTAAGGAATGATGAACTTTGAAGGAGATGTGGAATGAGAGAAATTTCTAGGAAGAACACGAAAGCAAAAGGTATTTTTCCTAATATATCTGATAGGTAAGCACAATCAACATATTAGTGATAGAGTGAATTTTTTGGTTGTGAAGCCATTATTTTGAGCTACCATTACATTAGGTGGCACGACTGGGTCAGCCAAGAAGAAGGGAAAAACAAAACTGTGTATAGGTATTTTTGTAATTTGATTGTTCATTTGACAGTGAAGCAGCTACTTTATGTGGTGCGTTTGTAGGAGAATTTCACTGAAACAGACCTCTATGCCCTTAAATAATCCTCCTCCTTACAAAGATTTCCATTGCTTTCTCTGCATGAGAGCCCAAGGGAAGATTGAGGACACTGAAAAAAGGCAGTTTTTTTTTAAGTTTCTTTATTTAGTTAGAGAGAGAGAGAGAGAGAGAGAGTGTGTGTGTGTGTGTGTGTGTGTGTGTGTGTGTGTGTGTGTGTGAGCGAGCAGGGTAGGGACAGAGAGAGAGAGAGAGAGAGGGAGAGAGAGAATCCCAAGCAGGTTCTGTGCTAACAGCACAGATCCTGATGCAGGGCTTGGTCTCAGGAACTGTGAGATCATGACCTGAGCTGAAATCCAGAATTGGACGAGCTGAGCCACCCAGGTGTCCCAGAAATGGCAGGTTTAACATAGACTCTTAAGTGGGTTTAAAACATAAAACAATTGCTGAAAAGGCAAACCCAGGAGAGAACAGGAGGCTGCCTGCAGGGCAAGCATGGAGGGTCGTGGAGGCTGGACTAAGGAAGTCACGAAAGGGAGATGTGATGTGTAGAAGTTCCAAAGATATTTTGGTGGAATTGGCACACTTGGATGATTCTAAGGGAGAGGCAGGGAAAAGAAATGAGTCCTGTTTGTGATTTGAGCAATGCTTGCTTGGCCAGGGTTAAACAACCCAGGAGTATACTTGTGACTTTTGTAATGTATTTGGGTATTTATTAGCATTTATTGGATTGGTTAGCCTAGTATTATTATGTTAAACTTTTAATATATGTAGTATTCTATAAGAGATGTGCTTACACAATAGATGTGTTCAGATCCATGGAATAAGTTGATATAGTACATCTCTACCAAAGAATGTGATCGTGAATCTAATTCTTTCTTACAAAGGCATATACCTACTCCTCACTGTCAGAAATGCTTGTCTGAAGGGCATTGAAGACATATACATGTATAGATAGTTGGTTGTGAATGATATAAAAAATGAAGTCAGTAAATATCCATTATATTTTCTACCAGAAATATGACATTCACTGTAAATTGGACAATGCTATTATACATTATTATTGAAATGAAATGAAACATGTGAAATGAATGAGTTATATTTTATAAGGTACAACCACTTTGTGGGCAATGTATTTGTAACAGTGTTTGTTATGCGTTTCCTGATGTGAGGGAAATATAAATGGTGATGTAGTGTTCTAAGGTGATTTAGATTTTGGAAGGATAAATGAAATGGAATTTTTGATTGAGATGACTACATTAAATTGTTTGGTTTTACATTTGATTGTGCTTTATGTATAGACTTCATAATAGGGTTTCAAATACATAAAAGGGAATTTATTCCATAAGCTGGAGTTAGAAATTCATTTTAAATATTTAATGATTTAATTAAGTTTTATTAGTGTGATGCTTTTTGCTTTGCCGATGAAAAATTGACAAGGGCCTCATCTGGGTTTTTCCCCCCTTTTTGGGTAGTATCTTGGTTAGATTTGTTTGTTCTGTTCTGTATCTTTATAAACAGTGATAAATACTCATTTCTCAAAATAAACGCTTTTTCTAAACATCTGAAATTGCCAAGAGAAAAATAGTAAACAATTGTGAAGCATTAAAATCAACAGACTTTACTCACTGAATTGCTCTTTGATTCAAAAACTGATTTTTCATACTGTGTCTCTAGAGAAAATTTGGTTTGTTGTACTCCAGTCTTCTCTCTATCCTGATTGTCTTCACCAGGGTGCAGAAACCGTTTCGTGCCCCAACACTCAGGCCAGGTGCACATGGCACTTGCTGTTGGACTAGACTTTGGGGCACTGGATGGGCAGTGGGGCTTGCGCTGGTCAAGCAAACAGTGAGGGAGAGCGAAAAGTGAATCCCCTGAATTACCCCACTATCAACAATGGGTTCAATGGGTTCACTGTGAGGGGTTTGTAGGGAGTGGACGTTCCCCAGATTTATACCTCAGGAATATATTGGTCCTGCAAGTGTGTCGGTTATGGAAATGCTGTAAAAAGTCGAGAGACACTTTGGTCACGTGCATTTCTATGAACTGTCATACTCCTATTTCACTCTTATTAATTGACAAAGTGGGGGGAAAGGAAGAGAGTATACTTGCGATATTTGTCCAAAAGGCAGCAGTTGGCCCAGGGTAGCAAGGAATGTGATTCTCCAGACTTTACTGATAAACCTCATGCCCTTTGCCCGTGTGCTGATCAAGAGTCAACGTTATCTTCAAATGTGCTTCTGAAGGAAAAAGAAAATAAGTTTATTATCTCCAGATAATAGATGTAGGTAATTGGTAATTATCCTCTTTCTTTTTAGATAAACAAATGTAATTAACCAAAATTCACCTTTACTTTTGTCAAACTTCTCACGATTCGGGAACACAGGCTATTAAAGGTAGGAAGGTATGCTGAAAACCATCTTGTCTCCTGTTGAAAGTTTGAATGTTATTGCTAGAGAACTGAGTGTCCCCTTATGGTAGTCATTAACCACACATGGTTGTTAACATTTCAGTTTAATTAAAATTAAATAACAGTTTTATTTCTTCAATGGCCACAAGAGAGTTGTGGCTGCCATATTGGACAGGGTAGAAATATTTCCATCATTATAGAAGATTTTACTGTGCTGCCCTGGGTTAGAAAGTATGTGGTTATGGCATCGAAGAAAGTATTTTTATACAGATCCTGTTGACGTAGTAATAAACAAACGATACCATTTCAGTTATAAAGAATATTCTTTTTGGCTTTTTAAGATTTTATTGGAATTGCAGTTAGTTGACATACAGTGTTATATTAGTTTCAGGTGGACGATATACTGATCCAACACTTCCATACATCACCTGGTCCTCGTGGCAACAAGTGCCCTCCTTAATCCCCATCATCTATGTCACCCATGTCCCCACCCACCTCTGGTAACCACCAATTTGATCGCTATTACTTCGGGTCTGTTTCTTGATTTGTCTCCCTCTCTCTTTTTCCCTTTGCTCATTTGTTTCTTAAATGCCACATGTGAGTAAAATCATGTGGTATTTGTCTGTCTTGGACTGACTTCACTTAGCATAATACTTTCTAACTCCACTTCGTTGCAAACGACAAGACTTCATTCTTTTCTAGGGCTGAATGATATTCTATCGCATATGTATACCGTATCTTCCATTCATCCATTCCATATCATTCATTCCATATCTTCCATTCATATTATCCATTCATCAGTTGGCAGACACCTGGGCTGCTTCCATATCTTGGCTCTTGTAAATAACGCACCTACAAATATAGGGGTGCATCTGTCGCTTTGAATTAGTGTTTTTGTATCCTTGGGGTAAATACCTACTTGTAGGATTGCTGGATTATAGGGTACTTCTGTTTTTTTCTTTCTGAGGAACTTCCATACTCCTTTCCTACAATGGCTACACCAGTTTGCATTCCTACCAATGGTGCAAGAACGTTCCTTTTCCTCCACATCCTCACCAACACCTGTCGCTTCTTGTGTTGTTGATTTTAGCCATTCTGACAAGTATGAGGTGATCTGTTATTGTAGTTTTGATTTGCATTTCCCTGATCGTGAGTGATGTTGAGTATCTTTTTGCGTGTCTGTTGGTCATCTGTATGTCTTTGGAGAAATGTCTATTCGTTTCTTCTGCCCATTTTTAAATCGAATTATTTGGTTTTGAGTGTGAGTTTTATAAGTTCTTTATATATTTTGGATACTAACCCTTTATCAGATATGCTACTTGGAAATATCGTCTCTCATTCTGTAGGTTGCCTTTTAGTTTTGTTGATTGTTTCCTGCACGGTGCAGAAGCTTTTTATTTTGATGTGGTCCCAATAGTTTATTTTTGCTTTGTTTCCCTTGCTTCAGGGGACCTATCTAGGAAAAAAGTTGTTACAGCCCGTGTCAAAGAGGTTATTGCCTGTGTTCTCTTCTACGACATTTATGGTTTCAGGCCTCACATTTGGGCCTTTCATCCAATTGTGTATACGGTATATGCATGTGATGAGTGTTTCTCGTTCATTTATGTGTTACTGTGGCTGTTCCCAGCTGTCAGGCAGCTTTTCTCTTAGTGATGAAGATCCAGGTTCTTCTTTCTTGGGATTCTGCCACGCTTCAGATCCTTGAAGTGCTGGTCCCAGCTGCTGGAAAGGTTAAGTTGCACTGGCCTCTTCACCACCTTGACCTGCAAGTGATAAAATCGATTTTCCCTCAAAAGCCACTGGCGAGAACTAGTCACGTGGCCCACCTACATGCTAGGCTTTCCAACGGCAACTCTGTCTCGTGGAAGGAAAAGCCACTGGGAAACCACCACAGTTTCTCAGCAACTGAGAAACTCTGCAAAACAAAGATGAATTTTACATGGAAAAGTAACTAATGGGTAAGGGAATAGTTTTGCTCATTGTTAAACTGATTGCATTCCATCATCTTCGGCAGACATATATTATTGTTTTCTGCCCTTTTTCAGGAATTGGCTTTCACATTATAATTTGATTATAATTTCACATTATAGTTTGATAATCTCTGAGAACCAATTAATATCTTTATTTTCATGTTCTTCGACATTTAAACACTTTCTACCTTGCAGATTAAGAACAGTCAATAGGACCAACCTCATTTTTACTTACTTCATATAAAATATTATAGATCCATGGGAAATTTATGTAAAAATGGTTGTATATTTTTATGTAGGCTTTTTATTTTATAGGTGAAATAGTGATACTCTGTTCCTAGAAGTTTTCTCTTGTGGGTCTGAGTATGATTTAATTTAGAAGACTAGAATGTACCTAAAATTAGGATTATGTGTATCACATGTAGTGAAGTACACCTGGAAAGGAGTCTCCTTGTTATGGACAAAGAGTTACTGGCAGAACTCTCATAGAATTATCTCTTGTAAATCATCTTCCAAGTTAAAAGATAAATCCATACTCAAAATCTGCACTTTTAATTTTTTTAGTTTTTAGTTTGGGGGGCTTTATTTACATTTTATTTTTAAGTCATCTCTACACCCAACATGGGGCTCAAACTCAAAACCCCGTGATCAAGAGTCACGTGGTCTGACTGAGCCCACCAAGCGCCCCCAAATCTGCACGGTTTTTACATGTTGATACCATAATTGGATATCCAGTGCACATGCAAGCACACTTCTCTTTCTTGACCTTGGCACTTACGAATACCAAAAAAAGATAGTTCAAGGTTACCCTATGCTTAAATTCATTTTGACTGTTTTCTTCTCTTTGGATATCTCCGTCTGTAATCTCTGCTTCTATCTCTAGAGCCATCTAGCTATCTTGTTCGTCCTTCCTTCCTTCCTTCTTCCTTTCTTCCTTTTTCTTTCTTTCGTCCTTCCTTCCTTCCTTCCTTTCTTTTTCTTTCTTTCTTTCTTTCTTTCTTTCTTTCTTTCTTTCTTTCTTTCTTTCTTTCTTTCTTTCTTTCTTCCATCCATCCTATCGATCATATCTACTGGTAATATGTTGCACAATAGTGTGGGACTGTAAAAAAGACCTTGCAAACTGGGGCGCCTGGGTGGCTCAGTTGGTTAAGCGTCTGACTTTGGCTCAGGTCATGATCTCGTGGTTTGTGGGTTCGAACCCCACATCGGGCTCTGTGCTGACAGCTCGGAGCCTGGAGCCTGCTTTGGATTCTGTGTCTCCCTCTCTCTGTGCCCCTTCCCCACTCACACTCTGTCTCTCTCTCTGTCTCTCTCTCTCTCTCAAAAATAAACAAACATTAAAAAAAATTTTTAATGACCTTGCAAACTGAAAATGCACAAGGCAATTTTAATAATCAAGTGGAAAAATTTGTTTTATCAGCGACCTTTACAATTTTTGCTTAAACATTAAAAACTCTCTTAATTTCAGTCATAAGTATGTAGGGAAATGAAAAAAAAGCAGTAAAACTCTCTTCAGTACTTTATAATTTGAAACAGAAATATCGAGAACTAAAATGCTTTGGCCCTTTAGAAAAACGTGTCAGGAGTAGTTTGAACCGTGCTTGCCACCTTCTCATCGAGTAACTTAAGGAATGAAAATCTTCTCGGCCACGGCAAATTGCTGTACTTCTAAGTTTGGATCACCTCCTGACCTGTCCCCGTTTGTGCTTGCATTGTTATGAAGTATCAGAGCATTCTTTTAATGTGAAATTTATTTTTTTACAGATGTCACCTCCTCGAGGACAACTCGATCCTTTTCATCACGACTAGCCTCTTCGTGTTTGTTGGTAAGCTCTCTTGTGCTCCGTTTTTATTGGTTATACGTCCCGAGTCTCTCAAATGGTCATAGTGTCAATGTTCCCGTGGTCAACCACGCGTGGAAGGTTCCGATTTAACTTCCAGTGCTAGCACTTTTCGTTTCTCTGGTCTACTTTCATCTTCGTCGGCTGTTTCCCTCCCGATTATCCATTTTGTAAAAAGTTTTGTGGGGCTTTCCCTGGGAGATCAGGGAGCCGTGGAATGACACGCTTTTCTGTCTGTATGTGCGCGGAATAACAGATGTACAGTGACTAATCGCCGATAGACTTCGGTCACTGAATGGGGTGTACGTCTCTTTTTTACATAGAGATTTGTGGGCTCAAGAGCTAGCAGCAAAGTTTACCCTTGAAGCAATTACTCACATCTGATATATTACAGTAACTGAAATTGGAACCCTGTTGTTGAAAGCTGGTGGTATTTCACTAAACCATGATAGCTGAAATTTGTGTATATTGGAATCCTGCGGACAAGGATTGTTTCTGTGTGTGTTTTCCTTTTATGGAATCCTCTCTCTGGTCCTCCGATCATTTCCCCTTCTCGGCTGTTACTACTGCTACAGCCCGTTATAAAATGAACCCCATGAAGCCCTTTATTTATTCTGCTACAATGTGTCTATGACATAAGCTGGGACAGGTTTGGGGGAAATAAGCATCATTACTGAGAGAAGTCCATAAAATATTTACCTCTGGCAATTGGATAATGCTTTGAATTAGAGAAGGCTAAAAACATACTGCACAGTGCAGGGAGAGCCATCCACCCAAGTGAATCTGCACCATCTGTATGCATGGATGTGATCGTATTCCAATTTAAGAGTAAAATTCATTACTTGAGATAGTATAACTTGAAGCTAGTTAATTACTGGATTTGAAAAAAGAGCAATGCTGGCATTCACAAATAAATTAGATGTGACTCTGGTGTGTATACAGAGTAAATTACAACAATTTCAAACTATACTTTAATGGATAAGATTTCTCTTGGGTTATCTGTAGTAGAATCTAGATTCGTGGGTTCTAAACTTTAAAACGCATTTGCATCACTGGGGGTCTGCGATTTCGTAGTTTTAACTACTTCCCAGGAAATGCTAACGTAGATGACCAGACATTGAGTATCAAGAATCTAGAACTACGTAGATGTTGCTGTAAACGTTTAGGAAGTCAGTGGCTTTAGCGAATAAAACTGTGCCATATTTAAAATTGCTTTGACTCTTTTCCACTTTCCAAGTGGAAAATACGCACTGTTAAGAACAACCTTTGGACCTTTCCTAGCTTTTAAACTTCTGCCTTGGGTTTGCCTTTCCTTTCAGTACCTTCTGAAAGCTTTCTCTTTCTTTACTCCTACATGATGGCCTTCCATTCATTCACCAGCTCACCAAATCAGGCTTTAGTCTGGATGTGAACTTCTGATAGAGACTTTCTAAATGTACATCAGGACCTCCTTGCAGTCGACTGTGTGATGTGCGTATAAGATCTGGTAATGTGGAGCTGACTTCATGCACGTCTTCCCTCCTTTGGTTTCTGGAATATCACCGCTCTTGTTTCTTCTCCCACTTTTATGGGGCTACCCTCTCCATCTCCTGCACGAGCTCCTCAGTTCAGCCCCATCAGTGCTCTCCTGCCCTTCTAACAGACCAGCGGCTCCTGCCACCATCTCCTCTTGGCTCTAGTTGCCATGCATATTTCAGCGACTCCCAATTTGTGATCTTTCTACCTCCAAGACTCATAGGTTCACTCCCATAGTGACCTTGGGCAAGTTTCCTAACTATCCTGACCCTCACTTTCTGCCTCACTGTGTTCTTGTGGGGATAAAACAATTCTACTTGTAAAATGCCTGGAAGAGTTCCTGGCATCTAGCAAAGGGGTGCAAAATGCAAGCTGGTAAAGCATCTGTTGGAATTTGGAGCAACAAAGAGGCTGTATGCCACGCGATTTAGGTGTCTACTTAAGTGCCTTGAATAACGATCATGAGATTCCTCTGAGAATATTGCCCATTTCTCTGCATGGCAGATTAGCAGGTTGCAGTAAACTCTATCAATTTGAATTTATTTCTCTGGAAATGTCCCATCTTCTAGTTTGACTCAAATGCACGTAGTAACAGCTGATGCCATGGGTGCATCCAACCTGTGGGGGTGACAGATTTCCTTGGTCATATTCTCATTGTGGGCAGCTCTCTTCCATTTGAAGCCATGAGAAGCACAGTCGTCCATTTTTACTGAGGACTGTATCATCCCTCAAACATTTGTTCTTATCGATGGAATTTTTGGAATCTCGCACTTTGGAAAATACCTTAACTAATTTTGAGTTTACCATTCTATTCCTTTATAAAAAGAAAAATGTAATATTATCCTCAGACATAGCCTGAAGAATTTCAGTCTGAGAAATGAGCCTGATAGCCAATTTACAAACTACACACATTTAGTGCATTGAATTCAACACATATTCATTGAATATTTATGAAGCATCATCATCGGAATGTAACTCTCGCTGGCCTCGAATTTTTCATGAGAAGGAGGCAAATATATGAATAAAGAATTATAGTCAGATGTGTTAATTTCTCCGTGGTAAATATTAGTAGAACACATCATAGGAACCCAAAGGAGAAGACAGCCAATCTGTCCAGAAAAGTTAGAAGAATTTTCACAAAGGAAGTCGGATCAGATCTACTGGAGAAATCTCCAGGAGTGAAGAGGAGAGAGAATTCTCCAGATGTGGAGAAGAGAGCATATGCAAAGACCTCAAACCCAACAGGCCCCTGTGGGTTTGGGCAATATGTTAACTTCTGTAGGTTCACACCAGGTTCGTTGTGGGGGCCAAGTGAAAGCAACAGTGGAGGCCTAGCCTGTGGCCCACACCCTTTATCTTCCTCTCTGTAGACTTGTTCCTCCCATGGGCAGCCTTCTGGGAAGATGTGTGAACCCTTGAGCCTAGGGTTCAACCTGTGCTCCCCATCTGCCCTAGAGACCAGCCTCCTTACACTGGCCTTAGAAAAGGGTATAGGGTCATTGAGGCAGGGAATTCCAAGGTTCCAGGTCTAGAAAGATGAAGGCATAGGTCCAGGAGAGGAACATTCCTTTGCTCTAAGGAAAGAAAGCTAGAGCAGGACTTTCTACAGTTCTGTCTCAGGCAGAGGATGGATGGAGCCCAAGTTCCGTATGATTCATAAGTTGGTCGCTTGGAGAAGGTTGGATACGGAAGATGAGGCCCAACTTGTGTATTAGAAGCAGATTGTGATTCGTTTTGATTTTAAAAATATATAATGGTCATTGTCTCCGACTATAATTAGTGGAATCTAATTTTACTGTCTAGGATCAAAAAGTTCAACCCGAAAAATTATACTGCTCGGTTTATAACGTGGTTGTGAATGAATTATTGATTAGTAGTGTTACTCATTTTCAAAGAATTAGAATGCCAGGAACTATACTTAAGCCAAAAGTTGCGTTAGACAGAATTAAATCTCTTCTCTCCAAATTTGATTGTTGCTAGCACTTCTAATCTTGCAGTGATTCAAAAATATAAGCATAGCCTATTAGATGCTGGTCATCTCAAATTAAAGAACGGTGCCTTGTAATTGCGCTGTGCTTATCCTTATTATATGTACTGATTTAGTCTATATATGTGAAGTAAGAGTGCTTATATTTCCAAAATCTTAAACTTCATACCCATGAGTGAGGTCTAGCAAATACCTAGCTAAAACTTTCCATCAAGGCAGAAAGTTGGAGGCGAAGAGTTATATACCATAGAATAATCACATTTCAAGAGTTTTTCTCTTTCCTTTCCTTTCCTTTCCTTTCCTTTCCTTTCCTTTCCTTTCCTTTCCTTTCCTTATGTTTGTTTATTTTTAGAGAACAAATATGATCAGGGGAGGGGCAGAGAGAGAGGGAGAGAGAGAGAATCCCCAACAGGCTCCGCACTGTCATCTCAGAGCCTGACCTGAGCCAAAATCAAGAATCAGACACTTAACTGACAGAGCCACCCAGGATCCCCTCGAGAGTTTTCCTTTAATATAAGTCAGAGAAAGACAAATATCATATGATTTCACTCATATGTGGAAATTAAGGAATAGAACAAAAGAACAAAGGAAAAAAAAGACACAAAACCAAAAAAGAAACTCTTAACTATAGAGAACAGTTGCGCGGATGGTTACCAGAGGGGAGGTGGGTGGGGGGTGGGGTAGTAGATGATGGGGATTTAGAAGTGCACTTGTGACGAGCTTTGGTGATGCATGGGAAGTGTCGAGCCACTATGTTATACCTGAAACTAATAGAACACTGTATGTTAACTATACTGGACTTAAAGTTTTCAAACAGTGTTTTTTTAATTTCGTTCACCAGTTGCCGTGTTTCTTAGAGTCATTCTGATTTATATCTCAAACTACTTTTCATCGTAGAACATGACTCAAATTTACAGTAAGTCTACTGTGTTTGCTAAGAAATCCTGCGGCTGCTTAATGACACCATCGGGAAATAAAACGGAAAAAAAAAAGTTAAAGAGAAGTGGGTCAGGCAGGAACTGAAGGAAAAAAAGAAAGGAGAACAAAAAGGGATAAGAAGTTGTGTGCACTGGATAGTGTTGGGTGAGAAGGCGGTAACTGCTCAAGTTGTCCCTTAATGACCAGTCACCATATGTGTTTACCTCTAATGCATTTTACAGATGGGCAGAACATTCAGGATTAGGACACACAAAGCTTTTTCTATAAAGCTTCAACTTCCTGGAGACAGTGGGCATTAATAAATTAAAATTTAGTGACACATTGATAAGTAAAAGTTAAAAAAAAGTAAAACCCCAAATATGAAAATCATGCCAGGAGCGCCTGGGTGGCTCAGTTAGTTAAGTGTCTGATTTTGGCTCAGGTCATGATCTCATGATTTGTGGGTCCACCCCTGCGTTGGGCTCTGTGCTGACAGCTCAGAACCTGGAGCCTGCTTCTGATTCTGCGTCTCCCTCTCTCTCCGCCCCACCTCTGCTTGTGTTCTGTCTCTCTCTCTCAAAAATAAATAAAATATTTAAAAAATAAAAAAAAAAAAAAAGGAAAATCACGCCAAAGCTCCTATTTCTCCCTTGAACTTGGGGACCAAGTTATGAACATGATAAGAAGTTGTAAACTCTACTTGGGACTAATCAGCATTGCTGTTCGGGGTCCTTTCACACTAATTTAAGGTGACTATGGTCGTAGAATCCTATGATGCTTCAGCACGCTGTCATTTCACATGCTTTAAGCACATAGGAGAGGAAGAAGAAGGAGAAAAGGAACCCACCTTTCTGTGGCAGTTGTAACTCAAAATACTGTGTGTTCTCTTTTAGTCTCTTGTTGGTTCTAGCTAGAACTCATTTATTTTGCTAAAGGAAATTTAACGTGGAAGAGATGCATTGGGTATGACAGATGAAAGTCACTTTTCTCAGCAAAAGACATTTTAATCTCAGGGCATATTCTCGAATAACCAATGCTATTAAAAAGCGGGCAGCTGGAGTACCCTATAAGACACAAAATGAACGAAAGCAGTCCACGTGATCAGTACAGGCTCACAATATTCAGTGCTAGGTAGATGCGTCATCCAGATGCCTTATAAAATCCAACTTTGTTCAAGTGACCAGATATTTTGGCATTGTGTAGACAGAGTCTTAGTTCTACAAATGTTAAGTTAGGTGACACCAGATTTTTCTGCTGAAGACCACTCCGGTGACCGAATTCAACATTAAACACTTAGTTGAAAAAGTAGTGATTTGGTTTTAAAATTAAAAAAAAAAAAAAGAAAAGGTTTAAGTTAATTTTCATCAGGGTGAATTTGTTTAAATGTGGTTGGAAGACGTGTAAAAACTTAAAAACGTGGTTGGGGGGAGCGACCCAGAGCAATACAGGTCTGTGTCACAATGCTACTTTTCAGTTAGAGAGTTCTCTTCGTTCTTCAGAAATTTCCATATATAGTTTCTCATTTAATTCTCCAAACCAATTTTTTAAAGTAATACAAATTATTCCATTTTCCAATCTAGAGGTGACAAAAATGAGTCCCAGACAGGTGAAGTGACCTGCCTAGAGGGGGCAGATTGTTGTAATAGGCTTCTCACGTTGTTCATGCGTCCCTGTATGTATTTCCTTACGTGTCTACACCCACTTTAACTGCACTTAACTCATATTGTTTTTGGCCAATGGAGCAACAGCAAACATGGCACAAACAGAGGCTTGACAGGTGCTTTTTCCCCTTCTTCCTGCTGGGAATCTTTGTGCCACAAGGTGCCGCCTGATGGGCCACCTGGAGACCAGGCCAAGGCCGCAGACATATGGATGAGGGCATCATAGATCTACCAGCCCCAGCGAAATAGCCAAGGGGGTAGGACCAGCCAGCCAGCCGTCAGATTCATGAATTAATAATCAGTCATTGTCTTTTTTTTTTTTTAAGTTTGTTTATTTATTTTGAGAGAGACGGAGACTGCCTGAGTGGAGGAGGGGCAGAGAGAGAAACAGAATCCCAAGCAGGCTCCGTGTGGTTGGCTCAGAGCCCGATGCGGGGCACAAACCCACGAACCACTGAGATCCTGACCTGAGCCAAAATCAAGAGTCAGGCACTTAACTAACTGAGCCACTCAGGTGCCCTCTTCCTATGTTTTTTAACCATGTGGGAAATGTGGTTGCAGTATATTTGTATTACCTATTTTATTTTATTTTATTTTATTTTATTTATTTTTTAACATTTATTTTTGAGAGAGAGGGAGAGTATGAGTAGTAGAAAGGCAGAGAGAGAGAGAGAGAGAGAGAGAGAGAGAGAGAGAGAGAATCTGAAGCGGGCTCTGAGCTGACAGCAGAGAGCCCAATGTGGGGCTTGAACTCACAAATGGTGAGATCATGACCTGAGCTGAAGTCGGACGCTCAACCGACTGAGCCTCCCGTGCACCCCTGGGGATGACTGTTAAAGCATCGAGCACTAACTCACAAACCTAGAGTCACAAGGCGGACGGAGCAAGACCAAAGCACAGAACTTTTGAATCCAATTTCAGCCCTCCACTGGGGGATGGAAAAGTGGGTATTTTACCCAGAAGTTGAAAGACATTGATCTAAAGGATTTGAAAAATCGAAAAGGGAGAAATCAGATCCTTCCACAGGGACTGTCAGAGGCTTTAGTTTTTGCTTATTTTTACAAAATTCTTTTATCTTTGTAACTAAATAGCTGTTATCTACAGACACATTTTTTCCTACTCTTAGATTTGTTCCTTCGTCGCTTGTATCATAGTATGTGGCTTTCATTAAGGGTTAAGTTTTCCAGGGGAAAATGTAAGATAAAACCATTCAGGGTTATTCATTTATTGTCTTGACATATTTATAATTCATGGCATATGTATTTTACCTTCTATAGGCCTGTGGGGTTGAATAAAATACCCAGTGTAGCATAGAGCAACATTTTTTTTTTCAGACTTCCCTCCACGGGGCTCGTGCATACTCAAATTAGTAGTTCACAACTGCTCAGGAATAAAACAAGTTATTTTTGTTGTTTTACATGGCCCCAAAATACCGTGCAGAGTATCCCAATGAAAACAAACATTCATGTTTTCCATATTTGTTGTCCTAGTAGTGGCTTTGGTGAATTTCCCTCAAATCTCCCAACGGTTTCTTCGGGTTTCGTACCAAGATTGATCTTTCTCAGGCACAAAATGATTTTTTAGAAACTAAGATTTAATTTGAATGGGGACGGGGAAGTAGGTGAAACAATGGCTTTTCGGGGGAGGCTGGCCGCAACTTTGAAGTCCAGAGCTATAGGCATGGCTTTGTAATGCCCCACTGGAAAAAAAAAAAAAAAATCCCACAGAAAAGTAAACATTTTGACAAGGATCTAGACATCAATTGGAGCTCATCCAGTATTAAACAGAAACACATGCTTTGTTCAAGGCATTTACAGAAACAAAACCATCCTGCCTTCTTTATTTATTTTTTTAAAGTTCAGTCTTCTATTTATGCCCTGTCATGACTAAAGGAGACTATGAATTGGAAACAAAGGCACATTCTTCCAACTAAAATCTGAAACACGTCCACTTTCTCCTTTCCAGTGCCTTTACCCGTGACCTCGCGGCCCGTGCTCTCACCCTCCTCCACCGTGCCCTTCCACGTGTTACTATATTTTTATTTTTATTTTTTTAAGGAGTCTCCACACCCAGTGTGGAGCTGAACTCGGGGCTCGAGCTCACGACCCTGAGATCAAGACCTGAGCTGAGATCAAGACTTGGACGCTTAACCGATTGAGCCGCTCAGGTGCCCCCACCACGCGTTACTATAAATGTGCTTTGGCCAAATATTAATGCTAGGCGCCGATAGCAAGAAAGCCAAACATACACCCTGAGGAGAGTCCCGAGAGTCAACTCTTTTTTTTGTTGTTTTATTTTCCTCTTTACTTGAGCTGTACCTGTGATGCTGGTGTCCCCTGTGATCTGGAAGCTTCCCACTCTGGAGGTGGGGAGTATTCTCTACACTAGTGCCAGGAGCGGGTGTAAGTGCACTTTCTGGACCCTACAAGCCCCACATTTGAAGAAGTGTGATCTATGAAGCAGTGTAGACAATAGTGACACAAAACCAAATAGTCAAAGAGCTTTGTTAATCCCGTGGGATAAGCCAGCACAAAACCAAAGCAAATGCCCCCCACCCCCCAAACCTAGAATATTTTTGTTTTTATAGGAGTTGTACAACTGGTTCATTCACTAAACTTCTCACTTTTCAACTCATTATTTTGGTGTAGATTTGATGCCTTGGTAATTCTATTAAAAACAGACAGTTGGAGTGTTTGTAGAGTGTAGGTACAGTGAAGCACTGACAGTTTTGGCCAAATTTCTCGAAGGATCCTTTAGCTTCTAATCATTACAAAAGAATCCTCTGAGGAAGGCAGTTTTCCATATTAAATTTCACCGTTACCTGTTTGTAAAACTGAAACGCAGTAAAATGGGAGAACATCTGTCTTTAATATTTCTTTCAAATCGCAGTTGTGATGGATGTTTCCAAGACCACCCACCTGAGGGATGTGGAGGCACCAAATGGTCATAAGAATGACGCTAGACCCACATCGGAACCCCATTGCTCATGCTCGCCATGTTGCTATGTGGCAGTAGCTTGAGCTCCTCTCCTCCTTTTCCGGGAATTTCCTACCTGGACAGAAACAGATCTAAGAGGGGGCCCGCAAATGTCTTCCCAGTAAGAGCACCTTCTGGTGCTTAGAACTGGCCTGTGTCCCTCCTCCCAATCGATGTCCGTTTGGGTTTGCTGTTGGAGGCACCATCTTTTGGAAACCACCGGCCACTCTGGAGATGTCCCTGTGTCATCAGAGAACGGCCATGAGTAGAAACACTCCTCCCTCGTGCTGCCTGAGGGTAGACGGCATCATTGGCCCTGTCCCGGGTTGGGGAAGGGCCTCTTTCTCACAGCATCGTTAGGTCCACGTCTCTTCAATCACCATTCCTCAGAAAAATTGTAACTCTCTTCTCCCCCTGTACATCAGGCTCTCTTCAGCTGGATTTCACACGAAATTCCTCATACGTTCAGTGCGTTTTCAGGACTCCCATCCCAATTTATTTATTAAAGATCAACACCATTGGTCACACAGCAAGTGAACAGAAGCTTTTTACCCCAAATTTAAAAATTAATGAAGTTGGGGCACCTGGGTGGCTCAGTCGGTTGAGCCTCGGACTTCGGCTCAGGTCATGATCGCACGGTTCGTGGGTTCAAGCCCCGCATCGGGCTCTGTGCTGACAGCTTGGAGCCTGGAGCCTGCTTCAGATTCTGTGCCTCCCTCTCTCTCTGCCCCTAACCCACTCGCGTTCTGTCTCTGTCTCAAAAATAAATAAACATTAAAAAAAAATTTTTTTTTAATTAATGAAGTTGGATCATCTGGACCGTTGGTACCAAACCAAGGCATCCTGGGGCATATGAAGATTTCCCAAGGGGCATGCTCGCATGGAGTGGTTTAAGGGAAACAGTTTTCTTGTCAGACATTTGTATTTGAAGCCTCAAACGCTGGTCGTCCTCACCTCCCCTTTCAGAATGGCCCTTATCCTGCTTTATAAAGAAAGGCATGCCTTTCACTCATCCGGAATCTTACTATTGTGCAGTGCCCCAGGGTGGACAGACCTCTGGGATGCCAGACAAAAAGACCATTTGAAATACTGTGGTCAACTCAGCCTTCTTTGATCAGGGCACCGTGAGCTCATGGTAAGTCTTCGTGTCCTTCTGCCTTCTATTTATGTCGGTTAAATGTAGAGCGAGATGAGTTGCTGGTTGTGGCAGAATGAACTCACATATGTTGTGGAACAGAAGGGCAGCAGTGGACGGTTTTCAGTCAGTACCCGTGCTTTCTTTGAGCATGTGCCTGTGGACATTGACTTCGCATGGAAAAGGCAGTATGTTTGCGGTACAGTGATGATGAGCACAAGATCCTGTAGTCTCTTCATTGTACCTCTGGACTCCCATATTCCTTGATTATTCCATCTTCAGTCACTGGCTCTGTAACTGGAGACAAGCCTCAGTTTCCCCATCTCTAAAATGCCGTTAAAATAGTGCCCACTGGGACACCTGGGTGGCTCAGTGTGTTAAGCGTCCGACTTTGGCTCAGGTCACGATCTCGCAGTCCGTGGCTTCGAGCCCCGCGTCGGGCTCTGTGCTGACAGCTCGGAGCCTGGAGCCCGCTTCGGATTCTGTGTCTCCCTCTGTCTCTGCCCCTCCCCCATTCGCACTATGTCTCTCAAAAACGAATAAACGTTGAAAAAAAATTTTTTTTAAGTGCTGACTACAGCAGGCTGCGGTGAGGATTAATGGAGGCAACGTTGGAAAAACATTTCAGAGAAGACCAGAGCAAAATAAATGCTTAAGAAGTGTTTGTTTCATGGATAAAACGCACTTACAGATTAAGTTAGAATGGGAGAGCATCCCCAGGTGTGACCAGCTATCCAGTAGTGGAGTACAGAGTTCTCCCTTCCCCAGAGAGAAGTCTGGCCTCTGTCCTGGTTTCTTGGACGGTAACCTGTAAGCCCTCAGAATGTGTCGTCCGAGGAAAGTTGTCAAAAGTTGACATTGAGGAAAGTGCTTCTGTTTACCTGGAGGCCTTTGGGCAGTGGACAGAGCCAGCGCAGTTTGGAGTGGAAGCTTTGTGCCACACCAACGATGTGCTGTGCAGTGGGGTTTGCATCATGGAGGGACGGGAGACTGAGATCTGCTGTCTGGGCAGTCACTCAGGGTGAGGTGATGGAGCCCCTGGGAAATCCCTGGACACTGAAGCTCGAGCGAGCTCCCCAGCTTGGAAAGACTCGCTGTACGTTGTCCCACGCCAGTGCTGGAAAAGTAAAGTGGATCGCGACTCCCTGGGGAGAGGACAGCCAGAAGCTCCACATCGCATACTTTCTCTGACTCCGCCCCACCCAGCCTTTCCCTTGGCTGATTTTAATCCGTATCTCTCAGCTGTGATAAGCGTAGCAGTCAGTATAACAGCTTCAGGGGTGTTACACTGAAACCCAAGTGTAACTGAAGGCCTTCTTGCTAATTCTGGAACCCAAGAGTGGTCTTAGGGATCCCTGAACTTGCGATTGCTGTCACAAGTGGACATGGTCTTGTTCGTTTCATAAGGCATCTAACTATTGGGTTCCTATGTTGTATACCTGAATCCAGTACAGTATTGTCTGTCTACTCTTCAATTAAAAAAAAAAAAAAAGTGGGTGTGGTCTTGTGGACTCTTTTCTCCAAACTTTGTACCTGCGAAAGGACTTTTTCTTTGTGCCCATAAGACTTGGTGTTGTCCCGTTGGCTAACTTGGATTTTGTGATCATTTGTTTCCGAACTCAGCAATTAACTCTTATTTTCTAAATAGGGACACATATGGAGGAGAATTACTTAATCCGACTGATAACCCAGAAGGAACTTGCAAATACTCCTGTGTTGTTGTGAAGTCCCTCAGCCTCAACCTTGCCTATGGCTGTTGGTCGTGATGCAGCGGTCTGACACCTTGGCTTCCGATCAGCTCCACGGGGCGCTCAGTATGGACGACGAACTGAGTTCCTTTAGACAAGTCAGTGTCTTATCAGTTCTGTTTCTCTGGAGAAGCCCGACTCTTGCCAAGGTGGAGGCGCCTAAGAATCATCTCAAGGTTATTGTTGAAGGTGAGCTGGATCCAGTCTACTGCTCTCCCAGAGCAAAGGAAACAAGAAAAATTAGAACGTCACAGGTGGAAACAACATAGAGAGGGTTTTCCGTTTCCCTCAACATCCTTCGTCTATTCCAGTCATTCTGCTTGTATGAAGAGGACTTACAGGTTCCCAAACAGAGTGTTTCTTCATGTTCTGGAAAGGATCCATTCTCGTAACAGCAGCCACTGAAAACGACAGCTCAGGAAACCTAGTGCGCACTTGTAGTCAAAATCGACGGACGGTAATAGCAAACCACGACGAACTACTCCTCATTCTCTGTGTGATAAATGCAACTCATACATGATCTCATTTGGCCTCCATCACAACAATGCACAGCAGCTGTGATTTCTCCCATTTTATTTTATTTCACTCTTTTACTTTAAATTTTTTAAAAATGTTTTTATTTATTTTTGAAGGTGAGAGAGAGCATGAGCAGGGGAGGAGCAGAGAATGAGGGAGACATAGAATTGGAAGCAGGCTCCAGGCTCTAAGCTGTCAGCACAGAGCCCGACGCGGGGCTCGAACTCACGAACTGTGAGATCATGACCTGAGCCAAAGTTGGGCGCTTAACCGACTGAGCCACCCAGGCGCCCCACATTCTATTTTATTTTAGAGAAAGAGCATGCAAATGAGCAGGGGAGAGGAGCAGAGAGAGACAGTCTCTCAAACAGGCTCCATGCCTATCTTGGAGCCTAGTGGGGCTCCATCCCACAACCCTGGGACTATCACCTGAGCCAGAATCAAGAATCGAACACTCAACCCACCGAGCCACCCAGGTGCCCCTATTTCTCCTGTTTTAAAAACAAGGAAACTGAAGTTCATAAAGTTTCTGGTCAAAGCTTGCTAGAAGGGTGTGTTGACCCAGCCCTAGGGGACACACAGACGGAAAAACTAATGTCCACTACACGGAAGGAACTTTGTCTGGAGAAGTGAACTAAGATTGCCAGGCAAGCGAGAACCACTGCACAGGCCAGAGAAGACAGAAGCTGTCACCAGAAGTCGGGCCGGTCACGCCTGGGGAACCCCACACGGATATTTCATATCGTGGGCACCCATTTACGAGAGCAGGATGGGGCGGTGGAGAGGCAGCAATTTGACTCTGGGGCCGGATCCTGGGCTCCAGTCTGAGCTCTAGCATGACTGCCCTTCAATCTGGGAAATTCCTCTTCTCTAGGCCTATGTCTCCCTACCTATAAAAGGCAATTAGATTAGAAAATCCTGGAGTTTTGCAAAGATTGTGCAAACCTCTCTGTAAAACACGACCCCAAGCTCGGTTTTCGTGTCTTTCTCAAAAAGAAAAATACAGATTTGTTGTGCACGTGTCCCATTTGAATCCCTTCTACTCCTCATTATCTGCTCTATTTCCCTGTATATTTGTCTAGATTTGAGAGAAAAAAAATCCTTGGTTAGAAACAATCACTCTACACTTGTGAAATACTGTTTTCATCCCCGGCATCTTCCGTTCTTCTTAAGAGAAGCCCGAGTGATAGTCACCGTGCTCTAATGAGAGAAATTATTTCAGAACGTCAGCATGTCACCTTGAAGGAGTTTACCGGTTTAAAAATGGGTCTTGAAGTGTACAGAAGAGGCATAATTTGCATACTTTTGCTTCCTGTAACAGTCTTTTTCCAAATAACACATCTGTCCTGTCTCCATTTGCCTGAAGCAGTGTAGAGCGCATACTGTCTTTGAAAGAGAGAATTAATAATGCATTAGGCAGCCTTCATCTGGAGTAACAGTTCAGGTGTAGTCCAGTCGGCATCTAATCCAAGATACTAATATCATAGTCTCTGGGAGGGTGGGATTCCCATGTAAATTGCCATCGATTTTGTACTTTAATTTGACAGTCACTAATGTAATGTATGCTATGAACAAGGAAGGACCCATGCTGGATGAGGCATATAAAGAAAACCAACTTCTCTGACATTCGGTTTCCTCATCTCTGGAATGCTTACCATTGTAATATTTACCTGAAAAAGAAAGAAGGTGGTGCCTTTAAAATTCCAGTTTCTGGCGTGGTGGAGATATTCACTAACCAGTAACCTCGCCGTAGCAGATGTAAACCCTCGTTGCCCTGAAGGAACTGAATGTAAGTAGTGAGAATTCCTGCCGTCCTAATGACTGACAATATTAGAAGCCAGAATGTGGTCAGAGAGAGAAAGATGGCAAGAACAAGAGCGGGTACGTTGAGGGAGAAGAGAGTACTTTCGTTTAGAGAAGTGAGGTAAGAATGTATCATGGCATTTGCCATTTCTTTTGGGCCTTAAACGATTCGGTTTTTGGGGACCCTGGGTGGCTCAGTCAGTTGAGTGTCCAACTCTTGCTTTCAGCTCAGGTCATGATCCCGGGGTAGCCCCCTGTTAAGCATGGAGCCTGCTTGAGGTTCTCATCCTCTCTTCCTCTCCCTCTCTCCTTCTCTTTCTCTCCCTCCCTCCCTCTCTCTCCCTCCCTCCCTCCCTCCCTCTTTCCTTCTCCCTCACCATCTCCCTCTTTCTCTCTCCCTCTCTCCCTCTCCCCTGCTGGCACACTCTTTCTCTAATAAAAAAATAATAATAAAACACTAAAAGATTAGGTTTCCATATGCAGTGCAAGGGTATTTGATTTGTAGACTCTCCTTCAGTTATCAGCCCTGATCAGGATAATGTAGCGGGCAGGTAGAATGTCTATGGTAAAGTAACGTAACTGGATACTAAGAAATCGTTCCAAGGGGCAGGTTGTAGAACCCTGGCTCTAGTTTGTCCTGGTTAGCACTTTGACAGTGACTTGATTATCACATTGCCAGAGGACATGGAAGCTGCAGGGATGGTATGGGTGGAATAATGGGACGCAAATCCAGTGGGTTTAATCTTGTAAGATGATGTTTAAGAGCACACGTATTTACAGTTCTGTAATGAGATCCACCAAATAATCAGGCTCTAGAGTTTAGGTAGGAAAAAAAATGATGAGTTTAGTCAACTGTAAGTCATATGAGAGAGAACGTCTAAAAACCCATTGAGGGGCTCTTGGGTGGTTCATTTGGTTGGGCATCCAGCTCTTGATTTCAGTTTAGGTCATGATCTTGCTGCTCGTGAGTTCGAGCCCTGCATTGGGGTCTGTGCTGGCAGTGCAGAGCCTGCTTGAGATATGCCCTCTCTCTCTCTCCCCCTCCCCTGCTCACTCGCTCTCTCAAAGTGAGTAAATAAACTTAAAAAAAACCTCATTGAGATTTCATGCTGCAGTAATAAAATTTCACTCAACAAACATCTAATGAAGGGCTACTATATGCAAAGAACATATATCCATAAAGAGTACACATTTGGACGCTGTGATCTCAGGACTTGACTTTTAATAGAATCAATAGAAATGAAATGAATTTCACAGTTGAATGTTGCACTCCAACTGTGACAAGTGCCAGGAGGGAAAAGTACAGGGTGCCACACGTACACATAACAAGGGGACCTGAGCTCACGTCAGGGTCTGGGGAGGCCTCCTTGAAGAGATGACTTTCACTGAGAAAGATGACGGGAATTAACCAGGTAAAAAATCTTCCAGGTAGAGGAGGCAGCATTTATGAAGGTCTTCAGCCAAAAATGAGGCTGCAGACGGCAAAGACAAGACACGCCAGGACTGAGTCTCGAAGGAATTCAGTTCAACTGGAAAGTCCTGAGATAACTGGATGACTCCTACGAGGTGGAATGTGGTCAGTGCTGTGAAAGATCTCAGAATAAAGTTTTGCAGATCATAGGAGATCTTTCTGTTTGCCCGGGAATTAGGTGAAAATTCACCAAGATGAGCTTTCGTTTGGGTTTTTTTTTATTTTCGAGAGAGCGTGCACACATGTGAGCAAGGGAGAGTGAGTGGGGGGGGGGGGGAGAGAACCTCAAGCAGCCTCCACGTTCAACGCAGAGCCCAACATGGGGCTCAGTCCCATGACTATGGGATCATGAGCTGATATCAAGAGTCAGATGCTCAACCAACTGAGCTACCCAGGTGCCCCTCGTTTAGGTCTTTAAAGAAAGATGTGGTTCTGGTGGGCAGGGTTAGGGTATCCTCCAGAGGCAAAGACTGGTTAGAGGAGGATAAGAAGAGTTAAACAGGGAGGAAGAGGCTCGGTATGGTGTGGGATCGTGGGAATTGAAGAGAAGTTTACAACGAGAGATGGGTCATCATTTGGGATGATTTGACAGTGTTCAGGTAGGATGAGAACTGAGCTCCATCCACCGTATTCACCCAACTGGAAATTACTGGTAAACTTAGCATGAGTGGACTGAGCTGTGAGTAAAAAGTGAGGAAATGGAGCCCACAGGTAGGGAGCGGCCCAGAACGGCTCGAAAACTCAACGCTGTAGGCTTCCGGTGACCGGATCCTTGTGATGTTCCTTTTTTTTTTAATTTTTGGAATGAAGCACAGAGCAATAGTCATGCAGTAGTCCTACAAAACTTAATTTCAGTTGGATGAATGAATATTTGGGGAAAGAAAGGTTAATTATACTAGAAATAGGACAAGACTTTGGGGAAAAAGACTTACTATCACACTTTGTCTCTAGCAAATTACTAACTTTGTGACCTTGGGCAAGTCATTTAACCACTTGGAGCCCTACTTTCCTTACTTATAAAATGAGGATAATGATAATTGATCTAATTTCCCTAAAGAGTTGGTAAGCATGCAAAAGTAAGAAACTTTCCATGAATGTGTGGGGTCCTTATCTAATAAAAGATACTTTAGTATTCGAAGGATTTGAAGCTATGTCATGGACTGAGGAGGTGGTCAGATCATTGCCTCCTCTTCCTGGACTACATTTCCCAGGGACCCTTGCGCTGGAATAGCCCTGTGTTTGTGTGTGAGCCGTGACTTGTGACCAGAGGGGTTATGTGTCGCTTCCGGGACCGGGTCATTGAAGCCTCCCCAAAGGGCCCCTACATGCTCCTGCTGCTTTTAATGGTTTCCTGCAGATGGGTGATGGGGTAAGAACTTGTAAGTTCCTACTACCAACCTGGAAGACAATTTGGTGTTTGTGTCAAAATTTGAACATTCTCCTATCCCACAGTCCTGCTATTGTAGTCCCAGGTATATTAGCTCTAGAGAAAGTTGGAAATGTGCTCTTACGAGACATTTTTTTTAATGTTTATTTATTTTTGAGAGAGAGGAACAGAGTGTGAACAGGGGAGAGGCAGAGAGAGAGGGAGACACAGAATCTGAAGCAGGCTCCAGGCTCTGAGCTGTCAGCACAGAACGCGACGCGGGGCTCGAACACACGGACCATGAGGTCATGACCTGAGCCGAAGTCGGACACTTAGCCAACCAAGCGACCCAGGTGCCCCTCTTAGGAGACATTTTTGAGTGGGTTTGTTTGTAATAACCCAAACTGATGGCAATCCCAATGTCTTTCAATAGGAAATCCAATGTCCATGCATAGAAGAATGGAGAAAGCAATTGAAATTCACAAAGATTAATTAACACTATGGGAACAAATCACTATACATGACATGATGTGAATGGAAGTAAGAAGTATAATGATAGGTGAAAAACACAAGTCACAAAGGAAAACATGTGGCAAAATTATGAAAGACTGAATAAGATAAAACAACGGGGCCAAGAAATACACTTTTTAACACTGTATGCATCAGTGACTTTTTCAAAAGGAGGAAGGGAATTGTATAAATAATGCCAAAAAAAAAATACTGCACACAACCACCATGAAACTTGGTGACTGAAAGAAAGAAACACGTGGGGCACCTGGGTGGCTCAGTTGGTTAAGCATCTGACTTTGGCTTACGTCATGATCTCACGGGTTGTGAGTTTGAGCCCCGCGTTGGGCTCTATGCTGGCAGCTCAGAGCCTGGAGCCTGCTTCGGGTTCTGTGTCTCCCCGTCTCTCTGCCCTTTTGCCACTCGTTCGCTCACTCGCTCTCTCTCTCTCTCTCAAAAATAAATTAAAAACATTTTTTTTAAATAAATAAAGAATCATGTAATATGTATATAGCTCACTGTCAGCTGTGTTCATCTGACCTTGCCACTGCTCGGTTGACCTGACCTGGGCTCCCTCGTACTTCCGTGGGGGCTACAGGTTTGCTGGGTGGTTCTGGTAATCTTGGCTGACACATGTTCTTGGCTCGGCTGTTGGCTGATCTAGGATGGCCATGACCTAGGGCGACATAGCTCTGCTTTGTGTGTCTGTCGCCATCCAGCTGGCTAGTCTGGTCCTGTTCTCATGATGGGGCCCCGAGGGAAGGAATCAGTGAGAGCGATCCTGCAAAGGGCCAACAGGAATGTGTGTGTACTTTCCAAAGCTCTACTTCTGTTTCCTTTGCTTATATCCTATTGGAAAATGCCAGGCACATTGCGAAGCGTAGCCTTAGAGCGGGAAGGGATGACGTTCTAGGATAGAGGCCATAGGAGGACATTAATGAGGGCTGTGGATGCAATCAGCCTGGCAGAAGTGATGACCCCTGTCAGGACGGCAAGGGGCAGAAAGGAGAGGAAATGCAGCTGCCAGCTGATTGGTGATGTTCTAATACCTACGTGAGGCAGTGGTTTTTTACTTTTCACTTTGTAATTGTGCCTTGTCACAGGCACGCATATATTATGTTTATCCTTTTTAAAAAAAAATTTAGGGGCGCCTGGGTGGCTCAGTCGGTTAAGCGGCCGACTTCAGCTCAGGTCACGATCTCGCGGTCCGTGAGTTCGAGCCCCACGTCAGGCTCTGGGCTGATGGCTCAGAGCCTGGAGCCTGCTTCCGATTCTGTGTCTCCCTCTCTCTCTGCCCCTCCCCCGTTCATGCTCTGTCTCTCTCTGTCTCAAAAATAAATAAAACGTTAAAAAAAATTTTTTTTAAATAAATAAATAAAAATTTAATGTTTTCATTTTTGAGAGAGAGAGCATGCAGGAGCAGGAGAAGGGCAGAGAGAGAGGGAGACAGAGAATCCAAAGCAGGCTCCAGGCTCTGAGCTGTCAGCACGGAGCCTGATGCGGGGCTTGAGCTCGTGAACCGAACGGAGACATCATGACCTGAGCAGAGGTTGGACGCTTAACCAACTGAGCCCCCCGGGCACCCCTATGTTTATTCCTTTGTAACCACCAAGTGCTAGACTTTTGAATATTCAAGGGAAAAGCTTTTGGGGAACTCCAGTGGCAGATGAGGCCTCTAGGCCTCTGGATTCTGTTTCTGCAAAATGGGATATTAATTGTGGCTTTTAACAGAAGATTGTGACTTTGACAAAGAAAGCACACATCAAATGAAATTGAAGGACAAGCTTTGCCAAACTGGTGAGAAGAATTCTTTTTTTTTTCTTTTTTTCTAGAGACCTCAGATCACATTTCGGCATTGTAGAAAATTCATTCATTCTGCTCTGTTCTGCTCTCTTTTATGCTGTTTGTTTTATTCCTGGAACAAAGATCCCACAGCTTGTCTTCGAAAGACTTCCATGTGAGTGTGAAAGAGGGTAGGATTTGGAACATGCTAGAGTTCAGATAAAACTCCTGATTTTTTTTTTTTTTTTTTCAAAGCGCTTCTCAATTGGACGCAGATCTCAGACCTCCAGGGTTTGATTCATTCATCTCGAGCTGGAACTCTGTTTTTTCACCCCGGTCCAGAAGACTGGGAGATTCACTTTAAAAAGATGCTGCCGCTGCTTTTTTCCACATCACAAAAGAATTAATGTTTGCGCAGCCCTTTGAAGATGTGGTGTCACGCATGTGCTATTATTAATAATAAACTACAGATCTGCTTCACACCATCTGAAAAACAGGGCCGTGCCACCATGAAAGGGCTCTTATTTCAGCCCGTTCTCCGTTGTGCTTCGCCCGGGTCCCGCTCTGCTTCCGTCTGGGGCTGCTTCCAGAACATGGGTCAAGAAAGACAGCAGCTGGAGGGAAACAAAACAACCTCTACCACCCAACACATTAAAAAAAACAACTAAAGTAAAAGAGGCTTGTTTTTTAAGTTTATTTATGTCGAGAGAGAGTGAGCAGGGGAAGGGAGAGAGAGAAGGAGAGAGAAAGAGAATCCCAAGCAGGGTCCTCACTGTCAACGCAGAGCCCGATGTGGGGCTCGAACTCACAGACCGCAAGATCCTGACCTGAGCCGAAACCAAGCGTCAGACGGTTAACCGACAGAGCCATCCAGGTGCCCCTAAAAGAGGCTTTTATAACCATTAGAGGTCAGTGCCACCTGCTACAAGCCTTTTGGCCGGAACGTGGGTTTGGGACACAGTACCTGCTGAAGGTAGGGACAAACGGAGCGTGTCTGATTCTGAGCGCATTCTGGGGGAGGACAAACATTCTCAGGGCTCGCCAGCCTGCACAGCCAGGAAAGAAGGCACTGATCACAGCCTGCTGTCTGTCTCTCCTTTTCTGGGAGTTGTTCTTTCCCCCCTTTTCTGAAACCACTCCTATCATTCCTCCGGTAGCTTTGTGCAATCTACAAGCTACCTTTCCATGGTGGAGTTTGGGGAGATGGGTGTAAAATGAGGCCACTGTAAAAACCAGCGCAGTAAAGCCTTGAGGACAGGTTTCACTTGGAGAGGCGAGAACACACACACAGGGCTGAAATGCGAAGGGTGGTTTCCGTGGGCTCCACGGACGGCGGGGACACCCACTGACCGGCCTGAGGAGGGAGAGGCACGTTTGAGAGCCGGGTCTGTTCTGTTTTTGAAAAAAACAAAAACAAAAAAAACTTTACACCTGTCTTTGGTGGCGATTTTCAACTCACCCTGTCAGTTTCAGCCTCCCGTTGGCCCGGCTTCTTTTGGGAGCTGCGTATTCAAAATGGACTTCTGCCTCGTTTCTGAATTACAGCGGCTGGCAGACGGGGAAAGGATGGATCTCTGGCTCCATTTCGGGCCCCAACGCTGAAGGTGTAATATATGAACAATGGAGCTGGGGAGAGAGAGACAGAGCAAGCAAAAAGAGGCAAAAATACAAAACTCAAGGAAATCAAGATCACGCTGTGCAAAATTGTTACAGCTGTTTCTGTTTTTATTGGCTGTTTCTTTTGGCTTCGCTTTTTCAGCAACTGCTGTTCAGATGGGCAGGAAGGCATACGGCGTGGCCCAGCTCCGCGCGCTGGGAGGACCGTGGATGGAGCAGGGAAGGAGGGGAGGGGCAGGCACTGGGGGAGGAGGTTCTGAATTTCGTACAGCACTTGGAAGAGCTACACATCAAAGCATTTTTTTTTTTTTTTTTTTTTTTTTTGGTAGTTTGGTGGAAGCCTTAGCAATAGAATTCAGATGCACTTAATGGAAGGCTCTTAAAAGCATCCCATCTCCCTGGCTGGATCAGATTAGCGGGCCGTTTAAGGCATTGCACCAGCCCTGGAAATGACATTCCGATATCTCGGAGGAAATAAAGTGTCAGGACACATCCTTTTTTCCCTCTCTCTCCCCGACTGTGATTCACCTAGACCATTGCACAGGGCTGAACATATGGAGAGTGCACATTTTCCCTGGGGAGCTCTCTTTCTCCCGGTTACAAATGGAATGAGCTGTATGCCTGCTCACTGACCCTAGGAGAATATTGGCAGCTGGGATACAGCGCCCCAAGGCTTGGCGGAAAATGCACACCCACCTTGATTACCCTGCATAGCAGCTGGAAGGTGAGCCAGGAAAAAAAGCATGTGGAAAAGCCCACAATTACTCTCTCACTTTGTTAAAACTTCCTATCGAATCGGTGATTTAACTGACATTTTTAAGGTTTATAAAATTGCTTAAACTGGAGTTCTTGGATTTGATACTGTTCTTAACCACCCCTGTCCCCCTACCCCCACTCCAGACACAACCACTCTTAACCAAATTCATTCTGCAAACCGTAAGGAAGGATTATTCTAAAAGCAAACACTGAGTCCCTAAATGAAGGCATGTGGGCAGTAGAACAGGGAGATCAGGAATATAGCAAGGGGGAAAGCGTTTACTTCCGTTTGGCTTGTAGTGAGAGCAAAAGGGAAAGTTTAATGAAAAGGCGATTAATGAAAAATACCTAGAGCTGGTGATACGTTGTTACACGCTCTCGTGTTAAAAAAAACGTCCAATCCAGTGAGCCCCACTGTAGAATGAAGGGCAGATCCCAAGCCCAGGGCCCACACATTGGTTCTGCTTTGAACTTACTTGACTTTTCTGGACTGGACCTCCGACTTGACCGCAGAAGGGCAAATCGTTACCTTTATGCCTCGGTGTGCTCATCCAACAATGGAAGCTGCACTGGGGAGATGGGTTGACGGAAGGTTGCAAAGCCCTTTGAGGCTCTAAAACCCCAGGTGATTGTGAACAACAAATCTAATGTGATTAGATGTGCCTTGGTTTCTTGGTTGTGTCTTAGTCATTTTTTTTTTTCATGTTTACTTCTGAGAGAGAGAGAGCACAAGCCAGGGAGGGGCAGAGGGCGAGGGAGACAAAGAATCCGAAGCAGGCTCCAGGCTCCGAGCTGTCAGCACAGAGCGTGATGTGGGGCTCAGACCTGTGAACCATGAGATCATGACCTGAGCTGAAGTCAGAGGCTCAACTCAGCTGACTGAGCCACTCAGGCGCCCCTACAATGATATATTTTGAGATGTGCCATGCTTCTTTTGCATTTTCTTTTTCTTTTTTTTTTTTTTTTAACGTTTATTTATTTTTGGGACAGAGAGAGACAGAGCATGAATGGGGGAGGGGCAGAGAGAGAGGGAGACACAGAATCGGAAGCAGGCTCCAGGCTCTGAGCCATCAGCCCAGAGCCCGACGCGGGGCTCGAACTCACGGACCGTGAGATCGTGACCTGAGCCGAAGTCAGACGCTCAACCGACTGAGCCACCCAGGAGCCCCTTCTTTTGCATTTTCTAATTTCATCTCTTCCTGTTTTGTTCGTATGTGTTAATTGTGGCTAACAGCACATCATTATTGCCAGATATTTAATTTGTTTAAAAGTTTTCAGTTCTGGGAGAATGTGGTCCAGGTAGAGTGAGGCAGGCTGTTTTTATGAAAGCGGGCTCACTAACCTCCTTGAACAGGAAATGGAGTGATTTCCCCAATTAGAGATGTCTAGGGAGAGCTCTTCTCCTCTTACAAAGAAGGAAACTGTTCCTTGTGAAGGAACAGTAGTAAAAAAAAATAACAGATTTTGTTATTTGTCGCTAATACTTAAAAGGATATGGTAAGTTTGTTTGCACCTCAGCTCTTAGTGTAAGGGTGGGTGAAATTCTTTTGCCCTGGGCTTTGGCCACAAAATGCCATTGGTTGATGGGGCTTGACCATACATTCCCTCCTGAGAACCTTGTGAAATTTAGATGTAAGACTTTGAAACGGAAGCACTGAATGTTCTTGTTTGCTCTCCGTGTTCAGCCTTAAACTTTTATCTGTAGCCCTAGGAAACTCTTCAAAGGTCAATCTTGTGAACAGGGACATTGGTTATACTTTTCGGGGTCATTATGAACAGCCTCACTTGAAAAAACAGATCTGTTTTCTTGATTCACTTTTCTGTGCTTTAGAATGAAAGTTATTATACTTTACAATGTTAAAAAAAAAAAAAAAAGGCATCTGGGGAGCCTGGGTGGCTCAGTCAGTTAAGCATCCAACTTCGGCTCAGGTCATGATCTCTTGGTTCGTGAGTTCGGGCTCTGTGCTGACAGCTCAGAGCCTGAAACCTGCTTCGGATTCTGTGTCCGCCCCCCTCCTCCCCCCCCCCCACCCCCACTCATGCTCTGTCTCTCAAAAATGAATAAACATTAATTTTTATTTTTTTTTTTAAAAAGCATCTGTTACATGTTACTCCAAATTTGAGATACCATTAGTCAGGAGCATCTTTTACAAATGAGGAGTCGATTTTTTGCATTTTGAGGTTCAGCCGGGCACTCCCATTATTCGGCTATACACTGAACCTCACTTGCAAAAACATGTTTCTGCCATTATCCTTACAGAAGGCTGTGTGTTCACACACATGCACAATTATGAGGCTGAACATCCCTTCTTCTTTGGGTTGCTCTTTGATCTTTTATTGTTTTGCTGCTGTGTCCATATGGAAATGTTACCAACCAGCGGGCAATTCCTTTTCCATTATGATTCCTCGTCCAGAGTCTTCCCCCCTGTTGTTTCTTATTTGTGTTGGGCTCCAGATTGATGCCAATATTTCAAAGGAGTACACCTCCTCGGGTTCAAAAGCTCAATTTGCTTTAAGCAGCCATCAAAGCTTACACTTAGATTTAAGTACTTGTTTATAGCCAGGTTTTTCTGACATGCAGTGACAATGTGGGCATCTCCCAAGAAACAGTTTTCTTGTGATACGGGGGGGAGACCTTTGGGATTGGGTAGGGAGGTCATCAGCCCTGTCAGCAAGAAGCCTGTTTTCAGTTGGTGTTCCCTCTGCTGATGTCCATTTTGGTCCTTACCAATTGGAAGTATATATAAGACCCGCAGGGGCATGACCTCATCCAAAGAAGATTGATTGAAAATTTTCAAACCCTAAAAAAGCTCAGTTTGTGGATGGTAGGTTTATGTTCATTCGTAAAATTTCTTCCTGTCCAGAGTACCCAGTAATGCTTGTCCTGGAAACCCCCCACTTTTTTATACCGGAAAAATACCAAAGATGTGAGAGCATAGAGGTATGTGTTTACTAAGGGAACTTTTTTTTAATAGCCTTCTGAATCTCCTCCTTAGAAGAGATTAAATAAAGCCGGTGCCTTTCCACTTCCCAAGTCTATCTCACACATCAAACAAATGAAAATCCTTCCAAAACTCCTTTCCCTTCATGCCCACACTCAAATATGCTGTTTTATGTGGGTTGACCAAAGTCTTTTTCTGATTTTCCTCCCCATCTGTTCTTTGAATAAACATGCATCCTAAAGGAGGACTTACAGGATCAAATTTGATTCCTGTATTTGGAAATGTTTTCAAAAGACCATGCCGCACTTGGCTATTCGGTCAAATTAGGTTCCGTTTGCCTCTAATAGCATTTAATTACCTCCCACACGCTTCTCACACTCTTTCACTTCTTGGTCTGCATGACTTAGCTCTTCTGATGTCCGACAAAGTGTACCGGCTATATTGGCCGTCTGGAATTGTGGAAACCAAAATAACCAGAGACACAACCGGTTA
Organism: Panthera pardus; assembly: GCF_024362965.1. Taxonomy (NCBI): domain Eukaryota; kingdom Metazoa; phylum Chordata; class Mammalia; order Carnivora; family Felidae; genus Panthera; species Panthera pardus. Next base: position 113,373,656 of record NW_026526732.1, on the reverse strand, counting down.
GTTTTTAACTTTTCAGGTTGTTTTGTTGCCAAAGACACGGCACCTCAATTTCTTGCTTTTACAAGTGGATTGCTATCCTCATGGTGATGAGGGAGCGTGGGGCAAGCTGAGGACAGAATACAGGCTGGCACCCCGTCCCCTCCCCCAGGTGGAGTGTATGTGACAGTCCCCGGAGACACCTGGCTGCCCAAGAACAAAGGAAAGGGGTGTAAGTGCTGGCCATGGTGATGGGGGAAACTAAGGCAGATGAAAAATTAAATTCCCTTACTGCCTTTAGCCCATTGACAAGTCCTTGAAACAGGCAGTGACCTCCCTCTAGGAGCTCAGCTGCCTCAATGATGACACTTTCCTGGATGCAAAAGAGAACTTTAGCTTAACATTGAACCTCGAGGATCCTGTAAGCGTACTTCCTTTATCTCAAATGCAGCGAGATATATGCTGGCAATCATACTCGAAGCTTATGGCCCCCCAGTATGCATCTGAAAGGTCTCATGACTGAGATTTTGTTAAACTGTAGTGAGTGGCATTTCCCTAGTAACAGCTAGCCCCTCAAGGTCCTGGAAACCTTGCTTCCAAAATGCCTTAGAGACTCAGTCTATCCCTCACCCCCTCCCAATCTGAGGGTATATAATGAGTTACCCGTCACAACCCCATACAGCTCTTCCTGCCCACGGGTCCTGTCTCCGTGCTTTAATAAAATCCCCTTTTTGCACCAAAGACGTCTTCAAGAATTCTTTTCTTGGCCCTCGGCCCTGGACCAGCCCAATATCACCCTAAAACTTCATCAATATGATTTAAAAACTCACTTGAATGGAAAGCAATGTGCACTAATAAATCTCCGAGAGACGTTCAACCCAAAGTATGAAGCATCGAGGACAAGTTATCTTACAGTTATCCTCAAGGAGGGATTCGGTTATCCTGATTAATTTTTATTTTTCTTTTTCCAGATTAGAAAGGAGAGGAGGGTGGAGTGAAGGCCTTGTGTGGAATGTCATGTTCAGTTGTCATTATTTCCGGTTTACAACCTCTGCATAGGCTGAGATTATGTCTGTTAATCGGAGTTCAATTTTAGTGGCATCACATACAAAGATTAGTTATCTTCAGTATCCTAATTCAGTTTATTTTTATTTATTTTTTAATCTCTGCTCTTGAGAGAGAGAGAGACAGTGTGTGAGCCAGGGCGGGGAACAGAGGGAGAGGGAGACGCAGAATCCAAAGCAGGCTCCAGGCTCTGAGCTGTCAGCACAGAGCCGGACGCGGGGCTCGAACTCACAGACAGAAAGATCATGACCTGAGCCGAAGTCGGATGCTCAACTGACTGAGCCACCCAGGCCCCCCTCCTAATTCAGTTTAAACCTGGAGTTGGCAAACTTTTTTTTTTTTCTTTTGAAGGGCCAGATAGTGAATGATTTAGGTTTCGATGTGCACTTTGATCAAAATCACATATATTAGGTAGGGACATAGAGGATAAAAAAGGAAACGCTCGCCCCTCTGTGGTCCTGTTCACTGTCTACATTGAGGCATTCCTGCCTTCAGCTGGAGACGTTCTCTGGCTCCGGTGGGTCGGGCCTGGTGGGCAGGCAGGAGTGTGTGGTGCCCCGGGGATGGGGATGGGGGGGGTGGGTGGCCCCCGGTCCCAGGGCAGGCGCTGCAGGTGGGAGAAATTGGGACTGTGGCTTGCAGCGTTAGTGCACGGAGTAGTGACTGAGGGCCGTACACAAAGAGGCTTTGGTCTGGATGTGGCCTCCTGGCTGGAGTTGGCCAAACTCCCGATGACACAAACACCTAGATGCCGATGACTCCAAACTGGTATTTCCGGTGTGAGTTGTACCTGTTGTACATTTCCCCTTAGCTCCTTGGTAGGCCCTTTAAAGAAAAGACGTCCCAAACTCATTATATTACCTTCTTCCCTCCACGCCCTATTTCTGCAAATGGCACCACCGTGCTCACCCAGCTGCCCGAGTCAGAAACTCTGCGTCCATTTCTGACTCCTCCTTTCCTTCATGCTTTTGCCTACAGTGACTGGACTAGAAGCAACGGAAAGGCCGGAACAGATCTAGCTCATGTTAATATTTATAACTTCCTCTAGAGGGCCTGACACACAGTAGGCTTCTAACACTTGGTTGTCGAATTAATCTACCCAACACCAAACATAAATGATTCTTCCTGATCATCTCATTCCTCTGTCAACATTTATCCATGGCTTTCTGTTGAATAAAGAATAAGCATAAAATGTTTGCAGACCATGCAAAAACTTTTCCTGTTTGGACTGTGCCTCCCCTAAGGACTGATGATACAGAATTATGTCACAGGCACTAGTATCTCTCGTACTTGATGTCTTCAGGGGGTGCTGCTCCCTCCGCCCGGAGTGCTTCTCCACTGGATTTATATGTCCTTCCAACCTGAGTCTGTTATCTGCAGGAAGAACCCCCAGGTACCTTCCCATTCCTCAGGTGTTTGTTCTCATAGAACCAGGCAGGGCTCCCCCCAACTCTACCACAAGACTTCGTCGGTGCTGAGATGGCTTGGTAAATGCATTCGCCCTGACTGGATTATACGTAGCATCAAGGCAAGACTTTGTCTGTCTTTTTCTGTATCTTAGTTTGGCACTTGGAACATGGCTAAAATGACACCTAAGTGTATTTGAGAAACCTCAGAACGCCTTTTGCATCCATGTAGACTCAAGAGGGGTCTTTCTAGAGTCCACTGGGCCTCTCTCAAACCTTCTGTTTGCAGCCAGAGAGAGCAGGTTACAATTAGTCTGTGCTAGGGATTGCTTTGTGTCGTGAAAGGCACTGGGGCTCCGATTGGAAAGGATTTTGGTGGGGGGAGGGTAGGAGGAAAGTGCTTTGAAGCCCCAAGGCATGGTCTTTGGTCTAGAAATCCCCCTGGGTCTGGCTTTGTTGCACACAAGGCAAGGCAATTGCATTTACAAGTTACTTAGACACAAAGAGGCTGAGACTGACTGGGGCAGCCAATCGGAGCCAGCACCAAAGTGTACATTTTGTCCTACAGTCACAACAGCAGTGCTCATACGATATCAGAGATGGCAATGAGAATCTTGAGTTATTTCTTTTTTTTTTTTTTTTGAGTTATTTCTTTATATGCGTAAAAGAAAGACAGTCCATAATGATCATCGCAATCAGTGATTGTAATACCCTCTATGTGCATGTCAATATTAAACAGCAAGAAGGACGCCTGGCTGACTCAGTCGATAGAGTGTGCGTCTCTTGATCTCAAGGTCGTGAGTTTGAGCCCCTTGTTGGGTATGGAGCCTACTTAAAATAAAACTTAAAAAAATTATATGACAAGAAATCAAGCAATATATTACTTAGTGTCTCTTTTTCCTTTCTGAACTCTAGGTAGGTGGAGAATTACAAATAGAAAAAGTGTAAGAGATAATTATATCATTGCAATAATTTAGAAAATCTGAAACAAAGCCTGGTGGCAGTGGCCTTAGGGGGAATGTAATACCAACTAAGTTATTTGAATATAAGCATGATGTTGTTTAATGTATCCATCATGTAATTAGGCATCATTAAGAATCTTTCTAACATACAGTGATAATTGAGATAATAATGAAGGAAAAGAGATAGTAAAGATTATAGACATTTGGAAGAAAGTTGCTCTTTTGAATTTAATAAGGAATATAATAAAGTACCTGAGGGCATTGCAAGAGTCCAACAGGGGGTTGAGCTTCAGGGATTTGTGAATTTTTTTTTTTTTTACGAATACAGTACTGTAAATGTACTTTGTCTTATGATTTGCTTAATAATTTTTCTTTTTCTCAAGCTTACTTTATTGTAAGAATGCAGTCTGTAATACATACGCAAAGTATGTATTAATCAACTTTATGTTATCAGCAAGGCTTCTGGCCAACAGCAAGCTATTCAGTTATGGGAGAGTCAAAACTGATATGTGGTTTTTTGACTGCGTGGGTTAGCACCCCAACCTCTGTGTTGTTCAAGGATCAACGGTACTCAGACTCTCCAGTTATATCCTTTCATTAACCACAAACGCCTGGCAGTTAGATGAATTTGGGTTATTATCAGAAAGGGAGGAAAAAGTATAAAATTGGGTGCAGAGAGAATGCCTGCTCTATGCCCTTCGCCCCTACTTTTCTTTCACCCCAGTAAAAGGACAAAAAATATTCCAAAAGTTCCACTTCCAAGTTACTTAGAAAGGGGGCCTTTTAGTAACCAAAAACTCCTCCAAAAGGATACAATTAATTTACAAAGCAAGACAACTTCCTAAGCTTTCCTATCTTTGTGTTTCATGATAAAGAAAATAAGACATCATGGTTTGATCCATAATTAATCACATGAGAATGGAATTTATTTTTGTCCTGAAAATGTTGATTTTGGGGGAAAGGAGAAGGTAGGGTTTTTTCCCCCCTTTTTTCTCCCTGTCTCTCTCTCTCTCTCTCTCTCTCTCTCTCTTTTCTCTTTCTTGCTTTCCCTCTCTCTCCCTGTTTCTCTCTCTCTCTCTCTCTCTCTCTTTCTAACATTAAGGAAGAAACTAGCAGAAATAAATGAATCATAAAATTGTGGACAAATCAGACCACTGGAATTAATGAGATTTCTCCAAGTAGAACTTTCTCTGAGGCCAGGTTTAGGTTCTGGGAAAAAAAAAAATATGTGCGCTTGTAGGGCTTTAAAGATGAAAACTGTTTCCTCTGCACGGTAATGCAGAAAAGGATTTACCCCACCAAATTTCCCCAGAGTCCTCACTAATAAGATAAAGTCAGCTGAAAATCACTTTGCTCAGCATAGACTGTGACTTCTGAAAGGCTCATTGAAATTAATCAGTACATTTCTGTCTTACGCCGTCTTTATGTTTCACATCTAAGAATGTTCCTTAGGACCGAGTGAGGAAGAGGCAGTTCCCTCATAGTCTTTGGCAGGTGTCATTTACTTGCAAGGTGGGCTAACAGAGGCGGAGAGCAGCTCATCTTGAAGGTTCTGTGTGTTGCTAGAGCTGACGTATGTGATGAGTGGGCAGACGAGCCTCTGTGATCTACTTTCTTCATTCTGCATCATTCCTCTCTGGAGTATTTCACAGGGACGTCCAAGCCAGCGTGGAAGAATGAAGGACCGCACCACCAGGCAGAAATTAAAGGGAGCAACCAGGAGAAATGTATCTTGTGTTGGAAGCTACGCAAAACGCCAGGAAGGTGTGTACTTCTTTGGGGAGCCCCGAGTGGATGCTTTCGAGGCCTGATGTTTTCGTGGCTCGCTTTGAGACACCGTCGCAAATGACCTTGTTCTCTTCGTTCAGGCATGTCTGCTTTTCTCATCTATCGGAATGTCCTCTTTCAGAGGGCTGGGACTGTCCCTGGATTTCTTCAGCCTTGCTGTAGAACCTTGTTGAATGATATGAAAAAGGAGATACTCGATAGCATTTGGGCAATTGGGTTGTACGGTAAATGACTTAAAAGATGCATAAAGTCTTGCTCTAGAGCAAGACAGTCCTAAACCCTTCTTTCACTTTTGACATTTAAATAAAATACTTAAGATCACTTTGCATGTTTACATGTAAGTTTTCCTTTATTTAATCACCATACGTAAACAATTTGTTTCCTGGTATCTGTAGTTTCTAACTCTTTCCTCCTCTCAACTGAATTAATAAATCGTAATGAGGTTGTATGTCTCTCTCTGTCCAGAAAAATTTATTCAATTCTAAATCTGTGGCCTCACTTGCTAATTCCTAACCTTTTGCTATTTGTGTGTGTGTGTGTGTGTGTGTGTGTGTGTCTGTGTGTGTCTGTGTGTGTGTCTGTGTGTGTAGTCTGGACCTACTTCTTCAGGATAATGTGGCAGAGACAATGCCATGTGTTCACCAAATTTCATTTTTATTTTCCTCTTCCTTGGACACACAGCAGATCACATTTCCCAGTCTTTCCTGTGTTAGGTGGAGGCAGACCATGGATGCTGGTCAATGAAATGTGAAAAGGAGGAGGAGCACATGCCAATCCCAGGCTGAGACAGTGAAAAGCCCTCGGGACTCTTTGGGCAGTTTCTTCCCCTGCCATGGGGAATGTGAAGGCCTCATGTTGAGACAGAAGAGCCTCCAGATCAAAGCCACTTGGATCACCGTGTCGCTGCACGGAGGACACCTGCCATGGAGGATGGCCTGGGCCCACGGCCAGACTATGCATGTGTTATGTTAAACTACGTAAGACTGCATGGCTGTTGTTTACACAGCGCAAGCCAGCCTGCTCTGGCTGATACTGGAAGGATGCCGTAGGAGTGCTTTCTAGTCCCCTGGGAACACCTTGTGTTTTATCATTTGTGATAACGTGGGTAGTAAACACCAGTCTTGAGCTGGGGAATCCTAGATTTTTTTGGACGGTAAGCTCTTAAATTATCATTAGTGTGCAAGTGACATCCAACTGAAGGATAAAATAGCGAGAGTAAGGTGCATATTGCGGAGAAAAGGCCACAGTGGAAAAAACAACTCTGTTGAAGTTGAATCCCAGTCCGCCACCCTTATCTCTATTCTTTTGAGTTTTATAATCTGCTTTTCAAGTCGGTTACCTCATAATTAAAATAAGGATCACACTCTCTGCTTTATAGAATTGTTGGGCGGACGTACTGGCATAGGTCACTAATGTGACCTTGAGAGAGATACTTGAACTTTGTGAGCGTGAAATTCTTTATGTTTAAAAGTAAAGCAATACCCGCCTTGGGGGCTGTGGTGAGGACGCATGAGAATGTGTGCGTTCCGTGGTTTCTGGCACATGCTGTATGCTCAGTAAGGTTGATTGCCACCGTGAGTTGATAAGCAAACGTGTTGGGATTTACTCTCCACAGTAGCATCTCCAAGTACGGGGGCTTATACCTTGATTAAGGGCATGAAGAGTTTTCCGTACCTCGGGCTCCACGTAGAGCTGAACAGTCTCATTTTGCTGTTTTGTTATTAGCATGGAGTACAAATAAATAAATGCCACTTTCCTTTCTTGTGCGTGAGCCCTATCGTTCAGTGTTTTTTTTTTTAATTTTTTTTTAACGTTTTATTTAGTTTTGAGACAGAGAGAGACAGAGCATGAACAGGGGAGGGGCAGAGAGAGAGGGAGACACAGAATCGGAAGCAGGCTCCAGGCTCTGAGCTGTCAGCCCAGAGCCCGACGCGGGGCTCGAACTCACGGACCGCGAGATCGTGACCTGAGCCGAAGTCAGCCGCTTAACCGACTGAGCCACCCAGGCGCCCCCGTTCAGTGTTTTTATAGACCATTCTGAGTCCGTCTTGGGCTCTGCATGGAGAGAGATAGGCTTCGGGTTTGCTCTCATCCTGCGGTGATTCTGGCCTGGAGAGAAAACCCAGGCTGGATTTTCTTAGACTTTTCAAGAAAGCATACCCACCATCTACACCTGTACTGTCACCTGGTTAATTTTTAAACTATCCTGATCTGTTTTTACCAAAACCCACACAACGGAAATGTAAGGTGGAGAGACACTTGGCTCTCCCACATCTGCTGACAGCTTTTGCCGTCCTGGTTCGCTCTCCGTTTTCGACAGCCGAGTTCATCTGAGAAGCAGAAGCACAAACATCAAGTTAGCATCTTGCATACATTACCCTGCAATAATTCACAGCACAATAAACAGCTGTTAATGAAGAGTCTCGGTGCAGAGATATCTGGTTTTATGATTTACTCTACACGACTAATTAAAGAAAGAAATCTTTATTGCCTTTTATAACTGTGCAGCCCCTTCACATTTCTGTCTTTACGCATTTTGTCCCCTTCAAGTCTGTGAGCGATATTGGCCCACATTGGTTTGTGCTCCCGATGGATTACAGCATAACTGGATTCTCCTGTCTCTGCAACTACCTTTTTTTTTGCCAGCTCCCTACACTTCAGTCCTTTCACGTCTCAGAAGCTCCAACACCCTACAGCTGTCCTGGTCCCTCCACCAGCGATCTGTTAAAGGAAGTAATTTTAAGTTTGTAATGGCTTTATTATATGCTAAATCACTGTTTGAATGTGAACAAATCACTTACCTCTCGGTGAATTTCCTCATCTGTGAAATAATGAGGTTTGACTAGATCACACTGGAAAACTATTGAGACTGAGGATTCTATGGCAACCCAGAAATCAAGTCAAGAGCCTTAGGGCTTTCAAACCGAAGACTGGAGGGAGGTGATGCTGAATGTCACCAAAATAATTAATTTCTAGTGGTAGATTGCATTATCATCATGCCAAATGTATGGCCTTTTGGTGGAATACCAGAAATGCAGAAGACATTGTTCCTGCCCTGAAGGAGTTTTTAGTTCAGCAGTGAAGACATGTATATGACTAACTTTATGTTATAGCATTTAATTAAATTAATTAACATCCTAATGGCGTCCCAATCACAATGGATGATTCACGTCCATTTTAGTTAGCTAGAGTTTGATAGGTAATTATAACTGTTTGCTTCATCAAAAATAGGGTCGTTTGGGAAATTGAAAAAAAATGCCCGAAATTGTTCCCAGCATTCTATTTAGAGATTTGAGGTCTACTTGTTTATTACAAAGAAAGTGGTTTACGTGTTCTCCAGAAACACACTAAGATCTGACCCACCCTCCATTTTAAATTTCCAGGAAGCAAAGGAGGTGGAGTCAAGATAAAAGGAGACATTTTAGTGGCTTTAAAACAACCATTCCATTTTGTGCACAGTTGTGTGTGGGTCAGGAATTTCTACAGGACTCAGCTGGGCGGGTCGTCTCGCTTCCACAGGGGGGCATCTGGAGTTGGAGAATCTGCGTCCATGGTGCCTTCATGCACCTGTCTGGCTTCTCCATGTTCCTCTGTCTCTGTTTCTGCACGCAGTGTCTCATTTTCTACAGCTTCTCGATGTGGTTTGGGCTCCTCATGGCAAGATGGTCGAATGGTAGTCTTCTCACCTGGTGACTGACTGGATTCTAAGAATGCAGGGAGGAAGTACCCCTTTCTTAAAGGTCAGGTCCAGGAACTGGCCTCACATCACTTATGTTATACTCCATTGGCCAGAGCTGGTGGGGTGGGGACACTCCTCTCCATAGGAAGAGTGTCAAGGAACTCATGCCGTCATTTTTCTGCCACACACACTGGCGCACATGATCTAATATGAAATCATAATGCCTTGGTTTTTCATTTGCCTCATTTTTTAATAAGAAATATAAATTATAAATAAATTATAAATAAATGTGTAGTCTGACCACGTTCTTTTTTTAAATGTGTATTTATTTTGAGAGAGAGAGAGAGAGAGAGAGTGTGTGTGTGTGTGTGTGTGTGTGTGTGTGTGTGTGCAGGAGAGGGGCAGGGAGAGAGAGGGAGAGAGAGAATCTCAAGCAGGCTCTGCTTTGTCAGTTCAGAGCCCACTGTGGGGCTCGATCTCACTTAAAAAAAAAAGAATGAGGATAATCGGAGGACATCTAGTTTGTATCTGTGTTATTTTTTTAATAACGTAGGTATATATTTTTTGCATTTGTAATGGTAATGCATTCAAGAGATTTGGGGAAGTTGAGAGCAGGTATTGCTTTTAAAAATGCTTTCTTAACTATGTCATTAAAATCTGCCGGTGTTCTAAATAAACCAGCAGATGGATTTAGCGACCGTTGTGATATATTGGTCCTACATCAAATGACAGGGTGGGGATTTCAGAAGTTTGTGAGTGAGGAAATGACAAAAGGCACCCTCTAAAGAACACCCATAATTCACGCTAAGGTCAATACAGAGTTTTTATTTCTTTTTTTTAAATTAGAAACTGAAGTATAGTCAACATACAATATTCGTTCAGGTACACAACATAGTGATTCAGCAATTATATACATTACAAAATGCTCACCATAAGTGTAGTTAACATCTGCCACCTTATAGAGTAATTACAATATTATTGACTGTATTTCCTATGCTGTACTTTTTATCCAGGGACTTATTTTCTAACTGGAAGTTTGTACCTCTTAATCCCCTTCACCTGTTTTGCCCATCCCCTCCACCACACCCCCACCCCCACTCCTAGCATTCACCACTTTGTACTCTGTATTTATGAGTCTGTTTCTGTTTGTTCATTTTTGTTTCTTAAATTACACATATGAGTGAAATCATGTGGTATCTGCCTTTCTCTGGCCGACTTATTTCACTTAGCATAATGCCCTCTAGCTCCATCCGTCTCGTTCCAAATGGTAGGATTGCTTTATGGCGGAGTAATATTCCATTGTATATATACCCCACCTCTTCTTTATCCATTCATTCACTGATGGACATTTCGGCTGGTTCTATATTTTGGTCACTACAAATATTGGTACAATATGCACAGGGATGCATGTATTTTTTCAAATTAGCGTTTTCAGTTTTTTCAGGTAAATACCTAGTAATGGAATTAGTGGATCGTATGATATTTCTGTTTTTAATTTATTGAGTAACCTCCATTCCGTTTTCTGTAGTGGCTGTAGCAATGAACATTTCAAACCAACAACGCACAAGGGTTGCTTTTTCTCCACGTCCTTGGCAACGCTTGTTATTTCTTGTCTTTTTGATACTGGTCATCCTAACAGGTGCGAGGTGACAGCTCATTGTGATTGGATTCCCATTTCCCTACTGATGAGTGATGTTGAGCATCTTTTCATGTGTCTATTAGTTAACTGTACGTCTTTGGAAAAAATTTTTATTCAGGTCCTCTGTTCTCTTTTTAATCAGATTGTTTTGTTTTTTAGTGTTGAGTTGTATGTGTTCTTTATATACTTTGAATATTAACCCTTCTCAGATATGTTATTTGCAAATATCTTCTATTCAGTAGGTTGTCTTTTTGTTTTATTGATGGTTTCCTCATTGTGCGGAAGCTTTTTAGTTTGATGTGGTCTCATTTGTTTATCTTTGCTTTTGTTTCTCTTGCCTGAGGAGACAGATCCAGAAAAATATTGCTAAGAGATGTCCAAAAGTTTATGTACTGCCTCTGCTTTCTTTCGGGAGTTTTATGGTTTCAGGTCTTACATTTAGGTCGTTAATCCATTTTGAGTTTATTTTTGTGTGTAACATAAGAAAGTGGTTCACTTTCTTTCCTTTACATGTAGCTGTCTGGTTTTTCTGATGCCATTTATTGAGGAGATTTTCTTTTCCCCATTCCATATTCTTGACTTTCTTGTCGTGGATTAATTGACCATGTAAGCATGAGGATACTTCTGGGCTCCCTATTCTATTTCATTGATTTATGTGTCTGTTTTTATGCCAGTACCAGCCTGTTTTGATTACTCTAACTTTATAGTATGGTTTGGAATTTGGAATTGGGATATCTCCAGCTTTGTTCATCTTTCTCAAGATTGTTTGGCTATTCAGGGTCATTTGCGGTTCAATACAAATGTTAGAATTATTCTAGTTCTGTGAAAAATACTATCAGTATTTTGACAGAGATTGCACTAAGTCTGTAGATTCCTTCAGTTAGTATAGACATTTTAACAATATTCTTCCAATCCATGCACATGGTGTATCTTTCCTTTTATTTTTGTTGCCTTCATTTCCTTTCATCAATGTCTTATGGTTTTCAGAGTACAGGTCTCTCACCTTCTTGGTTAAATGTATTCCTAGAATTATTTTTGGTCCACTTGTAAAATGTGGTTGTTTTCTTAATTTCTCTTCTTGCTACTTCACTGTTAGTGTATAGAAATGCAACTGATTTCTGTATATTAATTTTGTATCCTGAAACTTAACTGAATTCACTTATTCTAATAGTTTTTTGTTGGAGTTTTTGGAGTTTTCTGTATATACTATCAGGTCATCTGCAAGTGGTGACACTTTAACTCCTTCCATTCCAATTTGGATGCCTTTTGTTTCTTCTTACGTCTGATTGTTGTGGCGAGGGCTTTCAATTCTGTGATGACTAACAGCAGAGAGAGTGGACATTCTTGTCTTGTTTCTGATTTTAAGGGGAAAGCTCTCACGTTTTCAACATTGAGTATGACGTTAGCTGTTCATTTATCAAATATGGCCTTTATTATGTTGAGGTATGTTCCCTCTAAACCACTTTTTTTGAGGGTTTTGTTTTTAAATCAGGAATGGATATAGAATTTTATCAAATGCTTTTTCTGCATCTATTGAGATGATGTTATAGTTTTTATCCTTCATTTTGTTCATGCGTCATATCACATTGATTTGTGGATATTGAACCATTCTTGAATCTCTGTAATAAATCGCATTTGGTTGTGGTAAATGATCCCTTTAATGTACAGTTGAATTTGGTCTGTTAATATTTTATTGAGGATTGTTACATCAATGTTCATCAGGGATATTGGTCTGTAATGTTCTTTTTTTTTTTTTTTTTTTTTTTGTAGTGTCTTTGGTTTTGGTATCAGGGTAATGCTGGCCTTGTAGAATGAATTTGAAGAATTCAAATGAATGAATCCCTTCCTCTTCTGTTTTTTAGAGTAGTTTGAGAAGGGTAAGTATTAACTCTTATATGTTTGGTAGGATTCACCTGTGAAGCTTTGTGATCCTGGACTTTTTTTGTTTGCTTGCTGATTTTTCATTATTGACTTAATTTTGTTACTGGTAATCAGAATGTCATATTTTCTGTTTCTTCCAGATTTAATCTTAGAAGATTGTATTTTTCTACCAATTTATCCATTTCTTCTAGGTTGTTCAATTTGTTGGCATATAATGTTTCACTGTAGTCTCTTATAATCCTTTGTATTTCTGTGGTATTGCTTATAACTTCTTTCATTTCTTATTTTATTTGAGTCTTCTCAGGTTTTTTGTTTTTTTGTTTTTGTTTTTGTTTTTATTTTGTTGTTGTTGTTGTTGTTTGGATGAGTTTGGCTAAAGGTTTATAAATTTTGTTTATTTTTTCAAAGAATTAGCTCTTAGTTTTTTCATTGGTCTTTTCTATTACCTTTTTAGTCTGTTTCATTTATTTCTGCTCCAATCGTGGTCATCTCCTTCTTTCTACTAACTTTGGGCTTTGTTTGTGCTTTTTCCTAGTTTCTTAGGCATAGGGTTTGTTGGTTTGATTGTTTATCTGAGATTTTTCTTGCTTCTTGAGATATGCCTGTGTTACTATAAACTTTCCTCTTAGAACAGCATTAGCTATATCCCAAAGATTTGGAAACATTGTGTTTCCATTTTCATTTATCTTCAGGTATTTTTTTTAATTCCCTCTTTGATTTCTTCATTGACCCACTGGTATGTATGTATGCATGTATGTATGCATTTCTTTATTCATTTATGATACCGTTAGTTTATTATAAAAGAAATACATGAGGGGCGCCTAGGTGGCTCAGTTGGTTAAGTGTCCAACTTCAGCTCAGGTCATGATCTCACAGTCCATGAGTTTGAGCCCCGCTTTGGGCTCTGTGCTGACAGCTCAGAGCCTGGAGCCTGCTTCAGGTTCTGTGTCTCCCTCTCTCTCTGCCCCTCCCCTGCTCATGCTCTGTCTCTGTCTCAAAAATAAATAAAAACATTAAAAAAAATAAAAGAAAATTATTTCTTGACAATTATTATTGACAATAATACAAGAAATTATTTCTAATTTCTAAATAAGAAATAATCCTCATCATCTAGAACTACTTTGGTGCCTCCATATTCTGGGAGAAGAACTCGAATTCCAACTTTCACACTAACTGGGTGAAGCTCTCCACCCTTTCCTTTAGAGCCTGATCCAACAGCTACTGTGTCTGGTTGCACTAGTTTCTTGGGGATTTTTTGGAAGCATAATGCCTCCTTTGGTTACAGTTTAGCTGCACTCCTTTCAACTAAAACTCAGTCAAATAGGGGAAGAAACTTTCTAAATGTCTGTCCTGCCATGACTCCGGCCACCATGACTTGGTTCTGGAGCTGCCACCACTGCAAGGATACCATTAGTCCAACCCACGGGCCACATGACCTGACCCACTGGATTTTAGTAGCATGTTGTTTAGTGTCCATATGTTCATGTTCTTTTTCCAGATTTTTCCTTATAATTGACTTCTGGCTGGATTCTGTGGTGGTCACAAAAGATGCTTACTATGATTTCAGTCTTCTTAAATTTATTGAGACATTTTTTGTGGCCTAACATGTGAGCTATCCTGTAGACCGTTCCATGTGCATTTGAAAAAAAATGTTTATTCTGCTGTTTTGAGATGGAATGTGCTGTATATATCTGTTAAGCCCATCTAGTCCAGTGTGTGTCATTCAAAGCCACTGTTTCCTTATTGGTTTTCTGTCTGGATGATCTATCCATTGATATATGTGGCATGTTAAAGTCCTCTACTACTATTGTATTATTGTCAATTTTTTCCTTTTGTCTGTTAATATTTGCTTTATATATTTAGGTGTTCCTCTGTTCGTTGCAGAGATATTTTGCAATTATTATATCCTCTTGTTGGATTCATCCCTTTATCATTATGTAATGCCCTTCTTTGTCTCTTATTACAGTCTTTGTTTTAAAGTCTGTTTTGTCTGGTGTAAGTATTGCTACCCTGGCTTTTTGTTATTGGTTTACTTCCATTTGCATGAATTATCTTTTTTCCATCCTTCACTTTCAGTTTGTATGTGTTTAGGTCTGCGTCGAGGTTCTTGTGGGCTGGTGAGAGACAAACGTAGTTGTGTTGTTGTTGTTGTTGTTGTTTAAAGTTTATTTATTTACTTACATTGAGAGAGAGAGAGAGAGAGAGAGAGACAGCCAGCCTGAGTAGGGGAGGGGCAGCAAGAGGAAGAGAATCCTAAGCAGGCTCTACACCATCAGCATAGAGCCTGCTATGGGCCTCAAACTCACAAACCATGACATCATGACCTGAGGTGAAATCAGGAGTCAGACAGTTAAGCAACTGCACCACCTGCACACCCCTGTTGCTGTTGTTAATGCCATCATCCTGTGTCTCTTGATTGGAATATTTAGTCTATTTACATTTAAAGTAATCATTGATAGGTATGTGCTTATTTCCATTTTGTTAATTGTTTTCTGGTTGTTTTTCAATGCCTCTCTATTCCTTTATTTTGCTCTCTTCCCTTGTGATTTATGACTTTATTTACTGTCATGCTGGGATTCTTGTGTGTGTGTGTGTGTGTGTGTGTGTGTGTGTGTGTGTGTGTGTATCATAGGTTTTTGGTTTGTGGTTACCATGAGGTTCATAAATAACATCCTATGTAAATAACAGTCTATATTAAGCTGTTGGTCACTTACATACAAACACATTTTTTTAAGTTTGTTTGTTTGTTTTTATTTATCTTGAGAAAGAACATGAGCAGGAAGGGGCAGAGAGAGAGAGGGAGAGAGAATCCCAAGCAGGCTCTGCACTGTCAGTGCAAGGAGCCCAAAGTGGGACTCAAACACATGAACTGTGAGATCATGACCTGAACCAAAATCAAGAGTTGGACACTCGGCTGACTGAGCCATCCAGTTGCCCTGCAAACACATTCTAAAAGCACTATTTTTTTATTCGCCCCTCCACATTTATATATATATATACATGTATATATATGTATATATACATATATACATATATATACATGTATTTATATGTGTGTGTGTATATATATATATATATATCCCCTTAACCAATTCTTGTAAATACAATTGATTTTACTAGTTTTATCTTTAAACCTTCATACTAGCTTTACAAGGTACTGATCTATTACCTTTACTATATGCTTACTTCTACCCGCAATTTTTTTTTCTTTCAGAATTTTCTTCTAGTTATGGCCTTTTCCTTTCTGCTTAAAGAACTCCCTTATCATTTCTTGTAAGGCTGGTTTACTGGTGATGAACTCCTTTAGCTTTTGTTTGTCTGGGAAACTCTTTATCTTTCCTTCACTTCTGAATGATAACCTTGCCGGGTAGAGTATTCCTGGTTGTACTTTTTTTTTCTTATCATCACTTTGAATATATCATGCCACCCCTTTCCAGCCTGCAAAGTTTCTGCTAAAACATCAGCTGATAGCCTTATGGCTATTTGTTTTCTCTTTTGCTTTTAAGATTCTTTCTTTAATGTTTGATATTTTCATCATTTTTTTAATTTTTATTTTTTATTGAAATCCAAGTTAGTTAACATATAGGGTACTAATGGCTTCAGGAGTAGCATTTAGTGATTTGTCATTTACATATGACACCCAGTGCTCATCCCAACAAGTGTCCTTCTTACTGCCCATCCCCCCCACCCAACACTGCTCCAGCAACCCTCAGTTTGTTTTCTGTATTTAAGATTCTCTTATGGTTTTGCCCCCTTGTTTTTATCTTATTTTCCTTCCCTTCCCCATGTCCATCTGTTTGGTTTGTTAAATTCCACATATGAGTGAAGTTATATGATATTTGTCTTTCTATAATGGACTTGATATTTTATTATATGTCTTGGTGTGGACCTTCCTTGGGTTCATCTTCTTGAGCATTCTCCTTGCTTCTTGGACTTAGGTGTCTGTTTCCTTCTCTACGTTAGGGAATCTTTCAACTATTACTTCTTCAAGTAGGTTTTCTGCCCCCTTTTCTCTCTCTTCTTTTTCTGAGACTCTAAATTATGTGAATGTCAGTATGCTTGATGTTTTCATGTTGCTCCTTGATGCTTCTGCTGTTGATTCCTTCTAGCATATTTTTCATTTCGGTTACTGTATTCTTTAGTTGGTTCATTTTCATGTTTTCTTTTTTCTTGTTTAAAATATTTATTTACTTTGGGGGGAGCACAGGTGGGGGAGGGGCAGAGAGAGAGGGGGACAGAGGATCTGAAGCAGGTATCTGCAATGACAACAGTGAGCCCCATGTAGGGCTTAAACTCACTAACCTTGAGATCATGACCTGAGTGGAAGTCAGACACCAACCGACTGAGCCTCCCAAGGTGCCCCTGCCTTTTCATATTTTCTGTCATTCACTCTGTATTCTGCTGAGAATCTTTACAACCATTGCTTTGAACTCTTTAACACGTAGATAGTTTATCTCCATTCCATTTCTTTTTCTCAGGTTTTGTCTTGTTCTTTTGTTTGCCATACATTTTCTCTGTGTCCTCATTTTGCCTGACTCCATATGTTTGTTGCTATGTGTTCCGTCGGTCAGTTCCGTCTACTGGTCTTGAAAGTAGTGGCCGTGTGTAGGTGTGTAGTGCGGCCCAGGAGCACAGTCCCCCCTGGTCACCAGAACCAGGAGTGTCCCCTCTGTGGGCTGCACGTACCCTCCTTTCGCAATGGGTACAATTGCTGTGGGCATTCCGGTAGGTGACACTGGCCCCCAGCCCGACTGGCTGTAATGACCGGCCATGACTTCTTGGAGGCGCTGGTGAACAGGGCTGGCCCCCAACTCTCTGGGGCAGGAGTCACTTCAGAGGGATGCTGGTCCCTGCCAGCACTGCCTCCTCAGTGTGGTGGGAGGTAGTCATTTCGAGGGGACTCTGGTCCCCTCCTAGGCTGCCGACCAGATGTGGCAGGGTGGGAACTGCTTTGGATGGGGCTAGCGGGGACAGATAGTTTGGGTGGGCCTGTTTGCAGGGGAGAATGAGTTGGGATCAGCAGAGCCAGCCGGAAGTGTCAGTGGCTCCTTCAGGTGTCCAGGAAGGACAGGACAGGCAAGAAAATGATGGCTGCTAGCACTGTTTTTTTTTTTTTATTCCCCAGTGAAAGCTCCTACAGATTTCTGCCTGTCCAGCACCTGCCCTAACATTAGTCAATACACCTCCTTCACATATAACCCAGGTGCTTTTCCAATAGCTGCTGCTTTGCTGGGTCTCTGACCAAGTGATCTAGCGTGCTGGTCCTTGGTTTTCAAGGGCCCTCTGGCTTCCCTGGAGATGAGCACCACTGATTTTCCATGCCCTATGTTATGGGGGCTTGTTTTGTCTGTTCAGTTCTCCAGGGTGAGGGGTGCCCAGCGTGGGGCTCGCTCCCCTCACTCCTCAGTGAGGACCTCTGTGGCCATGCTATTCCTTCTCTTTGTGGGTGTCCTCACAGGGGTGTTTGGTTCCCACCTCGTCTCTGCCCCTCCCACCCTTCTCCACGTGGCTTTCCTTATGTTGTTACTTGGGAAAGGACTGTTCTGCTAGTGTTCTGGTCATTTTCATAGTGAATTGCATTACATGTGTTTGTTGCCCCACTGTGTGTGTGTGTGGGGGTGAGCTCAGGACCCTCTTCCTCCACCATCTCCTCCCTCTCTGCCTTCAGAGTTTATACCCAAAGTAAAAGGAAGGAAGCAAACCTCTTGTTTTCAATTTACATGATAAAGATTAGATAGTTCTCATCAACCACCTTAGCAACAGATACTATATTCTAAATAAGATTAATGCATTTAATAATAGGGTACTATAATTTAATAATGGGTACTAATAGTATCCATGCTATCCATAGTCAAAAATTACAAATATACTAACGAAATAATGAAAATGAACGTCAGTTACATGAGGGTGGGAACTTGATATTGTCCTCTTTTCTCTCCCAACCACTCACCAGTAACGATTGTCTGGTAACGTTGAGAGGCTGAGTGAATGAAAGTCTCTACGTTAAGAAGAATGTACTTCCTTTTTAAAAGAATGGGATAAGAAATCAATCGCATGAGACAAAACAAAGAATGACTTCTATAACAAATAGGAAATTTGCCCGCAAAAACTGGCCAGGAAAATGCCGTTTTGTGATGTTACGACTTGATTGAGTGTAATCTATTCTACAGAAAATGTTTGTGGAAGCAAAATAGTGCTGAGATCCTCAGCCACATCTGTTTAGCGAATTAGGTGTAGGTCATGTAGCTATAACTGATGTAAGACACTATATTAAAAATGAAGAATTATTTAAAATTGAGAGGCAGTGTGATTATTAAAATTCTTTCACTGTTGCAAAGAAGGAAAACAATATGGTACATAGAAAAATAGTGCATTATTTTAAACAGCACCTAGTATTGGTAAGTTAGATTATTAATTAGTATGTAAATAGTTGTTAATGAATGAATGTCATTTTGTATTATATCATAATGAAGATGAGTCAATAGGAAAAAAGGCTAGTGAAGGTGGTTTATACTAAACAAGCATATTAAAATAGCAATTTTAGGGGCGCCTGGGTGGCTCAGTTGGTCGAGTGTACCACTTCGGCTCAGGTCATGATCTCGCGGTTTGTGGGTTCGAGCCCCGCGTCGGGCTCTGTGCTGACGGTGTGAAGCCCACCTTGAATTCTGGTTCTCCCTCTTTCTCTGCCCTTCCCTCACTTTCTCTCAAAAATAAATAAACGTTAAAATAAAATAGCAATTTTAGTTCATATTTATAAACTTTTGCCTAAAAAATAAGCATTGCAAAATAACTATGACAGACCCATAATCATAAATGGACTAACAAATCCTGGCCAAATGAAAGTAATGTTCCTTGGTAATTGTAATGCCTCATTTGATAAAGTCAATATTGCAAATAGCCTTATTCTGTGTAGTAGGAAGCATGAGTAGAGCCGTACTGTTTGCACATTACAGTGGTTAAATTTTAGTGGTCAGAAGGATCCGTTAAAAGTTGCTAAAAGTCAGATTCCTGGGCCTCAACCCTAAATGACTCTCATTCAGCAAGTGTGGGGGCAGTTTCTTGAATCTTCCGTCTATAACCTGCATGTCAGGGCATCCTGTGCAGGTAATTTGCAGGCTACATTTTGAAAACCAGTTCTTGAAATTCCTGCTGCTGTGTACTTGCTCAGAAGATTCAATCTATTAGTAAATAATGAACCTGAGATACTCTTATCTTAGGACATTTTCCTTGTAGCTTCTGGGCATTCCTGTGGGACTGCCTTCCAACTAGATCGCATTCCCCTAAAATCTGCTTTTGCCTTTCTGAAATCGGTACCCTTACTCACTCAGGACTTACTCAGTGTTCATGAGTAAGACTAGTCTGAAAAGTCCTTTCTTGTGTAATCTCTATTGGGTTTCAATAACCATGGTTTTTATACCTCATTACTTACATATTTTTCTTCCCTGTCTGTGCTTTGGAACAAAGTAAGTAGCATTAGAATCAGTTGCTCTTAAGAGTTTGTAAAATTCCCCTATGACACCTTGTGTATCTTGTGCCTTTAGTAAAAGGAGAAACTAGACTTTTGATCAATTTCTCTATTTCTTTTCTTTGTATTTGAACTATTTCGCTACTTATCACTTCCAGAGTAAATTTTATATTTTAGAATCCATGTTTTCAATTTTCCATGTTTCAAATTTCATGGATCCATGAAAATCCATGTTTTCAGATTTTTTGTTAGTATCAGATTCAGAAAATTAGTTGTATGTGTTTTTTGAATTTCATCAATATTGATGAATAGTCCTCTCTTTTTCTTATTTTGTGTATTATTTTCATATCTCACTCTTTCCCTTTCAGTTAACTTTTAGGTGAGCCATGGAGAAAATGGAAGCAAGTAATTTAAAGAGAATTTTTTTTTTTAATGAGAAAATCAATTTAAAGTGAGCATCGTCAGGGGCACCTAACTGGCCCAGTTAGTAGAACATGTGACTATTGAATCTCGGGGTCGTGAGTTTCAGCTCCATTTTGGGCTCAGCGCTTATATAAAGACAAATAAATAAAATGAGCATCCTCAGAAGCCGGGGAAGGTATTTGCCAACACACATCCCAATACATGTGAATCTGTCATCGCCTATTCCAACGAATCTTGTAGTGTCCCTGACAAATGAAGCTTGTAGTGTTCTAATGCATTTATATAGTCACCTGGAAACATAAAAGAATGATGCCATTCCATTTCACTAATAGTGTAAACTGATTACAGACGATTTACTTAAAATTTCTGACACGGATGTGTCAGTGTAGGTTACATTTTGAAGATAGATCAGCTTTTATATCTACTCATAAATGTGATTCAACTCAATGTTTTTCAAGGGCTAAGAATGCTTAAAGAGATGTAAAATTCTTCTAAGCACCTGCTCAAGGGTTGGGGTCAGGAAATATGGCAAAATGAGATATTAAGAAAGCAATGGGTTGTGTTCAATGCATGTTAGTGTCGGGATGGTCATTTGTCTCACTAAATACTCCCTAAATCCTAAATAGCTTTAGTTCTGTCAATCTAATGGGAGGCACAAATTTGGACAAAGAAGATTCTTAAACTTGGTCTTTTTTATGTATAAAAGTGAAATTCTCTTGTCTTCAAAGCTCATTTGTAGCACTAGAGAGGTTGTCTCCGATCTGTAGGTAAGTGATGGGTTGAAGGCAGAATTCTAATAACTTTTCCAACACATGTTGGCGCCTGTAGTCTTTTCTTTCCCTTGGGTGGGGGATGGCTCTAGTTAGGTTCAGAATTTCTATAAAAATGCCCTGTGTCATAATAGGTGCCAGGTGCCCTGCTAGGCTCAGTAAGTAATGTATAATGATGGGATATATTCACACCTTGAAAATGAGGTGGTGAATTTCTTGAATCTTCTTCTGGAGTTCAGCACCATGAGAGTCCCCGCGGAGGTCCACAGGGTGATAACCTGTCCCAGGGATAGCAGGTGATGACAGAGAGTTTGATTTCCATATGTTTTGTGCAGGAAATCACAGCTTTGGGCTGCTTAAGCTGGGGAGCTGTCATCAGTTATACACCGGTGGTGTTAGAGACTTGTGGAATCTGTCCTTCGAAAGGATTCTGAAAGCCAGAGAGTGACATTGGTATCCTTTGGCATCGATAATTACATGTATGGAGTGAGAACTTTTCTAAAGGCAACTGAATAAATAAAACACTGCATTTTTTAAAAATGTTTTTTAATGTTTGTTTTTGAGAGAGAGAAAGAGACACAGAGGGGAAGTGGGGGAGGGGCGGGGGGGGGGGTGGTGGAGAATCTGAAGCAGGATCCAGGCTCCGAGCTGTCAGCACAGAGCCCGACCTGGAGCTCAAACTCCTAGACCTCGAGATCATGACCTGAGCTGAAGTCGGATGCTTAACACACTGAGCCACCGGGGCTCCCCCACAAATACAGCTTTGGATGCAATAAGCGGGTGGTGGTATTTTTCAGGTTGAGGGTGGAAAGAAAGAGCTTTCAAGCTCATTTTCAGTAACTCCTATTACCACACACAGTATGGACAAGACACAGTATGGACAGGACTGTATTTGGGGTGGATTTAATCCTATTAAATTATTTAACAATTTCAGATTTTTTGTTTTATTTTTTATTATTTTTTTTAATGTTTATTTATTTTTGAGACAGAGAGAGAGAGAGAGACAGAGTATGAACGGGGGAGGGGCAGAGAGAGAGGGAGACACAGACTCGGAAGCAGGCTCCAGGCTCTGGGCCATCAGCCCAGAGCCCGACGCGGGGCTCGAACTCACGGACCGTGAGATCGTGACCTGAGCTGAAGTCGGACGCTTAACCGACTGAGCCACCCAGGCGCCCCCAGATTTTTTGTTTTAAATCAGCTACTAGATGAGTGGAGATAGGGGCCAACTGATGTCAAAAGGCCATCACTGTCCTGTAAAACCAGGCAGAATTTTAAGTATATTAGCATTCCACGGGGGAATCTGTATTGGAGACCTTTCTTAAAAGTGACCCTGGGTGGCTCAGTCGGTTGAGCGTCCGACTTCGGCTCAGGTCACGATCTTGCGGTCACGATCTGGCGGTTTGTGAGTTCGAGCCTGGCGTCAGGCTCTGTGCTGACAGCTCGGAGGCTGGAGCTTGCTTCGGATTCTGCGTCTCCCTCGCTCTCTGCCCCTCCCCCGCTCATGCTCTGTGTCTCTCTGTCTCTCAATAATAAATAAACGCTAAATTTTTTTTTAAAAAAGTGACCCTGATTTAGTAGTTTTGAATTTCACCATGAAGACTGCAGTCTATCAGTATTTAGTGGGCCTCATGCAATAGTATGTGTAAAAAAGTAAAGATAACTCCATCAGTATCAGGATTTATGTTTTTCCACTTGTACACCCCAAAAGACAGCTCATTTCCATGGAGAAAAGCGGGGACAGGTGGGACCAGTCCACCTGTGCAATCCTTGCAGAGTCATCCTGCTTAGGTCAGAAAGCCATGGCAACCTCACCCTTCCTACGTGCACTTCGTGAGTCACCTCTTGGCCCGCAGTCCCCACCAGCTCCCGAGGTCCCGCCTGACCTAAAGGTCTGTTCTCCATGCCCTGGGGAAAGGACAGGGTCAGCAAAATGGAATCCCTCCAGGTCATGCTGACCTGTGTGGTCCTGACTTACAGACATTAGATTTTTCAAAAGTAATTATTTCCTTTCTAATCTCTTCCTCGTATTTATTTTCCTCTTCTCTTATTTGCCCCCACTACTTTCATTGCTCTGGAAACGGCTGTTTCCCCAAAGCCCTTAGCGGGGTAAGCCTAGCTCTCACAGGCCATCTCTTTCTGTTTTAGGGATTACACAGCACTCTTGGAAAACGTGTTCAGGTAGTTTTGGGGATGTAATTGTTTTGCCAGAAAGAGTCCAACCCCCTAAATATGACATTTTGGGCAGCCTTGTGAACATGCTTTTTTACTATCTTGTTGCAAAGCTGTGGATTTATAACAGTCCTAAATATTTAGATAGACCATGAAAATATCATCAGTTAGGACAAGTGTGGTGTCCCGTAAAGACAACTGATTTAATTATTTGGCTTCAATTTCCCTTCTCTAAGTTGTGACTAGATTTTTTTTTTTTTAACTTGGTTGATTTGTGGTCCTCAGAAGACAATGTCTGTGATAGCCTTTCCTGTCTTCCCCCAAACCCTACCGTCTCCCTCTAATTTGTTCCTGGCGAATGACAGCAAGTTCACAGCCCCAGGTAGCTTTTTACTTCTTTCATTTCTCGAAGCTGCCTTATCTTTTCTTTCCGTGTATCTGAAGATTTGGTTTGGGCATGCATTTGAGGGCTTTACGGGTTTTGCCTTAAGATCCGTGGACTGGACTCTTTGATTTAAGTTCCTACAGAGGATCACCCAGGAGTCTCTCTGCGATGCTCTGTCAGCAGGATATTTTAGTGCAAGGCCAGGCCTGTCCCTGCTCCCTAGAAGGACAGCTTATGCAAGTGTGTGCCGCGAGAGGCCCTTTGGGGGTCCCTGGTGTCCTACACCTCTGGAATTTACTTTCAGGTTTAAAAAAGTACTCGGAGAGTCCACACTTTTATACCCATTTGCAAAATACTGACCAGCTGGACAACGCAGAAATCCGCCAGGTTTGTAAATGAATGGAGAATGAGGTCACGTGACTCAGTCATCCTCTTCCTGATGCTTGTTCAGATCTTAGCCCGTCGGGATTTGGAACAGGATTGCATGAGTGCAGGAGCATTAGGCTTTTAGTTGTCCATGGGAATTAGTTAAGGAGCTTTTCTGAGCAGGAGTGCTAAGATTTCAAACAATGTGTTTCCTTTCGACTTAATGATAAATGCGAAAGAGAAAAAAAAAGCAATTTTGTTTGCTTTCTCTTTTCTGAAAGTTTTACCCATGGATCTGTGGGTCCAGAGTCTATATATGTCATGGGCTTAGAACCTCAGTAGGAGATAAAGCTGAGCCACCAGGGTCCTGAGACAGAGAACCGGAGGCACCGAGCTTGTAGATGTGGTCACCCTGATGAGCCAAGCCCTTGTCATCGTGCGTCGGTACAAAAGAGCCAGGGAAACAAAACTTGCATTCAGCCACACGGCCTGTGCAAAACCTCTGTTGTGATCGTGCACTTGACACGGGCCTCAGGTGGTCACAGACATGTGCTACTCAGTCAGAGAACAGGTGTTCTTAGATGAGCTAACCCAATTTTAGTATATGTGCTGCCGAAGAGAGCACTAGATGAGCTAACCCAAATGGCACCTACCTTTCGCTGTTCCGGGCACCGTACAACACGAATTCAGTATGGTAAGCTCCCCCAGGAACCTGGTTTTCGTCTATAGTTGGAAACGAAAGGAAAGTGAGGACAAAGGAGGGGAAGTCCCCCAAATAAGAGCTCAAATGAATGCTCTGACAGGGGGCCTCGTTTCCAGAGAAGTGAGGCAGGTCGTAACAAAATGTGGAGAGGATTCAACGACCATCTAAACCCTCTCAAAACAAAAACAGCCCCAGCAAATTGCAACAAAGGAAGAGATGGAAAAATGCCTTATGGTTTCCCTAATAACTTGGATCTCTGGTTTTCTTTGAGAAGTCTGTTTTAACAGGGGCTTGTGCTTTCTATAGAGAAGTACACTTTGTGTCAGTGCCGAGGCAATAAACATTGCAGATCAGGGGAAAATCCAACCAGGCAAGTTCTTTTCAGCTCATTAAACTATACTGTTAATCTGAACTATTTTATTTATCTCTTTTCAATATTAACTGAATCAGTTTTAGTCGGGAGACCAACCGTCAGTCTTATCCTGCTTTCTCTTTTTGACTTCTGGCCTACCATATTAATTGATCACTTGAATATTTTCAGGAGCATAAACCATTTCCCATGGCCTAATTAAGGAATTAAAAATTTAGAATGTAGGCAGTCCAGAAAACTATCGCTCAGAAAAGCCATAGGTCTCCTTGGAAGGAGCATTGCCCTTACCCTCTGTTTATTTGTAGTTAGTCTTTGTCTGAGATTTTAAGATTTATTGTCCACCTGATTATAATCTCTTCTGGAGCACCAAAATCATGAGACCTGTCTGCTTTCAGACTCACACGGCAAGATTATTTCTTAGAATGCATTTCTCAAAAACATATATCACAGGCAGTAATTTGTGCGTGCATCAACTGGGAGGTCTGTAGCTGTGCTTGCCGTCAGTTGGATGGCATTCATTGTTAGCTTCGTTCAGTATTATATTGATTAGTCCTTCCTTCCATACTCCAAGGACACTGGTTTTCCTTTGCAGGGTATATCTTGAGTCAGTGTTAAACTTCCAGCATTAAATCTATCGCAGACCCCTCCTTTGTATTGCTGAAGGGAATTTTCGACTTACCCAGCATCCTTATAGACAACAAATTATATTTTGTGTTCCCCAATGCCTGGTACCATTGGCACTGTTTATTTTGGTTCGAGAGTCCTAGGGACCTCTAGATCTTTCTCCTAGAAGCTATGCAGTAGGTTTCTAGGAGGCCCATTGTACTGAGTGATGATTTATGTTCATCACAGAGTTTATAATTTAAGGAGCTCCTGTGATCTTCTCTTTGTAGATAATGCTATTACAGTCATAAAAATCTCCCATATGAGTGTTTGTACCTCTCCTGTTCCCATTGCCTTATGACTGAGTAGCCCTTTGGCCCACTGAATTAAAAACAATTAAGATTAACAACAAAAAAAGTCATTCAGCCAAGCCTGACTCCTAGAGAGAGAGACACCGGAAATAGCATGCCATTTTTAAGTTAAAATGTCCCACTTCTTCTAATGTTTTCATTTTAAAATGTGGAAAAGGATGACATTTGGCTGTCACAGATAACATTTGTGACACATTTGGCATTTCTACGTGTGTGATTTTTAGTTTCGGTTATGAAGTAGACTTCAAGTAGTTTAGAGCTTTCGCGCAGGGTTTATACAAAAATTTTTTCACTGTATATATTTAAGATTTTTGCTGTTAAGTATATTAAAACCATAAAAGAGTTTCTGGAATCTAATTCACCAAACTTACTTCAGTTTTACCTATTCTTTGCAATATACTGCATTAAGTATGGTGAGATGTTGCTAAACTTTTACTTTTGGTAGTTCTTCAGGTGAATCACCACATCCACGGCCCCTTCCATCCCTTCCTCCCTACCCCCTGCCCACCCCCCCCCAACCATGAGTCATAAGACACTTCAAATGACACTAGTGATATGAAGATTTCCCAATGTGATGCAGGACTCTTGAGGTATTCAACTACCTTGTCCCACTCCTGAGAATTTCTCCCTCCTCTATACCACAAGTGTGGCTCCCTGAAAGGGTGACCAATTGCCCTGGTTTACCTGCTTGACCAGTTTTAGTACTCAAAGTCTCACATCCTGTGAAACTGCTCGGTCTCAGGCAACCAGGACAGCTGGTCCCCCTACTTGAAGCCGTGTTTTGGTTCACGAGCCTCCCCTAGGGCCATGTCTGATTCAGCTGTGGTGTACCTTTTTGCCAAATTGGACCAATTACCTTCTTTGTCCGTGGGATTCTGAATGCTCAACTAAGAGAAACACTGAAATAGCAGTGTTTTCAGCATAATTCTTTTTGTTAAATGCAGCCCTTTAGAGTGGTTCCACAATGACTGCACTTTAATATCACCCAGAACTCTTAAACTATACTATTGAGTCGGCCTTGGCCCCAAACTGATTTAATTGGTTTGTGATGAGCCTGGATATGGTACTTCAGAAAGGTCTTGTCTGGTATGTAGTCAGGGTCCAATGTACTGCTCTGGAAGGAAGATGTACAGACATACAAACTCTTGGCATTGAGGCTCTGGAGTTGCCTTGATTTCTGTCATTTCTGACACTTGCTTGTTCAACATCTCTTGGATTTTGTAAGAGACTCCAGTATCTTTCCAGTGAGTCAATTAAAAAAAACAATCGGGGCGCCTGGGTGGCTCAGTCGGTTAAGCATCCGACTTCAGCTCAGGTCACGATCTCGCGGTCCGTGAGTTCGAGCCCCGTGTCGGGCTCTGGGCTGATGGCTCAGAGCCTGGAGCCTGCTTCCGATTCTGTCTCTCCCTCTCTCTCTGCCCCTCCCCCATTCATGCTCTCTCTCTGTCTCAAAAACAAGTAAAAACATAAAAAAAAAAATTTTAAATAAATAAATAAATAAATAAATAAATAATCTACCTTGCACTGTTTCCTATTTTTTTGCGTCCAAAAGAAACACAAATATTATGCCTCATCAATTTTGTTCTAAGTATTTTACTTGGGTTAAGACAGATGGAGAAATAGATTGAATCATGATTCATTAATGGGGAGACACTTGTGCTCAGAGCCCAAAGACTAATAATCTCATAGTGAAGGCCAGAGCCTCAGCAGGGCACATACCAGGCACTCAAGCATGATGAACTGAATGAATGAATGAAAGAAAGAATCCAATTGTCCCTTGCATCAAAATCCCTCAGATCATTTAGAATTGCATTCTAGGAAAAATATTTTAAAAAATAGATTAAAAATTACATTAAAATATTAAAATGGCTGTAGTATTTTTATTTTGCTTTGGTTGACAGGAACATAGAACCAAAATTATGCTCAATTAGTAAGAATATTTCTTAATGTTTAAAATATTTTTGTTTCTTTTCCCTTCCAAAGTTTGTACTTTTTCTTTGATACATATTGTCTTATTTTATTAAGCTATTTTAAACTTTCTTTTGAATTAACATTCCCAGGGGCACCTGGGGGCTCAGTTGGTTGGGCGTCCGACTTCGTCTCAGGTCATGATCTCACGGCTATGAAAAACAAACAAACCAAAAAATACAGGGATGAAGTGTTCTTAAGGTGAAAGCCATTATACTAGTTAGTAATATTATTCATATAATAGGGATTTCAGAAATTAAGGGCCTTTTTTTTTTAAATGTTTATTTTTGAGACAGAGACAGAGCATACGCAGGGGAGGGGCAGAGAGAGAGGGAGACACAGAATCGGAAACAGGCTCCAGGCTCTGAGCTGTCAGCACAGCTCCCGATGCGGGGATCGAACCCACAAACTGTGAGATCATGACCTGAGCCGAAGTCGGATGCTTAGCCTACTAAGCCACCCAGGTGCCCCAGGGACTTTATTAAAAATTACAAATGCTGATAAGTAAGTGCTTTGATAATAAATTTTGGGGAAAATGTCGGTAGGTAAACTGGGAAATATTTTCAAAACATGTTTAATGCAAAAAGTTAATATTTTTAATGCATAAAGAAGTTCTATAAATAAAGATATAAAAAGATAATGACAAGGACACCTGGGTGACTCAGTTGGTTGAGCATCCAGCGCTTGATTTCAGCTCTCTCGTCATGATCCCAGGGTTGTGGGATCAAGCCCTGCATCGGGCAGCCTCACGGAACATGGAGCCTGCTCGAGATTCTGTCTCCCTCTGCCCCCTCCCCCATTTGTTCATTCTCTCTCTAAAAAAATAAAAGTAAAAATATAATGACAAAACTCCAATACAAATGGGCAAAGGTCATGATAGAACAATTCACAAAATGAAAAAGGCTAATGATTTTATCAAAATGTGTTCAGAATTACTAGTAGTCAAACTAAAGCAAGTTAACACAAGAATGAAGTGGGGTGGTTTTTTTTCAGATAGGCGAAGACCTTTTTTTTTTTTTTGAAAGAGCATCAGCAGGGGAAAGGAAGAGAGAGAGAGAAAGAGAGAGAGAGAAAGAGAGGGAATCTTAAACAGGGTCCACACTCAGTGCAGAGCCCTATGTGGGGCTCAATCCCACAATCCTGGGATCATGCCCTGAGCTAAAATCAAGAGTTGTATGCTCAACCAACTGAGCCAGTTGCCCTCAGATAGGCAAAGATTTTTAACAATATCCAAGATTGCCAAGAATTTTGTATAAAAAAGAACTTTTGGTTGCGATCATTATATGGTAATGGGAACATTTTTACAGAACAAATTATATAAAGTATTCATATATTTCCACCACTCTAAAAAATTGGTACACATACATCACATGTTATAAATGTTATATATAAATCAAAAATACACATAATACATTTCTACTGTGTGTACACAGAAAAATTCACCAAAATGTTACTAGGTCATTGATCTGTACTACCATTATAGATGGTTTTTATTTACCTCTCTGTAATTCCTATGTTTCTTTAATGAATGTGTTGTTAACAAAATAAAATTGTATCTTAAAAAGGCAATCAGTAAGTGTAAAAAGCCATTCATTCTCTTGATTTCATACTGTTCTGGAGAGTTCACTATAGTATTTACAGTCGTATTAGCTATTTCCCACAGGAATAACATTGTCAAGAAATGAGTTATGTATATGCAGCCACCATTTTATGATGGAGTCTGGGTGGTCTTTGCCAGACTGAATTTATTAGCAATTGAAATGGATCCATGAATTGGGAAGGAGAGGATACCTGAAAAAAGGAAACTAACAAAGACATAAATTGTGTACTTTTAGGTTCTTTACATGACTATAGATACATGCTTTGGATATATACATTTCTGGCAATCATAATTTTGATGTCCATATCATACCAGAAAACTTTGATACAGACCCTAATTATGACAATCTACAGAAAATCTATTTTGTGGGTAAGTTGTGATCAAAGCCTTCATGTGAATGGTTCCATTTTGGAATAGAAAGCATAATTAAAAGTTGGGAATATATTGATCATTCTTATTTCACTTGAGTATTACCTGTTCCTTAGGTTAAATATACTTACGTACATATGATGAACAGTGAATGTGCAACAAAACTTTGCAATGATTTATTTAGTAGGGAATTTTTATAAAATTTATTCATTTCGAAACATGATTAAATGCTAGGTGTGGGGCTAGGTGAGCTATACATACTATGTAATGGTTTTCTTATCAACTATT
Source organism: Panthera pardus (assembly GCF_024362965.1). NCBI lineage: Eukaryota > Metazoa > Chordata > Mammalia > Carnivora > Felidae > Panthera > Panthera pardus. The sequence continues at coordinate 113,343,410 of NW_026526732.1, read as the reverse complement.
CATCCCATTACAGAGATGATGAAAATAAGTAATTGTTTACAGGTGAAGCATCTCATGCCATCACTTTTAGTTTAAACATACATAATTGGAATCTGTAATCTTCTCGTTTCTGTCATTGTTTTAAACACTTACATATTTGGGTTTGATAGACTCTTTCTTGCAGGATATACATTTTAGGCAATCAAACTCTCTCTGTACGCGTGTTAATATATTTTAGTGTAAGTATTGTGGTTATTGCTTTTGAGTTCTTTGCTCATAGTTTTGGAATGTGTACTACCACAAGTTTATTGCGACCGTTAATGAAAAAAATTGGTGAGACGTCCAAAGAACTCCATTAAGTGCAGAACATGGCAACTCAGATTCCCAATTTTAAAGCATCCGTATAATACTAAAATACAATACAGGGCAAAGTAAACTATAAAACAGTAAATTACACATGCATTTAAAAAATATTAATGGTGATATGCATTATCTTATTTTTCTATTTTGTTTTACTAGAATTTGCACCGTTAAACGATTCCCCCGAGAATTTTAATGCGGCCAGTCTGCGCTATGCTTTTTTAAAATCCCTACAGTGAAGTGTTCCATGATTAATAAGTTTGGAAAGTGCTGGGTTAAGTGAAATTAAACAAGTTATTTTGGTGTGGGGGTTCACAGAATTTGTAAATGACTGATATATACTGTAAATCTCAAAAAAAAAACCCTCCAAAACTATAATATGCACTATTTCTGAAATGCATTTGACCACGGAATCCTATTTAAAGGGAACATACCAGGGGACTCAAGGCCCGTGAAACACTCTTGAGTTTATGACATCTGGATCTGTATTGTTAGAGTGGAAATAATGAAAATGGCTTTATTTCTGGAAACCAGAATGTTCCCTCAGGTGACACTCTGAAGCTGAAATGGGGAAATATTTCTTAGCAATGACTATCCTTCATAGAAACAGTATCTTATATCCCTGTTGGTTTTCCATCTCAATATATGATTTGAATTTAAAGGCCATTTGAATGAGGAGTTTATTACCGTGTGTATAATACGATTTGATAAACAAAACAGAATAATGCATCATTTAACAGAGACCTTAAGCCTATATTGGATTAACATATCTCACTAAAAATGATTACCTTATATATGATATCTTTATTTAATAGCAACAGATATGTTTTTAATCAAAATTGAGTGTCAGAAGTGACAAAGCACAGAGGAGTTTTAGGGCAGGGAAGCTAATCTGTATGACGGTGTAACAGTGGATACATGTCATTATACATTTGTCAAAACCCATAGAATTTACAGCTCCAAGAAGAATCCTAATGTACAGTACTGAGTCTGGGTGATGATGAGAAGCCATTGCAGGTTCATCGATGGTAACAAATGTACACTCCACTGTAGTGATGTTGATAGTGGGGGAGGCTGTGCACGCATGGGGGTAGGGGGCATGTGGGAAGTACACATCCCGCTCAATTTCGCCCTGAACCTAAAACTGCTCTGAAAAACCCTCTATTAGAAGAAAGTGACAAACGTATACGTTCTGAAAACATGAATCACCTCTTATTTCTCTTTTAATGGAGACACAAGGTGAATAAAGATGAGAAAACAGGATAGATGGGTAATCTAATGGATTTACAGAAACTTCGTGCTCTTAGCGCATTCCACATAAAAATAGGTCAGTAAAAATTGTGCACATGGAGGGACATTCACAGCACAAATGATACCAGATATCTCCATGGCTAAAACTTTGAATGTATTTCCTCTTTCATATAGTTATTACCTACTGGTAGGGACATGAGTTTTTGTTTCACGGAGGAACAAATATGCAAAAAAAAAAATTCCTAGAATATTACTGACATCCAATTTTAACATTTCTTGGAATTAGAATTCATTTTAATGTATTCACAAGTTTTAATTACAAGTTTTCCTATATATAGCCCTTGAGTTAGTATTAGAAATGGGAAGAGTAATCTGGAGGATAAGGGATTAAAATGAAGGATCACTTAAGGAAGACTGTGGACAAAGCACACGAAATTTAGAAAAGATTTTTGCACCCTACTCCATCAAGTCATTCCAGATTCTCAGGCTCACGTATAAATGTCATACTAGAGAGGGGTGGGCATCTGTTAATTTCAGTTAATTTCAGTGTATAAGGCATTATGTATTATTTCCACTCTTTAAATTGTAGCTCTGGTAATAAACTCAGGGAAATGACTAAATGACCAGATAAAACAAAAACAAAAACACCCCAATTCATCCCAAACCTTCCTAACAGACACACACATCCATCAATGTAAGCCTTTCTAACACCCCATTTCTTCATGGAGAAGTCAGTGCACTGGGGGCAACAGATGAAGAGTTATCAGTTACTATCCTTCTTCCCTGTATCCCAGAGATGGTGCCCTTATGATTCAAGGAACCTTTCTTGGGATACCTTGGGCCAATGATGGATGGGATGTGACCTATCTGTGATTTAGGCTTACTGTCGCCGGGCTCTCACCTCAGAAGCTTGCCTGAGACCTGATTTTACTTTTGCCAAAGTATCATGCAAAACACTGAGCATATGTGTCGACCCTTGTCCCAGACTGGCAATTATGTGCATTTGTCTTCAACCGCAGGCTTTTTTCCCTGGCTTATTTCTCCTTAGATTCTTACTGCTGCCTCACTCTGGTTGTGACATCAGTATCTGATGCTTATATCACACTTGCTCAAGTGGTTAGTGACCATAATCCTTGGTAAAGCAAAGTTTAGTATAATTCCAAGGCAGCATTTTTTTTTCCTTTTTTTCCTGTTAGTAATAGTTGATGAAAGCAAGAATAATTTTGTTTTTTTTTTTTAAACAAAGCTTGCAACAATTAGCCGTCTTTAATTTTTCTCTCATTACCTTATCCCTTAAGAAAAACACCATCAAAATTTTAAGGACATCCTTTTGGCAAAAAGGACAGTCATTTAGTAATAAGTCTAGGACTGTTTCCTGATAGCCACAGTTGTGCAAGAAATCAGTGAACTTTGCCGTTATGAACTGGCTGCTTAATTCAGTAACTTGAAATTGACGACACCTTTGATTGAGAATCAGATGGGCTTTCTTTCTGACTCTGGTTCTCAGAGAAGGTCCTACTGGCATGTGGGTACAAAGAGACCTCTTTAGCAGAATGTCCACTTACCCTTAATGTTTAATCCATAGGCATTCTGACAACAGAAACCCACTCCTTCCCACACTTTTCCTGATGACCTCATGAGACCCACGGCCACTCCATGTAAGACACTTTGCTCTAGTAGGGTTGTATCGACCTAATTTATAAAAGAGTTAACTCCGAGAAACAGTGTTGTATAAACTAGTGAATATATGATGATTCCGAACACATCATTTCTAGTCATGGTGACTGAGAATTGACTATGCTTTGTTTCTGAGCACCAGTAATTATGATATCTTGTCCTAGTGAGGCCAAAAAAATTTCCCTCTCCACATGGTCCCTTCATCACCCCCCGAGAGTCCCGCTGACATAAGGAAAGTTGCTAAGAGTGCTTTACACGTCTTTAACGTTAAAATCTCTAGAAAACCTACTAGAAAAGTCTATTTCACTTTTAAAAATATATATGAGAAGTAAATTGGCTTATTCTTTAATGAATGTAAGAGTTTTAGTATAAAAAACGCAAATATTATACAAGAGTTAATATTTACTTAAGACCAAAAATGTAATAGGGAGATTAAATACAAGTAAAAGAATAGGGTACCATATTGTCTTTAAAAAAAAAAAAAGTATGAAAGGAGACACAAGTTCTAAGCCTGCTGCTGATTATATGTAAGTGCTTTCATGACATGGATTTTATCACCACTTCAGCAGCCTTCAGTTTTCTCCTCTGTAAAATGAAGGATTTACATATTATTATTTAGATCCAAAATCTATTCTCTCTGTAATGCCCAGTTAATCTACACACACAAAAAAAATAGCAGGACACCCGAACCGGAAATAAATGTGTCCGGGATCATATGTTTCAACTCTCGAAGAAGGCATTTTGGTTCAGGAAGAACAGCCAACTGAATTTTGTTTTTACAATCCTATAGCTCTATTAAGGAAAAACGAATTTACATAATGTTAACTCCTAGTGAAATTCTGGGCAAGGTAGCAGCGACATCATTTTTAGTTGGGGATCAAATTTCTTGAGGAAGTTACAATATGATCCTATGGATTACTGTGGATTTATTCAGCTCTTTTTTATGTGTTGAATTGTGATACACGGTACAGAAAATCACAGAGAGTCTAGACATTATTTAATACCAGAGGCTGCCAAACCATGGTAGGGACCCCTTTTGATGTTTTTCAGTTGTGTTTGGAGGGTGGCTTAATTCACAATGGGAGGAAAGTGAAGTGTCGTGTAAGCTCTTATCTTTTTTTGTTTCCCTAGTAGAATGGATGAATAGTTCTTCTCCCAAGGGAGGCTGGAAAAATTTGGCTAGTACCTGCCAACAGTGTGGTTATACTCACCTTCCTGATGTGGTTAATGAATTTCAGGGATAAAGAACTTCTTCACTGATTGACCCAAGGGATGTACAGTTCCAAAGAAGCAGTGCTTAAACTGTTTACTTCCTTCATTCGTCTCCTGCCCCTTTTGAGATCCTACTTCATGCCAGGCACTGTGTTAGGAGATTAGAATAACGTGAACTGGACTGCCTTCAAAGATGGACGGTGGACAGGTAGAAACAGATATTCGAACAAATGACTGCACTTCAGTATAATCGTTACAATGCAGGAAGTGAAGGAGGAGAAGGGAAAATGGATTAGAGTTGGCCTGGGTGACCAGGAAATATATCATAGAGAAGATGATTAAGAGCCCAGGGAAAAGCAGAGGATACACTGGAATCTGATCTAAGCGCCTAGGAGCAGGTGGATGGGGAGAGTGTTTTAGGCACAGTCACTGCAAGCAGGAAGGAAGGAAGGCATGGAGGGTGGGCAGGTTGTCTCACGTGAGACACTGGAGGTGTTTGGGAGCTCATAGCTTTGTTACAATGGGGAAGATGAGGCACAGCAGGCCACAAAAGTCAGGCCATGGATATTTTTGCCTCTCAATTTGACGTGCTCATGAGACTCTACTCCCAATATGGGAAGCATATTGCCCTTGCTTCCCAGTGTGGGTTCATTTAACCTTGGGGTTAAATGTGAACAGGTCATTGGATACTTGAAGTTGCTGGATAGCAAAGCATCATCTTCCTTGAACAGCGATGAAACTCATGTCTAGAAATTTGAATATTTTATTATTCGACACAAAGACACAGTAAGAGCTAGAAAACAAACTTATAAACTTTAGGGATTAAACATGAGATTTCAAAGAAATTTCTCTAGTAAGATGAAGTTCAGAGCTGTGTGCCTGGAGCCCCAATGGGTTTGTCTTTGCTTCCCTTGGTCATTAGGGCCTCTAGCATGAGGAATGAATAAGGCTAGTAGGTAGAAAACTTCTGTTTTCTGTTTGTATATGTGGATGGTTCTTGCTTTCATTGATACTTTTCGCTCTACTGTCTTGTTTTTAATTAGATATGTGAGTCTCTATTTTGTGCGGGTATAACAAAGTTGTTAACTTACTAAGTTGCCCGTATTAAATTTTACATCTCCCATCTTATTTGGCATTTTCCATTGACATTTTTCTATGGAGCATGCTTTTTTATTATTTCTTTTTGCCTTCATTTCCTTTGTTCCATCGTACACGTTAAAAATTCTTTTATTGGTTTGAAAGTCATGCATTCTGATCTTAGTCTTCTAGTGCTCACAACGTATTAAAGCCCAGTCTCACGGTCATAGGCTCAGTCTGTTTCTTAAAATTTTAATCCGTACATCTTCCCGCAAGTGAAGTACACCCCTTAGCACACTCTCACCCCATTCGGCCTTTTCCCATTGTTCCCCCTCTTCCTATTCCTAGACATATTTCTGATTTATCAGTGATATACTTTTATTATTGCTTTTCCTTGCTTATTTTGACAACTTCACTAAGTTACTTACTTAACTCTACTTTTTCTATGAGTTAAAGCACTCTGCTTTTGGAAATATGCTGAATCCTCTGAGGCCTCGGATACTTGTTTTACCCTGTTATTTAAATGATATTTAGCTGTTTGTATAATTCTGGGCTAAGCTCTTATCCTTTATTACTTTGGTAAATTAACCTAATGTCTCCTTAGGACCTCAGTTGCTTTGAAAACCTGATTTTCAATCTAATTTTGTCCTCTGGGGTGACCTGGTCTTAGACCCTGGAAGGTTTTAGATTTTTTTTTTAATTTTTAAAAAAAATTTTTAATTACTCTTTGAGAGAGAGAGAGAGTGAACATGAGCAGAGGAGGGGCAGAGAGAGGGAGACACAGAATCCGAAGCAGGCTCCAGGCTCTGAACTGTCAGCACAGAGCCTGATGCGGGGCTCGAACTCACGGACCGTGAGATCATGACCTGAGCTGAAGTTGGATGCTCAACCGACTGAGCCACCCAGGTGCCCCAGAATTTTTTTTTTTTAATTTTTTTAACATTTTATTTATTTTTGAGACAGGGAGAGTCAGAGCATGAACAGGGGAGGGTCAGAGAGAGGGAGACACAGAATCTGAAACAGGCTCCAGGCTCTGAGCTGTCAGCACAGAGCCCGATGCGGGGCTCGAACTCACGGACCACGAGATCGTGACCCGAGCCGAAGTCGGCTGCTTAACCGACTGAGCCACCCAGGTGCCCCTAGAATTTTTTATTTTATTTGCTCTTGTTTTCTTAAAATTATCTGAAATATTCTGAGTTGTGGGATTTTTTCCCCCTATTTATGTATTTATTTTTTTTATTTAATGGCATTCTATGAACTTTTAATCAGAGGCTAATATTAAGTCATAAGTCTGGGAACATATCCTTCCCTAGTTCTTTAAATATGTCCTCCCTTTCCAGGGCACCTGGGTGGCTCAGTTGGTTTAATGTCTGACTCTTGCTTTCGACTCAGGTCGTGATGCCAGTGTCATGAGATCAAGCCCTGTGTTTGGCTCCATAGGAGCATGGATCCTATTTGGGATTCTCTCTCTCTCTCTCTCTCTCTCTCTCTCTCTCTCTCTCTCTCTTTCTCTCTCTCCCCCCCGCCCCAAATTAAAAAAAAAAATATGTCCTCCCTTTTCATTATGTTCTTTTTATTTGGGAATTTCTATTTTGTGAATGAACTTCTATGTTCTTATATCTTAATTTTTATTTTAGAAATCTTGTCCTTTTATTCTTTCTGAGTGCCTTTTTTAAGAGTTACCTTCCCTGACCTTCTGGCTTTATTACCTTTTTTTTTTTTTTTTTTTTTTTTTTGCCAATGTTTATTTTTGAAACCACGTACTGAGTTCTTAATTTTTTTAAACTTTTTTTAAATGTTTATTCATTTTTGAAAGAGAGAGACAGAATGTGAGTGGGAGGGGACAGAGAGAGAGGGAGACACAGAATCTGAAGCAGGCTCCAGGCTCTGAGCTGTCAGCACAGAGCCCGACACAAGGTTCGAACCTGCAAACCATGAGATCATGACCTGAGCCCAGGTTAGACACTTAACTGACTGAGCCACCCAGGCGCCCCACTGAGTTCTTTATTTTAACCATTTCCTTTCTCATACCCAGTTTCTCCATCTGGTTTTTCCAAATGATGACCCATTTCTGAGTCTTATCTTCAATATCTCCCCTTATCTCTTTCAGGACATTTATTACACTTACTTTAAATTCTTCTGTCTACATGTTAATTTTGCTTTCTCTATTATAGTTTTATAAATTTATTGAATTTTTAAAATAGCAGTTAGGTTTAAATGTCTTATATTCCTTTTCTTCATAAGATAACTCCTAGATTATCGTAGTGTGTTCTTGGGAAAAGATACTGGCAAAATACTGGATTGTATCGCTCTTTGAATATTTCAGAAGGGGAAAGGGAGAAGATTCTTTGAGATTGCTTTTCATTGGGATGGACCACTTTCATTTCCCTCCCCCTTCGATAGCTCATTACCCTAGGAAATTTCCTTATGCCTCCAACTCAGTCACTGCTCTTCCCAGGCTGTGCTAGGCTGATATGACTGTGGATTTTGCTTTATATTATCTCCTTCCTTCCCTCCCTGCCTTCCCTTCTTTCTCTCTTCCTCCCTTCCTCCCTTCCTTCCTTCCTTCCTTCCTTCCTTCCTCTCTTATCCCCCAGAGGCAATGGAGTACTGAACATTGTGTTGACTGATGGAATAAAAGAGAGTGACAAGAAAACTTGGATTACTGTCTGTTCCCAGATGTGACTTGTAGCCTCTCCCTTTGGGTTTCCATTCCTGCCCTCAGTTCTGTGCCAGAGCACAGACTCCTCCTCTGTCCCCCGAAGGGTTGTCTACGATATACTTTTTCACCCCTCAGTCACCCTCCCACTTCTATGACATCTCCAGTGTTGCCCCGTGGTTGGAAGAAGCCACCTAATTCCGTGTCAGTTAACCATCCCATTAGGGGAAAAAATCCAGTTGTTTCTTTAAGAAAAGCAAATGAAAATGCTGACTCTGGAACTCATGTTGGCTGAAATGTCTGTTTTATACTTGAATGATATTTTGGTGGGGTGCCTTACTTTAGAGTCTTTCCTTGGTGCTTAACTACTGTAAGACATTCTGAGAAGTGATTATTTTCCCCTTAAAGTGCCTTGGTTTCCCTGCTTTGATTTCAAGATTGTGTCTTTATATGTGACATCTAGTAGTTTAATGGTTTTTGGATTAGGTCTGATCATTAATTGTGTAGTAACTTTTTTGTATTTCCTAAAACACCAAGTGCTTCTTACAATTTCAGATCCAGTTGTCCTCAGTTTATGAAGATTATCTATTTATGTATTTATTTTTAAATGTTTATTTACTTATTTTGAGGGAGAGAGAGAGAGAGAGAGTGCATGAATGCACAAGTGAGGGGAAGGTAGAGAGAGAGGGAGAGAAAGAGAATCCCAAGCAGGCTCCACACTGTCAGCGCAGAGCCCAATATGGAACTCGATCTCATGACCATGAGATCATGACCTAAGCTGAAATCAAGAGTCAGACACTTAGCCAACTGAGCCACCCAGGTGCCTCTCTGAAGATTTTTTTTAAATTAAACATGAAAACTTTTCTGTTGTATTCATTTCTTCTTACCTTTTTCAGACTGCACTTATGGCTGAGTGGATCAGCTGTGTCTGTATTCTGCATGCTCTTGTCTTTCGGAGTTTCTTTGATCCCTTGTTCACTTCTGCCAGGCTTTACTTTCATGTCCGTCTTATCTTCCACTCTGTTTCTCCCAACATGGACTTCGTTTGGAGACAATTTCATTATTTGCATCTTCTCTCTTAAGTTCTGCCAAATCATTTCTTATTTCGTAAGCTAATCTCCTCCTTTCTTTATTTAATTCCGTATTTCTGCTGTGATCTCTTGTTTTACAGACCTGGTATTTTCTTTACTTCACTTGAGTCCTTGGAAATGACTTAGGTCATGAATTTTAAGCTGTCCTGTATAGACATGTTTTCAGGGGTGTTCTTTGCCATTCGTTTTTCTTATTCCTTTCTTGCTTTTCGAAGACACTTAAGAATATATGTATGTTTCACTTTTTCTCTTTGGTTATGACTCATCTTTTTAAGTGTCCAACATATAAAATTGAGTAGCTAAAATGAGCCTAACCTATACAGAAGACTTAAAAGAGCACATGAAAGAATGCCTGTGTATGGTTTCCAGGTTCCACTGGTCAGCATGGAGAGATTAAATATAATATTTTTAAACAGCAATGATTGTCACTAGGTCTCATTTTTAATGTTTAAATTATTGGTAATGTAAGGGTCTAGATATATAGCACTTTTTTAAAGTTTATTTATTTATAATGAGAGAGGCAGGAAGCATGAGTGGATGAGGAACAGAGAGAGAGGGAGAGAGAGAATCCCAAGCTCTCTGCACTGTCAGCACAGAGCCCAGTACGGGTCTTGATCCCATGAACCGTGAGATCATGACCTGAGCCAAAGGCAGACCCTTAACCAACTGAGCCACCCAGGTGTCCCTAGGTATACAACATTTTTATTGTGTTACCTGCTTATTGTCTCTAGAAATATTCATTTATTGTTTACTTATTCCTTTTCCAATACTCTTGCTTTCTTTATGTACAGCTGAGTTTTGAGTTATGTCATTTTCATTCTTTCTAAATAACTTCTGTTGGAAGTTTCTGCAGGCCGGGTCCACTGACCATAAATTCGTCAACTTTGTTTATCTGAGAAAGTTTTTATCTCTCCTTCTGTTTTGAAAGATAATGTCACAGAGTACAGAAATCTAGGTTGGTGGTGTTTTTCTCTTAATTCTTAAACCTTTCACTCCTCTCCTTGTTTGCATGGTTTCTGAGAAGTCAAGTGTAATTCTAATCTTTGCTCCTTTATAGGTTGTTTTATAGGTAAGATGTTTTTCTACCCCTCACCCTCTGGTTTCTTTCAGAATTTTTTTTATCTTTTATTTTCTGCAGTTTGAAAATGATAATGCCTGTATGGAGATTTTGTTTTTGGTTTGGTTTTGCATTTATCCTGATGGGTATTATCTGAGCCTCTTGGATCTGTGGTTTAGTGTTTCACATTAATTCTGGAAATTTCTGAAATTATTTTTTCAAATATTTCCTCTGCTCCTTTATTTCTTCTCCTTTTGGTGTTTTCATCACACATATTTTACACCTTTTTTAGTTGTCCAGACTCTCTTGGATATTCTTCTGTGTTTGTTTGTTTGTTTGTTTGTTTGTTTTTCCCCCCAGTCTTTGTTCTCTTTGCTTTTCAGTTTTGGAGATTTCTATGAGATTCTTCAAACTCAGAGATTCTTTCCTTAGCTGTGTCCAGTCTACCAATAAGCCATGAAAGCATTCTCTTTATCTGTGTTTTTGATCTCTAGCATTTCTTTCTGGTTCTATCTTAGAATTTCCATCTTTCTGCTTATATTGCCCATCTGTTCTTACATGCCCATCTGCTTTATCAACTAGATTGTGGACCATAGCTGCTTTAAATTCTCAATCTGATAATTCCAACATCTTCACTGTATATGAGTCTAGTTATGACGCTTTATCTGTCTCTTCCAACTGTGGTTTTTTGCCATTTAATATATCTTGATTTTTTTTTTTTTTTTTTTTTTTTTTTTATAACAAGGCATGATGTGCTAAACCAGGCACAATGTACTGGATGAGAACTACTGTAAATAGGACTTTAGCAATGTGGTGGAGAGGTGTGGGTGGAGGAGAAGCATCTTATGGTCCTATGATTAAAGGTTAGTCTTTCAGTAAGCCTATGCCTCTAGACTATGAACTTCACATGTGCTTCTCAGTCCCATCCCTACCCCTCCCTGCCTGAGGTGGGACAGGGGTTGTGATTGGGTATTTCCCTTTCCCAGGTCAAGTAGGCTCCGGTAAAACCTCAGTAGATTAGGCTGTCATTAAACACTTTCTCCTGAGGGCAGACCTGGTAAGAGGAACAGAATGCTCTGCCCTGTTTTAAAATGGTTCCTTTTACCCTCCCCTTCCAGAAGTACAAGGGGATTTTTCTCCATATCCACCGTGAGAACCTGGTAGAAATGCAGGAGGTAAAACGCCACAAAAATGTGGGCGCCCCTCAAGGACTGGGCCCCCCCTGCAGTTTTTACCTCTTGGAGTTGCTCATGTGGAACCTCCAGCAGTCCCTCAGTCACAGTCCAGGTTCCCTGCCCACGTGGGCTCCTCCAGATGTTGCTGCTCTGGTCAGCTGCGATTCTGCATACCCGCCCGCCTGTCGGTCTCTCCAATTTGGGGGCAACAGTTTGCCCTGGGACCTCACTTCTCTTTCAAATCTAGAAAGAGGCGTTGAGTTTTCAGTTTGTTCAGTTTTTACTTGTTGTTAGGATGGGGGGAGATGACTTCCAAACCTCTCACGTGCTGGTCTGGGTGGAAGAGGTCCTCGTGCTCAATCTAAAATACCCAATAATGGTTTGTACTTGCGTTCCTGCCATTCGGGGGGTCAAATGGGTTCTGAGGTGCATCTGTAGACACCACTTGTACTTTAGTCTTTTGCTCTAAGAGAGTTTTGTTTTGATCCTTCATAGCATGCCATCTAGCATGAAATCTATGCCCCATACACTCTTTTTTGAGGTCACAGCTCTGGGCACCTTCTTTTTATGTCCTATTCACCCTTGTTCCCTTTAACTGCCATTCAGAATCTTTTGTTATATATGTTAACTCTGGAGGTCTTAATGTTACCTAATCAAACATGGGAGAGAAGGAAGCAGAGGTATTGATAAACTGCCATCTTAAAATTGTAAGCCAACTACTTTATTTGGCAAAACAGTTTAACACCACCCACCCCCGTCAGCCTTTTTTTTTTTTTAACCTTTCTCACAGCAGCATCATGCCATAGATGTTTGATTAAAGAAAAGAGCCATCTACCTAGATCTCTACCCTTAACCAGAAGGGGATTGTCAGGAGTTTTACAGTCATGACTCTGCTTACCCATCTCCCAATTAAATGCTTAGACAGATCTCCATCTGCCACCTTCTTCTGTTGTTCCACACTTGGGAAAAGGAGAAAAATTTATGATCTGGATGCTCAGGACAAATCCCAAGGACATTTCCTTCCCTTCTCTTTTCTCACTACATAGATAAGGCAAGTAAGATTTGTTGATCAATTGATTATGAAACCCGACTTTCTCTAACTTCTCTGCTAATGATGTTCTTCTTCACCATTAATGTAATCATCTCAAGGACCAAGGAATAAAAAGTTCTTTGCCATGAAACTGTTGGTTGTCCCAGGGGACAGTGGATAAACTAATTCAGAGGAAGAAGGATGACTTCACTAGGATCTAGGGGAATCACAGAGTGAATATATGATGCTTGTTTTCTGTCCCCTGAGAAATGATGATGAGATTTTCAGACATGTTCTTGCTGATATATAATCTAAACTGGGAGGAACATGTGCTGTTGTGCTTCCCCCCAGCACCCTTAAATTACTATCAAGTGGAACACAAAAAAGTTCAAAGTGTGATTTAAAATTTTGCTGCCAACGTGTCAAGTCACTAGTGATATTTTTTCCTTGTATGTAATATAGCTTTTAAAAAGTTCATTAACCTTTAATTTTATACTAAAGGCAAAATTGTTTTCATACCCATTCCTTTTAAATGAAAGGAACACATTCTGTGTCATCAGGAGTATAGAGGAAACAGGGAAAGAGTGAAAATTAGTATGTCATTAATTGCATTAATTATTCAGACAAGTGGCATCATTAGTCTAGAGATCACCAGTATTGCACACCATCCAAAGTCCTTCTATTTAGTGTCCATTCCAACAAGGTTGAGTTACATGGAAGGAACACCCCATACCTTAAGGTATGTGTTTCAGTGTTAAAGTTTCAGTGTCTGATAGACAGGTCTGATAAACACACAACCAAACATAAACAGAAAAACTAATTTCAACTGCATCAAAATAGCTGAAGATAACCCAAAGATTAAGACCTCTAGGGACAGATTCATGAGCATTCCATATTTAGATTGGCTTGTCACCAGGGGGATTCATTGCTTTTCTTTTGCTTAGCTATGACTAATGAATCATCCAGGAAATCTTTATTGGGCACCTACTGTCTGAGAAGTTCCAACGCTAGAGACATAGTGACAGACATAAGATAAATCAGGCATGGATTCCTCCTTTTAATAATTTGCCATGTAAGGGAACACAGATTCTACGTAACATAAAACAGCCGAAGACGGTGAGTGTTATCGAAAGAGTATCTGGATACTCTGTGTATTGTACTTTGTTGTTGCACATCGTAAACTCAGTGTGAGGTTTAGCTCTGTCTGTGATTTTCACATCAAATATAAAAGAAAAAAAAGAACAAATACATAGAATTTGCAGATAGTTTGAGCATTTGGTGGAGACGCAGGATGAAGAAAATCACATAAACAACTTAAATTTCCTGTTAGAATTCCTATTATTAAAATTTATTTGACCATCCCACTACCTATCTCGATACCCATCCAGCCCTTGTGTGCAAGTACCATTTTCATCAAGAACTGGTGTGTTTTTAAGATTAGGTTCTTTATTCTGTGTCAACAGCCTGCAAATGAGCATACCCTGTATATCTCCACTAAGAAAAAATAATACTGTTTCAGGGCAAATAAGGAGATTTCAAGTTTTTCATTACTTTGCATAAGATCCACACATGCTCATAGTAGACTATTTATGAGGCGTGGGATGTACATAGGGCATTGCTTTTCCTTGGGGATCCAATTACTTCTATGTAGTCCCTTTATGTAGAACTGGTAACCTAACAACGTTTATTCTTGGAATGAAAATTGGTCGTATGAAAAATGGCCCATGTGAAAAGTCTTAGAATCTCAGGATATTAGACCTTGAAAGGATCGTAGAGATTCTGAGCTTAACCCCCTTACGTTACACTTGAGAAACTGAAACATAGAAAGGTCTACCCAAGGACACCTGGCTATCTTATGGGATCAAGCAATTTATAACCTTCTCTTATAGTTCCTAAGATTTACATGCCATAAAGTGGTTGTGTGAAGTCATAATACAGGGGTTGTAGGACAAGATTTCACCCTTGAGAATTGTTTTTAAGACCCTTAAAATTTATGTGATTTTCCGTTTCCTCAGATTGATCATTTTTGGCGCTTTATAGTTGTGAGTTAATGCATAACCCAGGTCCAAATCACTTCCATAGGAGAGCAAATATCAATTCACAACACAATATAGAATTTGATGTTAATTTAAAAATCAAAATGAAACCCTCATCAGAATTAAAATCTTTTCTTCTCTAAACTTCCTTAGGACTTACCCATATATTTAATATTGCTGTTACAGCTTTACTACCTATATAATTATTTACATATTGTATTTCTATTCATGGACCATAAGCACTCTGAAAGCATAGACTGCCATATTGACACCTCCCTCACGGGTTACCCCTGTGCTTTCACATAAAGCTCTGCTCCATAAATGTTTGATGCTTTAATGAATAAGAGAAAGGAACTTGTACCGGCTGAATTTAAACTTACTACCTGATATCCCCTTTTAAAAAAGGCATGCACAATAAAAGTAAAATGGAACAAAGACCTACACTGTAGGTGAATGACTAGCTTTTCTGGCTGAAAAGCTAGTCAACCTTTTGTGACAGTGAAATACCTAATCATAAATGGCACTGATTTTTCTCTTCACAGCTACCAAGATTTTATTCTTTCCCCTGGTCAACATGCTTTACTTTTATGATGCTCCTTTATTTCAAGGCACTTAACACATAATGACTTACCATGCAGTTGTCTGCTCTTTTTCTCACTATATGATACCGTTTCTTTTTAGATTTGACTTGCAACAGAGATTCATTTTTAGCAGAGTCACGCAGTGATTTCGCGATGAAGATGATTTTAGCACTTGGCGTTTTTCATTGTACATCGTTATTCCTAATTGCTGACTCTTAGAATTATTTAGAAGGATTTTTCATAGACTATCTGCAAGTTCATGCTTTGGACCATTTTCTACTGTAGATGAGGCAGTAACACCAGCTTCGCTTCATTAAGATCATCCGGGTACAGTCAGGCATGAAGAGATTTTAAAAGTGTTATTCCACATTGAGCCTTTGCTTACTTTCATTTTTAATGGAAAAAGCTTAAGGCCCTTCAGGTCGAAGCCATTTACAATCAATAGTACAAAAAAAATCATTAAAAAAATAAAATAATCTATTATGGATGAGGCTGGATGATGGCATCATCCCATGTTAACATTTATAAGTTCCAACAGCTAATAATAAATCTATAGAGTGGGGAACATGAAATATTTAAAAAATGAATAATTAATTTGCTAGAGAATCATTCATTAAGGTTCGAAGTAATTCACTAATATGGAGATAAGCAAGTGGAAGCGATATTGTCATTTATCCCTGAGAAATTACTGTCTGGTTGAAGAACAGAAAAGATCCAGGGAGAATGAGAGAAAAGTTATTAATCTCCATGAATTCATTTGGAAGAATGGTTGTAGGTTACAAACAGGTGGTTGGAGCTTTATTTCTGTTGTTAGCCACACTTCTAAGGTCTTTTAGGGTGACCTTGTGCTCTGTGGATCAGAATCCATATATATATTTTTTTAACGTTTATTTATTTTTGAGACAGAGAGAGACAGAGCATGAACGGGGGAGGGCCAGAGAGAGAGGGAGACACAGGATCGGAAGCAGGCTCCAGGCTCTGAGCCATCAACCCAGAGCCCGACGCGGGGCTCGAACTCACGGACCGCGAGATCGTGACCTGAGCTGAAGTCGGACGCTTAACTGACTGAGCCACCCAGGCGCCCCGATCAGAATCCATATAATGGAAGGGTTCCAGCAGTAGTGCCTTAGACGTTTGTGTTCGTAGGACTGGAAAGCGTAGGGTAGTGATATTCATGCCTGGATGCTACTGAGGGTGGTGTAGGTGACACCTACACTCCAAATTGTTTTCCCATTTGGGGGGAGAGCTGAAGATTATTTCAAGAAAAGAAGACTATTCCCCGCTAAGGAAGCCCAAAGTGGATCCCAGTGGGCTGAATAGATATATCCTTTTCCTGGCTCCTGCCAACTAATACAGAGACTCTTGGCCTAAGCACAGGTCCTCACCAGGGCTCTGACGTTTGAGGAAATGACACCAGGGGCAGGGTCAGGGATTATTTTTTTGTGTGTGTGTGATGCTCTGCTAGAGCTGGGAATCAAGTGCAGAGCATTTGGAGTCTAGAGTCACCATCCCCTCTGCAGTTCTCCTCCATTCTTCCCCCAGTTTGATCTTCTACCCTGACCACAAATGCTTTCAGTCACCCAGTTTCAGATTAGGTTACCCAGAGTCCCAGTTGATTGATCTGTACTACATTTTCATCAATAAAATGGAGCTTCATCAAACTCCACACCCGAAAAACAAATAACCCAGTGAAGAAATGGGCAGAAAACATGAATAGGCACTTCTCTAAAGAAGACATCCGGATGGCCAACAGGCACATGAAAAGATGTTCAACGTCGCTCCTTATCAGGGAAATACAAATCAAAACCACACTCAGATACCACCTCACGCCAGTCAGAGTGGCCAAAATGAAGAAATCAGGAGACTATAGATGCTGGAGAGGATGTGGAGAAACAGGAACCCTCTTGCACTGTTGGTGAGAATGCAAATTGGTGCAGCCGCTCTGGAAAGCAGTGTGGAGGTTCCTCAGAAAATTAAAAATAGACCTACCCTATGACCCAGCAATAGCACTGCTAGGAATTTATCCAAGGGATACAGGAGTACTGATGCATAGGGGCACCTGTACCCCAATGTTTATAGCGGCACTCTCAACAATAGCCAAATTATGGAAAGAGCCTAAATGTCCATCAACTGATGAATGGATAAAGAAATTGTGGTTTATATACACAATGGAATACTACATGGCAATGAGAAAAAATGAAATATGGCCTTTTGTAGCAACATGGATGGAACTGGAGAGTGTGATGCTAAGTGAAATAAGCCATACAGAGAAAGACAGATACCATATGGTTTCACTCTTATGTGGATCCTGAGAAACATAACAGAAACCCATGGGGGAGGGGAAGGAAAAAAAAAAAAAAAAAAAGAGGTTAGAGTGGGAGAGAGCCAAAGCATAAGAGACTGTTAAAAACTGAGAACAAACTGAGGGTTGATGGGGTGTGGGAGGGAGGGCAGGGTGGGAGGGAGGGCAGGGTGGGTGATGGGTATTGAGGAGGGCACCTTTTGGGATGAGCACTGGGTGTTGTATGGAAACCAATTTGACAGTAAATTTCATATATTAAAAAATAAAAAAAAATAAATAAATAAAATGGAGCTTAAAAATTGTACCTAGAAGATTGTTTTGAGGGTTAAATGAGATAATATGGAAAGTGCCTGGGCCTTGACTCATAGTAGGCACTCATTTTCATCCATATATCAGGAGGTTGATATCCATTAGATTTTGCCAAAAATATTTTGTCTTGGATGGGTTCGTTATTTACGTGCTTAGTGCAGTGGACTGGACCAAATGATCTTTTATGGCTTTCTTCATTGATTTCCCAGAGGCTGCTTTTTCCTCTGGGGCAGCAGTAGCTTTTGGATGCTTGAGCAGGGTGAGGATGTGGTTCTCAAATTAGCACTGCATGTTCAATACATAAGATGTCATTAGACATGTAGTAAATACAGATCACAGTGTAATTTTAGAAATACAAATCAATGTTTTAGGTCGAAGTTGAAGAAATGTTACGGTTGAATTTATAATTATATTTCAGTGGATTTGAAACAAACAACCTCTCTGTGGCTGCTTTGGGTAGAGCTTGGCCAAGGTCCCATTTTTTTCTGAGGTAGGAGCCAAGGAAATGGCTGAGGACTCACTCTACCTTCCTTAGGTCATGGGGCCACAGGTTCATGTAAGACCATATTCCCAGGCTTGTGGAGGAGGACGTTAGCTTCTGTTTCTTTATAAGAGTACCTCTGTCTACTGTCTCCTGGGTCTACCCAACACTGATATCTGCATTATGTCTCCGTGGAAAATGAGCTCGTGTAGAAATCAGTGTTTTTCACCTAGAGTGCTTTGCTTTTTTGAATTAACCCTGTGTACCCATGACTAGGAATGATTATTACTGTTTGCATGTGGGAAATACTAGGCGTGCAAATGTTACCTGATTCCTCCATATGAGAGATTATCAGATTGCAGCTGAGAATGAAATATTTAACCCAAATCACTTAACTCCATCATCAATATTCTTCCCTTTCTACCGCACTTCCTTCCTTCATTTTTCTTTTATTCTCTTAAGTCATTCCAAGTAGTTTCTGCTGCTTGTATTAGGGGTTATGCACTCTGCGAGTTTCTGGGAAGGTCAAGATAAATGAGGCACTGTTCTCACCCAAAAATGTCTCCCTTCAATGCAGAAGATGGACAAATGAATAGAACATTATAATTTAGCAATAGATATTTCATTCCTACCCCATCAACTACTAGACAATATGCTCCGAGAAGAGCAGAGACTATCCAGTTTCTAGAACAATGCTTAGCATATAGTAAGCATTTAATACATTTTTGTAGAATTGATGAAATAGGTAAACAGGGGGAGGGGCAGCTCATCAGAATGGTGAGCTCATTTCATCCGTCTTCCACAAAAATTGCCAGAGGATCCCATCATGTGTCGTATTCTGTAACTCACAGATCTCGTTCCATCGTAATTGATGAATATATTCGGTGCTTTGCTTCCTTGTTGGAAATCTGATTTTTGTATGCCAGGAAGAAATGTGGGTAGGAAGCAAAGAATAGACACAAACCCACAGACATGTAGACATAAAGAATATGTGTTTTGTTTTTTTTTTAAGGTTTATGGTAATTTTGCTATTTACGTCAATCCTGTGTCTTCATTATCACATGAGTGATATGACTGCAAGTAGTTGATCTTGCCTTGGCGACCCACCTAGTACTCAGGCAGTATAAAGCACCGTTATTTGTTATGTTGGCTTATCTGTATCCCTCTAGGTGAGGGATGATTTTCAGTGATGGATGTTTTAATTCTTTGTCCAGCCTAATATTATAACTCAGTTCACACACTTTCTCAGTCCGACACCTCCCGCTGCCAGCAAATTCTCCCTGATATCCAGAGAGAATGATTTTTCTCCTCCTACTTTATTCCAGCTCTTTGTGACAGCACACATAATTCTTCTAAACCTTTTTTTTATTTTACTCTTATAAAATATGTACTAAATATTAAAAATCATTCACCATAATAAAATTGTAAATACCTAGACTCACTAACCTTCATTTCTCTAACCTTTTTCCCTTGTAGTCGATTACTGAGTCAATTTAAATTCAATCTTTTCTTGTCACAATTAGATGGGTCAAAAACTCATTACGTTGTTAGATAATTAGCATAAGTTGCAAAATTACCTTAACATCCTAATCATGCACTAAGTGCATCTTTTACACACTTTTCTTGCTAAACTTAAGCTAGAAAACAGATATTGTAGATATTTGCTCCCTGGATAAATGAAAGACATACATCAATCCCTGAGTAGGCTTTTCGATAATAATTATAGTCACTTCCGTATATGTTTCATTCTTTTATATATGCATTTTCTCGTTCCTTCATTCAAGTACTTGCTGATCACTGGTAAGACACAATACTAACAGTATATACTCAGAATGGAATAGAGAAACACCAGCTGCAGGGAAAAATCATGAAGATTGCATCAGCTGCCAAAGGAAGTAGTCCTTTTATTTATTATTTTATTTTATTTTATTTTATTTTATTTTATTTTATTTTATTTTATTTTATTGACTAGCTTTTAAATTGTTTGTGCATATTTGTTTTTCACGTTCATGTGGAGGATTTCACATTTTCATTTACAAACATTTAACATGAGTGATCATTAATTAACTTTTCCCTCAAGTGCGTTCTCTGCAAAGATGCCTTATCAATGCTGATAAGAAACATCAAAGGTGAATCAAGTTTGGAGCTCATCATTCACCCCTTGTTGGAGGGAACTGTAGTCTCACTTTACCCTAAAGGCACCTTCTTCCTCTGTATTCACAATACTTGCGAAGCCTTTCGCTCCTTCATGTTCTTTGCATCTTGGATTTCACCTTTCGCCTCAGTCCAAGCTATGGACCTGTTTGTGTTAGGATAGGCTAGGGTGTGTTACCATTAAATGTTAAGTCTGAACCCTCGTGGGTTAACACAATAAGGGCTTATTTCTTGTTCATACCACATGTCCTCTGTGGGTTGATTTGCGAGACTGGGGAGGAGTTCTGTTTCATGGTTATTCAGAGACCCATGTTGACATTGCTGGTGTCACAGAGGCAAAGGAAAGGAGAAATTGGACAGCTGCACAGAGTCTCCCCCCACCCCCCCAGCTGCCACACACACACCATTTTTTATCATCTATTTCCAACTCCCTGTGGGCATTTTTGCCAGGATATTTTTGAAAGTTTTTATTTCAATTCCAGTCAGTTAACTTACAGTGTAATATTAGTTTCAGGTGTACAATACAGTGATTCCACACGTCCACACATCACCCGGTGCTCATCACAAGTGCCCTCCTTACTCCCCGCTACCTATTTCACCCACCCCCCTCCTGGTAACCATCAGTTTGTTCTCTAGAGTTAAGAGTCTGTGTCTTGGTTTTCTTCTTTCTCTTTTTCCCCCCTGTACTCATTTGTTTTGTTTCTTAAATTCCACACATGAGTGAAATCATATGAGATTTGTCTTTCTCTAACGGACTTGTTTTGCTTAGCATTATGCTCTATAGCTCCATCAAGGTCACTGCAAATGGCAAGATTTCATTTCTTTTCATGGCTGAGTAATATTCCACTGTACTTATATGTGTGTGTGTGTGTGTGTGTGTGTG
Organism: Panthera pardus; assembly: GCF_024362965.1. NCBI lineage: Eukaryota > Metazoa > Chordata > Mammalia > Carnivora > Felidae > Panthera > Panthera pardus. Next base: position 113,322,096 of record NW_026526732.1, on the reverse strand, counting down.
TGTGTGTGTGTGTGTGTGTGTGTATCTCACATCTTTACCCGTTCATCAGTGAGTGAACACCTGGGCTGTTTCCATAATTTGGCTATTCTAGATAATGCTGTTACCAACATTGGGGTGCATGTATCTCTTTGAATCAGTATTTTTGTATTCTTTGGGTAAATAGTAGTGTGATTGTGGATGATGGAGTAGTTCTGTTTTTAACTTTTTGGGGAACGCTCGTACTGTTTTCCAGAGTGGCTGCACTCGTTTGTGTTCCCACCGACAGTGCAAGAGGGTTCCCCTTTCTCCACATCCTTGCCAACACCTGTTGTATTGTTGATTTTAGCCATTCTGACAGGTGGGAGGGGATAGCTTATTGTAGTTTTGATATGCATTTCCCTGATGATAAGTGATATGGAACATCTTTTCATGTGGCTGTTGGCCATCTGTATGTCTTCTTTGGAAAAATGTCTATTCATGTTTTCTGTTCATTTTTTTAAATTGGATTGTTTGTTTCTTAGGTGTTGGCTTTTACAAGTTCTTCATATAGTTTGGATACTAGATCTTTATCGGATATTTGCAGATACCTTCTCCCATTCCATCGGTTGCCTTTTAGTTTTGTTGATTGTTTCTTTCATCGGTTGCCTTTTAGTTTTGTTGATTGTTTCTTTCGCTGTGCACATTTGCTTGGATAATTTTGACTTTCCTCAAACTCCAAACTTGGCTTCATAATCTTTCTTCCTTAAGAACCTCCTTATCCAGGGGTGCCTGGTGGCTCAGTTGGATAAGTGTCCAACTTCAGCTCAGGTCATGACCTCGCAGCTCGTGGGTTCGAGCCCCGCATCGGGCTCGTGCCGACAGCTCAGAGCCTGGAGCTTGCTTCGGATTCTGTGTCTCTGCCTCAGTCTCTGCCCCTCCCCTGCTTGTGCTCTGCCTCTCAAAAATATACATTAAAAAACAACAAAAAAAAGCAGCTCCTTATTCAAATTTCTAACTTGTGCTCCCGTTGAACCATCTCAAAACACTTGGAGTTGCTTTAAGTCTATGTCTCCACATCTGTCTACATCGTCCTTCAAAGATTCAAGTTCTAGTAGTGGCCACCTTTGCGCGATCGCTTCTCTATCTTCACTGTCCATTCCCTACGCTGTGGTCTGGTCTGGCCTTCTCCCTGTTCCCTGACGTGTAAGCTACTAAAATAGCTTTTTAGGGCCTCCAATCAAACCTACATAAAACCATCAGAGCAATCGCTATTAGGATTTTTCTGACATTCACAAAACTCCCAGTCTTTTTATTAGTATTGAAATCTCTGCCCCTTTTCAAGGCCCCTCCTCAATTGTCCACTCCCTTGATTTGTACCTATTTCTCAACGTACACCCTGTAGTTTCATCAAGTTGATCTTCTGTTTTACACACTTGTCTCTACTTAGTTTGGGCTTCCTCATCTCACTTCCAGTTGCTCAAAACCAAATCCATCCCTCCAGGGCCCAGCCTGACAATGGCCTTGGAGTCTTCCCTGCCCTCTACTCAGTTCATGGCTGCCCCTCTGCTCTGAACTTCACAAGCCCTTGATTAGCACGGCATTAGCATGAAATTACATATCATTTGAAGTCATTCATTCATTCCATTCGTATTAATTGACTGGCTATATGTAAGAAAACATGCACAATGCTGCATATGCACGGTAAACGAAACCAAACAAAATAAAACATGTTTTGGCTCTCACAGAGATTCCTCTGTAATTGGGCAGGCAGACATTAAGCAAATAATTACCCCGAATAAATATATAATTGTGAATGATGATTAGGACCATCAGGGAAAGTTACAGGGTGCTCTGAGAGAGAATTACTGGAAGAGCTCATTTAGAGACTCAGTGGAGTATAATGCTAAGCGTACGTATACTGGACGGAGGGTGCTTGAGGTCAATGCTGGTCTTACCATTTGTAAGCTGTGAGATCTTGTGCAAGCTGTTTAACCTGTTCAGGCCCAGTTTCCTTAGCTATGTCATGTCATCTGTACCTTGCCAACTGTGTGGGTTAGCTTGCACAATGTCTGTCTCCGACAGCGTCTCTCTTATTTCCGCTATGGTCGTGGAACAGCTAAATACTCTCTAGATCTTGCTTGTAGTGGGGTTCAGGTCATGTGACACAGCTCTGACCCCGGATGGAGGTACCAGAGAATGTCTGGTAAAATCTTTTACTTTCCTGATATGGGAAATAGATATGGAGATAGATATGTAAATAGAACTACCCTACGACCCAGCAATTGCACTACTAGGCATTTATCCACGGGATACAGGTGTGCTGTTTCAAGGGGACACATGCACCCCAATGTTTCTAGCAGCTCTATCAACGATAGCCAAATTATGGAAAGAGTCCAAATGTCCATTGACTGATGAACGGATAAAGAAGATGTGGGACATATATATAATAGAATACTACTCAGAGATGAAAAAGAATGAAATCTTGCCATTTGCAACAACATGGTTGGAACTAGAGGGTATTATGCTACGCAAAATAACTCAGTCGGAGAAAGACAGGTAGCATGTGATTTTACTCAGATGTGGAATTTGGGAAACTCAACAGATGAACACAGGGGAAGGGAAGAAAATATAAGATCAAACCAGAGAGGGAGGCAAACCATCAAAAGCCCTTAAATACAGAGAACAAACTGAGGGTTGATGGGGGTGGGAGGATGGGCTAAATGGGTAATGGACATTAAGAAGGGCACTTTTCTGGTTGAGCACTGGTGTTGTATGTAAGAGGTGATTCACTGGGTTCCACTCCTGCAGCCAAGACTACACTGTATGTTAACTAACTTGAATAAAAAGAAAATGTACTGGCTCTCTGTGGGGCTCATTGGGTGGTGGGTAAGTCCATGCCCTGTGGTTTGTCACTTTCTTTTTTTTAAAAAAAAATTTTTTTTTTTAATCTTAATTTATTTTTGAGAGAGAGAGAGAGGGAGACAGAGTGTGAGCAGCAAGCGATAGAGAGAGAGAGGAAGACACAGAATCCGAAGCAGGCTCCAGGCTCTGAGTGTCCAGCACAGAGCCCGACATGAGGCTCAAACTCATGAACCTCGAGATCACGACCTGAGCCGAAGTTGGACGCTTAGCCAACTGAGCCACCCAGGCGCCCCAGTGGTTTGTCACTTTCTAATGGAGTCTTGTAGGAAAAATGTGTGGCCCAAGGTGCCTTGATTACACCTCTGTGCAGCACAGTGTGGAATTGCCCAACATGGCCACCATGGGAGACTGGATGGGACCTGTGATCTTCATCCTAACAAGTTCACTCTGTTTGCTGGAGCTTTACCTCTGCTCAGTGCCCGGGGGGGTATGATGCAGCAGTGTCTCCCCAGCTGCAGCTGCTGAGCCCACGCAGAGCTCAGTTGGGGGTACTGACACTCTCTGACACTCTCTTTGTATGCCACCAAGGAAAATTGGGAGAGGTACTCAGCTAGTGCAACTATATCGTCATCGTTAATGCCTGTCGGAGGACACAAGAGAAATCTCTTGTGACATTTCCATTGCTGGCATGATGCTGAATACTTCCAACCCGGTCCTGGCAGTGAGCCATGGTATAAACTTCAGACATCAAAGAAGGTCCCGCCCTAGGAAGACATGCTCAGGCCTTTCCGTACTCCTGTTAGCCCTTCTTCTCTCTTGTCACCCCCGCATAGCTCACAGTGACCTCTGCCCAGACAGCTCCGTGGTCACCAGCCTGGGCCTGTCCTGCTCAGCAGTGCCCGGTGCCCTCTGATTGACTCTGTACACAAAGTCCACCCAGATAGGCTTGTCTTTGTTTTCAGTGCCCCATAACACTTTGTTCTTGGCTGCAGTTAATCAAACTAAATTATGCGCAGGTATTAATGGGGGCTGGGGCTAAAAGCATCACACATCCCAGTAATCTATTTGTAGGCTAATAGGGGTCCTGATGGAAAATCTGATGGAATTAAATTTACATACAAATAATATTTGTTGAGGGGCGCTTGGGTAGCTCAGTCAGTTGAGTGTCGACTCTTGGTTTCAGCTCAGGTCATGGTCCCAGGGTCGTGGGATTGAGCCGCATGGCGGGCTCTACACTGAGTGTGGAGTCTGCTTAAGACCCTCTCTCTCTCTTTCTCTCCTGCTCTGCCCCTGTCCGCAGCCCGTGCTCTCTGTCCCTCAAATTAAAACATACACACAAGTACGCACGCAAATAATATTTGTCGAGCGCCCATGATGAGTGAGCCAGTGGGCAAGGAGACTTTGTGCAAATAGATGTCATTTTGCCAACCTCGCCACTCGGGGGTTATTATTCCTAATATAAATGAGGAAGTAGTGATGTTACGAATTTGTCACATGGCTAACTAGTGATGAAGTGGAGATTCAAATTTAGTCCTTCTAACACCTAATCTACCGTACAGCCTGATGGTTAAGAGCACGAAGCTGGAGCCACACAACTTGGTCTGGTACTGACTTTGCTGCTAATGGGCTGTGTGACCTTGGACAGGTTATTTCCTATCTGTGTGCCCTCGTTCCCTCAGATGTAAAATGAAGATGATGACACTAACAGCTCCCCCATAGGATTATGTGAGGATTAAATGCGTTCGTATCTGCAAAGAGCTTAGAGTAGTACCTAGGCCCTAATGAATGAGAATCAAAGTGTTGACCATTACCCTGGACAGTGGGGCTGTCGGGGACTGGGCACGTCTGTGTCTCTAAAACAGCACCGCATGGAAAACTGTCTACACATAGCTGTTGTTATCAACTGCTTGTGTATGGATCTTTCTGAGATACGAGAAAGTGTTGCCTACAAGTGGGAAATTGTAGAATATTTTCCCACATAGGATCCACTAAAGTAGAACAGACAAATCAGGATATGTGAGATATTTTGGTTCTATTGTTCAATAGAGGCCAGGAGATAGTAGTACTCTTTTAAATAACCCTTTTTAAGGTGACTTAAATGGCTCCATTTCACTCCATATGACTCCAGCCAGGCAAATATCAGCTTGTTTTCCACAAGTCTTCCAGAACCTTCCAAAGCAATTGAAGTGTCCTTTTCTGAAGTAACCATCTTGGCCTATTAAATTCACATTTACATTCATGAAAAGTTTCCCAAGCCCATGCTATATTGCTAAATTACAGTTACATTGATCTTACATGCATCACTTTTATGGCATAGACATCTAACTTAGAGTATAAATATCTCACCCTTCTAATGTGCTTTGCCTGCCGTGACATAGGAGTTAAATGGAGCTGGGAAGGCCTGTGGCATGATTCCGGGCATGCGGCGCTACCCTCTATATTTGGTGCTGAAGTGATGTAGGATGACACCCAAGCTAATGTTTTTCAGTAAATCACCCCTTCTATTGGCCTAAAAGGTGTCATGTGAAACAGTGAAAAGCATATCTGCACACACATTTGGTGACGAAGAGAAGCAGAGTAAGTAAGTAAGAGAGGCAGAGAGTAAGCCCATGGTCTGCACCCCAATTCTTCCTCAGTCTGCAAATTGACATTCCTTTCAAGGCGGCCGGCACTTCCTGAAGAGCTTGGCCCTGGAAATTCTCGTTGTATTAACAGACGTGTATAATAACACTATAGGCCATTCATGATTCTAATTAGAAGTATCAAGAGCAAGAGAAACAGGGGAACAGGGCACGTGGGGAGCGGTCACACCCAACCACAGAATGCCAGCTAGCCCCCCACATTGGAGCCATCTTTTTTTTTTTAATGTTTATTTATTTTTGAGAGAGAGACAAAGAGTGCGAGTCGGGGAGGAGCAGAGAGAGAGGGAGACACAGGATCCGAAGCAGGCTCCAGGCTCCGAGCTGTCAGCACGGAGCCCGACGCGGGGCTCGAACCCACAAATCGTGAGATACGACCTGAGCTGAAGTCGGTCACTGGACCGACCGAGCCACCCAGGTGCCCCCCAGATTGGAGCAGTCTTAACCAGGCAGTGCAACAACTTACTATGTGAGGAAATATCAGACACTTTACATATATTGTCTCACTTAATATTTGCCTAGGATAGTAAAGTAGGTATTATTTTCATGCCTTTTTGATGAGTAAAGGGATGCTCGGGGTTTAGTAACTAGCAAAAGGTCCCAAAGAGAAAGAAGAAAGTCCTGAGCCAGGGATTCAACTCCACACAGGCTGACTCCAAGGCAAAGCTTTACACTTTCTCTGCTGGTGGACTTTTCTAAGACTTCGGCTTATGCTTTGTGCTTTGGTGGAGACTACTGAAATCATTTCATTGTTTCATTTCTGTCACCTCTTTAGTCCTCTGATAATTGGGAGAACAGCTAGTTTCCAAATGAGTAGACTGAGGCTTAGAGAGCAAGTTAAATCAGGAAGTTAAAAAAGACAGGGGCTAGGGTCTTAATCCATTTTGAACCCTAAAGATCACGCTTGTTTTAGAGAAAAGAAAGCCACTGTTCAATTTCTGAAATAGTCAGAGTTTGGGTTTGCTATCTCACATTCTTCTTGGTGGCTTTTACCCTGGATTTGGTGAGACGGTCCCTCATTACCAGCGAATCCCAGCCCTCATTAAGGAATCTAATCCGGTGGTTATTTTATTCTATGATGCTATAATTAATGAACATGAAGAGTATGCTTTGCAACAGAAGCGTATAGCTGCTGGTAAATTTCAGCCACTCACAGTTGTTTTGGACTGGCAGTTCTTGGTCCCACCTCAAAAAAAAGTATGAGAGTGCCCCACTCAATTCTCAGATTTGACTATGGTAATCCCCCCATAAGTAGACCCCTCGTTTGCACACTCAGCACCACCCCACCCCCAAACTCTAACACCTCCACCTTGGTTGTTCGTAGGCTCTCACTTCGTGCTTAGTTCTTTTCATGGGATGTCTGCCTCATCCCCCAGGTACGGACATCCCCAAACACACGAATTAGCCTACATTAGTGTTTTGGTGTCCTGCCAATTATTGGTTTTCTCTTGTCTAGCCTTGGAAACTTTCTTATTCTGGAATGTTCTGTAAGCCTACCACTGAATGAGGTGCTGGCAATTAGCTGAACCTTGCTACCTGGTGCATTAGTTCTCTGTGCTGTGTAACACATTACCATTTACCGAGTTAGCAGCTTAAAGCAATATATATATTTGTTATCTCAGGCTTTCGGTAAGTAGGGGTCCAGGCATAGCTTAGCTGTGCTCTCTGCTTCAGGGTCTTATCAGGCTGCAACCTAGGTGTTGGCCAGGACTGTGTTCTCATCGGGGACTCAACTGGGGAAAGATCCACTTTTAAGCTCTATCAGGTTGTTGGCAGAATGCATCTCCTTGCCGTTGTGGGGCTGAGATCAGTGTTCCTACAGGCTGTCTTGGCTGGGGGCAACTCTCAGCATCTAAAGGGTATTTGTTCTTTGCCAGCTGACGCTCCCTGTAGGCCTTCTGTCATCATGACAGCTGACTTTAAAGCCAGCAAGGGGAGTCTCTTGCTCTAGTCTATTTAGACCGTCTTATATAATGTACCGTAATCATGGGAATGGTATCCTGTCACATTTGCCATATTCTGTTAGTTGGAAGCAAGGCACAGGTTCAGCCAAGATTCAGGGAAAGAGGATTATACAAGGGCATGACTCACTGGTGAGAATAATTAGGGTGTGTTGGCCACATCTGGTAACAGTTTTCTTCAATACCAAAGGCCACTCGTGGATTTCTGGGGCCTGTTATTCTGCGATCTTGGCTTCCTATCTCTGCCCAGTCTTATGGCTGACTTGCATGGAAGTCCACCCTGGACAGGCCACCGGATGAGGCAGTGGTCTCTCAGGGGTGCTACGCACCACTGTGTTCATTGGAAATTTGATGTCACTACACTGAAGTGTTCACATGTGACTTTTAGATAACAACTGAAATGTCATTAGAAAAAAAAAAAGCCACTAATAAAAACGTTTTGAAAGCTTTTCAAAAGCTTTCAAGTTTTGAAAGCTTTTTCTGGCCATACCTAACGATGTCAAATAATTTTTTGAGGTGCTAGTAAGAGTCACACGTAGTAATCCCACCTGCCCTGAGACCAGCCTCTAACTGGCACCGCGTAGCATGTGAAATTCCAGAACCCAACGACCGAACTTGCTGCAATTTGTCACGCATAAGTGATTTCTTTATTATTTGCGTTTAGCCATTTACGAACCCTTCAAATGTTTGTTGCACAAAATCATAGTTCTAGGGTAATTCCTAATAAAATGTTATTTTACATGAGGTGCATGTCATGATTTTCTTGTGTTGAAGATTCAATATTTTTGTTGATAGAAAATTAGTTCCTTCTAGTCCTCTAAATAGATTCTTTCTATTTTTTTATTTTAGAGAAAGAGAGAGAGGGATCCCATGCAGGCACATGTGCCTGCAGTGGGGGCGGGGAGGGGCAGAGGAAGGGAGAGAGAGACTGTTAAGCAGGCCCCATGCCCCGGGGCGGAGCCTGGGATCATGACCCGAGCCAAAAATCAAGAATCAGACACTCAAGCATCTGAGCCACCCAGGAGCCTCTAAATAGATTTTTAATAAAGATTTAAAGACATTGCTTTTCAAGGGTACCAGATTTTACTCTGACTTGGATGTCCGTGAGTCTCCACGGGGCGTGCCCACCAGAAACTACTCTCCCTATTCCTTGATTTCGTATCGGGCTTGCCTAACTTTCCACCTGTTGGTGATCATACCCTTTGGCCCTCTGAGTGTCTGCTCCCATTTGTCCGCTTAGCTTGCCTCAATCCACTTGCCCTGTCCCCTCTTAGCCCTGGCTCTAGTTCTGCACTGAGCTGCATTTGGAGGTGGTGCATTTGGGCAAGCTAGCACTGGATGGCATTTTATCGTGCATTACAATGTATAAGCACATCAGCATGCTTCATTTCCCTTGATCCCCGCAATAACTCTGGTGGGGGTATATTCCCAAACTTTGCATATGGTGGACTTCATTGAGAATTGGGGGTAGGAAGGGAGGTGTGGCATTTGTGATCAGTTCTCAGCAGACAGGCCTAGAACAGACCACCCTGTGATTTCACTTTTCTCTCATATTACCCGGGCCTAAGTCCTTCATGAAATCAATAAGTCTTAACTTGCCACGGGTTGAGGGATATAGACTTGAACAAATAACATCTTGATTTCATTTAATAACACTGAAAACTCCTCTCTGCCTGACTTAGCAAGATTGGTGACCAGTGCAATTGGTTTTTTATTTTCACATGACACAAACGGTAAGAGAAATTACCTTTTTTATTATTTTGAGTGGATAAAAAATGCATAAATGCCAAGTTTAGAATCTCCTTCGCTCTGCCAAAGTAGCAAATTGGAGACTGGAAATGCAGCTCAAACTGATAAAGGCAAGAGGTTGACTCGAAATGGCAAAAATATAGATCAGCTGAAGCAAGTTATCAGAAGGGAGGAAGCTGAGCGAATTCAACTCGTCCGGGCCTGTCAGGAGTACTTTCTCCTGCTGGGCATGATAGAATGTGATTCCCACAGAATGAATGAATTAGCGTCTTCAAACGTGGAAATGCTCTCTCTCTCTCTTATGCACACACGGGGCCACTTCCATATTAAGAGTGTATAGAACTCAAAAACACGTTCATTGTCACAATGAAGATGGGAGTTTACCAAAACCCGATAGTCTATTCATGACTTCAGCAATATTTATATTCAGACATTATGTGGTGTTTTTCTATGTTCTGTGGGAGGTGTTTCTACATAAAGAAATATGAATAAGAAACCATCCTGGATTCAAAGGATTTTCATTCAGTTTATCCAAACAACAGTGGCAAGCGTAATGGCCAACAACTGAGATTCTGAAGCAGTCTTTAAATGCATTTTGTAAGTAAGAATTCAAAACAAACAACATAATGATGTCTGCACTACCTCAGGCTAATCTTCTAAATTCTGCAGCTTTCTTAGTGACCACTATCTTTTCCACAAAAATCTTTCCTGTGCTAACATCTAGGACACCGTTCTCTCCTGATCCCCTTTTGCACTTTGTTTTTGTTTTTGTTTTTTTTTCTCTCACTTCCATAATCTCCTCTTTTATTTCCCCACTAGGTGTTGGTACTTCCCGGGGTTTACACTTAGCCACTCTCTCTCTTCTACCCCCTGCCTTCCCATGGCGACCTGTTTCATGCCCACTGCATCCAGTGCTACCTAGATTGTGGGGACTGCAAATCGATATCTCCATTCCAGGCTTCCTTCCTTAGCTTTCTACACTCTTCTTTTTTTTTTTTGGCTCCCTGCTATTAATAACTAACAAGATATCCCACAGGAAAATCCAACACATTTAAAACCAAAATTATCATCTTTCTCCCTAGGCTTGCTCTTGCGCTTCCATATATACCAAAAAATCTGGCCATAATTACAGACTTTTCCCTTTCTGCCATTATCCAATCTCCCATACCTCTCTGGTCACTGGGTAGTATAGGTTCTCCACCCTAATGTCTCTCAGTCATCGATCCTTCTCCGGTACCAGCACCGCCGCCCTATGTCACATGCTCATCATCTCTCGTGGACCATTGTTAGGATTTTCTCATTGATCTTTCTTCCTGTGGTTTCCCTAAGTCTGTCTTCTACATTGTTGGTAGTTAAGTCTTTTTTAAAAAAACCATATTACTTTATTTCCATACTTCAAATTTCCTGGTGACATACTAAATCAGTACCATCTATGTGCACCATCCAATGACTTCCCTGATGTGGTGTTTGTCTTCTGGCTCCCTTTTTTTGGCATCCCACTTCTGCTTCCATCTTTGGTCACTAGGTGCACCTTGCTACTTCAGGTTATCATGCTTTCGCATTTTATTCCTTCCACCTCCAAGTCTTTCTCGTACAGCTCCCCGGGTGCCATCTGTCTGCTGAATGTCTAGTGGTTCTGAAGGACCGCGATCGAACGTCATCTCTCTTGTGAAGAATTCACGTCCATTTTCTCCCCATTCTCCTCCCCAAGGGACTTGATCATTTCTTCTCTGGTGCCACAATATCTTATTTGTTCCACCATGTTAGGCTTTTAATGCATTTTCTTATGTACTCACTATCTTCTTGAATCTCCATTTCTTGAGCTAATAAACCAACTCTCAGTAATTTCCAACTTTGGGACCTACCACAAGTCTATGTGATTTAGAGTAGTTGGATGACTTAAAGTAGGAGAGGGCAGCAGACATAGTTTATCAAAACATTGTAATATTTTTACCAAAAACTGGAGTGAAACACAATATTTTGGATAAAGGAGATAGTCCAACAGAGATTGCCAATAGAAAATAATGTCAGAAATATTTTGTTGTTGCTGTTGAGACAACAGTGTTCAGTGGGGGAAATGTATAAGCATTACATACACAAATTTTTCTTTTTCTCTTCTTACTTCCTTTTTCCTTCATCCCTCCCTCCCTTCCTTTCCCATTTGTCTGTCTCTTTTTCTCTTTCACATCTCAAGCTCACTCTGAATTACTTAAGTATTTACCAGATATTAAACACTGTGCCTTCGTCATAATTACATATTTAGTGGATAATTTTAAGTATAGATGAAAGAAAAAAAAATCCATCTTGACATTTTTTTTTCCTCATTGAATTCTACATAGGCATCTGTGAACTTACCCTAATGAAAAAGCAATGATTCGATAAGTTAGTTATTTAGGGCAGTAACGTTGCAGCCAAGATGAATTGAAGTGAATGACCGGCTACCCTTATGCCTCAGCTCACTTTTGCTTCTGTGTTGACTATACTTCTGAAGTCTGGTCTTAAAATGCTATCAGTGACGTTTTCTGAGTCTTCCGTGAAAAGGTCTTTTCTTCCCCATTTGAATGTGTTGTCTTGAGAATTGTAGCATTTAATCTAGTGTCATAAATTCTGATGTTCTGGGAGGTTTTTAAAAATTTTTTAATGTTGGGGCACCTGGGTGGCTCAGTCGGTTGAACGTCGACTTCGGCTCAGGTTGTGATCTCACAGTCTGTGAGTTCGAGCCCCACATCGAGCTTTGTGCTGACAGCTCAGAGCCTGGAGTCTGCTTTGGATTCTGTGTCTCCCTCTCTCTCTGCCCCTCCCCTGCTCATGCTCTGTCTCTCTCTGTCTCAAAAAAAATAAATAAAAACATTAAAAAAAATTTTTTTAATGTTAATTTATTTTTAATATTTTTAAATTTTTAAAATTTTTAAATATATTTTAATTATAATTTATTTTAAAATAATAATTATTATTTTAAATAATTTAACGAGAAAACTCCAATCTTAGGGGCACGCTTTTCAGGATAAGTAAGAGAATCCCCTTTGTGATTTTGGGGTGTAACCCCAAACAAAACAAAACAAAAACATATTCACTGGTAAGCAAGGCATCAGTAGGTGAATCCTGTCCTATACTTGCCAGCAAGTAAGTGGTAAGAAGAAAATGCATGTGATTCTAAATTATTTCCAGAAAATATCAGACACTTGCAGAGTGCCTCAGAGAAGACTTCGATTTTGCATCAACAGATTATGAATCACATACGAAATATGTATTTTTCCTTTCATCCTCCTCTTTTATTGAAAATGCTGGAAAAAGGATTATCCTGTGACAGGAGTTGCATTTATTTGATAGATCTCTGACATTGACTTTATCTGGTTCTTACTAATAAAAACATAAAACACACTTGTTTCTGTCTGCTGAAACACTCATGTATTGAACATTCAACATAGGGATGTTAAAACATATAGTTTAGATGTGGTTCACTTAGAAATGAACTATGAAGAACCTTTCCAGTCTCATCAGCCGTGGATGTGCTTTGTTACCCACAAGACTATCACATCCTTCTGATAAACACGCTCTGCCATTTATTGTTTAGTATCAATTACTTTATTCATTGGATATATATTGAGAGCTACTGTATGCTAACAACTATGCTATGTCCAAAGATAGAACTGAACAAAACCAGGAAAGGCCTCTTCCCCCATGGACCTGATGGTCTAGTGACAGGGATATACAATCAAGTATTTCATGAACAAATATAAAATCATGATCACTATTGGAAGAAGTACATGGCTTAATGAGAAGTGTTGGAGAACGGTTCTACCTGGCTACAAAGATCAGGATGGGTTCACCAAGTTAGTAAACCTTCAACTGAAGAGGTTTAAGGAAGGGGGTGTTAACTAGGTGGTGAGGAAGGGAAAAGTATTTGGGGCAGAAGGAAGAGTATTTATTCCATTTCAAATACATGTTTCAGATGTAACACTGAAGCAACATTTTCATTTGTTCTACATTTTTTTTCTTTTTTAAATTGAGATATAATTGACATATAACATCGTATTAGTTTTAGGTGCACAACACGATGATTTGATATATGAACATGTTGCAAATGATCAACCACAATGAATTTAGTTATCTATGACCGCACATAGTCAGAGTTTTTTTCTTGTGATGAGAACTTTTCAGATCTACTCTCTGAATGACTTTCAAATATACAATACAGAATTGTTAACTATAGTTGCCATGCTGTACCTTATATCCCCATGTGAATCTCAGTTTCTACTTGATCCATTCGAATGCCCTTGGGAAAAATTTTCATTTTTTTACCCAGAGATAAAATATAACTCTATATAGCTCTAAGCTAACTAACTTGGATGTAAATTATGAAAACTATATATATATATACATATATATATATATACACACATATATATGTGTATATATATATATACACATATATATGTGTGTATATGTGTATATATATATAACCATAGAGTTATATATATAATATATGTATATATATATGTTATATATAACTCTATGGTTTGATTTAAGGATTATAATTAAGTTGGCATCATTAGTTCTGTTTTGCTTCTTTGTCTTCTTTCCTATATTATTCAGATAAGCTTTTCTAAATGTAAGTATCTTCCATTAGCCATTAGGAAAAAGGGGCTAAGAAATCAAAAAGTAACCTGCTGTAGGATATTGAGGAAAGGTTTTGAAGGAAACCTCTTAATTTTGCAACATCTGCGTTGTTCTCTTTATTTAGGGTCGTCTTTTCCTTTTGTGTAGTACTTTAGAGTATTAAACCCAATTACTTCCAAAATCTGAATTGCCTTGTTTTAGTTTATTACTGTTGTTGTCATTTTAACAATGTAAGGTTATGGTAGATTAGTTGTGTTAATGACCTTAGTTCTTCACACTTTGCCGTCTCTATGCCTTTGGTCCTATGGCCTTGCAGCTCTTCCCAAGGGGCAGAATCTATCGCCCCATCCCTTGGATCTGAGCTGGATCTGCAACGTGTTTTGGGTAGTGAGATGCCAGTCGGACGGGTGGCACAGGCAGAGGCTGGAAGAAGCCTTGTGTGTTTGAGCTTGCTTCTTGCTCCTCTGAAATTGTCCTGAGAACGTGCCCAGGCCAGCCCGTTGGGAGGTGAGCCATGTGGATGTGGAGGAAATTGCGAGGTAAGATGTGTGGAGGAAAGCCCAGATCACCCCAGCGGTCCTGGCTGATGCTATCCTCAGCAGCAACAGCTGGGTGAACCCAAGGCCAGAGCTGGCCTGCCAAGCCCAGCTGAGCCCATGAGAGTCACTGACCTGGAGACTTATGAGCAAAACAGATGCTTATTGTTTGAAGCCTTGGAGTCTTGGGGTGATTTATTATGTCACATTATTGTGGCAGTAGAAAACTGATAAAAAGAGACATTTTTTACTTGCAGCGTTGTTATTTCTTGATAATTTTCTTCAGTGATCCACATTTTGTTTTCCAGTAAAAAAAAAAAAAAAAAAGAAAATTGTAAAATAGATACTTGGGTACGAGTAATCTTTCAGGTTCTATTCTGTGAAGTGTGGTATACCCATAGTTAGACACTGGAAATTTAGGTCTCCCCCTTTTGTCTATAAATATACTAAAACATGTAGTCCATTTGTCCCAGTACAATTTGTTTCCTTTATGAAGAAATTCAGATCACTGATGACTGTGGTCTAGAAATGAAAATGCCATATGAGGAGAGCATGACCACTGCCGTCATTAGGAGAGGTGCACAAAACAATGCTGGTCTGAAATTTTATTGAATATAAACTCACGTTAGTTTTATTAGCTGTAAAGAAAGTTTCTCATATTCCTCCTCTTTAGAAATGTGCCTGCCTCCTTGGGCATGGAAATGTGACTACAGGGCCAAGTTTGACAGCTGATTCTGTATAACCACTTAATTCCAAGACCCTGAAAGGAAGGGACTGAAAAAGCAAACAATGAGAAAGTCGTGAGTTACGGCGGATAGGGTGCTATGTACCACCAGCTGGGTCACACCGTGTATTACTTATATTTTTTACTAGTTTATATTAAAGAAAATTGTGAGGTTATTAAGAGAACTCGAGGCTTAGTTTAGATTGTTTTTCCCGGTACTCGCATGTTGTGGACTCCTCCCTGCCCAAAGTCCGGAAGATAGGAAGACCGCCTAACCAGTTGAGCTCCCCAGCCTTGGGGGGAGGGGATGCAGAATGGGAATATAGCAGAAGGAGGTCATGGGCATGGGGGAGGTCCCTGGCTCTCAGGGCTGCTTTATGTCAATACAGCCCATACTATGTAGGTCATGGCAATTGACTATAGAAAGATGGCCTAGTTTTCAGAAGATTAATTCCCTTTGTCCAGCACACCATCTCTGTGGATGGACGGCTATTTACAATGTCTTCCGTGGGTTAGTCGAAGATTTACTTTCATCTGTAGATAATGTTGAAATGATTATATCACACACCACCCACACAGTGGAACATTAGACAACATTAAAAATGATGCCTACTTCAAAGAAAATGTTAATGGCTTAGAAGAAATGCATTATGAGATAGATGAAAAAAGGCAATGTTAAACCTGCACATGTGTGCTCATAATTATATGCATGCGGGGGCGCTTGGGTGGCTCAGTCAGTTGGGCCACCGACTTTGGCTCAGGTCATGATCTCGCGGTTTGTGGGTTTGAGCCCTGCGTGGGGCTCTGTGCTGACAGCTCAGAGCCTGGAGCCTGCTTCGGATTCTGTGCCGCCCTCTCTCTGCCCCTTCCCCACTCATGCTCTGTCTCCCTCTTTCTCCCAAAAATACATAAACATTAAAAAAATTCTATGCATGTGTATTTACTCATTTGTCCTATGAAAGGACCAGAAGTCCTTTGAGTGGTTGTCTCTATGGGATGGATTTATGATTGTTTTATTAGTCTCTTTTACACTTTTTTGGATTTTCTAATTTTTAAAAGTAATTGTGTCAGAATTTATGATTAGAGAAATTAACATATTAATTCAAATATACTGGTTTAAGAGCACTTTGGCGACAAGGGATTTGCTTTATTTACTTCCAAATTCAAACATTCTAGAACCCAGTACTTGGAAGGTTGTAGGGGGAAAAGCATACCTGATAGGTGAAAAAGAGCTTTCAGTAGGTTGACAAGGGCCCCAGCTGAGCAAGCAGAACACCAAGGCTATTTAAGGTGCAGTTATAAGAAAGCAGAGATATTATTTCTTTAATAGTTGCTGTCATCTGTATCCTAAAATACAGGACCTACCTGTGATTTGGAACCATTTTATTCATCTGTTGACAACCTTTGGGTTGTTTCTTCATTGTTTTATGTTTTTTTTTTCCCTATTGTTAAACAGCCATAATTATCTCTGAATGCGGCCTTTCCCTGAAGTAACACTACTCTGAGGGGTATATAATTTTAAAAAAATGTTTTTTGACGTTTATTTTTGAGAGACAGAGAGAGATACAGCGCGAAGGAGAGAGGGGCAGAGAGAGAGGGAGACACAGAATCGGAAGCAGGTTCTGGGCTCTGAGCTGTCAACACAGAGCCCCATGCGGGGCTCGAACTCGTGAACCGTGAGATCAAGACCTGAGCCGAAGTCGGACGCTCAACCGACTGGACTGAGCCGCCCAGGTGCCCCTGAGGGGTCTATAATTTAAGAGAGACTGTGAATGACAAAGAAAATAAAGGGGGCCTTTTTTTCTGATTTTGATGAAAACCTTTCCTCCAGGAAGACTTCCTTGATTATTGCAACTACTATTCTGCTTAACTGTCTTCATTACATATTGTCATTCAGCCAAAACACTATGCCAAATGCATGCTTTGTTTTCCACCGATTCATTTTCGAACTGTTCCTCATAGGCAAGGCTCATTGCATATTCTCTTTTGTACTATAAAATGCAAGGTGTTTCCTACATCCTGGACGCTGTTCTAGGCCCTCTGCTTATGCGGGCTGCAGGAAGCAGGCGGTTTCTCGTTCCCATTATACAGATGAGAACACTGGGTAGAGAAGTTAGGGACCTTGCCAGCGTCCCACAGTTCATTAAGAGTGAAGCTTTGCCCCAGTGTCCCTGTTCCCAATCACAAGGTTAATAATATTAGTGAATGCTTAGTCACTGTGTGACAGTTGCTTAAAAAGATGGCCCAGATATCTTTGTGATTCCAAAATCATCTAGACCATAAGTGGAACAGAGTAATAGCATGTGATAATTTGACAGTCTGAAAGCTTGATCCTGCTTTGAATGACAAGTCCCAAGCAAATGAAATTTTAGTTACCATTTGAATTACTTAAGGAAACGCGAGCGGTTGTTAACTTTGGGGTGAGGGTGTCCAGGAGGACGCCTAAAAACACCTTCTTGGGCTGTTGGGAGAAGTAAACGTTTCTGTCCGCTTTCTTCATTCTGCATGTTGTCTTGGCTCTCATTTTGCATATGCAGCAGATTTCTAATGAGCGAAAACAAAGAGTAGAGACAACTTCCAACCAAGTTCCAGCGGGAGGGACGTGAATGGGCTAGGAAGGCTTTAAAACAATACATTGAATCACCGTGTCTCTGCAGCTCCTGAGAACAGAGCAGCCAGGGGCAAAGGGGACCCCGGTGGAGTCAAATAATCCCCCAGGACCAGAACATGATCTGGGAAGGAGGGCTTGCCTTCTTCCCTTCAGCTGTGCCCCACCTCACATGTGTGCTCCGGGTACAATCGTTTTCCTTCTCTCTGCTGGAGTTTTCTTATCTGTCATTGGGGGAATTAATAAGCGGCCTTTCCTTGGAAAGCGTTTTGAAACCATTCCCTGAAAGGTGTGGGTTGTCCTTCTTGTTATTAATATTACCGTATCACCATTACAGGCCAGCCCTGGCTTGGGATGGAAAAAGTGAGCCGACCCTGCCTGACGTTATTGTAACCCTAGGAGCCAGCCAGCTTTCTTGTAGACCTGACCCTGACCGCCCCGTGCTACCCGATATGGAGCTCGGCCTTTTGACAGCTGGCCCAGGGTCGTGCAGTTCAGAGCAAAAGTGGGCCCAGCGGACACAACACTCTGAAGGCTCTTTGAATGATCCAGCTGGGGAGGGTCCAGGCTCCTTTCTGTGCCAAGTGGAAAATGAAGTCTGCGTCCGTCCCAGGGAAGCACAGCGTGTGTGTGGTGTTGGGGGGCGGGGGGCAGTACACTCCCTTCTTCGCTTTCTCCCGAAATTTATATTTCGTCCGAGCCGCGCCGCGTTCCTTGTCTTTACTGCTCACCACCCGCCACGGACGTTTCCGAAGCCCGTGTGCGTCGCCTCTTGGCTTTCAACTCTTCGGCCATGTCAAGAGCGTTGCAGTTTTATGTCTGCTTGGCCGAAATCTACTCCTCTGGGAGAGAAAAGAGTAGTTGCCTGTTGGGTGATTTCACCTCCGCTACTTTTTTTTTTCCATCCTCCGAGAGAGGTTTTGATGGAGCCTGAAACAACAAGCTTGCATCCTTGGCGCGTCCACGGGAGAGCGGATTTCAGCGGCAACAGCCCGTTTATAATCTCCCGGGCCCGTTTCTGTTTTAATTTTCCTGAAGATTAAAGTGGAGGCAGTGCAGAAAACAAGAGCCAGATAATACTGCAATCCTCTTGATTGCCACGTGTTTGTTCACTAGCGTGCATTCGGAGACGTGCGTAAGAATCCGCAGCGCTCACACCCAGGGGTACACAAGGGATCCCACAGGCTGCTGCCTATCCCTGGGGAATTAAAAACAAATGTATACACTACAATATTCCCAGAGATTAAGTTCTTTGAAAGGCATTTTATTCTATAATCATGCAAATACATCTGTTCTTGTTTTTCAGGCTGGTAACCAGATCTCGAACGGCCAGTTAAATAATCTCTCTTTTCCTTTCTTTCTCGTCCCTCCACGGTCTCCCTCACCCTTTGTTCTTTGACGCGTGGACGGGATGGGTGGGTAATCAGGCACTGAGAATCCACAACGACGGAGGGTCATCTTTCATTGATTCTTTCTTCCGAGGCTTTTCTTGACTTTGCATGGTTCGAGAAAGGCGAGGGAAAGAAGTTGATGAGAAGGTCAGTCAGTTGTGTTACCACTAGATTCTGTATATTTCCCTCCCTAAGTCTGTTTACTCTCAGAATCATTTGACAGGCTGCACATTGCTCTATGACATCTAGCTTTGAGCAGCCAACTTTTGGGCACCGGGGAGGCACACAGAGTAGTTCTCGGATGCGTAGAGTTCAAAGAAATGGGGGATTTTTCTTAAAATGACCTGAAGATCACTTCCTTAATTGGTGGTGACCAATTCTGTCTTTCTTCTAAATAAACTAAGATTGTTATGCACCATAGATGGAAGCACTGTTCTTTTACCCTTTTAAAGCTCACATGTCATAACACGTCCATTTCTGGTTCCCTGAATGGAAGTGGTCATTGTGAATGGTAAGGACTGTATTTGCACAAACAGTCTACATGGTAGCATCGGATGTCACAACGGGCAAGCTGAGTTAATCTGAGTATTGGAATTCCAGTAAAGTTTTATTTCAGGGTTTAGATAAAAAAGGCATTTGTTTAAGAACACGTTAGTGGGGTGCCTGGGTGGTTCAGTCAGTTAAATGTCTGACTTCGGCTTGGGTCATGATCTCACAGCTCACGGGTTCTAGCCCTGCATCAGGCTCTGTGCTGATGGCTCGGAGCCTGGAGCCTGTTTCAGATTCTGTGTCTCCCCTTCCCTCTGCCCCTTCCCTGATCACACTCTGTCTCTTTCTCTCTCTCAAAAATACATGAATATAAAAGGAAATAAAAATAAATATATAAAAGCATTAAAAAAAGAAGAACACCTTAGTATATTTTTCATGAATGTGTATTGCAGCTTAAGGCAGAATGCTGGTAATTCATGAAACATGTCTACCTATTTGCACATTTGAAAATTAGAGTTTAGTATATGGTTTATTTTTCAAGGGTAATCAAGTGCTATTCTAAGATTTTAGGTTGATTACAGGCATCGGTGTTTGCAAACATTGATCAAATCTGCCTAAAAGTGCGTGATGGATAAAATTCATACACAATAAAAATTTAAACATGTTTATAACACAGATGGATATTAAGAAAACTTTTATAAGAATTAAAATGTATTACTTATTTTTGAAAAGTATTAGTAATTATGAGTAGGCAGAGATTTCTAGGCAAATCATCACACACAAAAAAGAAAGTTACTGTGTTTCCAAAACAAAACTTCTCTTAATCATTTAATAAATCATATAATCTAGGTTACTTCATTGTAAAATAATCCATAATTTGTTTAAAAAATTATTGACCCAATCTAATCTTTCCCATGTCATTAAGGCCTGACTGGGCCTGATATTTTCTTAAACCTGAATCTCTCCCTTTATGCTGGATTCTGGCTCTCAATGGCATTTTGCTGGGTAATCTCGCCAAAGGGCTGGGCTATAAATCTAAGTGTGTTTCCCTCCCAAGCTGGAGCCACATGAAACTAAAGACATCTGTGTCAGAACATGGGTTCTGTTCCTGATTTGAATATTCAAGCCAAAGTTTGAACTGAATCATTCTTTTTCATTCAGTTCAACGCTGTACTGGAATCATTATATACCTTATATTGATATTCTTCATAATAGAAGAATATATGGGATTGTAATAAATGAGTGGAAGCGTCTAGTGGCTTTCTCCCACCGTAAACAGTGTGTTGTGTTTAGCCCTTAGCGTTGGCATTTGGTTCAAGTGGAAGTTCTCAACGTTGGGGATGGAGAAAGAACCAGAAGAAATGGTGCATCAGAATCTCTGGGAAGGAGGTTTGGATCGGGTGTTGCGTTTCAAAAAATATGCTTGCCTGTTTGAGAATCAATTCCATAGTGTAACTCTGTCACTAGTGGGATTATACCGGGTGAAAGCGATAGGCTTGAAGCCATTGGTTTAAAATACTTGTAGCAGGGTGGTCAATTTCAGTGAATGCCAAGACCTCCCTATCCCAGCGGGCTGTTTTCATGAGTGTGTATGCAGTGAGTGGTGTGTGTATGTGCGTGTGTGCCTGATGGGAGCTTGGGGAGAGGGTGGTGCTTTTATTTCCCTCCAAATGATAGGAAAGACAGGAAACTGAAGAACAGGATGATGTCTGTTTCCTGTCCTGTACTTAGAGGCAATCCTCACTCTGGGGTTCACATGTGAGATGCCTTTAGGGAGTCTCAGAATTTTGGAAACTCTGAAACTCAGATATTATAGTCCACATTTCATTTTCTCACAGGGTTGTGAGACTTAAGAAGATTGGGGTAAGAAATGTTTTTAACTTTACAATAGCAATTATGATAACAAATTACTAGTTCAAAACTCTATGTCAGTGTCATACCCTGAAGGCTGAATTTTTGACACAGAGAACTATTGGCATCAAGAAGATACAAAAACCCTGATGTGGTTTGTTTTTTTGTTTTTTGTTTTTTGAATGAAAAAGAAGTTTTCCAGCAAAATGACATATTCTGAGAAACTTTTCATGTGTGGATTGTAGCCAGTAAGTATTTTAAACTCTTAGATAAAAATTAATGACTGAGATCGCTCCCGACTCCAACAATTTATTGGCTGTGTGACTTTTGACAAGTCTCTTTCACTCTCTGTGCCAGCTTCCTCATGAATGGAAGAAGGCTAATACTCATTGTTTTACCTTCTTCAGGAAAAGTGCCTTATTAGTGTTTTATTTTTATTCCTTAATCCAGTGACTGGAGCCAGGTAAAATTATCTGTGAATCCGATTTATCAGAAAACTAAGAAACCAAATTTCAGAAAATCATCAGAGCATTTTCCAGTGTTACGGGGAAATTCTTAAAGGAATCCCTGCCCCCTCCCTCACTAGAGCCCCTCCCCCCCCAAAAAAAAACCCTTTGATACTATCAAACTTAATGCAGACTATTTATTATAATTTCTTTTTGTTAGTAGATAGCAATATTTCTAAATCTAAAACTTATGAATGCAAATGAAGGGCGTACTTTGTGCCTTGAGAAAATTCCTGGACTGCAGCACAGAGAGGAGAACCCAAACAGAATCCAGCAATCTTGCTGAGTTGAGGAGACAGATCCTAGAGTTCAGAAGGTCAAGGAGTCTAGAATTTGTGAGGCATGGTACTAGGAGTGGGGAGTCATACAGAGAAAGAGTTATTGATTGAGCCCCGCGTCGGGCTCTGGGCTGATGGCTCAGAGCCTGGAGCCTGCTTCCGATTCTGTGTCTCCTTCTCTCTCTGCCCCTCCCCCGTTCATGCTCTGTCTCTCTCTGTCTCAAAAATAAATAAATGTTTAAAAAAAAAATAAAAAAAAAATAAAAAAAAGGGGCGCCTGGGTGGCTCAGTCGGTTAAGCGTCCGACTTCAGCTCAGGTCACGATCTCGCGGTCCGTGAGTTTGAGCCCCACGTCGGGCTCTGGGCTGATGGCTCAGAGCCTGGAGCCTGCTTCCGATTCTGTGTCTCCTTCTCTCTCTGCCCCTCCCCCGTTCATGCTCTGTCTCTCTCTGTCTCAAAAATAAATAAATGTTTAAAAAAAAAATTTTTTTTTAAAAAATTACATATTTTAAAGATACAGACTAATGCACATCATAATAAAATTGCAGAGAATTAACGATAAATATAAAATGTTAAAACCAGTCAGGAATGTCACATTGCATGTATATATATATATGCATACATATATATATATGCATACATATATATATATGCATACATATATATATATATGCATACATATATATATATGCATATATATATATGTGTATATATACATACATACACAGAGAGAGAGAGAGAGAGAGAGAGAGAGAAATATATATAGCAGATATGTATCAGAAACTGCAAGCCCAAAGAAAATGAAGCGATAATTTTAGGGTACTGGAAGAAAAAGACATATTTATTAAAAATGTCAGATTATGCCCAATGTATGTTCTATACCCAATGTAACTATCTGTAAATTATTTCTTGAGACCAGCATTGATTGCAAAAAATGCTACAGGAAGTTCTCTTCACTAAAGAACTTGACACTAAATAAAAATTCAGATCGGGGCGCCTGGGTGGCGCAGTGGGTTGAGCGTCCGACTTCAGCCAGGTCACGATCTCGCGGTCCGTGAGTTCGAGCCCCGCGTCAGGCTCTGGGCTGATGGCTCGGAGCCTGGAGCCTGTTTCCGATTCTGTGTCTCCCTCTCTCTCTGCCCCTCCCCCGTTCATGCTCTGTCTCTCTCTGTCCCAAAAATAAATTAAAAAAAAAAAAAAAAAAAAAAAAAAGTTGAAAAAAAATTCAGATCTGTACAAATAAGAAAATCAAGAATTGTAAATATGTGGGGAAGTATGAGAGATATTTTCCTCATTTGTAAATATCTTTTAAAATACTATCTAGAGCAAAAGTGATAGCAGTGTATTATGGGGTCTATCATGTGAAGAATGGCAGAGCTGAAATGGACTATCTTGTGATAAGTTTCTTAAACTGTATATTAGTGATGTAATGTTTTAAGATAGAGTATGATGAAGATGTGTATTGTAAATAGTAAAGCAATCCTCAAAATTAAACAAAGCAATAGATTTGATAAGTCAGTAGAGGAGTTAAAATGGAATAATAATAATAAAGCCACTAATCCAAAATAACACAGAAAAAAGAAACAATATAAGGCATAAATTGAAAGCACATAGTAATGTGGTAGATTTACATTCAACTATATTCATAATCCTATTACATAGAAATGGTTTCAAATGTCCAGTTTGGAGGTAGAGAAGCAAATGAGTCCCTACATTATGCAGTCTATACGAAACCCACCTTAAATATAAATATAGATGGGTTAGAAGTAAAAGGATGGGCATAGAAGACCATCCAAACACTAATCAAAAATAATCTGGAGTGGCTATATTAATCTCAAACAAACTAGATTTCAGAACAAGAAAAATTACCATTGATAAATAGAGTCCTTTCCTCAGGATGAAGGAATCTCATTGAGAAGATATACCAGTCATGGGGCGCCTGGGTGCCTCAGTCAGTTAAGTGTCTGACTTCGGCTCAGGTGATGGTCTCCCGGTTCATGAGTTCAAGTCCCGCGTCAGGCTCTATGCATGCGGACAGCTCGGAGCCTGGAGCCTGCTTCGGATTCTGTGTCTCCCTCTCTGTCTGTCCCTCCCCTGCAGATGCTCTGTCTCTCTCAACAATAAATAAACATTAAAAAAAAATGAAGATACACCAGTCCTAAGTGTGCATGTAATATCCAAAATACATGAAAAAGAGCTGACAGAAGTGAAAGAATAAACAAAGCAAAATTTAAAGTTGCAGATGCTGATATTCTTGCTTCAGTAATTGACAGGATAAGTAGACGAAATTTAGTAAAAACATGAAACAGTTGAACAACACTATTAACCAGATTGACCTAGGTGACATTTATGGATCAGGCCACTGACTAGGAACAGAATAGCCACACTTTTAAAGCACACGTGGAACATTCGTCAAACAGATCAAACTCTGATCATTTAAAATAATTCACAATATTTGAAATATTAAAAGAATATCATCTATATTCTCTAACCACAACAGAATTAGATTAGAAACAAACAACCAGCAGTATATCTGCAAAAATCTCCCAAATTTTGGAAATTAGCAACACGCGTATCTCATGGGTTGATGAAAAAAAATTACAAAATCCCTGAACCGCATGAAAACAAAAAAACAACATGTCAAAATTTGGGAAATGCACCTAATGCAGGGCTTAGGATAAAATTGGTAGCATGAACTACTCACAGATGAAAAGAAAACGGTCTTTCTTAATGATTTAGTTAAGCTTTTACTTTAAGGGGAAAAAATATCAAATTAAGCTTGAAGTAAAAAATAGGAAGGAAATAAAGATAAATACAGGAAGTGGTGAAATAGACTGGAGACAAACAAATTTAAAGAATTTAAAATCTGCTTCTTTACAGAGATTAATAAAGTTGCTAAATGCATGGCAAGACTAATCCAGAAAAAGAAACACAAATCACCAATATCAGAAATGGAGGTAAGAACCTAACTACAGATCCGGCCAATGATAAAAAGATAAGGAAAAGAGTATAAACAGGTTTACACTCATTGTGACAAGTATGTGGAACAAGCTCCTTGAAAGACAAACACAAAGAGACATAAAGCTCACCCACAAAGAAATACCTACACAAATAGCTTCATATCATTTGAATGCGTTGTTATTGTTATTCTCACAAAGAAAGTCCAGGGACAGGTGGCTTCACTGGTGAAGTCATCAAAAATTAAAAAAAAAAATAAATAACAGCGCAAAAAGTCCCCCAGAATATTGACCAAAAAAAAAAAAAATGATGCTTCCCAATTCATTTTATGAGGCTAGCACTATCCTGATACAAATACACTACAGGAAATTTGCAGACCAATATACCTCATGATCATAGCTACAAAAATCCTTAACAAAATAGCAAACGCAATTGAGCAATAAAAAGGATGATACTTACGACCACTTGGAGCTTATTCCAATAATGCAAAATTAGTTTAACATTTTTTAAAAATGATTATTTATTTTTGAGAGAGAGAGTGAGCAGGGAAGGGCAGAGAGAGAGGGGGACACGAGATCTGGAGCAGGCTGTGCATTGGAGGCAGGCAGCGGGTGTGGAGCTCGAACTCACAAACCTTGAGATCATGATCTGAGCCGAAGTTGGATGCTCAACCAAGTGAGCCACCTAGGTGTCCCTGGTTTAACATTAAAAAAAAATAATAATTCAATATAACTTATCACATTAACAGATATAGATGGAGAACTATACAACCATCTCAAGGAAGGAAAAACAAAACAAAACAATAATCAAACCTTTGAGAAAAGTCAACTCTTTCAAGGTAAAAAAAAAAACCTCAGCAACCTGGGAATACGAGAGTATTTCCTCCATGTAAAAAGCACCTCCACATCCCTACAGCTAACATCATACTTAATGGCAAAAAATTGAATATGCTTTCCTTAAGAAGGGGATTAGGACAAAATCGTGCACACCAACTATTTCTATTTACTATCGCTGTGATACTCCGAGCCAGTGCAATGCAGGTTGGAGAGGAAATGAAAGGTACACCGACTGGGGGCAGAGGGAGTAAAACTCTCGTTATCTTAGATAAAACGATCATTTGTTTAGAGAATAAGGAATCTCTCTTTAAAAAGTTACTAGAATAGTAAGTGAGTTTAGCGAGTTTGCAGGGCATAAGGTCAATATACAAAAGTGATTGCATTTCTTTATATTGGCAGCAAATAATTGGAATTTGAAATTTAAAAAGAAATAACACCATTTGCAACATTTGCAACAGAGTAGGAAGTATAACCGCACTTATGCAAAACCTGTTACACTGACAACAATAAACTTTGATGGGAAAAATTAAAGATGATCTGAATGAGTAGAGTGATATGGCGTCTTTATGGATCCAGAGACTCAACGATTTTAAGATGCCAGTTCTTCCCAAACTGATTTTGATTCAGTGAAATTCTAAGAAAAAGTCTTAGCAAGCTTTTTTGTAGAAATGGATTCTAAAATTTACCTAAAAATACGAAGGGCCCAGAGTAGCCAAAATGATGTGGGGTAAAAAAAAACCCAAAAAAACAAAAAAACAAAAAAACAAAAAAAAGCAAACAACCCGAAACCAAACCAAAAAAAAAAAAAAAAAAAAAAAGAACCGAAGGGCTTGAACTACTTGATTTCAAGAATTTCTGTGAATCTACAAAAATAAACACTGTATAATGATTGTTATATAAATTAATGGAATAAAACAGAGAATCCAGAGATAGATCACCACATAGACACTTGATTGCCAAGATAATCAATAGAAAAGAGTCTTTTCATCCAATGATGCTGGACAAAATCTGCATCTCAAAGCTGACCTCACACTATATGCAAAAATTAACTCAGTCCAGATTGATCATAGAGCTAAACATATATGCCAAAGCTATACACTACTGGAAGACATCAGGGAAAAAACTACATGACCTGAGTTAAAGACATTTAGATCACAGAAAAGAATCATAGACCTAAGTGTAAGAACTAGATCCATAAAAAGTTGGAGCAGGAGATCTGTGTGACCTCAGGTTACATGAGATTTTTTAGATCCTACACAAAGAGCATGTACCGTAAAAGAAAAACACAGTAAGTTTGGACTTCATCAAATTAAGTTTGGCTTTCCAAAGTACACCATGAAAAAAATCAAGACACCAGCCACAGAATGGGAGAAAATGTTTGCAAAACATGTATCATGATAGAGGGTTTGAATCCAGAGTGTATAAAGAATACAACTAAATAATGGAAGGTCCAACAACTGACTAGCAAAAAAAAAACAAGCAAAAGAATTAAATACTTCACCAGAGAGGGAAAATATATGAATGGTCAGGAAACGCAAGATACTTTGCATTCAGTCAATGGTGACAAATGCAAATTTTTAAAAAACTAAAAAAATATATATTTTATTTACTTTTGAGAGACTGTGTGCAAAAGCAGGGGAGGTACAGAGAGAGGGAGACAGAGGATCCAAAGTGGGCTCCCTGCTGACAGCAGAGAGCCTGACGCAGGGTTGGAACTCACCAACCATGAGATCGTGACCTGAGCCAAAGTCTGACGCTTACCCTACTGAACCATCCAGGTACACATGAGAAATGCAAATTGAAACAACAGTGAGATACCTCTACACACACTTTGGGACTCCTGAAATTAAAGAGACTGAAAATACCATCTGCTTCTGTTGGTAGGGAGCAACCAGAAATACCATATGTTGCTGATAAGAATGTCAAATGATAGGGACGCCTGGGTGGCTCAGTCGCTTAAGCGTCCGACTTCGTCTCAGCTCATGATCTCACGGTTCATGGGTTCGAGCCCCGCGTCGGGCTCTGTGCTGACAGCTCAGAGCCTGGAGCCTGCTTCGGATTCTGTCTCCCTCTCTGACCCTCCCCCGCTCATGTTCTGTGTGTCTCTCTCTCTGTCAAAAATAAATAAAAACGTTAAAAAAAAAATGTCAAATGATACAACCACTTTGGAAGACATTTATAAATTTACTATCAGGTTAAATAGCCTCACTAAGCCTAATTAAAAAAAAAAAAAGTATTCTGAACCAGAGTTCAGTGCACTATATACTCATGCCCTCATTCACTTAACTAACGTGAGCAAGGATCTAGTGATTGGTGGAATCCACACTAAGGATCTAGTGATTGGTGGAATTCCATCCACTGGAAACCACAACGTCATAAGCACACCGTGGTGCTGAAAGAGCTTATGGCTTAGTTGAGGTGACAGTCAGGCTTATACAATATGGTGTCCACTATGGGACCACGTAGGAAGACGGTGGATAGCAGATTTGTGAGATGAGGGAAAGCTTTTCAGAGGTAATGATGGCCAGGTGGAAACCTGAAGGCCTTCTACTGTCTTTCTGTGCTTCAGCTCACATTAGCTTTTAAAGTTTGTGCCGCCCCGCCAAAGGCAAGGGATCAGACCTGTACCACAATCTGATACCCTCCGTAGAGAGATGAAGGTAGGGAAATGGGCAATATGAACCGTGAGATTTATCACTGGACAGATTTGTGCTTTGGCCACCACATCTTCTTTGTATGAGTATGCGTAACAATCGATAGCACAACTGAATTAAGAAGAGAAGTGCTCTGTGAATTATCTGTTGCATGAGTGATGAGGGGATGTGTAGGGAATGCGTGAAATAGGAGCTGAATCCAGGGAATGAGGCAGAGTAGGTTATCTGGGGTCCTGGGCCCGTGAGTGAATGGTAACTGCCTCCGTTTATGATGAGGCCTCCTTGGTCTGGGTAGATGGCTGTTGACTGCTCGACTCAGGTAGAATTTGGGGTGACTCACCTCCCTGCTGTTGCTATGTTGTTCTCCTCAAACACTAAGCCTGGAGGAAAGTTTTCTAACACTTTTAAAGCTATATCATGGTAGAGAAAATCCAGAACTCTTTATACTATTCCTAATCCACCTTACCAGACTGAAGATTCCTTGGTCTATCTATATCTATATAGCTATAGATCTATCTATCTATAGATCTATAGATCTATGTCTATATTTAGATATCTATATCTATAGATAGATAGATCTATAGATATCTATATCTATATCTATTTAGATATATAGATATATTTTATTTGTTTTCCTAAGAATGCAGGATATGTATATTATTTTAAATAATTTGGTTCATAGAATCAAATAACAGAATTGCTTATTCACAGCAATTGATTTCAAAATAAATCTCTGGCCATAGCAATTTGGGATCTTAATGCTATTCAGATTGTGTTAACTGAGAAAAAATGCACGATTTGTTTCCTAAGTTGCGGGGGGAGGCACAGTGTGGAAACCCTGACTCTTAATATCTTCAAAACTGGGTAAGTAACCTGAGGCACTGAGGTCATAGAAGTAGAAACAGGGATTTGGTGTTCTTCTCTTTTTTTCAAAAAATACAAATCTCTTTCTGTTCTCTTTCATAGTATGCCTTAATATTTTATTTTTTTCTTCCCATCTCTCTTGACTCATGTTTCTATTTCCCTTTTTGCCTTGTTTGTGTTTCTTAGCTTGTGGAGTTTCCTTGGTCCCTGCTTATATCAGTGGTTCTCAAACTTGCGTGTACATTAGAATCGCTCAGAGGTTTGGTTAAAACAGACCTCTGGGCTAGGAGTCTCGGATTCAGTGAGGAGAGAGGAGGGATGTGTGTGAAAATTTGCATTTGTAGTAAGTTCCCAGGTGATGCTGGGAATTTCCTGTGTCCACACTGTGAGGATCACCGACTTCTAAATCACCCTGCTGGTAGCAGCCAGAGGCAGTTGTGAATGTTCTAGAAGGGGCTAAAATGGAACTCAAGTGGTCTGGATGCCTAACTGCATGAAACCTGCGCAATAAATCTACACTTTCAAGGTTAATCGCGATCTTGTTTTTAACCTTAAGATCAGGGATATTTTAAAATCTTTTCATAACTGTTCCAGTGATTTATAAATTCACAAAGTGTGTAGTTTTGAATGTGTTATCATTCTTTGTTGTGTGTTTCCTCTGATAAGTTTTTCTTGATTTGCACAATCACCTTGTCATTGTTGAGCCTTTGCTGAATATCTTCTACTGAAAACATCATCGAATAGATCATATCTTACTACACGGTTCTGACAGCTGAAGAAAATGAAAAAGCATGGGTCTGTTTAATAGGTCAAGAGTGGAGGCGTAATCAGTTAACATAAGTGAGAAGATTCAGAGATCTATATTGTCTGTACACTTTGCGTTTCACAGGCTTGGTTGGTAGTTATGCCCTTTCCATATGTTTTGCCAGAGCTAAACATAACAAAATTAATCAGTAAAAACCCTGTGAAATGCCCGAACATTCTTTGAGAATTTTCATTCGTCCTCAGAAAATCACTTTTCTTCTATTATTTTGTTCATCCCAGGTTTTGCCTTTCTTCATTTGACTTTCCTAAATTGAATTTGTTTTGCGGATTTGCCATCCGGTCTTGCCTTTTTTTTCCTTCTTTCCTCTGTCCTTCACCGTGAAGTTGGTTTTTCTCTTTCTTGAAACTCATTTCAAGCTTCCAGGTTACTTTTTACCCCTGTGGACTTTTAGGCTTGTACCTGAAAGGAGTATTGTGTATTTTGTATAGTGCATTGATAGCTGGAGACAATAGAGTCCCAATTAGCCAATTAAACCTGGCAAGATATGGACTGTTGCCCAAACCCTAGGACCTTTTGATCCAGACACGTGGTGCACATCCTTTGAACTTAAGAAAATTCTCTGCTTCTTTTTAAAAAAATAATTTTTTTAATGTTTATTTTTGAGAGGGCAGGGGAGAGGAAGAGAGAGACTGAGACACAGAATCTGAAGCAGACTCCAGGCGCTGAGCTGTCAGCACAGAGCCCGATGCGGGGCTGGAACTCGTGAACTGAGAGATCAGGACCTGAGCCGAAGCTAGACACTTAAATGACTGAGCCACCCAGGCGCCCCCAAAGATTCTCTGCTTTTTACCCCGCTGTCTCATGCAGGGTAGGGACATGTATGCGCTGGCGAAGAACTGGGCTCATTGTGTTGGCTTCTTCCCATGCAGTCACCTGCCTTTGGATTTGAACCTCCTGAACTAAACCTTTGTGAGTCCTTAAGGTTTGACCTTACCCTCATTTTATTCATTCCTCTTCCGTGGGATTCCTTAGTAATTCTCATTTTGAGAAAGTTGTTTTGGTAAGTGTGCCCGCTCCCAGATAATGTATTAAGGATTCATAAATTGTACCTGACACTGGCATTGTTTAGGGGCTAGCGGATGTCCAGAGAATAGTAATTTGAAGAGAACGAGAGAGAAATGAGGGTAGGGAAAAGTTAGTGACTGTAATGTGGAGGGGATCTTCTTAGGGACTTGGTGAAGGTTGTGAGGCCAAAGAGCTTTAGAAATCTATTTTCTGGGCTCCTGGCTGGCTCCGTAGGTTAAGCGTCCCACTCCGGTTCAGGTCATGATCTCTCGGTTCACAAGTTCCAGCCCCGCGTCGGGCTCTGTGCCGCCAGCTCAGAGCCTGGAGCCTGCTTCCGATTCGGTCTCCGTCTCTCTCTGCCCTTCCCCCACCCGTGCTCTGTCTCTGTCTTGAGAGTAAATATTAAAAAAAAAAAATCCATTTGCAGCTTAATCGATCCAGTATGCTTGATAGTCATGTTGCATAAAGACATTGTTCTCTTAGAGGTTTCTTAATGTTCAGAAATCTTTGTGTGGACTTTCTTTACTCTGAGAATTTTTTTCTTTTTCTTTTCTGTCTCCCCCCACCCCCTCCACTTTTTTTTTTTTCTGCCACGAGGAAGTTTTGTTTGGCCTGGAGTAAATGAAACTCAGAGCCCAAAAGGCTTGGTTAAATTGAGCTTGAAACTGAAAACTCATGATGCTCTCGTGAGCGCTGAGCAAGAAGAATATTTGCTTGTGCTTCACCCCAGTGGAATCATCTGAATTTTCTGTTTCCATTTCCTCGTTGCCTTCAGAACCAGAAGGAAAAAAAAAAAACTATGAATGTAGAAAACGAACCCCTCTGAGATATTAAATTCTTATAAATTGGAACTCGTTCATAACCGATGCAGGGGTTCAAATGAACCTAATGTTGGTCGTGAGCAAACTCCATTGACCTCATTGCAATGACATGCCCTGCACTTCGTGTTCGTTCCAACTGGCCGTCGTCACACAACCTCCACGCTTGCCACGGGCAGCCGTCAGACCACTGCCAAGTTGGCAGCTGTGACGGCAAGGCCATCGGTCAAATGGGGATGGAAAAAACATCGCTCCCCCTCTTACCCACTAGACCAGTCCAGTGCTCGGTTCGGGGTTGGGGCAGCCCAGCACGGGCTCTCGAGAAATTCAGTGAGACTCCTACTAGAGGCACTTGTTTCAGAACTTTAGTGGAATTGAATAGTTACACCTGTCATCCCCCTGCAATAAATTAGTTTCCATGTCAACATGAAGCCTGATAGAAAATTCCAGCTGACATTAGGACACTGCAATGGCAACGTTTCCTTCATGGCAAACGAAGATTGGTCTGCAGAAGAAATGTTTTAGGGGAAAAGTTTGAAGACTGGCTGGCATTTAAAAATTTGTCTCTGTCTATTGGTTCGGTTCACTCCTTATCATAAACCTTGGTAATTACATTTTGTGCTTCCTTCGATGCTCCAAGACTGACAGGACTGTGTTTAAGGAGAAAGAATGGAAAACTCCCAACAATACTTGAATTCGGTTCACTCGGCCGCGTGTGTTATGACAACATCTTTCATCACAGTAGTAATCTCATAAGAGTAATGCTGGACAGCATAACAATAAATTGCCTTTATCTTGCCTTTATTTGTTTGAGCTTAGAGAGTTCCCTCGTAGCAAACATTTTTCTGTAGAAACCACATATATTTTCCTTGGTGCTCCTTTCCTTGGGGAAAAGAATTGGATAAATGAATGCATTTTTGCATCTATGTGGTATTTTAGATTTCCGCGAAGAAAAGAAACATTCGTATTTTCAAGGCTTTCCTTGGTTCTAAGCATTTACTTTTACAACACGCACATAATTATCTTTCCAGTATTCTTCTAAAAAGGGCCTACCTATATGCTAAATATGGGAAGTGAGAACAGACCCTTGGGAGAACAAGAAAAGACAGAGTTGACATGACATTGTTTATGCTACCTAAAAGATTTTAGGCAAAGCTTTTGTACAGATAGTCTTGATGAGTTATCAATGCTACTATCATTACTAAGTTACAAAGCTGGTCTTGTTTGTATAGGAAAGATGCTGCTTCCTTTCCATATTGCCTGAACCAGAAGAGAAGTTCTTGTTCAAGAAGTTCTTGAATCTCCTGCGTTCTCAGGAAGAGGGAAAACAGCATTCAACACCAAAGTTGGCCAGTGGGATTTTCACATTCTTAGACAAAGGTGAGGAATTCATTCACTGCACGGTGAACAAACTACACAATAATAATAGCAATACCATATGTTAAAGTTTCCTGTTAAAGTAAGTGTAACTGATTTCTTTTTCCATTTGGACATTTGAGGCTTTGGCCCTATTGGCATCTGTCGAAATAGCTTAAAATGCTGGTATATCTTAGACACTTTAAATATGTCATCTTACTGATTCTAGTAACAACCTTTGAGGCAAATACTGTTATTCTTGCTGTTTGTGTATGAGGACACTGAAACATTGAGAGCCTTGAAAATTAGTTTCTTCTAAGTTGACCAGTGAATTAATGGTTGAGTTACAAGATCCGATCCAAAGGAATCTGGTTCTAAAACTCTTGCTTTTAAATGTTACACTTTAGTGTTTCGAGATGTGGATGTAGATGAGGTTTTATTGCTTCTTTTCATAACCATTCCAATGGTTATGTTTCTTCTTGAAGGTAAATGTCTAGTGCCCTTGATATTACAACAATCCATGTTATTTCAATGATTAGTGTATTCTCTTTTGGGTCCTTCTGAGTAGTAGGGCTCATATTAGAGAAACATGAAAGAAGGCCCTCTACTATTTCTGCTCAAGTTCTTATCTTAGGACCTAGTTTTGATATCAAGATGACCAGAGAGCAACATGCGATGGGACCCCTGTGAGAGACCAACTTTCCCAGAGAATCAAGATGATTCCTTTATCCCAATCCTTGTACTAAAGGTTCTCAAATAATCAGTGAGCATTTCTCACTCACTGGGTACTCAATCTTCTGCCGAAATTTGTACTTTCTTTAAAGCTTTAGTATCCAAAGATCCAAAGACCACCTACCACCTAGAAGAATGTTACAAATGAAAATTCTTGTCCCCAACCCCCTGAGTCTGCATTTTAACCAGATTCATAACTGCCACAGGCCTGGAAAGTCTGATGTCAGGGAATGTCCCAGAAGCAGGGGGAAGGTAGACTGAGTTCAGGGAGACTTGATTCCTTTAACTTTTCACATTAACTTTATCAGTATGTATGTATATAATACATACATACATACATATATATATTTATTATATACATACACACACATATATAAACAGGTTAGACCATTTCTTTCTTTTCTTTTTAGTTTTTAAAAATATTTTTATTTACTTTTGAGAGGGGGGGAGGGGCAGAGACACACACACACACACACACACACACACACACACACACAGAATCCAAAGCAGGCTCCAGGCACAGAGCCCCACACGGGGTTCGAACTCACAGACCACGACGTCAGGACCCGAGCCCAACTGGGACGCTTAACGGACTGTGCCACCCAGGTGCCCCTCTTTATCAGTATATTAACACGTGGGTCATCACACATCCAGCCCAAATCCAGGGGGCCTCCCCAATGTCAGATCTGAAAAAGGGGAAACAGAAGTCAGCAATAAAGGACTTAAAACCTAAAGAGAGAGAAACCTAAGAAGGTGACAAGAAGGGCGTGCTGCCCACACCCACACTGTGAAAAAGCTTTGAGGAGGCCAATGCGCCCACCAGAAGTGTTCTACAGGCAGTTCGGCCCCGCCCTCTGCCCTGTCTGGGGTTTGCAGGTGAGCGCACAGATGGAATGGGGATTTTCCTATTGTCCCCGATGGACTCAGGACACGTTTTCAGAATGCATGATAAAAACAGCACTTCCTCAGCGTCCCTCGCTGTGGTCACACTTCCTGATCAACATGGATTTTGTTATAATGGTTTCTTTCTGTTGACAGAAACGTAGTTGGCGACCTCACGCAGCCTACAGCTGGAGCGGGAGCCAAAGCAAACACACCCTTTGGCTCCTCCTAGCTTCAGATGGTTGTAGTTTTTGAGTATGTGCCCTGGCAGCCCTCGCTGCTATCACTGTTATTATTTGAATTTATTGTGGAGCTTTTCATAATTCTAGTAAGGATATATATTCCAAGATAGGACAAGGGTTAGCTAAGTTCACGGAGAGAGGAGAAAAATGCAGAGAGAGGTAGGAAGCTGCCCGGGGCTGAGCTCTTTCCAAACCAGGGAATCCATGACCTCCTAGATCACCCTCCCAGGCTTGCAGCCTGAGTTGTTTTTTTTGGATTCTGTGGGCCGCAGGAGCCAGTGGGTGTCAAGCTTTTGCCAACACGATCCGGAACGTGTTGGTTATTTTCTCCACCTGGTGTTACTTCTGGTCACCAACAAGCAAAGTAAAATTAATAAAAATAAACGGGGGTTTTGCCTTTTTTTTTTCTTCTTTCCATATCTGATTTGTTTTGAGGTATCTACGTATTAGATCTTAAGGGGACACCTGAGGTTGTGGCAAGTGTTGGTTAACAGGCCATTTTGCTCCCTCTGCCTGGCTACGGTCTGTTTACTCGTTTGATTTTTCTGTCTCTCTCTCTCTCTCTGCCTTGGAGACACACTCACTGCCTCTCTGACGGTCTCAGGCTGGAGGCTTCACCGGTGTGTATGTGCTGGAAACTTCCATCAGGGCTTGCTCACTGCTTCCTCACCCTTTCCCCACATCCTGCATTCATTTTAGGACTGTCCTTCACCACCTGTCACCGGCCTTGTGTTGTTTAGAATGCAGGCTTCCCTGAACCTGTTTGTAGAATTCTTCAGCTCTATCATATCGTGCTCCGGGTCACTGCAGGGGATGATGAGAGAGCGTGCTAATATCTCTTTACCATTTTCCAAATGTAAGCAAAGGCAATGGTAACTCATAGAAAACCTGGATGGAAGTGGACGGAGACATGACCGGGCAAGCAGATCATTAGTTCCCTACCACCTGAGTCCTCAAACTAGTGTCTCTCTTTTATTCCAGGCCTTAACTTTAATGGCCTAATTTAGCAACAACTGTAGCACCCCTCCCCCTATGATCTATGACATCTGTCCGAGGTGTTTCCTTCCAAGTTATGGAGTGAAGAACAGAGCAACCAGCAGATGGCCTTTCATCACCAGACTAGAGTCTCAACTGTTAACCCTCAAACTGCCCCCTACGTATAACTCAGTTGCTACAGGTGCTAGAAGGGCATCTGTAAGAGAAACCGGCCTGAGAACTCAGGATCAGGTCCAAGAACTCCCCCACTATCCTTGGGTTATTCTATCACATTGTGGCTACATCCCTTCCCATTGGTTCTTTGAGTGCCCATGAAAACTTATCATACTCTGCCAGTGTTTTCTGTTACTGTTCTTGTTTTTGTTTTTTTTAATCTGGTAGAGAAAGTCTTGATCGTGACCAGGGACCTTCGGTAGAAGGACAAAAATGTGGAATGGAAACCATACATGGGTTTGAGAGTTTTCTGGGGGGAGATGGGAAAATAGGAGCAATCACATGGCTGGAGCAGGAGTGTGTATGAGATGCTACGCTTGTAAATTTTGTTGAAGCTTCTTGAGCTTTCTTGAAGCTGTAGGGCAGTGTTGCCCAGTACACTTCCCTTGGGGAGGGGAATGTTCTGGATCTGTGCCACCATATGGGAGCCACTACCCGCATGTGTCTACTGGGGCACGTGAAATACGGGTAGTGCAACTGAAGAACTGAGACTGCTTTCATTTAATTTTAATTAATTTACACTTACATTTCAAAGGCCACGTATGCTAGTGGCTTGTGTACTGAACAGGGCAGTTCTGGGGGGTCAGTTATGTGGAGACGGGCTTGGTAGCTTATAGTTACATCTCATTTCCTGGAAGATATGAAGGGCATGAGCATACAGGGCACAGTCTCCGCTCCAGCATCACTAAAGTCACGAGTGAGAATCTCTAGACGTTTACTTATACTTCCTTTAGGAAATGAGCCCGCAACTGAGAATGCTCTCAGAACGGTCCGTACATACCCCTCTTGGCATTAAAATTGCCTATTTATTTATATCTTCCCCCACCGAACTGTATACTCGGGGAAAGCAATTATTTTTGTCTCATTCACCACTGTATACTAAATGCAGACTACAGTGCCTACCAGAGAGGTATTTGGAAAACACCAGTTGAACAAATAGTTTTCCACATGGATTATTCATAGGATCATAAAATGTCAAAGCCAAGAGGGACTTTTGTTATTGTGACACGCCCCGCTGCTGCCTCCTCTAAACCACTTTTTATTTCTTCCTTCTGACTGGCAAACCCCAGGGATGTTACGGTGTCCAGGCCTCCCCCTTATGACTCAGTGAAACGTGGCCTATTCTCCTCAACTCTAGGCGTAAATCCTGATTGGTATAAACAAATAATGGCTGTCTGGCCCAATTCCCTTGGCAATAATCGGTGGGCTTTTAATCTAGTTCTGATCAGGAGGATGTGAGGGAGTAGTTTTGGCAAAGGTTTACTCTTAAAAGGCATGTAAGGAAGAAGAGGTCCATCTTTTGCTTCTAGATTTTCCTATGTCTGGATGTGAAGCCTGGAATTTCTGCTGCCATTTTGTAAACACTGGGGGAGTTGACTGAAGGCAGAGAATTGGAACAGATGTAGAGTCTATGGTAATGTTGAGCTGATGAATCAGCCAACAATGAAATCTGTCAAATTTGTCCACGGTTTGTTATGGACGATCACAAATTTCCATACTTTAATGCCAGTTGAATTAGGATTTTCACAGACTGACATGGCTTGAATGGATCCTCTGCAAAGCTGTAATCGAGGGGTCAGCCAATTCCATTCCAGAGAAGTAGGTTCTTCTCTGGAGCCCACTGGGGAAGACTCCAATTGCAAACGTACATGATTATTGGCAGTATTCCGTTCTTTGCAGGTTACCAGGGGTCTTCCCCTTTTGCTAGCTGGTGGCCAGAGACTGCTCTCAGCCCCTTCTTGTATGGCCTTCTCAACATGGCCACTCATGTTTCAGCTTGCTTCTTCAAAACCATTCAGAGAGTCTCCTCACAAGATGAGTTGATACAATCTTATGTAATAGGGGTTTTGTACATCTTGTAGGCTTTGCTGAATCCTACTGATTAGAAGTCTCCAGTCCTGTCCACACTCCAGGGGAGAGGATCATGCATGGGCTTAGTTATGGGGGCCACCCTTGAGTATGTTTGCTAAATCTCCTCACTTTGAAAGTGAGGAAATAGGCCCAGGGGGATGATTTGGCTTCCCCAAGATATGGTTCCTTGGTAGAGGAACTAGGAGTACATGCTCCATTTTTTCCCCCATCTCAACCTACTACCTCAGCCACAAACCAGCTCTGTGACCTTCTCCTTGTTACTTAGTCTCTCTGAGCCTTGGTTTTCTGATTGACCTAAGACAAGGTCAGTGATGTCTATCTTCAAGAGACTGTTTTAGAGAGTTTCATGTAGTAATATCGGTAATGGTTTTTGCAGATATTAGGTGCTATAAAATATTACTTTCGGCTTTCTTCCCTTCTCTACCATGTCATGTGGTCTCTCTCTTATCTCCTTAATGGGAAAGAGGGGAGGAAGACTAGAATGCTTGGGGAGTTGTGTTTTACTTTCAAGGTTTAGAACCTAACCTAATCTGTTAGGTTAAAAATGATGGTGAGCAAAGTTTTTTTGAACCATCTCAGGAGTAAAAACCAAGGTCCAGAGTCAAATAGGAATCCCTTCTTTAAAAGATGCTAACACAACTGTGTCTTTGCTTTGGCCACAATCTCTGAACTTAAAGTCAAAGCAATTGTATTGCTGAACTGAGCTCTGGGGACCTTCTCCGCAGCATTTGGTTTTTGCTTTTTAAATCAAGGACAACCAGGTCCAGTGGAGAGCAGTTTTCTATGTCAGCTGATTGCCATAAGTAGTACACCAATAACTGCTTTAAAAGGATACAGGCTAGATGGTTAATGAAAATTCTTAAAGGGCTGCTGTTAAGCTGTGATTCTTGAAATTCACAAATTTCCATGGGTTCAAGATAAGTTCACTTCCTAAAGCCTGCATGAAAATTCTATTCCTTCTCTCTGACCCACACTGAATTGTTTTATAGGAGAAGGTCAACAGGGTATGTGTTCTTTCTTACTACACTATCAGACTGCTGTCCTTTGGGGACAAGAGACTTTATACACTGGTGAACCATCATGTGTGGTATGAAAGTAATGTCTTAGGATAGACTTTGACAGAGTTGGGAGCTAGACTATTGTCCCCTTATTTATTAAGTTAGGCTCCTGAGGGAGATCTGTATATTAAAAAATGTTCCAACAATACTCATGGGCGTGGTTCTTAGTTCCATGGTCCCATTCTGGCCTTTATTGCAAATATGAACTGCTTTAGCTGAAATGATTCTGTAGTCTCTGCCTTGTTATAATAATAATAATAATAAAGCTATCCTGTATTGAGATCTCATCCTACATCAAGCCAAGCTTTGTTCTAAGTGCTTTACATATATTAAGTCACTTAGCCCTCTCAGGTACTCTTGACATAGGAGCTACAATCCTACAATACTATGTTTTCTGAACAGATATAGATACAATATATGCTACCAATTTAAATTTGCCTTTTATTTCGTCATCAAAATGTAAAATATTATTCATGATATCATGAGGCAAATTCGCCTGGAGGCACCTCTATTCTTCTTCTTATCTGTGCTTGTCCAACACAGCATCTAACTATTTGATTCACCCTGGCCTCTACCAAAGTAAGAGAGGACATTCAGGGTCTCATAATTTATTATGGAGGTCTGTGGTTGGAAGGATTATCACACATTACTTTTTTTTTAATTTTTAATTTATTTTAGAGCTTGAGCAGGGGAGAGCAGCAGAGGGAGGGAGGAAGGGAGAGAGGGAGAGAGAGGGAGAAAGAGGGAGAGAGAGAATCTCAAGGAGGCTCCATGCTCAGTGCAAAGCCCAACACGAGGTTCGATCTCATGACCCTGAGATCATCACCTGAGCCAAAACCAAAAGTCAGGTGCTTAACTGACTGAGCCACCCAGGTACCCCTTTATTTTTTTAATTCTTATAAATATTGTTCATTAACTATTGTAAATTGGAATTGGAGTTGATATCAATATGCCTTATGAGTTATTAGTGATTATCTGATATATTATTATGTGACACATTTGCTTGCTCATTGTGTACAGGTGTTTTATACAGAAGTAGAAGATGAAAACCATTTCTTAACTAAGACTTGCTAGAACAGAATAATGTAATATAAGTATATAATGTCCAGTCCCAATGATCTGTCACTATTTATCAATGATTAATATATTTTAACATTCTTGCTTAGCTTCGTGAGCTTTTGTAAAGGGTGAATAACGTGTGCTGTCACCAAAATCGCTGTGCCTCCTTTTCTCGGCTGATTTTTGTCACAGGAGAGGCACTCACTCATGATTTCTATATCACACTCAACTGTACCATTACTATTTTAATTGGATTACTACTAACCAGCACAGAGTTTTTTGTTTGTTTGTTTTTTCGTGTGAAAATCTACACTTTTAATCAAAGCAGGTACAATAAGTTAAAAAAAATAAGTCTGAGGGATGTTATTCCTGGGAAACAGACTTTTTTCTTGTTGAAACAGAGCAACATCAAGATATGCAGTGCCACACACTCGTGTTTGCAAATGCTTAGTGCCTTTAGAGGCTGAACGCTTGTTCATAGATAGGTGATACAGTTACTCTGCAATTCTATAACCTTAATTCTTTTTTTTTTATTATATGAAATTTATTGTCAGATTAGTTTCC
This sequence comes from Panthera pardus, assembly GCF_024362965.1. Lineage (NCBI taxonomy): Eukaryota > Metazoa > Chordata > Mammalia > Carnivora > Felidae > Panthera > Panthera pardus. Next base: position 113,280,989 of record NW_026526732.1, on the reverse strand, counting down.
ATACAAAACCCAGTGCTCATCCCAAAAGATGCCCTCTTCAATGACCATCACCTCCCCTCCCCTCCCTCCCACCCCCCATCAACCCTCAGTTTGTTCTCAGTTTTTAAGAGTCTCTTATGCTTTGGTTCTCTCTCCCACTCTAACCTCTTTTTTTTTCCTTCCCCTCCCCCATGGGTTTCTGTTAAGTTTCTCAGGATCCACATAAGGGTGAAAACATATGGTTTCATATGGTCTTTCTCTGTATCGCTTATTTCACTTAGCATAACACTCTCCAGTTCCATCCATGTTGCTACACTCTCCAGTTCCATCCACATTGCCATATTTCATTCTTTCTCATTGCCACGTAGTACTCCATTGTGTGTATAAACCACAATTTCTTTATCCATTCATCAGTTGATGGACATTTAGGCTTGTTCCACAATTTGGCTATTGTTGAGAGTGCTGCTACAAACATTGGGGTACAAGTGCCCCTATGCATCAGTACTCCTGTATCCCTTGGGTAAATTCCTAGCAGTGCTATTCGTGGGTCATAGGGTAGATCTATTTTTAATTTTTTGAGGAACCTCCACACTGTTTTCCAGAGTGGCTGCATCAGTTTGCATTCCCACCAACAGTGCAAGAGGGTTCCCATTCCTCCACATCCTCTCCAGCATCTATAGACTCCTGATTTGTTCATTTTGGCCACTCTGACTGGCGTGAGGGATATCTGAGTGTGGTTTTGATTTGTATTTCCCTGATGAGGAGCGACATTGAGCATCTTTTCATGTGCCTGTTGGCCATCTGGATGTCTTCTTTAGAGAAGTGTCTATTCATGTTTTCTGCCCATTTCTTCACTGGATTGATTTTTGGGTGTGGAGTTTGGTGAGCTCTTTATAGATTTTGGATACTAGCCCTTTGTCTGATACGTCATTTGCAAATATCTTTTCCCATTCCGTTGGTTGCCTTTTAGTTTTGTTGATTGTTTCCTTTGCTGTGCAGAAGCTTTTTTATCTTCATGAGGTCCCAATAGTTCATTTTTGCTTTTAATTCCCTTGCCTTTGGGGATGTATCAAGTAAGAAGTTGCTGTGGCTGAGGTCAGAGAGGTCTTTTCCTGCTTTCTCCTCTAGTGTTTTGACTGTTTTCTGTCTCACATTCAAGTCCTTTATCCATTTTGAGTTAATTTTTGTGAATGGTGTAAGAAAGTGGTCTAGTTTCATTCTTCTGCATGTTGCTGTCCAGTTCTCCCAGCACCATTTGTTAAAGAGACTGTCTTTTTTTCCATTGGATATTCTTTCCTGCTTTGTCAAAGATTAGTTGGCCATACTTTTGTGGGTCTAGTTCTGGGGTTTCTATTCTATTCCATTGGTCTATGTGTCTGTTTTTATGCCAATACCATGCTGTCTTGATGATTACAGCTTTGTAGTAGAGGCTAAAGTCTGGGATTGTGATGCCTCCTGCTTTGGTCTTCTTCAAAATTACTTTGGCTATTCGGGGCCTTTTGTGGTTCCATATGAATTTTAGGATTCCTTGTTCTAGCTTCGAGAAGAATGCTGGTGCAATTTTGATTGGGATTGCATTGAATGTGTAGATAGCTTTGGGTAGTATTGACATTTTAACAATATTTATTCTTCCAACCCATGAGCACGGAATGTTTTTCCATTTCTTTATATCTTCTTCAATTTCCTTCATAAGCTTTCTATAGTTTTCAGCATACAGATCTTTTACATCTTTGGTTAGATTTATCCCTAGGTATTTTATGCTTCTTGGTGCAATTGTGAATGGGATCAGTTTCTTTATTTGTCTTTCTGTTGCTTCATTGTTAGTGTATAAGAATGCAACTGATTTCTGTACATTGATTTTGTATCCTGCAACTTTGCTGAATTCATGTATCAGTTCTAGCAGACTTTTGGTGGAGTCTATCAGGTTTTCCATGTATAATATCATGTCATGTGCAAAAAGTGAAAGCTTGACTTCATCTTTGCCAATTTTGATGCCTTTGATTTCCTTTTGTTGTCTAATTGCTGATGCTAGCACTTCCAACACTATGTTAAACAACAGCGGTGAGAGTGGACATCCCTGTCGTGTTCCTGATCTCAGGGGGAAAGCTCTCAGTTTTTCCCCATTGAGGATGATATTAGCTGTGGGATTTTCATAAATGGCTTTTATGATGTTTAAGTATGTTCCTTCTACCCCGACTTTCTCGAGGGTTTTTATTAAGAAAGGATGCTGAATTTTGTCAAATGCTTTTTCTGCATCGATTGACAGGATCATATGGTTCTTATCTTTTCTTTTATTAATGTGATGTATCACATTGATTGATTTGCGAATGTTGAACCAGCCCTGCATCCCAAGAATGAATCCCACTTGATCATGGTGAATAATTCTTTTTATATGCTATTGAATTCGATTTCCTAGTATCTTATTGAGAATTTTTGCATCCATATTCATCAGGGATATTGGCCTGTAGTTCTCTTTTTTTGCTGGGTCTCTGTCTGGTTTAGGAGTCAAAGTAATACTGGCTTCATAGAATGGGTCTGGAAGTTTTCCTTCCCTTTCTATTTTTTGGAATAGCTTGAGAAGGATAGGTATTATCTCTGCTTTAAACGTCTGGTAGAACTCCCCAGGGAAGCCATCTGGTCCTGGACTCTTCTTTGTTGGGAGATTTTTGATAACTGATTCCATTTCTTCGCTGGTTATGGGTCTGTTCAAGCTTTCTATTTCCTCCTGTTTGAGTTTTGGAAGTGTAACCAGCACAGAGTTTTAATTCTTCCCCAGGAAGAGTAAAACAGGATCATGTACATCTCTAATTTTGAGTCTAGAACCACTACCAAACTCTATATTTTGAGTAATCGTATTTTATTGGAGAGCTTCAACTAAATGATCACCATGAGGAGGAAAAAAACAATAATACTCTATTCCAGTGATGAGGGGGTTTTTTGGTGTCTTTTTGGGTTTGGGGAGGATTTTTGTTACTGTTTTTGTTTTAAGCTAAAAGCTATGGTACTTTAAAGTCAATGAATGGCTTTAATTTGATGCTGAGGACTTTATGATGTAATAGACTGCTGAATTCCACCTGATTTAAGAGGTCTTAGCATCATCTAGAGGCCATTAGAAACTGAAATCCAGCTTTGGAAATTCTTTGAAGGAAATGATGCCCAACTGATTTTGAGAACTATTCAAAGAACCTGGAGCCATCAGGGCTTCAGAGTTATATGTCAGTAACTTAATGGGTTCTTTATGCTCCTCACTGCCAGAATACCTGGGTAACATAGCACAGTGGATTTACTTGGAAAGTTTTATCTCTTCCGTACACATGGGAGACTGACTGTTAGAGAAATGGATGTGAGTCTTTGCATGGCATCTTCATAGCCAATAGACAGCTGACATTTTAACTGAACAGATAGGTTCATAAGTAGCTTGGGTGCTAACATATGGTGACATTTCCAATTATAGGCCCCTACTATAGAGTAGAACTTCTGATTTTTTTTTTAATTTACTGACACAAAAGAAAACTCTCTTAATGTCCATTTCTTTTGGTGTCTCAAGAAAGATGCAAAATAATTGAAGGTGTGTTATATAATAAGGGAAAATAATTTATTGCCTTAGTAACAAAAATATCTCATCTTCAGAAAAATAAAGGCATACGTACTATGGGAGAGATTTGCTACCTTATACCTGGCTTTGCTTAGATCTCAGATGCCTGGATCAAATTAGTATACCCTGGGAGAAATCAGCAATACATCCTGGATTGAAAATTCCTACAAGAGGCTTTTTGTCTTAGAATCTAGTTTGTGCGGAGTAGGACAGCTGGGTACCCATCGCTAAGGAGATGCGTATCCAGGAAGTCAGACACAGGCATCGGAATGTAGAGACAATTTAATTCCAAATTCCTAATGTGTTGTTTTAATTTTGAACGTGTGACTCCATGTTTGTGTGTGTGCATGTGTGTCTACTTAAGAACTAAGTTGAGGAGGAACTTTGAAAACTTTCATGGTACGCTACAATCGTTTGTCTCTAAATGGCACATCGTGGCCACTTCATGAACCCAAATCCTGCCTCCAAAATGTTCTGCTAGTCAGAGAAGTCTTCAGATGCAATTACTTGTCAATATATCCAACCCCTTTTGACGTTAAAGCTTCTGGTCTCAGAGTTCAAAGTTAAGTTTTAGGCATTTATTTCATTTGTAGTTTTTCGATGAGGTTCCTGACTGATGGCCAGAATTTCATGGCTTTGATTTCCCAAGTCCCAAGTTCAAAGACCCTTGGTGTGATTTCCAATACAAGTCTCTGAGAAGGCACTGATTACAAAACAAAGGACAAAAGAGACCAGAGGGACAATGGTAGCAGGGGAAGAAAACACTGGTGAGAGCAAATAGACCAAGAAATAAGTGAATGAGAAAGAGTGAAGGAAAAAAGGGATAAGAGTGACAAAGTACCAAGAGATTGTGTTATTCATATGCAGTTTTAAAAATCATATCGACATTAGGATATTTAAAGACCGAGGCTAGTTGCTCAAAAGTATTGATACGAAGCCACTCAAACTAGTCAAGTAAAAGAGCTTGTAATTATCATTTTAAAAATCCTAAAGCATGAAAGAAGATTAAGAAAATAAAAGTGGAGAATTTGTGCATGGGTCCTTCTGATAGTACTGAAATAAAGTGTGCCCATGTCCATTAGAGACTCTATTACCTATCATACATAAATCAAATGTCTATTTCAGGGTTTTTTTTTCTTTGAAGTATATTTTACTTTGCATTTCTCTGTGTTATATTTTGCTCTGAACTAATACCAAAGTGTGAATTTGGCATGCTTGTTTGAATTCTAATAGTTAGGAAGTAAAGGGGAAAAATGAATGTCTAATTGATGCCAAAGAATTTATTAGAATTTTGGCTTCAAAATGATCATTTCTTTGCTTTTACTAATATTTGTTATGTTTTTTTTCTCGAGGCTCTCCTGTGGAATATTCCCTAATTACCTAGTTAACCTGTTGACATTTTAAATTAATTTTCCACCTGAAACGTGCTATTATAATTAGAGCAATGTGATCGGTTAGGGTCACGGGTTAACCTGTGTGCCGTGTCATAATAGAACTGTTGAAAAGATAGCAACCGTTATTTGCTAGCCGATTTCCCCATGTATATACACCAGGCGTGTATGTTTTTGGTGCATGTTGAGCAAGCTGGTCAGACACAGAAATGCGTCCACAACCAAGTAATAAGCATTTGTGTGTGGATGCTTTGTGTTGGTTGATACACAATGGAATCCATTTCCAGCATGAAACTGTCAAAGCCATAGCATAACTGTGCAAACTCTCCATGCTTTTTTTTTTTTTACCACACTTTATGATTTCTGAAATTCAGCCTTTTTAAAAACCAGAATTACAAAGTTTAGTTTTAAACACCATGCCACTGCGGTTTGAAGTTTAGTGGCATTAGAATTGCAGGGAAAAGAGGTTTTCATTATGAAATTAAATCTACTTTCTTCCACACGGAAATTAGACTTGCTGCTGGTTTGTGGGCTAACATTTAAGTAGTAAAAATGATCTAAAGTGTAGTCTTTAATTTGACAAATATGTAGATCTTTTGAATAAAACCCTACGAGATAGCACTTGAAGTAGGATTAACTTCAAGTTTCTTCGTGGACGTGAGACAAGGAATTCATTAAAATAGAGATTTCAAGCGCCTTGCTTGACAAATGAGAGTAAAATCGGAGTGGCAGCCCGGAGCCTAAGCTCTCATGGATACATGAATGGATCTGTCTGTAAAGTTCAGGGATTTATCGGAAGGCACAGTACAGGAAAGCCAATTTCCTTCTCTGATGTTGGAAGGCAAGGAAAGAAAGGAAGGGAAGGAGCGGGGATAGGAAAGGAAAAGCAATGCGTCTGTCTCCTTTCCCACGTGACTCTGTTCACAATCAAGCATTTGATTCTGTTACTGTGGCTTGCTGACTTGAGGTTACTTTCAAAATCCTTTTATTATCTTCCTACCATGGACACAGGAGAATGGGCAATGAGACAAACAAGAGAATATGGTTTCCTGCCTTCCTGGGCTTTCTGTAGATTGGGAGACTGATAGGCCTCTAAATACTAATTATATCTTCTACTGTTCCCCATATTTCAAGGTACAACATGTCTTGCAGTGAACATAGAAATGGCTAAAAACTGTTTTGCAAAAAAAACAAAGTAAGGGTGTGGGGAGCAAAAGCAAATAGTGCATGAGAATGGATCCAAAAATAGGAGCAGGTGACGGTGTCCTCTCTTCTTGGTGTCACCCCAAAGGAAGTTGGAAACGCCAAGCATTAAAGGCTCACCAAGTCTACCCCAGGAGAGAATTTCCGTAGAATGAGATGAAGTACACGCTTGTAAAATCACCAACCCTTTCTCCAAGAACTCTAGGAAGCCATGGCAGTGAGGGAGAGGAGGACTTCTTTTGTAATTCGCGTTTTCAAAAGAAAAATGGCAAATCTGTTTATGGCAAATTAGTTATTTCTGCCAATCTTTCGCATTTGTGATCTAAACCTACTAAAACTTGACTTTTTTTTCCTAAGCTTGGTGTACATAGTCAACATTTACACTTAATTCAACTTCAAACACAATTACCCAAGCTCTGAAATCTGGTATTTTATCAAATTACTCTTAATTTTTCTCAGTATGACTTTTTTTTTTTCACTGCCCAGTGTTTTGGAGTGGAAGATGTCTGTTCCACTCTTTGAAGGCTGATCTTTGTCTCTGGTAGGTACTTGCATATGTGTGTGTATATTCCCTTTTAGAAGAAATGAACAGGCATTCCCCATCGTATGTTTACAAAACGTTTAGTAATTTATATGCTAAAAATATCAAAGATCTTTTGTATACCTGAGAACCTGAGAATTTCTGCTGATGACAAATGAGAGATTTTAGATATTTAACTATTCCAAGTGATTCTGAAGCACTTATCTCTTGGGAGAAAAAAGAACTTTATAGAGTCGTATGAATCCAGATGTCCTTTCAGATTGTGAAACAGCTCAAGCTGTTATGTAAACGTTCGGGTTGTGGTAGAAACCATAATATATTTTTCCAAAAGGCATTGCTTCTTCCATTTTAAACTTATGTGCTCTTTGAGGGAAACTTAGACCATGTGTTTGTGATTCATTTACACTTAACTCATCAAAATAATGTTTGCTAAGAGCTGTTGGGTATCCAACCAGTTTCTTAATCTATGTGGATTTTTCTTGAAGTTTTTTTCTTTTTTTTTTTTTGTCTTCTTAGAACTAAGATGTTGAATTGGATCAAACCACTCAAGTTTTTTGTTCTCTGTTTTTGTTTTTTGTTTTTTTAAATTTCCTCAAACTTGAGAACCGAAAAGATATGGTGAAATCAAAGCAGAAAGATACCTGCTATCTCTTACTGAACAATGACTCTCCTAAGACTACGATTATAAAAGAAATCCTTAGCTACTAAGAAGTGAGCTTTCTAGTGTTTCCAAAGCAAGTAGGTTACTACAGAATGGCTAAAATTTGATGTTATGCATGGCAGTTATTACAAATGTAGTGGTGGGGGGGCTGTGCCTGGGTGGCTCAGTCAGTTGAGGTTCCAACTGTTGATATTGGCTCAGGTGGTGATCTCATGGTCATGGGATCGAGCCCTGCATCAGGCTCTGTGCTAACAGCCTAGGGCCTGCTTGGGATTCTGTCTCACTCTCTCCCTCCCTCTCTCTCTCTCTCTTTCTCTCTTTCTCTCTCTCTGCCCTTCCTTGCTCTATTTCTCAAAGTAAATAAATAAACATTTTTTAAAAATGTAGTGGCAAGGTGTGGCCATTTAGAAGTAATATTTCCCTTGGTTTATACAAATATGTTTAAAAAATGACATAGCAGAGTAATATTTCCCTTGCTTTACACAAATATGTTTAAAAAATGACATAGCAGAGTATGTAAAAGAAATATGTTAGCATGGTGGCTATAGTTGATCATATTGTATTGTACACTTGAAACTTGATAAGAGAGTAGATCTGAATTATTCTCACCAAAGGAAGGGAACTCTATGAAAAGACGAGATGTTAACTAATCTTACCATGGTAATCATTTCACAATATATATGTATAATCAAATCATTCTGTTGTATATCTTAAGCATTCACAATGTTTTATGTCAGTCAATCATATCTCAATAAAGCTATGAAGACAACACAAAAAGCCACCAAGAAATAGGCCATTTATTGGGGCACCTGGGTGGCTCATCAGTTAAGTATCCGACTCTTTGATTTTGGCTCAGGTCATGATCTCACAATCGAGAGAGCTCAAGCCCCAAGTCGGGCTCTGCACTGAGCATAGAGCGTTCTTGGGATTCTCTCTCTCCCTTTCTCTCTGCTCACCGCCCCCCTCCCCAACACCCACCACTCACACCTGCAGGCTCCTGCTGTCTCTAAATAAGTAAATAAACTTAAAGAAACAAGCCGTGTTTAAAAGGAGGTTTGATAAGGCAATATGAACATTACAGCTGTGCTCAGAGTACACAGAACTCAAAGGACACCTGCCACAGTGTTGTCCAGGAGCATTCTCTAGGGAAAACCAGTGCTTTTAAAATACTGGAATCAGGGACACCTGGGTGGCTCAATCGCTTAAGCGTCTGACTTCAGCTCAGGTCATGATCTCAGGGTTTATAGGTTCAAGCCCTACATCGGGCTCTCTGCTGTCAGCTCAGAGCCCGATTCAGAGTCTCTGTTCCCCTCTCTCTCTACCCCTCCCCCACTTATATTCTCTCTCTCTCTCTCTCTCTCTCTCTCTCTATCTCTCTCTCTCCCAAAAATAAACATTAAAGTATTTTTAATAAAATAAAATAAAATAAAATAAAATAAAATAAAATACTGGACCCAGAGGGGAAAAAGATACATAGTTTTTTAGTTCATAGCTGATGTTTCCTCCGAGATTTTTATAAGGTTGGAAAATTATAGATAGGCAGATGAATTTTGTCTTTTCTGAAGGGATGAGAACTTTTGTGAGTCCAAAATTCACACTTTTACAGGAGTTACCCAAAAGGAATGAGGGGAAAGTGTTATCAAGAAAGACTAAGCGCAGATACCTGCCCCAAGGTCAGATGGGTAGGCAGGGATTGATTTGGTTTGTGCGGTCCCGTTTAGGCTGTCATAGGAGTTCAGATTTGGTCACAACTGTCACGGGAAGCAGCTTGTGGGTTGTAGGCAGGGGAGGGACATAATTTGATTCGTGCTTCCTAGACCACTGGGCTGCTCGATGGAGAACGGGTCACAGAAAGGCAGTTAAGACCAGGGAAAGCCTGGAGTAGTGCAGGGAAGAGATGATGGTGATTTAGCCCATGGTTCTCGTGGCTCAGCTAGAGAAAACTCAGTAGACTCCTATTGTATTTTGAAGATGGAATCCATAGGACTTGCTGACGGTCTCATTGTGGGGACCCAGTGATGCCTCTTTCGTGGATCACATATTGGAGAATATCACATACTAGTTATAGGGGTCGTTTGTTTCGGTTTTGGCAAATTGCTCTGTGGCTTACTAAGATGCCTGTTAGAGACCCACGTATAAATGTCAAAGTGTAGATACGGATAGTGTGTACTTGGTATTCTCAGTAGGCATGATTGCTGTGGAAAAGATCCTTAGATAAAAGTATTCCTGTACTCTCTACATGGGCTCTTCAGATCATTCGAATGAAAACCAGGGCAGTCCAAGCAGACGTGCCTAATCCTATCAGAACACGTCTTTAATACACATCTACTTAAGGATCTTCCTAAACCTAGGAGGAAGAATAAATAGAATCACCCACCTGCTGTTTATTGTTTGTGGAGTATCGTTAATGATTTTATGCTCCCGTTCGCTGTTTGCTGTTTGCACGTAATTCATTCTGAAATACGATACTCGGTGCTTTGTTTTGAGTCCTAGGGTTCTGTAGCTCATACTGAAGGGAAGTATGTCTTAAACACTGCCACACAGCAAATGGACTTATGAAACTGTGTTTGTTTCTGTGAAAAAGTATATATATATATATACACACCTATCTATGTACGTATATATATAAAAAACATGAATTTTATGTGTATCTCTTATATACATATAAATATACCCACATTTATGTGCAGAGATATATCCATGGCATCATAGGTGTTTCTGACCCCACTAACCCAACGATCTCTGGGTCCTCTTGTATATTTTCAGTCAACCAGGGCTTTCTAGCATTTTCCTAAGTATATTTTGCAGTCAGTGTTGTTTATTTTGCTGTAGCCTCTCCTTCCAATTATTTGTGTTCTGGCTAATACACAAATATTAGTTATTTGTTCTGGCTAATACACAAAATCTGGCTAATAGTTTTGATTCCGAAAACTTGATAAAAGTGATAGCACTGGACCTACCCCAAATAGATTAGCATTATAGTTGTTAAAATGCGGGTTCCCTGGTAACTTGAAATGCCTTCAAAAAATGGCCAGTGATGCAGCAGAAAAGATCATCTGGCGACGTGTGGCTGGGCAAAAGGCATCCTTGTAAGGATCACACTCTAATGACACCACATAGGGCTGGATGAGTTAGTGACACCATTTCCAGAAACCTATGCCTCATGCAAAATGGGGTTTTTATGTGTAGGTGGATTATGCAAATCTTCTCTCTTTTTTTTGAAGGTGTTTTTAATGTTTATTTTTGAGAGAGAGAGAGGGAGAGAAACAGAGCGTGAGCAGGGGAGGGACAGAGAGAGAGGGAGACGCAGGATCTGAAGCAGGCTCCAGGCTCTGTGCTGACAGCTCAGACGCGGGGCTTGAAGCCATGAACCATGAGATCATGACCTGAGCCAAAGCTGGATGCTTAACCAACTGAGCCACCCAGGCACCCCTATTTGTATGCAAATCTTCTGAACTGAGTGAGCACCAAAGGAACCCCAAATAAGCAGACCAGGTAAGCATCCCTCTCATAGAATAGGTCTGAAAAAATTGTATCAGATGGTATCATCTACCTCATGATAAACAAATTCATGCAGGGTAATATGTTGAAACAGAGGCACTCAACATAATTTTTTCCCATCAGGATATGCATGAGGAATGATACTGTTGTAACTTTCTGATGAGGAACCTCCAACGTCCCAGCTGAACTCTCCCACATTTTTTTTTTAACCTGAGGAAAAATGTTATGCATATAAGAATACAAGTAGGTGATAGTAAAAATACACAGATACTCTTATAATTGTTCTGGTTTGTATTGAAACATATGTCATTCACAAATGTTGATTCTTTGTTATTAATACGGTATTGCTTTGAACACAACTCAGAGCTAATGTCTGTATTGACAGAGTAGTTGTGAGGCTAAGTACAGCAAATTGAAACACTTTAACAATCCCTGTGTGACGTCCCTACCCAGAATCAAGCCAACTCTTCGACTGTGAACATTCCACAATCCACACTCAGGTTGCAGCTTTTTTACATGACAAAATTCGACAGCTTTTCCTTCAAGGCCTTTTGTATCCCATACTCACAGTCTTTCCAATTTCCAAGATTATATTTTTGGAGATAACTTAAGTTTTCTTCTAGGACATTTATGATTTAATTTTTTTGTTGTATTTGAAATCTCCGCTCTTATTGAACTGTGGAGAAATCCTATCATAACTAGTTACTTTGCTTTTTATTGCATATTAAACCTGGAAGCAAAGGTTCAAAGACTTTAGGGATATTAGTCAGGTTTAAAAAAATTTTTTTAATCTTTATTTTTGAGAGAGAGGGAGAGAGAGAGAGAGAGAGAGAGAGAGAGAGAGAGAGAAAATGAGTGGGGGAGGGGCAGAGAGAGAGGGAGACACAGAATCCGAAGCAGTCTCCAAGCTCCCAGCTTACGGCACAGAGCCCAATGTGGGGCTCAAACTCACGGACAACAAGATCATGACCTGAGCTGAAGTCGGACGCTTAACCGACTGAGCCACCCAGGCGTTCCTAATCAGGTTTTAGAGTAAAAATATGCTATAGAGACCATCTAGTATAAAGTCCTCATTTTCAAGATGGGGGAATGGAAATGAACAGAGAGAGTGCCAGAGTATAAACTGTCTTACTGAAGGCCACACTACACCAGGAGGAACACCTCTCTATGCTCATGAAGTCACTCCCTTATTGCATCCATTGTTCTGCTTTGCCATCACTTAATGAGCAGATCTTGACCTGGGCATCACATGATTTGAGTTGGTGGCATTTATTGATTGTCTTGTTTCATTGGAGAAGATAAAATGCATTTCAGGGTTTTAGAGCCCTTTGAGGGAAATGAGAACCCAGTACAACCCAGCTGTTAGATTATACATATTTTACTTCCTGTCCAGGTTCAGATACTGTCACTGGTCATTATGAAGTCTAGGGGTTGGTTATAAAAATATGCCTGAACGCGAAGTCAATCTGTTTCCTCCCTAGACTTTATTTAGCTCTTCTAAGAAGGTCGAGAAGGGGAGGATAAAAGGATGAGAGCTCCCATCCATTGCCTTCAGCAACACCACAACATCCTAAAGGAGCAGTAGGTTTCCAGCATCATTCCATCATCTCACTGAATTACAGAGTCAGCAAAAGAATGCTTTCAGAGGGAATTGGGATTTAATAAAATGTAAAATGTAGAATTCAGTTTGCTATGACACATTCTCTCGTTTCATTTTGTCCTAATGCATATAGATAGGTGTAACTATTGATGGCCAGGTCTAGCTTAGAGAAGCCCCTGAGAAGACCCGATTGGTTCTTTGGAGAGTGTGCTTCCTTCATGGAGACTAAAGATTCATGCAGCCATCACTCTGAAATATTTTCCTTGTTAAGAATTAACTTAACAGCAATTCTTGTTTTAAAGGAACCATATTGTGCCCTGCCCCTCCTCCGTAGGCACACCTTTGTCACTCCAAAGTAGCATCTCAGGCTGTTTAAAAAAAAAATGACAATGGGTATAAATAGTAATCTAATTATAGTTAGAAGAGATTTACAGCTCTAATTACAACTGCCGTTAAATTTCAAAGGGACTGACATAAGCAATCAACACATCCCATACAAGAATCCATCTTGCTATTATAAAAGCTACCTGCCGATTGTTTGTCAGTTGGATGACGTGCAACACTGCACACATTATCTCCAGAATTAGTGACACCGACAGTTTTGCCACGTTCAATGTGTGTCGGCAGTATAATGCAAAGGCATTGAGCCTAGAAGTTACTCAATTACGGACGCCGCGTGCCAATATGTGCATATTTCATCAAGTGTGTCATCGTCTTTTCCTCCCAATGGTGTCTTAAAAATTATTATTTAGCTCAATTACATATCCGGAACTTCTCTATGGTAAAAGTGACCACTCTGAGATATCTATCTATATCTATCTATCTATCTATCTATCTATCTATCTATCTTTCTATCTATAAAATTAATATATATATTATTATTTTTTTAAACTTTTTTTTTTTTGAGACAGAGAGAGACAGAGCATGAACGGGGGAGGGGCAGAGAGAGAGGGAGACACAGAATCGGAAGCAGGCTCCAGGCTCTGAGCCATCAGCCCAGAGCCCGACGCGGGGCTCGAACTCACGGACCGCGAGATCGTGATCTGAGCTGAAGTCGGCCGCTTAACCGACTGAGCCACCCAGGCGCCCCAATTAATACATATATTAAATGACAATTGCAGGGCATTTGCTATGTGTCAGGGTAGAAATTTTATAATGGGCTCATTTGAGACTCAGAACAATCCCTTAACTCATTTACTATTGTATCTATTAGTTTTCATTGTTCCTGTTATGGAATGAATGTTATAGGTTTGGGGGGGATGGAGCAGATGTGTGCTCTTTTTTAAAAAACTTGCTGATAATTTGTGCAGGCTGAGGTAAAATGGTGAGACCCTATCTCAGCCCCTACCTTCATCAACCTGCCAGAGCTGGGTGCACTGACCTCCACATTTGAGGCCTCAGCCTTCCTCTGGATTCCTGAACCATCTGGAGCAGGCATATTTAATTCATTCCAGACAAGTTATCTAATGGGACTTCACATTAATCATGTTCTGCGATCTGGAATCTGGGTGTCCCAATGCAAACCATCATGCATCAAGTAAGTTTCTCTAAGCCAGTGTTCCCCACTGCCCAGGCCTGACTGCTTGGTCTGACTCCTTCTGCCCTGGAGACCCTTGCTGGGGACCAGAACTGTGCTAGTAACATGCAACCCATGGGGGAGGTCTTGCTGTCTTATGTTCAGACCCAATTAGGATAACTTCATTCTAACGTGTTCACTTACATTCTACTCTTCTACAGGTATGTTACCAATACATTCTTCCAACTCCTTAGAACTTGCTATTTTCTGGTCTGGAAATCCTGTTCTGATGATTAATGAAATCACACTTTGTATCAGGATTGACATGCAGGTAGTACAAAATAGTAAGACGTTTCCTACCTGTAGGTCAAGAGCTGTTGATCACAGGACCTTCCCCCATCCCCCCCAACCAAGTGTTCCTCCCTTCCCTTAGCTGGCACAACCCCTCCCCCGGGACCCCCGAGCACGCATATCATTTGGCAACAGAAGGGGAGTCCCCTGGCGCATCAGGAGACGTGTGGGATTCTACTCCCGACGTAACTGGTTTCCATTTGGCTTGGTCGGTGGTCTTACCTATAGTGGTGTATCTGTTAATGTTTTGAGTATCACTCCTGACTTCTACCTTGATATTTTGTCTCTGGTTTAGACAGATTAGCAGCCCTCTCTTTCAGGCTATAGGGAAGGTTTTCTGCCAGAAAAGTTTAATCCTCATAAGTGACGGATTGTGATTTTCATTTTTTAAGGACATGGTGTGTGTGTGTGTGTGTGTGTGTGTGTTACCATCAGGCAGCTATGGACAGCATCACTTTTTAGTCCATATAAAAAGAATAAAGATGCACTAACCTGGCAAAATGAAGGCGTTTTAGAGCGGACTTTTGGCAATGATAGTGCAGTTTAACTAGATTGTGGGTCAAGGCAGTTGGTCACATCTCTGATTCAGTGACATTTGAAAGACATAATTACAGGAAGATAGCACATTCTTGCCGACATGAATAGTGTGTTTTTTTTTTCTCGAGATAACTGATCCCAAAGGATGGCAGGAATTATTTTCTTATGTATTCCGCTGGCATTTGTTTTGTCAGAATGTAACAAATTATACATAAATCCCGTTTTATAAATGGTATGCTGTGCTTTAAATACAGCCCAATATGTCATTCTGTCACAGATTAGCAATAGCAACCTGTTTTGTTGATTGATTCATTATTCTCAGTGCCCAATTGAAAAAAATTATTACCGAATTTATGATGAAATTTTCCTTTAAAATGAATTATTTAAGTAGTTTATGTTGAAATAATAATAAAGGCGTTTTTATTTTTTCCATGTTAAAACTGTTACCGAGCCACTGACGTGTCTTCCCATCACCCTGAGAATTCCCTATTGCATTAATGATGTATCAGGTGGCTACGTAAATGATGCTTGGTTACAATTAATAATTCATGTGGAATTCGTACGAAGCACCAGTTACTTCTTGAAAGTACCTGGCATCTTTCAGGACACTTGGCAACATAATTTTACATCACCTCAGACTTTCTTTCTTTCTTTCTTTCTTTCTTTCTTTCTTTCTTTCTTTCTTTCTTTCATCCTTCCTTCCTTCCTTCCTTCCTTCCTTTTTCAAATTTTATTCCTATTTCTCTTTATTTTTAAATGTCTAAATGCCCTCACTAAATCAAGAACACTCCGCTTGCACAAACCCAGCCCTCGAACGTACCGTGTAGAAGTCTAAACTCAAAGATTACATCTCAATGGCACCATTGAATCAGAGGCAGAGCGAAGCCTACATCATCACTGAATATTTGACCTTTGTCTTTTTGGCAGCAAATAACGTGGTTGTCTGGTTTCAAATAGTAAGTCCTTGCTGAAGTTTTGTCTAGCCAATTCCTTTAGGAATCCACAGTTTTAATCCTCTGGCCTGCAAATTTAGCACGTTCGCCGTATGTATAGTTTCATGGTCAAGATGTTTATCTCTACCCCTTCTGAAGTCTAGGCTAATTACCATGAATTACAAAAAAATCTGAGCTTTCCTGTTTGGAAAATTTTGACCTCCTCATCGTCTCATTGATCACAGGAATCTTTCCTTCTACCTCGGGCTGAGCAACACCAACTCTGGAATTCTTGTGTTACTTTCTGTTCTAAGAGGCCGGATAAGGACGAAAATTTGATCTGTCTGGGTAACAAGGCGTGACGTTCCCTTTTATCTTCTTATGGATGAGGCAGTGATCCTCTGATGGTTTGGTAAATCCCAGTATGGATCCGGTGAGTCCCCATTTCACCGATTCAGCTTCAGCTCTGAAACCGAAGAAGGAAATCTCTAAAACAGATGACCTTGAAAGGACTCCCCCCGCCCCCACCCCCCCTGCCAAATCTTACTTGCTCTGTTAATTTTCTAGAGGAGCTTACTTTCATATCTCTTCCCCTCCAAAGAGAGAGTTGGAAGACAAATCCGTTATGATCCTAATTAGCCCTTTAAGTGAATCCTACTTTTAGCCTGAATAAACCGTGAAATTTAAGATTTAGACAGAAAGTGAGGTCACTTAGACTGTTGAACTTACACTAACGATGACAACAGATTCTTGTTGTGAAATCTTTTTTTTTTTCAATATATGAAGTTTATTGTCAAATTGGTTTCCATACAACACCCAGTGCTCATCCCAAAAGGTGCCCTCCTCAATACCCATCACCCACCCTCCCCGCCCTCCCACCCCCCATCAACCCTCAGTTTGTTCTCAGTTTTTAAGAGTCTCTTATGCTTTGGCTGTCTTCCACTCTAACCCTTTTTTTTTCCTTCCCCTCCCCCATGGGTTTCTGTTAAGTTTCTCAGGATCCACATAAGAGTTCTTGTTGTGAAATCTTATAAACCGTGAGTGGGAAGGAATAAATGTCTCACAAATGCTCTGAAGAAAGTACTAAACCTAAGTCAGTAGAATTCACTGGAGCATGTTTGGTGCTCAATAAAAAGGTTGAAGCACAGGACAATGACCTGAAAAGAAGTAACCTGAGAATCCCAAGTCCAGCTGAGCACCCTGCTGTTCTAAAGAGCCCCAGCTGAGTTGAAAATAAAATTGAATCAGTATTCGAGCCAAATTGTATACCTTTTTTAGATATTTCTAAAATTTCAGGGCCTTATGTTAAAAGTCTAGATATGGATTGTCTTGCACTTTAATAGTGTTTTAAAAATGTCTTTCTGACAAAGACAGAAAGTCCTTCATAAAAGTCCAATGCATGAAAAATCTCACACTGGAGGCAGTCGATATATTCTTGGACTAAATCTACATGACTCATTTTAAGTGAAAAAGACCTGGACAGTTGAAAAATGCCATGTTTTCAAAGAAGTAGAAGTCGATTTTTGTCCCGTTTAGGACAAAAATTAATTCTGTAAGTGCGCCTGAGATGTAAAATTTTTAAAAGCTTTAAAATTGTTAACAGCTTTGCCGTTTCGAGAAATCTTATTTTTTCCATGGCTAGTGTGAGTTGAGAAAAAAATCAGGTCGTAAAAAGAAATTTACCCTCGCGTCATTTCCACTACTCAAACCTGATTTTATAGAACATTATTTACCTTTTTGTCCCTGCTGGTGCCGTTCTGAATGATTTCACAAAGGTTCACGTGGATACACACTCACGCCCACACCCACACACATACATATTTTAGGTCCAGTTTCTTAGCCGAAAAATAAGAATAAAAAAAGAAAAGACAGGATTTGCAGGAGATTGATAGAGGAGTGTTCTCGAAAACACCAATCGTGGGGTAATTAAGGAAGCGGCATTGGGCAGGGAAAGAAGTGGAGTTGTGACACAATCACAACAGAAACTCCGCTGATCCCTTAGGAAGCTCTGAGGCTTGGCCTTGACTTCAGATGTGTTCTGAACTGAGGCAAGAGACCTCACCGGTCTACCCTACCTCCCACCAGTCACTGGCCACAGGCTGTCCTCGGGTTGGATAAGGAAGCTGTCTTTGAGAGCAGTTGAGACATCAGCTGTGAACCACTAGGACTCAACACTCTGGCAGCTTCTGTCATCAAAGGGCAAGGGGGTGCCATCTCCACGCGCTCTCTTTGTATAATAGTTTTATTCCACCTGCAAAGAGCTCCTTCAGTCTTCTGCTTGGCTTCTTTTACTTAAGAAACGTGTAAGAGGAAGACCAGGTGGGGGAAACAGCAGTTCCCACCGCTGCACACGGCAGGGCCTTGCACTGGCACAGCACCCCGAGGGTGCGACATTGTGATCTTCCTATCGTGACTTGCCATAAACTCCATAGAGGGGCTTCCCTTGCAGATACTTCTGACCGCGTAGGGTGATCAGGATATAAAACCAAATGTCACGGCTGCGTGCACTTCAGGCTGGTCCTCCTGAAGAGTCCCTTTCTTTTCTTTTCTTTTTTTTAAAAAAAATATTTAATGTTTATTTATTTTTGAAAGAGAGACAGAGTGCAAACAGGGGAGGCGCAGAGAGAGAGGGAGACACAGAATCTGAAGCAGGCTCCAGGCTCAGAGCTGTCAGCACAGAGCCCCACACGGGGCTCGAACTCATAAACCATGAGATCATGACCTGAGCCGAAGTTGGACACTTAAGTGACCGAGCCACCCAGGGGTCCCTGAAGAGTCCCTTTCTGACAGTCACAGCTGGCAACCTTCACAATCCTCAGTGAGTTGGAGCAGTGTTCCCAACTGTGGAATCGGATTCTTCCAGAATCTAAAGAGATCTACTGGGTGGGATGCTTTCTTCTTCACAGTGGGAGCTTCAAGGTACAAGAATGTATCCTTCACTTTGGCTTACTCCAGATGACTGGGTCTCTAAAACCTTCACTGAAACAGCAGGGCCTAAAATTTTCTTCTAGTGTCTGAGCACTCTGTTTTTCATTTGGAAGAAAAAAAAGCAATTTTCTAAATCATACTCCAGGAAGTAGCCTTGGATGTAATTGGAATCTTGTTATCTTCTGAAAAGGGCAAATGGATGGTAACGTAAGATAGTACGAATGGCAAGGCATAAGAAGAAATTTTGAGGGGAGGGATTGTTATGAGCCAGTGGTTCCATAAACAACCAGATTATTTTCTGAGCTTTATTATGACTTTGATCTTTTGAGAATATGATCAGTCTATCCGTAATTATTTTGATCCTCTTAGTTTCTGTGAACCTTTGTTGCATTATCTTCTCCCTCACCTACATATCCCTTTAAACAACATTCACTTATTTAACAAATACTTATTAAAGCCCAGTTTGTGCCAGGCTTTGCTCTAAGTTCTGGGAAAACAGCAGTGAACCAATAGGCAAAATTCTCACCCTCATGGAGCTCATGTCGTAAAAAAGATAAACAAAAACGTCAAACAATTATCTATCCATTTATATCCATCCATCCATCCATCCATCCATCCATCCATCCATCCATCCGTCCATCTGTCCATCTGTCTGTCTGTCATTTTTTTTTTAATTTTTAATGTTTATTTTTGGGAGAGAGACAGAGTGTGAGAAAGGGAGGAGCTGAGAGAGAGGGAGACACAGAATCTGAAGCAGGCTCCAGGCTCTGAGCTGTCAGCACAGAGCCCAACGTGGGGCTCAAACTCATAAACTGTGAGATCATGACCTGAAGATGATGAGCTGAAGTCGGACGCTTAACAGACTGAGCCACCCAGGCACCCCCCTCTGTCATTTCTAAAAGCAGTTTGCACCTGAAAAACAGTGAGAAAATAAACCATGTATGTTTCTGGAAGAAGAGTGTTCCAGTCAGAGGGAACAGCAACCACAAAGGTCTTGATGCAGAAATACATTTGTCATGTTTTAGGAACAGCAAGGATGCCATGTGACCAAAATGGATAGAGCAAGGAAGAGACAGTTGGGAGATGAAGTCAGATTAGCAGCGAGGGATCAAATCTTGTAAGACCTTGATGACCCCTGCAATGACTTTGGCTATATTTGGACTCAAATAGAAAGCCATTGGAGGGTTCTCGGCAAAGGAGTAACTTGTTCTGATTTCCATTTGAAAGTAAGCCCCATGGCTTCTGTGTCAGCAGCAAGCAGCAATTATCGAGGCAGAGATGTAGGTTGGAAGCTATCAACCTACTGTGGTGAGGATATGTGGATGATGTCTCAAGCTAGTATGTTACAGCTACTGGGGAGTAGGATTCTGGGTTTACTTTGATTTTGGGTATGTTGAATTTTCTAACTGTATACGAGATGTGAGAGAACGAAACATCTAAGATAATCTTCATAATTCTGGGCTGAGTTAGTGGAAGTCCAGATGCAACAAATGGGGAAGAACGTAGTTTTCAGGATTAACGTACTGAAGGCCTTGGGGAATCAAAGCATGTTGTAGTTGGGATCTCACCAAAAGATGTGAGATGGTGGTCAGAAAGTAGAAGGCACAAAATCCAGGTTATGGGTTGTTTAGAATTTCAGTGGATTCTTAAGAATAAGATTTTACATATGGGAATGGTTTGAAGGGTTGGGTTTTGGGTAGGGTAAAAGGATGACATTCAGGAGAGTGGCAGGGACAGTAGGGGGTTTTGCTGGTGAAGTGTCCCTGGTTCCAGAGGGCACAATGGAAAATTTTCAATGTTTAGGAAGGAGCAGGAGATGGAGTCAGAAGATGTAGGTAAAAAGCCGTAAAGCAGTGAGCATTGGGTGATGAGGAATGTTCTGGAAGTTCTGGGCCAGCGTATGACTGATATAAATAGGGATTAAGATCCTGAGAGTCCCGAGGCAGATGGCAGTGTGAAACTGGGCGCGTTTGAGGGAAGGAAGAGTAAGATTTTGGCAGGGGCCTGTAGAGACCTGGAAGACATTCTTTTTAATGTTTTTGTTTATTTATTTTGGTACGGAGAGAGAGAGAGAGAGAGAATGGGGATGGGCGGGGGGGTGTGAGAGAATCCCAAGCAGGCTCCATGCTGTCGGCGGAGAGCCCGATGCAAGGCTCAGTCTCATGAACCGTGAGATCCTGACCTAAGCTGAAATCAAGAGTTGGGAGGCTTAGCCCACTGAGCCACCCAGGCGCCCCTGGTGGACTTTTTAGTGAGAGATTGTGACCAGTGGAAGATGAACATACGTTTGATTGGTCTGCTATAGCATCTTTCTATACATCTGTCTTTTCTTTATGTATATCGAAAGGCAATAGAAGCGATAATAACAATAGTGTATGCACAGAGTGATGAAGCTCTAAACCATTTCTCTCTGTCCTCGTAAAATCTGCATGTCATTACCGGGTTCATCTTTTCTACAACTCTGATATTAACCTGTCATCTCTTACTTACAATCTTCATCGATATCTTACTTTTTACCTTTATAATATTGCTAGTTCCCTCACTTGGTATTTCAGACTTTCTCTAGAATGTCTCATAGCCACTTTTTATTTCTCATTCTTTTGGTTTATTCATTTATTTCTCATTCTTTTGGTTTATGCATTTACTTGGTGTAGACACTGGGGATACAAGTGGTGAACATGCACTGCCCCCACCCTGTGAATAGTCTTTCTGTTGCCTTGGTTTTCTATTCCACACTGCCCTTGACACCAGTATTCCTGACCCCGCCCCCCCCCCAAATCACCCACAGATTAAATGTCACACACACCCAAGATTGGTCACTTGCTGAAGGTGTTTTCCTGCAAGGAGGCCTCTCCCCTTGCTCTGTATTTCCTACAATTAATTATGCTCCAGTGGCCAGCTCAATTTCAGCCTCCTTTTCCAAAGAATATTCCAATCACAGGGATATCTGCCTTTCTGATCATATATTGTTTTCATTCCCAGAACAAAGCCTAACACCAAGTATTTGCTCACTGAATATTTAACGTTGAACGAATAGTGCCCGTTGATGCGTTAATGGTACAGTCTAGAAAAACCAAGTTAGAGTAGCTAACACTAGTGCGTCTGTCCATTCCTTCATTCTTTCATTCAAATCTCACCTGTTTGGAAGCTACTATGTGCCAGATATTGTCTGTGACACACGGGTTCTTTCAGGGCAAGATGTCTTTGGAGTCTTCTACCTGACAAACATCTTTTTGAAAGTCTGTTAAAATTCATTTTTAATGAAAAGAAAACTGGACGTGTTCCTCAAAGTAACACTATTAAGGCAGGTTTAACGTTTACACAGCAGCGGGTTTCCATTTGGAAATGGATTTATTTTAAAATGCCCTGCATTCATTACCTGTCACTGCTCTCATAAATGACCACAAGTTTAGCGGGTGAAAACAACACAAATTTATTATCTTATATTCCTATAGTCCAGAAATCTGAAATGAGGCTCCATGGGTTCAAATCCAGGTGTTGGCAGCCCTTTCTGGAGGCTCTACAAGACAACACACTTTCTTGCTTTTCTGGCTTCTAGAGGCTGCCCACTCTCCTTGGCTTGTGACCCCCTTTCCACATTCATATTTAAGGAGCTTGTGATGGCATTGGGCCCACCTGGTTAATCCAGGATAATTTTCCCATTGCAAGATGACCTGGTTGGCAGCTTGCATTCCGCTGCAAGATCGCTTCCTCTTTGTCTTGGGACCTACCATAGCCACAGGTTTCAGAGTTGAGAACGTGGAATCGTTGAGAGCCATTCTTGTGCCTACCACGTGCCCTTATGGAAATAAATCATCAGATATCATCATCTTTGAGGTGTCCATCTTTGAGACATCATGCTACTCATCAGTCAGCCTTGATGCCTCTGCATTTAGAGGTGGGGGTGCAGGTCACAAAATCACCCATCGGACAGCAGGTACCGTGATCACTGAGGATTGGCCATCATTTGGATGTGAAATACTCAGGATCGAACCTTGCAGGCCTTGTGTAGGGAGGCATACGGTACTATCTTAAAAGTTATGGCATTTGCCCAGATACAAGAATCAATAGAATTAAGCAGAAAGGATGCTTGAGGGAATTATATTAAAAGCAATAGATAATAAGCATGGCAGCAAGACAGGTTGTGTTTTAGGGTGCCTGGGTGGCTCAGTCGGTTAAGCCGCCGACTTCGGCTCAGGTCATGATCTCGTGGTCCGTGAGTTTGAGCCCCACGTTGGGCTCTGTGCTGACAGCTCGGAGCCTGGAGCCTGTTTCAGATTCTGTGTCTCCCTCTCTCTGACCCTCCCCCGTTCATGCTCTGTCTCTCTCTGTCTCAAAAATAAATAAACGTTAAAAAAAAAATTAAAAAAAAATTAAAGACAGGTTGTGTTTTGGTTTGCTGACTGGGTATAATTCATTCTCTCTTGTAAATGATGGCAATTCTGTGCAGATGGATAGAGCTAGGTAGGTATTTGAAATTAGGAATGCTACTATCTTACAAAGGACAACAGAATCATGAGTTTGTAATTTGCCTCATCCGCCCAAACTGTAATGCATCCTGTACAAGTTTCAGAATGGCCTTAAGCCCCGTGTCCCCAAGGAGAAAAGTTTTAAACGAAAGGAAAAGAGCATGCACTGAAAGACTGAAATAGAGGAAACACCCAGGTCAGGAAGACTAGCTCCATTGGAGAGATAGTACGAGGCAGGCAACTGTCGGTATTTTTTTAATTAAATAAAATTACTCTCCAGAGAAAAGGTAGTTACAGGGTTCTTCTAGTAAAACAGAAATTGAATGTCTTGCATGAACATCAAGATGAAAATCTAAGTGTGCTCTATACAGAATTAGCTAAAATCTATTAATAATTAACATATTAATTATTAAAATGAAAATTATGCTTAAAATAATTTGGAAGTTCCGTGGGCATTTTATCTAAGGATGAACAAATCTACACAGTTCTTTCCTAAGATGTGCTTTGGGGAATGGGGAAGATTTTCTCTTATCCATTATTTTTTTTTTCATGCCAGAAAATAGAAAGTTATACACACACATAAAATTTTCACTACGAGTTTATTTCCTTTGGCTGCTTTCCTTACAGACATTTTCCCTCATCGTTTCTTTCCAAAATCCCATTTACGAGACCATTTTTTTTCCAATCCACGTAAAAAAGTTAATTGTACAAAATATCTTTTACTTGTCTTGCTTAAGAGTTTGTTTGTTCTATGTGCATTGAATATCGAGGAAATATGTGTTAAGTATAGAATTCTTTTTCAAACTTGCGCCCGTATTTAAATTGATGGTAAGCTTTTGGGAAACATATCTAAGTATTTCCAAGATTAATGACCATCATTTCACTTTTGAAAGCGTACGTTAATTAGATAATCATGGCATTGTGTGACTGAAATGCAGACTGGAAGTCTGAAAGGGACCCATCTATATCTCAATCTATTGACTTGATGTATTCATTGCTATCAACTTGGACATGCTTTCACCCATTCTCCTTGCCCTGACAGCAGTTCTAGATTTCATAAAATCGATTGTGATCTTCACACATTGTGCTTGTTTCTGACAGTATTTTGAGTTTTAACATCTTCAAGAGCACATTCTCTTCCCCGTGCTATCAAATCTAGTCCTGGGAGGGATGGAGACACCGTGCTCACCACCTGGATTTTATTCTTTAATGACAGGCTCATAAAATTGTAGAGCTCGGGGGAGACTTAGCATTTGTAGCCTTCTGGAAGGCCTCTGAGACTCACTCTTAGTCCTTACTTCTCTCTGCTCTGGAAGAGAAGGAGCTGTGTTAGACATGAATTCCAACCTAACTTTGTCCAGCTTAGCAGGGACTTTCCATCCGAGAAGCCACAGAAAGGTACAGGGGGGCAGTCTGTCCGGAT
Organism: Panthera pardus; assembly: GCF_024362965.1. Classification (NCBI taxonomy): domain Eukaryota; kingdom Metazoa; phylum Chordata; class Mammalia; order Carnivora; family Felidae; genus Panthera; species Panthera pardus. Next base: position 113,256,362 of record NW_026526732.1, on the reverse strand, counting down.
TTCTGATGGTCACATCTGTGCTCTGGCTTAAAGGTACATGTCTCTCTTCTTCCAAGAGAATTCTGCTTCCTCTCCAGTCCCCCATAAAAGGAGGCTCTTTCAATTACTGACACTGTCTCACAGATACATTACAATGCATATTACAGTTAATACACATCGGAAATAGGATGATATTGTTCATGTGATGTTCCAACTTCTGGTCGCATGGTAGGCATCATCACACAGCTCTTTGGCTCCACGCTGCTATCAAGGGTAGATAAAATACGAAAGGAAAAAAGTAAATGGGGTCAAGGCTTAGTGAACGTGATAGTGTCTTCATGGAGCAGAAGTGAACTAGAAGTAAGAGAGTATGAGGAGTTGAGGTGAACAGTCTGCTGGACCAGAAATAGGCAATGGTCCTGGGAACTTGAGCTCATGTGGAGCCTGGAAGTGCTCAGAAGAAGTTCCAGAACTTAGCTCAAAGGTGGGAAGCCAGGACCTAACAGGGGCGCTGGATCTCAAAGAGCACCTTATCCCCACCCTGAATTTAAGCAAAAAGCTGAAATAAACTACCACCAAATGACTGTCATTGGCTATACAAAATGGAGCGGGCGTAGGCGTCCAGCAACTAAAATAGGGCAGCAGTCGATTGGTTACCAGGTGCTGCAGTGTCTTTCATCTCACTGCAGGGAGGGACTGCAACCCACTATTCTAAAACCTGCTTTTGGAATGGGGACCAAGCGATGAGGGCAGGCAGAGATAAATTTAAAAAACAATAGCAGCATCAGCAAACCAGGAATTTGGCAAGAGAAGTGAAACCAAAGGAAGTGTATAAAATAAGACAACCAAACTGGAAGGCTTGATTTATAGGTGAATCCAGTAGGTATGTGAAACTCACAACACCCGCTCCCCATAAAGAATAGAAAATACCACTGAAGTACACATGGGGCATTCGTATATGTTGGCCACATGCTGCATCACTAAGAGCATCACTACAACTTTCAATGCATAGGTATTATGCAATCAAATGCTGTAAATTTCACAACAGAAAACTTTTTCTCACCATTCTAATCTTGCTTTACTGAATAAGCTATTTTGTGAAGCCTCCATTTCTTGTGTCAGAGGGATCATGGAAAGTTGTTATAAGGAACGTTTTAAAGGCTTGAGTGTGATCGCAGGCCAACCAATGGTGAAATCTGAGGCAGGGAGATCCATCCGTTTAGGGAGCTGTCGAATTAATCCAGTTCTAATCAAAGAGGAGTTTATACCCGGTATGATGGGAGAGAGGTAGGTTGGCATAGCGGTGGAGACTATGGACCTGGAATCACGCAAATCTATGTTGACTTGGAGCTTCGTCAGTAACTTATTAAATCTTTATGAACCTCATTTGCTTCATGTTTAGAATGAGGAAAACATTCTAATTTGCAGCACGGTTGTGAGGACTAGAGATAATATATGCAGACACCTTCGCAGTCCTTGGCACATAATTACTACTCACCAAACGTTAGACTGGGGGTGATGGGGAGTAAAACATAGGGGCAGATGTGTAGTATGTCCTATGTGGAAAATGGGATGGAGGTTACCTGGTAATTGTATTTTTGAAGCACAGAAGATTGAAAGACAATTCCAGGAGCTGCAGAAACTCGATATTTGAATAAAATATTTGAATAAAACTTGAATACACATATGTTTTTTACATGGCTCCAAACATCGAGGCATTTGTAAATGTCTAAATAATTAACTGGTTTTTTTTCAGCCTTTGTTCACAAGTTTGGAGTCATGTCAACAGCCCACAGCCTACAAATCAACCTGGCAGTTATAGGCGTCCTATTTTGACCACAGCTAATGATTTTTTACAAGATATAAAAATAAATACGATGCACCTAAAATTTAAAATCTCCCTAAGTATTTATTTAGTGTTCCACCATTTTCTAAATTGTACTCAGTGCACAAATCAGCCTCAGGCCCCTTTATAATTGGCACATGCACTTTTCCTTGAATCCAATGTAAATTTAGCTAAGTTGTAACTCACTTCACTATTAATAAAATAGAGCTTTATATGAAGTCCAATCTTTTGTTATTCCTTGTGTTTTGAGCAATTCACAATATAATATTACAAATACTTAAAAGCATTAGTCACTTTTTAAATATAGGATGAAAGAATTAAAGCTCTTGACGCTTAAAATCCTTTACTTATTGAAATAACTTTATGATTTATCTGACTTGTACGTGGGGTAGAACAGAGATGATTGAAATGTTATTTGTAATTGAAACCATGAGGGGAAAAGTTAGGAACCGTGAACAGAAATCACAAAATATATGGGACCCTACAAACAAAAACTATATAAATATATATTTTTAATATATATATTTTTAAGTTTTTATTTAAATTCCTTCTTCAGTGTGGCTTCTTCTCTCCCTTTGGTTGTGGTGTTTGTTCTGACAGCCTTCAGGTGGATTTCTGGGTTATTTAGGATGAGTTGATAGTAATCCAGTTGTGTTCATGGGACGAACACACTGGCGTCCTCCTTCTCTGCCGCCATTTTCTCTTCTGCTACAGCCATATATTTTAATATTATGTTTCACTAGTTAGGTGGGAACACCAAAAGAAGGTAGAGAATAAATCAACAAGTCAAATAAGCAAATAAATCAATATGATTATACGGAAAGTATGGAAGAAAGATGTAAAGAGAGACAAATACTAAATAAACAGAGGGCTCTGTAAGCCTTCTAAAAAGGAAAGCAGAGACCAAGACTGGAACCTTCGTGGGGCATGACGTGATATCAAGTCCCATTTATGCTATACCTTCTTCCTCACTTAAACATCCCCTTATCTGTGCCATGTTTTCTAGATATCCTTTCTCCATTTCAGGAAATTGTGATTGGTTTCTTCTTTCAATCATGCCGCCTTCCTTCTCTTTAGGAGTTACTTGAAAAATGTTTCTTTTTTCTTGTATCACCAGCGTCTTCTAGACGTTTAAGTTTCGAGATGCATTCTGCCCCGAAGCTGCCATCTACACTGTGTCTCGCTTTCCTTACACTAAAAAATGTCTTCAGTGACCTTACTACATTAGCTGCTTCCATTTCCTTGATATCTGGTCATATCTAAGTCCTGGCTGAGCAGCAATAACCCAGCCAACAAACGCAGTCGTCTTGTTCAAGTCTTTTCTTTGTTTTCCCTTTGCCTTTGAATAATAGAGACGTGATTGTTTAAGATCATGCTATTCTTGTTTAAGACCTCTTCATGTACTCGTGTAAAACCACAAAATCCTAGTTGTTCACCTAAGCACTCAGGCTTCTCCTTTGCCTCTTTCAAAGCTTTCTTTCCTCACTCTGTCCCACCTCCCCATAGAGGTTCTCTGACTCTCTTTTCTCGCCTCATACCTACTCATTAACAGAGATCTCACACACTGTCTCAGATTTTCATAATCACTTTCAAGGTAATGACTTCCAAAGATCCAAATTTAACTCTGATGTTAATCTACCTGCCCAACACCTATCTACTTTTCTATATTCCCACCTGGGTATTTCTCTGAACACATAAACATTAATGCATCTGGAAGCAAACTCCTCTTCTTCCATGGTAAGCACCATGGCGTTCCTAACCTCCAGAGATTTAGAAGCTGAGCTTCAGTCTGCTTCTGCCACTTTTTGGAGCAACTTACCTAATCAAGTGCCAAGAATAACTTGGATCTTTCTCTTTGTGGTGCTTCTAGATTACTTTTTAAACCATATTCCGTTTTTATTATCATCCTCTTAATTCAGTCCTTTATTTGGGTATCACAGAAACAACTGCTTAACTCATCTCCCTCCCGCCAGTTTTCTCTCTGTCAACAGTCTCGTCAGTCTGAGTTTCTAACGCTTATCATTTCTTAGCTTCTCACGGGATCATATACCTACTCTTAGCTTGGTATTCAGCACCTTCTCCCGACCATTTGGGCTTTACCTCCCCGTTCCCAGTACCCTTTGCCCTGGTTTGGGTGTTATACATAGTATGAACTGGGCTCGCTCAACAATTTGTTCCTGCTATTTCTTTCCCTGGAGCCTCTCCCATATCCTCTCTACTTCAGGAAAGGCCACCTTAACCAATTTTACGCTCACTTCCCTCCAAAAATCTTTCCTGACCTCCTCAGCCCAAATGACCCTCTTCCTTTGGTGAATGCCTCCAGTCCATCCTGTTGTGTATTGTCTCTCTCTCCTGAGGCAAAAAGTCATACCTGATAAACATTTCAGCGCCTGAATAACACTTTATGCCATACCAGGTGAATAATAAGAATCTTTTAAATGATTTTACTAATCATAACTTCCTCCTCTTATACCTCCTCCTTCTGTAGATTCTCTCTCTCTTAGGACTCAATTTTTCACTCTTCACTCTTGTCTCCTCCACATTCTCCAAAAAAGAAAAAGAAAAAAGAAAGAAAAAGAAAAAGAAAAAAGCCACATCCAACTCTTAGCTGTTGGAAAACAAAAACTATTCTTCTTAAAATACTATGTCAAAAAGAGTAAATTAAATACCATTGAGGAAAACTGACTGTTTTTCCACCAGGTACCTGACTTTTTTTTTTTTTTTCTTTTTTACTGGCAAGAGCCATTTTGTGGGCCATCTGACCTAGTTTAGGGTGACACACATCCAGGTTCTCCTGGGACTGTCCCGTTTCAAGCCTGTTGTCCTGGACTAATTATTAATAGTATCTCCTTTTGCTCTCCAAAGTGTCCTAGTTTTGATGATAAATTATATGGTGACTTTACCTGTGGTACCTTTTGTAAAAATGCACTTTTTTTTTTGGTAATAGAAACTAAAAAGCAACACTCTGTAATGTTGTGATCATGTGTCATTTCATACTCCCCTGCTGTAGAAGCCCACGAGTATTTTTATTAACGAGCTGACTTTTGTGATTCGGTCGGGAAATATGTTTGTCCCAGACGGCTCCTCTGTGTTTGCACGTCCCACGTTGGATGATGTGCACCGAAGCCTGAGATGGACTGAGGCCTGTGAATTTAAATAGGTGCCTCTCTGGGAAGGGCTGAAGGCGGAAAGTTGTATATGACTGAAGAAAGCCACGGAAGTAGCTTTCAAAACAAGGTAGCAACCGGCCTGCACTAGACCCGAGCTACTGCTTACTGAAAAAGGGAAGCAGCTTTTAAATTCGGTGGAGTTCAAAGCAGGGCACAGAGCCTACCAACCCACGAGCAGAGAGCGAAGACGGAGGGTCAGGGCCCCGTGGGGGAAAGGAACAAGCCATACTGAGTATGCTCACCCTAACCTCGGGGAAAGAATTTGGCCACGTTGGCTGAAAGAATCAAGAAACTGTTTGTATGTTTCCTCTGCGACATCATGGCTCCTAAAAAAAATTTTTGGCAATATTCCAGTCATACTACAGAAATCTGTTCGGCGTGAGCTCTCAGATTTCAGCAGGGGATTTGCTGTCAGAGCTTTGGGTTCTGATTCATGGCAAATTTTCACGTCATTTCTAGGGAACTCAGAGAACATACATATACAGGGAGTTGGAAAAGCATGTTTCCAAATCTTAAAAAAAGGAAAGAGAAATCAGTTTAAAATCTCCTCTGTTATTTGTGTAGAAAACATCAGCCATGCAGGATCACATTCCTAGGGAGGTCTTCGGTTCCTCTTAGAATGCAGTTTATATGTGATGGTTTATCTCACGTGTAAAAAATATGGGCAGCCCCACGACCTAACATCTTGCAGATAACTTGATGATGATGTTCAGAAACTTGGCTACCGACTACCGTGTTTGTCTTGTCTCGGGGCACCCTCCGAATTGCCAAGTGCTGCGTCTCAGCCGTCGTCTGTTACTCTTCTTGGTGGGTTCCAGCGGACAGACTCTACCTGCGGTCAACCTTGTGCCTTCGCAGATTGTCGGCTCTGCCCTGGGACGGCGTGACTGCAGGTTCATTTGTCCTGTCGGAGTTCAAAAGAGCACCTGAGTGCTGTCCCCGCGCCCCCTCTCGTTTCTCGCTCCTCGAAATCAGCCTGCAGTGCCACTTAGAGTCGGGCTTCATCTCCCGGATATGCACATGCCAGAGGAGTGAGGCTCCCGCTCACCTTCCCAGGGGAAGGGAGCTGAAACTGGAAGGAACAGCAAAATGAAACTTGAAGGTATTAATTTTGAAACTCCCAAACCAGTTGCTGCACCTGTCACTTTGGGCTTCTGAATTGCATTAGTGTTGACAGAGACGAACGACATATCCTAATTGAGGGCTTGCACCTGCTGCTTGACAGCATGTGGTTTCTCTATTCCCACTAGCAGAGGGCCTCACTCCCCGCGTGTGTTCTCAGAGGCACGAACCACCCTCGCGGAGTCTGTACTGGGAAGAGGGCGACGGGGCCGCAAGCCGGCCTCCAAAGAAAATCTCTTTCTCTTTGTCTATCCCTGGCTGCTTTCAGCCCTTCTTGGGTTGATGCCCTTACCTCCAGTACATTGAAATAGTTCCATCTTGGTAAGCCCCATGATGTAAACAGAAAAGGAGAGAGTGAATGAGGACAGGAAGAAGAAAAACAGGTTGAGACAAGGGAAGAGTATGATGGGAGAGGGAAAAAAGAACAAATATTTGAGCTCATTTAAGTATAATCTCATAATTTCTGTATGAGATCTTCAGATCATTTATCTGCTCACGTATTGTTTAATCAGTTGTTAGGAAGCAATAGCTTTATGTCAGCATCATGTCCATACATCTAGTTATATGAATACAAAATTCACTGACACCTGTGGATCTGTGTTATCTGTTATGACCTTAACTAAAACTATTCTTGGATGGGGTCAAAAGAGTTCAAGTGACTATATTTGTATCTACCATTACTTATAACTACAAACCTACGCATACTTAGCACTGCCATATATGATGCACACATATACAGCTCATCCTACTCGGGGTGTAGTGGAGAGTTGGTCAAGAAATGCTCATTTGCTGTCTTTAATAAGTAGAATTATTTTCACAACCTAATGACAAATTGTTGTGTGTGTGTGTGTGTGTGTGTGTGTATATATATATATAATCTATATAGTATGTGTATGTACAATATATATCCTAACATATTTTATTTATATGAATATGAACGTATATGTGATATACATCCTAACATATTTTGTTTGGAAACATACAACATTTTAGGGCTGCCCAGGTGTCTCAGTTGGTTAAGTGTGCAACTCTTGATCTTTGCTCCGGTCATGACCTCATGGTTCATGAGTTCGAGCCCTGCGTAGGGCTCTGGGCTGACAGTGTGAAGCCTGCTTGGAATTCTCTGTGCCTCTCTTTCTGCCCCTACTCCATTTGTGCTCCTTCTCCCTCTCTCTCTCTGTCTCTCAAAATAAACTTAAAAACAATGAAAACGTACACTATCTTAAAATACAGAATCGTTTAATATAAACATTAATGAATGCAATTATTTTGCTTTTTCCATAAGCTATTTTGAGGGGCAGGGACAATCACGAAAATTTCACTATTTTGAGGGGCACTAATCATTAAGAACATTTACCTCAGAGTTTCAGACATAATTTTACCACTTATTATGTGTGTGATCTTGATAAGATCATTTAAATTACAAATCAGTAAGAAAAAAACCATAATTCTATAGGAAAATAGGTAGATATTTTGAATAGGCACTTCCCCAGAGATGTTATCTGAGTGGCGTATAACCGTCAAGGAAAGTCAAGGCAGAACCATAATGAAATACCACCACAGAGTCAAGAGAATGGCTAATATTAGAAAGCCTGCCAATACGCTCGTGGTAACTCTCATAAATTTCTGAGACAGGTAGAAGTTCAAGATGAGGGAAGACACGCATCCTAGTGTGGAAACCTCAGGATGGTAAATTTAGTTAATAGCTCCCAATTCATTGATCTCACCGAGCAGCTTCTCCTTCAAGTTCACCATTAGACCCTCAGGGAGGAACGTCATAAGGAAGAGGACTATATTCCCCCAACACTAGGGGTTTAGATGGGGACACAGAAGAGAACGTCAGATGCTAGTCAACCGTCACCTGCATTTCTTGTTTCATCTGCCTGCTCAGAAGGGCCTTGCACTAAATATTGTTGCCAAGGACCTTGCTGTGGGCCTTCAGTGAATCCTTAGGCAAGGGTGCAAGATGAGGGAAGAGCAGGACTGAAGCCGTCTTTTTGAATTTTGCCTCTCAGAGCGGCCACTGATTGTCTTCCTTCCCTGGTTGCGGAACAGCCTTCAGTGTCAAAAGTTTTCTTACTGTTATTTCCTGCAGTGCCCATGTTTTACTCTGTATTGGTTCAAGGACTGCTCGCTTGTTTGTTTTGCTGGGTGGCAGAGAGAGAAATTCAGTTCAGTGGGATGGAGAGCCTGTGTCAGGCTCTGCATGGGCACATATGGGCTTGACCAGCAGGTGCTAACACAACACGGGCCTCCAAACTGGGAAATTATAGAATTCATTACATGTGAAGTCCATAGTGGGTAATGTGGATCAATCCAGAGTCTGAACGCAAGTCTACCGGGGAGAATCAAAGCCAACAAATCCGGTCCAAAAAATAAAGAGTAGAAAGTGTGAAGAGGGAAAAATTGTGTGGACAAAGCAATCCACATGAGTTGGGGGCTGGATATATTTAGCGTTTCATCCGAGTTTAAAAATACTGAGAGTGTGTACTGAGAGCATTAGGTAACTACTGCATTAGTTCAGTTATACGACTTTTAAAAATAGTTATTATTTCCCACCCTCAAGATTATTTAGCCCCTATTTTGTGTTATGTGCTCTTCTAGGCAGTGAAAACCTGGTCACTGCCCATAAGAAGGTAGTAATGGAGGATGACACGTAAAGAAGTATGTATAATAATATACAGACTCATGTACTCCAACTTCAAGTTGATTGAACCCAGAGCACAGATGAAAGAGTTGGCTCGGTACAAAGATAGGAAGTCTTCTTCCACCATAAAATATGACAAGAATAAAGGATTGGTGGTAAGAAGCAGGGGGAGTTGATTTTTCTTAGGTAGGAAATTCACTAGGTTTCCCATTCTGAGTGAGAAAGTGGCAAAAAAATTAGAAGCATAAAGATAGAATGCTAAAGGTTGAAAATATCAAAGAACAGAGTAAGAAATATGAACACTGAAACAGAGAAATATTGCCCGACAACCAAGTTGGGGGTGAGACTTATGAATTTACGGTAATTTTGTGACTTTTTTTTTTTTTTGCCAGTAGCAATTACCCAGATTAGAGTCATCCATGGTTGAAGTTGTTGATTGGGATTGAATGAAAGAAACTGAGGGTGATTTGGGGATACTGGGCAAGAGAATAAATTGAATTGTTGCAAAATTGAGCACTGACACCATATTGAAACACTTTGTTAAATACCTCTTAACACCCAAAGATGAGATCTCCAAGATTGAAAACCAGCAACCCTATGCAACATGAACTGGAACCGCCTTCTGTTAGTTTCATGGCATTCATTTTGCTTTGTAAAAACAGCGCTGATTAGAAATTAAAATAAAAATTGGTGCAAGATAAATGCCTCAAAGACTTTACGACCCTAGTTTTTGGCTTCATACTCTACAAAAATATTTAAAAGAGCTACAAAATTAGGTGGTTTCAGAAGCAGTTACTAAAATTTGACCCTTTAAGTGATGAACCAGCTTGAAAATAAGAAAGGTTAAATGGGTTGGTGACTTAAGCACCACCTCGTTAATGCACAGAGAAACACTTGCCAAGATATTTAAAGAAGAGCTAAAAAAAAAAAGGTGCTAACGTAATCTGTGGCTAATCGTCTCATCTCAAAAAACATACTTTGTGACCAAAGAAAACACAAAGAGTAAAAATACTAAGTCTGGTTTCTAAGTTTTTAGCTTTTGTTTATTACTAGTAGGTAGAAAACATACTGTGATTTGTGTCCCTTCAGGTTAAGATTAAGCACGACGAAACTAAACAGCCACTTAATGTGATTACAGACTGAAGCCAGCAACACGTTCAGTCCTGGCACAATGGAGAATTAAGATGTGCTATTGTGAGTGGATATCCGAAAAAATCCTCTTGAATGGATAATGCAAACCTGGACGGTAGTTTAGGAGTATTACTTGGTACTTTGAGGTCTCAGAGAAGCTATCACTCTGGTTCTAAATGTTTCCGAAAGTGCCAGATCAACAGATCTATTTTACTTCTTTTAGCACGGTAGCTTTCATCAGGGAGAGATGCTAATGGATCACGTACCGGAACATGTACCTAAGAATGGACACAACCTGTAACCACCAAGTAGGTAAGTAGTCTTGAAAACTGTTTCACTTTCTTAGCCTCTATCTCTTCCAACTATTAAATTGAAGATCTGCTATTCGATAATTTCTAAAAGTCCTTTCTGCCCAAATATTGTATTCCCTTTAAAGATAGTATTTTGTGGATTGTACACATTATCTCTCCACGGTGGCTAGTCCTGCTCTGCAATGAGAAGAAAGTGCATTATCCTGATGGTGTCTTAACAGGGTGATCTAATAGATCTGTGGAGTGGGAGAAGTGACTAGAAAACATAAAACCTGGTTTCGTGCCTGTTAATTCCATCCAGTGTTGTTGACAGTTTCCACGGTGGTGGCATAGGAATTATCATATACCCTTCTTGTTGCTGGATCAAGATGCAATAATACATACGAAAGAACTTTGATCGAATAACATAATATGATCATAAAGGGCTCTAACGATATATGAGATTGGTACTCTGTGCACGTTTGATCATGTGTCATTGTTAACCTGTAGAAGCCCAGGGGCTACGCAGCTGCATTGGACTTTAAGAGTACAGTATTTATAGGTCCACCAGGAAAATTGGGTTCTATGAAGGAGATCTGTTAGACCGATTCTCCCTCTGATTATTTAATCTTTCAATAAAAGAAGTCCCAGCTAATATCCCTGAAGCTTTGTTTGAGTGACCTTATAGACTGATACTAAAATTCATTTGGATGAGAAAATGGGCTGGAACAGCCCAGGCAGTTTTAAAAAAGAACAGCGGTGAAGGCAGTAGCAGGACTAGGAGGTGAAGAGGTTTATTCCACATGATAACAAAACATTTTGAAGATGGTCGTTAATATTCAGTCATTTTGGTATAAGAACACTCAAAAAAGGCTGTTAGTTTTGAGTAGAGAATTTATGTATGTATGTATGTATATATGTATATTTATGTATTATTTGTTTATTTTAGAGAGAGAGAGAAAGAAAGTGCATGAGTGGGGAGAGGGCAGAAGGGGGGAGACAGAGAGGGAGAAAATTTTAAGCAGCTCCACATTCAGCACAAAGTCTGATGCAGGGCTCGATCCCACAACCCTGGGATCATGACCTGAGCTGAAATCAAGAGTCGGACGCTCAACAAACTGATCCACTCAGGCGCCCTGAGAATCTATTTTATTTGCCAATTTACAATACTAAAATGGGAGAAATCTGAAATACTCTACAGCATGGTGACCATTTACTGCTCTTTTTTTTTTTTTAAAGTGAGAATCCTAACAGACATTCACAAAATTCTAAATGTAAAGGAGCAAAAACTATATGATACAATAAGATGTAGGAGAATATGCTCGCTAACTTGGTCTTGGTTGGAGTATGCTCTTTGTCAAAACACAAAATGCGAAAACCATAAAGAAAAAACAATTGAAAAAACAGTGAGATGCTAAATGGAAACTCTGTAAACAAAGTTAAACGATGACGTGTGGACTAAAAACTGTTTATATCCTGTATATACCAGATGGCTAATATCGACAGTACAGAAAGAGACATTGGAAATTCAGAAAAGATGAAGGGAGGAAGGAAGGGAGAGGATGAGGAAGGAAAAAGGTAGGAGGGACGGAAGGGGCAAAGGAATAGACCTTAATTCACATAAGAGGACACAAACATGTCTGTGTATATGTGGCAGATATTGGGTACATTTATATATTTATTTATATGTACACATTATTTTTATAGCTGATAGGTATTTGTGTGGATCACATATATATCACTGTCTGAATATGGACAGTTATGGGGGCGGCACTTATCTTAATCTGCCAGAGTGATTGGACCATTGAGAATAAGAGAATAAAACCAGTAGTCAGGAATTAAAATCCAATGGCAGGTCTCTTGGAAAAAAAAAAAAAAAAACTAACTGAGATTGTAGAGTAGGGTTGAAACAAGTTTAACAAAGTTTGAATGTGAGAAGCAAGGGCTTTAGAGTCTGGGACCTGCTGACCTTGTGCCATGATGTTATTTGTCTAGACCTGTGGTTAGAGTAGGGTACTTTACAAAGGAGACAGCTTGAGCAGATGCCTCTAAACCGAGTGTAGAGATAAATTCGGATAGCAAATCTGTTTACCCATACTGACTGATGGCATTCTTGAAGTCCTGGGGCACAATGAGACTGCTCTGACACTTCTGAAGGATCTTGGATGTCAGATGAACAGGAGTGGGTTATGGTTGAGGCGATTTTACTCGTGTTTCTAAGTTTAGCTGGAACCAAAAGATTTTGTGGGAGAGACAGAAAAGTGGCCATATGTGATTTTTAAATTCTCTTCGCAAATGGCTTCGTGATATTTTATTCCTGGGAAGGCAAAGGCAAATAAAATAACACCAAATCAAAATAACATTTTCTGACGGTGTGGTTTGGCTTAATCAAACATTTAAATACATTCGAGCATTCTGTTTAGGTTATGTGAATTTTCAAAATACAATCTGAAGTCAAGGTAGACCCAATTTCCATCAATTTCCCTTCTATTCTTATGCATTCTAAGATATATTTATAACTATGTATGTGAAAATAGCACCTTTCATCATACTCTAGACTTGCCAAAAACCAGTTAATAGATTTTATAGAGTTTGGCCAAGGTCTAAATTTATATGAAGAGCACACGGTGGTCTTCTGTACACAGTTTGTTTTGCTTTTAACCTAATTAGATTTCATTCCGCGCCCAATAAACATTTTGTTGAGGGTTTCACAATGTCCACGGCCATATAGCTATTTTAACAGCCAAAACATTTCTTGAGCTTCAAATCTTTTTGTCGTATTAGTTGTGGGAAATTGAATGTTTGGGGACTAGTTGCACAGGCTGCTTAAGGCCAGAGAAGGTGGCCTGGGGGTGGCCTCCTCTCTCTCTGCCCGAGGGTCCGTGCTGAGAGGGCTGTGCTCCTGGGAGGTGCCACACACTCTTTCCACCCCGAGAGCAGTCTCCAGGCTGGAGGCCAGCAGAGCGTTCCAGCCACACTGGTATTGGACCCACCTCAGCCCTGCACTCTGACTCGTTCCTCTGCCTGTGCACTCCCTCATATGTGCTAAGGTCCACATCCGCTCCCAACAGAGAGTGGTGATGCGCCTCAGACAGGTACTGGTAGGCTAATGCTTGGAACAAATCACACTCCGTAGCCCGGAATGAAAAGCCATCTGTGATCTAATCCTGAACTATTTACCCGCCTTTCCCATTTCCCTTCATATATCCCAGGCTTCAGGATCCACCTGCTGCATTCCCGCCACCCGGTGCTTTCACACGATTCTGGGGTTGCTCTTATCACCTCAAATACTCTCCCTCTCTCCCTCCTGTCTCTACATATTCCAAGTTCTATTCTTCAAGGCCTCGCCCAACTTCTACATATTTCTAAGAACTTTCCTCACCCCTGATCCTTTCTCGTTGTTCATATCTTTGGACTATCCTTGATAACTTCCTCCGACATTCATTACGTATCTTCTGAGATGTCTCCCTTCCAAAGTCGATTCTGATAAACGTAAGCAGATTCCAAGGAGAAGAAGGTAAAAGCGCATCTCTGGGATTACTCCCTGGAATATAAACAAATCTCTGGAACGGAATGAAAGGGAAAGGTTTTACCTTTACTACCCTGGGGCATCTCCAGAGAGGGCGATGTCTCCAGCTTTCCTTTCCTGGAGTATCTATCTCCTTATACAAACACTGGCCATAAATACCTTTTCTCAGAGGGCTTAAATCATGCCCACACATGAGATAATTCTGGAGAATTGGCTTCGCCAACTATCATGTGTTGGCCACATTATGTGCATTATCTTCAATCCTAGCTACAACTCTATAATTTAGATATCATTATTCCAGTTTTGCAGATGAGGAGCCTGGAGATCTGAAAAAAGTCAAATAATATGCCCAAAGCTACAGAGTTACTAAGTACTAATGTCAGGAGTCAAACTGTAGTCGTTTGGCCTGAAAGCCAGTAATTTTCCATCACCAAACCAATGAATGCAGCACACCGTCCACTGAAAGCAGCCTCACGATGCTTAATATGAATTTATTTAATGACATGTATTTTCTATTTTTCCTATTCTCGTGTAAGCTTCTTGAGGACAGTCATGTCTTATATCCTTTTCTATGCCTAATGAAGTGAATAGCTTGTGACTATTACGTGCCTTATTAAGATGGCCTGTGTGACGAAAATCTGCCAAAATACATGTGATGAAAACTTGACATTATACCTCCTAAATAATACATGATTGTGGAAAAGAGGTCACATCATAAAATTCAGATAGAGGAACCTCTTCCCTGAAATATTAATAATGATCTCAACTATTTTTTCCTCGGCTGACAAGGTAGCCTGCACAGTGTTTATGAAAATTTGATGTCTAAAGTTTAGAGGAAGTAACTAAGAGTTGTTAATAAACAGTGTGGATAAATATATAGATAAATTGTATGAGTCAACTCACAGGAGAGCTCATGTTTTAATATAGGATATCTTGAAAACTGAAAAATGGACTTCATTTTAGAATGAAACCTCTCCCATTTGAACCAGAAATATACTCGATGCTGAAGGGTCAAAAGTAGCGATTGACTTAAAGACTTTTTCCCCCTCAATCTGGTTCTGGGGCAAAAGTCTTTATTTATTTTTTATAACAGTGCATCTTCTGTTTACATGATCTTTCTTCTATTTCATAATTCATATCACTGGAATATGTGTTCGTAGTCCTTCATTATCTGAAACCGGCCTGCCCACTGTTCACACCTTAACAAGCTTCTTAAGTAAAAACATTAGAGACTGTTAAACACTTATTGCAAAACTTAGTCCCAGACTTGTCGTTTAGATACTCTACTCAAGTTATTCAGTAGAATAAGTATATTTGCCAGCATTTCCCCCTTTCGGCCGGCATTCACTGCTTTCTTTTCCTCCTTATGTTAAATCATGAGTTGTTAAGGCTGTGTTGCATTCTTACTAAATAATTTCCTTTGAACACATGTCCCTTCTTGAGATACAAAACCACTATTCCCAACGAATATTGAAAGAACAAAATATATTTGCACACTCTTTTAATAAATGTTAAAAGTGATATTTTAAAATAAAGAGGTATTTTTACCTTTCTTCACAAAGATAAGAAAACAGAAACGCAAGTACTCACGAGTAGGAGGAAGGTTTTGTTTCATTATTACTTTAAACCACTTTGGCAGTGGTTTTCCTTACATATATGCAGGATATTAAAGGGTAGCTCTGTGTGTGTGTGTGTGTGTGTGTGTGTGTGTGTGTGTGTGTGTGTGCATGCGCACGCACGTGCGTGATTTATTGTGGAACCTCTTTCCCCAAAAAAAGCTCTGCTATTTTAGTAAAGTTCAATATATTTCCTTTGGGGAAGATTAAATAAAACATGTTAACTCAGTTAAATTTGGAGTCTGATGACAAATGAATAAGTGTGTTCCAATTAGGGAGGCACAGGAAATCTGTTCAGCAAAGGACTAAACTGAGAAATAAAGTTTGAATGTACACTGGCAGAATTTTGCTGTTTGTTGCTTTGGACTTCAGTGCTACAATATGCCATTAATTTTAAGGAGTAAATTAAAGAAGAAATAACTTTCCCATATTCTGGCGCACAACCCAGCTGTACAGCTACACGCTAAAATCCAAATCTACTTATAAAGATGCAATGAAACTAGGATGGGGCAGTGGGTCATATTTTACATTTGATTTTGGGGCATCACATTTAAAACCAGGATATCTTTACTTAAGCCCAAATGATACACCGAAGGGGCTACTCAGTTCTTACCTTGTGATGATGGAACTAAGAATTATTCTGGAGGTATGGAATGTATCCTTACTGTGAATTTTTAAATATTATTTTATGTACGGGGTAATTATAAAAATAGTGTTAGGAATTACCTTGGGGTCGAACAAGTTCAGGTCAGTTGACTTTGGTAGGTAAAGTTAGGAAAGTAAGTACCGAGTTATATTTTGATGTGTTTTGCTCAGGATCAAAACTGAAATTGATGGCAGATAATTAGACAACCCAAGTATATGTGTTTCTAAAAGTAGAGTATGCTCTCCAACCTCATAATCCCAGTGTGACTCAGCTGAGAGGTATACAAGGTAACATTGCTATGAATGCTAAACTCACAGATGTAGGCATAATTTGTTCCTGCGTTGTGAATTTGAAATCTTTGAAAAACTTCTACAGATGTAAATGGAAACTGCAGAACTCTCCATGTGCCCCAACATTTTCCTTAACCCTTGATGCCCGAACAGGGCTATGCACCCTAGGAAATCGCCAGAGTCCCTCTTCCATTCTTGGAACAGAAATTGAGTCCCATTACTCTGCCTGTTCATAGAATAACTATTTCTCCTAGAGGGCAATCCATGCTTGTAGTTCCTCATCCGTAATGAGGGCAGAGTCAAACTCTATGAGAACAAAAACCTGGAAACAGTGAAAGAAAGTAATAAAATGATTTATCTCTTAATTATTCTTCTATTTCCCATGAAGGCTAGTGTCCTTTCCCAACGTCGCAAAGTTCAACAGACGATCATCTTCTAAGATCAGTTATACTATATTTTCTGTTTCTTCTATGCCTTCCAAAAATGCATCTTTGGTATGGTGTGTTTGGTCAAGGATAAATCAAACCATGAGTATTCATATACCCAAACCACAGTGGTTTGCCATGTTTTGAAGGAAATTTCTAGGTAAACCTGTTCTGATGTCTGCAAGAATTATAGCCCAGCATTGAGGATTCAGTTCATTGAATTAAAGATGGATAGGGTTTCTCAGATGATTGGAATTTAATTTCAAGGAACGATTCAAAAGGATTTAAAAAGTTGGTATTTTCATTGGTGTTGAGTTAGCTGTATTTGCAGGTAAAGTTTGCATTACCTTGAAAAAATGACCTTTCTATTTTTTTTTTTTTTTGGAAAACATTATCATACTCCAGAAAATGTAAAAATGATTTGTACCTATGAGACACTGCATCAGCTCAGACAGGAGCTGAAAAATGTAGGAAAATGAAACATAAGACTTCATAACATACAAAAAAATTAGGGGCCGGAGAAAATCTCCCAGCAGAGAGAGAGAGACAAAAACAGCAACAACAACAACAACAACAACAACACAACTATTTTCAAGAGAGCTATGTAAAATGGAATATATAATTGCAGTTTCATTTGAAGGGCTTCCTAGGTCTTGAAAAACATTCTAATCCCACTTTTCTATCTCCAGACCAAGTCACTGCCAAGCAGCCACTCACATGAAGTATTAGTAGCTGGAGTTACCATCACCCATGGGTGGTGTTGGACCTTTGTGGATTTTGATCAGTTTTAAGTGTAAATGATTGAAGAGTTTAAAAATGAGTGGCTTTTAGGGAACTATAGTAGGTAAGTAGAGCTACGCTAAAAGATTGTAAGGTGGGGGCAGGTTAATGTGTGTGGCAATCTAATTGTTATTGGAAAAAAATAATCTCCTTGAGCCTAATAACCATGGAGAATTAGGCAACAGGATTTTGACAGATAGACATCAAGTGTCTGTTTGAACTAAGTGTTTTTGCTTTTATCTCTATCTCTTCATGATAACTTCTGAGGAAGTTGGATGACTTTGACTGAACTTAGCAGAAAGTTCAAGAGGTACCTTAATTTCAGTTAATGAGTCAGTCTGCCATCTTGATTTAATACAAGTTTGGATGATTTGGGCTTATTTTATATTAAAAAATTTTGTTAACATCTATTCAGTTTTGAGGGACAGAATGTGTGTGGGCAAGGGAGGGGCAGAGAGAGGAGATACAGAATCCAAAGCAGGCTCCAGGCTCTGAGCTGTCAGCACAGAGCCCGACACGGGGCTTGACCCCACGAACTGCGAGATCATGACCTGAGCAGAAGTCAGATGCTCAATCGACTGAGCCACCCAGGCGCTCCTGGGCCTATTGTAAATATCATTTTTTTCCAATTTTTTATAGCAAAGAAAAATAGCCAGGTCCTTTAATATTGCCTTCCTTGACATAAATGTTGATTTAGAGCAATTCTGGGTTTAATGTCCATGGAGACAATTTGTTTCAGATAATGCACATATTTTGTTATATCCTTCAACGTAAATGATAATGGTAGAATTTCCTTTGTTATTATTTATTTATTTTAGGGGTTTTTTTAGTTTATTTTTTGAGAGAAGGAGAAAGAGCAAGCAGGAGAGAGGCAGAGAGAGAGAGAGAGAGAGAGAGAGAGAGAGAATCCCAAGCAGGCTCTGCACTGTCAGTGGAGAGCCTGATGCAGGGTTTTAACTCACCAAGTGCGAGATCATGACCTGACCCAAAGTCAGGAGTCCAGCGCTGAACCGACTGAGCCACCCAGGCGCCCCTCCTCTCTTTTAAAAACCAAATATATAAAATTAAAGTTTAGAAAGAGTTGGTTTTTTTTTTTTTTTCTGTAGTAGGTAAAATGTGCAGGTGTCAATCTCTCAAGACTCTGACGACCAGCTACGTTCTGGGAGGAGCCTGACCTTGTGTGACCTCGAGTTGGCCGACTTCACGCTCTACCCGACTTTTACCAGTACACACAGGAAACATTTTCAGGAGGTGATCCAGGAGATGCCCCAGATATATTGTGAAGCCAGGCCTAGCCAATTCTTGTACAACGTTGCTCTCCGGTCTCTTCCTCTTTTTTTTTTTTTTTTTTTTTAGTGTTTATTTATTTTTGAGAGACAGGGAAAGAGACAGAATGTTAAGGAGGGAGGGTCAGAGAGAGGGGGAGACATAGAATCCGAAGCAGGCTCCAGGCTCTGAGCTCTCAGCACAGAGCCCGATGCGGGGCTTGAACCCATGAACGGTGAGATCATGACTTGAGATCATGAAGTCGGATGCCCGACCAACTGAGCCACCCAGGCGACCCTCCAGTCTCCTCTTCTAATCAGATCCTCTCCTACGCTATTAGAAGCCTCTCTCCTTCTAAGACCCACCAATATTCCTATTGCCAAAGCATTGTTGGAATCTTTGGAGCTAAGTGTCAAGGCTGGTTGTATTCCAAGCAGTGGTTTAAAGAATCCCTTTAGACGGCAAAGTGTGTCATATTTCCATAATGGTAAAAAAAAATAGCCTTAAAAAAGTAAAGGCTCTTCCCTTCATACAATTTTGAGTTTCAGGAGACTCCATTAAGTAGAATCTAGGCAGGGACTTGCAGCTCAGTAACAAATGTCCACAGAAACTGCTCTCCTCACTGCGGATCAGGCTTTCTTGCCTGTCTGCTGGACTTTCCATTCATGTAGAGTTATATTCCAGGAACTTTTTCAGTCTCTCTTCTGGTAGCCTTACGTTGGGCTTCTCCCCATTAAGGTGTCTGGGGCCGTTTCAAAGCAGTGATGGTGCTAAGCCTTAAGCCATTTGCCTATCATCTCCATTACTTTTGCAGATAAAAATCTTTTGGGAGAAGACAACTACTCTGATACAAATTATTACTAAATGTTCCAGGCTATCCTCTGGAGCCTTGTAAGTGCTGAGGGTAGAGTTCGATTCTGGAGGTAGATCAAGACGGATGCCATTACAGGTTTGCCAATGAGGCAACACACGCGTTATTATGGTGTCGTTAGTATTGTTATTAACTCTCTGGAGGCGGTCATTGTCTCGAAATCTATTAATGAAACACAATAACCTCATATGAGAAGCCACACGTCAAAGTGCATGTGCATTTTAAGGTGCATTTCTGGACCAGGGATATGCTATGTCAGTGCTCTCCTCCCAGTATTCCAAGGTGAAGGTTACCCCCCAAGTCTTATCAAAGGCTCTCCTGAGCGTGTTCAAACATTCCCAAGATCTCATGAGGTTTTAAATCCTCTGAAGCCTCACTGGTGCTGACAGAGAGGCTGAAAGGGCTGTCTTGTGGCTTAGTATACCTTCCATCAGCCAACAACAGCGTCCTGCTCACAAATCCTCATCCAGCGAGGAACCCCATTTCTTTTTTTTTAATGTTTATTTATTTATTTTTGAGAAAGAAAGTGCACACACACACAAGCAGGGCAGGGGCGGAGAGAGACAGAGAGAGAGAGAGAGAGAGAGAACGTCCCAAGCAGACTCCACGCTGTGATCTTGGGGCCTAATGCGGGGCTTGAACTCACCTACGGTAAGATCATGACCTGAGCCAAATTTAATGTATTTCTGCAGTTTGGACACACAACTTTGTGTTTAGTAGGTGTATTATATTGAAGACAAGCCTCTTTCTGCTTTTGCAAGTATCAGAGGAAGTATGTCGTTCTTACCGACCTAATAAATCAAGAAGTTAAAATAGTTCATCCAGAAGGTAACTATCTCCTAAGAATGCAGCTGCAGAAAACAAAGAAGAAATCTCCATCTACGGTATTTCCCCTGCATTTTAGCATCTAGGTCTTAAAATGTGTCTCTTAGAGCTATTATATCATTTCAGGCAAACAAAATACTATATTTCATTTCAAGGAAAAGAGAACTACTCAAAAAAAGGGAGCTTCTCCCATTTTGAAATATTTTTTCCTAAATATAGAATAATAGATTTTTATTGTGGCAATAATCAAAAGTTATATACAGAAGGAAAATAATTTCCTATAATCCCACCAGTGAGTGTTAACAATGGTTAATGTTTTATTCAGTTTACTTGGAGTCTATTTGTCTACCTACCTACATACCTATCTATAAACTGCCCTACTATCTGATAACGATATTGTAATAAGACCAATAGTAAAAGCTAACATTTACTGAGCGTTTTCTATCTGTCTGGTACTCTTATCAGTGCTTTTCAAACATTAGCTCATTGAATTTTTTTATATCTTTTTGAAAGGAATAGTATTGTTATACCGACTTCTATAGAAGGAAAAACTGAGGCAGAGAGAGATTAAATAACTCTTTTCAAGGTCATGTAATTAGCATAAAGCAAATTTAGAAAACAAAGTCACAGGGGCTCCTGGGTGGCTCAGTCACTTAGCATCCGACTTCAGCTCAGGTCATGATCTCACAGTCTGTGGGTTTGAACCCTGCGTTCAGCTCTGTGATGAACAGTTTGGAGCCTGGAGCCTTCTTTGGATTCTGTGTCTCCCTCTCTCTCTGCCCCTCCCTCCACTCAACGTTCTCTGTCTCTCTCTGTATCAAAAATGAGTAAATGCTAAAAAAAAATTTTTTTAAAAACCCACAAACACACAAATATAGAAACCTACAGATTCAAGGCACACGGGCCTATACGCTTACACAGACCCAACCCAATACATACATACACTATCCAGCTTGTTAATAGTGAACACTTTATGGGGATTTAAAGATAAAATAAGCCTATTACGAAAACCAGGGGAAAACGCACAAAAGTAAAAAAAGGGAAAGAACAGTCATCTAATCCCACCATTTAAAGTAACCACTGGCAACATCCATAAACTATTTTCTTCTATTCAACTATTTTCTCCTATTCTTCTATTCAAAAAATATTTTATTTTTTACTGTTTATTTCTTTTTGAGAGAGAGCGAGCGAGCAAGCGAGAGAGCGCATGAGCAATGGAGGGGCAGAGAGAGAGGGAGACCCAGAATCCGAGGCAGGCTCCAGGCTCCGAGCTGTCAGCACAGAGCCCGACTCGGGGCTCGAATTCACAAATCGTGAGATCATGACCTGAGCTGAAGCCGGTCGCTTAACCGACTGAGCCACCCAGGCACCTCTCAAAGTGTATTTTAAATGATTCTATGTATATGTCTTTAGATACCACTTTGGCTTTTTACTCAGCACTAAAGCGAATGCATTAGTTCTGAATATTGAAAGCTATGGTACCATAACTTTTCCTAACCCTGTGATAATTCTGTGGAGTAAACACAATTCAAATGGACCTAAGACAGGTGCTACTAGACAGCAGTCACAGTAGGACACAGGCTAGAGACGATAAGTCCCCTGTTCAGTATCTCAGGTAGTCAATTAAAAGGATATTTATGGACATCCCTGAACTTAACAGGGATGTTTTGATCATGAAGATGGAGTTGGAAGTAGCCTTTTTTTTTTTTTTTAATTTTTTTTTTTCAACGTTTTTTATTTATTTTTGGGACAGAGAGAGACAGAGCATGAACGGGGGAGGGGCAGAGAGAGAGGGAGACACAGAATCGGAAACAGGCTCCAGGCTCCGAGCCATCAGCCCAGAGCCTGACGCGGGGCTCGAACTCACGGACCGCAAGATCGTGACCTGGCTGAAGTCGGACGCTCAACTGACTGCGCCATCCAGGCGCCCCAGGAAGTAGCCTTTTAAGTTGAGGAGGAACACGGTTTGATGTCACACACGTGATCAGATTATTTAGCATCGTGTAGGCAAAGGCACTGAGGGAAACGTAAACCTGTGTGCACAAGGGCCGGACAGGCCTCCTGCAGGCTGGGATGCTGACTCCTTATGGAGCATAAACTTACAAGTTCAGATTGGGAAGAAGCAGAGCATGCTGGGATGGGACACGGGCGGATTTGGAGAACCATGGGACCCAAGGAGAGTTACTTTCATCTACAGGATAGAAGAAGCATAGCTGAGGGGCACCTGGGTGGCTCAGTCGGTTGAGCAGCCGACTTCGGCTCAGGTCATGATCTCGCGGTCTGTGAGTTCGAGCCCCGCGTCGGGCTCTGGGCTGACAGCTCAGAGCCTGGAGCCTGTTTCAATTCTGTGTCTCCCTCTCTCTGACCTTCCCCCATTCATGATCTGTCTCTCTCTGTCTCAAAAATAAATAAACGTTAACAAAAATTAAAAAAAAAAAAGCATAGCTGAATCATGTGTTTTGCTAAATAAAGAACTCGTTTTCGAGATAACTTAAATTGACCTATATTTGCTGAGGTGGTTAAATCCTTGGTTCTTTGTGGTGGAAGGAACAGACTATTCTGTGAGTATATCCAAGAATGTTTGTCCCTTGAAAATAGAAACTTGTGTTGGGGTGCCTGGGTGGCTCAGTCGGTTAAGCGTCTGACTCCAGCTCAGCTCCTGATCTTATGGTTCGTGGGCTCGAGCCCTGCGTCCGGCTCTGTGCTGACAGCTCGGAGCCTGGAGCCTGCTTTGGATTCTGTGTCTCCCTCTCTCTCTCTGCTCCTCCCCTGCTCATATTCTGTTTCTATCTCTCAAAAATAAACATTAAAAAGAAAAGAAAAGAAAAGAAAACAGAAACTTGTATTTTTAGCCAATCAGCCAGTCTGTCTTCATTGCAGTGGTTAACCCACTTTCATTTAATGTTATTTACCGCTATGGTTTGGATTAAATCTATCCCTTATTGATATAGATACAAAAATCCCAAGGAAAACCTTAGCAAATCAAACCTAGTGGAGTTTATTCCAGGTATACAGGGGCCAATTAAGATGGAAAAAAATATAATTTACCATATTAACAGAATAAAGGAAAAATATTATCTTAATGTATGTGGAATGAGCATTCAATAAAATTCACCACTCATTCTTAGTCAAAAGCCACTGCAAACCAGGAATAAAAAAGAACTTTATCATTTCGGTAAAGGACCTACAAAACCTCTTCAGCAAATATCCCACTTTTTAAAAGTTTATTTATCCACTTTGAGAGAGAGAGAGAGAGAGAGAGAGGGCAAGTAGAGGAGGGGCAGAAGAATGCCAAGCAGCCTCCATACCATCAGTGAAGAACCCGATGTGGGGGTTGAACTCACAAACCGTGAGATCATGACCTGAGCCAAAGTCGGACACCCAAGTGACTGAGCCACCCTGATGCCCCCAGGTAATATTCCATTTAATGGTGTGTGTTAACGCTCTTTCTCTAAGGTGGGACAATTATCACCAGTTCTGTTCAATATTATGCTATAAGCTTAGAGTAATAAGAAAAAGCCATATTACAAACAAACAGAACCACTATGTGAATTTAGCAACATTGCATGATATAAAGTTAGTATACAAAAAATTAGTTATATCTACTGGCAGCAAATGATCAGGAAATGAAATTTTAAAATAGTACTATTCATAGTAGCACAAAAACTTCAAATACTGGAAATAAACATATCAAAACATGTACAAAGTTTCTACACCTGAAATTATTAAACATTGCAGAGCAAAGTTATGGAAGACTTAAATAAGTGGAGATTTTCATCTTATTTATGAATTGGACTACTCAGTATTTTTGAGACACTGTTTTTCCCCAAATTAATCTATAGTTCCAAACTATTTTTTTTTCAGGATTTTTCTCTAGAAACTGACAAGTATATTCTATATGGAAATGCAAAGAACCTAAAATAGCCAGGATAATTTTAAACACAAAGAACAGGGGAGGGTTTACCCTACCAGATTTAAGTCTTTCTATAAAGCTAGTCATTAAGGTAGTATAGTATTCACATAAGAACAAGAAATAAGTTGGGGCGCCTGGGTGGCTCAGTAGGTTAATCGTCCAACTTCAACTCAGGTCACGATCTCACGGTCCGTGAGTTCGAGCCCCGCGTCGGGCTCTGGGCTGACAGCTCAGAGCCTGGAGCCTGCTTCCCATTCTGTGTCTCCCTCTCTCTCTGCCCCTCCCCCATTCATGCTCTGTCTCTCTCTGTCTCAAAAATAAATAAATGTTAAAAAAAATTTTTTTTTAAATTAAAAAAAAAAGAACAAGAAATAAGTCAATGCACCAGAATAGAGTCCAGAATCATTAACTATATAAGATGATACATCTGTGTGATATATATACTATTTTACAATATGCCACATATTGTATGTACTACTGATGATATATGTGTATATGTCAATATGTGTATTAGTGAGTCCATTATATATATACATACACATATATTATCACTTGATTTATAACAAAAATTCTATTGAAATTCAGTGAGGGAAAACAAGTATTTCAAAAAATGAATCAATGACAATGTAGTGAGATATCTATAAGGATAAGAAATGAACCTTAACCTCTATCTCACAAAATTTGTCCAAGAGGGTTCATATACCTGAATATGACCACTAAAGAAATCAGTTTTCTGCAAGTGGGATTGCAAGCTTTTTCTGTAAAGGATCAGGCATAGAGGCTTTGGGGGCCATGTAGTATCTGTTGTAATTATTCACCTCTGATGTTGATGTTGATGGAGACAGGCAAAGATAGTATGCAAATAGATAAGCATTTCTATGTTGCACTGATATTTATGGACACTGAAATTTGAAATTCATCGAACTTTCATGTGTCATTGATATGTTTTTCTTTTGATATTTTTGAAACTGTTAAAAAATGTAGAAACCAATCTTAGGTCATGGTTCATATAAAAATAGGTGGTAGGTTGGATTTGGCCCATAGGCTATAATTGGCTGACCTCTGTTCTAGACAAACACATAATAAAATGAATATATTAATGATTTGGGAGTAGCAAAGATTTCTTAAAGATTTCTAAACCATCAAACAAATAACAGAAATCCTACAAATTGTTATTTCAAAAAAAATTTAAAAACCTTGCATTAACTATGAAGCCCGTGTAGCAAGCCATCAGTTGAGAGAAGATATTGTTAGCACATATACTAAGAAAGGACTTGTATACAGCATACATAAAGTACTCCTTCAGATCAATTAAAAACAAAAGGGAAAGACACCAGTCTTTTAATAAAAAGGGAAAAAGTCTTTTTTTATGATTTCACTTATATGTGGAATCTAAAACACAAAACAAATGAAGAAACAAAATAAAACAGAAACAGACATATACATACAGAGAACAAACAGATGGCTACCAGAGGGGAGGAGGTTGGGGGATGGACCAAATAGGTGAAGAGGTTTAGGAGGTACAGTCTTCGGTTATAAAATAAATAAGTCATGGGGGTTGAAAGGGCAAAAGTCTTGAACAGGCCCTTTACAAAAGGCAATATCCGAATGGCTAGAAACCATATGAAAAGATTCTCAACATTATTAGTCACCAGGGAAATGCACAAACACGACGAAATATCACTGTACACCCCACGGTAGCTAAATTTTAATAGCAAAGAGAATGGCAGCTTGGTGACGACGTGGAGAAACTTCAGCCCTCGTTCATGGCTAATGCAGATGTAAAATTATACAACCACTTTGGAGAGATTTTGGTAGACTCCACAGATCTAAAAATACGCCTACCCCATGATTCAGTTATTTCACAACTACTATACGTAATTTAATCCAGCTTTTATCACTATTCAACTAATGTTTTGGGATCCATCTGCCAGGTTCCTAAGCTTAACTCCTAATTGCTTTTGAATTCAGCTTTTGGAAAGAAAGGTATAGTATTTTGAGGCTCTCTTAAAGGCCAACACAGAGATTTTAAAACAAAAACCAAAAAACAAAAAAACTTAAAACATTCATGTTCATTCCCAGTCCTATTATGGCC
This sequence comes from Panthera pardus, assembly GCF_024362965.1. Classification (NCBI taxonomy): domain Eukaryota; kingdom Metazoa; phylum Chordata; class Mammalia; order Carnivora; family Felidae; genus Panthera; species Panthera pardus. The sequence goes on along the minus strand of NW_026526732.1, from coordinate 113,229,921 downwards.
AGCCTGCCATTTAGGACACCTCCATTTAGTCCAGTGGTTCTCAACTGGGACAGAATTGCCATCTCGGGGGAACTCTGGCAGATTCTGGAGACATTTTTGGACTGTGTTACTGGTATCTAGTGGGTAGAGACCCAGGGCACTACTGAATATCACATTGCGCAGGGAGGCCCTCCCAAACAAAAATTATCCAACTCAAAATATTACTAGTTCTAAGTTGAGAAACTCTGCTCTAGCCTCTTTTTTCCATGTCAAACCCAGCTTCCTGGTTTCTTACTTTCCTATTCTGGATTTCCCTCTGGAACTACCCATTATATTTCTCCTCCTCCTCCTCCTCCTCCTCCTCCTCCTCCTCCTCCTCCTCCTTTTTTTAACATGTATTTATTTTTGAGAAAAAGAGAGAGACACAGCTTGAGCAGAGGAGGGGCAACGAATGAGGGAGACACAGAATCTGAAGCAAGCTCCAGGCTCTGAGCTGTCAGCACAGAGCCCGACATGGGACTCAACCCAGGAGCCACGAGATCATCACCTGAACTGAAGTCTGATGCTTAACTGGCTGAGCCACCCAGGCGCTCCGCCCCCCTTATTTTACTTCTATTCTGCAGAACAGGTTAGCCATGTTCTGGCATCTTGGTGTGAGACAACTCCTAGGCTAAGTGAGGAAGAAGGAAAGTACTCTTATACTTACATCAATTATATATTAAAGCATTTCCCCAAACAAAGGCAAGACTCTCCCTAAGAGCAATTGTGGTGCACCTAAATCTTCCTACCTCATTATTCTTAAAATGAAAACTATATGCAACTTAACTGAGACTTATCGTAATAAATTGTAATTAATTTTTACTAAAGACTCAGCATGTAGTAAGTGTCCCCAAATACATAATGGCAGCCCAGTTCTCAGTTAATTTCAGCTAAAATACACATGGGCGACACACATATTGTACTTTGAATAGTGTACGGTCTTCTTAATTATACACATATTATAAATTTAGCGTGTACTAAAATTAATATGAAGAGAAATGCACCAAAATAATAAACAATTTCAAAAAATGGTTTTGCAAAATGTCAGAATATTACTTATGTGATGCAAAAACTTCATGCTTCAGAGTAAGAATGTGTTTTTGGTGAGAGGGTGTGCTGGGAGGGGTGAACTAATGTCATGTGAAATGATTACCAGAAATTTCCTGAAGATGGTATGATAATGTTTACCCCAGAATAATTGAATTTTGATCATAAGCTAACATAGGGCAACACTTCTGATGAGCTGGAAATGAATCTGGCCAAATCACCATGGTGGTCATAATTGGGACACACCGTCCTAAGAAAACCTTTTAAGGGTAAGAAAATCCCTTAAACCACTCATTGTATCCTCCTCAGATCCTAGGAAGCAGCTGAAAGTCAGTATGGTTAGACCAAATCCTTTAGCTACAGTCTGAGAATACGAATGGCCTTAAAAAAACCCTCTGACCTTGGTGGCAGGTGTCTGAGTCATAACCACCACATGGATTTAAATAGCTAATTAATTTCATACGTTTGGTTTCTCGATTGTTTGTTTTCCGGTTCCCTTGTCGTAGCAGGTCTGTGCTGTCAAGGCCATGTGATAAATATGTCTTTTGCCCAACACAATAATCGTTGTCGCCAACAAAGATGATAATTTATTTCACACTTCATTACAGCTATCATTTAGTGAATTATTTTCAATGCTCAACTTAAAGTATCAGTAGATATTTATAAACACATGCAGGGTGTAGGAATGCCGTATATATTTTTTTTCCTTAGCACACTGACATTTCTGAGCTAATGAGAAATTAAATGAGAAATCCAATCATTGCTTGGATCATCTCTGTAAAGTACTGTTGATATTCTTAATTCCAACATCCTTTCAAAACAGCGCTAAAGCCCCAGGAGGGACATAGTATAAATTTAGAAACTGCCCATATCACATTTTCAATCTAACATACATAGGCTTAGTTATACCGAAGTCTTCTAAAAACTCTTTTAAGATTCTGTTGCTCTTTCCCTCAAAAATCTGCAAAGATTCCCATTATTTGAATTGAGATGGTGACCATTACTTTCTTTGAAGTGGAATAAAACTTAATTTCTGAATCAATCACTAGGCATGCAGTACAAATTGAAATTACCATTTTAAATTATACTTGCCTTTATACACACACACACACACACACACACACAGACACACACACACACACACATATATATATATATATATATATATATATATATATATACTATTTCTCCAATTAGATTATGAGCACATTGAAACTAGGCACTCCACTCTTTATAGGCATTTAGAAGGAGGTATATTTGGAAAGATTCAACTCTTAGTGATTATTGGCTACTATTAAATGTATTTGGCAAGATGGCATAAGAAAAAGAAAAGATCACAAGAAAAATGGCCGTTTTGTAAGCAGAAATAAAAGAGACTAGAGAAAGCCTAGAACTTCGAGACTTTAAAGAATTTAACATCCTACTGTTCCCAGATGCAGGAAATAAGAGGGGGAAATACCCTGGAGAGACAAGAGCTTTTTGAATCCCAGTCCTGTGGCCAATGTCAAATTGAGGTCATGGTTTCATGAGTATGTAGTTTCAAAGTGGCTACCACTAAGTACAGAGAGAAGTGTTGTGGGGTTAAAAGATGTAATAAAGTAGGGCAGATTTGAGAATTAAATCTAGGGGAACACTATATGTAGATATTGGTGCACGGAACTAACTAGAAGCAAACATCAGAAGCCTATTAAGTTTTTGCAGGAAATGTATCGCCTAAAAGCACCAAAAGCTGAAACTAAAAATGGCTTTGTTCAAAATTAAAGTAGACTTGAGTTGCCACTGTTGCATACGCAGGAACGTGATCCCAGAACTGCACCACCTTCAGGAGGACATATTTCCTAATGCCCACTTCGGATGTAGCCATGGAGCATAATGAAGAAAAACCCTCCCCCTTCTGAGGTCAGAACCCGGAGCTACAGAGATAAATGGAAAATGGAGTCTAATTAGGGAACTTCCCGACTGCCGGTTCAGGAAACTTTATAATGTCTGCACCATAGGAACCCTGCACACCAGAAACTGTTGAATGTCTTCCATTGTTCCCTTTTCAAATAGGAGCTTTATGTGGCTACTGTCCCTCTTCCATCACTGAATATTGGGTGTGTGTGTGGTGAGGAGTGGCAGAAAAACTTTTACTCTCTAGTATGTGTTTTACCGTATGGTACGTGTGTGTAATTTTCCACCCAGCCCTCGAAACTGTCGCTGTCCTTTACGATTCTAAAGATTTAACTTCACGGTATTCAATGACATTGATAATATTTCACCAATAGCGCTGAGTAAAATTTCTCAGGGAGCTCCTCTTTAACAGGTCTTTCAAAAGCCACAGGTAATCATATGCATATCCGGGGAACCCCAGGGCCGGCAACCCAATAACAAACCCTACGGAATCCATCAAGCCCACTCGGTCCAAGCCAATCACTCACATGAGAATCAAGTTGTGGGAAGCCCTCATTTTAGACACCATCAATCACACTGTATTCTCAGATTCGTGCCACTTCACATTTATTTAGTTATCATGGAAATGTTATTTATTAAGCACTTACTATGTGTCAGACATTGTGCTAAGCACCAAGGACATATTGATGAATAAAACAGATGCCATCTTTCTAGAAGTCTCTCTAAAAGCTGTTGGAAACACACTGCTGAATAGTAAACACACACATTTGAATAGGAAGTAGTCTGTTGGCAGTTTGGTGGTTTTAGTGGAAAACATGTTAGAATATTTTGTATACTTTTCACAAATACGAAATGTATATTAATCATGATTTTTTACACATATCCTCTGGTGTTACATTTTTAAAGGTTTAACAGAAGTTGTCAGGTCTGATCAGGTCAGTTTATCTTCACTAATGTACCGTTAGGGTAGAGTTTGTCTTAACTAATTGTTAAAGATTCAGTGCTGTATTTTTTATTTGTTGAATTTGTTTTATTTTTCTATTGTATTGGATTGTACCACAATGTCATAAAAATAAACTGTCTCAAAAGTTATCCGCTAAACATAAGTGGAATCAATAACAAATATTGAAAATAAGGCTTTATTAGAGACTCAATCTATTTTCCCTCAGAGTGTTGTCAATTACGAACCTGCGTCAGTGAGAAATGTAAATTCAGCAAAGACTTCTTGTTATTTTCCAAGTATATTGAACCTTCTTGTATTCCATGTAACGTTTCCAGAACAGTGCAAAATAATGCTTTCAGTGTGAAATGGCTTCATGGAAAGGTACAGAGCTAGAATCAAGTGAGAATATTGCTAAGAAGTTGTAAAATCTGCATGCTTCCTGAAAACTACTTTAGAGAGAAAGTAGGATGATCAGTTGGTGGTATTCTTTAATATGACTATTGGATATTATATCAGTGGCATACAATATGGACGTTCAATTACTCTCTTACGTGCTAACAGATATTTTTATATCGCAGCTTGAGAAAACAATTGGCTTTTCGTTTAAGTAGTGGTTATTTTTTTAAAAAATTTTTTTTAAGGTTTTATTTATTTTTGAGACCGAGAGAGACAGAGCATGAACGGGGGAGGGGCAGAGAGAGAGGGAGACACAGAATCGGAAGCAGGCTCCAGGCTCCGAGCCATCAGCCCAGAGCCCGACGCAGGGCTCGAACTCACGGACCGCGAGATCGTGACCTGAGCCGAAATCGGAAGCTTAACCGACTGAGCCACCCAGGCGCCCCTAAGTAGTGGTTGTTTTAAGAAACACAATATAATCTGGAAATAGCATTTGCTTCATAAGTGACGTAGTCACAGCTATCTGATCAACAAGGAAAGGCATTGCACGTGAGCAAGAGAGGCTGCCCAAAGACGGCAATCCACTTACCACATTAATTAGAGAAAACAGCTGGAAGTCAATACCAGGTCTCCGAATCTGGATTCGGTGATGGAGAAAATAATTAAAATTGAACATACAATCAAATTTTGCTTCTGAAGGTATGCCTTTTCAGCATGATGTACACATCCATATGACAATATGCCGACTGTGTGGGAAGGGTACTCACATGAGTATCCGATAGCAGCAGAGAGAAGATTTTCTAAAATTATTTCATCAGGTGACTAATAATACCAAAGGGATACCAAGATTCTGAGTAACATAATCTAATGCTTCAGAACCAAACAACCATGGTGTTAAGCACAAGACTGTTAGGATTTCTAAACAGAACTGATTGTCTTCTAACTTATTTCATTGTCAAGAGATTTACTTTTTACTGCACAAATTCGATTGGAAGAACCAGTCAATCATGTGTTACTGGACATACTTAGAAATATCATCAAGTTTCCTCAACAGAACATAGATGTGCCCCAGCACTGAGTGTATGGAGAGTTGATTAAAAAGCAGTTACCATTGCCACCCGAGCTAAATCTCCGTGACCGCTGGATTCTGAATGTAACGTAGTCACCTTTCAGTAGCTGAGTCGTCTTCCGTGGACAAGAACGGGGACTCCTGGGTTCAACCCCAATAGCCAGAATTATCTGAAAGACACATGAAGCAGACCATGCCTTTCTCAAGGCTTTCAATTGCTGAGTTCACCCTCATTTTCTAATTTGGGAAAAACAGAGAAGCAAGAGAAACTAATGTGGTTCAAGCCAACCATTACCAAGTCGAATCTAGAGCAAACACTAACAATTACTGATTTAAAAATAAGATGTTCTGTTCTAGTGTTCAAAATTATGATGGACTTGGGGCACCTGGGTGGCTTGGTCGGTTAAGCCTCCAACTGTTGATAACTGGCTCAGGTCATGACCTCGTGGTCGTGAGATAGAGTGCAAAGCCTGCTTGGGGATTCTCTCTCTCTCTCTCTCTCTCAAAACAAATGAATGAATATTATGAAAATAAATAAGGTTATGATGGTCCTATTTAAATGTCTACAATTAAGGTTTATTTTTGTTAAGCTCTAGTTAAGGAGTGTTTAGACAGGCTGCCCCTGACGGCTCCCATCGCAGACCGTAGAAACCTCTGCTGAAGAAAGTCTTCAGACCCAGCCCTGGCAGCTGTCTAACAGAATTTTTGGTCTCTAAGGATGGCTCTCTTTACTTCCTATTCTTTCCTGGTTCCCAGAACCCCAGGTAAGTTAAAAACAAAAACAAAAACAAAAAACAAAAAAAAAACCAACCAACCACCACCAACAACAGAAAACTCTCCAGGCGGAAAGAATCTAGTCAACAGATAGCTAAGCTGGTATCTTTACATCACATGACCTGTCCTCTTGAGGTGCATTTTTAGTTTGGGACCAGGTTCCTCCTTCTCAGTTTCCTTTGGCTGGGAACTCGCTCAAGCCAGGGGGTGATACCCAGAGGCCAATACAAATGGTCCAAGGGCAAGAGTCTATCATCCCCTTTCTAGTTGTCGTTGACCAAATTCTTTGTGAAAACTTCACGGCCAGTGGCTCTCATGACAGATAAAACTGTACCCCAGGAGTATACACATGTGTTCCAATGATTAGGAATGCTTGTTAGCTCTTATTCTGATCTAGAACCAATTCTGACCAAAGGTGATATACCAGTCGAGGGTCAGTGCAGGAGTGAGATAGCACACTCACAAGGATCTCATTGAAAATTAATTTACTAAATGAACCGCCTCCAGAGGTGTGATCAGGGTGACAGGAGATTTCATGCAGAGGCATGTAGGGACCAGCAATAATGCTGTTATCACCTCTCAGGCCTGAAGGAGAAGGAACTGGATTCTCAGAGCCTGGTGAAAGCAGGAGCTCCTGACAGGAATCTTGGCCATATAGGAATGCATCCACTGCCAGAGAATATCAGCAAGACATGGGAAGAGTGTGCAGATTAAATGCCTCTCTCTTCCTGCCCTCCCGTCTCTCCATCCGTTCTTCCAATTGGCCAGACCCAGCTGGCCGGCAGAGGCCAAAGGACCTGGGTGTTGACTGGTCTTCTAGGACACAGGAGAGCACAGAGAAGAGAATATGGACTCCGCAGAAAGCAGGTTGAGAGGGCACAAGAGTGGATGCGGGTCTTGCAACAACCATAAAAACAAGCCGCATGGCGTTGAATCCATTTTACTTTTTTGTGTCTGGATATTTCCCCATCCAGATTTCGGGCTCCTCTATGGAAAGGACTGGGGTCATCCTTGCTTGAATGGCTCTTTCTGCCTGACTACCCTGTGTTCTCCGGAATCTCAGATGTGGCCTGACATCCAGCTGCAACCCTGGCACTAATCCAGAACTCTACAAGTTATGGCATGCGTCTCCGTTTTCAGTAAATTGTTCACTGGCAACATCGACTTTCAAGGGGGATGATGAAAAGTTATCAGTTTGGAGAAGGGGACTTCCGGTCTACAGATTGTGTATCAACGATAGTATTTGTGTTTCCTCAAGCTTATGACAGTGGTAGTTTACCAACCGGAGGATGTAGATCTTATCAAAAATACAGGATACTCAGTGGCAAATTTTACCTTTTGTATACTATAGATAATTATACAGCCAAGTGACTACTTATTTAGTGCCCTCCAAGTTCTTGGCACAAATACTCCCGATTCTCCTGAAGTGTTATTAATCCCATTGCAAAGATGAGACAACTGAGGGTCGGACACCTTCCATAACTAGCCCAAGGCCATAAAGTTAGTGAAGGACTAACCATTTGGAAAGAGCCATTTTGGATTTGCGTGTTTGTTTCCATCATACAGATTTCAAGGTGAATGAATACAGGCTCCCTCAGCAGCAGGACGAAACCAAGGCTGCTGTGTGAATAATGGAAATGCCCTCCCGCATGAAGAAAGCTTTGTCTTTGGCTTCACGTGCTCAGTATAATTTTCATGAGGTCTTCCTGGCTACCCTGTTGTATGTTATCCACCTCTCCAGACATTCTTCCTATTCCCTCTTTTATTATTTAACTATTGTCTTGTTTCCTTACTATATTGGAGGCTCCATGAAGGCAGAGGTTTTTGTCTGAATCATTCACTGCCTTATCCCCGGTGCTTAGAATAGTGCCTGACCTATAGTAAGTGCTCAATAAATACTTGTTAAATGATTAAATATCAAGTTATTCTAAGAGGCCCAGAAAATATTTTCTCTGGGTGCTTATACTTTAAGGCTAATAATGATTTTTATTCTTGTATTTATTTTCCGTAGGCAGTAGCCTGAGGTCTATCAGATCAGCTTCATGAACAATAACAAAAGTATCCGAGATATTCATTTTGAATAACTCTCCACTCATGGACTCATGATACAGTTTTTAAATTATTATTATTGGGGTGCCTGGATGGTTACTCGGTTGGGCATCCGACTCTTGAGTTTGGCTCAGGTCTTGATCTCGTGGTTCGTGAGTTTGAGCCTCATGCCAGGCTCCGTGCTGACAGCGCGGAGCCTGCTTGGGATTCTCTCTCTCCTTGTCTCTCTTTCTGCCCTTCCCCTCCTCGTGTGCACATGCTCTGTCTCTCTCAAAATAAGCAAATAAACATGAAAAATTAAATTATTATTATGAGTATTATTTGTGGTATTGAAAAGGTTATTTCCCATTTAGTTCCTGAGAGAATAAATTAAAACATTTATAAAGTCATTGCATTGGCTTATGCCTATTTTAGCGGAGATGAGGGGAAAGATACAGACGTGTGTGTCTACCTCTGTGTATATTTATATCCATGTGTGGCTATGGACATAGATGTAGATTCGGTATCGATTGTAGATAGAGGTTAGATACAGATATGGAGTAGATATATAAATATAGATATGGATACGGATACAAACGTTTGTATCTCAGCTGGTAAACCGTACATTTCTGTTTTGTAATCAGACATACCCAAGGACCTGATCTCTCCACTCTGCAATCCCATCTCTGAACCCAAATGTTTTCACTTCGTCCTTTCCTTTGCCTTTGATGGACGCCACCACGCTGACCATTCCCACGTGGCCTGCCCCTGTAATCTGTTCTATTCCACAACTGTGGTGAACATTCTCTCATTCTGATATGGGAAATCACAATTTAGGGTCTTTCCCCTCCCAAAGATCTGTATTTTCTGGTATTTTCTTCATGGGACCACACTGTATATAGCTTTCTGAGTCCATTTACTGTGGAGAAACGTATGGAGTACATTTTCCCGAAATGGGAACGTAAGTAGTAGAGGTCTCTGATGACCCTCTGTTGGTGGCATAATTAAGTAGAATTGTGGGTTTATGTTTATGTGTAGAACACCGATGCAGAAGGATGGGATGTGTGCAGAAATATGTAAATAAGTAACTGTTTAATTTCATTTTGAGGGTCCAGGAACTTATTTGAAGTTAACCACAAATGAGAGCATTTCTTCATAATCTACAAAAGCCTATTTAAAATCCTAATTACCAACACTTTGTAAGAGATGCCAAATGGTGATTATTTGGGGAGCCCAAGGGAGGAACCAAACCTCAAAAAGGGGTACATCCTTCCCTAAGTTAACAACGTATGCACATGGGCATATTTGCTTTTAATTGTAAAAACATCTCTTCTTCTTATTCATAAAATATGAAGCATTCTGATGGGTCCCCCCCCCCTTTTTTTTGACACTGAGAGTAAAAAAACAAGAAAGTCACAGATATACACCAACCTTCACTCTGCTGCTAATTAATGCTATCAAAAGACCTAGCCGGATTATTCTGCAGGCTTTTTATCTCTGCATGATGAATAGCTTCAAATAGCCTCCTATCTCCCATTACCAGTTGGATGTCACCTAAAAACTGAGTAATCACAGCAACTGTTCCCAGTAAAAATAATGCAGCCTTTTCCTCCAGAGTATGTAGTAAAAGATGATAAGTATCCACCTAATTATCAAATGACCAGTGCTTTTTTTTCCATTTTAATTTTAGAAAGAAACATTCTCTGCATTCCTCAGCCATGTATGTTAGCATGGTCTGAAATGTTTCAGGGAGAGTGGATTTTCAGATTGTATTGCACTGTACTACAAGAAAAAATGGTAGGGTTTTTGGTAAAATATCATCAGAATCTTTATAGGCTTTGCATTAAAATTCCTTCAAGATAAGCCACAGCATACATGTCGCTGTCGTAGCCTGTGACAGTTCATGTTGAATATCATCAAAGGACATATTTAACTTTGTGCAGATATATAAATGACTCTTATCTTTTCTAAGTATACATATGAAATTATTTCTTCTGAATGCAATGCCTATGATTTCCAAAGTACTCTATTTATCTCTGTTGCAATTAAAAATCAATTTATCCCATAAATGACACAATTTCAAGTTTTAGTAAATTTATGAAGTCAACCTCATTTTAAGAATTAAAGAATACATTACATGATTTTGTCTTCCATTATTATAAAAAATAAGGGAAATATTATAAATACATACCTGCAGGAATATTTCTAAATGATTTGTGAGCCCAAACAATTTCTGGGAATGAAAATAGAAAAATGTAAACTAATTCCACATCTTCCATAATATTCCACAATAAGAATTAAAGTGAAAATTTTGGACCAACGCTACTAATCAAAGAATGTTTATCTCACTATAATTTGTAGTAGGATTGGGGAAAAAAATCATGGGTGTATGATCTCATTCTTACTGAAAATCAAGAACCATAGTACCCATGGTTTGAAATGATAGGGTTTTTAAGCCATATTTTAATGGCTTGTAATAGCTATTAAATAGTATTTGCAAAAATATTTTAACCCATCTTTTTTCTCTCTTTCTCCCAAGCTAAATTGTTTACTATTTCTGAGAGTAATACCATTGTACTTGTTAGATAATTTACAGTAAACACATATCCTCTTAATCACATCACTGAAACTTAAATAGATTTGTAAAACCATTAAAAAATCAATACTTAGCTTTTAGGTGATGAATTAATTAATGGAGTGCGAATGCTTGAAGTCTGCATTACCCAGCATGCACCATGGCTTTTCATAGCATCGCTGTCAATGGGAACAGTACACAAAGTAACATGATGGAACTAGTTGGGGAAGTGCTGATAAAAATATATCAACCCCTGCTTCCCAGTATTCCAGTAAAAACTGCTTTTTGGTAAGAAATGCAATTCAGTATTTTTCTGTTTCATGTGGTGGTGGAAGAAAGACGTGTTACTGACAAATGAAATTCAGAGAGAAAGTAATCAGGAATTTTCCATCTCATTTTAATTAATCAGACAAAATGTGATGAGGCAAACATGATATAAAATTTTGAAGGGCTGTAAGGCTTGGGAAGTGAGAGTTTATTGTTTCCTGCATAGGATTTTTTTTAGTCTTTTTCTGAAAAATAGATCATATTTTCCTATTTTAATTTGGGTTCTTTTTCTACTACTCCTCTTCCAGTGCTTCCATTCACTTCTTTCATTATTATTTTAAAGTTTATTTATTTTGTTGGGGTGCCTGGGTGGCTCGCTGAGAGTCTGATTTTGGCTCAGGTCATGATCTCCCCGTTTGTGAGTTCGAGCCCCATGTAAGGCTCTGTGCTGACAGCTCAGAGCCCGGAGCTTTGCTTTGAATTGTGTCCGTCTCTCTGCCCCTCCCCCACTCCACTCTGTTTCTTTCTTTCTCTCAAAAATAAACATTAAAATTTTTTTTAAAGTTTATTTATTTTGAGAGAGAGCGAACATTGTATGCACGCGTGAACAGGGGAGGGGCAGAGAGGGAAAGAGAGACAGAATCCCAAGCAGGTTCTACACTGTGAGTGCAGAGTGCTCCATGAAGAGCTCAAACTCATGAACTCTGAGTTCATGACCTGAGCCAAAATCAAGAGTAGGATGCTTAACCAACTGAGTCACCCAGGCACTCCTCCTTCCACTTCCTTTAAAACTTCTTCCTTAAATATACCAACTAGGATTTCTACAGGAAAATCTAATCAGATACCAGTCTCTGCCTTCAAGAACATACACTATCATTGGATAATAGTATAAAGTAGACCACTATTAACAACAAAGGAGTAATTGAAACAGCGTAGGTACTATATTTTGAGGTGGCAAAACAAATAATTTTGGTGATGATCTTTAAGAACACCGATTGGCAAACAAAAAATTAAACATGAAGGTGTTTACTTTGGGCTATGATTTCATCCAGACTGGGGTTCTCACTGAGAATACCTGTAAAGCTGAGAAAAATTTCTAAGAATTGGTCTATTTAAAGGAACTGGAGAACTGCTGTGGCAACCAAGACTTGTAGGAAAACAACAATCGCAGAGAAAGAGAATCTGCTTTTACCTTCAGGATGTTTGCCAATTCTGGATATAGGACAAGAGACTTAGGATCTGAAGTCTCAGACAGAGAGCCTCTACTAGGAGACAAAATAACCAGTAGAGATTTTGGCAATCCAGCAGGAACAGAGACCAAAATTATAGTCTTGAGGATCCAAGACTCTAATTAAGCTAAAAGTCAGTAAGAAAAGATAACTAAAAAGTACTGAACTTCTAGTAAATTAAGCTATAATATGTTGGTCAAATAAGAAATCAAAATGAAATAAAAAAATATTTTATGTGATAATGAAACTAAGACATAAAATTATTGGGATGCTGTTAAAGCTGAGTTTAAGAAGAAAATTGCAGTCTTGCATTCATATATTAGAAAATTTATAAGGCTGGAAATTGATGACCATACTAACTATCTCAAGAAATTAGAAAAACAATAATAAATTAAATAAAGAAAAAATATATAATAGTAGAAATATATGAAATAGAAACATATTTTTTTTCAAAGGACAAGACAACTGATAGACCTATAGAAAGACTAACCAAACAGAGAAAGTTCAAGAAAGTGTTTATGTACATATGAAAGAAAAAACAAATTACCACTATTAGGAATGAAAAGGAGGGCAACACTAAAGATTCCACAGATATTTAAAATATAATACAAGAATATTATAGACACCTCATATATATAAAAAATAAGCATTTAGATGAAAGGAACACATTGCTAGAAGAATTTTGTCAGCTCTATAGCAAGAAGAAAGAGAAAGTGCAAATAACCCTGTATCTTTTGATGGAATAGAATCTATAATTAAAACCTTCTTCCTCTGTTGCCTTCTGACATGTATACATATACACACATACATATGCAAAAAAACCACCTCCAGTATCAGATAATGTTACCAGTAAAAATTTCCAGACATTTTAATTGTGAAATAACAACAACCTTACACATTATCTTCCAGGGAATTAAAAAAATAAGAGACCACTCCCAACTTGGTATATGATCCCAGCACAACCTCCTGTTATTTTAAGCTTAAAGTTTGTTTTGACTGAGATAAGTATAGCCACCTCTACCTTTTGTTGTTGTTGTTGTTAACATCTGCTTGAAAAATATTTTTCATTTTTGAGACAGAGAGAGACAGAGCATGAGCAGGGGAGGGGCAGAGAGAGAGAGGGAGACACAGAATCTGAAGCAGGCTCCAGGCTCTGAGCTGTCAGCACAGAGCCTGACACTGGGCTCAAACTCACAGACTGTGAGATCATGACCTGAGCTGAAGTCAGACACTCAACCAACTGAGCCACCCAGGCACCCCGAAAAATATTTTTCTATCCCTTCAGTCTCATGTGTGTCTTAGAAGCTAAAGTAAGTCTCTTGTAGGCACCATATCATTGGAACTTTTGTTGTTGTTTTGTATTTATCCATTCTACCATTCTATGTCTTTTGATTGGTAAATTTAATCCATTTACATTTAAAGCAATTATTGGTCCTATTACCATTTTGTAATTGTTTTCTGTTTTGTAGATTCTTGGTTCCTTGTTTCTTATCTGATTGGTTGAGTATGTTTTTTGAAGCTCTCTATTGAATTCTTCAATTCAACCCCTGTATTCTTCAGCTCTCAGATTTGTTTTGTCACTGTTGTTGTTTTGTCAATGTTTTCTATTTCTTTGTTGAACTTTTCATTTTGTTCATGCATTGTTTTCCTACTTTTGTTTACTTGTCTGTCTGCATGTTCTTGTAGTTCATTAAACTTCTTAAAGAGAATTATTCTGAATTTTGTGTCAGATAGTTTATAGATCTCCATTTATTTAGGGTCAGTTATTGGAGATTTATTAATTTCCTTTGGTGTTGTTACGTTCATTTAATTCTTCATGATCCATGTTTCCTTGCACTGATATTTGAGCATTTGATTACATAATCTCTTCTTCCAGACATTACAGGTTTGCTTTCAGTCCACTGAACTTGGGGTTCTGGGTGGGTCAGCTAGTGTCCTTGGACATGTGGAACTCGCTTTTGGGGTCTCTATTTGGGCGAGGCCACTGCCTGAGTTATTAGGCCTGAGATCTGCTGGTGGGTGGGAGCAGTTGGTTAGGACTGCTGGCTGGGTTCCTTGCCCAAGTTTGACAGTAGGATGGGCCCCATGGTTGCCCAGATTCTCCTTGGTCAAGCTTCCTAGTAGGATGGGATTGGATGCTATACTCAGTAGTTGGGTGGTACTGCAAATTTACTTCCTTGACCAAGCTGGGCCATAGACCAGGCTTTATGGCTATTATGGCTTGATGGGTGGTGGCCAGAGTCAGGCATACATGTCTACCAAGCTCCCTGGCCAGATAGGGCCATTGACTTGGCTCTGCAGATGGACAGAGCCACTGGCAGGGTTTCCTGCTTAGGTGTATTGTAAGTAGGTGTTTAGAATGAGCTATTCAGCTTCGTAGGTGCTCTTGTTAGGCTTCCTGGTTAGGTAGGGCTGGGGTTGTGTTTATCAGTAGGCAGGGCTACGTATTTTCTTTCGGGCCTAGGTGGAATGGTAGGACAGTCTCCAAAGCCTGTAGGGCTTGTTGACTGGGGATCCAAGTCGGGCAGAAATGTGCACTAAGCTCCCTGACCAGACAGGACACCAGCTTTTTTCTGCAGATGGCCAGAGCCACTGGCTGGGATCTTTACTCAAGCACCTCTGTGAGGAGGACCTCAGTTTGCCAAGATCCAAGTGCTAAGAGGAGCCCACGATATCTGTGAGGTGAGACCCAAGTGGGCCTCGCAGGAATTATCCCACAACTTTTAGGGAGCTGGATGTCTACCGTGGGCTTTTTCCCACTGGAGAATCCATAGGCCCAGGGGAGCCCTCTTGGTGTGGTGCTGTGCCACCATGGAGGAGGATTGATGTAGTCAGAATACAGCTGTTCCTTTTCCCCTGCTAATGCAGCCTTTCTCGGTCTCTGTGGTCCAGGTGGGTGATTCTGTTCCGTTCCCGTGTTCTGGGATTTTGACAATGGTGTCTTGTCTACATAGTTATGAGTTGGTCGTCTTGTGAGAGGGACTGAAGTCAGCAATGAATTATGTTGCTACCTTGATGGCATCACTCCCATCAGCATAACCTTTATATCAAATGCTGAACAGAATATTATTAGAAAGGAAATTTTCTGGCCCATCTCTTTTATGGAAATAGATGCAGAAATCTTAAAGTAATACTCAGAGTGTGGAAAAAGCATTTACTAAAATTTATCATATTTTATGATAAAAATTATTAGCGAGCATGTAATCCATATGTAATGATGGCATATGTAGAAATGACAAAACAATAAATTATCGTTAATTGCCAATGTATAAATTATTAGAAATAATGTGTGAAGTCAAAATGTTGTTAGGCCTGCTGTAAAAATAAAAAATATATATATTACTTAGCTGTACTAAACCATAGAGAATAAATTTTAAAAAAGAATTACATTAAAAATTATATCAAGAACATTAAGTGCCTAGAAATTAATATAACAAAAGTTGCACAATAATTCTCTAAAAATTACAGTTAAGATAAATTATGAATATCTAGAAAAATAAAGGGAACTAATATTTTTGTGGATTAGAAGACTCAATATTTTTCAGATGTTAATTCTCTATGAACTTACATATAGCTTTTAACCAAACTCAATCTAACTTTCTTATAAATGAACCAATAATAAAATATGTCCTATATTTGCCTGTTTTCTTTTACTTACCACAGGTCTGTAATATTTATCCATGTTGGTGTATGTCTCTGTAGATTTGTTTGTTTTACTGAGTAGTATCCCACTGAATGGATATACTCTAGTGTTTCCATTGATTTGTGTATCGATAAAGTTTATTCATGTATTGATCAACTTTTGGGTTATTGTCAATTTGGGGCTATACGAATAAAGGTGCCATGAACGTTCATGTGTAAGTCTTTTTACAAGTATGTGTTTCCATTTCTTTCACAGAAGTATCTAGAGGTACAATGGCTAGAGCATATGGAAGGTGTGTATTTAAAGTCTAAATAAACTGACAAAATCTTTTCTAAGTGGTTGTACCTCTCCTGTCCATATCAGCAGCATAGGAGAGTTCCAGTTACTGTATCCTTGTCAGCACTTGTTCCTGTCAGTCTTTTTATTTTTAGCCTTTCTGATAGCTATGTAATGGTATCTCCTTCCAGGTTTGATTTGCTTTTACCTAGTGACTAATGATTTGGACACTTTTTTCACACGCTCATGTTTTCATCTGTGTATCTTCTTTGTTAGAGTGTCTGTTCAAATCTTCTCCCCACTCTTTTAATGGATTGTTGTTTTAAACTATGAGTTGTAAGCATCCTTTACATATTTTGGGCATGAGTTCTTTATCAGATATATGATTTATAAATACTTTCTCTCCGTGTGGTTTATTTCCACAAACTCTCTCTCTCTCTCTCTCTCTCTCTCTCTCTCTCTCTCTCTCTCTTTCTCTTTGTTAAGTTTATTTATTTTGAGAGAGGGTATGCAGGGCAGGGGCAGAAAGAGGGAGAGAGAGAACCCCAAGGCAGCTTTGCACTGTCAGTGTGGAGCCGAACACGTGGCTCAGCCTCACAAACCGTGAGATCACGACCTGAGCCAAAAATCAAGAGTCAGATGCTTAATTTGACTGAGCCACCCAGGTGCCCCCAAACTCTCACTCTCTTAACAGCATCTTTTCATAAGAAATTTTGAGGAAGACATTTTGAAGGATATCGAACTCATATTTTTTTCCTTTATAGATTGTACTTTTAGTGTCATAACGGTGAAATGTTTGCCTAAGTGAAGATTACAAAGATTTTTCTCCTGTGTTTTCTTAAGATGTATTATAGTTTCACATTTTACACTTAGGTCTATGATCCATACCAATTAAATTTTGAATATGGTGCCAGGATTAAACGGAAATAATTTCTTCTGCCTCTCTTCCTCCCTCCCTTTTTTCTTCCTCCCTTTTTCCTTCGTCTTTATTTCTTTTATTTCTCTCTTTCTTTTGTTCTCTTTCTTCTTCTTTCTCTCTCTCTTTTTCTCTCCCTTCCTCTCTTTCTTTCTTTTTCAAAAAGATATCCACTTATCCAGTGTTATATGTTGAAATGACTGTCCTTTCTCCACTGAATTATCTTTCTACTTTTTTTCAAAAAATTAATGGTCTCTAGTGTTTCTCTACTGCAATTTTTTAAAAAATCAAGTTTTTATGTATGGGCCTATTTCTGGACACTGTTCTCATCTATCGATTGACTTGTGTCTGTGGACCTAAATACTATAGTTTACTGATACTAGATTTAAAACCAAATCTTATAACCAGGTAGTATTAATCATGTTTTTTTTTTCAAAGTTGTTTCATTTATGTAAGGTCCTTTGCATTTCCATAGAATTTTAGTCACCTGGTCAATTTCCATAAAGCTTCTGGAGTTTTGATTGGGATTTTATTAAATCTATAAATCAGTATGGAGAGAATTGCTATCTTAGTGGTATTGAGTCTTCCACACCATTAAGAGAATATATCTCACAACTTAATTAGGTCTTACATGATATCTCTCAAGAACATCTTTTAGTTGGCAGCAAACAAGTCTTGATCATTTGTCAGATTCATTCCTAAATGTCTTATTTGGGAGCATTTATTCAAATTTCAAACATTCAAATATTCAAAAAAAAATCTCTACTTGTAATTGTTCAATTCTGGTATATATAAGTATAACTGATTTCTGGTCCTTGCTCTTTTTCTCTGGTTTTCTGCGTTGTTTCAGAGAGGAGGGTGAGTCTGGTTGTTCCTACTCCATCCTAAGTGGGAGAGAAAGTCTCTTCTACTGGTTTTGTAGTTATAGAGTCTATTTCCACTATTTTAATGGTTAGTCTAGAAACTTTCAGATGCTAAAATTACTAAGTATTTACCATCCTGCTGAAGAATAATAAAGTTAGGGTAATTTAACTCCAACTTCTTATTTATATGCTGATTATTATAAGTATTCAATTTAATCTTGTTTTTATTACCCCCTATGAAGTAGTTGTTATCCTTGCTTTTTGCAATGTTTGTTTATATATACCCAAATGTTTAGTGTTTTCTTTCTTCACCATTTATTCTGGCATAAAGTTTTCTTCTTCTTAAAGTGGTCTTTAGAAGGAACATTTGTGGAGGATATTTTTTGTTACAAATTCTCTAAATGCCCATAACCTTTACAAGATAATCTAGCTGAATGTATAATTCCAGGCTGTAAGTAATTTCCTCATGATACCTTTAAGATGTTATCTCATTGGCTTCTGGCTTTTTCTGCTAATATTTTAGTCATTTCTGACCTCTCTGGTGTCCAATTTCTTTCCCACTGTGTTATATTCAAGTACCAATTTCATTGTACCTATTTTGTTTAGGTTTTCTGAATCTAGGTATCCCAGATTATCCTTTTTTATTTTTTTGAGTTTCTTTATTTATTTTGAGAGAGGGAGAGAGAGCACACGAGTGAGGGAGAGGCAGAGATAGAGGAGGGAGAGAGAATTCCAAACAGGCTCTACACTCTCAGCGTGGAGCCCAACATCCTGAACTGTGAGATCATGACCTGAGCCAAAATCAAGAGTCTGATGCTTAACCAACCGAGCCACCTAGGTGCCTCACAGATTTTCCTTTTTTAAAAATAGGTAATGGTGAGGAAGTCATCCTGCAGAAGTCCACATTTTATGTGGAATTGGAGGATGGGCTGTGGTGGAAAAAGATGAGGGGGAACGGCTTTCCCTGCTCAGACATCTACTTTGATTGGGTGCCATGTTTTTTTCCCCTCCAAATTACATCTGTCTGCCATTACAACTGAGGATCTGACAGCTCTCAAAGAGAAAGCACTATGTCCTGAGTGCGTTTATCTCTCTTGATTCGTGCTTTCCTATTCTTTCTGGCATGGAGATTTCCTTTGCTTTCCTGCCAGTCAAGTAAAGCATTTAGAGAAATTTTACACAAGATAGTTTGGGATTAATTTAAGTGTTTGCTGTTGTTGTTGCTGTTGTGAGGACAAAGTCTCTGGAAATCTCATCTAAAGTATTATCAGAACAGGTAGTGTGGGAAGGTCTTGTGTATTCTTTGTGAGCACATGTTTGTTTATCCGCCTGGACCATGAAATCTATTCAGTTTGAACCTACATTTGAGTTAGTTCTGATAACTAACCTATTACCTGGTAGAAAATACCTGTCAGTAAATACTTACATTGAAAAAAAAATTTTTTTAATGTCTATTTATTTTTGACAGAGAGACAGACATGAGCGGGGCAGGGGCAGAGAGAGAGGGAGACACAGAATCAGAAGCAGGCTCCAGGCTCTGAGCCGTCAGCACAGAGCCCGACGCGGGCCTCAAACTCACAGACTGCGAGATCGTGACCTGAGCCGAAGTTTGACGCTCAACCAACTGAGCCACCCAGACGCCCCAAATATTTACATTTTTAAAGGACTGTGGCAAGGGAATGAAGGTTGGTATGACTTTTGAGAAGGAGTGAGTGGGCAACACTTTAAAATTCAGAAGAAATGTAATGTGTGGTCAGGAATGAGGAGAAGTCACTGGACATGGAAGTTAGAAAGTAATTTTTAAAAAGGAAGTTTTAAAGAAAGAGGTGAGCAGAGGAGCAAGAGATAATGGGGACGTAATGTCTCTGAGCAGTGACGGGAAAGGATGGAAAGGGTGCGCTTGATGGGGAGGGAGGACTGAGCAAATCACAGCTCTAATAGGAAAGATCTTTCATCAGAGCTTGGAGCGGGAGGATCTAATGAAGGTTGAAAAATTCGAAGAGGAGAGAGTCATGGATGAGGCAAGTCCATTGAGAAGGTAGGAAAAATACAGAATCCAGAGGAGAGTTAGTGCAATTAGCTTTAAATCAGAACAGAGAAAGAAAGAATGAGCGGAAATAGAATTCAGTCAATAGTAAGAAGCAAGAAAGATTGAGGCATATGTTACCCAATGAAAACTATTTTCTCATTTATTTATAATGTATTTCCCACCTACCTGAGAAGAACTAGAAGCAGCTGGAATTGTAAAAAGAACTAGCAACTGCCCACAAATTTATAGGCATACGTAGCGAACATTGAATTCTTTATGAGAAGATAGCAAAGAGAAGAGATTGGGGGAATCCACTCATATGATTCAAAAGGAATCATCTTCTAGACTCTCACGCATTGTCACTTAGCACTTTGACCGGAACGGTGCAGAACACCAACTTTTTATTACGTCACAGCTCTTACACCTACTGGACTACTGTCGGGTTGTTGGGAGCTATACTTTGGGAAAAGTCGTGAGTCTCTCCTGAGGCCAGTGTGGAAACATCCCCGTCCTTCCAGTTAGATGAAGACAAGAGTGGGAAATGAGTCTGGACTCATGTTCCCTTCATTTTCAGCTTTGGAAACCTGGAGATCCAAGGGTGAGTTTCAGTCTATATGGCAACTTCAATACACGTACTGCATCTGCTATCAAGGTGCTAAATCGCGTCATGCAAAATGTAAGATGAATTTCTATATGGAGCAGACCTAGAGAACATTATTATAATTAAAATTTGCTTCAGGCTTCACTAGCATTTCAGGTACAATTATGTTAGAAAACTTTTTTTTTCCCCAACAGCACTTAAAATGTTGTATAATAGTCAAGCGAGATGATGTGCAAGGCGGGCAAGCTTTCTTTGAATCAGTGTCAGGAAAGTATATATTTTTTTGGAAATCTTCTACTCTTAGATCTGCACCGTTGATTGCTTTAGATAGAAAAGAAATCCACAGCCCTGAATATCCACTTAGCTGAGCCACTGAAAGGCAATGGCCCAATACAAATATTCTAATAAAAGATGAAATTAAGGAGGACCCAATAAGAAGCAAAGATCAAATGGAAAATGTTCTTTCCAAAATGAAACGCTTAGTCCAGGGAAGCCTCCGGTGTCAAGCCTTGAACCTGAGAAGCACTTGGCTCTAAGATCTCGACCTCCTGCATGAGCGCGTCTGTTACTCTCTGTGTGGCTTCATGTGATATGTACTTCTCAAGCTTGGAGAAAGAAAATGAATTGCAGCCTGGACGGCAGGGCTGTCTGAGGACAACATTTGATTCATCTGTGCTCCTTCTCCCCCCAGGCTGCTATAATCTAACTTCCTCTTTCCTGCCCTATGTCCCAAGATCATGCTGCCTTGTGTGGGTCATGCAGTGTGTCCCATGAGATACACTCCCCCTTACCACCCTGTCAGTCACAATGCAACTCATATTCCTTGTTTGCTCAAAGTATCACCAACTAGTAACCAGTGAGTCATGTTATTCATTGACAGTATAGCTAATTCCTCTTAATTAATGTATTATTATAGGAGAAAGGAGTGGCTAAACTGGAAATCATATCAAGAGGTGGGATTAACCAGTGGGAAAGAAAGCACTGGCTCAAACTGATCCATTCTTGTCCCAGACTTCTAGGTGAAGAGGAAGAATCTCTAATGTTTAAGGATATTGAGCGGGTAACTTTATGCCAAACCCTGTGTTTGTTGCTTTCACATGCATTGTCTCTTTGAGCCCTTCCAAGAACAAGTGGAGAAACAAGCCAGGGGGTTTCAGCATCTTTCCCAGGCGGGATTCAAACCCACGTGTACGTGAGACTTAAGTCATGTTAATTCCTCGATCATGATACTCCAGGTGTGGTTTCTAATCATACTTACAGTAACATCCAAAGTCTCTGACATGTTCTTCAACGTCTTACCCATCAGGCTTCTGTCCCCATCTCCACCTTTATGTGTATAGTTGCCCTCCCTGTCTGCAGTCATGTCACCTCCTTGTCCTGTTCTTCTAACGCAACAAGTTTGCTTACACGCAGGATCCTTGCACACCCTGGCCCTGCTGCCCGGAAGCTCTTCCCTTAGGTATCTGCCTACTCGACTCCAGTCCCTACCCAAAAGTTGCCTCCTCAGAGAAGCCTTCCCTGATTCCCTGCATAAAAGAACACACACGATGCCAGATCACTCTGTATTCCTTCACCCTACTTTATTTTACTTCGAGGCCTTTTTTCATTGCATGTGACTGATATTCCATTATATCCTGTTCTATCATATTTTTCTTGTGTTTCTCACTAAAACATAAGTCAGCTCCATAGGTGGGGACGTTTTATAACATCAGTGCTCAGAACAACATCTGGTGATTAGGGAGGTGCTTAATAAATGTTGAATAGGTGAATAAATGATGATTTGGTTTTTATCCACAGCCCAGTGCACCATTTCGATGCCACAGTAATGTTGGTTTTATTGTCGTTGCTAGTGTTCAACACCTTACAAACTGTATGACATTTAATTTTTGCACACTCACATAAAAGCATGTAAGTGAGAATTTTTATTATTGCCTCAATTTTGCAGATAAGGATATGTTATCCTCAGAAAAACGAAATAATAGGTCACAAAACTAGTAAGCAGGACAGCTGGGATTTCAAGCCAGGTGTGCCTGCCTCTCAAAACCACACTCACAACTGTATGGACAGACATGCCCACATTGTCTTGTCATTGATTTTGCTGTATTTAGAGAATCACTGACTTAGCCCTCCCCTTTCTTATACAGATGAGAAGATCTGAGACCAGAAGTAGTTTCGAGCACAAAAAACACAGCAAGATCTGGAACTCCTACTTCTTCACACTTTCCTGCACATACCAGAGCAGCCCGTGATCGATAGAATTTCATGAAGAACGTAAGCCACCGACCAAGGAGGACACATGTTTAGGTACTTCCTGACAACGCGAATCAAAATAATATATTCAGGGGCAACTTCAGAAGGGAAGTATGTGAAATTCACTTTGGGAAGTGTGAACAATATTTGGATGAAATAAGAATCCTCTGGGTGTCAAACTGAAATTCGCCCAGAGTATTGGTGAGATTTTAGCACACAGGTTTGACAAAGGCAGACTTTTGATTCGTAACAGACTTCTGATCTAGTTCGTAACCATTTTTAAGGTATTTAAGGGAACGTAAGCTGGATAAGTCAGAAGCTCACTCCAGCCCACATTTCTTCATAAACAATATACACACTTGAAGACAATTAGCCCCAGCTGTTGGGGCATATTTCAATATATTTGACTCACAGAGGCTGAAAATAGTATTGATGTTTTATTGCATTGAAGGATAAAATCATCAAAAAACAGATTATAACTACAGAACTCATAAAAAATGGAATATGGAAGAATGGATAGAGATCCAGACAGAGGGCAGTACTCATACATTTTTTTTTTAAATTGCAGTATAGTTGACACCCTTGCTATATTAGTTTCAGGAGTACAACATGGTAACATGATGAAATCTGTGCATGACGCTGTGCTTACCCCCGGTGTAGCTGCCATCAGTCACCATGAGCACTATCAGAACACCATCGATTATGTTCCCTGGTATGCATGCGTTTTAACTCCTCAAGTTTGTTGTTTTAAAATATAAGAATACTTCCATTCAGAAGGCTCCCATTGAACATTTTTACTGATTACCTACCAGCGTGGCAGAAGCCGAACTGAATATTTATCTCTGTTCCCTCCTCCAAATAATACTAAAATGATACAGAAGAGAAAGACAAAAGAAGGACATATTTTCAAGGAAAAAGAGGAACGGGGATGAGACAACATCAGAAAAGAACGTATTTTAGAAACTTGGGAAATGTAGGCGTGTAGTCGCTCGTTTATGGAACGGAGGGTGTAGTGAAGCCTGTAGAAGAGGGCAGAGCCAAACCAGAAGGAATGTGTTGACCCTGTGTGAGAATCCAGGACATGCCCCGGAACCAGAGGTATCTCTCACTGCTGAAGGTGGGAATCAGATGGGGCCACAGCCAGGAGGAAAGATGAAGGTTTAAGGAGAGGCATTTGGACTCCAAGGTCATCTGCCCAGACTTAGGGGGCTAGTGACAGGCTTCCTCTACTCCAGCAGAAGACTAGAAGTGGCCATGTGGACAGATTGGTCCGGGTAGACTCTGGGTTTGGGTACAACAGACCCAGGCAAAGGCAGAAGTGAGGTTGTGAGTCATCTTTTTTTTTTTTAAGTGTTATTTATTTTTGAAAGAGAGCGAGAGGGAGAGAGACAGAATCCCAAGCAGGCTCCACACTGTGAGCACAGAGCCGGACTTGGGGTTCCAACCCACAAACCATGAGATCATGACCTGAACCGATATCACGAGTTGGACGCTTAACTGACTGAGCCGCCCAGGCGCCCCCATGAGTCATCTTTCTGAATAAGGACTAGAGCAGTACCTACAAACTGAACTCTAGCCCTGTTCCTGGGCTCATTGCCTCCAGTAAGCCCCCTCAGCCCCAGTAGGTCAGACCACTTCCAAACCCCATAGCTTCACCTTCTCCCTTTCAGGTGGGAGATCTCCTTTCTGGAAAACCAACCAGTTCAAGAGAGGAGACCACCAGACAATGCCATTTAGGCATCCTCCAATGATATGTCCTACTCATCAGGGTCACCCAGCACTGGAGACCTTCACAGAACAAGCCGCATTCCTACTTAAGTGTCATGTGAGTGCCTCATTTTTTTTTATTATTTTTGTAAACGTTTATTTATTTTTGAGATACAGAGACAGAGCACCAGCAGGGGAGGGGCAGAGAGAGACACACAGAATCCAAAGCAGGCTCCAGGCTCCAGGCTCCAAGCTGTCAGCACAGAGCCTGATGCAGGGCTTGAACCCATGAACCGTGAGATCATGACCTGAGTCAAAGTCACATGCTTAACCGACTGAGCCACCCAGGCACCCCTTGAGTGCCTCATTCTTAAACAAGAATGGACAGACATCACCACAAGATACACAAGGGAAAGACGTTCACATGAAACCAAGAGACGGAAAGAAAAAGAAAAAGAGATATGCTTGCAATCAACACAGTACAGAAAAGAAAATTTCAGAAGAATGATTATTAGTATCTCTAGAGAAGAAAGAGAATATATCACACCCATGGGAAAAAAAAAGAACCAAACACTATATAAAAAAGTCAGAATTGGTGAGAACTCGTGTAAACTAAAAAGACTACAGTAAAAAAAAAATCCTTAGAAGGTTAGCAAGATAAAGTTAGGGAGAGTGTAACACAGAGGGGCTGTTTCCTATGTGCGCCTCCCTATAGAGAAAGGCCTGGAAACCTGGGGCCTACTTTCCAACAATCCCTGCAGTCCAGGATTGCAGGAGACACCTGCATGTGGCCTGGGCGGGCGAGGTGCATGTTGCTCTGGTGGCCAGCAAATGCTTGGGTCTGGGACGGTGACATTGTACAGAGGCCTCTGGACATCTTGCTGGGAATCACCCACTTCAGTGTTGGGGGTGGGGAGCTGCAGTGCTCAGGATCCCCGAGTCCCTGAATCTCAGGAGGGCTCTCACTTGTCCTCATTCCACTGGCCCTTCCAGTGATTTTTAAGCTCTTTGTTCCTAGATTAAATTGCTGATTATGATACCTTGAATAGTTTTTGTGTCCTAAAGAAATTCTCCCATAGTAGCTAAGTAGGAATGAGGACTTTCATTGGGGCCAGTGTGTGTGTGTGTGTGTGTGTGTGTGTGCGCATGTAACAGAGAGAGAGCGTGAGAGAGAGGGAAATTGGAGGTAATCCAAGCATTTGCCAGTAGAGGAATTAAGAAGTAAAAGGTGGTTATAGTTAGTGGTGCACAATAACGCATATCAGTTGCAAACCCCCACAGTACAGTATAAAACAACTTGGACAGATCCTGAAGACATATTTAGTGGGAACAACATGGAATGAGATTCATGGACTGCATTAGTGTAGATGGGAACACCAACACAGGCAAAACCCCCTATGGCCTTCCCTCTGGAATGTGCGTGTATGAGGGGAGAGGATGAGAGCTAGGATCAAGGCAGACGAAGAGGCCAGGATTAGGTTGCCCTTGGACAGACTGATAGCTGTGATGCTATTGACGAAGGGGCAGGACTATCTCAACTCTCCTCGCCTGCAGTTCCTCTCTGTCTCTGTCTCTCTCTTACAGGCACGCACACACACACACACACACACACACACACACACAACTAAAACTGGGCAGCCAATCTGGAACTATTGTCTACTGATGGTTAAGTCCAGGAGTGATCTGTCACCATGGTGGTAAGCATGGCAATGACAAGTAAGGGAAAAGGTGACACAAAACATTTTGGTCTGTAAGCTCACAGAAGACAGGGATGTAGTCTAGTTCACCCCTGCGTTCCCAGTGCCTGCAGATGCTCAGTACATTTTTGTAAAGCTGAACTGAATTACAATCAGCCTATATCCTACAACCGAGTTCAGGTTCTGGGGGCAAAGTTCCTAAACTGAAGCAAACCATGAAAATTCTCAGATCTCTCTTTTCAGTGTTCCTGCATCAATAGCATATAGTAAGGGGCGCCTGGGTGGCTCAGTTGGTTAAGCGTCTGACTCTTGGTTTCAGTTCAGGTCATGATCTCAAAGTTCATGAGACAAGCCCTGTATGAGGCTCTGTGCTGATATGTCAGCACGGGGCCTGCTTGGGAGTCTCTCTCTCCCTCTTCCTCTGCACCCCCTCCACTCTTGCTCTCTCTCTCAAAATAAATAAGTAAACTTAAAAAAAAAAAATAGCGTATAGAGAGCAGTGAATGGCCAGGCTTGCAGTTGCCTTAGTTTTGACAATAACAATGTCAAGTACAAGGACACAAAGTTGCCCTTCTATTTCCTAACCCTGAGCTTTTATACCAGCTCTCTGGAGAAAGCTTTAGTCAGGGGATCGGGGTCAGTGCCAGAGCAATGTTTGAGATCATAAACAGCCACATACAGAATCAGAGGACTCCCTCAATGACCATTTGAGAAAACAAAACAAAACAATTTTTCATGCATTTTAAAGATTCTCAGTTTTAGACTTGAAATGACCAGGACTTTATATAATTAGGGAATCCCTTTCATCACTTCTGAGGATCAAATCATTTCCCACAAGACATCTCTATAAAACCAGACAAGTTGACAATTGTAACAAAGGTTAAGAAGTATGGAGTGTCTACAGATGTGTGTGTGTGTATAACTATAGTTATACACACAGACACCCACACACACACACACACACACACACACACACACCACACACATATATATGTATATGTATGCGCACACACACACACACACACACACACACACACACACACACACACACACATATAATTCATTGACTGGACCCAGAGAACATTTGGCCTTATAAACAGCTTTATTGCTTAATTGGTAATTAGGTCCTGCTTGCCTGTGTGTGGCATTAACGTAAATTGCAAGAGAACAGCACCAGGTGCATTCAATTAAAAAAACTTTAAATGGAGGTATCATGTTTTACCACTTGGTCGCATTTTGAAAATATAGTCAACAGGTTTATTCCAATGTCAGGGTTGCAGTAAATGGAAATCAGGCTGAGTTAAAACAGACATGTCTTGAGGGTTAATCTTTCTGTCTCCTGATTTCCATCACCTACTTTGAAACTATATGGTCTTCTGTGTGTAGAACTTGCCAAAGCCTGTGGCTGAAGCCTGCCCTCTTCTTTATGCACAAGAAGAGCTACATTTTTTTTCCCACTGGGAATGGTGTTAATCTGAGTCAGGCTAATCATCAGAACTAACAAGGCACAAGGCCAATTATATCTACTATTTCTGTAAAATGGCTCAGGTAGGCAGAGTCTGAATAAGAGAGACTTAAACAGAGGCATTAAATAAACTGGGAGCCTATTTGTAAATGTCCTGCCTCTTTTTACTATCCACTGAAGGGCTCTTGGCATGTGTGATGAACCCCGAAGAGCGGCCATCAGAAGGACATTAGAACATTATGCAGTGCAATTATTTTTAGACTTTTCTGAGCAGAGGAGAAGTTTATGAAGTAGCTTAAAGCTGAAAACTTGGGTACAGAGGGAAATAAGAGACAGTTAGCTTTAGATACTGGATTTCTCCGGGAAATTAGTCAATACCGATCCAATTAGTTGTTGCTAATAATTTCCTGGAAGAATATTCATGTCCCTGCAATAGCATAGTAGTTGCAATCTTAATATTTCTCAGCAGACATAGATAGATACATGCACACATTTTCTCCCCTTGCATCCGTCTCTCCAAAATTGAATGATTCCTAGGATGACTTTTTACATGAAATTGCTAGGAGCCCCATAAAATTGTTTTCTCTCAATACTCCCACTTGATTGTGTACCCAGAGCTGTACAATTTTAACACACTGTCTTTGTATCATTCAAAACCACTAAAGGAAGTACATAAGCTGTATCTTCAAGCCATATAATAAAGTAAATCTGTAAAGAGGTTAAAATTCATATAATTCATGTCCATCCATCCAAATCTTGCTCATTCTTTAAGAAAAATCTCAACTCCTGCCACATCCATAAAGTCTTCCCTGATTATTTTTGTATAAATGGGTACAAGTTTTTTTTATCATTAGAATCTGTTTTGTATTCTCTAAATATTTCATGCATAGAATTTTTTCTCCTCCATTAACTTTCAAATTACTAAGGGAAGGGTATTCGTGACATTTTATAACTTCCTGACACCTAATTAAGACGCTATAAATTCATGCTTTGAGACTTTCCCTTTTTGATCCAACATATGGCAAATAGCAGATAAAATATAAAACATACAATTAAGTAACTTCAAAGTGCTAAATGTATCGATAGGCTAGAAAATGGAATATGGCATGCAGAAAGGTAGAGACACTGACACTACCGGAGGGTTGGGATCACGGACCGGAAGCACGCAGAGGAGACCACGTGTCTGGATCCTGGGGGGTAGTAGGAAATAGGGGCCTCAAATTCAGGAGACACAGAGCTGGTCTCGCTGCCCGGCCAGCGTGGAACTTCCGGACACTGAAAAGGCAGCTGAAAAAGCCCGGATTGACTAATTTGTGGGGATGCGCCATTTATAATGTTGCCTCTTCGAGAGGCACAAAGAAGCAGATGGCCTTACAGCCGGACAACCTGGGGCCAGCCACCGCTTGGCAGCAGGAAATGAAATCATGACAGATTAAGTGACGACGAGAGAAAAATCTCCATAGTGGTTTTAAAATTGGTATGGTTTTAAAAGAAGCATGTTTAGAATCTATGAAGGGACGGAGAAATGATTAACTCCATGAAGAGAATGAGAAAGTAGGAGACCAAAACAGATAAAATAACGAAGGGTAGATAGAAAAAAACTAGAAATTCGTAAAGTGAAAACCATTGTTGCTGAAACGAAACAAATTGGGATAACTGATAATTGAAATCAGACTCAAAGAATTAATACATGGGACTATGGTTTTGAGAAATTTTGCAGAGTGTAGCACAACAGAGATTCCAAACATGTATAAGAGACATGGCTATAGATCGAGATGATGTAATGTATATATACAAGTGTTCCAAAAGAGATCTGAGGAAATATCTGAGAGGCTTTATTTAAAAACGAGGTGGGGGGTGCCTGGGTGGCTCAGTCGGTTAAGCCTCCGACTTCAGCTCAGGTCATGATCTCACAGTTCATGGGTTTGAGCCTCATATTGGGCTCTGTGCTGACAGCTCGGAGCCTGGAGCCTGCTTCGGATTCTGTGTCTCCTTTGCTTTGCCCCTACCCTGCTCATGTTCTGTCTCTCTCAAAAATAAATAAACCTTAAAAAAATTCAAATAAAAACATAGGAATTGTCTAGAGTTGAGGAAAGACATGAGTTCAGAGTAAAAGTCTTCAAGTATCCCTCATAACGAGTAAAAATAATCCCATAGTTGTCTTAGTGAAATTGCGGTATATCAAGGACAAAGGCTTGATAGTTGGAAAAAAAGACATGATGCCTGACAAGAAATGCCCTTTGCCCTGGTGGCTGGCTTGTCAGCAGCAATAACAGAAGTAATGCCTTCTTCACATTCTTGAAGGAATACGGTTTTTTAAAAGTTAATTGATTAATTAATTTTTGAGAGAGAGAAAGAGCATGAGCAGGGGAGGGGCAGAGAGAAAGGGACACCCAGAATCCGAAGCAGGCTCCAGGCTCCCAGCTGTCAGCACAGAGCCCGACGCAGGGCTCAAACCCACGAACTGTGAGATCGTGACCTGAGCTGAAGTCAGATGCTTAACCGACTGAGCCACCCAGGTGCCCCAAAGGAATATAGTTTTATTATAAATCATACACACAGCTCATAAACTATTTAATAGTGAGGTTATCATAAACATATTTTGAAGTATATCAGGCTAGGAGAATTTGCAACTGTACACACTCATTAAAACAATTACCAAGTGACGTATTTCATTTATTGAAAGTAAAGAAAAGGCGTAGAAGAAACCGATAACAAAATATGTAAATAAATGTGAAAACTGTGAAAATATTATGAAATTCTAAAAATGTAAAATTATGGACAATTACAAAGGTGAGTGTTAAGGGTCTTTGACACGTGTTATAAAGTCTTTGGATTTGGTTAGAAAATTTATAGAGTTATGTATGCTAAATAAGAATTGCTGAAGGAAGAGAGTTACCAAACCAGCAAAGGGAACTAGAAAAGGGAAAACAGTAGTAGTGATGATATGATAATTATTAGAGATTGCCACTGTCAGTCTAGAGGAAAGTAGAAAAACAGGGAGAAAACAATAACAACAACAACAACAACAACGAAGTCATAGTAAATCAAAAACACAAAACTGGCTGGTAGACGTAGAATTCATCACAAAATGTTAAAAAGATTAAATGCTCTTAATAAAATATTAGACTGGATGCAGTCTATCCAGAGACTGGTTTCAAGGGTATAATTAAACAAAAGGGCATATAAAAGTTAATATTAAAGAACTGTGACTCAAATGCTAATCAAAAAAGCTGCTACTTTTTTGTACTGAATCCAAGCAAAGTGACATTTCAGGCAAAAGCCTTCAAAGGGCGATAGCGTTCTAATAAAAAGCCAAACAATATAAAAATAAAGACTAGGTATACTGTTAACAATAGATCCTCAACGTGCACAAAGCAGAAACAAATGCAGCTGGTATTGTTTTTATTTATTTATTTATTTCTATTTTAGAAAGAGAGAGAGAGAGCGCAAGTGGGGGAGGGGGCGGAGGGAGAGGGAGAGAGTGTCTTAAGCAGGTTCCATGCTCAGTGCAGAGAGGTCAGACGCTTAACTGACCGAGCCACCCAGGTGCCCCTAAACATTTTAGATTTATCTGTTCAGTAAAAATGTTATTGACTTTGGGGTACATGGGTGGCTGAGTCGGTTAATCCTCCAACTCTTGATTTTGGCTGAGGTCATGGTCGCATGGTTTGTAAGTTGGGGCCCTGTGTCGCGCTCTGCCCTGCCAATGTGGAGCCTGCTTGGGGTTCTCTCTCTCTCTCTCTCTCTCTCTCTCTCTCTCTCTGTCTGCCCTTCCCCCACTGGTGCGCGCGCTCTCTCTCTCTCTCAAAATAAATATACTTAAAAAAAAAAGAAAATGTTATTGACTTTGCTATTACTACAAAAGAAAAAAGCACAGTCAGCCATCATGAAACAATATGGTAGCTGGTAAAAGTCTCAATATATATGCTTATACATATGTGTATATGCTCATATATATGTGTATATGCTCATATATATGTGTATATATACACATATATATGAGCATATATATGAGCATATATATACACATATACACATATATATATATGCTCATATATATGTGTATATGCTCATATATATGTGTATATATACACATATATATGAGCATATATATATGAGCATATATATATATATGAGCATATATATGAGCATATATATATGAGCATATATATATATGAGCATATATATATATATGAGCATATATATATGAGCATATATATTTCATATATATATATGAAAATGTTCAAAACAAAACACTTAATGTGGTTGCAGTTTATTGTTATAAACATTCTGACAGAAAAAGAAAGGCTGGCCATTTTTTTTAATTAGAGAGAGAGAGAGCAAGTGGGGGAGAGGGGCAGAAGGATAGAGAGAGAGAATCCCAAGCAGGCTCCATGCTCAGCCCAGAGCCCAAGGTGGAGCTTGATCCCATTCCCCTGAGATCATGACCTGAGCTGAAATCAAGAGTCAGAGGCTCAACCGACTGAGCCGCCCAGGCACCCCCAAAGGCTGGCCGTTTTAAAGAGAAGTAGGCCTTCTGTCTGTAATATTTCACACTGGAGAGATACCATGTCCATAGTAACTTTACTCGATGTGCAGTTAACATCCTTGTACCTTTAGGGGGCGCCTGGGCGGCTTAGTCGGTCAAGCGTCCAACTGCTGTTTTTGGCTCAGGTCATGATCTCCTGCTTTGAGAGTTCAGGCCCCCCAGTGGGCTCAGTGCTGACGGCGAGGAGCTGCTTGGGATTCTCTCTCTCTCTTTCTCTCTCTCTCTCTCTCTCTCTCTCTGACCTTCCTGTGCTCTCTCT
This sequence comes from Panthera pardus, assembly GCF_024362965.1. Lineage (NCBI taxonomy): Eukaryota > Metazoa > Chordata > Mammalia > Carnivora > Felidae > Panthera > Panthera pardus. The sequence continues at coordinate 113,197,424 of NW_026526732.1, read as the reverse complement.
TTTAAAATAAATAAATAAATAAACTTAAAAAAAAAACCCACATCATTTTACCTTTATATATATTTTCCAATCAAACATGATTGCATAGTTATGTTTTACTCATTTAGTATTCTAAGAACAGATGCTCTTTCACTCTTGGGATTAAATCTGCACCTTCATTTCTTTCTTTCTTTATTTTTTTTTAAATTTTTTTTAACGTTTGTTTATTTTTGAGACAGAGAGAGACAGAGCATGAATGGGGGAGGGTCACAGAGAGAGGGAGACACAGAATCCGAAACAGGCTCCAGGCTCTGAGCAGTCAGCACAGAGCCTGACGCGGGGCCTGAACTCACGGACCGCGAGATCATGACCTGAGCCGAAGTCGGACGCTTAACCGACTGAGCCACCCAGGCGTCCCTGCACCTTCATTTCTGCCTCTCCAAATGCAGATACATATTTGGGTTACTATTTTCTTTTAAAGTTTTGTTTCAGTAATCTCTACACCCAATGTGGGGTTCAAACTCATGACCCCGAGAGCAAGGGTCACACGCTCTTTCGACTGAGCCTAGCCAGGCGCCCGACCCAATATTTTTAACGTAAGGATGCATGGAAACGGAACTCAAATTGCAACTGGGAAAATCTCGGCAACTGTAACTGCTCTAAGGACTGCTAATTTTCCCCATTTCATTTTGTGATCCTTCTAGTAACTCGCTATTTATGACATTTCTGCTTTCTTAGTATCTGCATCATTCTTCACTCTTCATTTTGTCTCCACCAAATTTTCTGGTTGATTTTTTTTGAATGATTGTGCTCATGATGAATAGGTGGGCAGGCAAAAAAAAAAGAAAAAGGAAAAGGCAGTGTAGTATAGCAAAGTGTTTTAAGAATTGAGAAAATAGATCTAAAATGCTTCTACCAGTGCATGGTGTGTAAGTGCTCAATAAATGGTAAACATTAGCAGCTCTGTCATAATTTTACTTATGAATATATTCTCATGGTTATTCTCTGATGAGCAGGGCTTTTGTTATGTCTGATTTTGAAGAGCAAAGCTGATGAGATGATTCCTAAGTGTCTTATTTAAGTATTTCAATTTTACAAGTATCCAAAGTGCTACATTTTGTCTAAAATTTGTCCCACCATGAAGAGTGACCAAAGAGAAAAGGGATAACACCATTTGTTCAAAGCTTATCATTTGGGTCACATGGGATATTTTTCTGAGGCATCTGAAAGTGTGTTTTCCTCACCAACTCCTTCTAAACAATGAACAAACTCTCTGAAAGACAGAAGCAGTGCTTGTTGGAGATTTCGCTGACCTTGAATGCAGTGTTGAATTTCTATGCTCTGATTTTCTGTTACTTGATCTCTACTCTATGCTTTACGAGTCTTTGAATTTATATGAAATCTCTAAACTCCCTAGAGTATTTATATATTTCAACAAATAATGTACATGTTCCCTCATTTAGAAAAACCTGAATTGTTCTGGAGGCAAAATATTTCTTTCTCAATGTTTAAAAAAGACAAAGCCATTCACTTCCATTAATCCTTTGGTGATAAAGATAAATACCAACTCAATACAGGTATCTATACTCCAAAATTAAATGAAAAATTTAAGGCATTTGGTAATAATGAAAGATGAAAAACTCAATCAAAATTATTGTTCCTCTTCAAATACCATTTTCATGACTTCAAAATTAGACATCTTGGTTTAAAAACCCCCTCCCTGGGGCAAATGGGTGGTTCAGTGGATTGAGCATCTGATTCCTGGTTTTGGCTCAGGTCACGATCTCACGGTTCGTGAGTTGGAGCCCACATCAGGCTCTGTGCTGACAGTGTGAAGCCTGCTTGGGATTCTCTCTTCCTTCTCTCTCTCTGCCCCTTCCTCACTTGCTTGCTCTCTCTCTCAAAATAAATAAACTTTAAAAAATCATAAAAATAAAAACTCCCTCCCTTTTATTGTTATGCACATTGTTGATGATTTCCTTAAATGGAAACGGTACAAATTATTTATTCTCAAAGTTTAGCATTTTGGTAATTATTTTGAAAGCTAAGAGACCTTTGGAAGGAAGAGTAAGAGATAATTGAGGCAAAGACTGAGATTATATCCTAAAAACTTTAGCAAGGCTTTCTGAAAGCTTTGGTTATTTTAACCACTTGCGGGACACCTTAATATAATGGCAAGTGCAGAAGTGAAATTGCAAAACCCATGTCCACGTTTGCTTACAGACAAGACTCTGCTGATCTCAGATCTTTCAAAAATGTGTTTTTATTGCATGAAGAACACATCACCCCCAAAACGTAAGAAGAAATATGTAATTATAATATAATGAAAGAAACACTGGCAAGGCATGAAGCTAAATTTGGAGCCAGAAACAATTTGTGGGGAAGAAAACAACAGTAACTCCTCCAAAAGTATCACGTAATGCAAAAATAAAAAGATTTGCACTTTAACAAAACAGAGTAGAACTCGCTATTTTAATAGTAATGACTTGTAGTAATTGAACATTTATTAGATGCCAGACATGTTTGACACAAATTATTTTGTTCATTTCAAACAGCCCTTCTCTCTCTCAAATGGGTCCTAAGATTATCCACATTGTATTTATTTATGTTTTAAAGTTTATTTATTTTGAGAGAGAGAGAGAGTGAGTGCATGCAGGGGAGGAGCAGAGAAAGAGTGAGTGAGAGAGAGAATCCTAACAGGCTCCTGGCTGTCAGTGTGGGGTCTGATGCGGGGCTCAAACTCATGAACAGCAAGATCATGACCTGAGCTGAAATCAAGAGTCAGACACTTAACTGGCTGAGCCACCCAGATGCCGCGACCCACATTTTAGATTGAAGGAACTAGGTTTCATATAGTCTGACAAATTGCCTACATTATATATTTTGTTCTCCCTTTTCATTCAACTTCACATGTTAAGCATTCTTGAAGTCACTAAATTGTACTTTAAAAAACCTTAAAGACACCGAATATGGCTATCTAATTATGTAATTATGTAAATAGACCCCGTTATATGCATCTAATCCCCAATTATTGAATACTCACCAGCATTGATAACTTACTTGTTTAAACTTTGCTAATTATAAGGATAAAACAATAATTCATCCATTTCTCATGTGACAGAGTTTGAATAAATATTATCATGCAAGATTCAAATTAGAAAAATATTCATACTATGGAAACATTTTAATGTCTTTTTTTCCCAAAGAGTAGTTTGTAAAAGCTTCAAGCCTCCAAGAAATCAGTATAATGAATTATACTTATCTGTAACTGCCACTTTTATTAATCTTAGGGTGGCAATGTTCTTTCCATGACGGAGAAAACAGCAGTTTTGCGTGACATTGGTGATTGGTCACGAGGTCCACGTCGCCAGCATGCCTAACCACTTTGAAAACCTGCACCTTCTGTCCCCAGTCCCCGAATCCCATCATCAAGGGTAGGTAAAGATTTGACTCACTCTTCAAACTGATAATAATAAGCGCCTTGGGTCATTCCTTAAATTGTTCTTTAGCTCTGGGGCATCCACAGTGATACAGTCTATTCCCACCCTCAGCTTCTCTCTTGGATTCCAGAAGGCTGTGAGGCTTTAAGGCGTATGCTAAGTGGACACTGATAAAATATAGGGGTGACGAAATAAAGAAGCAGGGAACTTCCTGTGGCTTTTAAAACGGACAGAGAGGGGATTTTTCTACCCACGGTTGGGGAGGGGATTTCTTTTCTGTCTGATTATGTCTGCTAGAACATTCTAAAAGGAAAAGCCTTAACCCCACATACCAACCGTATATAAACGCTTCTGTTGGGTAAACCCAGAGGCGGCTAATGTTTTTAACGAAGACAAAAGCACTCAGAAAACAACTGCATTTATTTTATATCATAGTTCACGTCAGACTAATTGAATTTTAAACTAATTAAACAAGAAAACCTCAATTAGGTATCTATTGTCTCTTGTACAATTATGTTGTTTTACTGCCTGTGTCTCATAGTTGTTGCCAAGCAGCTTTTTAAATCCTATCCCGAATTTTCCGAGACGGAAACAGAAGTGTTACACGTTTTGGACTTGAAGGTGTTTTGATAGGTATGTCTCTGCTGAAATTAGGTCCTTTTGACAAACAGGTGTTCTTAGTACATTTGACTTTTCAAACATCTTGACCTACTAGAAACAGCTGAGCTCACGGAGATCTAGTGCCTGAAAACTGATGATTGTAGTTGCTCGGGAGTATTTTGTATAACAACCCCCTCTACACCTAACCAGGTCACCATGAACACCACTTCCTACCCTCTCTGCCTCTCCGCTTTGAGCAAGAAAGATGATAACCTTTTCTTAAGTTTATTTTTTATTTTGAGACAGAGAGAGAGAGAGAGAGAGAGAGCAGGGGAGAGGCAGAGAGAGAGAGAGAGAGAGAGAGAATCTCAAGCAGGGTCCTTGCTGTCAGCACAGAGCCCCATGTGGAGCTCAGACTCAGGAAGCCTGAGATCATAACTCAGCAGCAATGAAGAGTCATTATCTCTTTACCTACTGAGCCACCGGGTGCCTGCAAGACAATAACTTAAAAACAAGTTGGTTTCAAGGGTCAGAGAAGCTAAGATCCTGCCGCTTGATCACGTCGCTGGGAACGCAGGTATAAAAGGCACACTCTTTGGGAGAGTGGTCCCTGTTTAACTCTTTAAATGCATTTCACTTTTCCCCAAGCTTCCTCCCATTCCCCCACTTCTGGAGTAAGCTACCATTAGGTGATCACGTTCAGTTGAAGAACACTGGCTTTAAAAATAGCATTTCCACGTAACAAGACCTCTTATGTTGTCTCGTGCAGAAGTTGCACTGGATATGAAATTGCATGTGTCATATGGGCTCCAGCTGGCAGAGGGCTTCTCTTCATTCTTCAGCACCCTTATTCACGAATCTACTCCTTTCGATAGATCTTTATCCTCATTTAGTCTAATAACAAAATAATAATAACAATAGCATAATAATAACAGCCTAATCCTATCCATGATGAAACACGCCATCACACTTTGTCAGTATATCGTGGCCTCTCACAGCCATTGTCTGGACGGTCCTACCCATAATCTCATTTAAAACAATCCTGAGAGGGGTGCCTGGGTGGCTCAGTTGGTTAAGCATCCGACTTCGGCTCAGGTCACGATCTCACAGTCCATGAGCCCCGCACTGGGCTCTGTGCCCACGGCTGGGAGCCTGGAGCCTGCTTCAGATTCTGTGTCTCCCTAGCTCTCTGCCACTCCCCACTCTCTCTCTCAAAAATAAATAAACATTAAAAAATTGAAAAAAAAAAAAAAACCTTGAGAGAAATTTTAAGTATTACTGTAAACACCTTACCAGGCTGGTAAACAAGTGAGGATTGCCAGAATTCTCTCTATTGTTTCTCCTACTACCCCTTCCCATAAGCTTGTCCTGATAACCACACACCCACTGATTTCTCCTGAAATTCCTTTGTGTTGATGCAAAGAACATAGGATTTGGAATTTGAAGACTAGCTTGCGTTTCTCTGTAAGGAAGTCTCTGGTGACTTATCTCTTAAATTATATTTTCAAGTCCTCAGAGATCAACATCTTCTGTGCTGGCCCTATATAGCACCACACCGCGCAGTCACCTGTAAGGGGTGACAAGAAGACAATGATGGTCTGTGCCTACTAGAATTTCTTTCACCCTTTGCAGGTATGGATCCTTCTCTACTAGGTTTTCTTGCCTCTATTTCCTTACATTTCGTTTCAGTTTTTGATAGGTTTTTGGTTATTTGCTCTACCCCTCGAATACTCCGTCCAAATAATACCTTCACATGTACGTGTTTACCTGCTGTGATTCAACTACCAGACAATGACCTTTGATGTTTGGCTTCTACCACTATGGCCATTTGGCCGTAATCACACTCACTCCGAGTCTCCCCAGCCTTTTTCCTTCTTTCCAACTTTGCTACATGACCTGTGTTTTAGTGCAGCACAGTGAGCGTTGAGAAGAAAGGCCACGTGTGCATAGTAAGACCTCTGCTTACAGAAACATCACATTCCTTCCTACTATGCAAATGCCTATGATGTCCTATTATCTTTTGCAGCCACTAAACATTTCTAGTTTTCTAGTGCTTTCTCTGTGAAGTTGAGAGAGGAAATGTATCAGATTTGTCTTTGTAGCAGACTGTCCTAAAGAACGTTCTAAGAATATGGCTCGACAGAAAAGCGAAAAGAACTTGTCTAGCATTTCAAAGCGCATCGTATTTGTTTTCCCTTGTTGAGAGAGGGTAACTTCTTTTGCCCAAAGTGGGTCTCCCCCACCCAGAGGCAAAATGGCTGATTGGCCCCAGCAACCCAGAGAGAAATCGGAGTTGTACTGAAACAGGTTAATGGTTTTAATTCGCCACTGGTCATTGTTGGTTACACTAGGAAGGAACATCTGTGTAGTTAAATACATGATAAATGTTGAAAGGTCTTTGTCCTTATAGCCAAGAGTACTATTCTGAAATATAAGGCTAGGTTGCAAAGTACAAGCTCACAGCTAGCTAGCAGGACTCAAAAAAAAAAAAAAAAAAATGTAGAAAGTTTTATAACAAGTGTGGTTACATGGAAACTCCTGTAAGTATCAGTTTAGAATAGTCTTGTATGTGGAGAAATGTCTCTTCTTAAAATAATCTCTCAGCTGAGATCATGCTTTTTTTTTTTTCTTCTTTTTGTCTAACCTAGAGGGAGTCCTAGTTACCAACAGCGTATTTGATATGAGCAGACCTTTACCTAATTCTTAATCACAACCAGCCCACTTTTCCTCTATTGTGGGAAGATTCTGGGAGCATTTGATGTATCATAACCGTGAAGTCTTATCTCTTACAATAGGCAAGAATCACTGAAAGGGCAAAGGCTACCCCTCTGATATGGCTGGTTTGACACGATCATGATGCTATTAATATATTGTGCCCCCCCCCCCCCCCCGCCCCTCCCAAGAATACTACCGGTTCAGAACACTGGATTCCAGAAGATGTGAACTCAGGACATCCTCACACTATCCGACTCTGTCCCTTTGCCTGACCTCCACTCTGCTCTGGAGTCCCGGAGGAGGCTCCAGTGTCAGCCTTCAAGGAAATCAGATTAGGAGGGAAGCCTCTGACCCCACCACGCCATCAATGTCTCCTGAGGCAAGGATGGAGTTTGCTGTGCTGAGATCAGGACCCACGTGGATACCTCGAGTTTGCACTAGCCTGTTACCGGTTTCCCCGCGAACACGCTCTCATCGTGTCACTGCGTTCTCCCAACACTGCCCCACGTCACCCTTCCCAGGCTCCTCCGGCACACAGCGTGACCCGCGCAACCTTTACGGCCCAAGTGCTCTACAGACCAATGGGCCCCGGGCCACCCGGCCATCCGACCTGTCAGCTCTATCATTCTAGAAACCACGGCGCCCACACTGGGGTCTCGGAGATAATGCACTCTTCGCGCTAGAACCTTCTCAGGGCGCGGGGCGTTGCGCGCGTCGGCGGGCGCGCGGGGGCCCTCGCGGGGCGCGCGCACCCAGCCCAGCGGCCGCCACCCGCTCGCGTCGTGGGGCGTCGCCGGGGCCTCCTCCGAGGCCGGGTCCACACCCCCGCCATGTCGCGCTACTGCCGGCCCAAGTACAAGAGCGGCGACCTGGTGTTCGCCAAGCTGAAGGGCTACGCCCACTGGCCCGCCAGGATCGAGCACATGGCCGAGCCTAACCGGTACCAGGTGTTCTTCTTCGGCACACACGAGACGGCCTTCCTGGGCCCCAAGCACCTGTTCCCGTACGAGGAGTCCAAGGAGAAGTTCGGCAAGCCCAACAAGAGGAGGGGCTTCAGCGCGGGGCTGTGGGAGATCGAGAACAACCCCACCGTCCAGGCCGCCGACTACCAGCTGGCCCGGGGGCAGGCCGGCGCCGACTGGCCCGGGCCGCGGCCGGAGGCCGGCGCGGACGCCACCGCAGGCCGCGGCGACCCGCAGGGGAAGGCGGGCGGCGACGCGCAGGCCGAGCAGGCCGCGGAGCAGGCGGCGCCCAAGAGGAGCGCGGGGGAGCTGCCGGAGGGCTCCCCCAAACGTCCCCGAGAGGCCGAGCCCCGGGAGGCCGAGCCTGAAGGGGAGCAGCCGCCGCCGCCGCCGGAGGAGGAGGAGGAGGAGGAGGAGGAGGAGGAGGCCGAGGCCGCCGGGGAAGCCGCGCCGCCGCCCCTCGTGGAGCTGGAGATCGGCGGCGCCACCGCCCCCGAGCCGGGCCCGGCCCAGGCACCGCCCGCGGAGGGGCCCGAGCAGCCGGGAGAGGCCGCGGCCGCGGAGGCGCAGGCCCCGGGCGTCGCAGAGCGCGAGAGCCTGTAGTCACCGGTTTGGAGAAGAGCCCCCGCCCCGTTCCTGCTGCGGCCTGGCTGTTAACTGGGGAAACTGGCCACGGCCTACGAACTGGGACGCCTCCCCCACCCCCCACCCGCTCTCCTCCTCCGTCCAACCCCTTCCCCCCCACCAACTGCGCCCGGCCCTGGGGTTGACCTGGAGGGGCAGGCCACCTGGCCCCCGGCACCCCTGTGATCAGAGCCAGGACTTCCACCCCCACCCCCACCCCCTCCGGGGTTGAGCTGAGCCCACCGCGCCCCTCCCGGCCTGGAACTGTTTCCTAAGGTTTCAGTTGGGGCGTGGACCTGCCGTTTGCACCCTCTCTCCCTCCCCGGGGCATTCTGGACCTCTGCGTTGGAATCAGGGGTAGGAGGGGAAGGGGTGCAGGATACAGAGCATGGGTGGGTGCGGAGGGGGACTTCCAGGGGCTAGGAAGGGGCAGTCCTCAAACTGGGCTGTTAGTGGGTGGCCGTCTTCCAGAGCTCCTGCCCTGCCCCCCCCCCCCCCCCCCATGCCTGTTATACCCAGCAGCTTGCATTCCCCCAAAGTGGGAGGCCCTGTCTCCCATCTGGGTCTCCCCTTTTGCTGACCCAGGGATTTGTCGTTTTTTCACCAAATAATTTGAGAGCTTCCAAGTTGTTTGTGAGGTGGGAAGGGTCAGCTTTGCCCAGCCCTTTGGAAGGGAGCAGTGAGGAACATCTATCCCCATTCAGATGTCTGGGCTACTGGAATGTTCCGGGGAGACTCCTGGCCACCCCTTTTCCCTCTCCCCACAGCCTCAAGGCCACCCTACAGTCATCTGTATCACTCAGGCATAAAACAAAAGGCACGTTGTTTAGGAAACCTAATTTTTAATGCAAAGAATTTTATTTTTTATTTTTCAAAACTGAACTACCCTGGCGACGTCTTCAGTCAGCTTGCCGCTCTGCCATGGTTTACCCCAGGTCTGAGATGGACTAGGACGTGCTCTTTCCGTTGGGGTTTGATGACTTTCTTTTTGTAGTTAAGGCTTTGGTGTTCCTTGGCAGGTGCCATTTTCCATCCACATCCCACAATCTGCCTCCTATCCCACCCCCCAGCATTGTCACCAGACCTGAAATGTAACTTCCTGAGAAGAGAGAGGGCTAAGTGCCCCCTGCCAGCCTCTTCCTCCACTCTCTCTGGATGCCTCTCTTGTCTGTTGTCTCTTTCACCCTTGCCCTTCTCTCCTGGGCTCTGATGAAAAATTGTTGACTGTAGCTTTGGAAGTTGAGAGCTGAACTATTTCAGTTCCAGGAAATAAAACCCGTTGATTACTTTAAATACATCTCAGGCCTGTTCCTTTGGTTTCTGAAGAATTGGCCCTTCACTTTAAGGCTCCTCCTGTTTTCTGTCCATCCTGTGTGAAAAGCAATCATTTGTCGTGGACAGGGATATTTTAGAATCCCCTCCACTTTGAGAAACCTTCCATAGTATCCACCCCCCCCCCCCCCCCCCCGCCCCACGACGCACACTGTTTAGAACCAGTGGGAAAAAGTCACCTTAGAATGTATGAATGGTGACACCCTGGGACAACCACTGAGTTTCTAATATTCTGCATTTACCAAACAGATTTAGAGAAGAAGAAGGGTAAGAGGATTGGTTCTTTTCTTATTGTCGTGATTGCTTTCAAAGATCTCATCGCTACTCTGCTGATAAAAGGCTCTTGCTTTATATTTCCCGTTCTTAAAATATGTAGTGTCTGCAGAATATTTTGTGTATGTGTTTTTCCCCAGTGGTTTTGTGCGTATATCTGGGGATATTGAAATATCCTTACTCATAATCACATGCTGGTTTCCAGGTAGGGTATTTGTCAACATGTAAAGACTTAGTAAATAGCAGAGTGCTTTTCAGTAGAACACACGAGGCAGCTAACCAGCACGGTGGGCAACAGAAGACGTCACCGTGCAAGATGATGCTATTTTACTCGAAGGCTTATATCCAGACGATTCCTTGTTTTTCCGCTACTGCTATTGCAGTATTATTAATACTAGGAGTTAGTCTTCAACGAATGTTTACCATGTGCGGAGAAGAACGACCTGGTTCAATCTTTGTAATGATCTGGGAAGGTGCACATTAAAATTCAAATTTCCCATCGGAAACAGCTTGGTTCAGAGAGGTTAAGTGGCTTTTCTTGCACTTCACAGGGCTCTCGGGAATCAAATTGCAGATTTCACTGGTCCAAGCCTGAGCTTTGTCCCCCGAGTTACACATTCAAAAACAGCACTGACCATGAAATCCGAAGTCAACAAAATTGCTATTTTAGTATCAATAACAAATAATGATGAGAGCAGCTAATTGATATGTTCTACACGTAAAGTCTTTATTAATACAACTACCCAATTAGGTACCTACTATTCTCTATTTTAAAGCTGGGGGAGCTGAGGTTCAGAGGTGCTAAGTAATTTTCTCAAGGTCAGACAACTAGTAACCTTGTTTTATTATAGTTTATGGGTTCTTGAATAAAACATTCTATTGGAATAAAATAGGAGTGCTTATTTTTCATCTACTATTTTGAAGGGAACATTTAGAAATTGACAAAGAATTTTTATATTAACAAAGAATAAATTAACAAACACTGCTAATGGGTGTGTAAAAAAAAATTAAAAGCAAAAAACAAAAAAAAAACCTGACAATGGTTTTGTCATTAAATGACTTGTTGAGATGGTGAGGACAATTGTACATTCCCTGTTTTTCAAGAAGTATGTGACTACGGGAAGTTCAAATATGGATTGGTATGTTTGCCACAGGCAGGCATGTGATTTTGATAAGTTTTTTTTACGGGGGGATGTCTTCTGAAATGGTTCAATAACTTGAAAGCTAGAAAATGAAATTACTACCATTTGAGTCCTTCATTTTGTGTTATCTCTTCCTTCCCTTTTTGTCTCTAATGTCGGGGATAGAAAAAAGTTGGTGTTTATTAGGAAGCATTGCATACGTTTGTCTTCTCAGCGACTATAATACGGTCGTGATAATGGTAATGCAACTAACCGTACCCCTCAACAGTGATGCGCAGAATTAGCAAACACAATGAAAACTCAGTGAAGGAATGGAAACATGGAAAATCTGTATTCTCAGCCCTCTTCTCCGACACAGGAGACCCTATGAGTGTTTTTGGCTGTCTAAAATTTCCAGTCATTCTAGTGCTGCGGTCTTTTTTTGTTTTGTTTTGTCTTCTTCTGAAAACCGTGTGCCTCGGTGACAAAATTACTGATCGATAACCAGCTACCTTGCCAAACGGAGAGCACTGCTGGGCTGTCTGCCGATGCGGTGTTGGGGGGCATTCAAATGTGTTGAGGAGTTTTTGGAAGGTCTCGTTTGAGCGTTCCATGCAAATGCATGCTGAGCACGTTGTCAGTGATCGGCACACACACTTAACATACTGGCTTAGGTAAGGCTTTCCAAGTGTTTGGTATTTCACACAAACGTCACTGGTTACATCACTTTGGCAAGGGACTTTGCCACTGACAGTTGTAAATTCTCTGTCTGTCTTCTAGCTCTCAACCCGTTCTGCAAATTCTCACCAAAGGTGCAGATTCTTCTTTTTGGCTCGTACCTCCATTTTATGCCCCTGGAAGTGTAGTAGATATTCAGGGCACACGGGACATCTTCAATTCCCTTCATCATCAACACTCTTGTCAAAGAGAAGCTTCTACTAACCTCTGCTGCGTATACATGCTGCTACTTGCATTTGGAAAACACTGCACCCCCCCCCCTTCTGGGCCTGGCCAACTACTCGAGGTAAGAGCCACCCATGTGTTCCCATAGTTCCATGCTCGCATTGGCCATACTGTCATTTCCTGTGAAGTTTGTGCTTTTCCACTAAACTGGAGGAGGAAGAACATATGTTTCATTAATAGTTTATCCCCATTCCCAAAACAGGCCATAATTTCCCAAAACAGGCCATAACAAGCACACGGTAGATATTTGGCAGTCACTTAGAAGTCTGCTATGAGATGCTCCTTAGAATCATGATGCTGGAGTAAAAGTCGTATGTGAGGTTGAACCCATTCTGCCCCCCATAGGGAGGCAGAGGAAACTGACTTGTCCGCTAATGACATATGCAGGTTGGGGTGATTTTACGTCCGTTGTTTTCATCATGCCCAGGTCCCCAGGCAGGGACGAGAGAATTCCGGTTGCTGCCTTCTTCAGACAGAAGCCATGTATTAACCCTTCAGCCAGAAATCAACAAGAAGTGTGAGTATGCCAAGGGGAACTGGGACCTGCCACTCCCTCAGCCTTTTATGATATAGATGCCTCACTGGTGTAGACGCTTCTCAGAATGGAAGGTATTTAAAGGAACAGGATCTGTTCACTACACAATCTGGCTCCAATCTCACAAGCCAACTAGCTGGCCTGTATAGAAACACTTCTGTTTCCTACTCCTGGTGGAAAAATTGACTGTATTAGACTTTGAGATCTTTAAAATAGAGACCTCCTAAGTGGTTTCCTAGAGTAATTCTGACAGCGGGCGATTTTCCCTTTGCAGTCTGGTTTCACATGTAAATTTCAACTTCACCGAGATGGTCTTGAGAACACACAGAAAAGACTGCGGCCAAGGGCTCCAGATGGCCTGGGGCAGCTTGAGGCGTATGTGGATCAAGGGCACCCCTCGTCATGGAGTGGCCGAATCTTTGGCGTGGGGACGGGCGGAAAACAAGCTTCCCCTGCTTCCTGCCTGGTGTGTGGTCAGTGCCTGAGGACTGTGGACCATTTGGTGAGTGCCCTTGCCTCTCTGATTTTTGCCACTTTGAGACCGGCTCTTCTTTCCGCCCAAAACACGAACAGCTGCATTCGCTTCTCCCCTGATGAAGCTTTTCCTAAATGTACTACATCAGAACTAGGTTTTGCTCCAAAGTTGGATAAGACCCTGGTTTTCCTGTAACAACATCTACTCCACTCCCTGATGCTCAGTAAAACAGTAAAATCCCTTACCCAGTAGGGTATACGTTCTATGGAGACAGGAACTGTGATCATTTTGCTTCCAAGAGCCCACCAAAGTGCCTGGTTCACATGAAGCTCTCAGTTGATGGCTGTTAATAATGAAATGAATGGATGACAAATCACCCCCACTCTCACCCCAAACGTCAGAGGAAAACTTGAGAAATTTTGTCATGCCCAGTAAAAACTCTAAGGGGAGCCTAAGGATTTTTTTTTAAAGGTGTGTGCCCCACTCATTGAATTAGATCATTTTGTCATTTTATATAGGTAGGAGTTGGTCTCATAAAATAACAAACCTTAGCAACACTGAAGCCCAAGGGAGATCAATCAAATTATCCAAGGTCGCCATGTGAATCAGGGTGTGAATAAGCATATTCAACACAGTCATCTGGTTCCTTTTTTTTTTAAATGTTTATTTTATTTTTGAGAGAGGGAGAGAGAAAGGAAGAAAGAGCACGAGCAGGAGAGGGGCAGAGAGAGAGGGAGACAGAGAATCCCAAGCAGGCTCCGTGCTGTCAGCACAGAGGCACACCGTGGGGCTTGAACGCACAATCTGTGAGATCGTGGCCCGAGCAAAAGTCGTACACTTAACCGACTGAGCCACCCAGGCACCCCCACAATATCTGGTTCCTTCAGTTACGCGTCCTCTTGAGTGCTTTGAGTCTTCCTTATCAGCTTCCCCTAATGAAAGAAGCAGCTTGGTGGCAGCTGGCCTTGGAGCGCCCCAGACTCACCGTTAATTCCTGACTTTGCTGTTGAACAGCCGCGTGATCTCAGTTTCCCTCAACTGGAAGTTGTGACCATGATTTTCATGTGACAGTTTGGTTGTGAGAAGCACATGAGCTCATACGTGTGAGAATGTCACACACCGTACCCAGCACGAAGAAGGCACGATGTCGCTGTGAATCCCCCTCCCTTCAGCGTGGTCCGGAGAGCTAACGGCACCGTTTGTGATCATTGGAGCCACCTTAACACGCTTATTTAGGAAAACACTGGGGCCCTCGGCCAGATGCCGTGCAGCTCTTTACCGAGGTCCACTTGCCAATTCTATATTTAGCCTGCCCAGACACAGAGAGTGGCTGAGATCTTATTCTCCTGTTTCCTCATATGGCTCTTCAAATAACTTCTTTAAATTCCCTCACTGTTAGCAGAGTTATTTTACACACACATAGCCAATTATTAAACATTCCTCTTCTTTGGCCTGACTCAGCCCTCCCGTGGCCGATTTTATTGTTCCTGTTATTTCCCCGGGAGCCACTCACTGTTTTCCAATGGGGATTTTTTAAGCCCACCTCCTCGAATACCTCCTATGGGCCTGATTTTTCTTTTTTTCAACGACAGAAATAGTAATTGCGTTGCTCTGGCCGCTTCCTGGCTCCCTTGCCTTTTTGCCAGGGTACCTATCTGTTCACACCTAATTTTAATGAGCTGCCCAATTCGATTACTGGAAGGCACTGGGGTGTTACAAGGGGATCGACCATTGTTTCCAGAAGCCCTCCCAGGTTTCGTGTCCTCCTGTGATTTACCGAGTGTCACTTAATTCTGCTTTTTTTTTTCTTTTTTCACACCCCGGCCGACTGCTCATCATGGTTGTCACCCACCTGTCTTGGCGACCTACTCAACACTTCATTAAAAATACGTGCAGCTCAGCTCCTTTCTCCCCGCCCCCCTCTCTTCACTTGTGACCAGGCCTGTTTTCCCCTTTCACTTGCCATTATTCTGCTGCTTGGGCTTGGTGGCTTCTTCGCAGGCCACTCCTCAGGTCCTCAGCCGTGTCTCTGTTTCTCAGCCTGCACTTCATCCGCTTCCTTCCTTTTCATTAGTGTCCCTGTTTTCACTCTCAGATGTTTGGGACACATGCACTGATTACAGTCCGTGGCTGCCTTGAGAACAACACCTCGAATACGTTATGGAAACAAAAGCAAGAAACAGGAAAAAGGCCAGAGTAACGTTGTATGAGAGTCCCTTTTGTGTGTGTGTGTTTTTTTTTTTTTTTTGAAAATTAAAAATCTGCTAAATTATTAGACACCTAATAACAACGTTGCTCTCGTAGGCTTGTCGGATGTGGGACCTGGAGAGAGGAGCATTCTTGCTGCAGTCCCAGCGGGGCGTGTGGGGAGCACTGGGGACAGAGCGGTGACACGACTAACAGCCATCTACCCTCATGAAGCTCATATTCTAGGGGAGAAACAGATAAGTAGACAGTAAATAAATACAATGAAAATCTCCCAATGCAGTAACATCAAAGTGGGACAGAGAAATGACTAAGGGGCATATGTTTTCAACGATATTAAAACTAAACTTTGTGTCTTATAAGACTCTGAGTGAGTCTGGGGCTCACTGCATATTAAACTGTTTTAACAGAACTAAATGTTTCTGTCCTACTGTGACTTCATGGCACTATTGTCTCTGCTGGTGGTTCTCGGTCATTTTAATGCATAGACAATGACCCCAGAGTCTTTCATGCTGGTGAGTGTCCCTGTATCTGTGCAGTGACAACACTAACAAAATTGCACCCGTTTATTGAGTACTTACTGTGTGCCAGAGAGTCTTCCAGGGGCTTAGAATCCATCAGGAAACAATATAAACCAGTACCTGGCTTCTTGGTGCTTCCATTTTAGCAGGGAGAAAGAGGCAATCAAAAATAAACTTAGGGGCAGCCCGGTCTGTTGAGCGTCCGACTTTGGCTCAGGTCATGATCTCTTAGTTTGTGAGTTCGAGCCCCTCGTCGGGCTCTGTGCTGATAGCAAAGAGCCCACTTAGGATCTTCTGTCTCTGCCCCTCCCCTGCGCACACTCTCACTCTCCCCCTCTCTCGAACATGAACATGCATTAGAAAAATACGTTTAATAAATAAGGAGATTCTATTTTATCCTAGAAGATTATGCAAGACACTGGGAAAAACAAACTAAGGTAAGCAGGGCTGGAGAGTGGCTGGCGGGGATTGTGCCACGGTAACCAGGACAGTGAGGGTGGTGGCCAAGTTGACCTGTGGCCCTGGGGCTCTCCCGTTTCCCAGGCCCTCAAGCCAGCACATGGGAATGTACTTGAATAGAGCAGCATCTTTACAAAGATGATCTTGAATCAATATAGTTATGAAAACGAATAATTC
This sequence comes from Panthera pardus, assembly GCF_024362965.1. Classification (NCBI taxonomy): domain Eukaryota; kingdom Metazoa; phylum Chordata; class Mammalia; order Carnivora; family Felidae; genus Panthera; species Panthera pardus. The sequence goes on along the minus strand of NW_026526732.1, from coordinate 113,181,043 downwards.
ACAAACTTAAATACTTTATTATTTATAATTACACTTATAATATATGATATATGTCATATTACGTATATTACACCTCACCGCAGAGAGAGACACACGAGTCCTATAACACTCGAAATGAGAACCATTGCCTGGTACCACCCGTTGCCAAGCTGTCACACACATCCATGTGGCGTCTTTCGCTCTGCGATATAGACCAGGATTTTATCTTTATGCTATTTAACATATTTTGGCTCTTTTTTTTCTTTTCCCGCCCCAAACAGAAAGTGCTCAATCACGGGGGCCGTGAAATTTCCCAGATCTTCTGCAATACCTAGCAGAGCACTTCCCAAAGAGTCATCCGTTGTTATTAATTAACTGCAACTAATGAAGTCACAGTGTAGGCAGGCGTTGGCCCCGCCTCTCAGCAGCCAGAGAGCATGTGCACAGGTGGTGGACGTTTCGTAGGAGACGTGAGTTACGTTTAGAGGCTGGACGCCAGGGCAGCGTCATGGAGTCTTCATGGGGCATGTTGTCATCACAGCCTAGAGTTTCAGGTTTTCGGGGTTGGCGGATTTGCCTAAACAGTTCCCCACCCCAGGCTTCACTAGCCAGTGTCCCTGAATGCAAACCCAGCACTACTTGCTGGAGTGTGAGCGTGGAGAGAAGTGTGTGCGGATGGGGAATATTCCACTTTCTGTTGTAACGGTCAAGGGCAAGTTTTGGCTTACATTTTAGGAGGATACTTCTAGGTAGGTTGAGTTTCTAGTTAGTGTTAAGTCATTTTAGGCTTTAAAACCTCCACTTTTTTTTTTTTTTTTCCTGGTCCAGAATCTGAATTTGTTGTTTCATGACAGGAGCAGAGTCTGGAGTTATAATAGACATAAATCAAAAATGTTTCCAGGGTCCTATATATTATCCCATCACCCAAGGAGAAGCCTGCTGGTATCCCGGATTTTTGTAAAAGCTAACTTAGCCAGTCTTTCAGATGAACGCTATAAGCCAAGGACGAGTGATGGTGCAGCATGTGTAAAGAGATGTGTTTTAGGTACGTTAAAAGTCTCCTTTCACACGCTAGAGAAAAACAATAGTTTTGCTCTTTCCACTTGATTGGCATTCCTAACAACTGCTCTGTTAGAGGGCTTTGCCATTAGATGTGAATGTCACAGCCTTGGGAAAAAAAAAAATCCACATTAAGGTCCCTTGTTGAAGCAGAGAAGGGCTGTTGGGATCACATCAATTAATGAGGGAGCTGAGTATCAACCCTCTCATAGTTCTTACGACTGTCACGAGAAACGGACAGCCTGACTATATTTTAATCACATTGAGACGAATGTTTCAATGCCAAGTAGACATAACTCAGTGCAGGTATTCTGTAATATTTCTGATACTGCAGTTAAAAAGAGAGCGGTTGATGGGGGGGGTGGGAGGGAGAGGAGGGTAGGTGATGGGCATTGAAGAGGGCCTCTTTTGGGATGAGCCCTGGGTGTTGTATGGAAACCAATTTGACAATAAATTTCATATATTGAAAAAAAAAGAGAGAGAGAAAGAATGATGAAAATAATATTTTACCATCCCGGTGCTCACTGTGCAACAAAAAACCCAAACACAAGACTTACTGTGCTTTCGTACGTCTCCTCCCTCAGTCCTCCCCCACCCCGGACAATATCACTTATATCAGCTCCCCGAAATAAATATTACAGCATACAGGGTGCCCTCTGATTGTGCTCACCCCATGAACTGGTTGAAGATATTCCCTCAAAGCTGAGCACGAATGGTAATGAACAGGTTAAAAATGGCGGACTCCAGTGGCCCTCGAACCTTCACACCCAAGGCACAGCTTGCTATGTGTGTTACCGTAGAGAGTCAAAGAGAAACTTCCTTTACAGAAGCTGCATATTTAATCTTTTTTTTTTTTTTTTTCTGATTGTGTGAGCCCAGGGTGGATACTACGTATTTATCAATTTTCAAAAACGAACCAACCCTCCACCACAGCTGGATAATGACAGGGTGCCTCATTGCCGTACTCGGAGGGGGCTGTTTTGGTTGTTGAAATAAATAGATGCCCCTAAGAGTTAGATCATAAAAATAGTCCGCGTAGCACGTATCTGCGGGGCCATTCTTTCTGCGACCTCCACCCCCTCCCTCTGATAATGGCCATTATCCATAGCAGGGCACTTGAGGTCACTAGTGTGGTCTTTGTGCACAGGACCTTACTATCCGTCCTATGCCATCGTCTAGATTGTGAGCCACGGCAAAAGGATTGGAAAACCAGTTTGTTCTTTGTATATGAGACGTAGATTTGACCTTGTGTCGTCCTCCTGCATCTTCTATGATCTCACAAACCCTAGACACAAGACTTTCAAGCAGTCTGGTAAAAAAAAAATCTCCAACTGTGCTTTGGTTTTGAGTTTAAATCATAATATTCCAATCATTTGTTTGTTTTGCTATGAAGATGCCTGGGGCATCCAGCTACAGCTGAGAGGGCAGGCTTGGCATTGTTAGTAATTAGAAGGAGCCTGGTAGTGATTCAAAGTAGCTAAGAATTCATACATTTAAAAAAAAAAAAAGCCCACAAATGTGTTAGTGAGATGTAGTTTGCTGAATTCATTGTAGCTGTGTGGCTGTCTTTTTAACCTTGCTGCCCTACTCATTACACATGCAGTCAGTCACCAAAGACCCTGGTTTCCTGCTGTGCTCCTGAAGCCTGATAAAATGCATCGAATATGAGATGAATCTTCTGGTCTTCCTCTCTGTTGGTCACTGTCGCTGAGATTTCGGTTATGTTGATATAGCTATAAATTGAAATAAATTCCTAACACCTAGTATGTTTGCTAGGGCTTAGTAGGCACAGAATGAATGCCCAATGGATTAGTAAATAAGTACAGGACTAAATGAAAGGATATTGTTTATGATAGTTCAAAGACAGCCACTTTATTTTACCAAAGAAATTAGTCGATAGAATTACCTGATCTTGCACACCCCAGGGGAAGTTCTCGGGGAGACAAAACTCAATGGCGTCTTCTCAGTGTTGTGTTAGTTACTAAGAAAGCAGCACGTGGGCGTAGCACAGTGTCACCTTACCAAAGGTCCCAATTCAAGGGGTATCTTCTTGATTCTAAAGAAGGTATTAACACTCATTGAAAATAGACTCTCTAAAAATAGAAAGGGATGCTACGGCAAGGGGAGAAATCATTTTAGCAGTGAATCCAGGAAACACGGGTGGCATAGCAAATAAATGGATGTCTCAAGATAAACAACACGATCAGGTCATTTGTGATCATGCCATTTAGTCACTTCATTTCCATGAATTTCAGGGTTTCAGGTAGGCAAAGTAGAATCACGGAAACTTTTGGGGGTTGTTTACATTTTCATTTGGGTGACACCTATATATTTATTTTAGCAGCTCTTCCATTAATAAAACTGGATCCAGGTTTCTTGATCTACTCTTCGATTTGCTAGCATCATTCATCTGGAATTTAAATTTAGCTGGAGTGAGCCAACTTTCACTTTAATGTAAATGTGCACACAACAGATAATTAATAAATTTCCTGATGAGACTTTACTACTATACCCCATCCATGTACTTTTGGTTTTTCATAGTATTATCAACCTCCTGAAGATGAACATAGTCATAAACAGAAGTTCAAGCTAAACTTAAAGGGAATGAAAGAAACGTCATAAAGAAAAGTGAAAAAGAAAAGGGGGGATCTGGGGAATATTTTTGGAACCAGGCAAAATGGTCAGATTTCTCCGTGGGGAAGCCAGGCCCGGTCCATTTCCCCCTGATGTGTCCTGATGAGCAACTCAAGAGCCTTATCAAGTGATTCTGGCAGAATCTTCAGGAAGACTCCCAGGAAATGTGCACTGAGAAATTTGGAGAAATCAGCCACAGAGCTAGTTTTATGGAAAATGATGCCCTGTAGCTCAAGAGAACAAATTTCTCTACATGGGCATAATAGCAAGTGTTTAGAGAAATTTTCCAAATAAAATAAAATATAAAATATAAAATAAAATAAAATAAAATAAAATAAAATAAAATAAAATAAAATAAAATTTTTTAAGAGCCCCAGCTTACTTTATGACAAAATTCTTCCATCTTCCTTTCTAAGATGATAATAGCAAAATGTTTTGGTTTTTTTTTCTCCCTTGTGGTAGCATGTTATAAATTTACATCGGAAATTTGTAAGAATTTCTGAAAGCTGTAGATATGCATTTATAACTTCTAGGACAGTTTTTAAAAGCTCAACATTTGAATAGTTTTGCATTAATTGGGAAGAGGCCTATTTAGGGAGCTCTAAGGATGGATTATGAGTTTTGATCTAATGCCCTTTGAAAAATGAAGAGAGTGTAATGATTTAAGCCGAATGCTAAAGCACTTCACCACAATCTGTCTCTTTACCTGCCTCCTGGTCAATATCGTTTACAGTGTATCATTAAAGAGGTGTTGAGGTTCTTTCAAAGGGGATTTAAGAGGGGTGCAGGTGTGAGGGACTTATTTCCTATGCAAACAGGGAGGTGAGTGTGTAACTTCGGGATGGTATAAAGCACGGGGCTTCAACCTAAGTCCCATGTTCCCTCTGTGCTTCAAAGTATTTCACAGTCTTATTTAATGCCACTGTTTCTTTTCTGGCAAACAGAGCTTTATTTAGTGACCGGGATGACTCATTCCCCAAATCGCAGAAATACGGGTTTTCCGTGGCAGTCAGCATTTCTGGTTTCTGATCCTGAGGAGATTCCATGGGCATTAACACTGGCCAGAAGAAAACCGTGCAGCACCAGGGGAGTGTGACTTCCCTTTCCTTACAGAGGTGGGTAAGTCACCCTCACAAGCAACGGGAAACATAAAACATTTTGAAATACAGATTTGCTTTGGCTGCAAACGAGGTCAGAGCTTGGTTCCCCAGTCTGAGAACTGGAGCCACGTGCGACCTACCAGACCTACCAGCCACCGTCCCAGATTGCAACCAAGCACGCGGGAAATGGGAGCATAGTGAAAATGTATGCATTTGACAGTATTATCCTACAGGGTCAGCTTGACTAATGTCTTTCGTGCTGTGTGCAAATGAAAGCACGCTGGAAACCCCGTAAACTCAGCCCCAAGAGTGTCTCACATGCAGACAGAGGAGGCTGTAACAGTGGGGTCTGCGCTCTAGCATAAATCAGGGAGCCGTAGGGGAGGTTTGCCCATTGGCTTAGATGTGTACGTGATACTGACCCGTGGCGGGTTGCCTGTTGCTTAGATGGACATGTGATTTGAGTTTCGATTAACTGAATGATCATTCAAAGTAAAACTATGAACCCAGGAGTTTGTAAAAGAAAATCCTTGAACAGCCAGAATAGGTGTCATTATGCTTAGGGTGTTGTGTAGGGGTGGGACCCAAGGGGGACAGTGGAGGAAGGTTACCCTGACCCACGTGATGAGTCAGAAGCAACATCTCCCCAGGGCCTCGAAAGAGCCCAGCGTTGTCCACCTGAGACAGTAAGGATCAATTCACCTGCCCTGGCAACAACTTAAAGATGACACCTGTAAGGACTTTTGGTCCTTTTTGCCCCGCCCATCCTCCTGGACGGTCAACACAGAGGTACCAGGGCACAGAAGAGAGAGGAGAGGGGACGGGGGGTTGGATTGTGGTCACAGGGTGAGTCACACCAGGCCAGGAGAGGCAAAAAGTGTTCCACAGGCTGTGGGCTGAAGTTTTCAAGTGAGTTCAATTAATTTTTTTTTAATGCTTTATATATTTTTGAGAGAAAGACAGCATGAGCAGGGGAGGGGCAGAGGGAAAGGGGGACAGAGTATCCAAAGTGGGCTCTTTGGTGACAGCAGAGAGCCCAATGCAGGGCTCGAACTCATGAACCGTGAGATCATGACCTGAGCAGAAGTCGAGAGCTCAACCAACTGAGCCACCCAGGCGCCCCTGAATTACTTTTTTTAAGTAGGCACCACACCCACTGTGGGGCTCGAACCCATAACCCTGAGATCAAGAGTCCCGTGATCTACCGGCTGAGCCAACCAGGCACCCCTAAACTGAGTGAAATTAGCTTGGACTTTTAAGCAACTGATAATAGTTGACAAATGACAGAATCTGATTGAGAGGACATTAAATTTCATGGAAAAGGGATTTTACAGAGCAGGTCTGAAAACAGCGGTGCGAGAGAAAGAAAAATCACATTTTCCTAAGTAAACATTTCAGTTTAACCTCATATTCAACACCTTTTCCTCGGTTATGTTGAATGAATGACTAAATGGATGAAGGAATGAATTTGGTTCTTGTCACTAACTGCAGAGTTAAGTGTGTGTTTTTCTGCACTTAAAACAAAATCAAAGCCTCAGTGAGCAGATTTTCCAGGAGACAAAGAACCTGGCCCATGCCCTTTACCTCACAGCACTGGGAGTCTGTGGTCTCTGTCCCACGGGTCACGTCAGCCCCAGCACATCACAGATTGTCAGGAAAGCCAATCTACAGCTTTCGTGTTTTTGTTTTTTTGTTTTTGTTTTTTAATTTCACTTAAATTGCCAAAAAAATAAATCTTCTTTTTCAGCAAGTTATTTGGTTTTTGAGAAGATTAACACTCTTCTATTGATGTTTTCACTTTCATTAAAATTTTTAGAAATGCACATTCTAAAAAGAACAATTTGCCCCAAAGGGAAAGCAGGATGGCTAAGAATAAAATTTTTTAACTTCCAATACTTGGTATTAGGGTTGACACAGCCTAAATTCCAAAAGGATTTAAACTTGACAATTGTGAACGACAGTATGTCCACTTCCTCTATGTGACAGTTTTTTAAAAGTGTTATTCCAAGAAAAGCAACCGAACCCCTGCATGTTGTTTGTTATTTCCTGGCATGGGACGTTTGCTCGCATCAGAGTTTCATTGTTTGAAAGAGACTCTTTTTTTTTCTTCTAATATGAATATGAAATATCTCCTTTAGGGTCAGAGGCATGCCTAAAGATATATCATTTGCCTTTTAATGGGGCTTTCTGGTGACTGTACAGTTTTAAATTGTTCTGGATGCACCGGCTCTTCCTTACTGAACGTTCTTGCTGTGTGCTCTACAAATATGGATGGAAATAATTATGGCGAGGGTGGCTTCACGAGATGATGTCACTCCAGAGGAAAAAACCTGCACCGCAGGGAGCGTTTCCAGTAAAGCATGGCAGAAACTGCGGGGTAATCAAAGTGCAAATTCCAATTTATTTAAGCAATATTGTTCTTGCTCCTCCATTTCACAAAGCTGTCCTTTCTCATTAAATTTCTGGAAGAGAAGGAATGAATTTTACCAGAATGAATCTGAATGCTAGCTGACCTTTTTTGAAAACTCTGCCTGGAACCCTGGCATCCCAGCTGCCTTTTCACACATACGGGGAGAAAAGAAATTGAGGCTTGTGAGGAGTAAAGCCCAATATATGCAAGACGCGATGCCATCCGGTGAGGCTTTTGTTTGAGGAGAGGTTCGCGTGCATCGAGGGCAGTGCATTTGTCGGTGGCCCCGGTAAGGGCTTGAGCAAGATCCGTGTCTAAGGATTTCTGTGTCTTCTGGACGGGACAGCCCAGGGACTGGCTTTGGTCTGAGCGTGCCTTTTGCTTTCTAGCAACAACCGAATGAATAGAAATATAATTTATAATATCTGTGTATTGGTGATGATTTGAAAGTTCAGTTTTATTTGATAGTTTATTGAGTTTGTGGGGCACCTGTGTGGCTCAGTCTGTTAATTGTCCAACTCGTGATTTTTGGCTCAGGTCATGATCTCACGAAGTGTGAGATCGAGCCCTGCACGGGGCTCGGGGCTGACAACGTGGAGGCTGCTTGGGATTCTCTCTGTCCTTCTCTCTTTGCCCCTGCACTCGGGTGCTCTCTCACTCAAAAATAAATAAATAAACTTAAAAAACAGTGTATTGAATGTGTTGTTTTATCAGATGCTTTTTTAGGCATCAGTGATGTAGCCATTGACAGCCTGTTGGGTGGAAGGATTACAAAATCAGATACAACACAGTTCTTGCCCTTAACATGCTCATCATTAGGAGGGGCCTTCTGATTCGTAGGCAGAAAATTACAATACAGTGTGGTCCGTTCTATGATGGAAGGAGGCCCAGAGTGCTGTCGGAGGACGTAGAAGGGACCCCAACCCAGACGGGTCTGAGCAGGAAGCTTCCCAGAAATATCAGCTGTCTGATTTACATCTTTAATGACCAATAGATGGGGGGTCGGGGGCGGTGGTGTGTGAAGTAAAAGAGTCTGAAAGCAAAGGGTCTACAGTTTTCCAAAACACTCGACACAAGAAAAAGCAGGGATAATGGGGCACAGAATCACTTCCCTTTGGCTGGAGAGGAGAGCCAGTGAGGATGGGGAAGGCATCTAGTGGAAAAAAGAAAACAGGAGTTTGCCCATAGGGAGTCTTGTCTTCTATGTTTTGTTAAAAATATGTGGATTTCATTGGAAAGGCCACGGTGGTTATGACAGAAGTGCTCTCGTTCAGGCTGGAGGGGCCCTTGCTCTGGAGCCCATGCTTTAGGAGGCTTTCATTTAATATTCATAGGTAAATAAATAAACAAAGATAGATAAATGACTAAATAAATTAATGACTAAATAAATAAATTTTTAAAGAACACAAGGCTACCTCCGTACTTGGGTTCATGGTGGCCATGAACCGTGGGTGACCCAGTTCAGCACTTAATCCTCCACAAACATTCAGGACCCAGGAAGGCATCTCTGGCCTGATGTCCACAGGAGACTGGGTCCTCGCTCTTTGAGGATCTGTGGTTTGCACTGCCCAACATTGCAAAGGAACACTGAGAAATGGAAAGAACTTGAGAGGGGAAAAACGGAAGTAATTTGCTTTTATGAACTTATGCTAAATGGATAAAGCTTCTCAAATAATAATGTATGCAAGAATTATTGCCTAATGAAGGGTAGTTTCAAACAGGACCAAGAAAAGATCCGTTTCCTTCTCCTTATGTTCTAGTTTGTAGACAAAGAGGCGCACAGGAACTGGGGTGGTCTTCCAAAAATTTGCACGTGAAGGCTCAGGAATATTTTACGGTGTTAAATATTTATATTGCTTTAAAAAATTCTCATTTTCCCCTCTTCTGTTCTCCATATATGTATACGGAGACCACACTCACATACACACAATAGATACATAAAAATATATACATAAAAACACAAAGTATGAACATTTTACATTGCTAAAATTTGAATGGCTTTCTTTCCATGAAAATATTACATTCTTTAAAATTACATACAATTTCAGCTTTATTTTAAAATATTTTCATTTAACATTTTGAAATACTTATTATAATTTGTCATTTGCCTTTTTAATTCTCAATGTTTTAGGAGAAAAGACTTTGAAAATATGACAAATAATATTCATTTTTCACTTGTACATTTAGCTTACGTCTTTAATGAATGAAAATATAGTAAGCTTTTGTAATCTTGGAATATTTCTCATCTTTTAGATCACTACAGTCACTAGAATGATGTAAAAATATTGATTAAAATAATATATTTCATAATTTTAATAATGTGAATATTAGAGGATATATAATAATTTATATTTTTGTGTGTTTTTATGACTTATTCTCACATCATCAGACTCTAAACAGAACACTCAAGCATGTACAATAATAATATAATTAGTTTTATTGTTTTCCTGATTTCATTCATATAAATAACATCTTACATTTGTGGTGATATTTTGTCCACATAAAGGCATACATCTCACAGGATATCTTCTGTTTCTCAGTTTATTAAATGGGAATTGTACTCTTACTGCATTTAGCTGTCTGTGTGTGAGATTCCACCTTGCCCCAAGCCCTTCTTAACCAAGGGGGAGCATGATCAACACCACCCGTGAGAAATCTCACTCCCGTGGAAACAATAAGGCAAATTAGGAGGCCAGTTAAGCCAGTTAGGCCATCCTCTGGGTGGGTAATGTTTCCACCTTTACCTTGAACTTAGGAGTCAACCTCATTCACTTTGTTCCTTAGCATAACTTCCGGAGAGGTGCTGAGCCCTGCCATTTTAGGTTTCCTGGCCAGCAAGTTCTTGGCCGCAGGCCTATCCGTGTTCAGACCAGGCATTTTTGACAGCCACAGGGGTGGATGGACTGAAGCCCTCCTGTCCTTAACTGAAAAGAAAGTTGAGAGATTACGGAGGCTGTCTTAGGTTTCAAAACCCGAGGCTCTTGCAATAAGTAACGCCAACCATTAACCACAGGGACTGTTGAGGCAAAAAATAACAGTGTTTTGAACCCACAGCAAAGCCATTGGCGGGAAAGCCCTCCAGACTTGAGTGGCAAAATAAACGAGACTCTTTAGAGTACTTGAAACCTCTAGCCTGGCCACTATGCCAGTGAGTCGGAAAGGTTTCCCTGGATCCACTCAAGGTGCAGCCTTCCAATCTGATCAACCATGGGTGCCTCAGGGGTTGGCCATCCAGTGTCTTGTGACCAAGTGAGACGAGTGACAGAGAGGAGCCAGGTAGGTGTGAGATACTATTTCAGATACTCTGCATAGGTTTATTTTCTGGACAGAAAGGAATTATGGGACCAGAGACCAGAGTTCATTTTTCTTGTTTTTTCCAAAACACTTTTCATTCTGGCTTCCACCTAAAATTGAAGGGGAAGTTTCCTGCCTACTGTCACTGAAATAAGATGTAGAACGAATCCTAAGCAAGAGCCAGGGATTCTAATTAAAGTTTTTCTTGGACTTACACATTTAGAAAGATTTCTCCTCTATTTTTATCTTAAAGAAAAATACAGAAATTTGACGGTGATGCCTTGGTGACATCAAGTTTCTAAAATGGGAAGGAAATTTTGTTTAGAAAAAACACTCAGTAATCTTAGAATGCTTTTATGTTTTATTATCGTTGATAGGAGAATATATTTTGATGGGAATATTGAAAATTAGTAAGGACTAAATTAAGGAGGAGATGAAATTGATTAGTCCTGATAAATTAAAGTTTATACATATAAATGTATAATTTATGAATATATGCATAAATTTACATATATGATAATACAGAGACAGTAGTATTTTAATAAAGTGTATCATTTCTGTTTTCAATTCGTATAGAGTTTATGAATTTCTCATCACATCAGTAGGACTTCTGAAATGGACTTATGTAATTACAACTAGATTTAAAATGATTTTAAAATCTATGACTGTGATTACTCTTATTAGCAGTTTAACTTGCCCCAGTGCATTTTATTCTATTTTCTGCATGACATCTATCCCTTTCCCACAGGAGTAGCATGTGGCAGGCATCGTCAACTCCAAAGACAGCTTCATACAAGATTAGCATCTTCAACAAGAGTGTCAGAGGCATGTAGATGAGGAAAATGTAATCATAATCACTCACTACAAATTTCCTGGGCCAAAAATCGTGCTTGAATAGCAACAACAAAAGGTGAACTTGGTTAAAATGATTGATGGGCGCTTCTCCTTTGCTCAGTTGTATTCAGAACAGCAGAGGTCATATCTGGCTGTGTTCTCATCATACAGTTGATTATTGTTCTGGTTTTGGTCTGGGGTCTGCTCCTTACCACCATGTGAGACCTTAGTCAACTTACCTTTTCCTCAGTGAACTCATCCTTAAAATGGGGAGAATAACTGTGCTGGCCGGGATGTAATATAAGTGAAATACTACCTGTTGTACAGATTGAATGGCATGGTAAGAGGGACGTGCTTAGCACAGAGTCTGGCACGTGATCCGTTCGCGTTATATGTTAGCCGTTATTCTAGGACCTGCAAACCGTATTTAACTAACACTTGAGTGGCTGTGCTTTCCTTTTTATTTGTCCCTAGTAATTGGCCACATTGGATATTTGTTTTGAGCCATAATGAGGATGAAATATAAAGATAAAGCAGTCATCCCTCATATTATAATTGGAAAGAATCATCTTTAATAAACTTCAATTATAAGCCCTCAGGCAAGAATATTCTTTACGAGGCCAAGGATAAAGAGAGCCAATGCCCCCAAAGAATTGTACCCCATTTAAAAATTATTCACCCACAAGCCCAGGACAAAATAAAGTTGATTAGTTTCAAGTAGCAATTCTGTTATTTTGACCACCTGGATCGTATCTGGCTGAGATAGAAGAAGATGGTTATTATTTTATTTTACTAAATGAGTTTTAAGTTGTTTTTTTTTATATAAGTCGTCTCTACACCCAACCTGAGGCTCAAACTCACAACCCGAGATCAAGAGTCACGTGCTCTTCCGACGGAGCCAGAGGGGCGCCCCACTAAATGAGTTTTTAATGCATTCATCCCAGTCTCTCTGTGGGCGTGTTTAGACTCAGCAGAGAGCTCGATATGACGGACAAGCAGCGAGGAGTTAGTGGACAGCAGAACAGGAGCACTTCCCAAGATGCCTGAAGGCAGTAAAGTCCAAGAGCCCCGATCGAGAGTCTACCGCAGGAGGACACGTAGACATGAGCCACAGAATGGAAAACTCACAGGTTAGCACTTTGGAGTATTTATTTTGTCTACTTCTAAAATATTTAGTCTGGAACATTTAAACGGATACTTTATTGGTGCACACGCTTGTCCAGATTTACAGCAGCCGACACCGCGTGGAGCTTTGGCAAGGGTTCACGGCTAGCCGATTGTTTAGAAAGCTCCTATGTGAAAAGCCAGATCTTTCTGTGAACGTAGATAAAAAGTGGATCAAGCCAAGTGTATGGAAAATGAGATAATGGGAGATTCAAAGAGTATTCCCATGGGGGCCCGTTTCTCTGATGTCCAACTGAACTACATATTAATGAAGGATGGCAAACTCTCACAGCTGATAAGCAGGCTGTCTCCTGGCAATTATCATAGCTCCTGTTGCAAAATAGGTACTTTATTTGGACTTTATCCATTCCTTGACTTGCTCTCTGTGAGGAAGCACAGCCTCAAATAATTGCGGGTCTATTAGCACATCAATTACCTAAAGACCTTGATTTTAGCAAGGAGTGGATTTTAATCAATCACTGCAAATGTTATCGAGAGATTAGTTGTCCCAGAGAATAAAATTAACTACAATTAGACTGTAATAACTTGCAAGTGTCACTAGCATATATTTTCTAGTTCCTTTAGAACGAATCCATTCGGCTGCTACCTGGTATAGGAAAAAAAAATACGTTCAGACTTTCGCCATAATAACTGGAATTAATGTTACCTTTTAACTTCCTTCCTTGAAATGAAAGGAAGAAACTAAACTAATAAATAAATAGCTCACCCTTGAGTGTATGAGAGGTCTTGCTAGACAAGTCAATTTGAGATGATTAATAGAAACTACAGAGTTTGTTAAGGGAGGATCTCATATCAGTCCTGAAATTCAGTCCTGTGTTCTTCTTAATGTTATTTTTATTTATTTTTGAGACAGAGAGAGACAGAGCATGAGCAGGGAAGGGGCAGAGAGAGAGGGAGACACAGAATCGGAAGCAGGCTCCAGGCTCTGAGCCATCAGCACAGAGCTCGGTATGGGGCTCGAACTCACAGACTGTGAGATCGTGACCTGAGCCGAAGTCGGACGCTCAACTGACTGAGCCACCCAGGCGCCCCCAGTCCTGTGTTCTTAAAGCATTGGTAGAAGGAGGAATGACGAGGGGTGAAACGAGAAAAAGCAGCAGACAATTGAGGTAACAAGTGACTGATCTGGCAGATCTCGGAACATGTGAACAGTCTCCAGGCACCCGGAAATACTTGGTGAGGGAACTTATTAAAATATCACACTTGCCGTATTCATGTTGAACGGGGAACTGTTACAGTGTCTGTAATAACACACTTGAAGACACTTTGGCACACTGTATGATATTATGTGTGTGACACTTAGTTCAAGCTTCACTTCTGGGGCCATTCCATTTCTATAACCAAGAATCCATACTCCAAGGGTGGCACCTGACATTATATGAAAAAGGCAAATTCCAAAGATGGCCACTGAAAGCCCTTTAACTATCTATAGCTCAGTCAACACCTGAGGGTTTTCTAATCAGCATAATGAAGGTCAGACATGGATTTGCTCAGGGAAATTAGTGGCTTGTTTAGCATGATCGCTGGTAGAACCGTATTCTGATTAGGTAGAATGAAAATTGTTCTAGGGATGTGACCTGGCTAAAATATTTTGGTAATGTTGCTCATATTTGGGTGGGTAGAATGTGGGGATGCAGGAAGGCCCAAAGCCTTCTTAGGAATAGCCCCTGCTCTTCACTGATAGCATGCAGGGAGCCCGCTTGGGATTCTCCTTCTCCCTCTCTCTCTCTGCTGCTCCTTCCCTACCTTTCTCCTATCTCTTTCTCTCCGTCTCTGTCTCTCTCTCTCAAAATAAAAGAAACTTTTAAAAAATATTAAAAAGAGAAACACCCTATCCGAGAAGATTCCCTCAATGCCAGGCCTGTTGCCAAAATTAAACCTAGCTGCCTAATCTATCTCTTTGTTTATGCGACATCATAGAAATGAGTGAATGTGGTGTGTGTGTGTGTGCAGAAGGGGTAGGATTGAGATAGCGAACAGAATTTTAAGAATAAGGGCAGCTAGCAGAGTAGGGCCAGGAGAAGAAGGAACTAGAGTAAGAATGAAGTTGGGGTGCTTTTCTGAAGTCAGTGCGTACAATGGCAGAAGAGAACTTCATGGAGAACCATTTACTAGGACTCTTAGCTCAACCCATCTCCTGCCTTGACATATCTTCCTGTGGGCAAAAAGGCTCATGAACTAAAATAGGCACTTGGGGTGGGGGAGTTAAGCAGACAGCTGGAGCCTTCAGAGCCCTGATGCTGGGCCACAGACTTGAAGGCTTTGGGCTGGCCACCTCAACGATCTGGGTCTAATTTTAGTGGGGAAAGAAGTCTCTGGTACCACATTCGTTGGATTCAGCTTTCTTACCAACACGTGTGTATTGCCCAAATCAGGAAGGGGGTTCCCTATCCTTGACTGCCCTTAAATAGTTGTGTCCGTGTTTGGCAGATCTTCATGGAGAATACTTGCTCTGTTCATTTGTAAAACATGGAGAGAAATGACCGGTGAGTTCCCATAAAGTCACAGATAGACCTTTCCTAGGTCGCGACTGACCTGTCGGAGACGAGTCTTATTGGTATCTGGGCCTGGAAACCTCGGGGTGAGAAGCAAAAACTGTGAGCATTGATTGGCCTGGTTTGAGTCCCATTTCCTCTTGTAGAGGCTCAGTTTCCACATCTCTAAAATGGTAATAATAAAGATAAAATAGTAATAATAATAATAATATCACCTCCCTTTGGGATGCTGTGAGGTTTAATCACATCCACATGGTATGGAGCATATGGAGGTACTTACTGAATTCTTCCACACCCGTCACCCCTGGAGTCAAATAGCTCCAGAAGCCTGATAGCCTCTACAGGGATAGATTTGCTTTCTGAAAAGGCTGTGTGACGAAATCTCCTTTATTTTACATGTTAATTTTATTTCAAAGTGGAGAGAGAAGCTACAACCTGTTTTCACTGATATTTGAGTAAATAAAGACCACACATACTCCACGGGAGAGATTAATGTCCTGGGGGAACAAGGTGAAATTAGGCGGTGGAAAAGAGCTGCATGAAAGAAGTGGCCTCATTTTCCACGTATGGACATATTCTCTCATTTACTGATTCATTCAGAAAGCACTCCTTCTCAGACGGCCATATCAGAAAGCACTGGAAAAAACAGGGGCAAGGGGAACAAATGATTTGTGGTAGGCACCGTGGTCGTCCTCCCCAAATAATTCACTCTGAACTTGGAGAAACGCCAACACGTCATCAAATGTTTCCTTGGTTTCCTTCCTTTCCCTACTTCATTTTATTTCATTTTTCTAGAGAGAGAGAAAAAGAGAGAGCAAGCAGGGGAGAGGGGCAAAGGGTGAGAGAGAGAATCTTAAGCAGGTTCCACACTCGGTGCAGAGCCCGACGCGAGGCTGAGCCCACGAACGGCGAGATCGTGACCTGAGCCGAAATCCAAGATTCGGTTACTCCCCCGCCTGAGCCACCCAGTGCCCCCTCACCTGCCTACATTTAATTCGTCAGCGAGGCCATCCTCCTCCGCTCTCAGAAAATGAACTGAGTCCATCACTTTGAGGCCAAGCCCCCGTCACCTTGCTGGATGACTGAAGCGGTCTCCTAGAGCATGACCCTGCTCTCACTCTTGGTCTTACAGAGTCGGTTCTTCACACAACGGCCACGGCAGTAGTTTTAAAAACGTAAGTCAGATCAAGTTCCTCTCCAGCTTAAAACCATCTAGCAGCCTCCCCTCCTGTTTCGGCTAAAAATTCCAATGCACGAAGGGGGCCTTGGGAGCCCGGTGCCAGATTCTCAGACCCGCGTGCGCCCTCTCTCTCATGTCTGGGTTCTTCACATTAGCGATTCCCTCTGATACATCCATGGCTTTTTTTTTTTTCGTTTTTAATGTCCTTTGGCGCTCAGAGAGGCCTTTCACGGCTGTCGGATCATTTGGCGGCACTCCATCCTATTCTAGTTCTCTGCTTTGCGAGGATGCTCTTTGATTTTGTTTGTTTCGTTAGTAGTTCGCGTTTACATAGAGGTTCCTGTGTGTCGCTCATCATCTAAATCCTTTTACGTGTTTTAAGCGGACCCCGTCTCGGATGATCCCCTTGCCCTTCCAGAGCGTCCATGAACATCCACGGACACGGTCGCAAAGGTGGGGACCGCCTGTCCTTTTTTTCCACCGTTGTGTCTTTAGACTTAGTGCAAGGTGTAGGTGCAGAGGAAGGGCTCAGTTAATACCTGTTGAATAAATGATTGGTGACTCTTAAGTTTCTCCTGGATTTTATAGCCATTAATTGCCACTAGATGGTAATACAAGGATCTCAACATTATGTGGAAAATGCAATTTCTCAGGGCGCCTGGGTGGCTCAGTCGGTTAAGCATCTGACTCCTGATTTGGGCTCCGGTCACGATTTCACGATTCGTGGGATCAAGCCCCACATCAGGCTCTGAGCCGACAGCGTGGAGCCTCCTTGGGATTCTCTCTTTCCCTCTCTCTCTCTCTCTGCCCCTTCCCCGCTTGTGCACGCTGTTTCTCTCTAAAAATGCATAAACATTTTTAACAAATGCAATTTCTCACCTTCCCCCCCAAATAACTTTTTCCTCCTGTGCTCTGTACATCAGCAAACGTGAACAGCCACCTGCACCGTGGCCCGAGAGCCGGAAACAACGTCACGGTGACCCTGAGCAGATTTCTCTTCTGCCCGCTACTAGTGAAATAGTCTAAACTCTTTAAAATCATCTGAACCCCCAAGGTCCTGTATGAGCTAGGCCTTGTTTCATTAGTCGAATTTGTCTCCACCATGTTCACCCTCCTGCACCGCTCCAGGTCGTACGTTATGATGTTACCATAATAAATGCCTGTTCATGTTTAAGGAGGCATACACGCTGCCCTCCTCAGATCGCAACACTGGTCTCTCCCATTTTATTCCACCCACCCAGCACCCCTGCCCCCGACCCGGCCTGGCCCCGACAACAACCTCACGCAAGCTTCTCCTTGATAATTCCCATCTCCTTTAAAGACTCGTTTCCTCTGGGAAATGAGCTTTCTCTCTTGCCTCCCAGGGCATGCTGAAACATGGCTCTGAGTCGGGATGCCTGGAGCAGAGTCCCGAGAATATGTATTTTTTTTAAAAAAGCCCCCCAGGTGGTATTGATTCGGGACGATCGTGAATCATCCTAACACACGGCATTGTAGGTGGGCATTTATTTGTCTGTATTCTTCACTACACTGTGAGCGCTGTGAGACAGGGAACATATCTGTCTTGTTCACTTTCTAAGAAACATACAATCTCGTCGTAGGAGACCCTCCATAATTTTTTCCAATAAATAAAGGTGTAAACTTTGTGACTTTTCTTTGACTCTCCAGGGCTCTGTAAGTGGAGAGTTGGTATACAGGAGTATCTGGTAAGTGAAATGTAGCTGAGTCATTTTAGTAATCATGCCTCACACCAATCTACTGTAATATTATTCACATTTTTCCCCTAGCTTTGATATCATACCCAGGATTGTACATGAGATATCTGTTAGAGCTTAAATCCTGAGTGTTAATGGTTTCTGGTTTTCCTTATGTAGAAATGGAAACAAAAATTGCCAAAAGTGAAAGCCAATATTAGCCTCCTTGACAGATTCCGTACCCTTGATCAATATTTACCAAGAGCTTCTTTTGAGAATAACGTTGTAAGGTATGTGTTAAGAATAAATTGTTAAGTATAAATGCCATTACCAAAGTCCAGGTAAATGTCAGGGTAAAGGTATGTAAGAGTGAATTAGATGAAAGTGTATGCACACACACACACACACACACACACACACACACACGCTTCAAGCTAGGGTAATATTGCCTGTGAATGTTATCTAACATTTTTCCAAATGTTATGCTGAAACTAATTTGAAGCCTTATCAATTGAAATAGAAATGAAATGTTTTCCCCCTTAAGAACAATTCTTTTTTTTTTAAATAGCCCCTTGTGTTCTACCTGCAAGTTTCTTGCTAATCATCACAGTGCAGTGTGTTTTTTTATCACCCTTCCCTCTTTGCCGCTATGTAAATCATAAAAAATGTCTTAAGATAGTTTGGAAAATCTACTGGTCTTTGTGTTTTTTAAATGCCATAATTAAATATGATTACCTCAGGGTATTTATAATACTTCAACAACTAGGTAGGACACAAAGAATTGCTCGGATAATTGACATGACTTTCTACTTTGGTTTTGTCAAAAGGAAATCTACGTGTTGGCAACTCTGTCTTCCAATTATATAAGGTAGTCAATTTCTTCATTAAAAGCACATCTTGGGGTGCCTGGGTGGCTCACTGGGTTCAGCGGGTGGCCGACTCTTGATTTCAGCTCAGGTCGTGATCTCACAGTCCTGGGATCAAGCCACGCGTTGGGCTCCATGCTGAATGTGGGGCCTGCTTGGGATTCTCTCCCACTCGCTCTGCCCCTTCCCACTCTCTCTCTCTCTCTCTCTCTCTCTCAAAACAAACAAGCAAAAAAAAAAACTTTATAAAATCCATCTGTATCAGCTTAATAATGTGTAATCATTGTAGCGCATTTTGATAAGTTTTACAGAGTATAAAATACAACCCTTAGTGTCATATGTGGAGGTGATTATGGTGAGTAGTTGGTATCTTTTTACAGGAATGGAAATGGACTTCTCTTCCAGCAATTTGCCGTTAACTGGTGGAAGCGACTTGGCTTACTGTGTTGAGAAAAGCAGAAGCTGCTTCTGTGCCCAAATGTAAAACTAATGGTGATTGATTAGTAAAGACTAACAGGGGCCCTGGAGGGAAAGTGTGGGAACCATGCCATGTAGTTGCTAGCCTTGATTTTGAATGAAATACCCGTGTGGACAAGGATGTGTAGAATTCATTTTTTTTTCCTGAACAGATAAGGCTAATTCCTGAGGAAATTAGATACTGAAGGTGCACAAAATGCTCTCAAACCCTGAGTTGTGTGCGAGCTGGGCCACTCCTTATTTGTGGAGAATTAAGCACATTCCGTCAAATTTATACTACTGAAAGCCGTGCCTTTATTCAGTATGCCTTCTGCCAAGGGCGTGACCCTTTTTATTAAGTGCATCCTCTCTTTAAAAATAAGTATTCCCAGGGCACCCGGGTGGCCCAGTCGGCTAGGCATCCGACTTCGGCTCAGGTCACGATCTCATGGTTCATGAGTTCAAGCCCCGCATTGGGCTCTCGGCTGTCAGCGCAGAGCCAGCTTCAAACCCACTGTCTCCCTTTCTCACTGCCCCTCCCCCTGCCCTCAAATAAAAAAACATTACAAAACAAAACAAAAGTCTTCCCACCTCCAGGCTACGAAGCATATGGGGTTCTCCTCTTCATGACCACCTTTGAAAATTGGCTTACCATTTTGGCCCGAGAAGAGCAGAAGGAGGAAGAAGGAAGGGAATGAGACCGTAGAAGAGGGAGAGGAAATGAAAATAGGAACCTGAAGAGGGAGAGGAGAACACACAGATTTGGAGCCTAATTGCAACAGCCAATCCCAAGCGGAAAGGAAAACCAGTCCTTAAAAGGGCAGTGGAAAAGCCCGGAACCCTCACAGCCAGCCTCCTCTGGGGACGCCGACCGGGACACTGCCCTCCTGCAATCCGCAGGGTCTCCTGCAGTTAGGCTCGGAGCAGCTAAGTGCAACAGGCCTCCCTCACCTCCACCCCTGCCCTGTGCGCTGAGCCCTGGGAGGGGAGCAGCCCCGGAAGACAGCCGCAGGTGCACCATGGTGTCGCAGAGGTGGGTGGAGATGGGGGCGGGCGGGGGGCAGCTGAGAGAATAGAAAGGCGACATGCTCAAGTAGCTTCTGTCGTGGGCGGGGACCTGGTGACTGACCCAGAGTAAAGTCGGACACTGGAGGGAGGAAATGGCAGGAAGAGAAGGGCTGTGGGAATCTGAACTGCAGGACATTCTCGGTGCCTCCCCCTTCCCAGTCACGGAGCAAAGGAAGAAAGATGTGGGTCAGTAACTTGCTTCACTAATGAGTCTGGGGAGAGCTGAGAATCCTTCAGCCCAAATGACCATTTGTGAATGGAAACAGGAGGAAAAAAATGCGGAAAAGCATTTGTGCTGCATTTTTGGCACTTTGGCTGGTATGCCAGAGGGGAAACTGTGTTCAAAACCTGTGCTTTATTGAGATAGTACGTGTACTCTGCATTCTACCCGAATAAGGAAGTATATTAATTTTCACCCAGATATAAGAACCAGTGGCTTCAGCTGAGAGAGAGAGAGAGTGGTTCGAAGTTCGCAAGGACTGTGGACAGAAGACCGCTGTACCAGCCTGTGAACTCACCCCCAAGTCGTCAGCCTCCTGGAAGAGCCCGATCTCTGAGGCTTGAGGAGTAAAGTGGGAAGGAGCTGATACGTAAATTCAAGGGAGCCAGCTGCCATCCAGAGGGGGGTGCCTCTACTGTAGTCTGTTGAGGCCACTGCAATAAAATGCCACAGCCCGGGAGGCTTAAAGTAACAGAGATTTCTCTCTAACAGTTCCGGAGACAGATCAGAGTGCCAGCATGTGTCACAAGGACCCCCTCCTGGTCGCAGCCTCTTGCATCCACATGGAGGGACTGGCGTGGGGGGGGAGCTCTCTGGAGCCTCTTTTTTTTTTTTTAATTTATTTACTTAGAGAGAGAGGGAGCGTGAGCAGGGTAGGGGTGGGGAGAGAGGAAGAGAGAGAATCCCAGGCAGACTCCACAGTCTTAGCGCAGAGCCTGACCAGGGGCTCGAACACATGAACCGTGAGAGCATGACGTGAGCCAAAGTCAGATGCTCAACCAACTGAGCCTCCCAGGGGCCCCCGGAGCCTCTTTTGTAAAGAGCACCCGTGGCATTCCTGAGAGTTCCACCTTCATAACGTAAGCACCTCCCACCTACTGATACTATCACCATTGGGGGTTACGATACCAGCATATCCATTTTAGGGGAACACAAGCTCTCAGATCACAGCCGCCTCCGAAAAGGAATGCTTTGAGGCAGCGATGACGACAGCATTTGCAGAATTATCACCAATTCCTCTTTATGCTGACTTCTCATATCTTTGATGGCAAATAATGAAAATAGAAACCACACTTGAACACCTTTGAATGGCAGCGGTCTGAATAAGGTACAAGTGTCTCAAGGTGAGGTTAGCTTTTGAATATTTGCTCTGGTTTTTACTCACTCTAATTCATATATAGTTGTTATAATGATTAGAGTACAGTATGTAAATTGTCTAGGACACAGAAGACTTACAATAAATGTTAGCTCTCATCTTCTATTTACTCGAAAAGTTAACCCTGATTTATTGGCTGACGCGTACTAAGGCAGACTTTCACCAGGTGACTGTTTTGAGAGTTATATAAAAAATTTTTTTTTACTAATTATTCTAATGTAAAATTTTAGATGTACCTTCGATCTTCTCTAGTAAAATCATCTTAATAATGGTAACATATACCACGGGAAATGTAACTGCCATGTAAGATGTTTGAAATCAAATTCTGTACTGGTATAGCAAGGCAGGAAGGGGATGGCAGCGGTACGCTCAGATGAAAAGACGTTAATGTGCTTGCTTGGCCAGAAGTATGGCCAGGTTGAGAGAACCAGAGAGAACCCAAGCCATAGGATAGGGCAGCCAGATGGGTGGAGCTGTGGCCTTTCGTGAAGAAATGCACCCACTGGCAGCCAGTGGGCGAGCAGGGTCAAATTTGGACACACATCCTGACCTCACTCTGCTCATGCCTTTTCTACTGGAGTCTCCCATTGCCTGAACTCAGCGAGAAGCCAGAGCGAATCTGGGAAAGGGAACAAAGGTTATCCCACTCTGTGTGTGTGTGTGTGTATGTGTGTGTGTGTGTGCGCGCGCGCGTATGTAAAATCAAAGTCGAAAGAGGCTCATTCCAGGATCTCCACCCTGAGTACCCCCCTCCCCCGTTCCCAACATAAGGTCAAGTGCTAAAACCTGATTATTTAGGTTTGCAAGACAAATAACTTAGGCAGTTAACTATATCTGGGCAGAAGGTCAGAGCAGTGATTCATCACGTAATTTTCAACTTGTTGTTTGCACTGATAGGATAGCAGGGAAATGACTTCACTGGCCTGAAATCCAGTCTCTGTTCTTTGGAGAGAAAGAAAGATGGTTCCAAACTGAGATCAGATGTGAGTGGGTTAAAATTTCCATCTGCTTCTTGAGAAAGGCGGGCATAAATCCCCCAGCGAACAGGCCATCTATTATTTACCTCACTTCATCCAGTACTCATGGCACTAAAAGTATCACCACGGGGACCCCAGTTTGGCCTTTTAACTAATAACTTTTTGAGGGGAGGGATCTGTTTTGCTCTTCGAGAGGGATGGTATGTTCCACCAGATGAAAGCTTTCAGATGTTCATGAAATTGGATTCATCCCTGACCCACTTCCCTGTGCGTGGCGTTTCCACCTGAGGGTGAACTCGAGGGATAGCCAATTGGGAGATAATGTCCTAAGCATGCCTCTCACATTTGTTTTCCAGGGCAAGCGATGCAAGTGAGGATTTCAGTATAACAAAGAGGTAAGTAGCAGTTCATCTGTTCAAGTGAGTCAAGAGCAAATATGCAATCTGTAATTAGTGAGCAGACGACCTAGTCACTGCTTTTTATTTGAAGAGATCTGGGTTCCTACAGGAAACAATCTCTGAGTTTGGGAAGGACCAGAGATGATCATCTCCACCAAACCTAGGAAACACACCCAAGAAGCCCCCTCGTTCCTTTGGTCCAAAGTATGTGGGGCTGTGGAAGAGGCAAGCCATAAACGCTGCTACAAATTTTGACACCAAAGGATTTTTTTTCTATCATATATTGACAGTGGTCAGTCCTATGCTGTTATTTATACTTACATTTCTCTGTAGACAGCCTTTAGATGAGACTGCCCTTTATTTCAGATGCTCCTTAGATCTCTATGAAAACAGTGGTAAACCATAGACTTCCAAGAAATCCACTGAGCCTGGGAAATGTAGAGAAAAAGGCACTGAGCTGGGTGTTACTGTAAAACGTTTCTGAGAATGTTTTATCCATTGGAAAGTAAGTGGGCTGGTGCTTAAAAAGTATTTCACTTCCAAATTGCCTCAGTATGGACGTATGTTTCTATGTAACGTGCCAGAATATTCTGTTTTTGAAAAATGCATATTTATTTTTGAGACAGAGGGGAGGGGCGGAGGAGAGAGAGGGGGACAGAGGATCTGAAGCAGGTTCTGCGCTGACAGCAAAGTCTGACGCTGGTCTCAGACCCACGAACCCGTGAGATGCTCACTTGAGCCAGTATCAAGAATCAGATGCTTATGCTACTGAGCCACTCAGGTGGTCCCACCCCCGTTTTTGAATGTTTATTTTTGAGAGTAGTCTTTTTAAGGCATAGGCATTATGTTTGTTTTGCTTAAAGCCCCGCAAGTGTTTCCTCGTTTTGCTTAAAACCCGAGCCCCCTCAGTATGTGTTTGAAGGCCAAGTGTGGTCTGGCCCCCGCCTGCCTTTCCCACCTCATTTGCTCCCGCCTCTCCTTGAACTGGACCCTAGCCATGCTGAGCCCTTTGCTGTTCCTTGAGTGCATCAACCTTGTTCTTGCCTCGGGGTCTTTATACTTTTTGTCCCCTTTGCCTGGACAGCTCTTTTCTGAGCTTTTCGTTGGGCCCTTCGTCGGTCTTTACTCCTAACCCTGATTCGTGTTCTCTTCAGAGCACGCCCCATTAAGTGAAATTTTCCTATTTGTCTATGGGCGTGTGGTCTGTCTGTCTTCCCTCTAGAATGTAATCACCTTGAGGACAAAGACTTTTCCAATGAGAGCTTTGTCATTAGCACATAAGGCAATAATAGTTGGCCACAAATAAGCTGTTTCTCCATAACCAGCTCTTGAGTGAATGAGTGTGGCATCTCTGAATTGAAGCCTTGCATCCTGAATCCTCTTCTGGTTTTATCCGTAGCCTCCAGATAAACCTGACTTGGATTTGAACTTGAGTTTACCCCTTATAAAATACGGCAATGTCAATTCTTGATCTCTGAGAGTCACACTCTTCCCAAGTAGCTTGGGATTCTTCAGACAAGCTATGTCAAAATTGTATCTGTAGCCATGGGAGAGCTGTTAGATGAGCTTGCTCAAAGGTTCTGGTGTTCAAGTGGCCATCTTGAACCAGTGTCGTTGAATGTAACTAAATGCCTCTTGAATTAACAAATTAAGCCCTCTATGCTTAGCATGGTAAAGGTTCAGTTCACTGCTAAGTGAAAGGACATTTACTAGTCAATGGTCATTGTTGTTGTATTCGTATAATATTGCTTCCCGTGGGGGTTTGTTTTCATGGAGTAAATGTGTTGATCATACTGACACACGTATTGTCTATGAAACCACTACGTTTGCTAATTCCAGTGAATGATTTGACGTTCCGTTTGCCTAGCTGTCTCTCATGTACCTGGGTAATGTGAATCAATCCCTAAGAGGTGAATCTTTGTTTTGGATGTGGGCTTCCTTTAAAAGCAAAACAAAACGAAACGAAACAAAACAAAACAAAACATGGTATTCCAGTGCTACCTTATGAGTAGAGAGCCAGTCGGCTTTTAAAAAGTGAACACTCCTGTCTACGACTCACATCAAGAACCTCCTCGTTCCACACCAGAGGTCCTTACAGATTAATTTTGCCTGTTCTTTCACTTCATCTAAGTGGAATAACATAGCATTCACCCTTTTGCTCTGTATTTATCCATATTTTTGTCATGTAGCAATATTTGCTCTTTTCTCTTGGTATATAGTATTCCATTGTCCATTACCACAATTCTTTTTATCTATTTATGTACTGTTTGTATTCCCAGAGTTTGTTTTTAATGAAGCTTGCTATGGGTCTTTAAAAATACTCTGTTAGAGTCCATATATACGCCTTTGTGTTGGGTATACCCACAACGGGCATTAGTTGTATGTGTGTATGTGTGTCCAGATTCATTAGTTGTATGTATGTTAGTTGTATGTCCAGATTTATTAGGTATGGGCCAAGAATTTATGGAAGTAATTGCATCAAGGTGTACTGTCTGTGAGTCTGATTTGCTCTCAGTTATTTTAATTTTAGCCATTTTTGTGGATGTTTAATAGTATATTTTGCACTTGTTTTTCCTTAATGATACATGATGTCGAGTAGATTTGATGCATTCATTGACCATTTGGAAACTAGAAATAAATTATATTTATTGACCTTTCTGCAAATTAGGAAAAATTCTCCATTTACCAAGATGCCCCAAAGCCGTCTTCTGGGAAAACTGTCACAAAAACCTTACATAGCTACAATGACTTGAAGGTTCATGACAATGTCTGGGGATGTCTGGTGCCCAACGTGATGTGTGCAGTGAACCGTAGTCCCTGATAGACACCACTGCAGACATTAAAGGTAAGTTAGAAACTCACCTCAGAAATTTACATTGGCCAAAGGAAAGAGGGACACTGATCTTGTAGAAGAGTCTCTGGGACCGTAAGAAGTTAAAGTAGACCAGACACTCAAGAGAGGAAGAGACTGCTGTGCCCCTGAGTTCTGTTAGGAAAGTCTCCTATGAAAGGATAGACTTGACTTAGAGAGTGTGCACCATGGGTGAATTTCAAAGTACTTTGTCACCTGTCTTTGTAGCCACCGACCTGTCACCTGGATACCAACCGTAACAGGCTTATAGCTTAACAGATGCATGTTAGTCCCGGGCAGCAGGGTGCTAGGGACCAACATGGACACAGAAGGTATTTGGAGAAAAATTTGCACGCAAAAAAGATGATGTGATTTGCTTAGACCTGGCCCCTAGGTTCAGTGTTAAGAAATCTAAATTCTGCTGTTAACCAGTATCGCTAATCCATTGTGATGTCATGCAAATCAATATATATCCCTATAAGCAAATTTGCTTATATCTTTGAATGTAAGAATACTATAGTCCTCATTAATCCTCATTTGTCTCAGACAATATAGGTTCAGATTTAAAAATCGATAAAACCTGTTACCAACAGAAGATATTGTTGTTGGATAATTAAATGGCTACTATTAAGTGTTTCAGGTTCTTTTTAGATTTACTGTAAGAAATGTGAATCTCAGAACATAGAAAAAGGCTTTCACTGGATGTACATTTAGGTAGATAAAACACCACTTAAAAGTTGTTCTAAATTCCAAACAGAAGCAGAGTCGTATTTATAAAACTTAACCTTACCAAAATTAAAAAAAAAAACACCTCTGTTTGTGATAAGTCTCCTGACCTTTAGCTTTTTATCAATATAATTTGATAGGATAGGAGAAAGCTTGCAGCATATGAAGTATTTTCATTAGATATGCATTCAGATGCAAGAAAGCTCCATTTAAAAGTAATCTACATTCAGAATCCAAGCCATGGTAATATTTATAAAACCTATCAAAATTTAAAAAAAAAAGCTAATTGTTTAGTGACAAGTCTCGTGACCTTTAGATTGCCTATTGCATTCAATTTTATTTTTAGTCCTTTCAATTATCATCCCTATACTCAGATATCTTACAGTGAATTAATTCTTATGTGGGAGAATTTCATCTTCTTTGTGGGGGGTATGAGTCATTATTCCTTTTATCTTATGCACAGCATTTCTCCCATCATCATTTGGGTAATAATGAACTATTTAAGCATTTCTGAATATAGAGAGTAAGGCTTGAGTTTGATGGTCATTTATTTGGAGTGAGGAAAATGATCTTATAATGTTGGTGATTACGCTAATTACTTCAACGGGGTGGATTCAGTATGTGAATAGAGAAAAATGAAACACAAGAAACTGATAATCTCGCTAAAACACACAAACAGCATGTATAAATGATTTAACTTTATACAGCCTTAGGAACAAGAAGTTAAGTAAAATTACATAGGGTACTTTAGATTAAAATTTGATCAACTTTTATGTCATCTGTCTTTGCCTTTATTATTTTCTCTGATTCTCTGAATTTTGATGTCAGTATTTTATATGCAATTGTGCTGGCTCTCTGCTTCAAAACTTAAATAAAGCATTGCCTTTAATAATTGCCTCTATGCAACAGACAGTTCAGTCCTTTCGAGAAAACACGAGCCTCTCTAGGTCAGCTTGCTTTTATAATGGTTTTGGGAAATCCAAAGGGCGCATATAAATAAGTGTATCTGAGAGCTTTTGGCAAAACGGTGCAAGATGTGTAGGTAATCGCTAAGATGCCGTCAACTGAATTTCAATTTAGGCCGGCTAACAAACTGGAAAGCGAACATAGCTAATTTAAACAAGGTTTGGTGGAGGGGAAACAAAGTCACTTACTGCTACTCTTCTTAAAGTGGATTGTACATGATATTTAATTACTGGTACCCATGCTCTGCATTAATTAAGCAACCACAGCCTTGCAAGATGTTACGGAATGTGGACGGAGACGGGGTAAAGGGGCTGGAGTTGATATCCTCCGGAAATGGCTAGGAAAATAAGAATGTGCCAAAACGTTTTAGTGAGAACAAGTCAACTGGCCTGGAAAGGTAAAAAGAGAACCGGGGAGCTGTTCCATGGGTAGGAACCAGTGATAGAGTACTGATTTCTTTTCCTCACTGTATGTCTCAGAATAGGTATGTGTATGGAGTACCCTTAATATTTTCAGACAAACTTTTGTGTGCTTATTCTCTTTCCTCCTTAACCACAGGCATAGTTTACAATGCCATATTGCGTAGTCATGCAGAAAAAAGAAAATATATATTGGTGACCAGAAAAAAGAATATTTGTGAGTTATATTCTCCTATTAATGATACTTAAATATGTATTAAAACTAGCTTAGAATAATACTAGCTTAGAAACACTATTCCGATTCAGTTGGGAATTCGCCCACTAGTACCATTTTGGATTTTAAACAAATGTCCCAAAAATGGCATTCATTTATTCCATAGACGTCGACCGAATGCAAAGGGGCAGAAACCGCTGCGGTCTACCAATCTCCTTTCTTCCTCACTGAATAAACAAGTTTCTTAGTTTCACCTGGATACACAGCCCCCCAGATAAGCGCTATTTTTCCCAGCTTCTCTTGGCAATGGCTTGGAGTGCCCATTGATTAGGTTCTGGTCGCAGTCCACAAGAGATGGGATGCCTCGGGAGAGAAGGACACCTCCCGTTTCTCCTTCCCACCGTGTGGGAGATCCTCCAATAAGAAACCAACATGGGGCGCCTGGGTGGCTCAGTCAGTTAAGCGTCTGACTTCAGCTCAGGTCATGATCTCATGGTCTGTGAGTTCGAGCCCCGCATCGGGCTCTGGGCTGATGGCTCAGAGCCTGGAGCCTGCTTCCGATTCTGTGTCTCCCTCTCTCTCTGCCCCTCCCCCATTCACGCTCTCTTTCTGTCTCAAAAATAAACATTAAAAAAAAAATTAAAAAAAAAAAAAGAAACCACCAGTATGTCAGAGAGAAATAAACTCCAATAAAAGATACATATAAAAGACTTTGCATCTTGAGGTCTCCTAATTATGCCCACTTTGCCTGTAAGTTGAATAATACAGCCTCTTTTGGCAGGCGTAACACTAACTGAATTGGGGGAGAGATTTTATTGGTTTCATGTTTTAGGGTAAACTATTAGCACACATAATTTCCTACTACGTATACATATACCCTCCTGGCAAATTATTTTCAAAACGACACTACTCAAAACCAACCATTCGAATATTATTGCGGTGTCAACGCACTCCAAGCTGGAAATTCTCAGACTGTGTGCCTTCCCTCCTTGCTTTTGGCGGAACCCTCTGCCCACACGTACCCGTGCTTACACCTCGCTCAGGGGGAAAGCTATCACCAGAGATTTCATGCTAACTCCCAGGCATTATTCAAGCTCATATTTGATAATGGTAATGTCTAAAGATGTCCCTCTGTGAGACTAAATAAGGCCAGCAAAGTACGGGAAAGCTTAGATTTACCAAAATATTGATAGCATTTTTATGTACAGTGATAGGGGTATTTTTCCTTCAAAGACAGTTTCTAAAAATGATCATCTTAGCAAGATTCCACAAACCTAAATCACTTTTTTCCCTAATGCTCATATCAATTAGCTTCCCCTTTATCAATTAGCACTCTGCCCCCCGGTTGATAAAGGAGGTGACCTAACATATTTTTTTAGAGAAAATGATATATTTGTAATCAAAATATTGGCCTTACAAAAAAAAATAAGAACTCCACTAGTTTTTTTTTAAATTTTCCTAGATTTATTGAGATACAATGGACTTATAACATTATGTGGGTTTAAGGTGTACAACATAATGATTTGAACCTGAATACATTGCGATATATTAACCATAATAACCCATCAGTGCAACATAGTTAACAAGTTTTTTCTTTATAATGAGAACTTTGAAGATCTACTCTCATAGAAACTTGCATGTATGCAATACAGTATTGTTAACTAAAGTCATCATGTAGAGCGTTGTATCTTTAGAACCTGTCTTATAACGAGAAGGTATTGGGTATCTCCACCCAATACCCCTGTTCCTTGCCTCCGCTGGCAACCACCAATCTGGTCTCTGTTCTTCTGACTTTGGTTTTCCTAGATTCCACATTAAGTGAGAGCATACAGTATTTGCCTTTCTGTTTAATTTAGCATGGTGCTTCAAAGCCTATCCATGTTGTTGTAAATGTCAGGATTTTGTTCATTTTGATGGCTGAATTGTCTTCCAGTGTGTACATATACCACATTCTCTTTATGCATCTATCCATGGATGGATACTTAGATGGTTTCCAAGTCTTTGCTGTTGTGACTAATGCCGTCAAGAACATGGAGGTGCAGATACCTCTGTGTGATAGTGATTTCGTTTCCTTCAGATATACATCCAGAAGTAGAGTTAATCGATCATATGGTAGTTCGCTTTTGATATTTTTAAGAACTTCCATACCGTTTTCCATAGTGGTTGCATCAGTTTCCATTTCCACCGAACAGGGCACAAGGATTCTTCTTTCTGGCATATCCTTGCCAGCACCTGTTTTCTCTTATCTTCTTGAGATAGACTTTCTAACAGATGTGGGGTGACCTGTCCTTGTGCTTGGAAATGTATTCTCACGATAATCAGTGATAGTGAGCACCTTTCCTTGTACCTGTTGACCATTCGAATATCCTCTTTGGGAAAATCTGTGTTCAGGTCGTTTACCTATTTTTTATTTTAATTAAAAAAATTTTTTTTAACATTTATATATTTTTGAGAGAGAGAGAGGCAGAGTGTAAGCAGGGGTGAGGCAGAGAGAGAGAGGGAGACACAGATTCCAAAGCAGGCTCCGACTCTGAGCTGTCAGCACAGAGCCCGACGCAGGGCCCGAACCCACAAACCGTGAGATCATGACCTGAGCCGAAGTCAGATGCTCAACAGACTGAGCCACCCAGGTGCCCCTGTTTTAATTTTAATTTTTAACATAATTTATTGTTAAATTGGCTTCTATACAACACCCAGTGCTCATCCCACCAAGTGCCCTCCTCAATGCCCATCACCTGTTTTCCCCTCTCCCTCACAGCCTCCATCAACCCTCAGTTTGTTCTCTGTATTTGAGAGTCTCTTATGGTTTGCCTTCCCCTCTCTCTGTAACTATTTTTTTCCCCTTCCCTTTCCCTGTGGTCTTCTGTTAAGTTTCTCAAGATCTACATATGAGTGAAAACCTGGTATCTGTCTTTCTCTGCCTGGCTTATTTCACTTAGCATGATACCCTCCAGTTCCATCCACGTTGCTACAAATGGCCAGATTTAATTCCTTCTAATTGCCAAGTAGTATTCCATTGTATATATAAACCACATCTTCTTAATCCACTCGTCAGTTGATGGGCATTTATGCTCTTTCCATAATTTGGCTTTGTTGAACATGCTGCTAAAAACATTGGGGTATATGTGCCCCTATGCATCAGCACTCCTGTGTCTCTTGGGTAAATTCCTAGCAGTGCTATTGCTGGGTCATAGGGTAGTTCTATTTTTAATTTTTTGAGGAATCTCCACACTGTTTTCCAGGGTGGCTGCACCAGTTTGCATTCCTACCAACAGTTCATTTTAGCCACTCTGACCAGCATGAGGTGGTATCTCAGTGTGGCTTTGATTTATATTTCCCTGATGAGAAATGATGTTGAGCATCATTTCACGGGTCTGTTGGCCATCTGGATGTCTTTTTTGGAAAAGTGTCTATTCATGTCTTCTGCCCATTTCTTCACTGGATTAGTTGTTTTATGGGTGTGGAGTTTGGTGAGTTCTTTACAGATTTTGGATACTAACCCTTTATCCGATATGTCATTTGCAAATATCTTTTCCCATTCTGTCGGTTGCCTTTTAGTTTTGTTGATTGTTTCCTCTGCAGTGCAGAAGCTTTTTATCTTGATGAGGCCCCAATAGTTCAGTTTGCTTTTAATTCCCTTGCCTTTGGAGATGTGTCCAGTAAGAAATTGCTGTGGCTGAGACAGGAAACCATCAAAACCCTGGAGGAGAAAGCAGGCAACAACCTCTTTGCTTATTTTTTAATTGTGTTTTGTTTTTCCTATTGAGTTGTATGAATTCCTTATATATGTTGATATTAACCCTTTATCAGTTGTGTACTTTGCAAATATTTCTCTCCCATTCCTTAGGTAGCCTTTTTGTTTTGCTAATGGTTCCTTCCCCTGTGTAGAAGCTTTCTGGTTTGATGTAGAGTACCCATTGTTTTCAATGATGTTGTTTATACTTTAGGTGTTATTTCCAAAAAGTCATTGTCAAGAAGTTTTTCTCCTGTGTTTTCTTCTAAAGTTTAATGGTTTCAGGCCTTACATTTAAGTCCGTAATCTATTTTGAGTGAATCTTTGTGAGTGGTGTAAGATAGGACATGATTTCATTCTTTACATGTGAATATTCAATTTTCCCAGCCCCATTTATTGAAGAAACTATCTTTTCTCCATTGAGTATTATTGGCTCTCTTTTTAAACATTAGTTTACTGTATATGCATGGGTTAATTTCTGGACTGTAGATCTGTTCCACTGGTCCCTGTTTCTGTTTTTATGCCAATACAATTATTTTTGTGATGACCAGAGTTTTGTATGTAGTTTGAAGTTAGGAAGTGTGATGCCTTCAGCTTTGTTCTTCCTGCTCAGGATAGGTTTGGCTATTTGTGGTCTTTTGTGGTTCCACATGAATTTTAGGATTGTTTGTAAAAAAAAAAAAGTACCATTCAATTCTTGATAGGGACTTCACTGAGTCTATAGATGGGTTTGTGTAATATGGACATTTTAACAATATTACTTCTTCCAACCCAATGAACACAGGATATCTTTCCATTTATTTGTGTCTTTGCCAATTTATTTCATCAATGTCTTACAGTTTTCAGTGTAGAAATCTTTTACCCCCTTGGTTGAATTTATTCCTAAGTATTTTATTGTTTTTGATAGAACTATAAATTGGACTTTTTAAAAAATGTCTTTTTCAGATAATTTGTTGTTAGTTTATAGATATGCTGCTGTTCTAGTATGTTGATTTTGTATGCTACAATTTGACCAAATTTGTTCATTTGATTCTAATGTGTTTTTTTAAGTTTATTTATTTATTTTGAGACAGAGAGAGAGCAAGCATGAGTGGAGGAGGGGCAGAATCTGAGGAAGAGAGAGAGAATCCCAAGCAGGATGCATGCTGTCAGCACAGACTTGACTTGGGGCTCAATCTCAAAAACGGGGAGATCATGACCTGAGCTGAAATCAAGAGTCAGCCTACTGAGCTACCCAAGCACTCCTAGATTCTAATAGTTTTTAAGTGAAGTCTTTAGAATTTTCTCTATATGAAAATCATGTCATTTGCAAATAGAGACGATTTTACTTCCTCTTTTCCAGTTTGGATGTCTTTTATTTCTTTTTCTTCACCGATGACTTTGACTATGACTTCCAGTACTATGTAGAATAGGAGTGGTGAGGGGGGCACTCTTGTCTTGTTCCTGATCTTAGAGAAAAGTTTGCAAACTTTTACCATCCAGTATGTTAGCTATGGGTGTCATATCGAGCTTTAGTTATGTTGAGGCAAATTTTTTCTATACCTCATTTTTTGAGTTTTTATTATGAATTTATGTCAAATTTCTCCATATGCTTTTTCTCCGTCTATTGAGATGACTGTATGATTTTTATAGTTCATTCTATAGTTGTGGTGTATCACATTTATTAATTTGCATATGTCCTTGCATCCCAGGAATGATTCTTACTTGATCAATGTAGATCATTTTTATGTGCTGCTGAATTTGGTTTGCTAGTATTTTGTTCAGAATGTGTATTTCCATATTTATCAGGGATATTGGGTGGTAGTTTTCCTTGCTTGTAATTTCCTTATCTGGCTTTGGTAAAATGACTTTGGTGGTGTTCCCTCCAATTTATTTATTTATTTATTGACAAGTTTAAAAAGGACCAGCATGAATTATTTTTTAAATGTTTTGTAAAATTTCGCCAGTGAAGTTATCTGGTGCAGGGATTTTCTTTGTTGGGTGGGGGAGAGTTTCATTACTGATTCAATCTCATACTCATTACTGGTCTGTTCAGATTTTCTATTTCTTCCTGTTTCAGACTTGGTAGTTGTATATTTATAGGAATTTATTCATTTCTTCTAGGTTGTCCAATTTCCTGATGTGGAGTTGGTTATAGGAGTCTCTTGTCATCCTTTGTATATCTGTGGTATCAGTTGTAATGTTTCCTCTTTCACTAATAATTTTACTAATCTCTCTTTTTTATGGTCAGTCCTGCTACAGCGTTTTTCAATTTTGTCTTTTCTTTTCAAAGAAGCCACTCTTAGTTTTGTTAATCTTTTCTCTTGTTTTCCTATTTTTGATAGCATTTATTTCTGCTTTAATTATAATATTGTTTTCCTTCTAACTTTGGACTTAGTTTGTTTTTCTTTTTCTAGTATCTTTAGGTGCAATGTTAGGTCGATTAGTTGAGGTCATTCTGTATTCTTGTATGCTTGTAGAGCTATATATCTTCCTCTTTGCACTGATTTTGCTGCATCCCATACATTTTGATATATTGTATTTCCATTTTCATTCTCCCCAAGATACTTTTTTATGTCCTTTATAATCTCTTCCTTGATCCATTGGTTTTTCAGGAATATAGTGCTTAATTTCCATGGATTAGTGAGTTTTCTAGTTTTCTTCCTATTATTGATATCTACTATAATACCATTATGGTAGAAAAGACTCCTGGAATGAGTTCAGTATTCTTAAATTTGCTAAGACTTGTTTTGGGGCTTAACATATGATCTGTCTTGGAAAATGTTCCATGTGCACTGGAGAAGTATGTTGGATGGAATGTTCATTACATATATGATAGGTCCATCTTGTTTGTGTCCTTATTGATTCTTTTTTTGGATGACTTATTGATTTATCCACTGTTGAAAGTGGGGTATTAAAGTCTACTGGTTAGGTTTTCTAGTTGGGTGCTTCTGTGAATAGGAATTTAGTATGCCAGGATCTGAGTGCTGGTTGCTTTAAGCCCTGTCCCTCCTCTTCACCACAATCTGACCTCCCACAGTCAAGCCCCACATTCCTCCTACAATTCCTGTGAAGTGAGACACAAATGGGCTTCCCAGGATGTGACACATATGCTCAGGGAGCTGGATGTCCACTTTGGGCTCTCTTCTTCCCACTGGGAAAAGCGTAGGCCCGGGGGGCCCTCTTGGTGTGGCACCATGTCACCCTGGGGGACAGGGGATGTGGTCAGAGTGTAGCTGTTCCCCTCTCCCCTCTAACGCACTCCTTCTCTGTCTCCGTGATCCAGGGCAGGGTTCAGCCTCGCCCCTCTGTTCTAGGACTTTCACCATGGTATCTTGTCTATGAATGGTTGTTAGTTGGTCTTCTTATGAGGGGAACTAAAGTCAGGAATGATCTTTGTTGCTTTTTGATGCCACCAGAACTCCCTTAGTTTCTAAAGATGAAATGTAGGATTAGGGTTGGTGTGGAGAGAAATTCAAAGACAGTGATTCAAGAGAAAAGACAAAATGAAGAGAAAAAAATGGATTGTTTAAAGAATCTATGTAATAATCTCAGACATTTAGAGTTATAAAGGATGGTTTGTAGTGATACACTTCTTTCTTTATATTCCTGCAATAAACAAGACAAGTTAGACAAGGGGGCCCAGAACTGATGCATTATAGTTACAGAATGGATATCTCTAAGAGACTAGGGAAAATTCTCTTCCGTGTTTTTATTTTAGTTTGTAAAAATTTGTCATTTTCCCTTAGACCCCCTCACACAAGAAAAAAAGATACGTAAAACTATAGCATGGATACTCTTTTTCTTACTCAGTACATTGGTCTCTAGAAACTAATTTTAGATTTTAGCACATGTACACATGTATGCATACATATGTATGCAGACTAGTTTTCCTAAAATTTGGTGTATACTGGTGGGACGTTCACTTCTCTCTCTGCCTGACATGGAACATTGTTTTCTAGCATGTTTGACTATCTTTTGCTCCCATGAAACTATTTCCATTGATAAAGAAACACATATTTTACTCTGAGTTTGTTTCTTTTGTTTCTATTCTGGGTTTGTAAACCTTTCTATGTGTACCTGCTGCCTTTTTTTTTTCTGTTTTTACTACTTTTAACAGTCCCTTGTTTCACAGAAATGAAACATGGGCACATGTGCGTGTGTGTGCGTGCACACACACACACACACACACACACACACACAGAGGCAAAAGTATGTTGAGTTAACATGTAAGAGCTTGGGTCTCCAAGTCACCCAGCATTCAGGAGCCCTGCCTCTGCTAAGTGCTTCTCCAGCTACCTTCTTATACCATGGTCAAATGACCACATGTTCTCAGCAGAAGAGGGAAACAAGGAAGTCTGCCACATGGTGTCAGACCCAAACATCTAAGAACATTGTTTAGTGGGGGTGGTGGGGAAGAAAACAAAACAAAACTGGGCCCTTTTGCTTCTGTTCTCATCTTGTTAAAATCCAATTACCACTTGCTCTTTTGTGAAACAAGTAATTGAGGGATGACTTTTTACAATCTCTAGGAGAGGAAGACCAACTCAATGAGAGAAAAGAATCAGTAGTAGAGCTAGGTCCTAACTCCACACCATTCATGAAGTGAGAGATTAGCGAGACCCCATAGGAGCAAGGCCATGTTCAAATGGCCTTGGGCTGTGCTAAGAGTCAACAATTATCACCTACACACCTACCATCTTCTCATAGCCACAAATGGTTTTTCTAACCCTGTCGCTGCTCAGTAGAGTGTTCATTAAATGGAACAGTAAATGACTTGGATTCTAGAGCTGCCTTTCCAGATAACTGATGGTATGCTAATTGTCACATAATTTATCCTGTTACTCTGTTTGAACCAAGGGGGGTTGATGAGGTCATCTCAACTCTAAAGTTCACTGACATGGAATGTGGAATTTAATTGATATGGAAAGTAGGGTCTAGTTAAGTTATTTACCCCATGTCTATATTACTCCTTACCAACAGAGATAGGACTTGGTGTTTAATGTCTTTGCATTGAATTCAGAGTTCATGTCGCTCCCTGTAGTTTTTCATTGTGTAAAACTTTAAACTCAAGATAGTTTTCCTCTCATTACTTGATACATTTTCCTTCTGTCAATAACTGCTTACCTATTAAAAGCTCACTTTAATTTTTTTAATGTTTATTTTATTTTTGAGAGAGAGAGAGGGAGAGACAGCGTGTGAGTAGGAGAGGGGCAGAGAGAGAGGGAGACGCAGAATCCAAAGAAGGCTCCAGGCTCTGAGCTGTCAGCACAGAGCCTGACATGGAGCTGAAATTCATGAACTGTGAGATCATGACCTGAGCCAAAATCAGACACTTAACCGACCAAGCCACCCAAGCGCCCCTAGAAGTTCACTTGAAAACAATCTATCACGACCAAATTTTGATGGAAAATTTAATAGAAAATATCAAATCTATCCCAAAGCAATAACCTTCTGATTTTCCAATAGTTTGTTTTTTATTATTATTGTTGTTCCTCCTCTAGGTAGCTGACTCCCATTCAGTGATTTCCAAATAGGCTTTCACCCCAAAATCCTGAGACAACCTGGGAAGAATCATTAGTCTCCAGAGACATTTCATGATCATTTGGGAATTTCTGAAATTATGGCAAATGTGACAGCATCGTAGAGATAGGCCTTAAGCAATTTTTGTAAATACTGTTTGTCATCATGGTAGGTACTTATAAAGCTAATTATAGGGGAGTGAGAAACAGAACTTGTTTTAATGTATTAGGAAAATATCATATCTGTACATAGAGGCAAATAGTATGTAGGATGGCCTTGAAAATGGTTTATCAGTGTAGACCGGTATTGACTGATCAGGTGATTAGAGAAGGATCTGATTCCAAAAGTTTACTAGCAGAGGAACGTGAAGAAAAAATGCACTGACGGTAAGTGTTCTGCATTTCAAGTCCATCCCATAAAAATTAAGCACTTAAAAGTGTAGTTATGTTTCAGATTAAGGTGGACTAGGTCTCTGTATTGGAGCACTTAAAATATATCCCCCAAGTCTTTGAAAGTATTTGGATATATTTGGACCTGTTTTCCTTGTGGCGGAATGTGGGTCACAAAGAATAATCTTTCATTTTTCAGATAGAAATATACTGATGCCTAAATGTATTGCTTATAATGTATCAGTCTACAGGATATTATTTTTCTCATAACAGAAAACGGCAGAAGTGGGTAACTGTATTCTTCTGGCGTAAAACGGAACCGAGCAATCTTTTGCAATTACAATGCATAGGCTACCCTGGTCCTAGCGCAGGAAGCATAACAATTTGCATATTTTAATTTAGAGGTGAGAGACCCCTGTCAAAGTAACAGCTTGGACCAGGCCAGCAAGGAGAAATCGAGAAGAGAGAAATAATTGAAAAGGCAGTTCCCAACAAAATGAAATTTGTCTCGTTGTCACTTAAGGTTGTCTTCTTGTCTTTCTGAGGGAGCAAGGTCAGCCTGAGAATGAAGGGAGGGTAGAGCACAGTGGATCGCTAAGGACCAAAGGATAATTTTTTTTAATAACAGTGGCAATTGCAATATATATTTATGAAGGGGAGACGAAAAGAATGCACACAGCTTTCCGGTTAAGAGTCGGCAGGTGTCCTTTGAGTCGAAATATCGCAGACGTGTACACGGCAGATCTAAAGTTTGTCCTCAAAGACAAGCAGGTTACAGAGCAGATGAAGTACTTAATGAAATAATTTACTGTGACATATTGATATTGAAGTCTGGAAGGCAGAAAAGGATTTGCAACAAAATTAAGGTATGTCTCTCTTGAAACAGTTCCCCATTTCTTTCTCCGAGGGCTGATAGGAGATTTTCATGAGAAGAGGAACCTGTTTTATTTCTCTCTCCAAGTTTATGCCAAAACATAGATGCCAGTGTGAGGTTCAACATTTGCCTCCACATGAGAATCTCATTGGAATAAGGTCCAGAGGGAAATCAAGTATGATATGTTCCTTGGTTATGTTTCAGAAAGGTTTTAATCTCTTCAGTGTCATGTGTTTTCAGTTAAAATGTACATTAGTGAAAAACTCAGGCCCCAGCAGTGAAAGGAATTAGGCCTGGAGAATGTTAGTTTTAGATACAGGCAATGGAGGATGGCTAGGACTATTATCAGGGCATAAAAACAGCAGCCAAATTTCAACTCTGAGTGGGGATAAACATTGTCACAAGTATCTGGGAATATTAAAAAAAAAATGCTTTCTTTAGGAAACGCAGATACGTATTTCACATTCATGATATCGTTTCGTCATTTACATAAAAAGGAAAGAAAAACACCCGCAGAAAAAGCCACATTCTGTGGTTGGCAAGCTGTGTTCTGTCCTAACACATTGGAGGGAAGCCATGCATCAAGATGGCTGACTTTGTCAGTGATTCTCAACGGGTGGGATGTTGGTTTTCAAAGTTTGGAGATGAGCAGGAGAGGGAGCATGAACTATTTGAAAACTGACCCCCTCCACTCCCTCATTGAGAATCAAAGGTAGAGCATCAATAGCTATTTGGAGGAATCAAAATATTGCCTTAGAGGACTAGCTCTCTAGCTGTGCAACC
Source organism: Panthera pardus (assembly GCF_024362965.1). NCBI lineage: Eukaryota > Metazoa > Chordata > Mammalia > Carnivora > Felidae > Panthera > Panthera pardus. Next base: position 113,141,581 of record NW_026526732.1, on the reverse strand, counting down.
TTGGACAAATCCATTAGAAACTCCACATGTTAGTTTTCTCATCCTAAAACAACGCATCGCTTTACCTCATGGTTTTCGTGAAGCTGCACAGATGATTGTGCTATTTTAAACTGTTGAGCGTGGTGCAGATTTCAGTTTTCCTTATGAATTGACAGAGACGAACACACATCCTTGGCTTCTAGATACTTGCAGACCCATTCGCTCAGTCATTTTTCCGGAAGCTAAGTCTCAAACACCTATATTTCCTCTTTGGTCCCAATTACACGAACAATGTTATCACGGGCTTCTGGACACTTGCCTGCCCAGGGCATCATACAAAAAAGGGTGAACTTACAAGTACGTTTTCAATATGTATGACAGCTGTTGCTCCAGAATGTTTCCAAATTTTTGCCCCCCTCGTCCCGCAGTGATTTTTCTTCTTTGAAACATACTAAGAAAATGTATTCGTCACAAACCATGTCTAATAATGAGGCCATGTAAAACTCTTATGGCGGCTGGTAAGGTGCTGCTAAGTGCCAATTTTGGAAAGAAAGTTTATAGAATTTACTTGGCAATGCTGAGCCTTTCCATTAAAAAAGAAAAGAAAAGAAAGACCACACAACACTCGCTATGAAAAGATATTACATTTTCTCCAGAGAAGTAACACTTCCTCCTTTGTTTGGAGGTTCTCCAAAGACTGTAAAGCATTTTTGCAGATTACTTTACCTAAAGTTTTTAAAAACTTGCAAAATAGCCATGAAGTAATAAAGTGGAAACTATTAGTATGCCAATCAGAGGCAGATATAGAAACAGTAGTCCTAAGAAAAGGTGACCTGTCTAACACCTCCCGCAAAAAGCTGATGGGTCCAGAAATAGAATCCAGGCAGCTGACTCGAAACATTGGGCAACACTTCCTCTCTTCAGAATTATTATTGTTAAAAGCCTTTGCACATAAACAACGTCCTGCTCCTTGAGGATGGATGAGATCATGCTAACAAGCTACCCATTCTTTCCATAAGAAATACTGCAGTCATGGCCATGAGCTAATTCATCGAGTGTTCATAGGCCACAGAGAACACACACACACACAAGCATGTATACACGCATACAAAAAAATCCCATTCTAGATCAGTTTGTTTTCTTAAACCAAGCTTTAGTTGAAATTTTAATTTCAAGCTTTAGCCCACCATTTTTGCCTAAATTTCACACTCTGTCCGTTTCTGTTTCTACATGTCCTCCCCTCCCTAAGTCGTATAATAAAGAACTAGACCGTGGTAGAATGGATTTCTAACAGATTTTGTAATTTAGCTATTGTTACTTCCACAAAGGCCGTTCGTTAAACTAACGTGCACTAGGGACATGACTTAGAGTTTGGAAGGTTGGAAGTCATCAAATCTCTACCACGGAAGAGACATCTGATCATTTAAAGTTATCGCATCAGGGGGCGCCTGGGTGGCTCAGTTGGTTAAGTGTCCGAGTTCAGCTCGGGTCATGATCTCACGGTTCGTGGGTTCACACCCCGCATCAGCCTCTGTGCTGACAGCTCGGAGCCAGGAGCCTGCTTCGGATGCTGTGTCGCCTCTCTCTCTGCCCCTCCCCCACTTGCTCTCTGTCTCTCTCTCTCAAAAATAAGTAAACATTAAAAAAAATTAAAGTCATCACATCAGAATTATACTTAGTCTTAAAGATGTTGAACAACAGTGAAGATTTTTAAGGAAAAACTGCTCACAAATAGCATCTCAGTACAATATAGGTAATTTGTACAATTTATATGCACTTTTTCCTATACAATACTTGTGAGATAAGGCAATGGAAAAGCTGATAGTAGTAAAGAGAAACTGGCTCTCTAAAGACCAGCTGAAGTTATAGTCAAAAGGCCCATTGTCCATTGTGTGGTTTAAAAAAGACCATCGGCTCACACTGGGTTTTCGGCACATCTACCAGCTTCCTCTTCCTTCAATATGGAAGAGGGCGTTCTGGCTCCATTGTTGGCAGTCAGCAGTTCCTGATTCCCCCTCTGCGGTCCCTCCATTGTAACGATCACAAAACGGGAAACGTGAGGCAGTTTCAACAACACTGGAAACTAGAAGTGCTCATCAAAAATGTGTCAGACAAAAAAGTTAGAGACAACTAGGGAAAGCTTAGCCTGGAGGCAGAATCACAAAGCCGTGTGGGTGAATAAGGTGAGGGATTTCCACCTCCATCGCCTCACAGAGGCACAAGAGCACCCTTCTGTTTCGGGAAAGCTCCTTGATGGGGAATCCAAACACATTGTTCTACCCTTTGGCCCCACTTCAGTCTTTAACGCATCTCTGCCCAATATTCCTAGGGAATGAAACACCACTGAGGCCAACATGGGGGTGGATAACCTTTTAGATCCAGATGTTGGAATATTTGTTTCACCATTTAGAGATAAAGAGAACTTGCCATGCAGCTTATTAAATAAGAGCATGGGCTTTGGATTAAAAAAAAAATGCCTAATTATATATCCTGGTGCCACTATTATCTAACTCTTTTATCTTAGAAAAGTTACTTAATCTCTGAAAGCCTCATTATTTTCATCTTTAGAGGGGATAATAATAATACATTCTTCATAGGATTTCTGGGTGAAAAAATCATTGAGATAATATATTCAAAACGTTTAAATGGTGTTTCACATATAGTTAAGTGCTCAATAAATACTATTATTAATATACTAAACAACTAAAATGTAATCACAGAATTAAAATTATTAGAAACAATAAAGAGTTGTGTCAACATTACAGAAAATTGAGCTTTTAATAACGAATAAAATATTGTCTTAGAACCCAGAAGAAAAAAAAAACAAGGAAATGGAAACAATGATAGAAAAGATGATAGATATTAAAGTCATATCTTCAACATATGCTTACCTGGTATCATAATAAAAAAATAAAAGTAATAAATAAATTAGAATGGAAGCCAAACTTACTAAGCTGCATACTTCACTATGCAAAACAAATTATATACTAGATAAGTAAATGGAGAAAAACAGATATAAGTTTCTATTGTTTCGTTTTCTTTTTTCATATATTTGTAGTTTCACCTTTTTTATTTTTTTTAATGTTTTTATTTATTTTTGAGACAGAGAGAGACAGAGCATGAGCAGGGGAGGGGCAGAGAGAGAGAGAGAGACACAGAATCCAAAGCAGGCTCCAGGCTCTGAGCTGTCAGCACAGAGCCCGACGAGGGGCTCAAACTCGTGGACTGTGAGATCATGACCTGAGCCAAAGTCGGATGCTCAACCGACTGAGCCACCCAGGCACCCGTAGTTTCACCTTTTAAAGAAATCTTAATCCAGGCAGAGCATTAAAAAAAAACAAAAAACAAAACAAAACAAAACAAAAAAACAAGCCACGACAAACCAAACTACAAAAGCCAGAATTGTTTCACAGTGTTTTTTTCAGTCACACAAAATTCTAGAAACCAATCAAGCAACATCAGGGCTCACAATCTCAGTTTTCAATTGCGGATAGAAGTCAGACGGTATTGTGAAAGCATCTTGAAGTAGTTCAGGTAAGTGCCCTGGTGAATTGAAGAGTGCAGGTGCAGACGAAGGGCAGAAGTGGCCACTCAACTCCAGCTCCTTATTGCTATGTGACAATGCTACCCAGGGCGCCAACTGTGCTAGCCTTTTGAGAAAAGCCAGAATTAATGACTTTTTATGTGAAGTCTCCAGATTTTTGAAAGCCAGCAACAAATTCACCTTTTCTGTTAATACTCTACAAGCCAAGAAAAACACATCAGCAGGCAGTATGGTCTCTAAACTAACCCCAGGTCAGCAGTTCATACAGCACAGAGCGATAACCTCAGTGCAAAAGTTCCATTTCTAGCCAAGTTTTTGTTCATGTATAAGAGAAAAACAGATTTTCATATATTGATCATTCATTTTCATCTATTTCACGTAGATCAGCTCTTTTATCTTTTTACTTTTTAACTTATTTCTTTATAAAATGGATAGGCAACATATAAATATACTTGGTGTTCTCTACGTATTATATTAATTGTATAAATTTATACAACACAGTCCCTATCTTTTAGCTGGAGTTCAGACCACGTAGATTTGATGTGATTATTGACAATCTATTCTCCCGCCATCTGTTTTCTATTTGTCCCATTTTTCCTTTGTTCCTTTTTTTTCTTTTCCGCCTTCCTTTTAACGGAGTATTGTTTATGATTTCACATTGTTGTTTTTGTTGGAGCACTCATTGTAACTCATTAATGTGATATTTTAGTGCTTACTTAAGGGTCTTTAAGTATACATCTTTAACTTACCAGAGTCCACCTTTAAGTTATATTACACAAATTCATGTATACTATAAGAAACTTAAAATGATGTATTTCCATTTTCTCCTTCTGAGTTTTTGTGTTGTTGTAACTATATATTTTGTTTTGACATATGTTATAAACCATATTACACATTGTTATTAATTTTGCTTTAAATGGCAGATCCTTTTTAAAAGATATTTAAATAATTTTCGTACAAATCTTTATATGTACTTATGCAGCTGTGATTCCCAAAGCTCTTTATTGCCTTCTGGTCTTGTATATTTGAAAAATCTTTATTTAATATTTGTTTTTGAAAGATATTGTCAGTGGGTAAATAATTTTAGGTTGATAGTTTTTCTTTTCGTGTTTCTGGTTTGCGTTCCCTCCAATGAGAAATCCGCTGGGACCCTTCGTTCTTTTATATGAAATGTACTTTGTTCTACATTTGGCTGCCTTGAAGATTTTCTTTATCACTGATTTTAAACAATTTGATTCTGATGTGACTTGGCAGAGTCGTTTTCGTGTCACTTGCACCCGAGGTTTATTCAGTTTTCTGGATCTTGGAATATGTGGGTTTCAGAAAATTTGGGAAAATTGTGTCCTTTATTTCTTCAAATATTCTCTCTGTACCTGTGGCTTCCTGTCTTTGAGCAACTCCAGTCATGTGTGTATCTGTTGCAGTACTCACTGATGCTGTAGACATTTTTTTTTTAGCTTTTTATCTTCTACACTAAAAAAAATGTATTTATTGATATGTCTTCAAATTCACTAATTTCTTCTGCAATGTCAAATCAGCCATGAATCCCCCCCAGCGAATTTTTCATCTCAGATATTGTAGTCTTCACTGGTAGAAGTTCAATTTCGTTTTTAAAAAATCTGTCTTCAGTGCCCTTAATATGTTCAGTCTTTCCTCTAGCTCCTTGAACATATGGAAGACAGACATAATAGCTTTTGAAATGTTCTTACTTACAAATTGTATCATTTGTGTAATTCCGCTTCTCTTAAAATAGTATTTTTGTTCCACTCACTTTCTCTCCTTGTAGCACTCAGTTGAATACATCAAGAGCTGGTGAACTCTTTCTGTAAAAGACCAGGGCGTAACTACTTTAGGGTTTTCAAATTGTTTGGTGTGTTACAAATACACAGCTCTGCCACAGTCTTGAGGAAGCAGCCATAGACAATGCATAAGTGGATGGACGTGGCCTGTTCTAGTGTTTCTCTTATGGGTAGATAACATCCTTTTTGACATTCGGTTATATTTGTCAGGTAGTAAGATTACTTTGTCAGTTCTCTTTTGTCTCGTAGTTGCTTGATCCACCCTTTTTTCTTTTCTTTTACAAATGATTGAATCTTTGCTTTTTTGCATGCATTCTTAGAGTCTATACCTTTTAACTCCTATGTTTAACTTACTTTTTTTTTTTTAATGTTTATTTATTTTTGAGAGAGAGAGAGAGCACAAGCAGGGGAGGGGCAGGGAGAGAGGGAGACACAGAATCTGAAACAGGCTCCAGGCTCTGAGCTGTCAGCACAGAGCCTCACGCGGGGCTTGAACTCACAAATCGTGAGATCATGACCTGAGCTGAAGTTGGACACTTAACCGACTGAGCCACCCAGGCGCCCCACTCACTTTTATAGATAAGTGTAACTGCTAGGTGAACAAGTGCTGTTATACTCGTATTTATTTTTCATGTAAACTTCACATGTTTTTCTTTTCTTCTGTTTATGCTTTTCTTTTTGATAGATTGTAATTTGCTCTGCTGTTTAAAATTTATACATGACATCTTTTTTCATTATTGTGGCAGTTGTCCTTCTCCAATGACCCATGGTGACGATTATGTTCTTGTAGCAAATGTTAAAGTTGTATTATGTAGACACACACACGCACATTTATATGTATATATGTTTTAAGAATTTTATACATTTTTCTTCTGACAAAACAAGTAATGCATGTAACTGAAAGGACATTTTTCTTCACAGGACAAATACCTTAATTCAGTCTCATTACTCACTTTTGCTACCTCATCAGATTGAATCATGTTGACTTTTAGTTCTGGATTATTGTATATATGCTTCTTCATTTGCTCTAGATTCACTTGCTCTCACGTTTTGCCAACAATAACTGTTAACCACAGTATTTGCTCGTTCAACTGATTCTGTTTCTTCCATCCTGTTCTGGATGGGTCCGTTTCTAATGTGATTACATCCTCCAGAATTGTTTTCAGTTGGGGCATTAGTTCCTTCCTTTGCTCTCTATTGAGCAGTATTCAGATTTTCTCCTTGTCTTTTGTACTCTTAAATTTAACTGTACTCTGTCTAGGTGTGAGTTTTTCATTAGCAATCGCATTTTGGCGGGGCGTCTGGGTAGCTCAGTCAGTTAAGCATCCAACTCTTGATTTGGGTTCAGGTCGAGATCTCACAGTTCATGAGATCGAGCCCTAAATTGGGCTCTGAGCTATCAGCACAGAGCCTGCTTGGGATTCTGTCCCCCTCTCTCTCTGCCCCCATCCTTCTCTCTCAAAATAAGTAAATTAATTAAAAATAATCGATTTGCTACTCAGTTGTCCTTCTAAATCCAAGATCTTCCATCTGTCTTTAATTTTGAGAAAAGTTCCTAAATTTTTATATGTTTATATTCCCGAGAACTTTGTTGTGGCTCATTTTTCTTCTTTTATATGGCTGATCTTGTCTAGTATCTCCATATTTATCATACTATTTTTAGTTCTTAATCTGTCCCTTCCAATATTTTTGCTGTAGATGGTATATGTTGCCTGGTTTGTGCTTTCTCTTTTAGATTAATCGTAGGCTTTGACATCTAGTTACTTTTGGTGAGTTCGTGTTCTCCTGGTGCGTCGGCTACTCTGTTTCAGCGGGACATCTGAAAAGAAAAGGTGATCCTGATTTTCTGGAAATGTGTTTGGGGCAAGGACGAAATGTCAGGCTCCAGCCTCTGTGAATTGTGGAGAATTTACAAATGCGGGAGCGGGCGGGGGGGGGGGGGGGGGGCAGGCCCTTGTGCAGAGTATCCAGGCACCACAGAACTTTGTGGATTCCAGACTGTTAGCTGTCTCACAGGACTTTCATCCTGCCAGTGATGCCTGCCCCATTTTTAATGGTCATGCAGCTCCGGGAGGAGGCTGTCTCCCTGGGCTGATATTCATTGGGGAATGAATATAGAGGGGGAGGAGGGGGACAGGGAATGTCCAAGGGCAGCGGGTCAGTCTTCACCTGTTTTTGACATCTGATCACTCAGGCAGGGCCTCTTTGCTGCCTCAGTATTCTCTCAGGGACACCACGTTAGTGATCTGAGCCGCCGTAGCAGCTTTCTGGCGAACACGAAGGCGAAGTTGTCCGCAGACAACATAAGGGAAAGGCAAGTGCCAAATCTGAAAGGCTTTCCTCCACTTGGTCTTCCCAAGGTCCTCTTTGGAGTGCATCCATGGGACGATACGAATCCCCTGGGAGGATGCACCCCCCTCATCCTTTCCACAGGCCGCAATTTCAGACCTCCTGCAGCCTTCTCATGGCCTTCTGTTAGTGATTTTGGTTAGCTTCTCGGAGACATTTTCCTGCAGCGGCAGTACGACAAAAGAAACTTTAAGCAAGCTTTAGGCTCTGAACTGTCAGCACAGAGCCCGACATGGGGCTCGAACTCACAAACAGTGAGATAATGACCTGAGCAGCTCAAGACATTTCGCTGCCTTGACAAAAACCGGAACCCTCCAATCAGTTGCTCGGTTAATTTCACGAGTAATTTGCATTTGTTTGCTTGTGTTGTTGCTGTCGCTTAAAGAGTTTAAAACCCTTCTTCCAACTTGGGTCTGTTTGCATAGTTTTCTTGCTCAAGGGCCCTTATATATTCATCAATACGTGCACAATCCATTAGACGTTGAGGAGTTCTGTGCTGAAAAGTGGTGTCCATATCAATGAGAACTGAATCAGTTTAAATTCCTGTCTTGTAAAGTGAAGGAAAGTGGGAGAGCTTGAGCTGAGATGGTTTCCTGTCACTGGATCTCATTTAAAATAGAACTCTCCTGCCAGTAGTGAAACAAAGAACAGCCTGTAGTGTGAAAAAAGTCGAATTACATGTTTGCCTGCCCCGCCTCAGTTTCGATGCATTTTCAAAAATAGGTATCAAAATGCAAAAAATATAAAACAAATGAAAATGCAAAAATTACCACTTGCACAGTCTGTACAGTTCTAATTCGAAATATTTGTAAGAACTCTTATAAGACTGCACATACACACATGCATATATATATATATATATATATGTAGTGTGTGTGTGTGTGTGTGTGTGTGTGTGAAGGGAGGTGAAATGGATAATTTGAATTACAAAAAAGCCTTGATAACCCCCCACACATCAATTTACCTGTGAACAAAAAGATTCACACTGAGAAAATGGGATTTAGGACTATTTGATAAATTACTACAGACTACTTGAATATTCCATTAGCAAAATAATAGCTCGTTATGGAACCTCAGAAGAATGTAGTGTAATTACAATAGTACTATCCTCCCTTGGGGGGTGGGAGGAAGGTAAATGTTAAAAAATGAGAGCTATTTAACCAATGTTAGCGAAAAATGCCTCAAAACAGACTGAGAGGTTATATGATTTCTGGGACTCGGTGAAATTGTTGTAGTTTCCACCAGCTTTAATTAGTGGACCGTGTTTCTGCCAGGTGAGGATTATTTGCATGCCTGGACGCCTATAAACAGACGCATGAGCACCCCATGTGATAGTGATGACAGAATGGCCGTGGTCTGTTAAACTTGGCTGTGCACCACACCTGATTGTATTTGAGAAGTGACGGCATGCACATGCTCTCAGTACCAAGTTCAAACATTTTGGAAGATGATAACTGACCAAAGGTGGGTCAGAGGGAGTGTGATGGAGGCATGAAGGAGAGGATGAAGGAGAAAAGACAAGGAGGAAACGGAGACGATACATAGATGCCGAGTGTCCGGCATGGAAATGTGACTTCCGCCACACAGCTGAAGTGCAAAATACTAAGTTCACAAAATTCCCCCCAGGTTCGTGCGCTGAATGAATTTGTAGCTAGTGCCCTTTTCTTGCAGTGAACCCAAAGTGACATGACGTGAATAAACAAAAATTCACTTTAAGAATTTAGCTTTATTTGTCAGGCCTTGGGTTGCTAACTGCGACATCCAACAAACCACCCTGCGAAAGATAAACTGTGCTAATCAAGTCGTGTAATTTCTTAAAGTTAAAAAGTTGCTTAAGAAAATAAGGGGTATAATTATTAACTTCAGCTGGGAGAGCACAGATCAGAGTGAAAACGAGACCTGAGTCAACATGTGGCTTTTTCTTTTCTTTTTTTTTTTTTTGCTTTTGTAAACCTGACCTATTTGCCCAAATTTCAAAAATTTGCAAAATATTTCAAGGCAAGAAGCGAGTGTTATGCTCAACGAGCGGGGTTATTCATACCTAAACCACATGGCTATTTTTAACATCACTCAGTTGAAGGTGAAGTATATGATGGCCCTGAACTTCTCCAGGTGAAGTATATCTGAAGAGAAATGTGATTGGTTCAATCTCCATGGTGTTGTAAAGATCACTACAGGCCAACACCATTTGCAGAATTAAGAAAAAAATATCTAGAGGCGTCTGGGTCGGTTGAACCTCCAACTCTTGATTTTGGTTCAGATCATGATCCCAGGGTCGTGGGATGTTGCCCCTCGTTGGGCTCCGCACTGAGCCCGGAGCCTGCTTAAGATTCTCTCTCTCTTTCCCTCTGCCCCTCTCCCCTGCTCACGCTCGCTCTCTAAAAAAATAAAAGACAAAAATACCTACATATTCAAAGCAACAATATGGGAACAATTGTGCTTGTTAGCTTGCCTATGGTATTTTATTCAAATATGCACACTGATACGATGAAGCCAGGACCTTACCCCATTTATTCACTGCCACACTGTGAAAGCCAGAAACAGATAGACACTCAGCATCTCCTGAATAATACAGAATGTATGATGAACACGTAAGACTGTACATGTATTTTCAATATGTAGCCACCTTCCCGCTATTTGTGCTAATGATAGCATTCGGTGGCGGAATGGTCCAAAATCATGACTATTTAAATTTGGGAAGTCTATATATTTAGGCACAAACGCTGTTACTTTCGAAAAGATGATTTTCTTGGACACTTTAAAAATACCCTCCTAGTCCTTCAATACACATTGGCAGTGGGGTGGGAAAGTGCCTAGGAATATAATCGAAGAAATTAGAATCCTTTGAATAATCTATAAACAGAAAACTAAAAGGGCCTTATTTAGCATTCATCCCTGAAAACGTTATCCAAAGACTCAAGAAGCAGCGTTTCGTGACAGGTAGGAATTCCCCCCAAACACGTATTCTCTCGTGTCCCTGGGGCTCCTTCTGGAAGGACGGGGGTCCCAGGCCCGGGTAACAAGGAGGAAGCGCAGGAGCGCGCAGAGGGCAGCTGTTTGGGGCCCCAGGTAAACGCTGCAGCAAGAGGGCTGGAGGCGAGCAGACCTCTCACCCTGAGCGAGCCCGCGGCCAGCTCGCCCTGTTGCCACCCCCGCCCGCACCTCGCACGGCCACGACCCTGCAAGCGAGCACTGCAGCGCCGTCACAGCACGCCCCAGGAAGAGCCGGGCTTCCGGCAGCCAGACGGGAAGTGCGAACCCTGGGAAATCCCGAGAAGCTCCACCCCCACCTGTGGCAGCGCCAGCCAATCCGCGGGCGGCAATGGGAGCGGCGGCTACGGAAGCGCAGAGGAGACAAACTGACTCGAAACGGGGTGGGCCTCTCTCCGTCTCGTGCAGCTGCGGTTCCAGAAGGCTGGGGCTGCTCCCCCTGACTGGTTCGCTCTCTATCCTCTGGCTGCCGGGCCCAAGGCTGCACGCACGCAGGATCATTTGTAGGTAATATTTCACCAGATTTGGAGAACTTTCAGCCATAATTCCTTCAAAATTTGTTTTCCAGCCCCACACGTTTTTCTGTCTCCTTCTGGCGTGAGATGATAGGAGCCTTGGACCATTTGATATTATCCCACAGTTCCCTGATGCTCCATGGATCTCTTCCTTCCCCCTCCCCTCCGCCTCCCCTTCCTTTCCCTTCCTTTCCATCTTTCCTTCCTTTCCCTCCCCTTCTCCTTCCGGTTCTCCCTCCCTCCTTTCTTTGCTTCCTTCCCCTTCTGTTGGAATTAAGTATCTGTTCTTCGATCTTCACCTTTACTCTTTCCTTGTGCCACTTCCATTCTGTCATTGAGACCAAGCTAGGAGATTTGTATTTCAGTTCTTCCAGTTTTCAGTTCTGTAATTTCCATTTAAGTTCTTCTTTATGTCTTTTATTTCTTTGCTGGGACTTTTCTATCTTTGCGTTTGTGTCGAGGGTGTTTCTGTCGCCCGCCCTTTCTGGTTGGAGACCACTTATATAAAATAAGGGCTTTAAAGTTTGTCAGATCATTCCCAAATCTGTATCTTCTCACCCTGTCTCTTTCCTATGCCAGTTGAGCTGTCCCAGGTTCTGTGTGTGCTGAGAAATTTCCAGGTGTGTTGAGGACATTTCGGATACCACCTTGCATCTCTGGCTCTAGTGGAAAGCCTACAGAGCATGTTGATATTTTTGTTCTGGCAGCATTCAACTTGATTGGGTTCAAATCACACGTTTTGACCAGACTTCTTTGGGTTGGCTTCCAAGGTCAATATGGTTTTTAAATCTGTCGTGCGTGTCCTACATGTGGCCAGCCTGGGCCTTGAGGGGTGGGGGCCCTATCCTGTCATTTATTTCTCACCCTCTGTGTGTGCTGTTCAGACTCAGATCATTGCACATGCAGCTCAGGGAAGCCGGGAGTTCATCCACAACTGGAGGGAGCAAGTTTTCTCAAGCTCTTCCCTCTCTGCTGTCTCCCCAGTACTTTCCTTCCACTCCCCTTCTTCAGTCCTCTGGCCATAAAGCTGGAGCTATAATACCTCCTGCTGTGCTGCACACTTTCCTTGGGGTCAAGGGAGGGGGGGGGCGGATTGGGAGGGAGGAGTGGAGGTAACTGGGGCTTCTTCCCTTATTTTGAAACCCAAGCCACTGCTTGGAGGGGAAGTTTTCTTTTCTCAAAGTCGAGGATTCCTGCTGGATCCATGCATAGCCTTTGCCACCACTGCGCTAGGATCACTCCACTGAGGCCCTAGGGAGAGCAAAGAAAAAATAATAATAAAATGGGACATCCATCCTCTTTGTGAACATTTAGGAGACCCTTTTAGCACGTCTTGAACCAGGGCTGTAATACTTGTCTGGATTTCTGTCTGTGCCAAGGACCCCTTCTAGTTCTTGGGCCATCTTGAATTCAGGCCATGGAACTCCAGAGGGGAAGAAGGTTGGTGAGTTGTCTGTTTGATAATACTTTAAATTCTGGTCTTATCCAAACCACTTGCTGCCATTTTCTTTTTCAGAGTCCTCAAGGAACCACTCCATGCAGCTTTTTAAAGCTGCCTTCAGCGAGAGTTGGAGTGGAGAGTGCTTAGTCTGTCTTAGCCAGAAGTGAATGCATCTCTGTCTCTGTCTCTCTCTCTCCACCTTCCTATCTATCTATCCATCTATGTAGCCATCCCTGTGTTAGATCAGCTTAGATCTACACTCTAAAGTTATAAATGGTTGATCAGCATTTTATCTTGGCGGCCCTATTCACCGGTTAGGTTAGAATTTCTTAAAAGCTGGTTTCAAGATTCCTTTCTATAAGATATTCAAGGGGTAATGATGTGGTTTAGGTAACTGAGTTAGTGAATATGGTGCACAAGTGTTGAGCTGTCGTTTTCTTATCCTGCTGTAGAGATACACATTTAGGACGGTGAGGAGTTTTATTACCCTGAGTGAATTCATATTTTAAGGGACACGGCAACTGAGCCATCTGCCCACCATAAACTTGATTCCCCTTGATCATATCTTTGCTAAGTGGCAGTCATTCTAGGATGAATCTAGAAATGCTGCTTTCCAAGGCAGTCCGGTTTGATTGCTATGAAATTCTTCTCTAAATTGAGGCCAAATCAATTTTGCTACATTTTCAACCCCTATTTCATTTTTCTATCTCTTGGGGTCTTAAGAGGGCTTAAAAAAATCTATTTAACTTTTTTTTTTCCCCAAACAGGAAGACCTTTTAAATATTTGAAGACAACTTCGCTTTCCCCACCTAAATATTCCTGGTTTCTCTGAAAGCTTTTCATAGAAGAGTCTATGGCCCCGTTTCCCTGGGTGGTCTGCAGACCATCTGTTGCAGAATCTTCTGAGGTTCCTATTAAAAAATGCCGATCGTAGGGTTTCCCCTCAGATGTACCGAATCAGAATGTCAGATTGGAGAGCCGTAGCTCTGTGCTGTGGGAGTTGGGCCCCAGCTGGGCTCAGTGTCAGTCTGCTCTCCACTCCTTTGAACTGACTTTCCTCTGCCCATCAAGTGCATACCGGTGGGGAACTCGCCCTTAGAATCTCAAAAGTACTTTAAAAATGTTTCCAGAAATTGGCAAGGGCATTCGCCTTGGGATTCCTGTATTCTCTGATGGACAATACAATTTTATAGCAAGTAATGTCATGAGAGCCAGGATCTCAGAGGGTCAGACATACTGAACGTACAAGTTGAAGGTACCCTTTCTGGATCAGAAAGACTAATTAGGGAGAAAGAGAGCTAGAGGTGTGGGGAAACGGTAAGGTGACTTTTGTTGTTGTTACATTACATCTGGGCTCAGGAGCTTAGCTGTTCCTCTAGAGGAAAGAGGCAGGAATAGTTTATCTTTAATTCTTTCTTTGTGTCCTGATAGAAATCCTTTCGTACAGAATTTGATCCTCAGCCGCAAAGAAATGGCAGCTCAGTGGGCGAAGTGGTTTTTAGTCCAGGTTCCCGTTAGATTCCCCTGAGAGTTTCAAAACAAAATACCAGGACTGGGCTCCATGTCTAGAGATTATGATTGAGCTGGTCTGGAATAAGGCCCAGATATCCATTTTGTTGAAGTGCTTCAGGTGATTCTAACATGCAGCGGGGGTCAAGAGCTCCTATCCTAAATCATTAAAATAGAGCTACCTTCCTGCTGGCATTTCTTGTCAAAAGTGGTGTGAACTGACAAGAGAACCATGAAAAACCTGGGAGCTATTCGGAGACACAACTCCATTGCTTTTGGAAACAAAACAAAACAATTCCAGTTTGAATCTCTAGAGAAGACAGAGACATGTTTGTATTACTTGGAGTGAGGGGTGTGTGTTTCTCTATAGTAGGGAATAAGTAAAAGGAAATAAGTGACGTCCAAAGAGAAAATTCTCCACTTTGCTGCTGAATCAGGAGGGTACAGTGAAAATCAGCCATCAATTCTTAATACTTTGGTTTCACTAACCTGTTCAGCATTTAGACACTGCCACCCCTCACTATTCAGATTATGACAGTTTAAAACAAACTAAAAACAGTGCGTGTTTTCGGAGACGATCTTGGAGCATTTCAAAGACAAAGAATTATTCCTTCTGCCCCTAGAAGCGTATATGTAATTGGGATTGTGGGCTCCGTGTCTACAGCTTGAAATAAAACTAACATCTTGGGTTTTTTTTTTTTCATTTTTCACTCTCTGCATATTCGTACCCAGTAGTTTTTCCCTCTTCTGAAAACAATACACTCTAGCAAAACCACGTTATAATCAGACTTGACCTTCTTCCCCACCCATCCCCCAAGATTCAACTTTTCAACTTTTACAGCTGTTGTGAGCTGTGCACCAAATCAAAGCTGAGAGAAGCTTTGTAGTTTCTGAAATGTCCCCTTCTTTCCAGAAAGTGACAGAAAATCTTGGGATGTCTGAGCCACTGCCAGACGGCGACAGATCTTGCAAGACCTGCCTCCCCTCTCATCTCTCAGGAACTCAGCTGATTGAAGGAAGCCACCTGTTCCCAGGCCGCCGCCGCTCCCTGTAATCAAGAAATAACCACGCTGGGGAGAAATATCTCTTTGTTGGTTCTGGTGAGTGTCCTAGGAGTTTGTGGCGTAACCAAACGTGAGCAAACTTGAGCCAAAATTAATGTCAAGAGAGGAGCAGAGGCATATCAATGGTCAGCGCTCATTTTCCTGCTATTATCCTATAGTTCTCTGTGGATATTTGGGCTACTGCTTTGTCGTACGTAGTGACATAAAGAAGGTATTTTCCCTCCTTTGGAGTTTCAGACTTTTATTGCCAAGAAGACCTTATTTTTTGTTTTTAATTCTTATTTGTTTTTGAGAGACAGAGAGAGAGAGAGAGAGAGTGAGAGTGAGAGTGTGAACAGGGGTGGGGCAGAGAGGGAGACACAGAATCCGAAGCAGGCTCCAGGCTCTGAGCTGTCGGCACAGAGCCCGACGCAGGGCTCGAACTCACGAGCCGTGAGATCATGACCTGAGCCAAAGTCAGATGCTCAGCCGACTGAGCCACCCAGGTGTCCCCTTTATTTATTTATTTATTTATTTATTTATTTATTTATTTATTTTTAAATTTTTAAAGACTTTTTATTTTATTTTATTTTTTTTATTTTTTTAATTTTTTTTTTATTTATTTTTGAGACAGAGAGAGACAGAGCACGAATGGGGGAGGGGCAGAGAGAGAGGGAGACACAGAATCGGAAGCAGGCTCCAGGCTCTGAGCCAGCATCAGCACAGAGCCCGACGCGGGGCTCGAACTCACGGACCATGAGATCATGATCTGAGCTGAAGTCGGACACTTGACCGACTGAGCCACCCAGGCGCCCCTAAAGAAGACTTTTTAAAGAAAGGTGTTCTAGTCGTAACAGTGACTCGTAGAGCGGGTTTGTGCGAGTAATCGGCAGTCTGCACATACCAGGACACGACCTGGTTTTGGCCAGTTAGATGTTTCAGCCTCTGAATTTTAATCTGGAGCAGAAGGTGCAAAGACAGGGAGACTGAAGATGCATTCATAGCTCTCGCTGTGAGCGGTGAGGGTGTGGTGTCCAGCCCCGTCCGTGTTCTGTGGGACCTGAGGTAACGTCTCAGTTGGGCATTTCTGCCACGAGGCAATTGTTTTGTTTCTTGCTTCTTTACCAAATTCCTTCACTTCTGGTGTGCTTCCTGAGGCTGATTTTCCACCCTCGTGCAGATTCTGTGGACCCATCGTATTTCCAATAAGTACGTTTCTTTTTATTTAAGTTTATTTATTTTGAGAGAGAGAGAGCACGCGCACAAGCAGGGAAGGGGCAGAGAGAGGGGGAGAGAGAGAGAGAATCCCAAACAGGCTCCATGCTGTCAGCACAGAGACTGACAAAGGGCTTGAACTCATGAACCTCGAGATCATGACCTGAGCCGACATCAACAGTCCGACGCTTAACAGGCTGAGCCACCCAGGCACCCCTCCGATAAATACATTTCTATTTAAATAACCCAGGACCACTTTGTGTTGCCTGCAACTGAGGGTCGTACCTGAGACACAGGAGATGAGCAGTGGTGCACTCATTACAATGAGAAGCGATCATTTTTATTCCAAGCCCAGCAATATTTCTTGGGAAAAGTTCTGCAGTTTTGCAGTACAGTGTATGAAATTATAATCCAGAGCATAAACATGAGATTAGAGGTAAAAATCAGAAAATTCAACTGTGGAATACTGTAAGAAGTTGACCGGGGTTATTGGCTTTTGAGATTGAATATTCTCTTCCGGAACGCCTTAGAGTGAATCACATGCTCATTTTTGTACAATGATCTGGATGCTTTGAAGCAAGGGCCGGTCAGCATTCCATATACCATGGGTGTGAGAGGCTCTCTGCGATTAAATGTAATGTGAGAACTATTGCCATTTCTTTTGTGTTTCGATACAGGATTGGAAATCTCTTCTTCTGATGATTTGAATCTGGGTCATGTATTCTCCGCTATTGTGGGGTTGAGGAAAACAAGCAATAACCACTGGAACTTTTGGAACGTTCCAGCCCTTTTATCAATCACCTAGGTCACCTCGTTTCAAAGGATTCTTCTCTGGGGCACCTAGACTTTGAGGAACCCCAAAGGAAAGAAAATAAAAGCTTTTTTGTTGTGTGAGGCCTGTAGCAGGTGAATGGAGGGAGTGTGAACACTTCTCTGGTTAGACGAGCTAGTTAAATAAGAAGTCCTGGGAAAGCCCTTGGGAGTAAAGCCATTCTCTCTATAGTTTTCCTTTGTAAAGGATAAAGATAGGGTTGAGTGAACCCAGAAGCTTTTTCCTGTCAGGGGGGAATCCGAACAAAGATTTCTTTTAAAGACAGCGTGCTTAGTACTGTCTAGTGACAGATGAATCTCAAAAGACTCGGTCGTGATAAAACCCCAACGTGTGGATTCTCGGTGGATGCACAGAGTAACTTCTCTAAACTTTTCTCTACACGTCCTTTCTTGCCCTGACACCGAATTTCCTGTTTCTGACTCTCTTCCCTCCTCCTAATACCATCTGGCCCTTTATCTAGAAGTATTATTTAAAAAAAGGTAAAAAAAAAAAAAAAAACAAAAAAAAAAACCCCACCAAAAACGAAAACAAAAACAAAAAGCCCCACAAAACGCCTCCAAGTCGTTCCCGTTCTAGAAAGAGAGCTGCATGTTGTTGAACACCCATCCTTTCAGAGTAGAGCACCACGGTATTGAAATAGTCAAAAGAGTTCTTTTTGTGGACATTAGACTCTCTGGCTCATCTTCACCTTCTAAAGTCATTGTTTCCAAGAGACTAATATTTCTTTGCAGGTCAGGCATTCTGGGATGATTAATTAAGGATGGTGAGTAGACCGCTCGAAATGCCTCCTGCTCCGGAAGTAATAAATATGGTAACAATGCCACCATACACTGTTAAGGCACAGCTCTCCCTTCCCTGCATTCATTCCCTTAATTCCAGCCTTTTCCCAGCACTTGGGTGCATAGCTCCACGAGGTTCTACACTCGCCAGGTGTTTGTCTGTCTGTCCTGAGTTATGACGTTGACTTCCGATTGTGACCCGTGTGTGAGGTGATGTTTTACTCCTATGAAAATAATTTTGTATTACCTTATCTTCTCACACGTTACCCTGGAGTATCATGTACCCAAGGATGGCTGCCTAAATATATATGGAAAAACTGTTGAAAAAAATATTTGACTGAGGTGGGCCTAATGGCATAAAACCCGTGGAATTGCATAGCTCTCATTTTCAGCCCTTGGATTCTGGGTTCCTGCTGTTACTTCTGTTTGTCCTTAGCGAAGTTCTCTCTGACACCTGGAGACGTGAACACAGAGAACCGTCTCCCCAGCAAACACCCCCAGGGCTGCTGTGTGTGATGGCATAGATTATAAGGAACCGGTGTCCGTGGCTGCCCTTATACACCTCATCTTATTACATTTTCTTCCTTCCTTGAAGACAGGACTCACTAAATAATGTATACGACAGAGATATTCATTAGATGGCTGAGCCAAATGTAAGCGTGTGGGCTTGGTCAATGATTCGATGATTGGAGGCAAGTTGGCTCCTATCTATTTCCAGTCTTTCGACACCGTTCATTCATGCTACATATGGTATTAGGATCTCTACCACGTGCCAGGTGGCTAGCGAAGCAATAGCTATGTGATCCCCCCTGATTCTCTTGTCATACTTGCAAAACCTGAGTTTGCTGCCCTGCATTATATTTCCAGGTCTTTGGGGGGCGCCTGGGTGCCTCAGTCGGTTAAGCGTCTGACTTTGGCTCAGGTCATGATCTCGTGGTCCGTGAGTTCGAGCCCCGCGTCGGGCTCTGTGCTGATAGCTCGGAACCTGGAGCCTGCTTTGGATTCTGTGTCTCCCTCTCTCTCTCTGCCCCTCCCCTGTCCATGCTCTGTCTCTCTCTGTCTCAAAAATAAATAAAAAAACATTAAAAAAATATTTATATTTCCAGGTCTTTGAACATCGTGCATTTGGGCCCTTCTGAAAAATAAGGTATAATGCACATATAGTAAAATCTGTCCCTTTTAGAGTAAAGTTTGATGATACTTGAAGTCTGGTAACTACCACCACAGGCAAGATCCAGAACTGCCCCAGTACTCCACAGTGTCCTTCCTGCCCCTTTAAAGTTCGCCTCCTCTGACCCCGTAGAAACTGGTGATTTTGTATGCTTTCTCTATGGTTTTCCCTTGTCCAAAATGCCACACAAATGGAATCATACGTTATTAGTATATTAAGCCTGCCTCCTTTCACAGAGCATAATGCATTTGAGATTCAGTCACATTATTAACATGTATCCATAATTTGTTCCTTTTTACTGCTGCGTAGTAAGGATATACCATGGTGTGTTTATCGATTCATTCATTGCGGGGGTGGGAGGTGGCATTTGGGATGTTTCCAGTTTGGGGAGGTTATTTTTTTAATGTTTATTTTTGAGAGAGAGAGAGAGAGAGAGAGAAACCAAGTGTGAGTGGGGAGGGGCAGAGAGAGTGGGAGACCCAGGATCTGAAGCAGGTTCCAGACTCTGAGCTGTCAGCACAGAGCCTGACATGGGGCTTGAACCCATGAACCGTGAGATCATGACTGGTCCAAAGTCGGATGCTTAATCAACTGAGCCACCAGGTGCCCCAAGAGACTCTAAATGCTCATGAAGAGGTTTTTATGTAAACCTAATTTAAAAAATTTCACTCCGGTGTATACCTAGGAGAAAGATTGTATCATTTGTTCAATGGATGTTTAACTTTATAAGAAACTGACAAGCTGGTGTTAAAAGTACCTATACCATTTCGCATTCCCACCAACAGTGTATGAGCCATCTAGTTCCTCCACATCCTCTCCAGTGGTTGGAATTGTAGTTGTTTGTTTTTATTTTGTATTTTAGCCATTCCAATTGTGATGTAGCGGTATCTGGCTGGGGTTTTAATCTGCATTTCCTTAATGACTGATGATATTCGCGCATAGTCCTATTTGTTTTTCTGTACTCTGATTTTTTTGTCTTCAAGTTTCCGTCGTATGTGGACTCTGACAACAGAGCACATGTCATCTTCTCTAAACACCTTCTCAGACTGTCAGCCGGAGAGGTACGTTCTCTCTGTTTGCGGTTTGAGGGTCAATAGCAACTTGCATGGGCTGGTGCATTTCTCATTTGCCTCCAAGCTGTCTGGTTCAATAGGAGGATGGTGGATGTCGGGTGAATAGGGACTGTGTTCTATTTATATTTGTATTTTGAGTGCCTGTTTCAGAGCCTGGTGTTGAGCTTGTATCTGACCAGTTAGTGATTAGATGTATGAATTCAGATCAACTGCGTTTCCTCCTGTGTCCTATAATAGGGTTAGACAGTATAATTACAATAATCCTGTCTGTCCAGATGCTGTAATGATTCCATCGCTTAGTCTCGCTGCAGGAACAAGGTCTAGCAAACATGTTGAGGCTGCAGGGTGGTGGTACACACATATATACCACGGTTGATGATATAATAATGAACTATTAATAATATATATTGAGTGCATTAGAAGTACATTATTTAATTTGTTCCTCATAGCAACCTTATGAAGATATTATTTTTTGAAATGCTCATTTATTTATTTTGAGAGAGAGCGAGAGAGAGAGAGAGAGAGAGAGCACGCACACGTATGTGAGCAGGGGAGGGGCAGAGAGAGGGAAAAGAGAGAATCCCAAACAGGCTCTGCACTGTCAGCACACATCCCGACTTGGGGTTCGATCCCACAAACCGCGAGATCATGACCTGAGCCGAGATCAAGAGTCAGACGCTTAATGGACTGAGCCACCCAGGTGCCCCTGAAGTCAATATTATTACCTGATATTTTCATGTTATAAATCAGGAAACGGGGTATCAAAGTGATCGAAGCAACTTGTCCAAAATAGCCCAGCTCTAAAGCCCTGGAGCCGAGCTATGAACTCCGGTCCGTCACTCTCTAAATCCTTTGTGATTCCCTGCTGGGCAGCAGGGTCCCTAACCTGTGCCATGTGCTGTCCTAGATTCATCGCACCGTCTGTGTCCTGGTCTGTCCATCTAACAGTCACAGCTGAAAGATCCCGGGAATAAGGGGTTTCTTGCTTTTAAACAAAACTAACTAAAATGTTAGTGTTTTACAAATAACCACTTTCAATAGATACGAGGGGAATACAGAAATAATAGATGGAATTTAATGAGCTGTCTGGATAGCTAAGGTCCTTGGGCACGGTTGAAAATAAGGTACCTCTGATGAGAAATCAAACTGCTGTATTCGAGGCGGATGGGCAAGGGGACGGACCCAAGCTCAGCAGCTGTTAAATGGCAGCGTTTTATGCAAGCTACCTTGGGGGTGCAGCGGTTCTATTTCTTCCGTTCCCTCCTGTCCCTCAGCTCAAGATCCTGTTGATTCCCCTAATTGCTTCTGTTTTATTCGTTAGTACCTCACAGTTTATTAAGGAAGAGAGAAACTGCAGTGATTTACCATTAAACTTCCACTGTAATTACATTTCCACACACGTAGGCTCTTGTCAGCCTCACAAGTCAGCTCAATATTGCATACATTAATGTTATTAGGATATTAACAACTATTAGATGCTAGGCAGAGCAATCTGTTTTTTCATTAAGCACTAAGTAACATTCAGGGCTGTGCCATCGAGGATATCGACAAAGAAGCAGAGCCCTGGGGCGCGGAGACGGGCCCTGCATTAAAGCTGAGGATTGTGCTGCCTCCCCCCCGCAGTTGCAAAAACGCACGGTGTCACCCCGTGTGTCTCCTGGGAGTGTTTGGCACAACAGGCCTGGCGGGATTTGAGTGCAGGGGAAAAATGTCTGACGCAGTGGAAAAAAAAATTAAATAACCTTCTCATAGTATGATTTATGGGATGCATTCTGGAGGCTAGAGGGATGGCATTCTATCACTCTATCAGGTGGTCAGAAGGTGTGCTTCCTTTTCTCATTTTCCCCTCTCTCTTTGGCTGAGAGACCATTCTTTTATAGTCCACCCTCCAAACGGAGCGGTGATGACTCCTCCTCCAGTATTCCTCACTCGGCACGTAGAGCCTAAGTCTGTTGAAAGTAGTCTGGCCAGATCTTAAAAACAGACTACGTGGCGATGAACGTTCTGGCAATTGTTTTGTGAAATTCACAAGATGGTGGATGAAACGGATGAAGCGCCTGATGCCAGGATGGCAAAATTCTATTTCAAGTTCTGCAAAGTGAAATGAAGTACGTTGCAAAATGGAGTTCTTGTCTTCAGAAAAGAAAGGCATGGGTGAATCGTTTGATTTTCTGAATGAAAACGTTCTTCTAGTTAGGAGTGCCTGGGTGGCTCAGTCGGTTAAGCGTCCCACTCTTCATCTCGGCTCAGGTCATGATCTCGCAGTCTGTGGGTTCGAGCCCAGCGTTAGGGTCACAGCTCAGAGCCTGGAGCCTGCTTCAGAATCTATGTCTCCCCCTCTCTCTCTACCCCTCCCCAGCTCACACTCTGTCTCTGTCTCTCAAAAAATAAATAAACATTAAAAAAATTTAAAGATTCCACATGCAAGTGAGGTAATTGGATAGTTGTCCCTCCGTGTCTGGCTTATTTCACCTAGCATAGCATCTTTCATATTCATTCATGCTGTTGCAAATGGTGGGATTTGATGTTAACCCGTTATTAAATATGTGGTTTGCAAATATTTCTTCCCATTCCATAGCTTGCCTTTTTATTTTGTTGATTAATTGCTTTGCTATGCAAGGCATTTTTATTTAAAGTAGTCCAACTTATTTATTATTTGCTTCTGTTATCTATTTAAAAAATTATTGCTAACACCAATATTCAAGAGTTCTTTCCTCTGTGTTTTCTTCTAGGAATTTTTTGAGTTGATTATTGTGTTTGGTATAATATAATTTAATTGTTTTGCATGTGGATATCCAGTTTTTTCCCAACACTATTTATTGAAAAGACTCTTCTTTCCCCATTGTATATTCTTTGCACTTTTGTCAAAAATTAGTTGACTTTGTTTTTTTTTAATTTTTTTAACGTTTATTTATTTTTGAGACAGAGAGAGACAGAGCATGAACGGGGAAGGGGCAGAGAGAGAGGGAGACACAGAATCGGAAGCAGGCTCCAGGCTCTGAGCCATCAGCCCAGAGCCCGACGCGGGGCTCGAACTCACGGACCGCGAGATCGTGACCTGAGCCGAAGTCGGACGCTTAACCGACTGAGCCACCCAGGCGCCCCAAAAATTAGTTGACTTTTTATGCGTGGGTTTCTTTCTGGGTTCTCCATTGTGTTCCATTGCTGTGTGTGTGTGTGTGTGTGTGTGTGTGTGTGTGTGTGTGTGTGTGTGTGTGTGTGTTTTGCCAACACTATATGGTTTTGGTTACTATAGCTTTGCAATATAGTTTGAAGTTAGAAATTATGACTTCAGATGCCTCCAGCTTTATTATTTTTGTTCAAAGTTGCTTTAGCTATTTGGTGTCTTTTCTGTGAGAAATGCCACCGGAATGTTGATTGGCATTGCATTGAATGTCTAAATCACTTTGGATAGAATGAGTATTTTAACAGTATCAGTTCTAATCTATGGGCACAGGATATCTTTCCATTTATTTGTGTCTTCTTTGATTTCTTTCATCAAGATTTTATAGTTCTCAGCATGCAGATCTTTCACTTCCTTGTTAAATTTATTTCTAATTATTTTATTCTTGCCTATGTAATTGTAAATGGGATTGTTTTTTAAAATTGTATTTATTTATTTATTTATTTATTTATTTATTTTGAGAAAGAGAGAAAGAGAGTGAGAGAGTGCACTCACATGTGTGGGGGAGGGGCGGAGAAAGAGAGGAAGAGAAAGAACTCCAAGCAGTCTTCATGCCCAGCACAGAACCAGATGCAGAGCTCAATCCCAACTGTGTGGTCATGACCTGAGCTGAAACTGAGTTAGATGCTCAACCAACTGACCCATTCAGGTGCCCCAATGGGATTGTTTTCTTTTTTTTTTTTTCTTTTTTTTAATGTTTATTTAGTTTTTGAGAGACAGAGACAGACCATGAGCTGGGGAGGGGACAGAGGGAGAGAGGGAGTCACAGATTCTGAAGCAGGCTCCAGGCTCTGAGCTGTCAGCACAGAGCCTGATGTGGCGCTCGAACTCATGAACCACAAGATCATGACCTGAGCTGAAGTTGGATGCCCAACTGACTGAGCCACCCAGGCGCCCCGGGATTGTTTTCTTAATGTCTTTTTTGGGAAGTTTGTTGTTAGGGTATAGGAATGTAATTGGTTGTTGTATGTTGACTTTATATCTTATCACTTGTTCTTTATTTGTTAATGGTAACAGTTTTTGATAACATCTTTATGGTTTTCTATATATAAGATTATGTCATCTACAAGTAGAGACAATATTTCTTTTTCCTTTCTAATTTGGATGCTTTTTTTTTTCTTGCCTAATTACTCTGGCTGAGACTTTTACTACTTTACGTAATACAAGTGACAAGAGCAGGCACTCTTATCTTGTTTCTTATCTTAGAGGAAAAGCTTTCAGCTTTTCACCATTGAGTATGATATGGGCTTGTTATATATGACTTTTATTATATTGAGGGACATTCCTTCCATATGTTAACTTATTAAGAGGGTTTTTTTGTCATAAAAGGTGGTGAATTTTGTGAAATGCTTCTTTTTGTATCAAGATGATTGTATGGTTTATATTTTTCCTTTTTTTTTAATGTGCTGTATCATATTTATTGGTTAGCATACATTGAATCATCCTTGCATCCCAGGGATAAATTCAACTCGATCATGGTGTATGATTCTTTTAATGTGCCATTGAATTCAGTTTGCTGGTATTTTGTTGAATATTTTTGAATCTATGTTCATTAGGAATATTGGCCTGTAATTTTCTTTTCTTGTAGTGTCTGGTTTTGGTAATCAGGGTGATGCTGGCCTTGTAGAGTGAGTTTGGAACTATTCCTTCCTCTTCAATTTTTTAGAAGTTAGAGTAGGAATGGTGTTAATTCTTCTTTAAATGGTCAGTAGAATTCACCAGTGAAACCATCTAGTCCTGGATTTTTCTTTGTTGGGCGGGTTTTTTATTACTGATTTTTATTTCTTAGTCATTATTGCTCTGTTCAAATTTTCTATCTCTTTTGATTCAGTCTTAGTAGGCCGTGTGTTTCTAAGAATTTCTCTGTTTCTTCTAGGTTGTCAAATTTGTTGGTGTATAATCATTCATAATAGTGTCATGATCCTTTGTGTTTTTGTGGTATAAGTTATATAGCGTCTCATCTTTCATGTCTGATTTGATTTGAATCTTCTTTTGTTCCCTTAGTTATTCTAGCTAAATCTTTATTAATTTTGTTTATATTTGAAAAAAAACCCTCTTCATTTCACTGATCTTTTCTATGGTCATTCTAGTCTCTATTTCATTTATTTCTGCTCTAATCTTTATTTCTGTCCTCAAACTAACTTTGAGTTTAGATTGTTCTTTTTTTTTTTCTGGCTTCTAGTGGTATAAAGACAGGTTGTTTATTTGAGTTCTTTCTTTTTTCTTACTGTAGGTATCTATCATTATGAACTTCCCTCTGAGAACTGTTTTTGCTGCAGCCCATGAGTTTTGTGTGTTGTATTTCCATTTTTGTTTGCCTCAAGGCATTGACAATTTGTTGATTTCTTCTTTGTCCACCCAATTGTTTAGGAGCATGTTGTTCAATCTCCCCATACTTGTGAATTTTCCAGACTTCCTTCTGTGAGCTGTAGCGGCAAGAGCTGCAGGGGCTCATGGTGACTGTGCCGGCCATTAGTTTCCTCAGTGGTGAGAGCTGCTGGGGTCCTCTGTGGAGCAGTCTGCTGAGGACTGGGACAAAGTCGTCAGTGATACAAGCTCTTAGGGTTCACAGTTGTTTACAAGGGCTGTTGAGGTCCTCAGTGGTGAAGGCCCCTGGGAACCATGGTCACTCCTACTGTGTGGATGCTCTTGGTAGTACCTGTTCCTTCTCGTTCTAGTCATCTCTAGATGTTTCAGCTGCCCTGGTCTCTGCATGGGCTGAAACCAAAGCGGTCCTTCACGCAGTGCCCCGAAAGGCTGAGGAAGCTTGTTGCTCACCCCTCTCTCCTTTTCCTGTTGAGGAAAACTGTCTCAGGCTGGGGAGTTCTCTCTTGGTGCTGAATGGTGCAGGCCTAGGGGATAGGATGATGCTGGCAAAATGAGACCATTTCCCGTTTCTTTTTGTGCAGTTATTCTCAAGATATTTCTTCCATTGTGTTACTGAAGCTTTGCAAGTGGATTACTAAGATCTTCCAGGGCTGTTTTTGTTGGTGAATAGCCACCTAATTGTTGTTCTTTGTGAGGGATGAAGGATGGAGGGAGTCTCCTATTCTACCACCTTGGTGACATCACTCTCTCTCTCCCTTTTTTTTTTTAATGTTTACTTATTTATTTTTGAATGAGAGAGAAAGAGTGAGCAGGGAGGGGCAGAGAGAGAGGGAGGCAGAGAATCCCAACCAAGCTCCATGCCATCAGCACAGAGCCCAACACGAGACTTGAACCCAGGAACCATGCGATCATGACCTGAGCCGAAATCAAGAGTCAGAGGCTGAAACGACTGAGCCACCCGGGTGTGGTGATGTCACTCTCTTAAAATTTTTGTTTGTTTATTAGTTATATTATATCCCAAGGCAGCAATAGGCCTTTAAAAATGGAAGGTCTATGTAAGGCTGTTCAAAAGGAAGTGTAGTAATACTTCTGGAAGGAAACAAAGCAAAATGAACCTATGAGAAATTGTTCATAAGTTACATGCAATGTCATAATTTCATAGGCTGGCTTTTAAAGCAACGGCTTTAGTTACCACTTGGGCAAGGTTTATGTGTTATATTTACTAGACTTGTTTCAAAATGTATTGACCCAGTATTGAATTTTATATAACCTTATAGATTTTCCCAAATTAGAAGTGTCTGTTACCTATTTAGAGTACTTTTAAGTACTATTCTAAATTTGTTGTAAGTTGAAGGACTAAAGTGTAGCTTATGTCATGTAATAACATGACATTATGTGTGGTGGACAGAAATCACCCACTTCACGAATTCCTTACTTTGTTGTGTCCCAAAGAAAGAGAACCTATGTATATGGAGTTCACCATATCTCAATCTTTTCTTTGTTTTTGGACTCATTTTGTAATGACACTCTAACAAATGCAAATTATTATTACTGTTTTTTTTTTTTTTTAATGTTTATTTACTTTTGAGAGAGAGAGAGAGAGACAGAATGCAAGTGGGTTAGGGGCAGAGAGAGAGGGAGACCCAGAATCCGAAGCAGGCTCCAGGCTCTGAGCTGTCAGCACAGAGCCCGACATGGGGCTCGAACTCACGAGCCATGAGATCATGACCTAAGTCAAGATCGGCCGTTCAACCGACTGAGCCACCCAGGCGCCCTGCAAATTAATATTTTTAAAGCAGCTGGTTATTGAAGTTTTTCTCAGCAACATTTTCTAGAGATAGAGAATAGCAGAATTTGAATTTTAGGAAAGCTGTCTCTTCCCCATTGACCCGTTCCTTAGTCCTCCTCACATTCCTTTTGTTTACCCAAACACACACAGGAATTGCCACTTTGGCCAGATTCCGAAACACAGATTGGGCCCATTTTGTAGTGGGGGATAGCTCTGCGAAAAGTGGTGCCCGTGATCGTCGTCCTGTCTTGCCTCCATGCGGTAAGCAGACATCCCTGCCGCTAATGTTCTTCCTTGATCCCTTGTCTACATGGTAAAAGCCACAGAGTTTGGCCTTTTTTTGCGGGGGGCGGGGGCAGGGGGGGAGAAGGGAAGGGATGATCAGCCACCTTCATCTTATAAAACTGCTTTCATGCATTGGATTTCTCATTAATTTGGGCTCAGCAACTTGCTTGTGACGAGAACTTAAAAGCCAGGGAAGGGCCTCTACTTCTGTGGAGTCAAGCATTCCACCCCAGCTTTACTACAGGGCTTAAGTGGGAGTGATGGACAGTAGGATAATTACAACAAAGTGGTGATTGAACTTCTCATTTGTCACTGTCTCTTGTGTGGGTAGGGCTGCGTGATCTCATAGGTAGGAAAGAAGATCCTGTGGCAGCGTGGGAAGGCTTCCTTCATCTCATGGGTATAAATCAGGGTAACAGAGAACTTCACCTTGACTCCGTGTATTTTGGGGTAGATTAAGTTTAGTGATTCACTTTCAGACCTCCATAAAGATGATACAAATATACAACCTCTTCCCAGATTTGGCACGGATGAACTCTAAGAAGAGCTACTTGAATGGATGCTACTCATATTTTGTTTTTTGAAGTATTGAAGCATATATTTCCCCCAACAACATTGTAAACACCTTGAGGAGAAAAAGGGCATATGAATCATTCTTTGGGATGCTATCACAACGCATAGCACATGGTTAGTGCTCAATAAACGTTTGTTGAAAAGAACTGATATTAATGTCAGTCGTTGAAAAGGCTAATTTTCTGCTTATAGTTTTGTTGTGTTTTTCTCCCTTTTTGACATTTTAGGAAAACAATATTAATAGTTATTTACAGGCCTTACTTTTGACCTTTTCATCTGAATTAAAAATAAGTGTAGATCATTGGTGCATTTGATTCAGAAATTATAATTACGTGGTCATTAATAGGAAGAAAGGTTGGAAATAGCAAGACAGCAGTCTTATGGTTTATTTCCAGTGCAGACTGTCAGTCAGCTAGTCCGATCTGCCAACATACCGAATTTAGCTGCATTGTTAAATAAACATATGTAGAATTAAATTTGCTGAATTAAAGAACTATATAGCAATTTTGTTTTGTGTACAGTTTCAGAGAGGCTCAGCTCAACTTGCTCGGCAACGTCTATAGCAAATCCTGCCAGGGTGTTTTGGTTAAAGAATGTAATGGAGGAGGGTAATATTGTCTTTTCCATTTGTGTCTATTTTTTTTATCTTTAGAGTTTCTATAGTTCTCCATTGCTGTTGAACAGCAGGAGACAAGTAGTTTTCTTTATTCTGGTATGCTTAGACATGACCGATAAAAGCTTATTGGTAGAGGGCAGTTCCTTCCAACATGAAATTTTATACGGAACTTGGCTTTGTGAAATTTTATATTAGAAAAGCTGATAATAAGAAAAACAGTTCTATTCTAAGGCCCATATGACTCCATCAAATAAGATTGATATGGCAAAGAGATAAAGCACCATTGAATAATAATTGATTTGGTAAACTGTACATTTAGATTTTTTTCTATACTGGAATATTACAGGGAAGGTGCTGAAACTTGTGTCCTTTGAATGTTGAAAATCGTATCTTTTTTGTGACACTCGTTCAGATCTTAGGACGTGCCTACCCTACCCAACAATGGAAATTCTCAAGATTACTTTGCTGGCAGAATTTCAGGAAGTAATGGGGATTTTTTTTTCAGAATGCCTTAAAATATTATTATAATTTCACTCTGCTATGTATAGTCACAGCCATAAAGACTTTCATGCAGGGCAGTGAAGGAGCCAGTAAAGCATAAGCCATACTTTCAAAAGTATGACAGTGTGGCTAGGAACTCACATCTGGAGCCAAAGATGAGTTCAAATGCCAGCTTCACTGCCTTCTCTAGCAGAAACTGCCAACTGTCTATCAAAGATTTGTGTACCCCATCCGTAGTATGAACATACTTCCGGGCAGAGGCTTCTATGCTGTGGTCTCAATTTTCCAATCTTCCTTGCTTCTAGACAAAGCCGTAGGACTGATTCTCACTAATGCACAGTATGTGGGAGTGAAGAGTATCATTTCCAGGGTGCTGTGATTTTCCTCTTCCACAGTGACTTTGTAAGCCGTCTTGAAGAGAATGTAGCCGTTTAGTTTCTCAGGATCCAGGGGGTAAAAAAAAAAGGGGGTTAGAGTGGGAGAGAGCCAAAGCATAAGAGACTCTTAAAAACTGAGAACAAACTGAGGGTTGATGGGGGGTAGGTGATGGGTATTGAAGAGGGCATCTTTTGGGATGAGCACTGGGTGTTGTATGGAAACCAATTTGACGATAAATTTCATATATATAAAAAAAAAGAGAATGTAGCTATAACAATACAAATCTTGAGTCTAAAATCACTGCAAGGAAGATTATCCACTTAGCACTCTCTTTGGACTGTTGTATAGAAGAGAAACTTCTATTGTTTTAGCTGCTAAGATTTCAGAATGTATCTTTGCTAGCAACTAGTGTGGCCTTAACTACTGCGGTCACTCAACTTCAGTTTTCCTCACAAATAAGATGAGAATGAAGTTATTTAAAGTTCATACATACAGTGATTATCAGGGTGGCTCTCGGGTGGCTCAGTCGGTTAAACGTCTGACTCTTGATTTCAGGTCAGGTCAGGATCTCACAGTTAATGAGTTCAAGCCCCATGTCTGGCTCCGAGCTGACATTGGGGAGCCTGCTTGGGATTCTTTCTCTCTCTCTGTCTCTCTCTGTCCCTCTCTGTCCCTTCCCCTACCCTTCCAGGAATAAATAAATTTTTAATAAGGACTTGGCTCTTGTTATGAGGGTTTGCTGTTGCCGTTTTGTGATCTCTGTAAATGTTTTAAACACCAGCATTTCCTAGATAGAGGACAAGCCATAGCAGACCCCAAGAAATTAAGCATATATGCATGTGGAAAATAATTAACGTTGAGAGCATAGTCAATGATGTCATTTCTCCCCCTGGGGGTTGGGAAAGGGTTTCCATTATTTTAGTTTGCTGAATGCAGTTTGCCATGGGGAACATTACCTTGAAATCAGGTCGAGCACCAGTGTGGCTTTGCTCCAACATAAAAATAGGGGACCAATGCCTGCCGCCTCCATCTTTTCCACTTCACTTCTCTTATTTTAAGAGATTCATTTTTGACTGTTATTTCCAGGCATTACACTGGTTGATCTTACATGTCCTTGAAAGCAGGAGGGGTGATATGGGGGTACTCACTGGTAAAGTTCCTAGGGAACTGTCGTGGGAAATCAGCCTCAGGCACTGCAGAACACGAAGGCAAAGGGTGATGTGAAGATAGAGAAGTAGACCCGTGACAGAATGGCCCAGCCAGTGCAACAAGTCATATGAGACATGTATGAGAACTGAGAACACCAGGCTCAACACTTGCTCTACATCACACAAATTCCTATTTATTCCTGTGCCACAGTTTCAAGACTTCTGAATTTCACTATTCAAATAGTGTCTTTTCGAAAGCATTTCTGACTCCTTGAAGAGAAGTGATGACTTTTCCTGACAAAAACAAAAACAAAAACAAAAAACCAAAAAAACCCACCAAAAAACCCACAAAAAACAAAAACCAAAAACCAAAAACAAAAAACCAAAAAACCCACAAAAAACAAAAACCACCAAAAACAAACCTAATTTTAAAGGGATTTTCCTTTAAAATTTTAAAGGGATAACTTTAAAGGGATATTCCTCTCTTCCAATTCCATTCCACAGAGACTGTCTACCCTTTAGTTTACATCTACATCTATGTGTTATTTTTTGCATAAAGACTTTTCCAGGTTTGTGCATCTATTGTCTGTTGCTATTTTATGCCATTTTTATTTGGTCATAGTATAGTATGATATTAAGATTACTATATGCAGAGTAGTTGGGATGGTGAAGTTGATATAAACAGCTATAAATAAAAGTTATTAGAAATATACTTTCTCTACTTTTATTTTCATCCAAGATAGAAGTGTTTTTGGAGACAATAACAGAAAGTAAGCTATCTAATTCTAAAGAAAAACAAAATATAATTGTTGTCCTTCTATGTCATATGTATTCTCTGCCATTCTATGTGAGTACCCAGATAGCCTTATATTCAAGATTAAGTATTCACAAGTGTTTTTCAGTTCAAAGTGCGGTGTTGCTGTATCCAACAAAATCTGGCCCCGTGTTTACATTCAGAGTTCACATAGGCTTCCAGTGTGAGAAATGGGACTGGGTCATTAAAATTGTGGACACAGCATTTCAGTAACGTGTTGCATGCCTTTGAGTAGAGAAGCTTCCATTGGCTCAGCAGTTCTATCATGCAAGAATCTTCTCTGAGCTATTCTGCTCCTGTCAGTTAATGTCCGAGTGAAGAATTTGAAGACTTCAGGCAAGGCTGAGGGTCCTTGATCCAAATGATCATAACCTCATAGACACCCTTGACACAGTATCAACACTGTAGAAGTGTCAAGAAAACCAAGAAAACCTGTGATAATGAAGTTACCTTACATTCGAAGGTTTGGTTTGTTTACATATTCTTCCCTTGTAGAGTTTTCTTATTCATTCTTGTTCTAACAGATGACCAGTGGGAAACAACACATGATTTTCTACACTAGGAGAGCTAGAGATAGAGATGTATATAGATATATACAAATGTGTATAGATATACCTCTATATCTATATATACCTCTATCTCTATCATCATCATCTATCAATCTGTTATCTATCTATCTATCAATCATCTTTCTATCTTTCCATCCATCCATCCATCTGTCTGTCCACCCACACACCTATCATATATCATCATCTGTCAATCTAGCAATCAGTCTATGTGTTATCTATCTACCTACCTGCCTATCTATCATCTATCTGTCATCTATGTCTGTCTGTTTATCTATCATCATCTATCAATCTGGGCTTGTCTATCTATCTATCATCTGTCTTTCCATCCATCTGTCCATCTGCCCACCCACACACCTATCATATATCATCATCTGTCAATCTATCAATCAATCTATGTGTTATCTATCTACCTACCTGCCTATCTATCATCTATCTATCTGTCATCTATGTCTGTCTATTTATCATCATCTATCAATCTATTATTTATCTATGTATATATCTACCCACCCACCTATCATCTATCATCATCTATCCACCTGTCAATCAATCTGTTATGTATCTATCTATCTATCTACCTATCAATCATCTATCTATCTGTCATATATCTGTCTATCTATCAATCATCTCTCTATTTATCCATCTAGGGAAGAGAAAGAGAGAATTAAATATCCCATGCTATTTTAGGTTTTCAAACAAATTCTTTAGATGATCAAAATATCTTTTAAATTTAACTTAGAGAAGCAACATAAAAATGTATAACGTAGCAGAGCTTCTAAAAAGAATCTAAAGTCCTGAGGGCTATTTTTAACCTTGCCATTTACTACTTCTGCTGCTCTGAAAGAGCTACTTATTTACTTTGGTCTTCAGTTTCTTTAACAGCAAGATGGAAAGAATAAGTTTTTATTGTGTTTAAGCACAGTTGCTATAATTCAATAAATACATAAAATGTAAATATAACAATATAATTATATAATTTATGCTAGGTTTACATATTAAATTGACTAAGTTCAGTAAAAACAAATCTTAATTTTATCCACCAGCATTTCTTCTTTTTACTGATCTTATCAGCTAATTAAATAAATGGTCTTTGTGCCTCCTATGTCCATCTGGTTGTTATCCCGCAGATACAGTTTTCAAAATTTAAGTCATCACCATGACTACCTTGACAATAGTCACAGATCCTTTTTCTTGATGAAAGATATAAATATTTCTGCAACCAAAATACATGTATCATTTCTGATTTTATCAGGCATCTAATACAGTTTAAATATCTCCAGTGCTTTGGAAAAATTCTGTTTTCTTCAGAAAACTGGGGAAACCTCTAAGAAGCCTGTTGTGGTAATACTTTACTGATTTTCCCCTCTGAAAGAAGAGTGATGGTGATATAAATAGTTTGAGGAACATTCTTTCCTTCAGATAATCCTGAAGTTTCTACCTTTTCTGTCATGAGTGTTCAAAGTACGAGGCACTTAGGCACGTTTTCCTGAAGTCAACAAATGAGTCTTTGATTCTCCATCTGTAAATATGCTCTACATTTCTTTCTGGGCTCTTCCAATGTGATTTCATCATGATGTAAGGCAAAGGGTTGTTTTGAAAATGTGCTTAGAAACCTTTGCCCCAATTCAGAGGACATAAATTGTTGAGCTTGGGGGAAATCTTCTTTTCCCATAGCTCACTCAGTCCAGAAATTCTTGACTGAAGATCCTTGCTTCCCCACAGCTGATTAACAAGCCCAGGGTGCAAATACTGCTTTAACAAGGGAAATTCACACTGTTGCTAATCTGAAATAAGAGACTAATTCCTACTCCTCATTAGTTCATGTCTATGCCATCAGTGTTTTATTTCAGATACTTAATAAAACTTACATTTTTCTCTAATTCTTCTATAGCCAAAATCTTCTTTGATTTGCCCCTCACTGGTAAACAGTTCCCCCCACCCCCAAAGAAATGATGATGGCTCTCTTCTACTTTTACTCATTTTTGGTGGTCTAGCCCGTTCCCCTTAATATTGGCAGAAGACAGTGAATTGCAGACAGTTTTGCAGGGTTCATCTGGTTTGGCTTTATGAGTGAGATTGAGGAGGACAGGCAGGGGCAGAGCTCTTGCCTTCATGGCATCGCTTTGTAAAATGGACCTTTTCCTATCACACTATGTAAAAATGGTGCGATGTGCCTGTGTCATGCTCCCCGCAGAAGCTGGCAGGAAACTGGTTGAAATAGAGCTCTATCAGGAAGCTATTTCACTGTGGTAACAGGACGAAGGAGGAGACAGATGCTGTGCTGGCAACAGTACCGGAGCCAAGGGACCAGCAGCTCCTCCGTGCCCTGTCCCCTGACTGTTCCCCAAACCCCTCTGGGCTGCACCCCCAAACACTGCAGCTCACTGCCATGGAAACCCAAGTAGAGCAATGCTCCGTGTTCAGTGGCAGGCTTCTGGTCGTAAATAAAACAAATTGGAAGGCATGTGATAGTAATCACAGAAATGGGCTTTCCTTACCTGGGGTTCACCTGCCTAAACGCGCACACGGAAAAAGTACCTGTTAGGGTTTAATAATTCATTTCGAACCTTGTTTTCCATCTCAAAACTCAATTTTTCCCCCTAAGTACTCCCATGCTACAACATTGGCGCTCCCGTCTGTTTCAGATTTTACACTTCATTGTTTTAAGGACTATCTAAGAAGCAAAATATTTTCACTATTGATAACTCGAAATGAACTATCATTAAACAGTTAAAACGCAGTTCTGTGGGGTAACAAGGTCAACAAGATGAGGGTGCCCTCTTCCTCCCAGTGTAGCCACTTAATACGGGACAGACCAGGGTACTTTACATCCACGACTAGTGACAAGGTGCTAGCAATTTCTGGTCTATAACCCATTTTAAGGGAAATTAGCCTTTTGGAAAAAAAAATCAGGTATATATATATCCCTGATCTCATTTCTTCTGGGTAAAATATGAATAGCTAAAGAGACAAGTTAACCAGATCTACTAAATAAATCTTTTTTGGGGGGTAACGTACTTTATTTCATCTAATTACTTGAATTCACATAAGTTTACAGGAAAAGAACAAAACAAAACAACTAGAGAGTTGGAAGTTAGGCACCGCTGCTGGTTGCAAACAAGCTCAAAGGCTGGGATATTTGGCCTGCTAAGCTGATGGACGCTGAACACGTGCCAACGTTGATAAGTACAGTCCATCCATTCGGCATTACGTCCACATCTTTGGGACGTAGAGCCTGGCAAGTAGGAGGAGGATTTTATCTTGTTGGAAGATGTGAGTTGGAAACTCAACCCAAAGGATATCGTGGAAGCCAAAGAGTGAAAGAGTTCTAGAAATTTTGTAATTCTCCCTTTGCTTTTAGCTGGACCATACTACGTGACTGTGTATACTTATTATTGTAAGATTTTTTTTTAAGAGTAGCTAGAATTACAAAGACACTGTTAAGATGATAATATTAATGATATTTTGATGACAGTGTCCACATTTTTAGCATTAAAAAAAAATTGGTTAGAGGGCTTGGCCAACCTTTCTATCTATTGCCCAAATAAGTTAGACCATTTCAGTTACTGGTTTTTTGATGCTTTGCTAGCTGAATGCATTTGAATTTCTCTACCATACTTCTGAACTCTTGTGTCTATGTTTGGATCTGCATTTTCCTGCTGTTTTTCTCTCAACATTGTCAGTGTGTTTATACTGTTACTCATGTTTTACTTGGTACTCTTAACTTTTAGTGGTGGGGGATGAACTTGGAATTAAATGGGTTGAATTTATTTAAATAAGTGTCTGAATTTAGCTAAATAAACACATTTTCTCTGAAAACGAAAGCATCGGTATCCATGAACTTGCTTTAAATGGCAGTTGAGGGGCAGCTGGGTGGCTCAGTCAGTTAAGCATCCGGCCACAGCTCACATCACGATCTGGCAGTCTGTGAGTTCAAGTCCCGCATCGGGCTCTGTGCTGACAGCTCGGAGCCCGGAGCCTGCTTCAGATTCTGAGTCTTCCTCTCTCTCTGCTCCTCCCCCACTCATACTCTGTCTCTGTCCCTTAAAAATGAATAAATGTTAAAACAATTTTTTAAATGGCAGTTGAAATTAGATTATATTTTAAGACATCTTCACGTGGCATTTATTATATCGTAAGTTCTCAATTTTTTTACAAATGTTAATAACTTCATTACTTGGTATAACAACTGAGTTATTAAGTAGAAAGTATTATTTTTATCCCTGATTTTCAGATGAGGAAATTCACTCACGGATTAGGCAAAGAGCTTGTCCATGGTCGTATGGGAGCGAGGATGAGATCCAGGATGTAAGCCAGATCAGGGTGGTTCTGGAGAGTCGTCTGTTACCCACTGCACCAATACCTACCAATCTAGTTTGCTGACCAAAATGGTAATTACAAAAACAAAACAAGGAATAAACTTAATGATTTAGCCAAGTAAACTTAAGTGAAGATATAGGCAGCCTGGATTTAAATCAGGTCAGCAAATATGTATTAGAGGCATAACGCACACCAGGCCGGATGCCCCCTGCCTACACTAGCATTAGCACAAAGTTAGGTCTCGAAAAAGTAGCTGGCCAGGAATGGAGGCGGTGAAATGAATCACATTTAAAACTATATTTGCATTTACTCAATTGGCTATACTTTGTCGATTAACAACTGAGAACAGCAAGACACATGGATCTAGTCTTGCTAAAGTGTAATTTTGGAGTCTTTTCTGGCAAGTACCACCCTAATTTTGATTCTTGTAAGATTAGTAACTGAGGCCTTAAAAAAATTTTGAGATCCCAAAGCTGTAAAATAGCAGTCTCAAATGTTTTAGTCGCAGGACCGCTTTACATACTTAAGAATTATTGAGAAACCCCCAAAGCTTCTATTAATGTGGGTTATGTCTGTCAAGAATATATATTAGAAATTAAAATACCGAAAAATTTTTCATAGTTAGTCATTAAATTACTTAAAACCAACAATAATAATCCCATTACATTTAGACATAATTATCTAAATAATAATAAAATAACTATGTTTTTCAACACAAAAAATTAGAAGAGCATGGTTTTAGATTTTTTAAAAAATTTATTGTTTTGTTTAATAGAAGACAGCTGGATTCTTAGATTTGCTTCTCTATTCAGCCCGTTATGATCTTGTATATTATGTACTCTCTGGAAAACCTCATCAGTCACTTGTGAAAGAATGAGAATGAAACAGCAAAAATAACATCTTAATTTGTTATGAAATTAGCTCTGACCTCATGGGCCCCTCATGGAACCCCAGGGGTTCCCTGACCACACTTTGAGAACCACTGCTTATAGAATTAGTCTGCCAACATAATCACTGGTTATGCTATATGTTTTAGCCTCTTTTCATCTCATATCATCTGCATGTGAACATTAGCCGTTCAACGTATTGCTTGTCTGTGATTTAAAATAAAAGGACTAGGGGCGCCTGGGTGGCGCAGTCGGTTAAGCGTCCGACTTCAGCCAGGTCACAATCTCGCGGTCCGTGAGTTCGAGCCCCGCGTCAGGCTCTGGGCTGATGGCTCGGAGCCTGGAGCCTGTTTCCGATTCTGTGTCTCCCTCTCTCTCTGACCCTCCCCCGTTCATGCTCTGTCTCTCTCTGTCCCAAAAATAAATAAAAAAAAGTTGAAAAAAAATTAAAATAAAAGGACTAGGTGACTCCTTTCTAGCATTGGTATAGGTTATATATTTTTAAATATCTCTGAATAAAACCTAAATTAAAAAAAATGAGGATGAGTGGTAGTGTCAGGTACTCCAATACCTGAGAGGCTACAGTAGGGTGGGCAGTGTGCAAAACTGAATCAAATAACAGATTAATTGAGATAGAAGGACCAATAGATAGAGAGGTGATAGAGAGATGATAGATAGATATGTAGATAAACAGAAACACAGACTCAGATGTATATGTAATTATACTAGGCAGGGGAGCCTGGGTGGCTCAGTCGGTTAAGCATCCCACTTCGGCTCAGGTCATGATCTCACGGTTCGTGGGTTCAAGCCCCATGTGCTGAGTGCTGAGGGCTCAGAGCCTGAAGCCCGCTTCAAGTTCTGTGTCTCCTTCTCTCTCTCTGCCACTCACCCGGTCATGCTCTCTCTCTCTTTCTTTCAAAAATGAATAAACATTAAAAAAAAAATTTAAAAATATATCTAGACATTTATGTTTGGCTTACAAAGCCTTTTTTTATTTATTTACTTATTTATTTATTAAAGATTTTATTTTTTCGTAATCTGTACACTCACCATGGGGGTTGAACTCACAACCCAGTATCAAGAGTTGCACCCTCCACCAGACTGAGCCAGCCAGGCGCCCCGGGACTCCTTTTTGAAATGGTCTGCGTACATGGATGTGTTGATTAAATCAGTAATGGCAACACTACTCTTATACAATTAAAATCACTCTCTAGGTTGGAATAGCCAATAAAATATTAGATATTTGTAATTCTTGTAATAATTTTAAATGTGTTGACTGTTAATACTCATTCGGCTAGCTTTGTTGTGGCGGAAATGTTGGCCCACAGGTAGTAAAAATGTTTCTAAGTCGCTGAAATTAGTAACTGTTGTGGGGTGTTTAGGTCCTTTGGTTTTCGTAAGGTCAAATAGACGTGAGTTTTAATTTTTGTTTTATTTTTTATTTTTCTTTTAATTTTTTTAAAACATTTATTTATTTTCGAGGGACAGAGACAGAGTGAGAGTTGGGGAGGGGCAGAGAGAGAGGGAGACTCAGAATCTGAAGCAGGCTCCAGGCTCTGAGCAGTCAACACAGAGCCCGATGCGGGGCTCGAACCCACAAATCACGAGATTATGACCTGAGCTGAAGTAGGACATTTAACCGACTAAGCCACCCAAGAGCCCTTAGACACGGGTTTTTAAATTTTACACAGGTTTATACACAGCCTTTGAAATACTATAATTCTTTTCCTTTTTAGTGTCCAAATCTGACAAATACAGAGCCTTTTAAATAAATATTATGATTTAAATTTTTTTTTTTTAACGTTTATTTATTTTTGAGACAGAGAGAGACAGAGCATGAACGGAGGAGGGGCAGAGAGAGGGAGACACAGAATCTGAAACAGGCTCCAGGCTCTGAGCTGTCAGCACAGAGCCCGACGTGGGGCTCGAACTCACGGACTGCGAGATCATGACCTGAGCCGAAATCGGCCGCTTAACCGACTGAGCCACCCAGGCGCCCCTAAATATTATGATTTAGTATTAAAGAGAATAATTCATTTTTATCGTTTCATAAGAGTAGTTGACAATTTTCAAATTGGCAGTTTGGAGGACAGCACCATCCAACAATTTTATTTGAGAACAGGGAAGAGAAAGGTTTTGCCCACAGGATGCTAAACATTTTGAAAAGAAAGAAAAAATAAAAAACCCAGCAAATGATAGCGAGTGTGCTTGAGCGTGCCCTGCCCTTTTCAAAAAGAGTTGACACTGTAATGATGTTCATACTGATCTTTTCTGCTCGAGCGAAGAGGTTTCTCACTGAAATATTTAAGTATTACTCCAGTGGGGCAGAGACACAAAGTCTGGGCTCTCCTCTTTGTTGGACAACACCCTGCGCCCTGGCCTGGGTAAAAGCATAGTGGTAGTTTACATATAGTGGGAGCGTTCTGTTTCTCAGCTACTAAGGGGACTTAACGGTCTCCTCCCACATTTGGAGGCAAGGAGTTCTCTTCTTTCCTAGGCATCTTCCTCTGGCAGCTCTGGGAAGGTTTGTTATCCAGTCTCAGAAGATGTTCTGGAAGACGGCAGATGCTAAAGAATGACTTAAAATGCGTACATTCACTTCAAGTAAACCATGACAAAATAGGGTGAATAGATGCTTTCAGAATCAAGAAGTTGCTTACTTCTTCTCTCTTTGATAAGGTTCATTTATTCTGTTTTCAGACATTAGTCTGAAGCTTCTGTCGTCTGAAGTTTGTCGTGTTTTGTAATTAGTCGTATGTTCGTGTTTGTAGAGATAGCCCATTTTCTAGTCAATCCCTAAAATACAATATTCCATAATCAAGGCCAGTGTGCTCCAAATTACGCGTTAACTGTATACTGTTGATAAGTTGGAACAGGACGTGAGCTGGATCCATTTATTTTGGTCAATAAATAACAATTGCTGAAGCTGAAGCCAAATCAATCATACAGCAAACCACAGCAATTGTTAGGGTGGTCAATATGAAGAAGCAATAATGGGGTTTATTTCACACGTAAGATACACATATAACCAAAAAGTAATAAAGAACCCTACCATACATTGAAGCACAATACATAAATCTCAATTTGCAGCATAGTCCGGGAATAATTTATGCTTACCTGGAGTATTTGGAATTAGACTTGTACACAAATGTTCTGTTTTGACAGAGCATTATCTATGAAGCTAGTATACAAAGTAGCTTCTATAAAGGTCCCTGAACTAATAAGACCACAGAGAGGCAAATACTTACATTTGCTCGTTTTGAAACTTCATCACAAAAATAATCATTTTGTAACATCTTGGTTAAGTGCATACATATAATATTAAAAAAAAGACTTTTACTAATCAACGAAGAAATCTAAAGATAATTGCTTTCTACTCTAATTAACATTGTCACAAAAATCTCAAAATTCTTCAGAGAGGACCACAACCGAGCAACTCTTGATGCTGTGGTGTGGAAATTGTATCATTTCCTATCCAGAAGGGTGATCAGTTTTCCAAAACAGAAAGTTTCTGTCCAAGAAGTTCCATCCTTTGTATGATTTGTTCTAACCTTTGAAATTTGTCTCCGTTTCTTCTAGTCAATTGCTGTCAATTGCGATTTCAAGAACTCACTTTCAAATACTTGAGTTTCTCCAAATAAAATGATGCCATGATACAGGGTATTAGGTTGTCTTTTTGCATAGTATGCAAGATTCTGAACTCATTTTAGATTTCACTGATGGAGAAGTATGGGAGATGAGGTAAAAGTTAAGTCCATAAAGAGCGGGAAGGAGAAGCTTCAATTGTAATAGCTTTTGGATGTGACCGAGAGCTTGGAGGATAATGGACTGGGGACGAATTCTTTGGAAGGTAATGGCTGGGGACAAATTTCTGGGTCAAATGCAGTGATTGTGGTGAATAAATGTTCCAATTTCAGATTTGAAAAGAAATCATTGTTTCATAGACTGAAAAGTGAGCAAACAGGAAAAATGAAGTATGTTCCTTCTGTAAGTTACAGGACATGGTGCAAATATTCAATTAGAATTTCTAAAATGCAAGACAAATCAGTCTCATGAATGGGAACTTTGATTTTGTTCTTGAACCTGTGCTGTTTGCAGAGTCCTACGAGAAAGGACTTCTGTAATGTATCTCATGATACATTGTCCCCTATTTTGAAAGAAAAGGAAAGTACCTTTCCACTGTGAATATACCCTTTGTGTTGTGTGTTATGTTAGGACAAGGCTACACAATGATTCTTTCTTCTATCAAATCCTCTTTTGCTTAGGTTAATACCGTTGTTTGAGGATTAGGAAACAGGTTTCTACTTTTCTAGGCTTTTTGACGTTTCTTGATGTTTCGTGTAACTTTAATGGAACACCTTGACGACACAATCCACTGTGGACTTCCTCTGACCCTCACTTGCCCTTAAAGGCCAAGACTGAGGGAAGTTGGCTCCGTCATGAACACATTTCCTTCAGTGACAAATTTCCCAGATCAGGCAGGTATTTTGTGTACTTGAAATCGACCCGAGGCTTGATCTTGAGGAAGAAGTGGGTTGTAGATAAAGGCAAACCTGGACCCCAGAAACTCATCTTTTGAACTTGAATATTTATAGGTATTCAATAGGAGAGTAGCTTTGCCAAGGGCTGTTGGAACTTAGAGATCTGATGGGACCTGACTCTTGAGGAAAACCTCAAATTAGAGAAACGCAGTTTTGTTAAATGAGTTGCGTGGGGCGTTTGCTCCCTCGCCTCAGCCAGATGGAAGCTCCCAAGGTAGAGGAGGGGTAATAATCTGGGCCTTGGAATTAAAGACTCACACTCAGATTCTCTCTGTACCACGCAGCTGCCAAGATTGCTTTCTTATATTCTTTGAGTCCAAGTCCCTTATCTCTAAAGTCTAAAATAACAATATCTGCCTCACAGGATTGTTAGTGATACTCATTGGCAAAATGGATGTAAAGTACATGGGTGAATATAATTTAATTTGGGTTAAGGGATTAGATTTTTGGAGCTGCTATGTGTTCCCTCTCTGACCGGCTCTATTATTTACATAGGTCTTTATATGCTTTTCCTTTTCTCTAATATTTTATTCATGTTTCAACAAATTTCTCGTGAAAGGAGGGAAAGTTCTTACATAAGATGGAACATACACTTGGGGGAACTATTCAGTAGGCCAAACAAAAGATGATAGAATGTCATCCATGGTTTTAGGCTGTGGATGAGCTCTAAAGAAGCTTGTTTGGGATCCGGACATGTTCTCATTCAGACCCAGATAATTTCCTTAATCTTCCAAATCCACTGATCTTTTAAGTTTGTTGTAAGTAAATCTAAGCACTGAACTCTGGCATTTCCAACACAATGGATTTTTAAATATGGAACATATTCTGTAGGCCGGCCGCTCATACAGAAATGGAAGTTTCTGGAAAACTTTG
The DNA here is from genome assembly GCF_024362965.1 of Panthera pardus. Taxonomy (NCBI): domain Eukaryota; kingdom Metazoa; phylum Chordata; class Mammalia; order Carnivora; family Felidae; genus Panthera; species Panthera pardus. Next base: position 113,098,538 of record NW_026526732.1, on the reverse strand, counting down.
CCTAAAGAGACAGTCCACTGGAATCCTTCAAAAGTTTAATAGTAAAAAGTGTACATTTACATAACGCTCCAGGAAGGAGGCAGAAAAGAAGACCTTTAGCCAAACAGTAGACCTTTCACTTCAATTGATTTGCATTTCAGATGAGTAATTAGCAAAAATGGTCCTGATAAAAAGCCAAGTTAGGCTTTACTGGGCAGAACAACAGAGAAATTTCATTCATTCTTCTTGCATAGGGAAACCATTTTGTCTACGTTAAGATGATATTTTTTCTTAGCAGTGAAGAGAAGAAGTTGGGAGATGGGATTTTGTTTTTCTTTTTCCCCTTTAGAAATGAGGAATGCTTGCCAAAGAAGAGAAAGCAGTTGTCTCACCGAGGTGGGCAACGATGCTTCTTTAACCCCAGAGGTGGCCACAGGGTCTGTCACATTTGTCCAGGACATGCAGCCTGTGGGAAATGAGTTCCAAACTCTGCCCACATATGTAGGAGGCTACATTTGCATTTGAATGGATTCTGTGGCTTTCTTTTCCAAATTCTGTCCCAGATTCACATGGTCTCAACATCACCCTCTGCAGTACCTACTGGCAATTTCTACCTCCATAACAACATTCCAGCTGGGTAACTACTCCATTTCATCATGGAACCAGAAATCTCGAGGGACTCTTATCATATGGGCCCTGATGCCTCAACTGCTCCCTTTAGGGCCAATTCACAAAAATAACCTCTTTCCATCAAGGCAAGTCTTGACAAAGATATCTCTACCGTCTTATCACCTCCTATATCATACCAGAGAGGCCAAAACAAAATTAAAATTATGATTGTTATTGACTAAGGTCTCAGGATTTAGTATCCACACCCTTTCTTTTCAGTTACCCATGTTGAAGAGCAAAATTCAACTGAATGTATTTTAAAGATCTTTTTGGCTTTAGCCAATGATTTGTGAATCTGCAGCATGCAATGTAGCAGGTAGAAAGGAGGTCTGAGGAGCTGTGCAAAATGAAAGACTTTTATAGGCAGAAGGGAGCAGGAACAAGGAAGTTGTACTGGATGAAAAAGGAGACTGTTTATGTCAAGATTACTTTCCCCTAGGGGATGGTCTCCCAGGAGGGTGACCTAACTAGTGCTGATCAGGTGACTCAATGACTGACTGGTATAAGAGTTCGTTGCTGGAAGGTCTAAGAGTGTAATTAAGTCTCGGTTTCGTGGTGTGCAGTTTTGTATAAGCAACTTCATTTTGGGCTTGTTGTGTTTAACATCCATCTTTAAAACAAGTGAAGCCAAATTCTCCTTTTTCAATCATGGTGTGAATCAAATGGCATGTCTTTCAACCTTTAAGCTACCATGAACAGATTAACTGCAGACTTAGACAAAACAGAGATTATTAGAGCATTTAGGGGCGCCTGGGTGGCTCAGTCGGGTAAGTGGCCGACTCTTGATTTCAGCTCAGGTCATGATCTCACAGTTTGTGAGCTTGAGCCCCACTTTGAGAGTGGGAAGCCTGCTTGGGATTCTCTCTCTCCCTCTCTCTTTGCCTCTCCCCTGCTCGTGCTCGCTCACTCTCTCTCTAAATAAATAAATAAATAATAAATAAACTTAAAAAACAGTGAAATTAATGAAGACCATTGAAATTTGCCTCTTTGGAAATGCAGAACATATTTAAGGGAATTTTTTAATATGTAGATAAATGTTTTACTATTCAGGTTCCTTATAGGAAGTAAAAATTGGCCACTCATTAATAGTGAACACAGATACTGTAAACAGCAACAAAGTGTCTCTGGCATATTTCATGGTTCAGACATGAAAATAAAAAGCCACAAAATCTCCTTGCAGTAAAACAAAGTCATTTTCCCCCTGGGCATGCATGGCTAGTGTCTATTAGCTACCTTGTATGTTAAGCAAATAAAATGTTATGTCATTCTTTATCAAAGGTATCAGACGTGTTTTTGAATACAGGTGAAATATCAAAACGTCTCTGTCTTTTATGTTTACTTTTTCCAACACTACACAAACGACAGTGACCTTGGCCATTGAGAAAAGAAGTCCATCCGCTCTGTTTCTAATGATTCTTACAATTAGTTGTGTGTATTCAAAGCTCTGTTAATCATCTAGAAGTGGTAGGCAAACTCAGTAATTTAGTTCTTTGGTTTAAGGCATGATCAAGATTAGTGTTTGTGTTTTCCCTATCTTATGCCAAAAAAATGATATGTGGAAAATATTGACAGAAATGAATTGTTGCTATATAGCAACAATTCATTTCTGTCACTATTTTGTGTGTATATACAATATTGTGTATACACACAATATTCTGTGTGTGTATACACACACACACACACACACGCACATATATATATATATATATATATATATATATGTATGTATATACACACATATGTACGTATATTACTTGGGAGTTTTTCTGGGCTATACTATTATGAGAATTTCACATAGCAAAAGTGGGTATATCACACCAGAATGTCAGGGGGGTGCACAGCCAAAGAAAGAGGGCAGAGAGCCCTTCAGTACACTGAAGTACTTCAGAGTACTTCAGTACACCTGGAGTAGATTACACACGTGGGGTTTATGTTCTCCTCAGAGCCAGAAAGCCTTGGTAATGTGCCCTCCACTATGTGACAGAGCAGGGCAAAATTGGAAATTAATCATCCAGCGCTACCAAAGCAGTTCATTGAGTGCATTTGACAGCCTCCTCTCTGTATTTCTAGATGGCTGGGGATCAAGTAGTTGCACATCAAAATGTGAGGTTTTTTTTTTTTTCTCGCTTCTTGGCGCAGGTTCCTTATCTGTCATCATTTCATGTCTTCAAAGGCCTGAGAGATGCTGCCATCCTTGGGCAACAAAGGATGCCATGCAAAGCAGCCCAGAACTTGAGTTGTTGCAACAGATACTGTTTTATGTTTTGCCAAAGAATGGCCCCTTTTATTTCCATCATGAATGCAGCCTTTCATTCCGTCTCTAAATGTTTTCCACTATTAAACCTAATCCTTATCTATCATTCTCTTTGGATGATAGGCCGCCCCTTCGCCTTTGGATACAGCGTAGCTGTCACCATGTAAATATGGATTTGCAAAGAAATGGAAACTCCGTGTTCTTTACTTTCCAGCTCCTGCTGATTTCTTGGTAGGGGCGGTGGGGCTGCATTTCAAGGTCAGAGTAGCTGAGCCAAGCTATTCCAAATATAAGAAAACATGCTGACGTGGAAATGAACAATTTTACCCTGTAAAAATTCTCTGCTCACGGCGGTGGAAAGATTAGAAAAGGTTGCTGGTTGAGGAAAGCCGTTAGGTAAACAGAGCAAGCAAGAAAGTGCAAGATTATTTGTTCTTATGTTTGTTTCTTGAAACAGAACCCAGAAGGGCTGATGAAGGCAGAACTAAGATAATTTATAGGAAGGGAGGCGCTTCTGCAAAGCAGCGAATGGAATTCGCACTCTCCAGGGGTGTAATCAAGAGGGACATCCCAGAAATCCGAGGTTCGCTGGGCAAAGCTGGTACCATGTCTTCACCACCTCTGCGGGTTTCATCCTAATAAAAAGGATTCAGAATTATTCATGAAAGGTGCTTGGACGAAATGTTGAAGGTGGTTCTACTCCTGCTCACAAATCGAATCATTCCACACTATTGTCCTAGAGACCTGATTTTCCACAGTATGCCAGCAATTTCTTCTCTTGGGGCATGCAGGGGGGTCACCAGACTTCTAAACCAGGACTCCTCCCACTGAAGTCCCCGGGAGCACTCGGGTTTGTTTGCTCGGTCCGTCTGCTTGTTTTGCGGCTGCTTAGATTCACCAAGTCTTTATTTTGCCTTTTCAGTACCAAGCCACTGTGCTGGTGATACATGCAACAGATAAAGGAGGGAGAACACTCACTCTAGGGAGGTTCACAGCTAGAGGGAATACTCCAGACACAATCGTAGCAGTGAAGACGGGAAAAATGCAAAGATATGAAGGATGAAGTACTGTAGAAATTTTCACAGATTTCACCGATTGATGTCCAGTCCTTTCTGCTTCCCTCTTCCTGTCCCTGGTGGGAATTATCAAAACAGCGACCATTGACATGCCCAGGATGCACAGAAGAGGGATCTGTGAAGAAAGCAAGAAGCCACTAGCCTGTGCGTAGGCTAGATATGCTTTGGACCCGTGTTCGGTTACTATTTTTGATTGAGAGCCTAGAAATAACCATCTGGGCAATCAGACTCTTGCATTAACATGCAATGTTGGCTAAATCCACAGGCAGCTGGCTGAGTACTGTTTCAACTGGGTACTAAGATAGGAGTAGGTCCTGACAGGCGGTAGTTAAGGGACACTCGTCTATTCTACCCATGTCAATGGTAATGATACTGTAATTCTCTCCAAAATGTGGTCCTTCTACTGTGTTTTGACAGGCTGGTTGTTATTCCCAGGGCCTGTATTATTAGCGATACACAGACTAGGTTTTGATATACATACATGCATATGCAGGTGTTTATATGGTTGTATATATTTATGGAAGAATTCATGGAAGTCGGTCATCCCTATTTATCGCATACACTTATGAGAAGCACTTTCTTGCGTGATATAGAAAAATCTGGAAAACATTTTAAGAACAGTAAGTCCAGGTGAGGTTGATTCATTTATTTTCCAGAACCTGACTCTGTGTTCCTACCACATAATTCATAGGGACCAGACAGAATCTTAATAATTTCTGGGTCTTTAGTTCTGTGATTCCTTCTTTCTAAACAGCACATGAAAACAGTGTCGAAGACACACGGACGGGATTAGCGGTTAAGAGCATAAGCTTTGGTGTCAGGTTTACTTTAAATACAACTGCAATTTCTGCCACAGAAGAGTTCTATGACCCCGTGGAATTTATTAAATCTCTTTGGACTTCAGTATCTGTCACTGACAAATGGGAAATTGTATTACTGATCTAACCCCGTAGAGTTGCTGTATGCATTGACTGGGGCACGGCGTGGCAAACATTTGCAGAAGTCATGATAGAGAATGATTATTACAGAAATGTTAGCAGCTATTATGGTGATAATTATGAAAGTAGTAAAGACTGACAAAAAGTAAGTCAGCAAAATGGAGGAAACTTGATTTCTTCGACTGACTGGTCTGAAAAGTGTTGGCTGGATAATTTTCCCCGTCCTGGGGAAAGAGAAATAGTGCATTTCTTTGTAAAGTATACAGGTAAGTGAGGAGATATTTGGGTTAAATCACCGAATTTCTATTAGCCCTGATTATTCCCACAAATGACTCTGGGTTTTAGGTAAGAAAACATGCATTATTTTAATACGTCATTAGCAGTGGTGTGTGTGTGTGTGTGTGTGTGCACGCGCACATGTGTGTGCGCACACGCACACGCACGCGTGTGTGTAAAATCATCCTGGTACTTATGTGTCCATGAGAAAGAGCCAGGGACTATGGGTACCTTCCAAGGCAAGAATTTGGGGGCTCTAATAGCATCATTGTGGGCGAGTTATTTAAACTTTGCAGTCTCAGTTTACTTCTTTGTGCAGTTAGAGCTTTGGCTATTAAATTGTCTCTGCTGTAACACCATCATGGAATTCTATGACTCTTTGTCAAAAATGGTCCCATGAATGAAAACCTCTGCACGAAGAGATGGACTGGGATGAATTGCAATCTTGTCCGGTCCAGTGTTTCTCAACTTTCTCAAACTGTAATTGGAAATCTCAAGAGTCCAGACAAGGTCGACTCAGTCAGCAACCTCACCACCTTCCAGCCAACAATATTCTGTTCAAAGCAGTGGCCCTCCAGCCACCGCGTGCAGTCCCAAACCCAATAGAAGTACACTAGGAACCAATCATGTGTCAGGTGCTGTGCTTGATACTAGAAAACTAAGACAGAAAAGATACATCATCCCAGTGAGCAAGACACTTAATATTTATGTATTTTAAGTGCTAGGAGAGCATGAAGGAAAAGTACTAAACATTCCTGGTAAGGGCTGATAACTTTCCACGTAGATGTCCTTGTCAATGAGGTGATGACGGGCTGGTAGACATTCCCAAGCATAGAGAGCAACACTTGCAAAGATACAAAGGGATGACAAGCGTTGATGCACTCAGAGAACAGCAAGGGCTTCATTACTGTGGAAGGGAATTGAACACATTGGCTGAGGACAGACATGCTGTCAGATGGTCTGGGTTCGAGTACCGGTTCTGTCACCTGGTTAGGTGAAATGCTCAACAGATTATTTAACCTGTCTGCTTCCGTTTCTTCATCTGTAAAACGGGAATGATAAGGTGTGGTGAGGATATGTTTTTGAAACATACTCTGTAAGTTGCTCTTTTTAGTAGCACGAAGCAGAGAGGGTTAGTGAGACAATAGAGAATGGACAGACTGGGGTGGAAGACAGCAACCTGATCATAATGAAAGGCTGTTTCATACATGCTTTGCCAAAAAGGGTGTTTTATATGGTGCTGATGGGGAGTCGTTACATGGTTTACAATGGAGAGTCTGGTGGCCATTTTCATAGCATGGCAAAGGGTAGACAAGGAAAAGGGCAAATTGAAGGAAAAGAGTCATTTTATGGGGAAAAAATGAGTTGCGAGATATGCCAATGTTCTGGCTTAGGTGACTGGGTGAATTGTGGCCATCGACACCCGAGGAGGAGGAACAAGTTATCGGGAAATTGATCAGCTTTGTTGCATTGGAAGGTGGCCATGGACATCAGCTGGACATGTTTAGTGAAGGCTTCAATACAGAACAGCATCTCAGAAGGAAGTCTGGAATGATGCTGTCCAACATTAGCCTAATGAAAGCTTCAAATGCAAAATCTGTAGTAGCCACTCGAAAGAAAAAAAAATGTAACGAAATAGGTGACATTAATCTTAATTATACCTTTGATTTAAGACAGTAACTCTAAAATGTTATTTTGGATCAATGTAATCAATACAAAATTATTAACAAGACACACTGCTTTTTTTTTTTTTTTTTTTTTTGCTAAGTCTGAAACTCAGTGTATACGTTATGCTGAGCAACCTCAAGCCACGTTTCTGGGGCTCAGAAGCCACAATGTGGGTCAGGGACTGCCATGAGGACGGTACAGTTTTAGAACATAGTAATGGATAGAATTTATCTAACAATTATTAGTTGAGAGATTCCAGGCACTGTGATAGGAGCTGAGAATTCAGTGGTGAACAAAGACATCATTTCTTCTTCATTAAACTTTCAAGTTATTAGAGGATCGGGCTTCCCTTAGTGTAAAAGTTCTCTTTGTGCGCATTAGAGAAAGACGTGGCCTCTGGGCAGAGCTGCCCCACTCCTGGGATCACGGAGTGTAGAAGACGTCTCTCTGCCTCTTCACCTCTTTTGCTCTGAACATCTGCATAGAACAGAGTGCACCAGGACACCAGTGGGGACTCTGCAGGGGAAACAGACACTTACAAGTCATTGAAAGCAAACAGGCTGAGTATTGTTATGGAGGAAATTCTTGCAAGAGGGACTCGGTTGTGCAAAAGTCAGAGAAGCCCACTCTGAAGCTGAAGGGTGACCAGAAATAAGACCAATGGAAAGATGAGAGGGTAATTCTCAGGGTGGCTCATGGAATGAGGAGAAGTTCAGGTCACATGTGGGAGGGAAGGGTTGGTAGGGCATGAGACTGGAGAGTCCAGGGGCCCCTCTGAAGGGTGGATTCAAGGAGCAAGGAGCAGGCAGACTCCTGGGCACCAATAACATCAGTGGTCACCTCTGAAGGGGTTGAGTACCAGGAGCAGTTAGAAATACAGGACAAAACCCAGAGACAGGGAATGTCGCAAAAGATGCTGAGAGAGAGAAAATACAGTCTGTGAAGGGGGCCAATGGTGGAAGAACAAATGGAGAATGAATGACAGAACATACTTCAAAGAAGGCTAGCCATTGGGAAGTGAATGAAGGAGCTAATGCCATTGTAAGAAGAAAAGTTGTTTGCTGTCTTTTGGTTTTGTCCTTACTCATAGGACACCAGCGCATATCTAAAATGTCTATTTCCCTCATTCACTCTCCAGTGCTACTACACCAAAGCAGAGAAATGACCTACGGAAAAGATTAATCTTGCATTCATTCAGTAAATACTGTGGAGCACCTACTTTGGGCCAGGAGTGACACCAAGGCTACAACGAAACGGCGGATTTGTTGATAATTGATTGTGTGTCAGTCTCTCTTCCCACATTTTGACAAGTATCCCCTCATTTGCTCTCCCCCAGATCCTCATTGAGTACAAACCATTACTTATCCCGTCTTACCAATGAGAAAAAACTGAGACTCGGAGAAATTAAGTTGGTACCTAGAGGCACGTGGTTGTGTCAACAGGGCCTGCTGGTTCTGGAACACCTGCTCATAACCACCATGGCACCGGCCGACATACGACAATCCGAGGATTTGGTCCATTATCACTTCTTGTTGCGACTTTGGTCAAAACTCTTTTCTTGGAATTCCTAATTAACCCAAGCGTCCCAGGGCACTGAATTTACCTCTATCACGATTCTTCCTTCGAGTCGCTTACGTTGTTTTCATCAGCTATTGCAATGTGGCGTTCCAAGTTCACTTCCACGTGGATGTCGTACCAAGTCTTTATCGTTGCTGGTTTAGCACCTGGTAGCCATCGGGACCCTTCCAACTCTACAATTTCCCAACTTTCTTTTTTTTTTTTTTTATCATTTTAATGGGAGGGTCACATAGGGTTAGTTTCTCTACTGATACAGTCTTGATGTTTGAATCATGGCTGGGTGGAGCACCGTCTCTCCTGCGACTTTCTCTTTAAGATCCTCTCTCTCCTCTCTCCGTCTAGTTCCGACAGTGCTGATGAGATGACCAAAGGTGCCTGGCCTGATGCCAGCTGTTATAGAAAACACGAGCAAGGTATCACCAGCGTTTCACAGAGACCTACATTCTAAAGGATCTCATCAGAGCACAAGAGCTCTTCCAGATAATTAGTAATTGGTCCTCACAGCACCCCTGGGAAGTGCCTGGGTACGCAGCAAAGATACACAGAGCGTAAATGAGCTTTTCCGGAGTGCAGGACAATTTCCTCCTCAGTGAAATGGGGACAATTATAGTGATCCACCTTACAGGGATGTCAATTATTCACAATCTAAAAGCCCTGGGAATTATAACCTGCACTAGGAATACGTACACACAGCACACTTGTATTGGACTTAATTGACGTTCTCCTTTCCCATACCCCGCTATCTACAAATCACACCACAATGACACCCCTGGGTTTACCTTGGGTCCTGGTTATTGACATGGAGCCTGTCCCTCTGCATCAAAGATCTGCCTGGATCACACCAGAGGATAGAAGAACAGACCTGCCAGGTGTTGATGAGCCCATGACAAGCAACCTAAGTGGAATTCTGACAGGCCTTCACAGCCTCGTCCATAAACATAATTAATCAACACAGAATGCACACTCAGTAAGCTACAAGTAAAGCGGAACACAGAGTGTGAGGCTAAAGGGAAAAGCCAACAGATCTCATTGGATGATAGGAATTGTAAAAGCCCACCTGAATGGAGAAGGTACGAATGGAATATTCCGTGTGAACCCCCCTCAATGACTGCCTCCAATGTCCCCTCCCCCACCTTTGGACCCTGTTTGTTTGGGCCTTTGTGTCTCCCTCCTCTTTTCCATCCTCGGCCCCCATCACCAGGGTGATGAATTGAAATTGTGAGCCCCGGGCAAGGAATCTATCCTATATGTTATTTTGATTCAATTAAATCTGAAACACAGTTACAAAAACAAAGCCATTTCTGCTTCAGTGCTCTTCACCTGTGGTAACTGTTTATGCATTTCAGTGTTGGCACATTTACCGTTGGATTCCTTCCATTTTCTCTGTTTGCGCATTTCTTTATACACTTCCTCATTTCATGCAGTGGCTCTGATTTTACTTGCTCTTGCACAGACTGGTGAATTGTCCTCTGCAGAGGTCACTGCAGGACTGACTCTAACATAATACATGTAAATAACAATTTTAGATGAGAGAAATCTCCCATATTTTACACTGACTACCTAAATCCCCAGCTCGCCTAAAGAGATGTGGGGCAGGGATGTAGTCCAGCAGGTGTAGAAGGGACACTGCAGATAAAGGAAAAGAGGAGGAAACTGAATGATCATCAGATACAGTGAGAAGCAAATGAAAATTCATAAGCCATCCAAAGAAATGTCGTTCAACCTATAAGTTAGACCAACTCTTGCTAGAAAATACCGGTACCTAATGCTTTGTATCCCAAAAATATGCAGCGAAGTACTTTCAACTTGGACTTTTTTTGAGGGCAGAGAAAAGCCAATGGTATCACCTCTATGATTTCCAGAGAAGTTAAAAAAATTGAAACAGATCATCTCTTGCTATCGAAAAGGAGGCAGAAAGAGAGGGCCGGGGAAATTAGAGCCAATAGGTCTTGGAACAATTGCACAAACTCCTCAAACCTAAGCGACTAGAAAGTTCCATGGTTTTCATTAGTCGAACGCTTGCCCCACCATTGTAAACCTGACCCTTGGTTGATTGCCCGCATAAAGGAAAAACTGGTTCGGTGACCAAGGGAGAAATTTTTATATTTATCTTGGGAAAAGCAGGAGTGACTATCCACATTTTAATTCTAAAGCTGCACTGAATAATAATAATAATAATAATAATAATAATAATAATAATAATGTCTTAAAAATACAAAGCAAGTTACAAATACAGCAAGCAATGATTTCCAGAACTCTCTTTCCAAATGCAACAATGTGGCTGGAAAATCATCCATTTTGGAGCTAAACAAAGATTTGTTCCTTCGCATTAAGCGAGAAAATAGATCGTGCCAACCCCAGAAATCAACACTAACTCTGTTTTGAGAGCTTAAGAAAAATTTTCAGCAGCTCAGGCCATTGATATTGAACAAGAGGAAATTTAAAGCGTTCCACCCAGAGCTCACAGTGGTGTCCACAGTGTGTATGGAGATAGACACACATGCATTCGGGAATGGTTAGGCTCAGAGTAAGCTTGTCAATGCTGATTTAAAAATACTCTGTCAAGCTGTTAGGAAATGCCTCATTATGAAGAGAAACTCTGCTTTGGGGTGGTTGATAAAAACAAACACAGTAGTTAAACTTTATAGATTAATGCTTTCTTGATATTTTGTGCAATACTTTAAAGACAAGGTATTGTTGGAGATACGAGCATGTAGAAACCAAGAAATATATTAACTTATACAACAGAAATGCATAAAACATAAATTTATGTAAGTACCAAGCTACAATATATTTTTGTGCCTGAATTGTCTAATTTAGGTATTTACATATTTTAAAGTTGCTGTCAGTCTTCCCTATCAGTTTTGTGCTGTATAAATCTGGTGAACGAAGGACCCAGGGCATTCATATATTATTTATTCATTTATTTGCAAGATTTGTCTAGCATACAGTCTCCAAATAGCTAACAGCATTTTGCCAGGGTTTAGCATTGGGACCTTGGAAACAAGCAAGTAAGAAATTTCTTCAGCTCTTTGGGTATTGTGGCTATGTAGCAGGACAAAACAACATGGATTTAATTTAATGAATCTCAATTAGAAAAAAAAAGATTAAGGGATAAGAGAATTTAAGCATTTTTTTAAAGTTTACTTTCAGAGAGAGAGAGAGAGAGAGAGCCAGGGACAGGCAGAGAGAGAGAGAGAGCAGGGGAGGGGCAGAGAGAGAGGGAGAGAGAGAATCCCAAGCAGGCTCTGCACTGCCAGCACAGAGCTTCATGTAGGGCTTGATCTCACAAACCATTAGATCGTGACCTGAGCTGAAATCAAGACTCAGACACTGAACCGACTGAGCCACCCAGGTGCCCCATAATTTAAACATTTCTCTGCCTGACTTACTTCACTTAGCATAATGCCTTCCAGTTCCATCCACATTGCTGCAAATGGCTTGATTTCATTCTTTCTCATCGCCAAGTAGTATTCCATTGTGTATATAAACCCCAATTTCTTTATCCATTCATCAGTTGATGGACATTTGGGCTCTTCCCATAATTTGGCTATCGTTGAAAGCACTGCTATAAACATGGGGGTACCTGTGCCCCTATGCATATGGGATACATGTGCACTCCTGTATCCTTTGGATAAATTCCTAGTAGTGCTATTGCCTGGTCACAGGATAGTTCTATTTTTAAATCTTTAAGTCAGGGAAAGACATATCATATGTTTTCACTCATATGTAGATCTTGAGAAACTTAACAGAAGACCATGGGGGAAGGGAAGGGGAATAAATAGCTGCAAACAGGGAGGGAGGGAGGCAAACCACAAGAGACTCTTAAATACAGAGGACAAACTGAGGGTTGATGGGGGTTGGGAGAGAGGGGAAAATGGGTGATGGGCATTGAGGAGGGCACCTGTTAGGATGAGCATTGGGTGTTGTATGGAAGCGGTAAACCATGGGAATCTACCCCCAAAACCAAGAGCACACTTCACAGAGTGTATGTTAGCCAATTTGGACAATACATTATAATTTAAAAAATTAAAAATTAAAAAAAAATTTAAACACTTCTAATTCATATTCTGAAGAGTGATATTTCTATGTCACTAAAGATACCAAGATGATGTTAATATTGGATGTAACAGCCTGATAAGACACTATCCTTGGCTGGAATCGATGCTGACTGTATTTCAAGGGAGGTTTACAGTCAGGTGATAAAATGTTTACAGGCCTAAACACAGCAATAGCAGAAAAATTCTGATTCATCCATCCACCCATTCGTTCATTCATTATGATAAGGGGTCTCCAAGGATTTGTTTTTGGTCCCCTGAGAGCTCTGTTTCTCACAGTTGTCTGATTCCACCTGTTCCCTCCAGTGCCTCTCTGAGCGATCTTTTAAGTAAATATCTCAGGCTTGTATATACATCAAAGTCTCAACAGTCTAGTGCTATAGAATGTCATATGTGGGTTGAAGGATGAGATTTGGGGGGCCCAGACTGATAAAAGAGGATGGCCAGTGTCGTATCAGTTAACTGCAGATCGGAGGTAGATTCCTGAAGTCTCATTCTCATGCAGGTTCCTCCAGCAAAACTTCTTGTGTTCATTAGGGAACAAACATGGGTACAGTGTCGCCTTGTAAAGTCAGTGCTTACATCCAAGTCAATGCTGGGCGTCTGTGCATATCCCATAGAACTGTTTGAGTTTAAGTAGCTCTTTCAGGATCAGGAGGCCCCATATCCCACTTGGATATTTCCTCTAAAACGAGTGGGAAACAGAAGTTTTGTCCAAGGGGTTTCCTGTGGAGAGAAAAACATGGTCACCGAATCACTGGGTTTTAGCACCATTTTATTTATTTATTTATTTTATTTTTTTATTTTTTTAGTTTTTAATATATGAAATTTACTGTCGAATTGGTTTCCATACAACACCCAGTGCTCATCCCAAAAGGTGCCCTCCTCAATACCCATCACCCACCCTGCCCTCCCTCCCACCCCCCATCAACCCTCAGTTTGTTCTCAGTTTTTAACAGTCTCTTATGCTTTGGCTCTCTCCCACTCTAACCTCTTTTTTTTTTTTTTTCCTTCCCCTCCCCCATGGGTTTCTGTTACGTTTCTCAGGATCCACATAAGAGTGAAACCATATGGTATCTGTCTTTCTCTGTATGGCTTATTTCACTTAGCATCACACTCTCCAGTTCCATCCACGTTGCTACAAAAGGCCATATTTCATTTTTTCTCATTGCCACATAGTATTCCATTGTGTATATAAACCACAATTTCTTTATCCATTCATCAGTTGATGGACATTTAGGCTCTTTCCATAATTTGGCTATTGTTGAGAGTTTAGCACCATTTTAAAGAGAGCTGGGGGGTTGGGTCATATGCTTAAAGAATAATTGGAAATACTTGAGGCTCTCTGCACCAGATGATCTCACAGGCCTTTCCAGCCTTACCTCTGTGGATATGGCTCACCGGACAATGCCAATGCCTTGGAACGACTTCAAACCATGTCTTTTCAATGACAGCCTGAGTTCACAGGACCTCCCTGTGACAGCAGCCAAGTGATCTGGCCCGGATTTTTGTTCCATGCCTGAACTCATTCTTTGCTGATAAAGTTATACCCATTCTGTTGCCAGGTTCCACACCCTGCAGTTCTCCCAGGGATCCCACAGCTGGCTATGGCTCTCACTCAGTGCTGCTCTATTGGAGCTGTTATGTGGAACCCTGGTACCCCAACCAAGGCTTCTATATCTCTACCTGCTCCTCCCTGAAAATTGGGCCTCCAAGGAAATTAGCAAGGATGTCTAATTTTGTTCTGAGGTTGCATGTGCTCAAACCACAAAGCGATGTTTTCTCCCTACATTTATTACATGAAAGGTTTTGTGTCCAAAGAGTTGTTCTGGGGAAGCTTCTTTCCTGTCACCCCTTCCTTCGTCCTGATGTACCTCTGCTGCAGCACATAACACATGGCAGCCAAGTGGAAGGAAGCTGACTGAGTCTTAGAAGGTGTAGCTCCAACCCTGCCATCAGCCATCTGCTTGCATTTAGGCAAGTCTTTAACATCTTTCTGAGTTGCAGTGTCCTCATAACAAGCAGAAGAACGTCCATCTACCAAGTGGGAAATATGTGTCATAAGAGATTTTGGAAAAATATTTTACAGGGCTATCTATGAGCCGACCAGCACAAGTACAGAGCCGTGTGAAAGTTAAAAATGTCACTGCTGTTCATTTGGTCCTTCCTTTCTCCTCCTCTCTATTTTGGCTTTTGTTGATTTCTCTTAGTCATTCAACTTGCTTGAATGAGCGAATCGCAACTATGCCTCGGGAACTATGATAGGTCCTGGGGCTTTGAAGTTTAGTAACACAGGTCCCTTTCTTTAAATAGCTGGTGATCCCATGGAAGACACAGCAGACTAGAGATTACCTGTTGAAGACCCCAACGAAGATGTCTGTACGGGCTTCGTCATCATCATCAAAGACTTCCTGGATGAGGTGATCTTTCACGGGAGGGGTGAAGGGACAAAAAATGCAGGCGAAGATGGCAAGTTTAAGAAGCAAGCAAGCCTACCTCCATCAACAGGGGACCATGTGTACAGAAGCTCGGGGGTAAAATAGCTTTAAGGATTTGGGAATGTGAACCGCCCCCTTATTGCTGCAGCACAATGGAGTGGTGAAGACCAGGGGGGCGGCAAGGGGCTAGAATGGCACTCAGGGCCCTTTCCAGTCACAGGGAAAATCTCAGGCTTTGTCCAGGGCTTGAGCAAACAGCGATCTGTCGCTGCTCACGGTGACTGTCTCAAGAGAGATCGAGTCGGTGCCGTGGATGTGTGCAGACACGCGGGGCGTGGGGTCCAGTCGCTATACAATAGTTTCCATTTTGAGATCATCCAGATTTGCAACCTCCCACCCCCATATATATACATTAACTGGTTGGGCCATGTCCTTCAGCATGATTTAAGTTTTAATCCATCTCAAAATGGGAGTAATTCGAGTTCTAAGAATCGGTAGGTGTTCAGGGGTCTGACTCGAATGATTGATGGGATTAAAATCCAAATGCGAGGAAATGGAACGCCACTCTAAAACCACAAGCACGATGGCCATTAAATTGGACGTGTCAGGGCAGTTTTGTAGTCACTATGTGATGGACCAAAAAGGTATGGCAACCGAGATTGTCATTCCGTGGTATTTATTTTAAAAAACTGAAGGAGGAGCACCTGGGTGGCTCAGTCGGTTGAGTGTCAGACTCTTGACTTCACCTCAGGTCATGATCCCCAGGGTTGTGGGATCAAGCCCTGTGTTGGGCTCCATGCTGAGTGTGGAGCCCTCTTGAGAGTCTCTCTCTCTTATCCTCTGCCCCTCTCCCCCCCACCCCGACTCCTGCTCACATGCTCTCTTGAAAATGAAAATAAATACGTACATAAATAAAATAAAGGCTTGTGATTTTTATTAAAAATTTTCAGTCCCTGTTTCTTTAACTTGGTGGTGGTATTAACAGTGTTTTATGGACCCAGGCAGTAAAGGTTCCTGATGTGCTCTGTACTTATAGACTCTCTGGTCTTCCTTCTCCTTCGCAAACCCCCCTCTCCCTCCCCCTCCTCCTTTTGCTCTTTATTGCAAGTAATCGTTTTTTCTTTCTTTTTTTCTTTTTCCCCCTGCAACCTTTGGCACTGATTTTGTCAGGCCTTCAGAAATCATTTCAAAGTCTCTTCTTGCTTATTTTTGGAGACAGAGTTTCACCCCGGGGGAATTAATTTCCTGACCTCTCCCGGTTCCTAATAACTAACACACCCACTTGAACCCACATCTATGCAATTATGGTTTACCCATAATCTTTGGAAATTAGTTAAAATTACTTAAAAATATTTGTCTTCTATTTACGTGGGAATAACAACCTAGGTTCACTTCCTGGTGTTTTCTCCTTCAGGTTAAACTGAACCATTTCTTTTTTGCTTCATGCTCAAGGAGACCTGCGACACCTAATTTTAAGACTTTGCTAACCAGACACCCATGTAGAGGTACATAACGATTTTTCATTTGAGACCAGTACCCATGTAGTTAGAAGAATCTTTTACTTCTCAGGAAAGCAATTAGTAGTAACCTTAAATCCAAAGGTCCTTTTTATTTTTCTTTTTTAATAACAAGGGTTTTTACCGTGCTCTTTCTGTTTGAAACTACACTCAGTGGTCTGCAATTTATGTTTTAGCTTCCATAATGTTAGCGAGATATTAATATATGCATGAAGAGTTGCAGTGAACGTAATTACAGTGGCAAAGTGATAAACACAAAGCTATTCTGCCTGGTAATATTATGTATTTAACAGGTTTATTTGTTCAACAGTTTTAACTTTAATTATGTTTTGCCATTTGGGATTTTTAGACATGTAGCCATCATAGCCCTTCTCTGGCTATTAGTCTAAGAAGATTGCATTCATTATAAAAATAATCTGTATTTGTTTATTTAATTTTTTTTTTTCATAGTGCCTTACAAGTAAACTAAAAAATGACAACTTTCTTTGCTGCTGGTGTTCTGTGCCTCATTTGGATGCTAAACACATCGGTTTCCATTCCTATGTGTGGCAGGGGAAGGTGCCGAATCGGGTTCTGGCCCCAGGCCTGCGGGGTCTCAGGAGCTGTGCTGGCTTCTCTCACACAGACTTGGCGTTCGGTGTTAGGTGTCCCCCAGATGCTGGCTCCAGAGCACACTGGGACAGTCCAGTGCTTTGGGAAGCACACTAACAAAACATGAACAGGCAACATGGCCCGTAGCTGATGGATGGTTGCAGAGGCCCGGCCTTCCTAACGGCTAGGGTAGGCCTTCTGTGCTCAGCCACAGTAGAATAGTCTCCCGGCAGTTCACCCCTGCGGGCAGCGAAGAGGACATTGGAGTACCCCCCAACGGGGTGAGTTTGTAGGAATGTAATGGACCCACGTCACGTCACTGAAGTTGCGAGAAATGTACTGGTTTCTGTTTTGCAAATTGACTAGTATATGTTGTGCTCATTATTTTGGTGCTGCTGCAGAATGCAGCGTATGCTTCAGGACCAGACGCCTTTTTCTGCCCCAGATGACTGTTCAGGCACCTTCCTCGGCAGTCCTCTTTAGCTGAGACAAATTATTTCTGCAGTACAGTCTTTCGATAAAAGCAGGTTTTTCCCCTACCTGGCCTCATGGCACATTTTATTTGGCTTGCATCGTGTTGTCGCTGGAGGCGTAATGTACCTGCAGTCAAGTGCACAGATCTTGGGTGTACAGTGTGACAAATCACACTCGTGTGTGTGGCCATGCCTCTCAGGATGTGGAACAGCAGGATACCCCACGAGCCTCTCTCATGTCTCCCTCTCAGGACTCCACCCTTCCCCCGCGTAGCGTGCACAGAGGTATTTATTTAGGTTTTGATAAAAAGCAGATTTAAGGTTAAAGAGATAGTGACAACTTCCTGATGACATATCGTTCTTAATTTTATTATTTGGGCATCAAGTGTTTAAGTACAGTTGTTCATCCCTGATAAATACAACTGCAAAATACCGTGTGCCGGAGGAGACAAAAGTTCTTCCTCATTCACTCATTAAACAAACATTCATTGTCATACGTAAAATGCATTAGTTGCAGGAAATAGATTAAAAACCAAAAAAAAAAAACCAAAAAACAAAAAACAAAAAAACAACAAACCACCCAAAACAGAAAACAAACAAAAATGCACCACAGACCTTGCCCTGTAGGGTTCTGTAGTTATGATCCTTTGGCTATTATTTTAACCACGGTTGCAAATGTGTGTGTGTGTCACATACACATACACATACACATATTCACACACAGACATGCACCCTTTTCTCCTCGTACATAAAACTCAAAGAAACGCACACACACACACACACACACACACACACACACACACAAAGGAAGACCAGATGATATGGTCAGTATGTTGGATGAGCCAGGTCAGTGGCTTCCATGAGGTCAAAAGCATTCTTCTGCTCCTGGTAGATTTACTCTGGTATCTTGGGTATGGATCTTGTTGCCTTAGGACCAGCTTCTCCCTCTTCAGCTTGGTACTTCATCTGGACCACAAGCTTGGTTCTTGCTGACCTGTTTCCTGGAGTGAGTTTCCATTGTCTCTTGGTCCACACTCTGAACCCGACACACCGTCTCCTCAGACAAGTCTGGCTGCTGGCACCCGTGTCGGTTACACCTCACTGCTCCTCCAACAAAAGTAGAGTTCCAATTGTGGGCCCTTGCTGTAACAAGATTCCCTTGGCATAAATATTTGCATTTATAATCAGTTTTCCACGTCCCTTGATTCCACCAGAAAATACAACATTTTCTTTGTAAATTCTCTTTCCTTGGAAATTTCCATGGAATTCTCCTGAAGAATGTCTTTAGGACTTACCAGGTTGGTAAGTCAATGATTGGAATTCTCTTGAAGGATTTCTTTAGGACTTACCAGGTTGGTAAGTCAATGATTATTTTTTTTTGTCTTGAATTGAGTTTTGTCTTTTAATACCCTTGAAGTAGGATGCTCGATGGTAGAACTCCTGTTATGAGAACATGGACCTTTAATGTGGCCAGCAATCCCCAATTACTAACACACACACACACACACACACTCACACACACACACACACACACACACACACACACGCTTATGCTTATGTACACGTAATGGCTTTACAACTTTTGCAATAGTTGTTTAGCTATTAATTATTCTTTCAATTTTAAAGTGGAGATAGGACCCCACCGTGAACTTGTCAAGCTTTTTCCCTTTACAAATTTAGCTTCAGTTTGAAAGGAAATGTAATTGATGAAGCCCTTGCTGTGCATCATGAGTTATGGGTATCTAGCATGGATTAAAAGGAAAGAAACAATATCACAGGAATGTGTGTGTGTGTGTGTGTACATGAAGAAAAGCATCAGTCTGGACTTGGAGTGTTTAATCTACCAAAGCTTTGTTATTCTCTTTCCTGTTTGTACCAGTCTGAATTATTTGGCTCTATTTGGTTCTATGGCAGGATATTCAGTTTCGGAATAGAAGAAATTGAAGCTTAGTTCATATACATGCAAGAATACCATGCTCATTCAATCATATAGAGATAGAAAGAGTAATCCAATGGAAATAATTTCTTCCCCCTATTCTTGTGCTTTTCCTAAGTTTTAGGGTATGAGGGTATGATCTACTTCTGCCTGTGGTATCATCTTAGACTTTTTGATACTCTGGAGGATACTCCACAGCTGAGCCTACAAAATGACGACTTCCTTCTTGGTGGCACTCTGTCATTGCTGATGTCATAGCTCGCCCTTCTTCCATACGTGGCAGGTGTATCATGTATGGGGTATACCTTGTGGTGTGCATAAAAAACACCATGCTGATCACTTATTCATCTCACCTTTGAGCCTTCTTTTTGGAAAATAGGTATTCTATGAGAAATAGAATAGAATTTCAAAACCTAGCAAAATAATACACAATGATTAAGAAAAACTACGTTTTGGTGGAAAGTCCATTCTTGCTTAATTTTGTAAAGTGTAGAATTTGCTTCTGGCATTGGGTTGGTGTTTTGTAGAACATAACAGAGCCATAGATATTGCCTTCATGTGTCTTCAAAATCTTCTTTTAGAAGCCGGATGTCTTGGGGCGCCCGGGTGGCTCAGTCAGTTGAGTGTCTGACTTCACCTCAGGTCATGATCTCACAGTTCGTCAGTTTGAGCCCCACATAAGGCTCTCTGCTGTCGGCACAGAGCCCACGTTGGACCTCCTGTCCAGCCCCTGGCCCTCCTCCGCTTGCTCTCTCTCTCTCTCTCTGTGTCTTGAAAATAAATAAAAACATTTTATAGTGAAACACAAATCCATAAAACCAAGAACAGTTTTCAGGAAACTATAGAATGTCATCATTTTTGTGTTTTGCACCATCCAACATGTGCAGTGTGTATTTCCGGGTACGACAAGCACGCAGAAAGACAGTATCACCAATTCCTTAAAAGGCTGCCGAGTGTATGAGATTCATGAGCAATAATGACCAAACAAAAATCGTTACTTTTGTGCTCAAGTCTTAGCATTTTAACTCAATACAGCTTGGTTTGCCCTAAATGGTTTTGCATGTCCTGGTTAAAATTAGAAAGAGCATGAAAGTGATTTGAGTGGATTCCTACAAAATAATGTTAATATAAGTCCCTCCCACTGGTGACTAATTGATACTGTAAGCAGAAAGTATATTTATACTATCAAAACTAAAAACATTATCCAACGAGTTTTTACTGAGTAAATTTGGATTAGTTGGCTGACTTCAAAGTTGAGTCTAAAGGAAGCGAAAGGTTACATCCTTCAGATCAAATAACACAGGTCATGCCTGTGAATAAAATGAAGTATGTTGACTCGATGGCATTGACCTTATAACAAGTTAATAATGAAAAACTGGCTGTATCTAGAATTTAGCAGCTCTTAATAATAGAGTTATTATTAACTTGTTAATAATATGTTTATTTATATATTTTATCTTAAACACAATTACCAGTCTCATTATTCTCAGATAAAACAATGAGCTTTTGAGAAACCTACATGGCATTGTCCAGAATTAAAGAAAGATTTTGAACATCATAAGCAGAGTCCACCAAAAGCATATCCACACTTCATAAGTTACTCTGTGCCCTTAAGGTCCAAAAACTTAACGCAATTTATGTTACAGAATCAACACACAGTTTCATTGTAGAAATTACTTTCAATTTTTGAGTAACGTATTTAAAGTATCATATTCTCAGAAATGTGTATTTTTAAAAAGATAAACAGTCACTGGCTTAACTGTTTCCAATTATTCCTGTGACTGCTTGGAAGTTTATCCATATGGTTTTCCACATTACCATTTGATGTTTAGACATGAGATTATTGGAATAATTCTGTGAAAAAGCATAGACAGCTGGACTTTCGGGAAGAGTAACTAAGGGATTTATAAGGTAGATAAAAAGTAAAGATGGCCTGAATCTCCACACAATCCCAACACATTCCTGTCTCCTTTGAATTTTTTTTTTTCGTGTTCATTTATTTTTGAGAGAGAGGGAGAGAGAGAGCACAAATGGGGTGGGAGTGCAGAGAGAGAGAGGGAGAGAGAGAGAGACAGAATCCAAAGCAGGTTCCAGGCTCTGAGCTTCAGCACAGAGCCCAACGTGGGGCTCGAACCCACAAGGTGTGAGATCATGACCTGAGCTGAAGTCAGACGCTTAACCGACTGAGCCACCCAGGAGCCCTGATTCCTGTCTTCTTTGTAGGGCTGAGGACACTGAGGGAATCTGGGGGCAGTGGCCTGTGTCCATAGTTGCTGGTTTGTCTAGCTCTGTTAAACATGAGTTGTCAGTCTGGAATGTCAGTGTTCAGGAAGCAGTCATTGTGTAAGAGACACACAAAAGGTGGCATAGTCAGGGTCCGGTTGCGGGTGGTCAGGATGTTGAACCACCATCCCAAATCCCTGGCTTTGCATGGTGAGGGATGTTGGGAACAGCACAGCCAGGTGGAAATGGTCTCTGGAAGCAAGCTCAAGTCCCCATTTTATCCCTTACAGGTTCTCCAACTTTGGGCAAGGCATTTAACCACTCTGAATCTTGTTTTATTCATGTTTAAAACAGGAATAGTAATGGTCTTGTCTCTTAGGATGACTAGAGAAATGAAATGAAATTTATGCTTATAAATGTTTAGCAGTATGTCTTTTATATGATAAAGACTCCAATAAATGGTAGCTATTATATTATAGCTACCCATTATGTTTTCCTGCATAGGCTATATAAAGCCTTTATGTATTTGTTCAGAGGTATGTATGTCCACAGCTTAGCTTGACATGATTTTATGTAATTAGTAGTTGCCAGCACATTTATTAGGGAGGGATTGGCCAATAAATAACATGAAATTGACCTTTGGGAAGATCTTTTGAAAATCACCCATGGCTGAGATTTAGAGAAACATAACCAACAACCTACCTAACCATCATAGGTAAAGTCATGCCGTTAGGTATTAAGGAAGGAGCGTTGCTGGTATTGAGCCTTTAAATATAACTTCGATACTGTATACACTAGAGGACTCCCTGTAGTTATGTGATCAAATGAAGGGTAGAACAACACAGGGTTCGTTTGATACTCCACAGAATCTAGGAGAATAAGGAGTAAGAAACTCAAATTGTATGAGAAGTTTAACCAAATATAACATAGAGCTATTTTCTGATATAATGGACCTAATTTGCTTTTATGCTGGGTCATCACATCACTTGGTCAACTTAGGCACTTAGGAATTTGACTCATATAGATAATGGCCCTCTTACAGGTAGTATGCATTTATAATGCGAACTGCTTGGGATCTTTCTGCGTACCATGTGTTGTCCCAGAGAAGGTCATGAACTACCACCAATTTATGAATATTATTTCATATTCATAAGGCATAAAATTTTTTTGAGAAGCTTGTTAGCTAGAATATGAAAATTTAGCCAATGAAAGAACCGAGGATCTAAAAGATCCGCTCAGATTTATAAAACCAATCATCGTAAAACCAAGACTCGCCATTTCTGAACCACTCATTTTATTTTTACTCTGTTTGCTTTGGTCAGATAGTCCATTTTGGACAAAGCAGAGTATACCTATATTTACATCCAGCACATAACTGTTCCAAAATTTCAAGTTGAATTGATTTACCTGTTTGTTTCCCCAAATTTCTTACTGAAGCAATTTCTGACTATGACCAAAATTGCAAACATGTAAGTATTGAAGTAGGACCACATGCTGTTTTCACCCAACTTAAAGCAGGAAATGTTGGCAAGGATAGAAAATCCTTCTTGGATGGTTTCCCATTGGCTTCCAAAGGGAGTAGATAAGCAATGTATGAATACCCAAACATTTGGTTTTTTTTTTTTTTAATCTTCACTAAATCCTTACACAAACTTTAAAAATCCTCTCCACCCCTCATTTATCTACACAATATATTTGGAAACAATAAAGGAAAATCAATGAGGCATTGAGTTGGCAGGTTCGTGGAACCTGAATTCAGTGTTTGACTTTGAAAAATAGGGCTGTAGCAGAGCTGCCGAGATATCCCACTGGGAGGGGAAGCCGATGGTAAGCCGGGAGAATGTGCTGCCCTTGGTGTCTTTGGAATTGGTAGTACTCAGGTTTGTGGATGCAAATCCAGAGCAACATACCGTTCGTTACTCATCCGGAACTCAGTCATCTGAGCTGATAAGGTGGATGCCACACAAGCACAAAGGAACTACAATCCAAGATTTACTGTAGGGACTGCGTAATATGTAGGTACCTGCCAATGCTACTTGGGATAATTAGCAAGCCTGTAACAGCAGAAACATGAAATAAGTAAAGTGACAGTATAAAACCTGTAGTAGGCATTTACCGAGTTCACAAGTATTCTGAGAGAGGGGGCGGGGGATGTTGGCATTAGATTCAAATACAAGAGGTTTTCTCTTTATACAATCTTTGTGTTCATTAGATGAAATACACATTTTTAGGTACCTGGATCTTTTTTTTCATGATTTTTTAACTTCATGGTATCTCAACCCTCGTCTTTTTTTTTCAGTTTATTTATTTATTTTGAGAGAGACAGTGTGTGGTGGGGGGGGGGGGGAGGGAGAGGGGTCGAGAGAGGGAGAGAGAGGGAGAGAGAGCTCCGGGCTGTCAGCACACAGCCCAGTGCAAGGCACGAACCCCTGAACCATGAGATCATGACCTGAGCTGAAATCAGGAGGCGGATGCTTAACCCACTGAGCCGCCCAGGGGCCACTAAGTGCCTGGATCTTAAAGAAAGAGGAGATTCTATAGCCTTAGGTTGTGCTTCACAGAAAGTCGATGGGCCAGCCTTATTCTAGACCTAATAGACCAGAGGTTTGCTTTTTTCCCCTAAATGCAAGAATTCTGTCTATGAATCCATCCCCAAAAATCTGTTTGTTTCTTAAGTTAGACACTTAGTGATCTCCTGCATATTCAGGTCTAAAATTTTTGTTAATTATATTTCTTGATTGCCACCTTTATGCCTACATTTAATTCTTCTGGCAAAAATGATACGTTGGCCTTGCAATAAAGATTGTAATATTACATGGGCACCTGGGTGGCTTGGTTGAGTGTCACACTCTTGATTTTGGCTCAGGTCATGATCCCAGCGTCTTGGGATGGACTCCTGCATCTGGCTTCATACTGAGAGTAGAGCCTGTAAGAGTCTCTCTCTCTCTCTCTCTCTCTCTCTCTCTCCCTGCCCTCTCCCCAACTCACTTGCTCTCTCTCTCTAAAATAAAAAAAAATTAAAAAAGATTATAATATAGATTTTGGATTAATAGAATGGGTATTGACATGCTTTTTGGTTATTTGTTACTGAACTGATTCTGAAAGTACAAATACTGTTTATTTCACTCCATATTCTTTTGAACTTTACTATAGTTATACCCTATATTACCCATAGTATAAGTTTTTGGGTAATTGTATGGCTACTCGTTAGTACTTTTCTGACCTCAAGCAGACCTATTAAGCACAGAGAACTCTAAAAAGATCTCTCTGCTTTCAACAATAGCCAAATTATGGAAAGAGCCTAAATGTCCATCAAATGAAGAATGGATAAGAAATTGTGGTTTAGGTACACAATGAAATACTACATGGCAATGAGAAAGAATGAAATATGGCCTTTTGTAGCAACGTGGATGGAACTGGAGAGTGTTATGCTAATAAGTCATACAGAGAAAGACAGATACCATATGTTTTCACTCTTATGTGGATCTTGAGAAACTTAACAGAAGACCGTGGGGGAGGGGAAGGAAAAAAAAAAAGAGGTTAGAGAGGGAGGGAGCCAAAACATAAGAGACTCCTAAAAACTGAGAACAAACTGAGGGCTGATGGGGGGTGGGAGGGAGGGGACGGTGGGTGATGGGCATTGAGGAGGGCACCTGTTGGGATGAGCACTGGGTGTTGTATAGAAACCAATTTGACAATAAATTTCATATTAAAAAAAATAAAAAATAAAAATAAAGAGATCTCTCTGAATTGGTTTACAATGAAATTAATTAATGGTGAGACAGTTAAATAGAAAACATTTTTAAAAGTACCTGTGAATTAATACACCACTGGTATTTCTTAGGCATTGGAACGTCTGTATTTGTAGCTCTCTGTTTTCTTATGCACTCATGGAAAATGAAATGGGATTTCCCTAGTTTTATAAGCAGAAGGATGTATTTTATTAATTTACCTAACCGTCATTTATTGAGGAAATGCCATTGCCAGTGTATGAAACAGAGAGAGCCCATGCTATCTTGGAGATTATATCCCAGTGGGAGAGAGAGAAAATAAATGTGTCACAGGCATAATAATTTCATATCCAGACAAGTTCTATGAAGGAAGTCAAACAGGGTAATATGTTAGAGTTCAATGTGGTAAAGGGAAAACTTTTAGAAAGGGGAATGTGAGAAAAGTCTCTGGGGTTATGAATTTAAACTGAGACAAGAAGGAGGAGGGGCGCCTGGGCAACCCAGTCGGTAAAGTGTCCAACTTCAGCTCAGGTCATGATTTCGAGGTTCATGAGTTCAAGCCCAATGTCGGGCTCTGTACTGACAGCTCAGAGCTTGGAGCCTGCTTCGGATTCTGTGTCTCCCTCTCTCTCTGCCCCTCCCCTGCTCAGGCTCTGTCTCTCAAAAATGAATAAACGCTAAGGGAAAAAAAAAAGAAAAAGAAAGAAAGAAAGAGGAAAAGGCAACATACGAAGATGCTGGGAATTAACACCGTGAAATCTGAGACTGGAATGTGCTTCGCAGATACAAAAACAGGGACACGTTAATAAAACACCGCGCCCCGAGGTGAGTTCTTCTGTGAATCACAACGGCAGCCTTCCCTACACTGGCTTGGTGGAATTCTGCCCTCCCCGGGCCCTAGAGAACAGGTCTGTGTGAGGGCCAAGCATTTGGTCTGCCTTCTGGATGGGATGATCTGAGACTAGGTTCTCTGTGAGATCAGCGTGCAGGGACCGTGGAGGTAAATACCCGAGCCCCTTTCTCTTTGCCCAGGGTACACGCTAGCTCACATTTATCTGTTTCCTGGGCAGTTAGACGTTGCCATGCGACTGACTCGTACCAAGAGGGTGTGGATGGAACCGGCAAGTGTCCACGCAGTTCCCTTCCTCTTTCCCCACGTGTTTGCAGAATTCAGATAACTGTGAGGCCCTAAGGAGGGCGGGTCCACACGGCAGACCGTGCCTGATTCCCTACGTAGCCACGTGCAAGGCGACCCGCCTGTCGGCAAGACTTATTTCGGACCAAATGTGAGTAAGTCGTCCACTTCTGTCTCGTCGAGTCCCTGCGTGTCTCAAAGCGGCTGGCGTTGTGCCGACTCACCCAGCAGACCTACTGCGTCTCCTTCTGTGTGGACACCCTCCGTCTTCTCCCATTCTGACTACGTCTCCTGCCATACGACCCCCAAATTACTTTCTGCTGCCCAAACGTCTGCATCTCCCCAATTCAGAATGAATGACTAGCAGCTTTCAGAGGCCAAGGGCCCACAAAACGGGAAGCTGTCAGCGAGTGGCCACTATTGCAGGGTATGAGATACGGTTCTTAAAGATAGTTTATTACTATACCTGAGATATCTCAGGT
The DNA here is from genome assembly GCF_024362965.1 of Panthera pardus. NCBI lineage: Eukaryota > Metazoa > Chordata > Mammalia > Carnivora > Felidae > Panthera > Panthera pardus. The sequence goes on along the minus strand of NW_026526732.1, from coordinate 113,071,516 downwards.
ATCTCAGGAGAGTGGGGGCAGAATCCACAAGTGTGATGCTTTGTTCCCTGCACGGCTGAAGGCATACTTTGGGCCAGCTTCTAGGAAAGCTTCCAGAATCGCAAGTGTCAGGCTCTTTCTTAGTTTAGGGGCTTAAGGTGTGCCTGATTCGGCACCTTGAGAATGAGAGACAATGCAAGGTACATCTTGCTCAAATTGAAATCTTCCTGATGTAAAATATGAATTATCTTTAATTTTTAAGAAGTCATGCTTTCCTCCCCCTTCTTTTTAAAAAATTTTAAAAATGTTTTTTTATTTATTTTTGAGAGAGAGCGAGTGAGAGAGAGGCAGAGACAGAGACAGAGAGGGGAGAGGGAGACACAGAATCCAGAGCAGGCTTCAGGCTCTGAGCTGTCAGCACAGAGCCTGATGCAGGGCTCGAACTCAGAGCCGTGAGATCATGACCTGAGCCAAAGTCAGATGCTCACCCAACTGAGTCACCCAGGCGCCCCTCCTCCCCCTTCTTACATATGGACCCTCCCTTTCAGAAAAGGCTCTCGTCTTCATTTATTAGTGTCCTTCCATCTGTCCTCAAGTGACAAGTGATTTAATGCTTACAATAAAAGTCATTACAACTTCCATGGTGAATGGTGGGAAATTACATTGAGAGTGGTAATAAACTATCTTTAGGGACCATATAAGGGGAGAGAGGCTGAAAATTCAGTTGCAGACACATGAGTGAAGCATTAGGGAAGGACTTCCTCTCCCTGACTGATGCATGATGCAGAGAAGGAAAGGTGGTTTTTCTTTGAAGACCTTCCCCTTCTCGTCTCCTGATTTGGTGTCTGAAGGACTTTAGAGGCACCAAGTGCAAGTTGTCACTCTTCAGTGGATGGGTTAAAAATCCACGGCTGAGAAAGTTGGGGGGAAATACGGGCTTTAAAGCCAAGCAGGTCAGACTAATTTTGGCCACTTTGTATTACCACGTCCAGATCTCATTTTTCTCCGTGGTTGATAATACAGTTCACTGCACAGGGTTGTTGTGATGTAAGCTATAAAGTGATTGGCAAATAATAACAATCACAATGGTAATTAAACTAACAAGGAAATGAATAAAATGATGAAATTGACTGAATGCTTGGGTGCTCCAAGCCCTGCCTTCATTGCTAAATGTGCCCTCTCACAAGTATCCTTGATGGGGAACTCTACTGTCATCTTTTTCACAAAGGAAGAAATAAAGGAACAAAGATTCTGTAATTTGCCTAAGGTGGCATTCTAAATAAGTATGAATTCCTGCTACCTTCCTAGAAATTGATACTGTTTTTGTGACTCTGTCTGGCCCCCTCTCCTTTTACTTTAAATACTCTGCTTGCCTGGAGTTTAGGCTGAAGAATTTGGGTGCTCCCTATCTGTCCGTCAAGAAGAATCAGATAAAAACAGTCAATTTGAGTGTATTTAGTCTGTCAGGAAAGAAAAAGGATATGAAAGAAGTCAAATAAAACCTAAATAAATGGAGAGACATACTGTGTTCATGGACTGGAATACTCAGCATACTAAAGATGTCAGTTCTCCCCAGCATGATTTATAGATTGAACCTAATTTCTATTAATATCCCTGCAGGGTTGTTGTGGACATAGACAAGCTTATTCTTAAAACTTTATATGGAAAGACACAGTACCGAGTAAGCTGAAATTATTTTGAAAAGGAAGAATGAGGTGGGAAGGGTCACTCTATCTTACTCTGTAGCCACAATAGCAAGACAATATGGGTTGGCAGAGGGATAGACTCATGTATCCATGGATCAAATTAGAGAACCCAAAAGTAGACCTACAAGAAATGTACTCAGCTGATTTCTGACAACAGTCCAAAAGATGGTCAATGGAGGAAAACTAGCTCTTCCTACAAATAGTGCCAGAGCAATTGGACATCCAGAAGAAAAAAAAAATGACCTTAGCCTCAACCTCACACCTTGTAAAGAAATTAATTCTACATGGACAACAGGCTTAAATTTAACATTTAAAACTATAAAACTTTGAGAAAAAATAGGAGAAAGTCTTTGAGAACTAGATAGGCACAGAGTTGTTAGATTCCATGGGAGGGAAAAAACTGATAAATTGGATCCCATTGGAATTGAAGAACATGGGGCACCTGGCTAGCTCAGTGGAGTGTGTGACTCTTTTTTTTTTTTTTTTTTTTAATTTACATCCAAATTAGTTAGCATATAGGGCAACAATGATTTCAGGAGTAGATTCCTTAGTGCCCTTTACCCATTTAGCCCATCCCCCCTCCCCCAACCCCTCTGGTAACTCTGTTTGTTCTCCATATTTATGAGTCTCGTCTGTTTTGTCCCCCTCCCTGTTTTTATATTATTTTTGTTTCCCTTCCCTTATGTTCATCTGTTTTGTCTCTTAAAGACCTCATATGAGTGAAGTCATATGATTTTTGTCTTTCTCTGACTGACTAATTTCACTTAGCATAATACCTTCCAGTTCCATCCACGTAGTTGCAAATGGCAAGATTTCATTCTTTTTGATTGCCAAGTAATACTCCATTGTATATATATACCACATCTTCTTTATCCATTCAGCCAACCATGGACATTCGAGCTCTTTCCATACTTTGGCTATTGTCAGTAGTGCTGCTATAAACATGGGGGTGCCCGTGTCCCTTCGAAACAGCACACCTGTTTCCTGTGGATAAATGCCTAGTAGTGCAATTGCTGGGTCGTAGGGTAGTTCTATTTTTAGTTTTTTGAGGAACCTCCATACTGTTTTCCGGAGTGGCTGCACCAGTTTGCATTCTGACCAACAATGCAAAAGAGATCCTCTTTCTCCGCATCCTCGCCAACATCTGTTGTTGCCTGAGTTGTTAATGTTAGCCATTCTGACAGGTGTACGGTGGTATCTCATTGTGGTTTTGATTTGTATTTCCCTGATGATGAGTGATTCTGAGCATTTTTTCATGTGTCGGTTGCCCATCTGGATGTCTTCTTTGGAGAAGTGTCTATTCATGTCTTTTGCCCATTTCTTCACTGGAGTATTTGTTTTTTGGGTGTTGAGTTTGATAAGTTCTTTATAGATTTTGGATCCTAACCCTTTATCTGATATGTCATTTGCAAATATCTCCTCCCATTCTGTCGGTTGCCTTTTAGTTTTGCTGATTGTTTCCTTTGCTTTATTTTGATGAGGTCCCAGTAGTTCATTTTTGCTTTTGTTTCCCTTGCCTCTGGAGACGTGTTGAGTAAGTGGTTGCTGCGGCCAAGATCAAAGAGGTTTTTGCCTGCTTTCTCCTCGAGGATTTTGATGGCTTCCTGCCTTACATTGAGGTCTTTCATCCATTTTGAGTTTATTTTTGTGTATGGTGTAAGAAAGTGGTCGAGGTTCATTCTTCTGCATGTCGCTGTCCAGTTTTCCCAGCACCACTTGCTAAAGAGACTGTCTTTATTCCATCGGATATTCTTTCCTGCTTTGTCAAAGATTAGGTGACCATACATTTGTAGGTCCATTTCTGGGTTCTCTATTCTGTTCCGTTGATCTGACTGTTCTTGTGCCAGTACCATACTGTGTTGATGATTATAGTTTTGTAGTATAGCTTGAAGTCCGGGATTGTGATGCCTCCTGCTTTGGTTTTCTTTTTCAAGATTGCTTTGGCTATTCGGGGTCTTTTCTGGTTCCATACAAATGTTACGATTATTTGTTCTAGCTCTGTGAAGAATGCTGGTATTACTTTGATAGGGATTGCATTGAATATGTAGATTGCTTTGTGTAAGATCGACATTTTAACAATATTTGTTCTTCCTATCCAGGAACATGGAATCTTTTTCCATTTTTTTGTGTCTTCTTCAATTTCTTTCATCAGCTTTCTATAGTTTTCAGTGTATAGATTTTTCACCTCTTTGGTGAGATTTATTCCTAGGTATTTTATGGTTTTTGTGCAACTGTAAATGGGATCAATTCCTTGATTTCTCTTTCTGTTCCTTCATTGGTGTATAGGAATGCAACTGATTTCTGTGCGTTGATTTTATATCCTGCAACTTTGCTGAATTCATGAATCAATTCTGGAAGTTTTTTGGTGGAATCTTTTGGGTTTTCCATATAGAGTATCATGTCATCTGAGAAGAGTGAAAGTTTGACCTCCTCCTGGCTGATTTGGATGCCTTGGAGTGTGTGACTCTTGATCACAGGGTTGTGAGTTCAAGACCCACATTGGGTGTCAAAACTACTTAAAATCTTAAAAAAAAAAAAAAAAAAGAAAGTGAAACACAAAACAAAGCAAAACTTTCGCATTGTGAATGACCCTGTGAGGAGGGTGGAAAGACGAGCAACAGACAGGGAGAAAATGTTTGCAGAGCACATATCTGACAAATGAAGAATGTCTAGAATATATTAAAAACTCTCCAAACTAAGCAGTCTAATTAGAAAACACATAAAAGGTACGGACAGACTATTCACCTAAGATGTACAATTGGCAACGGAGCACATGAAAAGGTGCTCAACATCTTTAGCTGTTAGGGCAATGCAAATTAGCACCACAATGAAAGATCACTGCACACTCATCAGAATGGCTAAGATAAAAAAAAAAAAAGTGAAAACAGCAAAAATCTGGTGAAGATGTGGCGAAACTGGACCTCTTGTGAATTGCTGGTGGGAATGTAACATGGTACCATCACTGAAAAGACTATGGACGTTTCTTACGAAACTATAAGTGTAACTATCATCTGACCTGGCAAGTGCACTCGTGAGCATTAGTTAAACTTATGTTCATATAAAAACCTGTCCACAGATGTTGAGAGTGGCTTTATTTATAATAACCTTAAACTGGAAGCAACTTGAAGGTCCTGCATTGGGCAAATGGTTTCACAAAATGAGGCACATTCTTGCTGTGGAATACTACTTAGCAATAAAAAAGAATAAAATATTGATATACATGAAAATTTAGACGGATTTCAAGGGAATTATTCTGGGTGAATAGAGGCCAATCTCAAAACAATTACATACGTAAAAAACGATTCTATTTTTATGTTACTCTCAAAATGACAATATGATACAGAGACTATAATAGCAGTGGCCAGTTGTTAAGTCAGGAGGATAGTGTATTACTACAAAGGGATGATAGCAGAATTGATCTTCATGGTAAAAGAACAGTCCATATCTTGACTTTGGTGGTGATTACATGAATCTACATCTGTGAGAAAATTGCATACAGGTACACTCACATGCACCTACCGCTTGAAATCTGAATAACATCTGCAGATTGGGCAAGTGCCCATTTCCTGGTTTTGATATTATACCATAGTTATGGAAGAAATTACTACTAAGCAATTTAGTGGTGGGTACATGAGACCTCTCTGTACTGTTTTTGCAACTTCCTATGAATCAATGGTATTTTTCCAAAATAAACAGTTAATATGTAATTTTTAAATAGAAAATAATACTAGCATGTAGAAATAAATCCAACAGTAGATATACAATTCATGACAAAAGTTATAATTTAATAATGCTCAAAAGAGGAAGCCGAAATAATAGAGGATATACTGTGCTTTAAGAGGGGGAAGTTCCAACGTCATCATAAAGAAGGGAATTTTCCTACAATTAATCCATACATTCAATGCCATTGCTATTAGATTATTAATGAGCCTTCTCATGGAACTCAATTTATTGAAAAATTCTGACAGAAAGTATAAAGTTATTGCATATATTATAAAGACTATGGGGCACCTGGGTGGCTTGGTCGGTTAAGCATCTGACTTCAGCTCACATCATGGTGTCACCATTCATGGGTTCAAGCCCCATGCCAGGCTCTGCACTGACAGCTCAGAGCCTGGAGCCTGCTTTGGATTCTATGTCTGTCTCTCTCTCTGTGCCCTCCCCCTTCACCCTCTGTCTCTCTCTCTCAAAAATAAATAAACATTAAAACATTTTTTAAATCAATACTATAATATCTAGACTTTTATGGTGAACATTTCACAACACATACATTAAATTACTATGTTGTACACCTAAGACTAATACAATGTTATATGTCAGTTGTATTTCAGTTTAAAAAGAGTTATTAAGAAGCTATAATCATTACAAGTATAGTTCAGGAATAGAAAAAAATATTAATAGAACAGCATAGAGAAAGTAGAAAAAGAGCACAGAAACTCAAGGAGTATTATCAAGTATTGGAGAAAAGAGAGACTATTCAATACACGGTGTTAGGCCAACTTCCTGTTCACATGGAAAAGATAACATGCAGTCTCTTTCATACACTATTCATTAATGAAGATCAATGACCAAATATGAAAAACAAAACCATAAAAATGTTACAAAAAACAGTAAAAAACCAAAACCAAACCCAAATCCTTCATTATATTTGAGTTGGGAGAAATTTCTTATAGAAAACATGAATAGCACAACACCCAAAAGTAAAGATTGATATATTTGATTACATTAGAGTTGAAAATTTCTATTTGGCAAAAGGCACATGAAACAAAGCACAAATGGGTGTAAATATTGCCATCCAGAGGAACAAACAAATGACAGGGGTTAGTACCCTGAATTGGTAAATAAATCCTACAAATACAAGGAAAGAAAACCCAGTAGAAAAAATAGCAATTAATGATGGAGGAAATCAAAATTACCAAATGAACATATGAAAAGATACTCAACTTTTCTACCAATCAGGGAAGTGCAAGCAAACACATGAAAACAATGGCATATTATTTTAAACGGGCAAAACAGATACTGCATCTGGCAACAACATGTCATGGTGAGCATAGCAGGAATAAAAGATTCCTCTACAAAGGGCTGCAAATTTGCTTAATTTCCGCAGGTGCCATTCTGATTCTTTATAGGAGTAGCACCACCTATGATTGTAACATTCATGGCAACACTGCCCATACGTCACTGTAGATAAGTGAAATCAGTACTGCCATTTTGAAAAGCAACGTAGTTATGTTAAAAAAAGATCAAGATCACGTACCCCAAATGACTCAATTGTTCTACTCCTGGATATTCTCCCTCTTGAAAGTCCAGCATATGCTCATAGGAAGTCATAACGTGATGGTTATTGCATTGCTGTTTCTAAGAGCCAACAAACCAAAAATCTAAACAAAAAAGACAGACTACTTGATCTAGGTTTATAACTATAATCATACACAAATCTCCAAAACATATCATTAAAAAGAGAAGTTCACTGCAAAAAGATACAGATAAGATGTCAAATGTGTCATGTTGAAGACTCAGAAACATCTGGGTAGGTAGATGATAGATGGACAGATAGATGGACAGACTGACAGGTACACCGTATGAGCACAGAAATGTAGATGGGAGTTATATGCATCAACGTCAAGATAATCATCCAGGGAACAAGGGTTAGAAAATGGGAAGGAGTAAGGTCTGAGCTGGGACTCTAATGTTTTCTGCCTTTAAATGATCCAAAGGAAATAAGATAAAACACGTTAACATCCGTTTAGTCTCAGGGCTAGGTACACAGATATCTATTACTTTATATTTACGTATTTAAAATATCTAATACGTTGAAATAATTCTGAAAGAAAGAAGAAAAAGCAAGTGAGCAAGAAAGAGGTAATTGACCGGTAGAGATTTTATAAGTAATAAACCTGTACCTTCCCCGCAGCTGTTTTATTTTATTTTTCAATCTCCTGCAGCAGCAATCTGGAGAATGAAATGTTCCTCAGCGAGGATTCAATGGGAGGTGGAGGAGGTGACAAGTCTAAGTGACAGGTGGGGGGGGGGGGGTGACGTGTCGCACACAAGCCTCCTTAGTTGTGTGTGCACCCCAGGGTCAGGACAGCTGGGATGTTGCTGGGATTCTGAACAGAAGTCAACTTGGCAGAATTGTAAAAGCAGTTCCCTCTGGCTGGTAAACATATTCAGGAGCCCTCACACCTGCCTACTCAGGACTTTTCCTTACGGGCTCGTGAAGGTCAGCGGGACGGGCAGTACAGCCCATCTCCTCACACCCATGACAGCTTGGAAAAACATGCCAAGTGTGGCCGTCAACATCTCCTTCAAACCACCACTGAGTTTGACACAATGAAAGATTTTTTTTTTTCTTCTTCTTCTCAGCAGTTACTCACGGGGGAAAAAAAAATCCTACATAAAATGATTAAATTCCCAAATATTTCCAGACTATTTGTGAACTTGCATCCAAGCTGCTTCTCTTCTTTTCTTTTTTTTTCCCTTTCCAGACTTGTGTTCGTTGTCCGCTCCCCTTTCCAAACAGCAAACAGAAACTTTATCTGGCTTGTAGGACAATTCCTTCTTAAACACAGGAACAAACATTTTTAGCTCCGTCCCTAGGTCTGTCAGCTTAGGGAGAACTTTGGAATCAATTGAGCCTCTGTTGTTCCACCTATAAAATGGATTACAAAATAGATTACTATGTCAATGAGGGTTAGACCAAATGACTTAGGACAGCATAGCGAACTTAATGTATATCTGCTGTTCTTAATTGTGAGGATAATCGCGATACTAATTGTCAGAGACATCATTAACCTAAAGAAAAATAGCATTGTACACAAAGGAGTGGGAATGGGATACAAGAAATTTTGGTAGGAAAAGCAATGGTCCCTTGACAAAACAACACTCTAGATATTTTTTAGGGGCGCCTGCGTGGCTCAGTCAGTTATCTGACTTCGGCTCAGGTCATGGTCTCCCGACTCGTGAGTTCAAGCCCTGCCTTGCTCTGCACTGACAGTGTGGAGCCTGCTTGGGTGGGAGTCTCTTTCTCCCTCTCTCTCTGCCCCTCCCCCACTCGTGGTTTTTCTCTCTCTCTCTCAAAATAAATAAATTAAAAAAAAATCTTAAGTGTCTGGGAAGCTTGAATCAGCAAAATGATGGTTGAAGCATGGTCTCTGGAACCAGATCACCTGGCCTCAAATGTCTCTTCTACCATCTTGAACAATTTATTCTATTACTCTGTGCCTCAGTTTCCTCCTAGGGTTGTTGTGCGATACAGGAATGAGTTAATAGATGAAATCCTTAGAGTAGCTCTGGACACATCTATATACTGTGATGGTCTTTTTTATTTAATTTCTTTTAATGTTTATTTATTTTTGAGAGAAAGAGACAGAATGAGAATGGGGGAGGGGCAGACAGAGAAGGACACAGAGAATCCAAAGCAGGCTCCAGGCTCTGAGCTGTCAGCACAAAGCCCGACACGGGGCTTGAACTCAGGATCCTTGAGACCGTGACCTGAACAGGAGCCGGAGGCTTAACCGACTGGGCCACCCAGGCGCCCCCGTGATGGTCTTTTTGATGTGCCAACTTGGCCAGGCTACACTTGCCAGTTTTTCAAATAAACACAAATCTAGGTGTTGCAGGGGAGGTCTTTGAGAGACACCATTAAAGTTCATAATCAGCTGATTTTAAGTGAGGGAGCTAATCCTAGAAAATCTGGTGGGCTCAAGTCCATCAGTTGAAAGCTTTAAAAGCAGAACTGAAGCTTTCCTGAAGAAAAAGAAATCAAATCCTCCCATAAAATGTCCACGTCTGCTCACATCCAGGCGCCCCAGCCTGCCTTTCTTGGTGGCATGCCCTGGGGGAGGGTGCGGGAAGGGTGGTCAGACTTGCCTAGCCAGCCCCCACAGCGACATATGCCAATTCCTTGCCGTAAACCTCTCCTATACATGTCTAATGGTTCTGCTTTTCTGACTGAGCTCTTCCTGATACATGTGCACAGTGCTATAAAATAAAGCACCACGAAATAAATCACGATTATTTTAGGTTTGAGGTTTACCAGTGTTGGCAGAAGAGAACGTAAAGTTTAGTTAGGAAGAGGAAAGGATGTCGAGCACTATTTGGAGGACAGGTAGCTCCTGGATACTGTAACGAGATACCTAAATTCTCCTGCCATCACAAGACCCAGGAGTAGACCCCTGCCACCCTCAGTCAGTCCTGGCCTCTCTGGACGCCCCCTTCTTGCAACTGAGGCCCCCTGGGAATGATGACTGTTCCTCACAGCACCCTCAGGACTATTTTCGTGCCTTGAGAAAGAGTGATGCATTTTTCTGCAAATTACAAAGCGTCCATTTTTTCCCCCTTTTAATATAACTGTAAAGACTTTAAGACTTCTGAGAAGAAATCCATCTTGCCTCTTTATACAAAGAGTCGATTATGACTGGGGCCGGGATGGCACAGGAGCCTGGTTGTTGGGGGGCCTCGTCCGTCAGAGTATGTTTGACTACTTGAAATTTGAAAATAAATGATCCTTGAATTCACCAAAGCATTTGAAAGAATGCACTCTGTAGGAAAAGGAGATCCTTCTGATATGGAGCCACTTTCCAGGTTGGTCAAATGTGAGACAGTGTAAGTGTGGTTTGACAGCCAGTTTAATTTCACTTGGCTCTGTGTGTGTGTGTGTGTGTGTGTGTGTGTGTGTGTTGGGGTGCGGGCCTGTGTGTCTACATGCGCACGTGTTTGCGTATACGCGTGTGTGTGGCAATAGGATTCTGTCCTCGGTCAACGGTCACTTTCTTTCCTTCCGTGTGATATTCTTTTACCTCTTTGACATTTCTCCATAGTAAAATATTTTCCCCACTCAATGCAGTTGTTGAAGACTGGCTCAGTACGATGCCTCCACTGAAGGCAAGAGGAGAGACCAGGCGACCTCGGGCCTACACTTCTATTTGTGCAAATGTGATGAGATCCGTAAATATCTTCTCCTTTGTGCCTATACAGTAAAACCTTGGGTTGCGAGTAACGTGTTCTTCGAGTGTTCCGCGAGGCGAGCAAACCTTTCCAATACATTTTAACTTCAAAAACGAGCGATGTCTTGCAATGACTGGTATGTGATGCTGAATGTCACATGATCACGACTGAGCCAATGGTTCTTGAAATGCGCTTTGATATACAAGTGCTTTGGACTACAAGTGTGTTTCTGGAATGAATTATGCTCGCAAACCCAGCTTTTACTGTATTTTGTTTACATTGTTAGACTAGTTTTTGAATAGAGAGATTGAATTCCAATGAAATACCATTTTTAGCAATCCTAGGCCAGATGGTGAAACCAGCCGGCCCTTTCTGAGATCTGTCCTCTGCACATCTTCTAACCTCCCCAGCTGTCCCAACTATGAAGACTTCACCCCAGGACATAATCAGAGATGATCGGTTATAAGCCATCTATGCAATACTGTCAACTAATCACTGTCCGTTGGGGAGAAACCATTTTTAAATCTTCCCTTTGGCTGTACAGAGTTTTCATACTTTAGTCTAAACGTGCGGTGGAAGGAGGTTTTTGGAAGGGACGTCTAATTTTCAAGCAGGAGAGAGTACCGACCACACAGTTGGAAGGGCTGGGTTCAAGACATGACCAAATCAGTGTGTGCCTCTGAGTAAGCCATTTCATGCCCTGACCTTGAGGTTCACGGTCTGTGAAATGGGGGTCATATTATCTGCTTAGCGAGTTGTTTTCAAATCTTAAACTGGTCATTTACTTAGATGTTCTTGGTTAAGTTGCAAGCAGTCTGCAAATGGAGAGATTTGCCTTCTCCCTCTGTAAACACACTGTCTTCTCTCCCCAGGCCCCCAGGCCAGGCAGCCAGCCAAGAGCACCCTGTCCAAAGGGCTAAAAGTCATAGGAGCTGATACGTATTGAATCCTACCTAAGTGCCAGGCACTGTCTTCTTGAAGCTGAAGAATTTGTCTTCTCAACACGACGGCCTTATCAGGTAGGTACTATTCGTGTCATCATCACCCCCCATTTTGCACAGAAGGCAACCGAGGCACAGGAAGGTCAAGTAACTTATCCACGTGTTCACCGCCAGCATGTGGTGGGGCTGGAATTTGAACCCAGGTGACCTGGCTTGAGAGCAGAGTTATAACAAGCCCACTGTACCACCATGAGTGTAAACCCTGTGTATTGAATGGAATCAGACTACTCTGTTCTTCTGTAGAAAGTTAAAAATCAAAAGAGGATAGATAAACGAGGTGGAGGAAAAAATACTTTGGGGCCTGTGTCGGGCCTAGGTGAGCTGGGTAAAACCAAAGATGCTGAAGGTGGGTAAGAGGAGCCGGGAGGGCCGAGGAGGCAGTACATATTCACGAGGTCTTCAAGCAGCCACCCGTGGGGGGAGCGTTCATCCCGGCCCCGCGTGTCCCCTGCCGGATAGATGGTAGCTGCTCGTCAGGCTCATTGGCAAGTTACAGCTACTGGCCAGACGGACTCGCCCTGTGTCTTTTGGAAAGTGCGAGTGTGTGTTGGCTCCAGGCGTCTCCCATCTGCGAACCCCCTGGCTGCGCTCCCTGCTCTGCTTGCAGAGACGGCACCCGCCGGGCAGGCTTTGCGGTAGAGAGGCTGGACGTGTGATTGTCGCATACCCGGGGTTGGGGTAAGGAGATCCTTCTGTCCCGCTTGCACACCGCCCTGAGATGATTAGCAGCCTCTTCCTACCCTTTGCTCTCACTGTGTGTTCTACATGGATTTAATAAGCCATGTGATAATTTGGTCTCTGAGCCCCTCTGTTCTGTGACCCCGGGGACAGCATACAAGTTGGTGTACTTGGAGGTTACTTGGAATACCGTTTTCTACAGGGCACCCCAAATTTCACCATAGTCAATAATTTCAAACTTTTGTACCAAAAAGCATCTACCAAGTTACAAATAAGCAGCGAAAATCCTATTTAATTTTTTTATAACCCCCCTTTTCTGTAGCCCTTCACCGATCGTTAAAGCTGGTCGAGTTGTTTTCAATTGTTTTCATTGTTTTCAAAATCACCAGTTTAAGATTTGAAAACACCTCGCTGGTAATGAAGCTGGTAATGATGATCACCTTGAACTTGATGGCCTTGAAGATTTTTTTTTTCATATTTATTGCAGAAGTGATATTGCAGAATGGTGCTGAGTTGTTTGCACGTACTATCTCAATTAATCCTTGCGGCAACCCTGTGAGCCAATTTTCATTATTATCCTGATTTTGAACTTCAAAACTGGTCAGTGGTGAAGGAGAACTGAAGGGAGTTAAATAGTATTTTTTTTAAGGTTTTCATTTATTTATTTTGAGAGAGAATGCACAAACAGGGGAGGCGCAGAGAGAGAAAATCCCAAGCAGGCTCCACACTGTCAGCGCAGAGCCTAGCGTGGGAGCTTGATCCCACAAACTGGGAGATCATGACCTGAGCCGAAATTGAGAGTTGGACGTTCAACCCACTGAGCCACCCAGGCGCCCCCTAGAGTGAAGTAGCAGTGATCATTAAGTCCTGTCATTATTAAATTGCTGAACAGGATTTCAAACCAAAGTCGGACTCCTGAGTTGTCCATTTTACCATGGGTGGGTTGTAGTAACAGACCTAATATCCCCAAATCAAGTGCACACTTGAAGGAGAAGGTAGAGAAGGGAATAGACCTGAGAACCCATGAATTGAAACAAACAGCCTTTGATAGTCGAAAGTTGACAGCATGGATGTGCTTACCTGAACCCTTGAAAAAAATATATGTTATACGTGAAACCCTGGAAAGAAAATAAACCATAAATAGCTATTCGAAAGCACTTCCTGAAAATGGGTACATCTCACATACTAAATGCCGAAAGCAGTAACTTCCATAGAGTAACATGAGGGGCAGGGGGAAAAAAAGCCTTTCAATTTTTATTTGTGCAATTTTGTGTTATTGGAATTTTTATGCCCATATAATTTGATGTCATTTTTAAAACAATAGGAGGAAAGAAATATCATTAACATCCCCAAATATGATGCTGGTGGCAAATTTTCTGTGATATTAATGAAGCCTCAGCTTCGGGGCCCCTTCCCAGAGCCGGTACTTAATTTTGTATTTGTCAATTTGTGTAAGTTTCTGGCACCGCGAAATAAGGAATTGCCCCATGAGGACGTGCCTGGTAATAGGGAAAGAGCAACATAACAAAAGATTAAGTTAAAGTATCATGTTTCACGTCACCATCCACAGTGCTATGAGACAAAGGGCTAGCATATCTAGAAGCCAATTTTGAATAATTTGGGATAATAAAGTCATTTAAAAAATAAGGCAATTTTGAAAAATGTAAACAATTCAAAGTGAAATTGTAAAAGGCAGCACCTTTCCTGTTCTTTGTTTCCTTTCTCTGTGCCTTTTTAATTCCTCTTTCCTCCAAGTGTGTCTGCTTTTTCCTAGAAGGCTGAGGAGATGATGAGGCAATTTCAGCAGGGAGTTTTATGCAGATGCGGTATTTACGACGGCAGTCCTGGGGAGAGCCTGTGATTAATGATCACATATAACCTGGTTCAATATATATATTTTTAAAGTAGTCTTCCTTATTGGCAGCGATGCACTACAAAGGGGAATATCCACAGCAGGATCTCTTAATCCGAGGACACAGACCAATGGGTCAGTTGGGTATTGTTTATAACCTTTAAGATCAATGGTTTTGAAGGTCATGTGTGGCACACATTTATTTAGCCTGCCAGTAGCAAGTCTATTTCCTGGATATGTTAACAAAACTGCTAACGTTCACCATTTTCTCTACCTGGCCTTGGCTGCTATTTCTTTTTCCAGACAACTATCGCAAGACAGATTGGCCATTCCCATTAGATCGAGGAACATTTGGCCACCACATTCCTCTGACTCTCTGGTTTTCCTCTCTAGAAATTAGTCAAGAAGTCACATAATTGGGAGGATAATTATGTGTCCGGAGCAGCAGCAGGGAGAGCCGTAGAAGTAAGAAGCTCACCCAAGCGAGGTTATCAGAGAAGTGTGTTAGAATCACATCTTTTCATTTTGCAGCTTGTTTTTTCCAGAATTCTTCCCCTGCAGCGTGTGTTGACTGCCTGGAGAGGCCCTAAGCCGGTGATTCTGAGCCCTGGCTGCAGTGAAGAAATACCCTGGGGGAGCTCGTGGACAATACCGTGCCAGAGCCCTCGCGATGGAGACGTCATTCAATTGGTGGAGCCAGAGCATTGGTATTTTTAGAAAGCTTTCTAGAGGATTCCGAGGTGCAGCAAGGTTGAAGTGACTGCTCGCGGTGTTGACTGATCACTTCCATTACTCTGCTTTACGTTAGATCTGCAGGGTATTCAGCTCTTGAGGTGCCCTTCTCTCTTCTCCTGCCTTTACTCTGTCCTCCAGGTCCCTTCTCTTATGCTTTCATTCACTCGCTCATTCATTCATTCATCAAAAAAAAAAACACTTACCGGGTATGTAGTAAGTGTCTGACGCTGGGCTAACACGGTGGGCACAAAAAGTAATAATAATGGAAATACAGGCACTGCCTTTGAAGAGTCAGAATTTAGCAGATAGATAATAGGCCACCAGCCATCCATTTGCCTAGGACGAGGGGGTTAGGATCCCGGGATGTGGGACTTTCAAGACTAAAATCAGTAAAGTCCTGGGCAGTGGAGAAGTAACATTTCAAAAAAAAAAAAAAAAATATGTATATATGTGCCTGGGTGGCTCAGTCGGTTAAGTGTGTGGCTCTTGATTTCCGCTCAGGTCATGATCTCGGGGTTCCGGATATCAAGCCCTGCACCGGGTTCTGTGCTGACACACAGAGCCTACCTGGGATTCTCTCTCCATCTCTCTCTTGCTTCACCTCTCTAAATAAACATAAATAAATATATATATACATGTATACATATATCTGTATAATACATATATATATACATGTATATAAATCTTAGCGCCCTAATAGAGGATGAATTCTCATTTTAAACTTCCAGCTCATTTAATGGAGAGATAGCAACTCCCAGGAAAGATAGGGACTCCCCCCCCACACCACCACATACAAAGATCTATCTCAGCTAGAATATAATGGGGTTCGTTTATTTTTTATTTTATTTGTTATTAATTAATTTTTTAGTGTTTATTTATTTGCTTGTTTATTTAATGTTTATTTATTTTTGAGAGATAGAGAAAGAGCACAAGTGGGGGAGGGGCAGAGAGAGAGAGGGAGACACAGAATCCGAAGCAGGCTCCAGGCTCTGAGCTGTCAGCACACAGCCCGATGTGGGGCTCAAACCCACAAACCACGAGATCATGGCCTGAGCAGAAGTCGGATGCTTAACCGACCGAGCCACCCAGGCGCCCTAATGGGGTTCATTCTCTTGGTAACAGGCACGTCAAGTGGGCTACTGTGCCTGTGTTGGACAGAGATATAAATTCGGTGAAATAGCTGCTTGTTAACAGGGTTTTTTTTTGCTACCAGTAATTCCCATGGGGTCAAACTCTGGTAATTTGCGCTGAGCAGGAGAATCGCCCAACCCAGCGTATCATTCTGATAATGGTGAATTACACAACGGCATACCGACATGAAGTAAAAACGAGCGATTGAGGCGTATCTAGTAGAACTTGGGAGAAATTCAGAAAACGTTATTTTTGGCTCAGTGGCAAACACTGGCTGTTTGTAATTCATGACATTTTAAATTAAAACTTGGCCAAGGAACGCACCGGATAATTGGTGATTATTTCAGATTTGGGGTCTATCTCTGGCATGTCTATTTTCATTCCAGCTGCTGGTTCCTCTCAGAGTACCTGTGCTGGGGCACACAGAGGGAACTCGAGCCCTGAGAAGCTAAATGATCTTCCGGGAGAGGCAGGTGATGTTACGAAATAGGTGTTTGTGGTGGTTTGCTAACCATCTCTCAGCCTTTGTATGGCTTCCGGTGTTTTGACTTTGTACCGTGACTTTCTCAGCAGGGAGTCTATTGACCCCCTCGGAACATGGGCCAAACCTGTGTGTTACTTTCAATGGCGGAAAAATGATGCTGGGTGGGTTCCACAGTAGAGGCCTCAAGATGCCTGGTGGCTTCTGCCTCTTCTGTCCACCCCTGTGGCTGAGCTGTCAGAAATGCCTGGTCTGAAAATGGATAGGCCTCAAGAACTTGCTGGCCGGGAAACCTAGAATGGCAGGGCTCAGCTCCTCTCCAAAGATATGCTAAGGAACGAAGTGAAGGAGGTCGACTCAGAAGTCAGGGTGGTGGGGTGCCTGGGTGGCTGAGTCGGTTAAGCATCCCACTCTTGATTTTGGCTCAGGTCATCGTCTCATGGTTCATGAGATTGAGCCCCTGCATCAGGCTCTGCACTGATGGTGTGGAGCCTGCTTGGGATTCTCTCTCTCCCTCTCTCTGTCTCTGTCTCTCTCTCTTTCTCTCTGCCTCTCTCTTTCTCTCTCAAAATCAATAAAATTATCTTAAAAAAAAAAAAAAAAGAAATTCAGGGTAGAGGTGGAAACGTTATCCACTCAAAGGAAGACCGGCCTCCTGATTGTCTTATTCTCTCCAGTGGAGAGCTTTCTAGAATGTAGTGTTGATCATGCTCCTCCCTTGGTTAAGATGTTTTAATCACCAGGGCTTAGGGCCAGAGTATGGGTGGAATCTTATGTAAACATAGCTAAAACAGTAAAAGTATAAATCACTTTTAAGAAACTAATGAACGAAAGCTATCCTGTGAGATGTATAACATTATGATGACAAAATATCACCACAACATGTAAAATCATGGTTTTCTATATGAATAAAGTCAGAGAAATAGTAAAACAGCTAAATTATATTGTGATGCATGTCTGGGTATTCTGACACAGTCTGATTATGTCAGGATGATTAAGAGAATAAAGACACACAAAACATATAGCTTGTTATATATTTATTCTATAATATTCATCTTAGCAAAATCACTAATTACATTTTTTAATCAAGATTTTCACATAATGTAGGTTGTAGTGATAGTAAAGAATTGAAATTTTAAAAGTGCACAAAATTAATTGTGGACATATTTTTATGCAAGATATATGGTAAAGTAAATGTAAAAAATGAAAAATAAACATAATTTTTCATATGTCTTTTCAAAAAAGGCTTTTGTCCAGAGGCGCCCCCGTGGCTCAGTCGGTTAAGTGTCTGATTTGGGCTCAGGTCATGATCTCGCCGTCTGTGAGTTCAAGCCCTGCGTCAGGCTCTGTGCTGACCGCTCGGAGCCTGGAGCCTGCTTCAGATTCTGTGTCTCCCTCTCTCTCTGCCCCTCCCCTGCTTGTACTCTCTCTCAAAAATAAACATTAAATTTTTTTTTTAAATGGCTTTTGTCCAAAAAGGTCAAAGTTGTCTGTGAAATGAAAAGGCAAAGGCCAAATTATAATGAAAGAATATCAAAATTTTAAAATAACATTTTAAAATAAAGCCTTTACCCTCATGGACCAGGTTTGCCCGCAGGCATTGCGGGAGGAGAGGCCACCAGGAGAAAAAGCGAATCACAGAGTTGAAAGCCCCAATCCTGCTAGACCCTGGAGGGAGGTCCAGACGCCCCAGTTGAGCACAGGGGTGCCCAGGTGAACCCAAGCTCCAGTGGACCCATCAGCTGAATGCTCCCTCTTGAGAGAGTCCCGGCAAGATGAGCAAATCAGCCCCTGGCCAGTACACAGAATCCTAAGAAATAATAACTCATTATTAGAAATCTGAGACAGTATTATTTCTATTTCCAAACATGGAAGGAAAACAGACAAGAAAAAGAAAAAAAAAGGCTTGCCCAGTGCAATGCTGTCACTTCCTGCAAGAGCTCTGGTTGTGAACAAAGTCTCCATAATCCTTTTCCCTTCCTGCTATTTCTTAGAAAACTGCAGGGAATCTTCGAGACAATGAGGAAAACTGAAATTAGGTATGGATTATTGCCTTGGCCCATATCTGTCAGGTAAAGTTAATCCTCAGTTTTCGATGCTCTGACACTCGTAGAGCAGCAAAACATTAGGAGCAAAGTTTTTATTGGCACTGAGTTAACGTAGGAATGGATATATGTCAAATGAACTAAATAAGGTGACAAGAAAGAGTGCTTGGCAAAGTCTCTTGCACTAACATATGTATTCTGTCATTTTTTATCCGCACGCATATAGACCTGACCGAAAATTAGAACTCATTATATCCAGGGAAACCATGTGCTTCTGGTTCTGTAAAACTTATTATCTGAGGCATCATTAATCAAACATATCAAATTAACAGACACATATTTGTTGAGCTCATACTGTGCATGAAGCTCTGAGTCCAGGGCTGTATCACATTTTCCAGCTGAAAAACCAGTGTGGATGGCCTACTTGCGACTGGCTCACATTTCTAGAACGATGTGGATATTCCTCTCTGGTAGTGATGGTGGGTGGATGAAGACCTTGGATTAATTGTTGTGCACACTTGAGGGTCTGTGAATCATCGGTCATCCATATATCAAATGAAACATTTCTGCCGTATATATTTTGCCCAGAAATATATTTCTAATATCATCCATCCATTTCAAATAGAAATAAGAAAGGGAAGCTAGTTTTTATCATTTTTTTACACCCTTCAGTTGTTTGAATACTTCTTTATTGTGTACATACATTATTTTTATTGCAAAATATGAATTCACAAAAGGACACGTGCTCAGAAGTTAATATATTTAAGACGACATGTGTCTACCTTTTTAATCATTGCGGTGTGGACATTTATTTATATTATTTAACATGCTTTCATTTTTGCACGGGTCTGCTCAGGCTGCTATGCAAAATACCGCACACTGGGTGGCTTAGACAACTGAAATTTAGTCTCCTGTAGTTCTGCAGGTAGAAAGTACAAGGTCAAGGTGTAGACAGGTTTGATTTCTCCTGAGGCCTCTCTCTTTGGTTTGCTGAAGGTCTCCTTCTCACTGTGTCCTCTAGTGGTCTTTTGGCTGTGTATGGACATTCCTGGTATCTCTTCTTGCGTCCAAATTCCCTCTTACAAGGACGCCAGGCAGACTCGATTAGGATCTGCCCAGATGGCCTCATTTGACCTTGATTACCTCTGTAGAGGTCCTCTCTCTACAGTCCTGTTCTAAAGTACTGAGAGTTCAGCCTTTAACATATGAATTTGGGGAGGGGAGCACAATTCAGCCCCTAACAGTTCTCATTATCCTATTTATAACATCAGAGTAAGTAAGTCCCTTTACAGTGTTTGTAAAGGGCGTTTTATGAATTCCTCTTTACATTATTTGAACACTACCTTGTTGACTATAATAATAATGAACGTTTAACATTTATTTAATGCTCACTACTTGTCCAGCTGGCACTGATTATTTTATTTGAATTTTAGCATTTAAGCTGCAGATAACTGCTATCATTCCCATGGCACTGATGGGAAGACTGAGATTTGGAGATGTTCGTGGGCTCGCCAAGTTCACGACTAGTACCTGCCTGCACAAGAGCTCTGTAAGCCGGCACTGTAGCTGCTATGGGATTTCTTGGGAGAAGGGCAAATGGATACTTCCCTTACCAGGTTTTAACCTCCTAGATGGCAGCTCCCCATATTCCTCTTTATCTTTCTAGCATTTTAGTTCAGTGCCTGGCAAATACTTGGTACTCAATTCATACTGAGTGATGCTGGGTGGTTTAAATCACTGTTATTTTCTTCTGAAAGATAAGGACACTAACTGCTCCATTTAAGAGTGAAATGACCTGGTAACGTTTGTAGGAAAAACAGAGAAACACATGTTGGGTCTTCTTCTAAAAATACTTGTTAGGGGTGCCTGGGTGGTTCTGTTGGTGAGGCGACCTTGCTTTCTGCTCAGGCCATGGATCTCACAGTTCCTGGGATCAGACCCCATAGGGCTCTGTGCTGTCAGCAGGGAGCCTACCGGGATTCTGTCTCTCTTCCTTTCTCTGCCCCTCACCTGCTTGCGCTCACTTGCTCTCTCCCTCAAAATATTAAAAAAAGAAAACTTATTAGAGTTCTCTGAAAAGAACACCCCAACTCAGAGCTTCCCCCCACCCCCGGCAATCAGATATTTATTTAATAACTCAGAGCCAGTTTGATATTAAGGGAACTTAGTGTTGTTTTCAGAATAGCCACAACAGTATTTTTAAATTTATAATGAATGGGAACCTGGGTGGCTCAGTCTGTTGAGCCTCCGACTCTTGATCTCTGCTAAGGTTGTGATCTTGCAGTTTTGTGAGTTCGAGCCCCGTGTCAGGCTGTGTGCTCATGGCAGAGAGCCTGCTTGGGATTCTGTCTCTCCTTCTCCCTCCCTCCCGCATTTGTGCTCTCACTCTTGCTCTCTCTCTCTCTCTCTCTCTCAAAATAAATAAAAGTTATTAAAATTGGGGCACCTGGGTGGCTCAGTTGGTCGAGCGTCTGTCTCAGCTCAGGTCACGATCTCACAGTTCATGCGTTCAAGCCCAGCCTCAGGCTTGGTGCTGCGTGTGGAGCCTGCTTGAGACGCTCTCTCCCTCTTTCTCTCTCTTTTTCTCTCTCTGTCTCTCTCCCTCTGCCGCTGTCCCCCACTTGCACACACACACTATCTCTTTTTAAGAAAAAAAAGAATAAAAAATATTAAAATCTATACTAAAAAAACCTACCTCTGCGGGCAAGCAGTTACCATGATGTGTGTCTGCAACCTTGAAGATCACGAATGCACCTGGGCTTTGCTGGTTGTGTCCCTGCACCACCTCCCCATGTGCTTTCACGTTTTGGACGGTTTCGGCTTCAGCTCTGAACGGAGGGCCCTGGGGTCTCAGTGAGCTTTCCGTTAGCATCCGATTCATTGTTGTTCCTCCTTCAGCCGTCTGGATACGCCTGTGAGGAAATGGGAAGCAGCGGTGCTTTATCAAAGCACAGAATGACGAAATCCTAAGCACTTCAAAGGATTCCTAGTTTTTCCACTTAGAAATCAAATGGGATCGTGTTACTCTTTGCCCCTTTTATTGTAGTCAATTCTGTGTTGACTTAATAGGCCTTCTTTGACTTTTCGTCTTGTAAAAATAGGATAGAGGCTGTTTACTGGTAATTTCTTGAACGCAGAGGTGTTTCACCTTGGTCTAAATAGGTGTTGTCAATGGACACACCTGCTCATAAGATACATATTTGCATATTTTTATACATACACGTAAAACCCACTAGTTCTGCCACTTAATACATGTTTTAAAGAAATAATTTTATCTTTTTTTTTTTTTTACCATTTAATTTGCTTATCTGGAGACAGTAAGTCTGAACGATTTCAGAGGTAACCTGGAGAAATAAATTGCAGTTTGGAAAGAAGCTTAAGTGTCTGCTGAAGGATTTTATAATTGATATTATTTTTGTTTCCACCAACAGACTATGGAAAGTAATAGAAAAAATCATAAGCGAACAAGGTCCACGCCTCGTGCTCAACGGTTCAAGTGTAATTCTGTTTCAATATACATGCCTTAAGTTCAATTCTGGATGTGATTGGACCCACAAAAGGCAGGGACTCCACGAACTCATTACAATCAAATGGGACTTGAATTCTCTTGTCTAATGTCATAATAAGCAATTACGAGCATCTTCTCAGGCATTCAAATAGGGTAATAGTGAAACCCTAGAGAGACATTATATGCTGGCAGACTCTGGCTGATGTGATGGGCATATGCTCGATGGACCCCTAAAGGCACGATGGGTAGCTAGATGCCAGGGCAAATTGCCCTCGGTATTTAGGGTAGACACTACCTTCAATTACGACTTGTGTTTTATAAGCTGAGCCGTTATAATAATATGTGTGTTCATTCTGGAGAATTCTCTGTGGCAACAGAACAAACAGCCTTTCTCATCCATTTCCCATTTTCATGAGAGAACAGCAAATGAAACTTGTCTTTTAACTTCGCATTTCTCTGATGGCGGAGGCTGGGAAGATACAAGTTGCTGCTCTCTGCTGCCATTTCATTAAGTTAAATGTGCTTTTGTCCACTCTGGGAAAGGTAGCAGATTTTGCATTACCAGGGGGACTATTTGAAGAGATAATTAGATAAGTAAATTCTCGCCAACCTGCGCCAAGATGTTGAGTGGAGCCTGTTACTTATTGGAAATTTCCCCTGCAAACAAATTTTACTGAATTGTCGTCTTCTTTTCAGCTGAGTCCTTGGAGCAACATGAGACGATCTCTCTCTTTTTCCACTAGTTAGAAAAGGAGGTTCAACCAGATGACTTCTAAAGGAGATTCCTGCTCAAAATGTATGAGTCAACGAAATAGTGATAAGATGTCATTAATACCTACTGTAGAACTATCTAAATTGGATATCTGTAGAAGAATGTACTTTCCATAAGGACCCAGGCTACATGGTACAAGTAAAATAGAAATTTGGGCCAAATTTAATAGTTCTAAAACAAGTATCAGTATTAGAAGAAAAAATTAATGTAAAGAAAAGCATAAAGAAGTGGGAATGGTTTGCAGAAATTATCGATATTATTTTCACATATCCCTAATTGGCACGTTACCTACTTCCAAAAATAAGGTATATAGTACACATTGAAAACGAAACCACTGTAGGGGCGCCTGGGTGGCTCAGCGGTTGGGCGTCCGACTTCGGCTCAGGTCACGATCTCACAGTTCGTGAGTTTGAGCCCCGCGTCGGAACCTGGAGCCTGCTTCAGATTCTGTGTCCCCCTCTCTCTCTGCCCCACCCCTGCTTGTGCTCTGTCTCTCTCTGTCTTTCAAAAATTGAATAAACATAAAAAAATTAGAATATTAAACCACTGCAGACACTCTAAATGTATAGACTGAGCTGTAAACTTCTTATTTAAAGATATTACATCTATTCATTTTCCCTTCAGCAAAATCAATGTAGTTATTTTGTTTGTCTTAACCAGATCAGCCTGCTGCATGGTTGGTCTGATCTGTGATGGCAGCGTTGGTCACTGAAACAGAAGCCTGGTGTGGACATCCATGCAACGATCGTCAGACTGTCCTCCGAACCAAACCTCAGCTGCATCCCAAGTAGTATCTTCGATGCAGGCAAATCATTAAGGGATTCCATTTTGGCTCTTTTTAACCATCAAAGTGAGTTATTTCAAGACCGTCTTACTTTGAAATGGCTGTTTGTAATTTTGCAAATTAGCAAACGCCATGCTTCCTTCCAGGTAGCGTAAGTTGTCGATAAAGGGGCTAGCACCCACTTTTAACAGGGTGACATTCTTCTGTTTATGGAAATCAGATGTAGGAATTTCCATAGCGTGTTGACAGAAAGATGAATAAAAATGTATAGGCAGCCCGGAACCCATTACAATTACCCATTGAAATTATTTTTGAACTGAAGACAAATTGGTTGGCTTTACTTCCAAATTGGCACATAATTCGCAGTAATATTTATTTACACAGTTAGGCTTAAGGATTGGGTGGAGGGATTAAAAACGAACGAATCAACAACAAACAATCAAATAATGACAGGAGATTTGACATAGTTGAACAGTTGCCTGCAGTTCAAAAGGCCGGCTCTACTTATCGGTTTTCATAATTCTGATTCTCTCCGTAATGACTCCTGCTCTCTGTTTCTATCTGATATCGAGCGCTGGTAACGCCAAGAAAGAAGCACAAAACAATGCTCCCGAGCGCGAGAAAGACATTTTTTTCATGCTTTTAGCAATGTGACCTTAGGTATTGATTTATAGCCCGCCGCAGCACCCCAGAGCAAGAGGGAACGTTGGTAATTAAGTCAGTATCTGCACTTTCTAAAATAGTGCTGACGTGCAACAAAGAGAGACCCTTTATTTTTCCTCTCTGTCTCCCAGTGAACGCAGATGCAGGCACTGACCTCTGACCTTTCGCCAAACTCTCTGGCTGCAGCTGGAATTTTTCTTTCTCTGGGCCTTTAGCTGCTGATAGACCGGTGAGATTCATTAAATTGTGTGTGTGCAATTTTCTTTTAAGCAAACATGAAACAATTTATACCCCAAGACTTACTTATGAAATTTATCTTTACGGAGCTCAGAATGAAAGTAAACGCTTTCATCGCGGCGCCGATCAGGGATTTGCCAGATAAGTACCTAGGCCGATTGACTAAGATAAGAAGACACAGAAAAACATTTTTTGAAGAATTTTATATTAAACATAGAACTTTCCATTGTAAAACTCCCAAGATTGCAGAGCGAATTGAGTCAGAAATCTCACCCTTTTTTTTTTTATATTCCATTAGAGTCATTACTGAAATAGGGCCACAAAAGGTAATAGCAATAAAATCAAATACCTTGAGGTGTGTATGCAAATTATATGCTAATGTATGATAATCTGAGTACCATGTTCAGTGGCCATAAAAAATACTAAATGCAGCTAATTAAAGGTAGGTAAGTTGCTGTGTTTTATACTTCACAGCAATATGAGAAAGGTAGTATATTATGATAATGATAGCATTGCTGGCCTTGGGGAATGCATCCAACATTTTAACGGGATTTCTTATTCTGGCATATTTGTCCATTTTGTTGAATGTAATCACTTTTTCTCTTTTCTACCCCAGGTTGTAGATCCATGAAGTGAGTGCAAAACTAAATAACAAATTAAATCTTTAGCCAGAAGGAAAGCAAACACTCTTCTCCCTAGAAACTTGGGAAGTGTCATGCCCACTTAGCAAGGCTTTTACAATGAGTGCCCCCCACTGGGGTAGTGGGGTTCAGCAGTCAGCCACATTGAAAATTTGGGTAACTGGAGCCAAGAATTCTCAACATAACCAGGAAATGCAAAGACCTACTTCTCCCAGAAATGTAAGCTCAAAATAGAGTATTCTTTCGTATAGTGAACTCACATGGGATATGTATCTCCTTTTTTAATCCTAAGAAATTCAAAGAAAATGAAAAACAAAAACTACAAGGAGATTTATAAGAGAGCATAAAGTTGGTGTGCGATCTACTTGACTAAAAAAATGCCTGGTGTTCCATAGTCTAACTAAAATAAAAAGTTACATATGTATATTTAATGTTGATAGTAAGTTGATTTCTAAAGAGCTTTTTTTTTCCTCTATCATACAAATTTATATACTATACTAGCCTTTATATACTATACGAGGCTGAAAATTGCCAACCTAAGTTGGCAAAAAATTCACCTGGAATCAATTTATCAACTTGTGAAGTTTATGTGGTTGATGTTTTTCTGCGCGGCTGGGTGGAGATTTAAGTGTTCTTCAAAAAGATGGATTGATAGTTTACGAATTCGTCATATGTCATGTATCAGTATTTCAAACAAAATGAAATGCAAAAAAAAAAAAAACCCCAAAAAATGAAAAATACAACAATCCAAACCAACTGACAAAAAACCCAATGACGTGGTTATCATGTGGGTTAGTAGGTCTCAGATTTTAGAAGGCATTAGAATCATATGGAGAACTTGTTAAACCTGAATACTCGACCCAGGCCCAGAATTTCTGATGACATAGGTCCGGGGCAGGGCCTGAGAATGTTTGTCGATAGGTGTTACCGGGTGATACTACTGGCCCAGGGCTCACACTTTGAGAACCAAGGCTGCAGGCTAAGGAAGGCTAGTTGCGTAGCCAGCAACAGTTAAAAGTGTGCATTAGCTTGCTTTGAAGACCTTACAGGCCATTCCAACAATGAGTGCAAGGGTCTTTGCTCAAGTGGAGGTCATCCTGTTTCAGCATTGTATGGAGTGGTTTCATCTTCAACCATCTTCAGGGGATTGTGACCCAAGTTTTGTGAATTGCTTAAAATTTTTTAATTGACCTGACTTATTTGATAACACTTATTGTTTGCCACGACTCCTTTAGTTGGAAGAGTCATAAACCCGATTTAAGATAATTTAAGAAAAATAGGAGATTTGACTCTAAGAACATGGCTGGTCGCAAAATTAAGACCGCATAGGGCTAGGAAGTCAGAGCCTCACATGGACCTCAGAGTCTGGGGTGGGGGATCAGGGTCTCAGACTGGTGACTCTAAGAACATGGCTGGTCACAAAATTAAGACCACATAGGGCTAGGAAGTCAGAGCCTCACGTGGAACCTCAGAGTCTGGAGTAGGGGATGAGGGTCTCAGACTACTGACTAGCCATATCCAGCAGTTTCCATTTCTTGTTGATTATGTTTATTTTTCTCTGTGGAGCAGAGAACAAGGCTGGGAGTACATCCAGTAATGTCTTCCCATATCTACCATTGCTTTTCTCTGTTCCTGTGGACCCTTCGGGGAATCCCAGTGGGTTGACTCTGCCATATTGGTCTCAGGTCCTAGTGAGCCCAGCATGACAGTGCACATGACAAATAAAAGTCTGCCTTGTTCACTTCAATTAGGTGAAGAAGTTCTAGCTTGAGGAGATAGAGGGTATCTATTTTAAGGTGAATATATTTTCTTAAGAAGGCCTCACTGAGGAGAAGAAAGCAAATTTGAATCAAGAGTGGTTCATCGTTCTCCACAATGGTAGGGGACCCCAGTCACCATCAATGACAGTGGTACTTTAAGGAATGACACACGATCAGGAACAATCCAGAAACTGGGGGGCTGCTTCTTCTTTCTCTAGAAGGGATGGGGCCTGGAAAAGCAGTAGTGCCTTGGGGGAATTAGGACAAATATCAGCATATTCTTGGAAATCTGAGAGGGTCCCTGACTCTACATTCTGAGATGCTTATGTCTACTGAGTGGAGGTTTAGGAGACAGGCGTTCACCATAAACTGGTCTCAAACAGACTCTGTGGCAAGTGCTCCTTGTATTAGTTCACATGCATCACTCTGATCTTGTCTCCAGCTTCTCTCTTCCACTTTTAGGATCCTCGTGATTACTTTGGGCACACCAGATAATCCAGGCAAATCTCCCTTTCCTTAAAGCCCGAGCCTTAGAAAACTTAATCCCTCTTTGCCAAAAGGACAACATATTCACCAGTTCTAGGAATTAGGACGTGGCTGTCTTGGGGGGGAGGGAAGCATTACTCTGCCTATCACGTTGGTGTTTGTGGATGGGGAGTAGATTCAGGTATGACCAAGCCCCGATCCTACCTTCAGTGATTCGATAGCCTATGCCAAGAGACAAAAGCAAATAAATCCTTCTCATACCGTTTGATAAGTGGTATAATAGAGGAGTCTGTAGGGCCCACTGATGGAGTAGCAAAGTCAGTTTTGTTAGATCATAAAAACATTTAAGAGAGATGGGGGGAATTGACTTGAGTTTTGAAAAATGGGAAGAAAAGTTCTGCAGAGATTTCAGGTAGGTGGAGATTCAAGGCAAGGATGAAGTGCACTGCACTCTCTTACAAGAGGAAGGGGTGCTATGTAGTTGCAATGGTGAGCAGAGGCAAGTGCTCGATGATGCTCAGAACTTGGAATTTTATCCTGGGTGCAAAGAGAAGTCATTTATGGGTTTTGAGCATGGTAGATATGATATCCAATATGTGTGTTAGGTGGGTTTTTATATTGACAATGTAGAGGAGAATTTCTGGAGGAATTCATCTAGAATAGGACACATCACCGGGGAGATGATTGCAACATTCCAGGAAAGTGGATGTTACAGGCATTCAGTGAACTCTGTGGTGGAGATGATGGGGAGAAGGGTGGATCAAGAGAAATACCAAAGGATGGCTGGAAGGAGTTGCTGAGGTTTGACTGCAGAAAGTCGAGGGAATAAGAGTCATGGAATCACTCCTGGCTTCTGCCTGGGGTAACTGGTTAGACTGTGGCACCACGAACCAGGGCAAGGATTACGAGAGGATGAGCAAGGATGGAGAGTAAGATAATTCCTTTCACCTTGAGTAGGTTGACCTAAGTGCTTGTGGGAGGAGGTTGAAGATCCGTCTTTACAGCAATTGAAGTGAAAAGGTCCGGGATATTTGGTTGACTTTTCCATTTAAAATAAACCCTCCAAATTATAATCTTAGCTTAGCTAGATGAAGAAGTTCTCTCAGAATGAGATGGGGTATATGGAAGGGGCTGATGGCCCAGGGGATCAGGAGATAGGGCACAGAACAGTGTGAATAATGTCAAGAAGGAAGAAGCCAGTGAATTTACAAAAATGTTAAGTGTCACTGAAATCACTCTGTAATGTGTATGTAGAGTGGAGAGAATACAAACGAAGGGCACGGGCTATAATATCTAAGGACCAGGGCTTACAGTGATTTTCCTGTGTCTTCACAAAAGAATGGCCTTTCACTTGAAAATGGGCATATGGATCCAAAGAAAGATGAGAGAGAAACGTAAAGAATATCTTTTTGCTTTGAAGGAGTTCCTGTCTTCCGGCTTAGAGTATTCCAGAGTAGTGAATTAATTTGCAGATGCTGTCAAAGATGCTCCTCATAATCTCCGAGGAGTTATGCAGAACTGGTAGAGTACCGGAAGACAAGCAAGCACCTAAATGACAGAGTCCAGGGTGGTGATCTTCTGTTTGATTCCTGACAAATTCTGGAATGGGCTACTCTGTCAAGTCGTCTGTGTTTGGACAACAGTCACATGAAGCAATGAACAGAAATGCACAAATGGGAAGCCATTGCATGTTTATTTCATTTATGGCATTATTGTTGAGAGCACACAAAGTTTGGAGGAAGCTAATTCACGGGGGCAGGATAAAAATAGAATGGATATTCTCATTTGGGAATAATAGACCCAGATAAAGTGAAATATACAGGGGCAGATGGAAAGTCCTATGTTTAGGTTTAAAAACAAACAAACAAACAAATGAGACAAATGGGAGAATGTTGAGGATCCAGCCTTATAGCAGTTAGAGTGACCAGTCTTGTGTACTTGGCTGATTTTATGTTTAAAAGAAATACCCAAGTGGCACTTGGCTGGCCCAGTCAGTGGAGTGTGGGACCCTTGATCTCAGGGTTACAGGTTCGAGCCCCACACTGGGTGTAGAACTTACTTAAAAATAAAGTCTTTTTGAAAAAAGGGAAAGGGAAATACCCAAGGGTATAAGTTGGTTTGCCTTCAGAAACATGGGTCACCTCAGACGAGAAAGAAAACAGCTTTACCTGCACTGGCAAAGATCTCATTTTGAGCATTGAGTTGTCTTTTGGGTGGGTACTCTATTTTAAAGGGACAAAAACTAAAAGAAAGGAAACTCTCGGGATCTGGAAATTATGCCAAACGAGTAAAAGTTGAAGGATCTAATTACAGTGTTTAGGCCAGAGAAGACATGTTATGTCTTCAAATATTTGAAGAAACGATGAGATTAGGCCTCTAATTTTCTTTAGCTTGAGAAGCTGAAATTAGTGCAGTGAGGTGCGATTCAACTCAATGTTGAAATAACTTCTAAAAATTAGGTCTTCTAAGTTTCATCTAGTACTCCGTCCATAAAAATTTTTTTAATTAAAAAAAATTATATCTTCTAAAGAAATGATTGAGCTGGATAATGAGAAGTGTGGTTCTTCTCCACAGCGATCCTCAGACACAAACTAAGTGGCCACTTATCAGGGATGTTGGAAAAGAATTTCCGGCATCAGGTGCGAGTTTGAAATGCATTGGTTTTCCCCTATCTTTATGAAGATTCCTTTTAATTAAGAAAAAATTCCACGGGTCTTCATATGCTAATACTTCGACCAGTTACATGAGAAGGTATATATACTAACACAAAAACATTTATTTGGGTCCAGAACTGTTGCCATATAGAGATATTTGAGATGGCTCAAAAGCATCTTTATATTTTGCAAAACTTAAGTTCTCAAGACCTATTTGTCCCAGAGACAATGCCTTCTGCCCTTTTGGATTCATAACTCCTGTGAATAACTTCATGACCTCTCATGTTTCCACGGTTCACGTGGAGACTGAACAGGATAATAAAAATATGATTCGTGAGGCACCTGGGTGTCTCCGTTGGTTGAGCATCGACTCTTGGTTTTGGCTCAGGTCACGATCCCAGGGCTGTGAGATCGAGCCCCGTGTCAGGCTCTGTGCTGAGCAGAGAGTCTGCTTGAGACCCTCCCTCTCCCGCTGCCCTTCTCCCAGACTTGTGCTTAAGTGCTCTCGCTCTCTCTCTCAAAAAAAAAAAAAAAACTATATATATATATATATATATATATATATATATATATATAGTACATATACATACAAATATATATGTATATATACATACAAATATATATGTATATATACAAATACATACAAATATATATGTATATATATATATATATATAATATATATACACATATATATATATGATTCAGGGGTTCCTGGGTGGCTCATTTGGTTAAGCATCTGACTTCAGCTCAGGTCATGATCTCAAGGTTTGTGAGTTTGAGCCCTGCATCAGTCTCTGTGCTGGTGCAGCAGAGTCTGCTTGGAATTCTGTCTCTCTCCCTCTCTCTCTGCCCCTCCCCTGCTCAGGCTGTCTCTCTCTCTCTCAAAATAAATATATACATTTAAAAATAACATGTGAGGGGATCCTGGGTGGCTCAGTCGGTTAAGCGTCCGACTTCGGCTCAGGTCATGATCTCACGGTCCGTGAGTTCGAGCCCCGCATGGGACTCTGTGCTGACAGCTCAGAGCCTAGAGCCTGCTTCCGATTCTGTGTCTCCCTCTCTCTTTGCCCCTTCCCTGCTCATGCTCTGTCTCTCTTTGTCTCAAAAATAAATACAAACATTAAAAGAAATTTTTTTTTTTAAATAAAGTGATTCGATAGGTCTGGTTAGGGCCCAAGAAGCTGCATTTTTACCAGATGATGAGGTGATGTTAATGCTGCCACTTTACAGATCACATTTTGAGCAGCAATAAAGCATCTCCCGGGTTCAAATTTTGTCTTATCACGAGTTTCCCCTCATATCTGTATCCAAGCTTGATACTCTTCCCTGTGGATAATTTATAGTGTAGTTCCCCGGCTTACTCTGAATCCTGGCTTTTACCGTTTACTCAAGCAGAGTGATCTTGAGGAAATTCACTCGTTACTGCTTCCTTTGTGAGGTTGTTACGTAAGATTAAGTGAAATAATGTATGTAAAGTGCTTAGCATGGTACCTGTTGTACGTTTATGGTTGCTGATTGTTTTGATAGCAATGAGCATAAATGTGATGGTAAGAAATTGAGTGGAAAGAGAATACAGGCATGTCTTCTCAAGTGCTGTGTATGTTCCTTTAAACATCGCACATTAAAAATAATAGGGTTTAGAGAAACAGGCTTGTCCAATGCATTTTTTGCAATCAAAGTACAAGGAAGGAAGGGAGGAAGGAAGGAAGGAAAAAAGGAAGGAAGGAGGAAGGAAGGAAAATAATTTGTATCTGGGGAGTTAATTCCGATGGCCCAGGCAGATGGCTCAGCATTGCTGAAGATCGCCTCCATGGATGTTAAAAATAAGCAAAAGAGAGTTCTGTAGCAATTCTGGGAGCACATTGATTAGAGTGGTGGTGGGCAAAGGGAGTGTGGAATGGTCTGGTGGGTTGCTGTTAGGATGGGCCAGGGGGGTGGGCGGTGCAGGGCGGCTGGAGTGAAGAGCCCCCACAAGGCTGGCTGTGCCTCCGAAATACCTTCCAGTAGTAGAGTCAGCTCTTGCCAAGTTGGAAGATTTTGAGATGGAAGTTCAACTGATTTTCCGCCTCTCCTCCTGCAGATCGTAATTCGAATTTATACCCTTCCTCACCTTGGGGCTGGGGAGGGCAGGGATCACCTCTAAGCCCAACTTTCCTGTGCTTCACTGACTTAATTCCAACTACAACACTGCGTTTCAGAACCGGTTACTAATTTCAGCTACCAAGACCTGCACTGCGGCAGAACAGAACGTCCGGAGTTTTGATTTGAAAAATGTCTCAACAAATTTTTCTTAAGTCTACATTTCATCTGGAGGGCACTGAGAAGGCACACTGCCTATAACCCTGTTGGATTCTCTAATCCCTGGGGGGCTAGAAGACACCCCAGGGAGAGCACATCCTGTGCACGCCCTGGCGTGAGGGATGGGGTCGCCATCACAGAGGTTCTTGGTGAAACACCTCCCTCGTCTTCCCTCCCTTTGCTCTCCCTTCACTGGGGAGCACAGAGCTCCAGGCTGAAGCATTTTCTCCCGCTCCTAAGTCATTCCTAACCCCCCCTGCCCATCCCACACCGCCTCACCCTGGAGCTCCAAAGAGGACTGCAGCATATACTGGCTAAGCCAGCATCTTGAAAGGGAATGGAAAGGATCAGGTGCAACCTTGGGGTTGGCGACCTCATTCCTCTTGGGAAGGAAAGGATTTAAAACAAAATTCAAGACGAGGCTGCGGCTCTCAGCCCGGGATCTGGGCTCACAGAGCTTTCGGGTTCTGCCTCGATGTGTGTCTCAGCAGCAGCCCGCCGTCCGGCACAAGGCAGATTTTTCCTCCGCTTGTTTTATTCTAAATAGTCTTCAAAAGCGCCTGCGGAACGCAGACTGTCGCTTGGACCGGGTGAACTCACTACTGACGGTCCCGTGAAGGAGACTCCAGCCTGGACCAGCTGTAGCCAGTTTTTAAATTCTCATTTAGATTCAAATTCCATATAATCCTGACACTAGGCGGGAGATAGCTGGAGAGCAAGAAAGGGACAGGGAGGTGCCTCTCCTGTGTCCATGAGGCGCTCGGGTCAAACGGAGCCCTGGAGGCCGCAGGGAAAGACTGGAAATCCTGGGAGAAACCAGCAGAATACTGGATGTGTGCCCTGGTCCATCTAGCCCGGGGCTTCTGACCCACACCTGGTGCGGACACGCCTGCCACGGGTTTATGGGGGTCCCCGGAGACTGTGCAACTCAGAACAAAGTAGCCATACGTGTCTAAATATCAGGCTGTCTCGTAAGACTGCTGAAAAACGTGCAGCCCTGTTTTTGGTTAAAAAATAGAAATAAAAGGCCTGGTGTGGTGAGCAGTGTTTGTCCTTGGCTCGTGTTCGCTT
This sequence comes from Panthera pardus, assembly GCF_024362965.1. NCBI lineage: Eukaryota > Metazoa > Chordata > Mammalia > Carnivora > Felidae > Panthera > Panthera pardus. The sequence continues at coordinate 113,038,084 of NW_026526732.1, read as the reverse complement.
CCGGGGTCTTCCTGAAATCCCTCCTCGCGTGAGTCTTTCCCACCTCTCACCCCATCACCTCCTCCAGATTCACGCTCAACCGTCCCGCCTCCCCCCTCCCCGTCCTTGATAATTCGAGGGATTTATCTACATTAGAGCTACAGGGGGTTATGTTTAATTTGTATACACTGGCAGCAGTTTAACACTGTTTCAAGGGGCTGCGTAGGAAATAAGACACCCTTTCTCTGCTTTTTCACCTTTGACCCCAGGGGAACAGCCCATCTCCCATTTGCTTTGTTGTACAATTTGGTACTCCTGCCCTCCTCCTTCTTCTTCTTCTTCTTCTTCTTCTTCTTCTTCTTCTTAAGTTTATTTATTTATCTTGAGAGAGACAGCAAGTGGGGGAGGAGCAGAGGGAGGGAGAGAGAATCCCAAGCAGGCTCCACGCTGTCAGCACCGAGCCAGATGTGGGCCTCAAACCCATGAACTGTGAGATCGTGACCTGATCCGAGATCCAGAGTTGGACGCTTAATGGACTGAGCCCCCCAGGTGTCCCTGGGGTGCTCCTGCTTTGCCACGGAGCACCCCCCCCGCCAACAATCCACTCTGCTCTACATTTGGTGACTTTTGGTGAGTCTGTTTGCACCATTGAGGCTTCTCGGCTAACTTGTCAGAGGCAGTGACCTGTTCTCTGGACCTGAGGCTCTGGCCTCAGGACTCTGCTCTTTGCTGGACTCATTGGTCTCTCCTTCGAGGCGGGAGGGAGGCTCATCCCCTTCCGTCCCTCGCGCTCAACATTTAGGGGGGATACTATAGGGTATGTGTTCTCAGCCCCAAATCCGATTTCTCCAGAAGGGCTGGCAGGACTCAAACTAACAATGAGTTAATGTTAATCATATTCATCTTCAGGACAGGCCTGGGACACATTATGCTTCTCTAAGTTGCAACGCATGTCGCCCAGGATCCATAGCTGAAGAAATCTATATGGTGCGGAGACAGAGGGGACAGATGATTCGACAAACTATTATTTCCTTAAACTATTGTTCGCTTCCTGTCTCTCTTCCCTCCGCCCGAGATGACCTTCCTCCTGATCACTAATTACCTCTTAATTAGTTCTTTTGCTGTCAGGCCCAGGCCTTTCACGTTGCGACCAGAGGATAATGTCAAAAATGTCAGAATACAAGACCGATATGGTCTCTCTCTTGCTCTGCTGTTTAAAATATTTCACTGTCTATCCAGCAATTACATCAGCATTTTCTGAAACAAAAACAAAAACAAAAATGACAGAGACTCAGAGAGAAACTTCAGCAAACGAATAAACGGTTGACTATACATTTAAAAACTGACGTAGCCAAAATCCCTCGTGGAGACCCCATATGCATTCATAATTCAGAGCAGTAATGGTTCTGAAGGATCCTACAGCGAGGAAACATGTTCAATCCAGAATTTTCTCAACATAGTTGATCACGGAATTCCTTTTCAAGTTTTCCCTACTAAATATCGACAGTACTAGTTTCCACGGAGACCCAAGGGTGATGCTTTCTGGGAAGAAAATCAAGCTGCTTAACTTTGTTGCACTGGGCACAGTGTGATGTGCTGTTTCCTGTCTGCTTGTCCAGACTGACTTTCTGCCCCCGGGAGCCTTGCCCTTTTATATTCCACCTGAACACGGATGCGGGGCTCTTCCTCTGTGCTTTCGCACCTGCTCATTCCTCTGCCCAGAGTTTTTCCTCCCCTTGTCTGCCTGGCAAACTCGCCCTCCCCTTTCTGTGCAAATCCACAGTAGAAGCCTCCCCCAACCTGGAGAATTCTTTCCTGACTCATGCTCATTAGAGGGACTCCCTGCTCCTCAGAGCTACCACCACGCCTTGTTCCCTCCTTCTTACTTTGCTTGAATTCAGATGCTGGTTTATCATTGTGTTTTGGGGTCTAATGTATTCAAGTGGCTGTGAGTTAATGGATGAGGGAGGTCAACTCTGTGCATGTGGTTAGTTTTTAGCATCATGCCTGGAACGTGGTAGGAGCTTACAAGATGTTGGTGAAACAAATGAGTGGCCACACGTCATGCAGTGGTAACATCACTTGGGATTCTGAACTTCTATTCATTTGGATATATTTAAGTTAGAGAAGCCATGTACATCAAGAAATAAGAGCAAACATGTTCTCATAGGGAAATGGTAACTCACAAGATATGTGTATATAAATCTGCATATATACATACACATACATGCATAATACGTAAACAGATAGCTTTATGCATATAGGGGACACACAAGACACCTTTGCCTTCATGGACATCGTTTTCTCCAAGTCATAAAACATGGCTATTTACTATAGACAGACCTTGTTTTATTGTGCTTGGCTTTATTATGCTTTGCAGGCATTGTGTGTTTTACACATCGAAGGTTCGTACGTCAAGCCAGTCTATTGGCACCATTTTTCCAACGGCATTTGCTCCCTTCATGTCTCTGTGTCATATTTTGTTATGACAAACATAATCCTCACAACGTTTCAATCTTTTTAATGACCGGTATATTTGTCATGGCGATCCGTGACTTTGACCTTACTACTGTAATTGTTTGGGGGCACCGTGAACCACACTCATATAAGACAGCAAAATTAATTGATAAATGTTGTGTGTGTTCTGACTGCTCCACAAACTGGCCATTCCCCGTCTCTGTCCCTCTCCTCAGGCCTCCCTAGTCCCTGAGATGTAACAATATTGCAATGAAGCCAAATAATAACCCTACACTGGCTTCCAAGTGTTCAAGTGAAGGAAGTGTTGCACATCAGACTTTAAATCAAAAGCGGGGGTGCCTGGGTGGCTCAATGGGTTAAGCATCTGACTCTTGATTTCGATGCCTGCATTCGAGCCCCCTGTGGAGCTCTGTGCTGACAGTGCAGAGCTTGCTTGGGATTCTCTCTCTCTCCCTCTTTCTCTGCCTCTCCCTTGCTTTCTTTCTCTCTCAAAATAGATTAGCAAATAAATAAATCTTTAAAAAATATTTTAAAAATGCTAGAACTGACTAAGCTCCATGAGGGAGACATGTCGAAAGCCGAAATAGGCCCAGATCTCGGCTTCTTGCCACGAACAGTTGGGCAAGTTACAAACGCAAAGGAGAAGTTCTTTAAGGAAATGAAAAGTGTTACTCCCATGAACACACGAGTGATAAGGAAGCAAAAGATCTTATTGCTGATATGGAGATGGAGTGGCCTGGATAGAAGATCAAACCAGCCCCACCATTCCCTGAAGCCAAAGCCTCATCCAGAGCAAGGGCCTGACTCCCTTCAGTTTCACGAAGGCTGACAGAGGTGAGGAAGCTACAGAAGGAAAGTGTGAAACCAACAGAGGTCGGGTCATGCAGTTTAAGGAAAGGAGCCATCTCCGTAACACCAAAATACAAGATGAAGCAGTAAGTGCTGACGGAGAAGCTTCGGCAAGTTCTCCAGACGATCTAGCTAAGATCTAGCTAATGAAGGTGGCTACACTAAACAACAGAGTTTCAGTGTAGGTCAAATAGCTTTCTATTGGAAGAAGATGCCATAGAGGACTTTCAGAGCTAGAGAGCAATCAATAACTGGTTTCAAAGGACAGGCTGACTCTCTTGTCAGGGGCTAATGCAGCTGCTGACTTGAAGTTGAGGCCAACACTCAGTTACCATTCCAAAAATCTTAGGGCCCTTATGAACGATACTGGATTTAGTCTGCCTGTGCTGTACAAATGGAAGAACAGAGCCGGGGTGACAGCACATCTGTTTACAACATGGCTTGCTGAATATTTTAAGCCCGCTGTTGAGTACTGCTCAGAAAAAAATAAGATTCCTTTCAAAATATCACTGCTCATTGACAATGCACCTGGTCACCCAAGAGCTCTGATGGAGGCGGACAACGAGATGAACGTTGTTTTCATGCCGCTGACACAACACCCATTTTGTAGCCCATGGATCAAGGAGTCATTTTCACTTTCAAGTCTTATAGTTTAAGAAATTCATTTTGTAAGGCTATAGAGAGTGATTCCTCTGATGCATCTGGGAAGAGTCAATTGAAAGCCTTCTGGAAAAGATTCACGCTTCTAGATGTCATTAAGAACATTTGTGATTCATGGGAAGAGGTCAAAATATCAACGTGACAACATGAAGAAGAGTTTGGAAGAAGTTGATTCCAACCCTCATGGATGACTTTGAGGGGTTCATGGCTCCAGTGGAGGAAGTCAGTGCAGATGTCGTGGAAACAGCAAGAGAACTAGAGTTCAAAGCGGAGTCTGCAGATGTGACCGAATGGCTACAATCTCATGATCAAACTTGAACAGATATTGCTTCTTATGGATGAGCAAAGAAAGTGGTTTCTTGAGATGGAATCTACTCCCAGTGAGGATGCTGTTAGGATTGTTGAAATGCCAACAAAGGATTTAGAATAGTATGTAAACTTAGTTGATCTAGCAGAAGCGGGATCTGTGAAGATTGACTCCAATTTCAAAATAGATTCTACTGTGGATAAAATGCTATCAAACAGCATTGCATGCTACAGAGTAATCATTTGTGAAAGGAAGGTTCAACCAATATGGCAAATTTTATTGTTGTGGTATTTCAAAAAGTTGCCATGGCCGGGGCACCTGGGTGGCTCAGTCAGTTGAGTGTCCGAACGATCCCAAGGTCATGGGATAAAGCCTCGAATCACGCTCGATGCTTAGCATGGAGCCTGCTGAAAATTCTCTATCTCCCTCTTTACCTCTCCTCTGCTCAAGCTCTCTCTCTCTCTTAAAAAAAAAAAAAAAAAAAAAAGTTGCCATGGCCACTCCAACCTTCTTCAGCAACCAGTACCTAATCAGCAGCCATCAGCACGGAGGCAAGACTCTCCACCAGCAAGCTCAGATGATGGTTAGCAATTTTAACAGTAAAGTGTGTTTTTTTTAAATGTTTATTTATTTTTCAGACACAGTGAGAGAGACAGAGTGCAAGTGGGGGAGAGGCAGAGAGAGAAGGAGACAGAGAATCCCAAGCAGGCTCTAGGTTCTGAACTGTGAGCACAGAGCCCGATGTGGGGCTCGAACTCATGAGCTGTGAGATCACGACCTGAGCCAAAGTCAGATGCTTAACCGAATGAGCCACCCAAGCCCCCCAGCTACAAAGCATTTTTAAATTAAGGGTGTACCTTTCTTTTAAGCATAATGCTATTGCACACTTAGACTGTATAGTGTAAACATAACTTTTATGTGTATTGGGAAGCCAAAACATTCATTCGATTCGCTTTATTGCAACATTCACTTTATTGCGGCGGTCTGGAATGGAACCCATAATATCTCTGAAGTTGCCTGCACTAAATAAATAGATGAGAATGAATGCAATAAAACCCATGCATACTGTTGATGGAACAGACTCAAGCGTGCTGCTGGTCATTCTCCGAATCAGTTCTGCGCCCTTTCCTGGCCGGCTCTGTGCCCGAGGCTGACTCCCGGCCTCACCGCCCATTCCAGCACCAGCTGTAAATGGGAGGACGTGAGGAGGGAAAGTGGGGCCCGTTTGCCTTGTTCCCTCCTGCGTTGCCATCAGGAGGACAGCTCCTTACTGGGCCCAGGCGACCCCTCCTCCCTCCAGGCCCAGGAACGGGCACAGCTTCCCCTACTGCCAGCTTCTGGAAGTCTCCGCGTCCCTCTCCTCCCCCATCGGTGCCACAGCTGGCAAACCGAGTACAGCCTCTGCACCTGCACCACTTGGGATGAAGTGTCTCCAGCTGGAATCTTGTCCCATATCTCCTCTTGTGCGCATGTGAGTTAGATATTTTTTTGTGTATATACAAACTGTAAACATAACTGTCCATTCCTTTTTCTTTAATTGTCTTTTTTAATTTTTCTGCTTTCTTTATTTTTAGATTATCCTCTGTTACTGACATCCTAACTGAAGGTGACTCATATCTATACTGTGGTGTGTGTGTGTGTGTGTGTGTGTTTGCGTGTGTGTGTTTGCCATCAAGGGAAAACTTTTATTTTGGGACACCTGACCTTGGGCTTGGGAGTTTGAGCCCCACGCTGGGTGTAGAGGTTACTGTTTTTATTTTTAATAAATTTTAATATATTTTATTACATATCATATTTACTAATAAAATTAATAAAATATAGACAATAAAATCACATATTTATTAATGAAAATTAATAATTTTTACTTTTTATTATTTTATTTTATTTTTAATTTTTTTTAACGTTTATTTATTTTTGAGACAGAGAGAGACAGAGCATGAATGGAGGAGGGTCAGAGAGAGAGGGAAACACAGAATTGGAAGCAGGCTCCAGGCTCCGAGCTGTCAGCACAGAGCCCGACGCGGGGCTCGAACTCACGGACTGCAAGATCATGACCTGAGCCGAAGTCGGACGCTTAACCAACTGAGCCACCCAGGCACCCCACTTTTTATTATTTTAAAATAAAATCTTTAAAAGAACTTTTAACTGTATGAAAGTTAAAAAATATTTAAACAACCAATATCTCAAACCAAATGAGAAAAACGTTTAAACAAATAACAAAAACATAAGTCACAAAATTTAAGCTCTCCAAAATTGGTTTATGATGGGCACCTGGGTGGCTCAGTCGGTTAAGTGTCCAACTTCAGCTCAGGTCACGATCTCGCGGTCCGTGATTTTGAGCCCCCCGTCGGGCTCTGGGCTGATGGCTCAGAGCCTGGAGCCTGCTTCCGATTCTGTGTCTCCCTCTCTCTCTGACCCTCCCCCGTTCATGCTCTGTCTCTCTCTGTCTCAAAAAAATGAATAAATAAATAAATAAATAAACGTTAAAAAAATAATTCAATATTAGTTTATGAACTCAGGGCTAATCTAATAGAAAAATCATGAAGTTTGAATGAGTATTGCTGCTACTTAGGGTTTCCCCCATTAAAAGAAAAACAATCAAAATTTATTCTGGTAAATATTAAATTTCTTGTACAGACTGGTTAATACATGCTCATATATTTCAAGGTGGCATATAAAAATGCTGATGCCATACAAAAATGGTCTTCATTGTTTTAAATCTCAGTATGCGTGCCAAATTTTAATGATGGATAAAGTAATAGTGGACTTTTTATTTAAATCAAAATACAATACTTACATTATCTAATTCTGCAGTGTCCAATGATGTGAAAATAATGTATTCACAAGAATTATATCAAATGAATCTTTATTTGAAAAACACTATCCCAAAATTATGTTATATCTACTTGAATAAGAACGACCGTAGCGGCAATTAAATGACAGCAACTAAACCAAGAAGAGATCAGTGAAAACGACTGTGAAGACAGAAAACGCTTGCAGATGCGCCGAGGCTGTGGGTGACCAGGACCCGGCTGCCGTGGGCCGGGCCACACCTGCAGGGGAGCCTCGATCCCTGAGCCCTCAGCACGTGACCCTCCTCTTCCCTGGGGGGCTGGTGGCCCAGGGGACCCCCGGACACTTGCGGGCCTCTGTGGGCTGTGAGTGGAGCACCGGGAGCCAACGGGCCACTTGGGAAAGGCTGGGAGTCGGACGTGGCGTTGGCCAGCATTTGCCTGTGGCGATCCTTTCCTTCTCTCAGCTCCTCGAGGTTCCTCCAGTCAACACAGCTGCCGTCCAGCTTTCTCCAGCTCTGTCCTCAGGGAAGAGGATTTATTTGTTTGGGGAGAGAGGAGAGTGGGGGAGGGGCAGAGAGAGAGGGAGAGAGAGATTCCCAGGCAGGCTCCTCACTGTCGGTGCAGAGCCTGAGGCGGGGCTCAGTCTCCTGAACCAGGAGGTCACGACCCGAGCCGGAACCAAGGGTCAGACGCTCAACCAACTGAGCCACCCAGGCGCCCCACGACTCTCTTTCGATTGGAGGCAGTGCTTCTCTCCATTCTTTGCCCATGTCTTCGGCCGTCTTCCTCTAGAGGCTGGGAATCTGATTTGTGCAGTTCGTGCTTCTACACACGCTGGGAAGTTTCTTCTCGACTCCCAAGCAGCCTGTTTCCTCCTCAAACAACTGTCTGTGACGTTGCACGATGTGTTCTTGATGTAATCCAGGCAGAATTGGAAGCTTCAGCTTCAATCGCAGAATCTCACTTTCAAGCTGTGAATTTTCACGCTACAAAGGTGCTTCTTCGGTTTGGAGTCTTGTTATTTGTCCTGCGAGCTGTTCATTCGTTTGTTTTCCTTCCCACAGTTGTCTGGCTATTTCTTGATTTTCCTCTTCGTACTTTGAAGGGACACCCTGAAGTCAGCATGGTCGACACTCTTCAGATCAACTACTGACCGGTGGATGGGGCCATTGCCATCTTCTCTTTTGCTTGACTGCCCCTCTCTCTAAGGAGATCAGAGAAGGGGAAGGTCGTCAGCAGGTTTTCTGCCCTTGATATCAACTGGCTGAGTTTCTCCCTCGAGACCTGCCGCATCCCTGCGTTCGGCTGCTCCAGCCCTTCTCTCTCCTCCTCCTTTTCCTGGACTCTCTGCCTCCGTCTTGCAACTTCTTGTTTGGACGGTTCTGGACTTTCCTTCAAACCACCCATTATTTCCTCCTGAAGTTGTCCTCTGTCCTTCTCTGATGCCTTGAAGATGGGTTTTTCATCAGTTGCTTGGGAAAATTTAGGGGGCTGGCTCCCCTGTGCCTTTTTCAGGGAGTTGACGGTGACATCTTGGAGTGACGACCTGCTCAGGTTTGTTTTCATCGCCGACAAGCACAAGGTCTGTACGTGAGAGGACCGGCCTCCACCCCAGGTGCCTGAGGGCCTCATCGGCCTGTGTCACTGGTGCGAAATTCTCACCACGTTCGCCACAGACTTTGTTGTAGGCAGAACACGGTTTGCCTAGAGCCTTCACACTTCTTCAAGTTCATAGTCTCTTTACACCCGAACCAGCACCGCGGTACAGACCGGGATCTCCCAGGGAAACACACAGAGGCCCGGGACATGGCTCCAGCTTTCAGAAATCACCCACAGGGCGCCTCCCACCCCCGCCACCACCCAGGTGCTCCAAGGCCAGCTGGAACGTGGATATGGTGACGGGCGGCAGGCCCTCCATGGCTGCATCGCACTCCACAGCGCTGTCTCCAAGTGCCAGCGTCCTGTGGGTCTCTACCGATGGCTCAGAACCCCGGGGAATGTTCTGCCTCTAAGATAAACAACTGCCCGACAACCAGGGCAGAGTAGTCGGGCCGGGGGAAGGGGAGGCCAGCCAGGGGCCAGAAAGCAGTTCTCCCTAACTTGGCCCTGAAACAGAAAGGGATGTCACTTACACAGGCACGGGCGCAAGTGCAAAGGGCTGATGGCAGCTTGGAGCCCCCGCTACTCCAGGCCCACCTGGCCCTACAGCAGACCTAGGGGGCTCAAAGCAGGTCCAGGCCATGTCCCTTTTCTCACACCAGAGCAAGTTAGGACAGAGTGGTGGGGCCCCTCTCCCTGTCCCTGGGTGAGGCTCATTTTCCTGATTTAAGGTTTTCTTCTGCTGCAGGAAGCCTGGTGCTGCCCACGAGATCCCAGGGATCCCACCCTTCTGAGTCTTCTTCTCTCCTCTGTATGTGGCCAGTGTGGGCAGGCAGGGGCCCCGGGCGGACGGATGTCCCCAAAGGTATTAACTAAGAGACCTGGATTCCAACCCTAACAACTCAGGAGAAATCAATCACAGCTGGCAGGTCTTATGATTTCCTGGACTTTCTGTGGAGCCAGTAGCCCCTGTTCGACCCAGCATTCCTAGAAGGGGTGACTCTGCTCCAGAGGTGACAGAGTGACTGGGTTCCTTCCCTCATGTGGCCCTCCATCTTGAGCCCGTGCCTCCCAAGATGGCCTCGGAGAGGGTCCCCAGTCCATGAGTCATCTTTGAGAAGTGGGCCTCTGGGGAGGCGGTCCTTCTTTGGGCTCAGTTTACCACCTTTTACTTCATTAAACCACATCTCACACTCTGGTGTCTCTCGGGCAGACCCCGCTCAGGGCCTCCTTGTCTACCACCGGGGACTCTGTCGTGAGCAGCTTGTCCCCAGTCCCTTTACTGAGAGGGACACAGGACAGCTGTTAGCCGAGGCCTGTCTGGGGGTCCTGAAGGGCTCCATGGCGCAGAGAACAGAGGCTCTGACCAGGCCTGGTGGTGCAGGGAGGAGGCAGCCAAATGCCCACGGTGAGAGTGGCTTCGTTTCTTCTTTCGAACTGGACTATTTTTTAGGAGCATTTTTAGGTTTAAAGGAAAACTGAGCAGAAAGTACAGAAAAGTCACGTATGTAAAGGACTATTAGGAAGAGAAGCTTCCCAAGGACACTGAGGCACATCAGCCATTTTAGAAAGAACACCTTGGGAATTGTAATCTTTACACATGACCTTGGCTTCTAAGGTCTCATCCAAACAACAGACCCGCGGCATCGTGCACAGACTTCCACTTACCCGCTCGGGCTGAGCTGACCCCACTAGCAATCGAACATGGCTCTGGATATTGATCCGGTCACATGGGCAGCGGCGAGGCTCCCTTTGTGTGAAATTTACAGAAGAGCCTGTTAAAGAGAGCTCTGATGGGCAGAAGCGTCTCGGAGGCTGTGACTTCCCCTCATGGGGCGGGGAGGGAAGGATCTGTGGCCACTTCAACCCCGGCGAAGGGGGTGGCCCCTCTGGGATGCCTCTGAGGACTCCCATGCTGGGTGTGCTGAGCTCTGCTGTTCCCCGGGCTCCTTTCTCCGGACAACCCCTACTGTACTGTGACCCCGCTCGTCATGACCTTCACCCCATTAGTCGTGACCTCCACATGCTGCAGCGATGGTCTATGTTTCTGCCGCCGTGTCTCCCTGGCCTTGAGCTACAGTGAACTCACTGAGCACGAGATCCCTTTTCGAAAAAAAGTCCCTACTGAAAGAGGTGTTGTTTGCTCTCTGGCCCTCAAACACCAAGGCACTGTTGTGCTCCTTAAAATTGTAAATTATGTCTGTTTAAGAAAATGTCAGTGTTTTTTAAAACAGAATAACAGTGCTGGAAAAGAGTTGGCTGTGCTATTTGTTACCAGTGTTTCATGCAAGAAAAATGATACATTCATCATTATGAGTGCCGTCAAGGGGCCTAATGACTCGGGCACAAAGCTGCTTCAGTTCTTGTAAGTAACATGATGGATTTTTTTTTTTTTCCCCTCCTCAGCAAGTTATCTGAGTAATGGGAAAGCTCGTAAACTGAGATCCAGGGAGACTTTGTCAATACCGTACTATGCTTAACAACAATTAAAACGTAAGACACATCTCGTATAATTAAATTGATTTTTTTTTTTTTTCTGCCAGAAACAAGACTTTTTCAGGTAATGATTGCTTTGGCTGGCGAAAATTGTATTTTTATTGAGGTGGGGGGAGGAAGGGATCTGTTGTTACATTCAGACACCACTCCTTGTGTCTTCAAAAATCCAATTCTTAAATAGGCCAATAGGATGATTTTTGAGTAGAGAAGGGTACGTAGCTATGGATAATCTATGCAATCAAGAAGGAAGCCCTGCGCTGTTAAACATGTTATTTGGGGACATAGAATTTCAGCCCTGCAAGTGGCCTTCGATGTGTAGGAAGGCAGGGAGAAGGGTGTTCACAAAGGGACCAGGGCTCTGATTTTGATCCGGACGTTGGCTGGTTGGGACCCCGAGCAAGGCTCTTAATTTAGCCCTGCATTCGGCAGTGTAACGTAAGCATAAAATGGTCACATGTTTCTGTGTCTAAAATATGTTAAGGTCTGTAAAACAAGGGGCTTCACTTTTTCCATTAAAAATTGCCTTTTAAGGGTAAATGTAACACCATCCCCCCAAAAGCACATAGCTCCTTTTTGACCCCTGGATAACTCTACGAAATTGGGATATTTACCTGAACTTTCCTTACTTGGCCTCCAATCATGTTAAACAGCTGTTGGAATGAATACAAAGGGATTTGCCTGACTTTCTAGTAATAACTTGATTTTTTTCTTCCCCCTGGTGGCTTGAAAGCATTATTTAGTGAATTGAACTTTACCTGTTCCAGAAATGGGACTGGCTGTTTTTCCGTTAATATTACTGGGTTTAATGGGGCTAGAAATATTAAAAGAAACCCTAGCTAGCCATGTGAAAATTTCAAAAGAAAGAAAGACTGTTATTTTCTTTTATTTTTACTCCTTTTTTTTTAAATTTCTGTCTTTCTTTTCTTTCTTTCTTTTTTTTTTTTTAAGCTGTAATAGCCAGAGCAGACAAGGGTTCTGTGCGAGCGGGTGGGGTATCCTTGCTGTGAAATATGCTGGAATGTTTACCAAGCTATTTCCCGTGAGAATCAAGATGTTTCTCTTCTCATACTTCATTTTCATGGCAGTGGCCTTTTCAAAAACGGTGCCTCTGTGACTGCTGGTCAGATTCCATGTGTTGCCCCCTTTGGAAGTCATGGCTGTGGCCTGTGGACCAGCCATGCTCCTGCTGTGGGCAGAAGCACTGAGAGCTCTGCTCCATTTCCCACCATGTGGGGATCGAGTGCCATCTCCTTCCAGTATTTGCTGGAGAAATGTCTGAGGGGTGAGGGCGTGGGAGAAGACTTATCCCTGCTGGCTGGGTCAGCGTGTGCCTCTGTGCCTCACTCTTGTCCTGCAGCCTCCGCTTCTGCCATCACTTGGCCCTGGGCAGATGATGGAGGTGGTGTGGTGGATTGAAATAGGAACATTTCATGTCATGCACACGGGGAAGAATAACAACGACAGAAGGCCTTGGGGCGGGTCTTTCACTATGGATGATTCAGTATTTAGTTTGACCTTTCACATGAATCGATAATCTTCAGTTTACAAAAGTAAAACACGTCAAAATAAAATACAGAATAAAATACTCTATCATCCTACTTCATGGGTTGTTTTGAAATTCAAATCGAATGATCAAGTGATGGTACTTCCGATCATACAGCCCATTCTATAGGTAGTAGATGTTATTCTGGGAACCAAATTCTCTTAAAATAGTGATGATTAATATCACAATCCCTTCATTCTATCAAGAATATACTTTCCGCACTTGTAGTGAGTCTATCGGCTAGTTGATAATGTCCTCAATACATAAGCAAGGAGTCCGTGAGGTAAGAGGATTCAGCAAGTAGGCTAGGGTCACCCCGATAGAAATGAGGTCCAAACCAGGTTCTCTGCTTCCTGACTCCATGATCTTTTTTAATTTTTTTTTTTTCTACGTTTTTTTTAATTTATTTTTGGGACAGAGAGAGACAGAACATGAACGGGGGAGAGGCAGAGAGAGAGGGAGACACAGAATCGGAAACAGGCTCCAGGCTCCGAGCCATCAGCCCAGAGCCTGACGCGGGGCTCGAACTCACGGACCGCGAGATCGTGACCTGGCTGAAGTCGGACGCTTAACCGACTGCGCCACCCAGGCGCCCCCTGACTCCATGATCTTATTCTCATTGCTTATCGACTCGCTTGAGTCAAAGAACTAGAATTTGGTTTGGGGGGCTTTTTTTTTTTTCCTTAACTCTTTGTTGTTTAAAGTTTATTTCTTTATTTTTGAGAGAGACAGAGGCTGAGTGAGCAGGGGAGGGGCAGAGAAGGAGGGAGAGAGAATCCTTAGCAGGCTCTGTGCTGTCAGCCCAGAGCCCGATGTGGGGCTCGAACTCATGAAACCCTGAGATCACCACCTGAACTGAAATCAAGAGCTGGTTGCTTAACTGACTGAGCCACACAGGCGCCCCCGGGATTTGTTTTAATTTGATACCTGCCTAATTATTTTAATCATATGGCTCTCTGAAAAATATAGTTTATCACATATATATATCATATATAATAATTGATATATATTTAGATAAATATATGTTTCAGTCTTTGGAAATGGGAATATTTCAGTTTCGTTTACAGAACTTTTAATTTTTAAATATCTATTCATGTTGCCGTATTACAGTAAATTGAATGGCGAGCGAAAGCAACCAGCTTCTTGACTGTAATAACATTTCAAAGCTCAGTGATAAAATATATGCAGTAATGATTTAAAACAGTGCTGTGCTTAGGGCTTTGATGTTTCACAACAATCCCCAAAATGTGAAATTTCTTTGAGTATCAAATTTGAATTCACTCAGGTGAGAAGATATTCGTTCAAGCCTTTAGTTTGGAAATGTGAAGATGAACTCTTCTAGAAGTTCCTTTTAGTAATTAACAAGTTTTTTTAATAACAACAAAAAAGAACATTTTTGTTGTTTTAATTACTTCTATAGTTTTTAAAAAATTTCATGTTTTCCACCCAAGCCCACCATTCTATCTTTAAAATTTCCTTTAGATAAATGAGGTCCTTTTTGTTTCTTTCATTATTGATAGATCCTACATTAGAAAACCACCAATTTATTGTAGCTTGTAATTAATTACAAAAAGATAACTTTGCTATTATTGACTTCAATCTTATAAAACAATGAAACCAAGTATAAAACATTTTAAGTAAATTGCTTTTATAGGATTTTTATCTTCAAAATTGACCATGACTCCATGGTTTGGTGTGATTAATGAAACCTCATTAGTTTGAACTTATGATCAGATCAACTATACTGGGTGAATTTGTTCTACATTTGAACCAAAAGTGTGTTGGTAATAACATAAAGTAGATTTTAGGAACAATAATAAAGACTGGTAAAAGTACTAAATAAGGAAGTGCAGTCATACCTCATCAATGTTCGAACTTGAAGATATTTAAACCGAAGGCAATCAAGTAAACAAGCAAACAGAAAGAAAAGGAAAGAGGTATGTAAATAATCTGTATAATGTACTAGAAAGAACACTAGGCCCAAGTCAGGGGACATAGCTTCCTACCTCAGCTTTAGAAATTCCTGGGTGGATTTGCATGAATTTTCCCCCCGGGCCTTAGTGCCCTTCATTTGTAAATAGAATTGATTAGGCCAAAATGGCTTTGTAACTGTTCTACACTTAATACTAATAGAAGATTATAATATGTCCTTTTTGATTTGTTTATTATTATTAGTTTTTAGTGTTTATCTATTTTGAGAGAGAGAGAGAGAGCTCTTGTGCAGGGGGAGGGGGTGGGAGAATCCTAAGCAGGCTCTGTGCTGACATCACATCAGTTTATTATTAGTTTTTAATGTTTATTTATTTTGGAAGAGAGAGAAAGAGAGAGAGAGAGATCTTGTGCAGGGGAGGGGTGGGGGGAGGGAGATTTCCAAGCAGGCTCCACGCTGTCAGCAGAGCCCGATGCGAGGCTCGATCTCATGAACCGTGAGATCATGACCTGAGCCAAAATCAAGGGTCAGTCACTTAAACGACTGAGCCACCCAGGTGTCCCTAATATGTCCTTTTTGGAAAAAAAAACAAAAAAAAAACCCTCTACAGCTCTACAGCTCTACTGTATGTGTTGCATTTTCCTGTTCCATAGGAGATTCACTTTGGGGTAGGGGAAGTGTTCTCTGTTCAAAAATCTCTCTTCCTCTCTGTCTCCTTGTATCTATCTATTATCTATCAACTCTCTCTCGCTCGCTCGCTCGCTCTCTTTCTTTCTAATCACTGAGACAAATTGGCCTGCTGTGTTATATGATTGAGGATAGTCCTCAGTGTAGAGAAATTCACATGATCTGGAACAATGTATAGAATAAAATAGTGATCTTGGGGTACCTAGAATCCAGCTGGCTTCATACATCAGCCAGCTCTACCTAAAGCAAGTCAAATTTCTAGGAACTGGAGCATTCATAATTGGATTCTCTGAACATCCATCTTGTCAGATTTTGCCCTGGATTTGACTCGTCCACCTGGTACTTTCCACCTTCCAACATCCTGAACGTACTCACACTTCTGTAATGTAACTTGGACGATGCTTCTCTCCTAATGCAGGTTTGATTGCTCACTGCTCTTAGGTTTTATGTTTCTGGAAACTCTTTTCCAGAATATTTCCTTCTCTGGACTTGGGTTTGCCTATCCTAACACAAAAACATTTGTCTCCTTTGAGCACGGGGAGCTCCACGGTCCTTGAAAACATTCCTTTGGGCGGGAAAAGCTTGTACCCACTGGCACTTTGGCACCCATTAAGTCAACAAGTACTTGTCCCCAGCAGGTGGGATTAGCACAGTGGGGTGGAGTCTCAGATTGCCTAACTATGGGAAAGAGAGGAAAAGGAAAAGGAAGCAAGTGAAAGACCCCAGGAGGGGAAGATGGGAAATTGCCAAATCTGTCAAGAACACAAATGTCCTGATGTTCTCAGAAGAGTTTCGGTTTCTGTCATCAAGGAGCTTTACAAATATTTTTAAAGACAAAGCATAGACTGGAAAAATTAAATGATTATACAGGTATGTAGGAGTTCGCTCTTGAAGTTGATGGATCGTAGAGTTCTATGAGAGTTCATAAGTTTAGAGTTCATCTCTGTTGGATGATTTCTGTATCGATGGACACCTAAACGTAAAAACCAAAACGATTACGCTGAGCCAACATCCTTGTCGCATCCTTAATTTTATGGAAAATTATGGGAAAATGTTAAGATCGCAAATATTCCTGTTCTGGTTAATAGGAACAACTCACATTGGAAAGACAGCTTTCCCAGTCAATGGGTGGGAATACATTATGGAGTTTTTGCTCATGAAAAGAGGCAGAAAGTTGTTACCCTAATCAAGGTCATTGGCAGCAGCAGGACCTGACCTGGCTGGTGATGCTAGGTTCAACCCGCTCCCATTTCTGTAGATTTGGTTTGTTTGTTGTTAATAAAAATAATCACTTCACACACATTTATATTCAAATAGAGACTCAGAAGTCAATAAATGAATCTTCACTCGGTTGAGTAAAGCAATCCAATTTTCCCAGTGTGTGCACATGTGTTTGTGGTTTGCTAATATTTTTTTTTTGTCTTTTTGAGAAATACATATGCTATAGCTTCAAGGGTGGAAAATTTTACACACTTCTGTAGGGAGGAAGTTTAATTGTAACCCTTTTGCATATATTCTTGGAGAAAATCTATTTTCTAAAAAAAATAGATAATTCCTTAGCACCTAGGAATATAAATAAAATATTATATTGACATACCCTCTTCCAGGCTTTCCAGATAAGAATATCAGGTCACTTTCTATGCCTCATCTTGTGCCTCTGCTAATTCTTTGTAAAACATAAACACATCCTGGAAAACAGCAAGGAGATATTCCAGTTATAACCTTCCAAATACATTCCATTTCTCTGCATGCTAGAATATATTTAAAACAGATTATATTTTCCCTCTGTGTTTCAGTTTTCACAGTTAATAAGACAGGCATTTTCATGGCTGGCTTGCTGTTTTCATGGGTAGCAAATATTCTGATTAGTATTCCAGATACCAAGTTTACTGAATTTTATCCAGAATAGAAGGTGCCATAAACATGAAAGATTTTACTTCTTGCCATCTATATTTAAAATATCAAAATAGTTCTAATCACAAAAAAAATAGTTCTAATCAGATCATTAAATATGTCATGATTGCTTTGGTAGCTGGCGTTTCTAAAGAAATGTCTTGTGAGCTAATTTGTCTTGAAGGATTTTCATGCCAAGTAGGAGCGGGTGAGATTAAAAAAAATAATCTCCTAGCATTAATCGCGTATTCACAACTGTAAAATAAAACCTTGCTTCTCACTAGAGAGAAGGCAAGCAGGAAGTTCCTAACATTGACTGAGTGTTAAGAGTTTCAGTTCTTATGACCTGAATTTCTTTGCTATTTTATCACACGTGATCAACCTGTTAACCCCTCCGCTGAGTGTAAATAGTTGTGTTAGTCACTGGTAAATTTCTCTCATTATTCTTGTGAAATTTACAGAATCAGTTTGGTTTTAGTGCAAAATATACTTACCCTCCCAACTTCTATCTTCATGGGAAAAATTGAACCAGCATTTCCAAAAGAGAAGAAGCTTAGCCATTTCCCTCTACCATTTCCTCAATTTGATTCATTCTGAGTCTTATGATATTAAGGATAGCACCATCCTAAGTAAGATAAGTAAAGTCCAGCAAAGTGATTGGCGGGATAATGGAAGAAAATGTGGATGCCCTGTGTGTTGGGGGGGAGAGATGGACATTTCCAAGGGAAGTGATGAACCAACAACATGGAGGTCATGGGAATTGCTGTCACAACTTCTAGAGATCAGCCAAAAAGCACGAAGTGAGTTTTCTTTTTAATTTTAAATATTCTGCATAAAAATGTGGGGTAATATCACTGTTACATGGGCTTAAAAGCTCACCGGTAAGCCTGGGCATTCTATTTGTTAGTTGATCACTAGTGTCTTGAGTCGCCTGCACCAGGAACCACAGCTTGAAAGCACCTGCATCTAAAATAATATCCTGTGCCTACATTGACAGCATGGGTACCAGGTAAGCTGTTGTCCAATCTCACACTATTGAGAATTTTCCAGAAAGGGACATATTTAATTCAGGCTGCCATACAATAAGTAACATGGTCCTCTCTCTTCTAATACACTCACAGGTACGTTTGATAGGGGGTGAGGATACACAGCTGACTGGCCAGCTCGTGCCACCCGGTGAATGTTCCATGACAGGTACTGGCTTCAGCAGTCTTGGTGGGTATGGCTCTCATCTGCACTCTTATCTCAGGCTGGTTGACAGTCGGAAGACCCAGACTTCTGCGGAGTTACTTGTGCAGGACCCTTTCATGCCTATAATTTTGGTTTGGAGCCGCAGCAAAGAATCAGCGTGATGGGACCATCTTTTACTTCCCAGGAAGTTGAATAAATGGAAGAGAAGGCAAATTGCCGCTAGAAAGGACACGCACCTTTTGGGGGGGGGGGCCGTTATTTTTGTTTTCAGCTTTAATTTTTTTTTCAGATTTATTGAGATATAATTGACAATAAGATTGTAAGACCTTTAAAGGGTACAATGCGATGACTCAACATACATGTATGTTATCAAGGGACTCCCACATCCCACAACTGAACTAACAACATATTCATCACCTCTACATCTTTATCTTTGTTTTTGGTGGGGTGTTTTTTTTTTTGCTTTTTTTTCTTGTTTTTGGGGGTTTCTTTTGGTGAGAACATTTAAGTTTTACTCTCTTAGCAGATTTCAAGTATACAATATAGTGTTATCGACTACAGTCACCATGTTTTACATGAGGTCCTCAGACATTATTCTTAAAACTGTAAGTGTATACACTTCACCTTCCCTCTTGCCCCCACCCCCAGCCCCTGGCAACCCCCATTCTACTCTTGCTTGCTATGAGTTCAACTTTATTTCTTTTCTTTTCCTTTTTAGATTCTGCATATAAGTGATGCCATAAAGTATTTGTTTTGCTGTGACTTATTTCCCTTAATATAATGCCTTCTATTTCTAGTCCTGTTGCCACAAAAGGCATGATTTCCTTCTTTTTGAAGGAAATGTACATTTCAAAAACTGTTTATTTCTTTACTTTGGGGGGAGGGGGAGAGAGAGAATCCTAAGCAGGGTCCACGCTCAACACGGGCTCCATGTCACGACTGAGATCATGACCTGAGCCAACATCCAATGTCGGTCATTAACCGACTGAGCCACCCAGGCATCCCAGGAAATGCAGGTTTGTTTTTTTTTTTAAATGGCAGGCGTCAATTTAGACACAATGGCCCCTGATGTGCCTTCAGAAAATAAGTACTCTGTTTGCCCAGGCAAATAAGGTCTGTTACCTACAGATTTGACTTCTCACATTACATTAAAGACAAAAGAAAGAAGAAAGAACCAGCAAACAAAAAACGAGAAGGGAAAGAGGGTGGATGGAAGGTAGGAAGGACAGAAGGAAGAAAAAGGGGAGGAAGAAAGGCAGAGTGTTTAAAAATACGCTCCTTTCTGAAAGTTATCCAAGTAGGTAAATTATAAAAGCAACATAAATGTCCAAATCTCATCCCATTTACATAAATTAGCATTCACCTCTTTGTCAGTTCTGACACTCGCTCATTCTGCCAGGCACGGTTAAGCACTCCCAGGAGCGGGATAGAAATGACCTTGCCATATAAGGCAGTGGTTTGAAACTACAGGAGACACACGACCCTTAGCACACTTGGAAATATTGGACTCTCAGTGAAATGACCTCCATGGAGTGCCATCCAACTTTTATTATCCATCCCGCTTTCCTAATGTGTCAGGGACTGACTGATAGATTATGCCTTCTGTACTGGACATTGATAAACCAGTTCAGTGTGTCAGGCTTCGGCTTCAAAGCCGCCCAAGATAGGGCAGAGTGTGAAAGAGAGTAGTCAGCTTCAGAGAGAAAAGCAGACAGAAATAGAGTCTCCACAGAGCTCCAGTTATTTTCTGCAAGCAACTGGCCCTCAGAAAACAGCTACCGTCCTGGGCCAGATGCTAAGCATGTGACGTGGGAAGGCCCTTCACAGAGCATGGAGCGTCTCCACCGCACAGGTGTCCTGGCCCCGGAGGCCCACCAACCAGCGATCTGATTCTCTCAAGGGATTATGCAATGCACACTCGCCTCCCAGTGAAAACAGGCCACTTACGCAAACACGGGATCCACTGTTAACTTCGGCTGCTCTCCCTACCTCCATCCTCCGGTTTGGAAACAGGAGACGCCTGATGTAGGCAACGCAGGCTTCGCGATTCTTGGGTCTCTACTTGTTAAAATTGGCAGCCCTAGTTTCCACATGGTGACTATGCCACTCTGAAATGAGGCATGAAATGGGCAAGAAACGGAAACAATGTTTGCCCTGAATGCCCGGGACACAGAAGTTGCAGATGTAAATTCACACGACGAATGGTATTAAGCGTCCACTCGGCTTCAGCCCGAGTTCGGCAGGACTGCGGTAGGTCACGCCAATAGACGGAGTCAGAGCAGAGTGGGGAGTAGTTCGTCTCCTTGGATGCCGCGCCGTCTGAATCTTCTCAAGCCCTGCCCTTCTTCCAACCCACCCACCCGTGCCTACTTCTCTGTAACCCACGTTGCTTCCTGCTTGGTTGCTTTTGCTGGAGGCTGTCCCCAAATATCCAACCTTCCATTTGTGTGCACCTTCTCTTCTTTCTATCCTTGTGCTCAAACTTTCTTAACACTTAGTGGCTCCTCGGGAAGTTTGCGGAAGGGAGGCAGAGTGGGAATGAGGTCCTGGAAGTGATTATTTATTTCAAATGCACACCGACCCAGTAGGGAGAGCCACCAAGCATCACCTATCTTATGTGCCAGTCTATGTATTCTAAGGAAAGAAAAACCATGCCATGTCACCCGGTTATGACTCTCAACCAGTTGCCTCCTGGGACATACTTGGGAAAGACCACTGTCTTTCATACTGCATGCTTGCGTGGGTGTGTATACCCAGAGAGCAGGGACTGGGTGACCCCGGATGTTGGTCTCTATTTTCATTTCTGTCTCTCCCACTGAAAGAAAGAGATTGAAATGTAAGAGTAGGAGATACATTAGAAGTGTAACTTTGAAATTTATTTGAAATAAAGTAAAATGAAAACCTTTACTTCATTTTAAAGGCCACATATCTTGGGGATTTTGCTGTTCAGGTGAGGGTATTGGTTATAATCACCCCTGCTTCTCTTTCTTTGTGAATTGTTACTTGACTTTTGAGAATTTCTGGGGTTTCCAGGAAACGTATGGGACTTGAGACCAGTATACTGGCAAATAATTCTGGCTGTGACCCCTACTAGTTGTACAAACTGTCAAAATCAGTTAATCCTCTGAAGCCTGTTTTTTTTTTCTTTTTTTCCATAAGGGCAGATTGGAGTAAAGCCCTTTAGAGAATTTTGTAAATCATATGAGATGGAGTGTGTCCAGGGCCTTTTAAAATCAAGCCATTGTGCATGCAGAAGGTTATTATCTGCTCTATGATGCTGGCCCCTACTTCCATTTGAGATGGTTAGACTCTAAGAATTGGTTTTAACTTCTTCACGATTCACCGTATTGGTACACAACCAAGTATTTGCAGAGTGAGAGTCTAAGATCAACGTAAAGAACCCATTCCACACTGGATAGGAGCATGAACTCTGCAGCAAGTTTGTATGAGTTCAGATCCCAACGTTGCTATTTGGCTTTGTTTCCCGATTTGTAAAATGGGGGTAAGACTACTGCCTACAGCACAAGATTGGTATAGGGACTCCGTGATGGAGACTGGTGCTTGGTACGTATAATGTGCTCCATGAGCATTTGCTGAAATACAATAAAACGTGCTCAAGGCTTTTGTGGCCACGACTGCTCTCGTTAGTGCCCTCGTCTAATGGCTACAAATGCCATTTGATCGCAGAGTTGTTGCCCAGAGATCAGCACTACAAGTTTCTTTTTGGTTCCAATGAGATATTGGAAGCCTTTTTTTTTTGCCTTTTCATCCCCAACAAACCACTTCCCGTGATACATTTTTATTGGCAACCAAACGCGCTGCTTTAATGGCACGGAGAATTTAATCAATTAATGAAATTCCATAGGCCATTTCCAGTTGCAATATTTTGAGAGGTTAATTCTGCAAACACCTGAACACTTTGGAGGATCGTGGAGCAGACTGAGTTACTGGCACATGCATAACCTCATTGGACCAAAGAGAGAATGATCAGGATGTACGGATAATCATTTCCCTAGCAGATGTTCTTGGACAAGATGATAATCCCCTACCAACTGAGTGTCTTTGTCTTAAATTGCCACGTTCAGGTTGTTTTCAAAAATAGCGTCACAGAAAAAAGTCATTCACGGCGCTGACGATATTTACCATGTGTGCTAACTTCTTTCTTTACCATTGTCCACCTCCTTGCTCACATCCCAGGAATAAGCAACTGTGTGTGACAAAAATACTTATCATTCGAACACGAAATATTACAAAAACAACAGCAGCGAGAGCAACAACAGCAACGACCGAAGAGTGAAAAGAAAGAGAAAAAAGCGTGTGTGTAGAAGCAAGGACAATTGTTAACTACTTATCAACCATGTTCATATTAGAGAGGATGGTTTATTCTAATAGTCAAGGAACGCTGCTAGCAAAATGGAGTTTTTAATAACTAATGTCTTGTCAAAAAGTACGAGCTAACTAAACCATATTTAGAGTTGACAAGTGGGTTACGCTTTCACATTTTCCACATATGATGCAAATGCAATTTAATGCATTTCTTTTGCCCTTGAATTCTCAAACTTCTGTCGGCAACAGTATTGCCCGGAAGGCTCGATAAACATAGATTTGTGCACCTGTCCCCGGAACTTCTGATTCAGTAGATTTGGGATGCTGCCCAAGAATCTGTGTTTGGAAACAGTTTTCTGGCTATGCTGATGCTGCCAGTGTGGGGACCACACTTTAAGAACCACCGTCCTATCATCCCCTTGTAACAAAGGGAACTGCATTTTATTGTGACAGACTGTTGACTTCTGCGGCCCCTGTAAGTCACACCTCCCGGGGCCGACTCCCGGCGCACGTGACTTGCCTTCAACAAGGGAATGAGACGGCAATGCAGTTGTCCCGTTTCTGGACCTGAGCCTGGCAGCTTTTGCATTTTGTGCTTGTGGAAATCTGCCACTGTGTAAGGAGCCTAACTTCCCTGAGAACCTCACATTTGGGAATGTTCGAGATCAGCACATGGAGAGCGAAAATGGAAAAGAACCGAGGAACCCAGCCGGCAAAGAGACCAAAGGTCCCAGGCAGACAGCCTCAGCTGGGCTCCCCACAGCCAGCCAGCACCAACTTATCTCACGAGTGAGGGCGTTTTAAACCCCCCAGTCATCAGTCAACACCAGGTAAAGCAGAAAAACAGCCAAGTCAACTGATGATTGGGAGAGGTCATAAGCTGTTAGTCTTGGGGTGTTTTTTTAAGGCAGCAATAGAAAATGGAAAAACAAACAAACAGATTGGTACCCGCAGATGGGATGTCCCTGTGACAGAAAGCTTCATCACGTGCTACTAATTGGTTTTGGGATTAGGTGGCAGGCAGAACTCTGAAGGGACTCAAGGAGACTTTTCCTACGAATGGGCAAATGGAAGGAAGTTATGTTGGTGGCTGGAGGGAATGGGGCCGGCAGAGGAGTGAGTGCGGACTTCCCTGTAAGGCAGGTGAGGAGGAAGGTACTTAATCGGGTTATGGCCCTGGGGATGGAGACCTCCCAGCAGGATTTGAGAGCGCAAATGTACTTCCTCCGATAAGGGATAAAAGGCATGAGATGCACTAAGGAGGAAAGTTTGGTCGTCAGGCAAAATTAAAAAGAAATGTAAAGACACCAGGGTTGGCTTCATTCAAATATGGTTGCTTCTCATTCACACTTTTTCCATGTGTTAAATAATTCTCAAAGTAAAGAACGGCCGTCAGGGAAGGACCAAGGCTGTCATTGTAGGTAAAAGGCGGTGTCTGGGTTAGGGTCAGGTCTTAAGACCATTTGTTACTTCCTTTGAAGGACATAAAGTGATGTTTCCTAGACCCTCTCTGCTAGACAATAGGGTTTCTGAGAATCTTTTTTAAAAATATTTTTTAACGTTTATTTTTGAGAGAGAGAGAGAGAGAGAGAGAGAGAGACAGAGTGCAAGGAGGGGAGGGGCAGACAGAGAGGGAGACACAGAATCCGAAGCAGGTTCCAGGCTCTGAGCTGTCAGCACAGAGCCGGACGCGGGGCTCGAACCCATGAACTGTGAGACCATGACCTGAGCCAAAGTCGGATGCCTAACCGCCTGAGCCACCCGGGGAACCCTGGGTTTCTGAGCATCTTAAAGGTGTACCACATTGAGCCCTTCAGCTAAACAAAAGCCATCTAAGAATTATAAGACATTGTGCCGTGGCCAAAATTACAGAGGCGTCTTTTTCAAAGAGACTGCTTTTGTGACCTTTATATGTTTTGTAAGGGGATGAATTACAATGAGATTCGTTGGAAATCTATGGGACTTTGAAGGCAATTGTATTAACAGAAGGACTTCCAATTTGGATTAAAAGGGACAGACACAGTTCCAAATAACAGAGGCCTTTGGACCCTTGGATTCCTATTGGCAGGAAGTAGTGAAGAAAGTTACTCATCTACAAATATTGGTTATTTATTATGGAAAAGGAAGGGCAGGTCAGAGGATGGAGCCAGTAGTCATGGGAAAACCATGCCAGGCCCTAATCAAGGAACTGTTTATGTTTACCCCAACAGATTCCAGAGTTTCTTTGACCAATGATTACCACGTGGCTTCCATATTCCCTGTCTTTGAATGGGAGTTTCTATTACGGTTTTCCTGTTCCTGGTGTACAATTGTATGTTGGGGAGATGAGGGAGAGAAAGTCTATCTCATATGCTCACAGGTCTCCAAATCAAGTGGGAGGGTGCCTGATGAATGTCCTCTGCACCTAGATTTAGGGGGTGAATACCTGGAATTCAAGCATAAGGCCATGCTGGAATGAGATGAGGTTTCGGGGTCATGGGAAGAAGTACATATATTTTGCATGGGGAAAGGACATAAATCATTGAGGGCCAGAGGGCAGATGAACCAAACTGTAGGGAGGGGCCAGCTGAGAAGGCACGAATGCCCTTGCCGGCAGCCCCTGGGCTTCAAGCTGACAACTGGCTTCAGCTTGCCGGACAACCGAGTGAGCCATTGCGGAAGGACATCCTTTAGCCCCAGCTGAGCCACCCCAACGGCCACCATGTCAAAGACAATTCAGCACAAACTGCAGAATTATGAGCACATAAATCAGAGTTGTTGTTGTTTTAAAGTTTACTCATTTATTTTGAGAGAGAGAGAGAGTGTATACATACAAGTGGGAGAGGGGCACAGAGAGAGAGAGAGAGAGAGAGAGAGAGAGAGAGAGAGAATCCCAAGCAGGCTCCTTGCTGTTAGTGCAGAGCCTAACATGGGACTCAATCTCACAAACCGTGAGATCATGACCTGAGCTGAAATCAAGAGTTGGACACTTAACTGATTGAGCCCCCCAAGCACCCCTAAATCAGTGTTTTTTTAACCTGTAAGGTTTAGGGTGGTTTGGTATGCAGCAAACTTCTTTCAAATGTCCCTGATTGAATTGTTGATTGATATTGAATATTGATATTTGATACTGATATTTGAAATGTTGTACCTTTAGAACAAAGACAGATTAGGGTTCACCCTAAAAACTACCACCCCATCCCTTTACCCTTTCCATCTGTATTGTGGGTAATTTTGCCTTCTAGGATTCGTATTCTCTTTTGCACATTTATGAGGTTTTTTTCTAGATGATAGAGGCAATTTTCTCCATATTCTCAACCCCCACCCTTCTGCTTTTTGTTCATTGCTTGTTAACAATTAGTGGACACATTTACAGTCATTCATTAACTTTTTTATGCTTCTGTGTAATGTATCTAAGATGGGACTTCAAAATCTTCTCCTCACAGAAATGACCCAAATGGACCCTACTGAGACGTGTTGAAGTCTGTCTGGTACGGTGATGATGGTGAGCTTCGGAGCCTCTGTGTCCTCTCTGCGTATTTTCCTAGACTTGAAGGATGCGGGAACGGCTCCCAGCAGTGACCCTGTGGTGCCTCCAGGATACTGCTGGCCTCTCTCCTGCCTTCTCCAGTTCCGACAACTGGCAGTTTTGCCTTTCTTGTTTTTTTTTCAAGTCTACTGAACGTCCAGTTTTCTTTTCCCAGGACTAAGTTAGCATTCTTCCTGCCTTCTAAAATATGGCTCTATTTTATTCTTTTATCTTCTAATGGTAAACCTGAGTAAACATTCAACATGAGGTATATTTGTAGCATTTCACCTTCCCACACTCTACTTAATTCAGTATTGTTCATTGATTCACACGTTCACTTATGTGTCTCCATCTTCCCATCCCCCTGTTTCCTATGCTTATCCTTTCTGAGTAACTCTAAACTAAATATTGAAACAAACATGAAAATAGAGAGTAATGTCCCAGCTGTGATGCATATTTAAAAACAAATATGTTTGGCTTCAAAAGATCTGTGAGAAATAGATTATTCTTGAACTTTATCAGCTTAAATTTTCTAGTTACTAAAAAGTTAAAAAAGTAACTAGAGCAAAGGAAAATAGCATTCTGACACATTGTCGAGTTCCTCGTAAGTTTGTTTAGTGCTCCGTGAATGAACAGATGAGATGGGTAAATGGAATATCATCTTGGGGTTCACTCTACACTCAGGGAGATCAAGGCAGTTCAGGGAAATTTCGTTCTCTAGATTGGAACGCGTTCCACTGAGTTGAAGTTGTGTTTGTCTTTCTCCCGGTTTCCCTTAGTGGGGGGTTGCAGATTAGAAAATTGTTCTCCTTTACCTAGGAGTTACCAAGAAGAGAGGCAACATGAAAAAGTACCTTTACTGAGGAAGGAAATAGCAAGCTTCTCCAGATAATCATGTGATGTCGTATTTTTAAAGGCCTCACCCATTGAAGAGTTCTTTCGTCTCCGATTGCACTAACTTGTCTCTTAGAGACTCTCAATCTAGGAGACCGAGTAGAGGCCGGTGATGCTGGATAAAGACAGCATCACAACCGAGGGGGGCCGTGGGTATTATTGGTTAAATGCTATTTGACTTTTTGAAATGTATAAGCAGTCAAAGCAATAGAGACAGTTTGGTATATACCACTGTGAACAAACAACTCTAAAACTCTATGACTTAAAACAACCACCCTCTTACCTTTCTCATCATGCACAAGGGAGTGGCTTGTTAGGGGTGTAGCAGTGTATGACTCAAAATGGCCCAAGTGGGGTCGTATGTCCGGGACTTCCATTTTCTCTTCCAGCTGGGGAATCCGTTTTCCTGCGGTAGCCCCAGGGTTTCTGTTTCTCCGATGCATTCTGCACACGGTCTCACCTCGTGGTCTCTCTGGCAGGGTGGCCGTACTTCTCACAGGGAAGCTGGGCTCCCAGAAAATGCAAAAAGCCAGAGCTGTCAGGCCTTCTCCAGCCTCAGGCCTGGAGCTGGGACAACATTGCTTCCATCGTTTTGTTGTTCGATGCAAGTTTCAGGCCCAGCCCAGATTTAAGGAGCAGGCACTACACAGAGGTGTAAATACCAGGGGGTGTGGTTTCTCTTGGCATGCCACTGTAAGGGACTACAAAGTGCAATCCTCAGTGCCTGCAGACGGAAGCAGCAAGTCTAAAAACGAAGCTTGCAGAACACTCATGTGGCTCGTGCAAAATGTGGAGATGTCAAGAAAGGAAGATGGCTGTGTAATGACGGATGCTAGTCTCCCAAGGACGGACTAAGTAGGAAAAGAGGGCCCCTGGAGGAAGGAAGACTATCCCAGTTGTCATCTGGGACATTCATTGTTTTGACTGAACTCATCCGTTGCAGTATCATAGAAGAGAATGAATTTTATCACAACTGCTGTGAATTACGCTTTAGAAAAATCAGACTCTGGATGTAGAAATCATCTGTTTCAGGAGTGAATGCGTTCCTGAAAAGTTCTTATTCTTGATGCTGATGTCTTGTAAAGACTTATAAAGTAAAAGGAAACAAAAGGGGCGTGCTATCCCTACCAAACCTTAGGTATTTTAGCTCAGGGCCACAGCCCTGCAGAGGAAGACAGGTATCGGAAGCAATCTTGGACGTCGGAAGACCTCCGTTTACACTTCTGTTATCCTGTTGTTTTATGTATTATTCAAGGTCCTGCCAAAATAGGAATTAAAGGGCAGCTGTCAAAATGACAGCTTAAAAATAATCTGTTCTGCATTATTTCTTTGATGTTCAATTGTGTCGTTTAAAAAAGAAAGAGACATGTTTAATCATCTCCCTATCTGATTAATTTAGATTATCTCATTGTATGATATTAAAAGAATGACAGGGCAATTCATATTTTTTTTTGTATATTTAATGATCTGTTGCCCTAGGACTAACTCAGTTTTGTTAATTAATATTGGAAGAGGTAGCAAGGAACGTTTCAGGGAGAAAGAAAACCCTAAGCGGATCTTCGTGTTTATTAGCGAATAGTTTTCTTGGCTTTCAATTATATTGTCTGTATTGTTTTAATTTTTGAAATCTGTGCCTAGCCTCCCATACAGTGGATTTTTTTTAGGTTCTCCCTAATTATAATCCACATTTCTATCTTTCTGTCACACAGAATGGTATGTATCCAATGTACATTTTTATGCCGCTCTGCATCAGTGCAGGAAATGAAATATTTGAATAGCAGCGGATGTCGTGTGTGGCTTTCGCCCCAAGAGACTTCTCTCAGGAAAAAAAAAAAAACAGTGGCCAGGACGTCTTTGAGTCCATCAGTATTCACACAGCTTTTACATGTGGCTTCATTCTAATCCTCGGGTATGAGAATTGAGCCGTAAACATGTGTTCTTTGTATACACGACACAAAAGGGCCAAGGAGGAGAAAAAGGAAAGAAGACAAGGGTAGAAATAAGGTTTTTAAATGTCCTTGCTTTCCTGGTGTGAAGAAATCAGATGTGCACCCATAGCTGATGGTAACGTGTGTGTGCACCTGTGTGTGTGTGCGGCGTCTGGGCGTGGCAACCGCTTGGTTGGATCATAATCCCGTTCTCAGAAAAGCTTACGGGCAAGAATGCCGATTCCACTTTGATGCCTTGATAGGCTACTTCTTTTGAATTTGTGGCACCGGTATGTAAGGAGATACGTCCGTGCGGTCACTTACCGTTAAAGGGAACATATTTGGTTATGCTTCTGTACTAACGAGGTCCCTTCGTTACTTGCCTCAAATCCACAAGATAAGTCCAAACCACCTTCCCAGCCCCCAACCCCCTCAGCGCCAGTTTTCTGCACTGCTCTGAAGAATCCGAAGCCCCATTCCACTTGCAGCCAGATGTGAACAATCACCGCTTGACACGGGGTACAAATAACACCTACTCCAGCCATGACTCTTAAATTGGAGCTCTGCCCTTGATGGGGGCTGGAGATTGCTCTGGCTTTTGTAACTTGCACGTGAAAGGTGGTAGGCACCGAGTGACAAGGAGGTCGGGGCATTTAGGTTGCAAGCTGGAAGCAGATCTGGACTTCTCCCACATGAGAAGCGGCTTGGGGTCACAGGTCACAGGTCAACCTGAAGGGCTAAGTGACAAAACGAAAGGACAAAATGAAACAGATGCACAAACATAGGGGAAGGAGGGTGCAGGCCAACTTGGAAGCCTAAATGGCCATTTGCTCTCATTCTTCAAAACTTTCAAGATGCTTCTAACGATCCAAGGCTAGAGCTGTTTATGGTTCATGGTGTTCGAGTAAATGGAGTCCTGACATCTAACCTTGAACTAGCGGGAGACACAGAGTAGAACAGAAGCGTCTGGACTGGAAAAGCCGTGGTCCCTTAGCAAGCCTCTGTGTTTGATAAGCATGTTCGGATTTTACCAAGGTCCTCAGACTGTACTCCAAAAATGAAACTAACACCTCTTTTTAATTCCAGAGTATTGATCGTTTTTGTGTTTTGCTGCATGAGTCTCTCTCCCTCTTTTTAAAGTTGAGGTTGCAATCATTCCTTCCTCCTGGATGTCTAGCATTTGTTGTGAAGATTAACAACACGTGTCACCTGCAGAGAAGGCCCCTGCTGAGTTAATGTTCAAGTCCAAGGCGTTCGTGCTACAAAAATCAGGAAAACAGGTCATCCTCCTTAATGCTTGATTCTTGAATTATTTCTGTTTTTTTACTTCCGTTTTTCCCGAAACGTTGTTTTTGTCCAAAGTGAGATGGTCTTCTGTTTCTAATCTTCAGAGTGAATTGATTCCCTCAGAGGAGAGACATAGAACTATTGCATGTAACAGGGTCAAAATAAACATGGTCCACGAATCGTGATCAATAGTAGAGACGTTCATGGTTCGATGAGTACAAGAACAAAGCCAAGAGGGGTGCTCTTAAAAGGAGACCCAGGTGACTCAAGAAGGCCTAAAATGCATAGACATTTTCCTCCACTGGGAATCACTTACTAGAGCAACAGGAATACCTATTAATTGCTGGTGGGAGTGCAAGAAGGTTCAGTCACCTGGGAAGAGAGTTTGTCAGTTTTTTACAACACTGAACATATTCTTACTATAGGACCCAGCAATCACTCTTCTTGGTATTCACCCAAAGGAGTTGAAACTGTATGGCCACACGAAAACCTGCACCCAAATGCCTACAGCAGCTCAACTCCCAATTCCTAAAACTTGGAGGGGCCCAAGATGCCCTTCAGTAGGTGAACAGGCAAATAAACTGTGATCCATCCACACAATGGGCTGTTATTCAGCGCTAAAAAGAAATGAACATCAAACCAACAAAAGACACGCAGGGACCTAAGGTGCATTTTACTAAGTGAAAGAAGCCAATCTGAAAAGCCTACCTACTGTATCATTTCAACTCCGTGGTATTCTGGAAGAGACAGAACTATGGAGACAGTAAAAAGATCAGGGATTGCCAGAGCTGGTGGATGGGGTGGGGAGAAAGACGAAGAGAGAGAGCACAGGAGAGTTTCAGGGCAGTGACGATATTATAATGATGAATACGTGTCATTACACATCGGTGCAAACCCACGCAATGAACAAAACCAAGAGGGGATTACAATGTACTCTGTCGACTTTGGGTGATTACAATGCATCAAGGTAGGTCCATCCATTATAACAAATGTACCACGCTGGTGGGGGCTGGGGACACTGGGGGAGTCTGTGCATACCCGGGGAAGGAGGATATACAGGAAATCCCTGTACCTTCTCTCAATTTTGTTATAAAACTAACACTACTCTAAAAAGAAATTTCTTTAAAAGAAAGCTTTTTTTTTAAAAATCATTTAGAAGCGAGAAGTGAGAATTGGAGAAGAAAAACACTGTCACATCCATTAAATAGAAACAAGAAAAATCTTACTGTCAGCCCTGTTTCTATTGAGTCTTTGTTGCTGTCTGACTCTGTTCTGGTACTGGTGAAACCATAGTGGAAGTAACCCACTGGCTTCATTTAAATTTCAGTCGCCTTGGCTCTTAAACCCATGAATAGACTTCCCCTCATTTGTCTGGTCTGCGGGGCACATCACCTCTTATAAGTATGCTAGGACACTAGAATTCCCCCTGAAAATAGTATTTATGTACTGAAACATTTAAGGAAAGCTACTAAACAAAGAGCAACCGATTTAAACATTAATCAAATACAATATTAATATGGAGACTGTTGACCGAAATAAATATGCATGCATATTACAAACAGTAAAAAACAAACTGCTTAATTTTTTTTTCCTTTTCTGCGGAAGGGGGAAGGAGTATGTTTTAAAATGTTAGTCTAGGGGTGCCTACGTGGCTCAGTTGGTTTAGCATCCGATTCTTGACTTTGGCTCAGATCATGAGCTCACGGTTTGTGAGTTCGAGCCCTGCGTCGGGCTCCATGCTCATAGCATGGAGCTTACTTGGGATTCTCTGTCTCTTCTCCCTCAACCCCTCCCCCCAGTAGTGCTTGCGCTCACTCTCTGTCTCTCTCTCTCTCTCTCAAAAGAAATAAATAAACTAAAAAAAGTGTTAGCCTAATGTCCCATATCATCAGGTCTAGCACAATCATGCCATACCTTCAGTTCCTCAATATTTCTCATTCTTCCAGGAGAAATCAGCCTTTTCTCTTGGGAAATACTCATCAATGTGTTCAAATACTGACAGAAGAGGTGCTGAAAACAGTTTTAATTTGATCTTAGATGTTTTCCCAAAGAAACGAAGCAGAGCGAGAGTAGAAAAAGTCGTCGGTCAGCGGAATGATTGTGCCTAAATGTTCTCTGTTGCTGAGGTAACAAAGAAGCCTAATTCTACCATTGGAGAGAGAGTTGTTGAGGAAAGAGTTAACAAGCTGATAGGAGAGTGATCTAGAAGCCAGAAAAGAATTTCACCTCTTAAAGATAGAATGCATCACACTTTTACCTTCCTGAAGAAAATAATACCTATGGAGTGGAGTATAGTCTGCTTAGTCTTTGTGTTGTGTAACATAAATTCTGAACAGTTATGGCAGGCAACTGGAGGTTGTGTGTACTGCTTAATTATATCATCTTTGGATTGAGAGAGCCATAGATTCGAAAAGTCTGCTATTGTCTTCATCATTTTCTAGATAATCTTATGTAAGCTCCTTAGCCTCTCTACGCCTCAGTTTTCTTATCTGTAAAAGAATGATAATAGTAGAATTTGCCATATAAGTCTGATTTGAGAATAAAACAGAATACTGTGTATGAATTATTGAGAGCAATGTCCGTTCTTTCATAAAAAATAAGTATTTTCTGTTATTATAGTAGGGATCCCTTTCAGTTTTATAAAAATAATTAGATATATCAGGGGTATGAAACTACTAGTTCCTAGGCTACAGTTTTCTCAAATCTATAAAATGAAGAGATATGTAAACACAGAACAACATTTAACTATAACAAAAACTTGATGAAAGATATTTGGACTCAGACTTCTGTGTGTGTGTGTGTGTGTGTGTGTGTGTGCGTGTGTGTGTTTCTTTAGTTGGATATTAGGTTTGGCGTTGAACTGCTTAATTTTGTTAATTGAATTATATTATAATTCAATATAATTATGTATCAAAATGCACAGATTTGAAATGAAGATTGTCGTGAATTTTTACACAATGCACAAACATCTTTATTTTTTTTAATGTTTATTTATTTTTGAGACAGAAGGACCAAAGCACAAGCAGGGGAGGGGCAGAGAGAGAGGGGGACACAACCCGAAGCAGGCTCCAGGCTCTGAGCTGTCAGCACAGAGCCCAACGTGGGGCTCAAACCGATGAACCAAGAGATCATGACCTGAGCTGAAGTCAGACACCTAACCGACTGAGCTACCCAGGTGCCCCTGTACAAACATCTTTCAACACCACACTGTAGGACCTAGAACATTTCTAGCACTCTACAAGGCTCCCACCCACCCTGCAGTCAGTATACACGCCAAGGGGAGCCATTATTCTGTTTTAGCTCTTTTTGAATATTACATAAAAGAAATGTACAGAATGTATGTTTTTGTACCTGACTTCTTTCCGTATCATCATGTCTGTAAGGGTCACCTACATTATCATGTGTATCTTTCTTTCATTCTTTTTTTTATGGATGTAGAGGGTTCTGTTGATGAATATCTGTTTTCTTTTTTCTAGCGAGGGGCTATTATATGACAACTGTTGTGTACGTAATTTGGAGGACAAAAGCATTCATTCCTGATGTACGTGTATTCACCGGTGGAGGTGAGGGTCATAGAGTATGTAGATTCAGTAGGTGTCATCAAATATTTTTTTAAAGTCATTGTACAGTTAACAGTCCCACCAACAATTCAAGAGTTTTCATTCTCCTCAACCCTTTATATTCTTTGTTTTTATTTGAGAAAGAGACAGAGAGAGAGACAGAGAGATAGAGAGAGAGAGGGAGGGAGGAAGGGACCGGGAGACAGACAGCTGGGGAGAAGGGCAGAGGGAGAGAGAATCTTAAGCAGACCTCACACTCAGCAGGGAGCCTGACACAGGGGTTCTTCCCATGACCTTGGGACCATGACCTGAGCCAAAATTAAGAGCTGCAGGCTCAACTGACTGAGCCACCCAGGCACCCCCAGCCCTTTTATACTTAATTGCAGTCATTCTTCAGGTTGTTAGTGATGTCGTACCCTAATTGGTATTTTTTATGATGAATAATTATGTTGGGCATTTGTTTATTGCCCTAATATTTTCATAACCATAAGGATCTGAAAGATCAGTTTCAAAAGTTGCTCAAGAAGGGTGGGCATAATGTCAGTTTCTTGGCAGTGAAAAAGAAGGTGAAAAGAGAGGACTAATGTTTACTTAGTACCCCTTATGTTGTATGGACATGGCCTGTGCTATCTCAATTAATTATTTTAACAGCCATTTGTGGTAGATATTTTTAACGAATGGTAAAATTTATATATTTATGCATAGAATCCATCCAATTTTCTATTCCCTCTTCTCTTCCTATACTTTTTTTAAATTAAAAAAAAATGTAATGTTTATTTATTTTTAAGAGAGAAACAGAGACAGAACATAAACAGGGAGGGGCAGAGAGAGAGGGAGACACAGAATCCGAAGCAGGCTCCAGGCTCTGGGCTGTCAACATGGAGCCTGATGCGGGGCTTGAACCAACGAACTGTGAGATCATGACCTGAGCTGAAGTTGGATGCTTAACCGACTGAGCCATCCCAGTGTCCCTCTTCCTGTACTTTCATATGCTCTGATTTTCCTTTAACCCTCAGAACGTGTTTTTCCACATTTATGGAGAATAATGGTTATTGCTATGGCTTCTTGATGATATTCATTTAATCCGTTGATAATCTAACGTTATGTGGGGTAGCCTTTCTTTGTTTTGAACTTGTATAATAAAACACTATTACCATTATAACTTACAAAACTGTGAACTTGTTTCCATTTTGAAGAAAAACATCCATCCCTTCCTTCTGGCAAAGGAGGAACCCAAACTTTGAATTCTCAAATTGTAGTATGAGAGATAATCAATAACCTGTTTGCATCACTGCTTATTTTCAAAGGCCTTTCAGATCCCAGGTTCAAGTTAATAAGTAATCTTATCCCTACTCCTGAAGAATCAAATATTCACACTCTTGAGTCTCAGAAACTCTTCCTTATTTGGGACTTTCTTTTTATAAAAAAAAATGTTCTCATATCTATACTTAGTCTCGTTGACAAAAATCAGCCTGTTTAAGAAAAAAGACACTGGATGCAAAATGTTAACCTGAGAGGAAAATTGTTAATTTTCATAACCTCAGAAACAAGTTTATGTAGAGCCTCAGTTGGGCGTGTTTAAGTTGGTTGATGGTGTTAGTGACTTTACTACCAGCTAAGAAGTTTCCTACATCCTTACTGTTTCTTCCTCTCTCCTTACTCAGCCCTGCTACCCAAAACAAAACCCCCAAACCCAAAGGAAATTAAAAACTTCACTGGAAAAAATAAGTTGGCATTTATATATTAAAAATATTAAAATATACCTTAAGTATTAACCAAAGCCCTTCTGGTGTGGTTCTCAAGAATGAAGGTGAAACCAGTTAGAAATGTAAACTCAGCGTCTGGAGTTGGTGCCATAAACATTTTACACAAAGCCGGGTACATAATAGACACTCAAAAAATTTTTTTGATTCATCTGATTTTTCCCTGTCCAGATACTTTTAAATATCAGTGTTGTCCCAGTAGGCTTGTTTATCTTGTGTCTAAGCACAAAGGTTTGTTCATCTTTAGTATTAATTCCTTTTACAACAAAACTAAACACATCTTCCCTGAAATATCATATTAAGCCATTTAATCTTCTGAAATGTACCAGCTCCAGATCCGTTTTTTTTAAATGTCTTCATTAAAGATGAATACATTATCCACAAGTGTCACCAGGAGCAAATACATTAGCTTCTGAACTCTTTTGGAAAATGTCAAACGACATGGCCTAAGTCCAGCATGCCCTGTTGTACAATTTCTAAATTTACCTTGGCTTATGTTTTTGTGTGATATAATATTCAGTGGCTGGAGGTGTGCCTATAATTTCAAACCCATGTTTTGCCATACATTTGAGTAGATTCACACAGTTGAGTTGCGAGAAAGTTTATGGATCTGATATAAATGTACTATCTCGTGTTTGGCAATGGTAATTAAATATTTGGATAGACAGGTGGGCTGGCTGCCAGCTCCCCACAGGGGTAGCAATTTCTGATGCTTTTTCCCAAGACTGTTTATTTGCCCTCAAAGTAACTTTATTAAGTTAAAAAGTCACAATAAATCTCTATTGTAGAATCCAACAGATTCAGTCCTTTTGGAGCAATGATGTATTCTCGGGTAGTTTGGAATAATTCAGGTTGATTGCCTTGAATCTAATGTCATTTGAAAAGATAGAAGCAGATTTTCATGTGGACAGAGTGAGTAGCTGGGAATCAATCAATCAATCAATCATGGAAACAAGCAAACCCTGAGCTACAGGTCAGGGAGAATGTGGGTGAGACAGTGACCACATTTTTGGTTGGAATTGCTGCTCAAATTGCTGGGAAAGATATTTCTAGACTGTTATTTTGGACATACGTGAGTGGCTATTCTGAGATTTACGGATAGGCTGGACAGGATATGACTGGGTGTGACAAAGATGTGGCTTCTCTGGAAAAGCAACCAAACCAGGAAAGGGGATGACAGAAATGCAGGAGAGTCCTTTAGATGAACATTCCTGTGTCCCTGACGATTTGAAGTGTTAATCTATGAAAGTGTGTGTATAATGGAAAGGAAATGTGGTTTTCACCCCTCGCTCCTGTTCAAGTTTCATTTTCATTATACACAGTGATGGGCTATGGTATGTTCTTGTATCTCGTATCTTGTATCTTATTCTTCTATCTTGTGTCTTGAAGATACACCTCTCCAAGGCAGCACGTGCACAGGCATGGCCTCAGGCTGCAGAAACCTGAAAGTAGGACCAGAAGAGGAAGAACCCTTTAGAATGAAATGCAGTTGGAAGGAGAATCACGAGAGCTCACAGCTTACTTACCAGCTCTGGCACGTATATTTGGTAATTGATGATTAAAAATGAGAGCAAACCAGCTGTTAAATGAAAATAAAGAATATACTGCGTTGCTCCCCAAATCCACATGGTACTTCTAATTTTTATTCTTGTGCATGTTACAGTGGTTTTGACATCCTTCTGGAAATATTCTCTGTTTTATTTACCCAATTCAACAGATAATTGTTGACTATCTAGATTTGAGAAAGTTTCACATTCTTTGAGTGTGAATTGCTGGGTGGCAAGACAGAAATTAAAGTGGAAAGATCTGCAGTGGCCAGGCCGTGGAAGGACTGCCTTTTCCTGCTGAACACTTGAGATTTATTCTGTAGGATGTGAAAAATAGGATACACAAAGTGGAACTGGGGAAAATAATTGCATTTCAGTACTATACTCAGTGCTCACTTTACTTTTGCTTGATGTGATTAGAGTCTCAGTTCCCAAATTTATCTGAACATTTGGAATCCTCTGGGGATCTTTTGCATATTTCAAAGCCCAGACCACGTCCCAGACCAATTAAATCACAATCTCTGGGAGCGTATGTTGGGGAACGTTGGTTTAGGAACAAAGAAAAAAAAAACGAGTATTACTTGGAGAGGATTGAATTGACTTGAGATGGGTTAGGTCAATTCATTTATTTATTTTACGGGTTTTTTTTTCATGATTTTTTACTTCCTAATTTGTAAGCAATGGAGAATTGGCATGAGGAAACAGGGCCAGGTCCTCTCACACAAACAGAAATCTATTCAATTGTGTTTCTGCATAGGCACTTTGTATCCTGTGGGTAGAATTAAGGGCTTGGGATATGGCGTGGAAGATGAATTTCCAGACACTGTATCTTTGGACCTATAAATTACTCTTTATTTTTCCCATGGAATCATGCCACCTATGAATATTTTCTATATAATATACTAGTATATTTGTGCAATATTGTACTTAGAGAACAAATAATATTTATTTTTGCCATAATGTGGTGATGTGTCAGAGCAGGCATGACCACATAGATCCATTATAAATACTATTTCCTTGTTATTCAATTCAGATAGGGATTATTCATACAAAGGGTTTTTCCATTATCTCCAGGGTCACACTTTTTTCTTCCACTTTGTGTTCAAACTAGAGATCTTTCCCTTGGTCTTCCTTGGATATTGAGAAGGACGGTCCTCCCGCCCCCCTTTTTAATTACAAAATGCTAGTTAACACACACACATGTGCATGCAAGCACACACACACACACACACACACACACACACCCCTAGTGCAGACCATGAACTCATTCATCTAGCAATTGACCTTAACCTAGAAAGCTCACCTGAGACATGGCAGAGAGTGATCCTGTGTCCCAACTCCAGATCTGGTAAATTTAAATGCGTTGCTCAGAAAACTGCATTTAAAACAATTTAATATGTCTGTTATGGGTGGTCTACTGTCACTGTTAGAAACACTGATGTTAGCAACTAAGATGCAAAGACAAATAAGGGGAAAAAATTGTCTTGAAAGGGTTTGGGGACAGAACAACTTTTTGTGGCCTCCATATTTGTCGCAGACATTGTTCTGAATCTGAGCGATTTTTCTCCTGCCACGAGGCCTAAGAAGAATGTCCAAGCTATGCTCTCTTCCATGTTTTAAACGGGCTCTCCTTCTCTTTCTTACTTTTCATGGCCTGATTGCTTGCTCTCACCTCATATGCCTCTTTTTAGAAGTATATGGAGTCTCCTCATTCCTTAGTTTTGTCCCCCTTAATCCTATTTTCTAACTTTTTATTTTATTTTATTTTATTTTTTTTTTTCAACGTTTTTTATTTATTTTTGGGACAGAGAGAGACAGAGCATGAACGGGGGAGGGTCAGAGAGAGAGGGAGACACAGAATCGGAAACAGGCTCCAGGCTCCGAGCCATCAGCCCAGAGCCCGACGCGGGGCTTGAACTCACGGACCGCGAGATCGTGACCTGGCTGAAGTCGGACGCTTAACCGACTGCGCCACCCAGGCGCCCCTATTTTATTTTATTTTATTTTTTTAATTTTTGTGGTGCTCGGCCATCAAAGGCTCTACCTGGACAGTCCAGCCAAGACAGTCACTAGGGCCAGATGACCCTCCCTTGGCTTCTTGGTCCGTCCATTCAGTCGTAACATGCTACTACCTGGGTAACAGGATGCAGTGGAATGAATGTTGAACTTGAAACCCCGCGATCTAGTCTGGCTTTAGCATTTGCAACAGGATGCCCTTGAACGAATTCCTTTTCCAAAGTACAGTTTCTTCTTCAGGGAGTTGAAAACGCTCATATCTGCTCTGCTTACTGGATGACGTTATTATGAAACAAAGTGAAACTGCTATATGTCAAAATAATTTGTAAACCTCGGAAGCCTCAAAAATGTCTAAGGCGGTGGTTCTCAAAATGTACCTGGCATCAGACTCACCTGGAGTACTTATTAAACACGGCTTGCTGGCCCCGGGATTTGTGATTCAGCAGGCCCGGAGGAGGGACCGGGAGTTTGCTTTTTGAGCAAGTTTCCAGGTACTGTTGATGTTGATGTCGCTATTCTCGGGATCACACTCTGAGAACACTGGTCTAAGGTGTTATAATATTTTACTTTCTCAGTCGTCATCTGCTTTCTATGGCTCCTTGTGGATCTAAAACCCCGAGACGCCATCGGTAAAGGTAAAGTGTAGTAAGAGTAATTTGAAAATTGGCCAGGAGTGTAGGTCTTTATAAAGTACCTACCAAATGGGATCCCGAAGCAGCAGAAAACCATCTCATAAGTAAGCTCCACAAGGCTCTAAGACATTTTATTTTAAACCTCGTGTTTTCTCAGATAATCATTGAGTTTACTTTTGGGGACTATGGAAGTGGTCAGTCTTATCCCTGAACCGAAGCGGGATATGCCAGATTGGGGCAACCACGTAGGGGTCTCCTGCCCGTCTTCTCGCTGCATGCACGTTTAATGGTGCAATCCTGGGATACCGTAATGAAGAGGAACAGGACACTGTCAGCCTCGAAACACACTTGTGGTGCTATAAATGGTAATGCAGAGAGCACGCGAGACAATTTTAGCTGGAAAATGAATTTACGCCGCTACGTAGCTATGGAACTCTTTGCTACCAAGCCAATATCATTCGGGCTTATGGCTGTTAGACTCCACAAAGGGAGGTTAATTAATGAAACAAGCCTGCTCTGAGATGGTCCAAAGGAAGCGTGATGGGTTGAGCCAACCTTTGAGGTGCCAAACAAGACCACATCTGCCTACACAAGAGAAGGAGTGGGCTGGAGTCAGGAAAAGTTGGAATCCTGTAGATTTGTGTTATGACTCTGGCTTCTCCAGCCTATCTCTGTGCAGTATGTGTACTTGACCAAGCAGTGGAACAATCGGTCCTTTGAAGGAAAGACGGGCCAGCCTAATTGGTCTTTCCCAAGTCATTGCTCAGACTGCTAAATTGAAAAGAAAAGATGGGTCAGCGCAAAGCCATTCACATGACTCTGATTAGCTGCCGAGGCGCTACAAAGGCCCCAGCCATGGGATCCGTGCTCACTGTTTCTTCAGGGTGCAAGGATGGATCTGGCCGGCAGCGTGGCTCTCCGTTGCCCTCTGCAGGGATGAACAGCAGGAGCCTTGTCTGGGGAAAAGACTCCAGAGAACTGCAGGCCTTAGAAAGATCTATACACTCGTGGCAGTAAATTTCAAGGCGTGTCCGGCTCATCAAGGGCCTATCCAGTGTGGGTGATGTAACAAGCAGGCAACGTTTTCAGGAGCCCAGTTTAGTGCTTCGGATGTACGCGGCATTTGCTGACTTGGGAAAGTGGGGTGATTTTGGTCTTGGAGGCACATAAGGGAAGGATGAGGGCTGCCTGTCTCTTCCCCTTCATCGGAAGGCAACAGCATTGTGGGTGATGTTAAGATAAAACAGAAACAGAACAACACACGCCATCCCCCGCCCACACACGACTCATTTTTATATATTCAGTACTGATGGTAGTGGAACTAATGAAAAGCAGATTGGTCACAGCAACATAGAAAATCAATTCTCAAGCTCTTTCTTATTCAGGTTTCGCTAGGACACTGCTCTCATCTGTTACGTGAGGGTCTCAACGTGATGTTTCAAATGCGTTATTCTTCAGGGTGGAAATGAAGACACGTGCCCCGGGTCACGCACAATAATGAAAAG
Organism: Panthera pardus; assembly: GCF_024362965.1. Classification (NCBI taxonomy): domain Eukaryota; kingdom Metazoa; phylum Chordata; class Mammalia; order Carnivora; family Felidae; genus Panthera; species Panthera pardus. The sequence continues at coordinate 112,996,711 of NW_026526732.1, read as the reverse complement.
TGACCTCTTTCTCAAAATGGATGCTTCCCATGGCTTTACATTTCCAGTCTGATGGGAAAGAACTTGTGTAATTCTCTTCCATGAGGCTCTTTCTGGTGATAGGAATCACCAGCTGAAAAATGAGACGTGTGCATTACACATGCACTCGTAAGTTAATATTGATCAACATTTGGGGTATTTTATGACTTTGTGGTGACCTCATGCTTTCTCATGTCCTCACATGTTAGCAGGACTTGAAACCAGTAAGCCTGACTACACAAATACATATTCAAAGACAGATCAAAGACCGTAGTCTCTAGCCTACAGCCAAAGAACAAGCATTTAATACACGTTTCCTCCAGCAACATTCGCAGCAACATGTCTTTAGGAAATACATGCAGAGGAGACATGGAGGGGATAGGTTAGAAATGATCTCTAGAGGGGTGCCTGGGTGGCTCAGTCGGTTAAGCATCTGACTTCAGCTCAGGTCATGATCTCACGGTTTGTGGGTTCGAGCCCCGCATCGGGCTCTGTGCTGACCGCTCAGAGCCTGGAGCCTGCTTCGGATTCTGTGTCTCTCCCTCTTTCAACCCGTCCCCTGCTCACATTCTGTGTCTGTCTCTCAATAACAAATAAACGTTAAAAAGAGAGAGAGAGAGAGAGAGAGAGAAAATGTGAAGCATCCAAAAGTGAGCCACAAAGATTAAGGAGTTGGAAAACAAGCCCAATTTGAAAAGGTTAAATGAGACGGATTTTTTTTTTAAGCCAGGCAGAGTAAGTAGAGGGGGTCAGTGAATAGCGATTTCTATCACGTGAAGTGTTGTTAAACAGATAAAGGTGACCCACTATTCTCCATTGTCTGTGAGAAAGGATCAAGAGAAAAATGTGCTCATGTGTTAGCCGTGAGGACTCCTTTTAGATGCGGGGAATAGTTTTCTTATCTGATGTTTCCAAATGTTGACTGCAGTTACTTACCATTTGATTAGGTCATAAAGGTAGTTTCCAAGGGTACTTGACCAAAGAATAACTAATAATGTTAACCTTTGTTACATTCTTTTTATGGGCCATGTACCATATCGGGCATGTTATATACACTATGTCATTGAATTTTCATATGAACTTTTTGGGAATTGTATTTTTATCCCCATTTTATGGATATGGTCAATAAGGCTTTTAGATATTAACTACCATGGATATTTAGTGGAGTCAGTTTCCAAACTGAGGTCCATGTGAGTTTAAAAGCCATGTCCCTGAACACCATGATGTACAACTTTCCCCCCTGTTGTGCCGTTTCCCTGTGTAGGTCAGTTCATATGTTGTTGAGTTGGAGCCTCAACGATAATTTAGAATGCAGATTTACTCTAATAAGTAGCTCAAGGGATATTTAAAGAAGTTAGTAGTTTTGCCTTTTTTCTTGACCCGAGGGGCAAGTGTGATCTTACAGAGGAAGAGCCCACTCCAGTGGCTTGTTCCATGTGGTTCTGGGGGTTGCAGCTTGTGTTCTCTGGAGTCTTCATGACCACCTGTCACTTTGCCTTGACTTTTACTGGCCTTACCAGTGAAGACACTGAAGATGGGACTGTATCGGAAGCACGGGTCCTGAGAGTCAGGCTCTGTAACAAGAGAGCCTTGAGTGCTTCATGAATGTATAGAAGCAGATGAAGTTGCTCAGAGAGATATTCTTATGTAAGTCCCTGAAAGTCAATATTCCCTCTTCGTACAAGGTCTAAGTAAGTAAATTTAAGCTACACGTAACATCGCCATGAAAATTTCTATGGGTTTGTACAGCTGTATCTGACTGTATCTGACGTTGAGAGTCTGATACAAGGTAGGTAAATCAGAGAGAGAGAGAGAGAGAGAGAGAGAGGAGAGAGGAGTGTAACATTAGAATTGCTATATAGATCTTCACTATATCACTATACTTTATATTGGGAAAGTGCTAAGCCCCTAAAATATATGTGTACACACTGTGGATAGCGTCAGTGAAGTTTGGGAGCCCACGTAGACTTGGAATGGTTGTCGATGTTGGCAATACTTTTATGGTGTTCTGACTACCCTCCTGGGAAGAACCCAGAAGGTCTAGTAGGAGGTGTGCCAGGGCCTGGGCTCAGCATAAGGTAGCCCACCTCGTACAGGGTGCAGACGTGTGTTCCAAATTGCACATTGCGCAGACTTCCTCATTCCGAGGCTGTGCTTTGAGTCTGTGTTTGTGTGCTTGACACCAGGGCACCCTCCCGCCAGAAATCCAAGCTAGAGAATCAGGACAAATAATGCAGAGCAACTCAGCAAATCGGACCCAGGGTGTGAGGTCCAGCGGCCAGTGCCCAAGAATATTACGGGAGGTTGTTTGGGTAAAACTGAAAGGAAACGAGGCCACGGGCATGGGCGAAGGGCATACCTAACAGCTGAATTGTTGATGGTTGCCAGGTCCGTTCGTATCACGTAAGATGAGCGTCACGTCATAGCACATCACATAAGAGAGCTTACTCAAGCCTTCAGTGGCACTGAACCTTCATCCGTCTGATTTCCATTGGCTTACCTGTGACTTTCCTAATATCCCCTTCATCTTAGTCTTGTCCCTTGGAATACAAATCTACTGAAAAATTGAGCCACCTCTCCTAATGTTTTTCATTACCTCGCTCCTGTGGCAACCAGTTTGAAGTACCCCCAGAACTACTCTGGATCAGTACTGCTGGTATGCAGGTCGAACACTCACATCATATCCAGAATCATCGGTGTCTTTAATGTTACTTAGCAGAATTACCAATTGTCCCTGATAAGCAGCTTCTTTCGTTGTCCTTGGCTGCTACTGAAAACACACACAATTCTGATGGCCTCCTTCCTCACCCTGGCTACTTTATCTCTCTGAGCAGATAACTGTCCTTCGCCCGATTTTATTAAAAAGAATAATAATAAATAAAGTTTTAAAAGGAAAGGATTTTATTAAAAAATAAAAGAGTCACATTGGAGACTCTAAATCTGCATTTGCAAGAATCTTTTGTCTCCAAGGAAGAGTGACACTTGTCTACTCTAGAATGGAACCTTCTGCCTGGGCATGGAATCCCATAACTGCCTTCCTTATTAGCGACCTTGCTCTAGCAACTAACCCCGTATTGTACCAGGTATTCCCTCATCCTTCACTTCTCTTTTCCCTTGGCACATAAACACGGTGAAGTGTCACCCCTATTCTTTAGAAGACTGCCTCTCTTTCTCGGAGCAATACTCTTTTGTTCTAATCAACCTTCCAAAAATTATTTTATTGTGTCTACTGTCTTCGCTCTCATTCTCCTCACCTTGGCTCGATATAATCTGTGTTGTTTTCTTACCCATCTACTGAAGCCATTCATTTTAACATTAACAACATCTTCCTCGATGCCCAATCTGGTGGCTACTTTCAAACCTCACCTGGCATGATTTCTCGGTGGTATTTGACATTCCTTCCTTTTTGAGACATGGATTCCCTGATTCCACTTTCTCATTTGTTTCTAACATCTCAGACTGTTCTTTATCAGCCTCTTGTTTCAGGTCCTTTTTCTCTCCTTTACCCTTAGGTTTTAGGGCACCTCCAGATTCTGTCTTTGGTTTTCGTCTTTCTCCTTTCCTTCTTATGGTGTCCTCAGTCATCTTTTCCAATCTATTGATCTCAGTAGCCACAGAGAGGTCAATGGCTCCTAAAACTTTCCCCTCCCCTCGTTGTCTCTTCTGAACTCGAGGAACATATATCTGATTGCCATTGGAATTATCATCTGGGCATTTTACCCGTATTTCAAAATCAATAGCTATGCTTTAAAATCTCGTGTTCTTATATGCAGCCAATGAGGTGAAGGGAAGTGGAGAGATATAAGAATATGATCATTCTAGACCAAAGTTAGAAGTTTGAATGAAGGATATAAATTGGCATTTGTGAGGATTTGATCTGTGTCATAAATGAAGGAAGATATGAAGGAAGGAAGGAAGATACACTAACTGTAAATGGATTGATTACATGCTTGTGCAACGCTTACTTATCAGATTAAAATAAAATGTCAATGCAAGGTCAAAGTTGGTTGGTTAACCCTTTGTGTGAGCACTGGGACTGTTGAGAGTCACACTTATTCCCCACTCCTCATATTTCCACAGGAAGGAGAGAATTTACACTGCCTTCTCAGGAAAAAACAATATGGGATAATCAGTTACTCTCGGTTCCTTCATGGGTCCCCGGGTCTGGAAGAAATGATGATTGATCGGTGAATTTGGGAGTAAGAATCGAGTGCGGTGTTGCGTTCAGACCTCTTTCTCTTTCTCTCTCCCTCCCTTTTACGTCTGCCTGTCTACAGGGAGGGGAGTGTCTTACTTGGGGTGTTCATCTGAAATTTTAGGGAATAAATTCTATTCAGAGAGAGATTAATCGGAAACCCATTAAAGACTGTCTAACTCAGGTTATATTATCAATTAAATTGATAATATGAGCTTTATAAGTTTGATTTCCTTAGGTCTTTTTTTTTTAACTTGGAAAGAGAAGAAAGAAGTATTTATTCACTTTTAAAATGCTAACACATTAGCAGTGACAATTCCACCATAAATCAACTGTGATCAGATATTCTGAAACTTGTTTCTTTGGAAGTTTCTCAAGGTACTTTTCCCTTTATATCTCTTATTGAATCACAATAATTGATTCTTTATTTTAACTCTCTAAAAGGGATAACCTTCTAAATTCATTTATACACGGTAGGTGACAGTTTTGATCATGTTTCACGTATTTATCATATCTTTTTATACACTATTTTTTTACTTTTATAATCACTTTTATCATCATGTAAGGAATTACATGATAATTAAGCAAAAAGACTCAAAATATCTAGTATTGTCCATGATAGGAATAATATGATCTATCATTAAAATACAATGGAAGTAAAGATCTTTGATATAACATAAAAATTAATAGGTATGAGAAAGACATCCTTTCTTCATGGATTGAAAGACTTAATATTATCGGGATGGTTACACTCTCCAAGCAATCTACAGATGCGGTGCAATCCCTATCACAATCTTAATGGCTCTTTCTACATAAATGAAAAAGCTGATCCTGAAATTCATATGGAATTGCAAGGGAACCTGAAGAGCCTAAACAGTCTTGAAAAAAGGAGAACTCACACTTCCTGATTTTATAACTTAATGCAGAGCTCTGGTGATAATTTTAAGAAGGTGTGGTGTTGGCATAAGGATGGACATACATTCAAAGGAATGGAATTGAAAATCCATAAATAAGCTTATACATCTATGGCCAAGTGATTTTGATGAGGGTTCTGAGACCATTCAATGGATACAAATAGTGTCTTCAATAAATGATACTGGGCCAACGAAATAGCCAGATGCCAAAGAATGAAGCTGGATTCTTACCTTATACCATGTACAAAAATAAACTCAAAACAGACCTAAGAGCTAAGTATAAAAGTGAAAACTAGAAAACTGTGAGAAGAAAACATAGGAGGGAACCTTCATGACCTTGTATTTGACAGTGGTTTCTTAGATGTGACATCAAAAGCACCAGCAACAAAAGAAAACAAACTGAATTTCATAAAATTTAAAATTTTGTTTAATTGGTGAACATTAGCAAGAGAGTAGAGAGACAACAAATGGGGTGGAAGAAAATACTTGGAAATCATAGTTATTTAGGTGTTTAGTAACCCTTAAACACCTAAGGGAAATCATAGGTGTTTAGTATCCGGATTATATAAAAAACTCTGACAATTCAACAACAAAATGAGAAATGACCAAACATGGGCAAAAGACATGAATAGATATTTCTTCTCCAAAGAAGACGCACAAATGGCTACCAAGCTCATGCAAAGCTGTCACCATCATTAGTCATCAGAGTAATGCAGATCAGTGCTACTTCAGACCTACTGGGGTGACCATAAAAATATTAAAAACAAATAGCAAGTGTTGGTGACAATGTGGAGAAATTAGAATCTTCAGGTATTGCTCGTGGGAATGTGAAATTGGGCAGCTTCTGAGGAAAACAGTTTGGCAGTTCCTTGAAGAGCCAAACCAGAACTACCATATGATTCACCAATTCCACTTTTAGGGATTACCCCAAAGGATTAAAAATGAGTGTTCAGAGAAGCAGTTATATGCAAATGTTCATAACAGCACTCATCACGATGGCCAAAAGGTAAAACAACCCAATGTCCATCAATGATGGATAGATAAGCAAAATGTGGTATATCCATTCAGTGGGATATTAGTTAGCCATAAAGAGGAATGAGGTTCTGATATAGCTACAAGCATGGATGAGCTTTGAAAATATTTTGCTAACTGAAAGAAGTCAGACACAAGAGGCTACATATTCTGTGATTCTCATCATATGAAATATCCACAATAGGCGAACTGATAGGGACAGAGAGAAGACTGGTGATTAACAAGGGTTGTGGATGGGGAGGAAAGGAAGGAGATTCTTGAATGGATATGAGGTTTCCTTTTGGGATGATGAAACTATTCTGGAACTAGATAGTGGTGGTAGTTTCACAGCATTGTGGATGTTTTCAGCGCCATTGAATTTACGCTTTAAGTTGGTTAAAATGAGCAATGTTATGTTATGTATGTTTTACCACAATAAAAAATGAATGTATATGAAAAGAATTTGATCACTCATTTAATCAGATAATGAGATAACTTTTTAGGATGTTAAGGAAATGTAACAAAAAGATGCTCAAACATACTTAGCCGACACTGAACTCTTCCAATTGTTGTTTCTTATCCATGCTGTAAGATACTAGTTATTTTAGAGACAGTTCTAGAAGCAGGGGAGGGACTGGAAGCAGGGAAAATAAAAACGTGTTCAAGGTTCATATCCTGCAATCACAGAAAAAGACATTACGATATCTGTAAAAGTAGGAATTGTCAGTGTCTTTGAAATCCTCCTGTTTACTTAGCTATTGTTTTAATATTTATGCTCTACTATTGAAATGAAACCTTTAGTGATTTCCTAGAGCATGGATTATGTATGTATGTTTTGGAAGAAGGACAGAAAAGGAACCATTCAACAAGATATGCACAGTTTTAAAGTATAGATTTATAAGCAAAAAAGTTTTCGTGTACATAAAAGACCTCTTCTGTGAAATGAATATTTCACTTCCTTAAAGAAGAAGGCTAAAATGTTTTATTCCTTGTATAACACACTGAACAAATACTTGTTTCTGACTGTTGATTCATTCCTGCATAACATGCATAACATAGTTTTAAGGGCAAAAATTGTCTTATAAATTTTATTATTTTTTTATGTTTTTATTTTATCTTTGAGAGAGAGAGAAAGACAGAGAGAGTGAATGGGCCAAAGAGGGGGGGCAGAGAGAGAATCCCAAGTAGGCTCCCTGCTGTCAGCAGACCCCGATGTGAGACTTGTCCTCACAAATGACTAGATCATGACCTGAGCCTGAGTCAGACGCTTAACTGCCACCCAGGCGCCCTTTGGGAAAAATTTTTTTTAATGAACAAACTGGGTCTATATTAATTAGATTTTCACCAGTGTGGCTTATGTTCCCATCTAATTATGCTCTTTCAAATTTCAGTAACTGTAGGTTCCTAATTGCTAACTCCATCTTATAAGCACACAATTTGTCAAATCTCATTTGCCGTCATGAGTGGAGTTTTTAGGAGCCTTGCCCCTCTTGCAGAGATGTCTTTAGTATTCCTACTTCTACTCAGTGGACATAATGGCTTGTGTTTTCATGTAGAGGTAAGCTATGTTCACTTGTTTAGATGCCATTTATAAAAAAGAGGTGGAAAGCAAAGGTTATTTATCAGATTTTTTCATAAAAGTTTTTTTATTTTATTTTTTTTCAAAAATTTTAAAATATTTTTAACATTTATTTATTTTTGAGAGAGAGAGAGAGAGAGAGAGAGAGAGAGTGCAATCAGGGGAGGAGCAAAGAGAGAGGGAGAAACAGAATCCAAAGCAGGCTCCAGGGTATGAACCATCAGCACAGAGCCTGATGTGGGGCTTGAACTCACAACCTGTGAGATCATGACCTGAGCTGAAGTAGGATGCTTAACAGACTGGGCCACCCAGGTGCCCCAAGTTTCTGTATTTCAATTGTAAATAATCAGATGAATCCAGGGCAGATAACAACAATTAACATGTTACTGAAAAAATGACAGAATGAAATACACTCATATAGTTTTATATATATATATTTATTTATTACATATTCATATATAATTCTATAATTTAATTATGCATGTATGTTAAATGCAGTATATATGTTTTATGAGGCAGAAAAGAAGATCTGGTTCCTCTGTACTTTTGGGCAAATGGGAGAATTGGCGTAGTGATAAGCTCTGTTTCAGTCAACGAAATTTAAAAGAACATAACATCTAGATGGAAGCATTTGAGAACCAGTGGGCAACTCTTCATCAGCCCCTTCCACTTTAACAGCAATCACAAATGTTTCAGCTGTTGTAAATTCCATAATCATGAGTTCTTATTTGAGGATATGGAACCGACTTTTCACGGGACCAAAATGAACATGTGGCGTTAGTGAGTTTTAAGCCATTAAGAGTCAGGAATTGTTTGCTACAGCAACATAGCCTCTCTTTTACTAATATAATATATTATAGGCTTAGGTTGGGCAGTAAGTGCAAGACAGCAGGTAATATGCATGTATTTGAAAATGTACATGAAGTGCCACGATATGCACCAATGTATACGTACTCCTATATTGCTGATTCAATGGCAATTTTCTTCTCTCCAAGGAATTGGTGTAACCCTATATAGATCATCCTTAAGTTACCAGGGGGTTATGACCTGAGAAACCTATCTTATGTTGAAAGTATAGGAAGTCAAAAATGCATTTAATACACCTGACCTATATAGCCTCGCCTAGCCTAGCCTTCTTGCTTGGAACACTTACATTAGCTTAAATCTAGGCAAAAAGCATCCAATACAAGGCCTGTTTGATAATAAAATGTTGAATGTCTCATGTGAGGCAGCGGATACTGTACCGAAAGTGAACAGCAGAATGGTTGTATGGGGACAGAATGGCCGTAAGGTATAGGTTGTCTGCCCTCGCTATCACTGCCTGCCTGGAACCACCACCACTGCTCAGCATCACGGGAGAGGATCTTACGGCACATCGCTGGCCCTGGCAAAGCTCCAAGTTCAAAATTCAGTGTCCGGTTTCTATGGAAGTTGTATGGCTTTCGCCCCATTGTGAAGTCAAAACCCGTAAATGGAACCGTTGCAAGTTAGGCACGTGTCTGTGTCAGCACAGGGATGTATTTGCCCTGGCTCCTGTCTATACCCACTTCTGTAGTCAGCAAGTTCAGGACACTTCACAGCTCTATTTCCGCGTACCAGACTCTTCCGTACTAATCAACCTTAGACTTATTACTTCTTGGGAGAATGGCTGACACATGGGTTACATAGTGTTCTCATTCTTTAAGCCTCTAATTTTGGAAACTTAAATCTATAAATCGTATCTTTAATATTCTATTTAAATTACCCATAGCTGTCTTCTAATTGCCGAATGACCAGAAACGGAAAAATCCTGGAAAGAGGACTCTGGTTGTATTTCCTAAGAGTCAGCTGAATGCTTCCCGTGGTCTTTTTGCTGTCTCCTTAGGGTTTTGCTATCTTCTTGGGATTTTTGTGGAAAATTTCTCTGTCAGAGAACCATGAAATTTGCCTTCACTGAAACATCATGATAGTAATTATATACTTAAGCGTGCAATTGTATTTTTTAAATGTCTCCTTCAACAATTAGGTTGTCACTTAGAGGACTGTTCTTTTTTTTAATGTTTATTTACTTTTGAGAGAGACAGATACAGAGTGTGAGTGGGTTAGGGGCAGAGAGAGAGGGAGTCACAGAATCCGAAGCAGGCTCCAGGCTCTGAGCTGTCAGCACAGAGCCTGACGTGGGGCTCAAACCCAAGCCGTGAGACCATAACCCAAGCTGAAGTCAGACACTTAACTTACTGAGCCACACAGGGGCCCTGAGGACTATGTGTTTTATTTACTCCTTTGTGTCCAGAGGCCAGAACCATTCATGTCACATAGTCGATGTTTTAACCCTACCACATAGTGGGTTTTATATTTTTTAAATTTTTATGTAATTCATTTATTTATGTTGAGAGAGACAGAGACGGTGCAAGTGGGGAAAGAGCAGAGAGAGAGGGAGAGATTTGAGAATCCCAAGCAGGCTCCACACTGTCAACACAGAGCCCGATGTGGGCTCCAGCTCATGAACATTGAGATCGTGACCTGAGCCAAAACCAAGAGTTGGATGCTTAACCCACCGAATCATCCAGGATCCCTATTAAATATTTATTGATAAATGACTGAAGGAACTTTCCAAGGTTGATTTCTTCTCGTGTGTGTGTGTGTGTGTGTGTGCGCGTTCCCTTCCAGGACCACTCTTATTTACATGAGACTTGAGTGAAAATCCATGGAAGAAAGAATTGCATGGTTAGTGTAAGGGCTCTGTTTCCCCTCCCTCCATCCCACCTGATTTCATCTGGTGCATGATAGCAACATAATTGAAGCATGCATGCGGTTCTGAATACAAAACACATAAAACCACATAAATCACTTCATTTTTTAGCTTTTTTATGGTTGTGATTCATGGCAGTGTTGGTGAGACTGGGTGTCAGGAGGGAGAGTTGCATTTGTAATTAGAAAGCGAAACAGATGTTGAAGCCTTCATTTTAAATGATGTTTTCCTTATAATAGTCCTCATTGCTTGCTGATCATTTTCTATTTCACCTATTGAAATTCGCGGTGTAAAGATCCGGGTCTCTAGATAATGCTCACCATATGAGCGCCTCACTGCAGTAGAGCCCTGACAGTTTTTGATTCATTATGCTTATAAAACAAGACCCCCAAAGCTCCCATGTGTGAAGGCGCAAAAACAGAAACAAACTTTAAAAAATTCTTTTCTTTTTTTGGAGGCAAAGTATCGGGTGTATAATCACGTTTACACACTGACTTTTAGACTCTAAACGATTACAGAATTTACGTAGCATGTCTTGACCAACAACTACTTTCCCAGCTGATCAGACGGTAGAAGAAAGGCACCTATATCCTAAATCAAAAAGGAACAGTGCTAGGGGAATGAAATGTATCTTAGCTCGCCGAGTCATGTGATGAAAAACACCATCTGTGCTGACCCTATCATGTCTCCCAGAGTGTGGTCTCACACACCTGCTCTGATAGGGGCAGTGTGGCATTGATGTACCTCTGTTTTTCCAACACTGATACCTGGGCCACGGAAAAGATGTGATGCTACTGATTGTAGTTCAGTTAGGATTTAGAATAGAATGGTGTACATTGGGTAGGAGTGGACATGAAAACGGGGGGCAGGGTATCAGAAATAGTTTCAGGCCAATTGATCTTTCCCTCTGCTCCTTTCATTCTTCTCCCACCCCCATCTTGAATATGGGGCCATGTAGATATAGCTGGCTGAAGGTGGAAAACAACTTGAGTGATTACAAACATATCTAGATGTGGAGACCTGAGAACAAATGGATGCCTCCCTACCACCTCCAATATCACAAGGGCAGGCACTATGTCTACAACATCTTTCACTACATTTATAGAGTCTAACTCAGTAAAAGGTGGAGGGTAGGGGTTCAATAATTAATTATCATTAAGCCATCCAACATGCTACAACGTTACTCAACAATAACTAGTCTTTTGCTAGTCGTGAACATTGAGTCAAGTAGACCCAGATTTTAAGCTCAATAAAGCACTAAAAATATCTAGAACCAGATCTCAGATACAAGTCTGCGGACCAGCTTCTCTTGCCTTGAGAAAGAAACACTTTTTTTTTTTTTTTTTTTGGTCTGGCTTCAGAAATGGAAGTGATTGTCCACATCTGACCCTGAACGAACCAGTCAGCTCCTTCTTCAAATAGAATGCTTCTCTTAGGAAGAAATAAACATCAGCCATGGAGCAAATGGAACGTACAAGATAGGAAATTCAGGTAATGAGTTACAGAGATGCATTGAACAAATCTGCTTTGATGTGACATTGGAGCACTGGTGGCAATAAGATGTTGGCCAAGCCCATTTGATAAAGCACATGGAAAAACAAATTTAAACTTCTAGTGTAACAGCCTGTATAAATGTGTGTGTGCACACATCACTCTTTGATCAGTTAATGGAATCCTCACTGAAACACATTTTCATCCCCAAGTGGTTGTGAGTCAAGTTTTTCAACTTTGGCTTTGCATTCTTTTGCAGGGCCCCTTGACTTCATAGTCGCCCTTCACTCTACTTCAAAGCGAGGTGTGTGTTTATCGTCCCTGTTGTGCATAGAAGAAGAAGAAAAAGCTTTTAAGTGGAGCCTTGCAAATGTGCCCAGAATAGACATCAGTGCAGAAAAACGATTATGTACAACAGCAGACCCATAGAACCCCGTTCATTAAGGGAGATGTTCTCCATTAGGGAAACTTCTCAAGTCCTTTGTCCATCCATAGAGATGAGCCCTTTGTTCTTTCTTTGATAAGAAGACATTTATCAGGTGATAGACCAACTTTCAATTACTCAGCACACTTATGACGGCTTTCCTTTATTGCTATAAATGAACTTGAAGAATAAATCCTTAGTTCATAGGTGACCCACTGCTTTAAGCAAAATATTTCAGGGCAAACCACATGCAGCCGGCCTCAAACGTCACAATATGTCAAGACTTCTTCAAATTAGAGTCTGATATCCCTCTACCCAGGGGATGTCACTGTCACTTTATTAATATTTAGATGTTTTAATTGTAACCCGTGAGCTGCTAAGAGTAAAGGATCCAGTGCAAGATTACTGGCTGTTGATGGAAGATGGTAAAGCCCAAGGTCCCGGGGTCCAGAATCCCACCGTTGAGTGAACAGAACGAGCGTCAGGAGAGACTGGCTGGCTTGTCATTGAGGGTCCGAGGAGAAGCCTCTGCGTGTATGTGTATATATCGCCCGGGAAGAAGAGGCAAGATTGAGTTGTGTATTATTCTGGGCTCCTTTGCTCCTCATCTGAATTGTTGAATAATCATGATCAGCTCTGGAGAGGCCGTGTCATTTCGTGCGTGAGACAATCTGGTGTCTGTCCTGTTTTTGTCTCACCTTGGGGGTCAACGCCTCTCCGCGGGTGCCCGCACTGCTGCGCAGGGGAGCGTGGGGCCTGCTGGGCATGTGTAGGTGATGGCTTCCAGCTGTTCGCCTACAGGAACTCGCTGGAAGTCTGTGCCAACGTCAGAGCTCTGGACGTTCGGCGGCAAAAAGCCTTGCAGGCAAGGTCACGGTTTTGGTCCTCGGAGCAAGAAACTAAAGAGAATCACGGTCCACACTGTCCCACGGGAGAGCTGACAAAAGTTAGCTCTGCTGCAGAAAACATTTCGCACACATAAAATGCCCACTGCTCCAGAGGCAGAAAAAGAGAGAGAGAGAGAGAGTTTAAAGCATGTGTTTGAAGGACACAAAAACTACCTCTGGAATGTTGTCCACATGCGGCAGGTAAATAAGTCTTTGCTAAGCGAAGGCCCCTTTGTTTCTCGGCAACTCGGCAGTTAGTCCTTCTTGCTCAGGGACCAGAATCAACCCCCTTCCAAAATTCAAGCCATCTGCGCCATTAGTCATATAACCAATCCTCGCCGATACCTCACCCCACCCAGTGGTCTTGAAAACACGGGTTCTGTAGAGTGTTAAAACATGATAATAAATGACAACGCGTGACGATCTATGAGGCCTCTTACCACTCTCCGCTTCGCCCGGCTGGGAGAACCACGATTTCCCAAATCTTCACAATTTCGAGCACTTGCCTGTGTCGAACAGACTTCTAAAAATGTGTCCGTTTTGTGGGATTTTAAAACCACTCACTCATGGAGGAAGCCCTCGGCTTCTCCCGAAAGGAGACTCCGGGATCAAAATGTCTTTTTAAAGTCTTCCCGTGGCCAAGCAGTCGGCGAGTTGGTACCGATCAGCAATCTGGAAGCTAGTTAATAATGCAAAATGTTCTCTTTCTTATGGTAGAAAATAAAAAGTAGGTTTGGCCTGGCTCGTTCTGGACATAGTTCTGTTTCTTGAGGCTATGTCGTACAAATGAGCGAGGCTGTCCCTTGCTGTGAACATATAGAGAGTGGCTTGCAAATATTAAGCCATTAATGTCCTCAGTGTCCTTAGGGCCAGACAAGCTGGGAGCCTTCTACATCCAGAAGTCAGAACCGGTGTCCTAAGACTGGGTCCACCACTCCCACAAGGGCCACAGTGATAACGTGTCGTTATTCAGTGAACGTCGTTCACTGAACGTCATTCGGTGTCGTCGCACCGAAGGACTCGTTATGAATCTTCTTGATTATTTCTTCACCGGGTAACTTCTTGAGAATCCGCCAGACTTCTTTAATAAAATTAATGCGGGGTGGTTCCGAATACCAGCAGCGAGATCCCATGCACACTTGTGAAAGGCCCTGAGGAAACTTAGGGATTAACTCTTATCAGTAATAGAGGAGATATGAAATATTTAGAGGGAAATATAAATAGGTACCTGCGAGCCGTCACTCGGCACATCATATAATACAGGGCTTGAAGTGTTTTTGGAGTCCAACTCTGGCATTTCCCCTGCCATCGTGACAGTGAGTGTCAGTTACGTCGTACAGGTATGCTGCATTAAGAGAACATTATTCAAGGGAGAGCTAAGACCCAACTAGTGTGCAAGATGTTAAAATAACAAACTGTCGGGGGAGAAAAATGTCAAAACTATAAAATACAGCACAGATGGCAGAGCTGAGAAAAGCTCTATTCTTATGCAAGACTAGTCGATATTTACACACTGAAATCGATGTCACTCACATGTCATAGATTATTTATTGTCTAAGTATACACAAACACGTGGGGTCATCGACACAAAGAGGCATTTTGACAGTGCTGAGCACTGAACTTCAGTGCATCATTCTGGAGGTTTTTCTCCCGAGTAACTGTCTAACTTTTAAAACATCTTCAAAGGATGTTGCTGAGAATAGCCTGCCTGATGGATCCGTCACCACTTGTCAATCAGTTAATCACGCGATCAATCAATCAATCAATCAATCGGAACTGGAGATTCTCGTGAACAATCACTCCAGGGCTTTTGCATTTCATCAGGCAGTGCAATTTTTTAAAAAATTACAAATTGAGAATTGACATAGAATTGCTGACATTTTTTTTCCAAGCAGGAATTTAAATAACAGAAACAACGAGTACCATTTGTTATTACTAGTACTCAACAAAAGAAATGGTATTTTAACACCAAAAAAGAAATATGAATATGTTTCAGATTAAAGCCTAGTCTTTTTCAAGAATGAAGAGTCGGGACCTTACACTAAGGTGTTTATTCATGGACACACACAGACTTACGTACATACATACATACAACTGTTCTCTTCCTTTATGGACTCTATACCAACAGTCATTGTGACAGAATTTAGCAGACTAGGGAGGGGAGTCTGACATAATCCCGATCTGAAATAGTCCCCTATATGCCCATAGGGTGATAATGTGAAATCTTTTCCAATCATAATTCAACCCTAAAACATCAGCTAAAAGAGAATCTTGGGTTTTGATGTGAGGTGCCAATTAAGTTATTGCCTTTCAGCTCCAAACTGCGCTTCCATACTTGGGGAATGTCCGCGGGGGCTCTGCAAACTGGGTTTCTGCTTTGCTAGCTTGAGCAGCCAATAGGGGGCGCTAAGGGGAGACACAAAGCTACAGAGGAAAAAACCAGTTTGTGTCTTCCTGTCTGTGTCCCCTGAGCAGCCTGTGGGCTTTCGGACAGCTCGCCCTGAACATCACTCCATCAACGCCTCCTCGCTGGGGAGCAGCCGTTCTGTGTCGTTGGATCCGGTGTGCCATCTTTCCAATATTTGCAGAACCAACGTCATCAGGCCCCCAGCAGCCAGCCGGTACCCCATCCTGGGGGCCCTGGGTCCCAGGCCCATGAGGCCCTTCTTGTAAGTTTCCAAACTGCAACAATCCAGTCTTGCCTCTTCCTCTCTCTCCTGCCGGAAGCTGATTCCTGCAGCTACTACCGCAATGATACCTGACAGCAGAGGTTGGCAAACGACAGCGCGGAGGCTCAATCCTGAATCCTTTGCTAATTGTTTCGTAAATATAGTTTTATTGGGACACACCCAGGCTCACCCATTGTATGGAGGCTGCTGCTTTCTTGTTTCTGCAGGAGAGTTCAGTAATTGCGATGACCTGGAAAACCCAAACGATTTAAGCTGGCCCTTTATAGAGAACATTTGCAGATTTCTGACTTAGAGATCCCTTTTTACCCTTTGAGTTACCAAGTTAATAATCTTATATCTAATTAACTGTGTGTGTGTGCGCGTACGCGTGTGTGTGTGTTTTAATGTTAAATTCTCTTTTTCAGATAACTGAGTGAGACATTTTCAAATAAACAAGAAACTAGTGAGTTAAGAGAACTGGAAAACAGACATTGGAAGGGAGGGAGAAAGAAAGAAAACACTCCTAGGTTAACAGGACCTCCCTCAAGAAGCCAACACATCACCAGACTCTGGAATGACCACATTCCTAATGATGAAGGAAACAAAATGGAAAAGTTTTGTACCAGGCAGAAATGATAAATGGTCAAGAGAAACTTTTTAATTGCACGTGCTAAAATCAGATAAAGCGGCAGCAAGGATATTTATGGAGAGCACCATTGCCATGGCGACAGATACAACAACAGATCAAAAGAACAACTTTAAAACCAAAGCAGTGAAATATATCACTGAAAGTGAACTGGAGGTCTATTTAGCATTTTCCTTCACTCTGCTTTAATAATTTTAAATGGATCTTATGAAAGTTGGAATTATGGGCTCAGCTTACATCTCCATACAATTCTGCATTCCTTTACTTTATATGGCACCTTTTTTTTTTTTTTTTGGTTACAAAAAAATAAAAAGCTATGCAAGGATGAGAAGAGAAATATAGGTATCTACTCTTTATTTTTATTCCATCTTTTGACAGGAGCCCATTAAGGATGTAACTAGTGGGAATATAGTTTCAACATGATATTCCATTAGGCAACTTATTTTTGGCTACTTATTAAGAAAGGTTGCCTCATGTACTGTTTTAATGACTAAATCAGGTTTTTCCTACCTGGTACACAAGGAAAGATTTCTGGGCTTTCAAAAGTAAATGTCAGTCACTACAGAGTAATAACAGTTTTGTCTGCCATCTCTGGAGATTTCATTGACAGTCTTTTTATTAGAAATCATTTTTGTAAGACATTAAAACCTTATTAATATTTTTGGCCTCTGAATATCAGAAGCCAGCTAGCCTACAAAGATTCTCCACCAGAATTTGTAGTTGAGCGTTTTCTATTTTTTAAGAGGATGCTATTTTATACATACGTATATACGTACACACACCCGTGCGCATACAAACACACACGTATGGGTATACATACGTAATTCTCAGTGGAAAACAATTGTTCCTTTTTACTCTCATGTTTCTTAATACACGCCTGCTGTAAACTGGTAACTGCTATGTCTTTGAAGCCTGCCATAGTCTTTAATTAGGAAAATATATATATGTATGTTATAGGACTCAGCATTGATGAAAAACATAGTTGGGGAGGGGGATAACTTGGACCATGCCCTTGGTATTTAGACAATTTAAGCATTATCTGATTTAATGACAGGAAAACGCAAGAGAAAGCATTTCATACAATAGCATTTTTTTATAGCAGGGTGTCTCTATATCAGGGCCTGGCCAACTATGGATGGTCAGCCAAATCAGACCCACTGCCTGCTTTTGTAAATAAAGCTTTATTGGAACACAGCCAGGCCCATTTATTTACATACTGTCCATGGCTGCTTTCACACCGCAAGGGCAGATTTATAACTATAAATCTATAACAGCTATAACAGAGAGTATAAGGCTTGCAACGGCTAAAATACTTACTACCTTGCCTTTTGCGGAAAAAGTTTGCGAACCCTAAACTGTGCAAACCTGGCGTTTATAATTACGTTATTTGATCTCAGACTTTACCTGCCTTCTTTCATTAGTCTCCAGAGAACCAAAGGTTGGAAAAGATGAACGTATGGCTTCCCAAGTCTCAACGTTTCTCCAATAAATGTACACCCCTTCCTCCCATTTCTGGTAGTCCTCTGCTGTCCTTTTGACAGTTAGGCAGGCTCCTACCCTCCTTCTCCCTCACCATCTGTACCCCTTGGTGAGCGAGTCTTTCCCCTTCCACACCACGTGCGTCTTCCTCTTCTCTCCATTCAGACTGGCACAGTTGCGGATCTTCTTCTAGATTATTGAAATTACTTCTGATGCACCCTACCTCCACGCTACCCCTTCTTCAGTCCATCCCCTCATTATCAATCGGCCACTCTTGCCAGAATGCGAACTGAGCACGTCCCTCTCTTGATGCTATCAGCTTATTGCTTTTATCGTCTCTCAGAATAGTTCTTAACCTTGCTATCACGGCACAGTGGTACGAGGAAAGCTATTCCACGGTCGTCTGATGGAGACAGAGAGCTAGATCTCACTGGCGAATTTTGAGGGGTCTTTCTGATGACGCAAACAGGATTCTGGTATCCCTCTGTGTACCTCGACTCCCTGGGATTCAGACACGTTTCCTAGGAAGGAGAAAATGGGATGAAACTGCAGGTAGTTCACCTGCAATTATACTTTTTTAAAAAGTCTATTTATTTTGAGAGAGAGAGTGTGTGTGTGTGTGTGTGTGTGTGTGTGTGTGTATGTGTGTGTGCACTTGGAGGAGGGGCAGAGAAAGAGGAAGAGAGAGAGAATCCGAAGCAGGCTCCGCGATGTCAGCGCGGAGCCTGATGTAGGGCTTGAACCCACGAACCATGAGACCATGCATGACCTGAGCAGAAGTCGGACGCTTAACCGACTGAGCCACCCACGTGCCCCTGGAATTATACGTGAACATGGATGTTCCCCTGGAGGGCTGGGGCACATGCGGATTCTTCTAATGAGAATCTGTGACCTACAGAATGAGCCTCAGCATCTTAGGATGTACTGAGTGGGCCCAAGACAACCTTCTCCATGGGGTCTGTCATCAATTTGTCACGTGGTCTTCATGTCACTGCTGCTGATCTGTCCCCGGTTTCTTGGCTGTCCTTTTAGTGTCCGTTACCTCTGCACTCTTGGCGTACTATTTCCTCAGCTTTCAGTGTTCTTCCTCATCTTAATGCTTGAGGTATTCCTATTTATCCTTTATCTCTCTCTCACACACACAATAAATAAATAAACTTAAAAAGATAATAAAAATAAGAATCCGAGAAAACTGATGTTTACTGCTGGAACTCTACCCTAACTTCTCCTCACAAAGAGTGAAACAGGGAAGAGATTTCACTCACACCCCAGAGTTAGGAGTTGAACGCTCTCTGTATTGTTCAAAGCCTTAATGGACAAAGAGCCCTACCTGAAATAGATAAATTTGCAAATGACGCAATTTCAGAATTCGGTAGGAGAAGGTTTGGGGGGTGCTGACCTTTCTCACTTCATTTGTGTTGAGCTTGTGTTGAGCTGTATCTTTCGCTGCCTGGGAAGTCTCTGTCCTCTCTTCTGCATGGATAGAGTGGAAATTGAGAAAGATTCCTGGAGAATCCTATAAGGTTACCTGGGTGCGTTGATATGAAGTCGGAGGTACAGATGCCAGTGAGGAGCAGAAGAGTTTTTCAAGAAGAGTTTGGGAGGTTGTCAAAAATAAAACATACCGCCTTCCTCTTAGTCCTGAGGGCACCAGCTGCTGAAAATATACATATGCTTAAAAAACATACAATTTCAGGACTTTTAACTTTCAGGATTGTTTTTTTAACCAGAGGCTTGTTTTTGTTTTTGTTTTTATTTTTGTTTTTGTTTTACTCTCTATGTGGTTGTTTGGTCATCCAATTGATGGTGAAAAGGCCAAACAACCAGTTTACAAACTACGATATTACGTAATGATCTTTTCTTCATTTTTAAACTGAATTGACTGGCTATAGTTTTCTCATCAAGTCACAGGGTTTAGTTAGAGCTTGTGACCCAGTAACAGTGAAATAGCAGGTTTTCACCTTCGAGTCATTGTTTAAAAAATGGGGGGGTGGTGGAATCCATTATAGTCGAGTTTAGGAAATTTACCATGAGATAATTCAATCTGAACATGAATTGTGAGTGAGAAGTTGATTTCTGGGTTTTCCATAATGGCACAGGAAGTAATCAAACTTGATCAGTGACAAGAAACCTATGAAATGGGCACAGCTAATGGGGCTATTTTGCCCTCAAAAGTTTTTCTGAAAACATAGGGTAATGCTTTAAGTGCTGAATTTCCCCACCTGTAGCAAAAGCGTTTCCTTAGGGCAGAGTCGACGTGAATAGAAACCACAGTGTGATGAAGAAAAAGTCTGGGATGATTTATGTGTGTGGTCTGGCTTGAAAGTGGGTGGCAGAGGTAAGGGGAAAAAAAAATTAATGACCTTTCCAGGGCCCTTTTAGTCCTCTAGTTCTATAGAGAGAGCTGTGTTCCGTGGAAATGGAGTGATAAAATGAGGGCTCAAAAAAAAAAAAACATAACAGGGATTATTATTAAAATGTTCTCAGAGATGTGGACAAAGAAAGTGAGACTCAGAGGCATGAGTTCCACTGGAATGATGTGTATCAAGTGCATCGACAGCTGGATGGGACAACAGGGTAAAGAGAGCCAACTTCTAGAAGTATCTGCCAAACCCAACAGTTGGAAAACACCCAAATGAGTAAAACTAATTTATTTTCTTTAACAAACGTTTGCCTACTGCTTACTGTGCATCTGACACACTTGTGTTTGGTGACTCCCGACTCGTTTAGGATTCTTAACAATCCTACGTGAAAGGTCCTACTCTTAGCCTCATTTTACTGGGGCACAGGGATGTTGAGTAAGAGGTATGGGGAACACAGACAGCAAGGGGTGAGGCCAGGATTCAAACCCAGGCGGCCTGGCTTCCGCTCTTCACCTCACGGAGAATGAAATTCCCAAGACAGAAAAGGAGTAGGACCTCCTGGGAAGGCACCACGTGAATTGTGCGCAGCATTGGCGGGAGCGAAAGCAGCCCCAGGTCAGTTGTTTCCAGCGCTGGAGCATTTTCATAAAGTCATATCTCGCCCTTGCGTCTCCTCCAGGTGCAGGACGTACAGGGAAGAAGGCAGAGAGAAGCGGCAGCAGAGCGATCTAGCCAATCTGGCGAGATTGGTCTTGATCGAGAGATTACTTATTAGTGCGGTTGGCTCTTCCAATAGGGCGGAAATGAGGGTTGCTTTAAGCCGCTTTCATGTTTCACGAAGGAATGTTTCTCCGACTTTCTGCTGTTGTCTGAGAATCTGTGAGTGCCCTTCAACCTTTATCTCACCACACGGCCAGGGAAATGAGAGATGATGGTTTACCCGTTAGCAGCATCTGTCTGCGATCAAAATACTGCATGACTCTCTCAACAATCTACTCATAGGACTGTAAAATTCTGTGTCATATAGAACAAGTGGAACGTCCTTCCAAGTCAACTGGAATTAAGGGAGCATTTTCTGCGGGCACGTGAGGAGGAAGTCCGTACGATTCCGCCAACGTTATCCAAGGCACCACCTAAGTCCTTGGTGGCCGACCCGGACACCCTTCTTCCTTGTCCTCTGGTAGCTTAGCTGACATTTCATACGTGAATTTTGGGAAACGGAATTTTGACAAACTTAACATATGATTGACTCCGCTTCAGGGCCTCCCTTGCTCCCAAGGGACGGTTGGCTATCTGGCTGCTGTCATCTCAGGCGGGGCTCTGGGGTGTCACATTTTGAGCCATTCTGGTCTGTCGAGTCAGCTGGCCTCGCACTCAGCAACGCCAAGCGTCGGTCTTTCTTGTTCTTTGTCCTTGTAGATACTTCAGCTTTTAGAGCAGCAACTTACTGGACACATCATTTAGCACAGCCACTTAAGCCTGTGGCAAGAGGGATGGCGAGCTCTGCAACTGGGCATCTCCACTCCTGCTGCAAAGTCAACATGATTTCTCAAGGCATAGGACCAGGCCTTGAAAAGGAAGATGCCTGCCGTCATTTGCTCTAGGTAGAGACTACAAGTGAAAGTCTGTGTCTTTGACTCTCTCTGAAGGTAGACTTCCTGGAGGTCCGGTTACCGGGACAGTCTCTAGCCTGGATTGGATTGAGCCCTACCCTGCCATGGGTGAGGTAAACCATATGTTCTAAGGGAGGAGTGACTGCATACTAAGTCGTATGGCATGTCAGGGTGTGTGTGCGTGTGTGCGTGTGTGTGTGTGTGTGTGTGTGTGTGTGTGTGTGTGTGATAAGTCCCCTCTGGGGACAAGTAAAATATTGCATGTGACTTATCTATTAAGCCCAATGCTTATTACATTTAAGACCTGAATACATATTCATCAAATGCTTGATTCATCTACAAAGCTTGTCGTGCCCTGCTTCCAGATATGGTTTTTGGCCCCAAAGTGTATTAACACACTGAGTGATGATATTTAAGCTGTTTCTCTGGGTCAGACCAATGGTCTGTCTTCCCTCTTCTCTCATTTTAAAAGAAGATATTTAGAGAGTATAAAGGTATAAAGGCAGTCTCTTACTTTTGATTCAGAGAAAATCACATCTTTAAAAATAAAGGTGTTCCAGGAGAGTTAGTTACCCTATATTGCCACTCTTTTATGGCTCTGAAGAATTAAACCAAAGGTATCTAAATATAAACCCTTTAGATCATTAAAGATAAGACATTAAAAGACACTAGAAATTTCTATAGATCATTAAAGGTATAATGTTAAAAGACACTAGAAATTTCTAATATTCTCCAATGTCTCTCAGTCTCTCTCTCTTTTTCCTCCCCCCCCCCCCCCACCTTTCAGAGAGCTTAATAATCTCCTAACTGCATGGTGTAGTGGGTAAAAAGTTATCTTTAGGGCTAACGGATCTGAATTTCCATTCCAATTCTCCCGGTTACTAGCTGTCTGAACTTACTAAGCTGCTTAATCAGAGGCTTGGCTCTTAGATCTGTAAATTTGGTATAAAAAGGATTTCTTAGCACAGATATTACAAGGAACAATAAATGTATGTCTGATAGTTCCTCTATATTACTTAGCACATAGAAATGCAATAACTACCAGTTTCCTTTCCCTTTTCAGTTGTAAATGACAAGTAGAAGCTCCACTCTTTAAAACACTGATGGCCTGGGGCAGCTGGGTGGCTCTGTTGGTTGAGCATCCGACTTCGGCTCAGGTCATGATCTCCCGGTCTGTGAGGTGAGTTCAAGCCCCACGTTGGGCTCTGTGCTGACTGCTCAGAGCCTGGAGCCTGCTTCAGATTCTGTGTCTCCCTCTCTTTCTGCCCCTCCTCGGCTAATGCACGCTCTCTCTGTCAAAAATAAATAAACATTAAAATAAAATAAGTAAATAAATGAATAAAACACTGACAGCCTGATTTAAACAACATGGAAACCCACCTGGAAAACCTGTCCTAAACAAGAACAAATTCAAAAGACCCAAGGACCAGCGCCGGCCCACTGTTGGCTCTTCCCTCTCACTTGCATTTTCTTATCTTTGATAATTGAGAGACCGTGATCTTTGTCCCTGAAGGCAGGAAGTTTGTGTATCTGTTGTACTGTGCACCCGGTCTGTATTGGATTACTCAGCATCGCTTAAATAAACAAGAACATACCAAACACATCCTCCCCATTGAGTGCAGAGCCACCTGAGTCAGAATATCATTTCTTTGTAGCTTGACACACCTTTAGGAAGATCAAATGCTGACCCACCCCCCAGCTGCAAGTCCCTTCATAGAGCTGACTCTTAGGGTGTGGCCTTTTTTGGGGGGTCTGAAAGACTTCTGGTTGAGTCAAAACTTCTCGTAGGCTGATGAAAGAATTAATGACAATGAATGATCCGACCACAGCTCAGTTACCAGTTGCAAGTAGATGTTTTATATATTTGCTAGTATATAATTATTATAAATTATATTACATAATACATAATAGGACAGAATATGTATAATATTATATAGTAACATATATCAAAAAATATGTAGGGGCGCCTGAGTGATTCAATCGGTTAAGCGTCCTACTTGAGTTCAGGTTATGATCTCACGGTTCATGGGTTCGAGTGCCGCATCGGGCTCTGTGCTGACAGCTCAGAGCCTGGAGCCTGCTTCGGTTTCTTTGTCTTTCCCTCTCTCTCTGCTCCTCCCCTGCTCGCACTCTGTCTCTTTCTCTCTAAGAAATAAATAAACTGAGGGTTGATGGGGGTTAAGAGGGAGAGGAGGGTGGGTAATGGGCACTGAGGAGAGCACCTGTTGGGTGTTATATGGAAACCAATTTGACAATAAATTTCATATTAAAAAAAAGAAATAAACATTTTTTAAACAAAAGTATGTATATTTATGTCTTTCTATATGTTTACACACACACACACACACACACACACAAATTTTTTGAGTAATATATATCCTGATCCATTGAATGATGATATTAAGAAGATGTCATGTAATACTTTGGTTTGCCAGGACAGTATCTGCCCATACAATGCTTCCCTGTTTCGGAACACAAGGAAGATTTGATTCTTCTCTCTCTTCACCTTTTTTCTTTCAGTCTACCATCACGTTTTGTGGATGCCGTCTTCAAAATGTGTCACGTCAACACGACCGCCACTTCGGTTGAGGCCGTAACTTGTCACCTAGCATATTGCGGTGCAGCTCCAGCAGGATTTCTTGCTTCCGTTCTTGGTTCTCTTCCGTCTATGCTTCCCCTGTAAACATACCTTTTCAAAAGGTAAACCGGTTCCACATAAGCAAGGTACAGGCTAATCGACCTAGGTAAAAGAATTCTCCATCCTCAAGCATAAACATGGATCCTCAAATACCTCAACAGGTGGCACGCCCAAAGCAAAGGTGGGACGGAATCCAGTCCTTCCTCAGCATTCCAGGCTGACTCAGCATGCCAGCTGGGACATTGATAATTACAGTCCAGAGGCATTTTAATGCCTCAAAATTATCCTCATGACCACTGGCTGTCACTCCCCTTCCTCTCCCTGACCCCTTAGTCTTACACACAACACCTAATCTTTCTCCATTTTGTCTCTATAGGTTCTGTCATCTCTTTTGGACACTTCATGTAAATTGAGTCATATAATATGGGTCTTTGGTGATGGGCTTCTCTCATTTACTGTAGTTTTCAGGGTTCATCCATGTCGTGGTATGTGTCAGTATTTCATTCTTTTTTATCGCCAAATAACATTCCATCACGTAGCTATACCACATTTTATTTGTCCATTCTGCAGTTGATGGACATTTGGATTGTTTTTACTTTTTAGCTCTTATAAGAATGCTACTATGAACATTTGCATACACATTTTTGCATGGACAAATGTCTTTATTTCTCTTAGATGGATATCTAGAAGTAGAATTGGTGGGCCACATGCTAACTTTATCTTTATATTTTGAGCAATTGCCAATTTCTTCCCAAAGTGACTGCACCATTTTGCATTTCCCCCTGCAATGTTACGAGGGTTCCAATTTCTTCACATCCAATCCAACATTTATTATGGACTCTCTAGTGGTCATAAAGTCATATCTCATTGTGATCCTTGCCTTCTTGTAAGGAAAAATGCATAAATAATTATCCTTCGCTCTGCCGTATGCAGCCCAAGTTGCCATCGATACCAATGGGCTAGTGAGTGAATTCTGCAACAGGCTCAGTCAGAAAAAGACTCCAAGTAGTGGTTGGTGGTTTTCCACCAAAACAATATGTGACATGAAGAACTGGAAATGACTATATGGAAGCCACTTTATATTTTTGCCTTTTCTTTACAAATATTAAGAAGGAGCTGTGCAACAGAGCCTGATGTTCAGACGAGCCCTGGGATTCTTCTCCATGTATATGCACAATGTCTGACTCTATGACTTGAAGGAGGCATGTATCCGGGACTGTCATTATGAGAAGAATGGCTCATTGAAGGACAGAAAGCAGAGCAACTTCTTAAATCCCTGTTCCTTCAGTGTATTCAGTGTAATCTGTAAAGCGTCAGATTTCATGGACCACCGTGAAACACAGCTGCACAGAAGCCAAGCCATCCCAGAGCAAATGTTCATAGCAATAGGCTGGGGTAAAGGCTTCCACTCAAAAATCCTGGTCACGCTTGCACCATGGGTTCCATATTAGGCTAAGATTGATGGTGGTCAATGAGCTGACATGTTGCTCCGCCTAGGGATGGCATCCTATCCACAACAGGCTCTTCCACCAAAAAGCTAAATTAGCGATGTCCGCTTAAATTAGGGCATAATTCAAATATCTCATTGAACCACTAGACCCATATTTGAAATAGACCAACACTCTTTCTCAGTCCATCTTTCCTGTTGACAAGGAATCCACTCAAAATTGTGGCACGAGGGAAGAATATTATAATACTACACTGGGACACTGGTACTGAATTGCATATGGCCAGTCTTCATGGGAACTGAATATGGGAAGACACTAGAATGACTAATTTTATTTCCATGTTTCAGACTGTGTGTTTTACTGTCTCCCTGCTCGTTAGAGTTCTGATATTTTCCCTCCACTCTGTATCTTTTGTCTGTCTGTCTGTCCCTCTCCCTCTCTCAATATGCAAGGAGGAAGAGACATTGATCTGTGTGCAGAAAAAAAAAAACAACAACCTAAAAGGCAAGAGACCAAAGGAGAGCCAAGTGAAGGATTAACCTGGGGGCAGCGGACACTGAGAAGGAACCCAAGGAGAAGTGAGAACCACTAATCACCTGGTTAGGAGATGGAACGAGCTCTAACAGGGGCAGTTCTGAAGCAAATGCTGCGAGTTTGGAAAGCCTACAGGACAGTCTTTTTCCACATAGCCTGCTATGTGTCACCAAGCCAGGAGCAAGTTCTGAACGGGACTAATCTAACCCGAGAAATGCATTCTCACGTTTTAGAGTTGACATTACTATTTAGGCATAAGTATTCTCTAGCCTTTAAGAAATCACCGGATGTCACTTCTAAGTAATTGTAGTGGAAATACATGACGCCCCCCCCTTAACTTTTATGAAAGTATGAGACTTTCCTGCAGCATAAAAAGATATTGCTTCTTTAAGCTGGAAATGAGATAGATTTAACCTAAATGAATAAATATATCTTTGCAGTTTTATTCGATGTTAAGATTCTATATGAGACAGAACTAAACGCTTTATTCAGAATTAGAGCTGTTCTTGAGGGGTGAATTCACTCAAGATATGCATTAATACTCTAGAAACACATTGCCTGTCACTTCTTACTGCTTGCTGCTTAATTAAAAGGGATGTCAGACACTTCTGAAAAGGCTCTGGTAAATTGTCAAATTCAACAAAAGAAAGAAAATTTTAGTTAAAAGCACCTTATGTAAATTATGCCTTCCCCCAGCCCAATTTCCTTTCTTCTTCTAACCACAGTTACCGTCATTTTAGGTGACTTTTGTCTGGCATTTAAAAATGAAATGTGATTCTCTTATTCACTCCTTGGCAACATTCCCTGAAATATTCTGTTAAGTGTTTTCAATTATATCCCAACCCCAATAGAATTTCAGTAAGAGGTTTTAAACAGATACTTTATCTAGTACACTATGTTTTTCAGTTTGTATGCTATTTATGTTGCAATAAATATAGAAAAATTAGGCAACGCTGAAAAATCTTATTGCTTGAAATCAACACATTTGTATATGGTTGAACACACCTTCTGAAAAATTAGAGATTTTAAGAGGTCATTTCAAACCTTTGCATTAGAAATACCATCAAGGGAGCTCCCGGTGGCTCAGTTGGTTAAGCATCCAACTCTTGATTTTGGCTCAGGTCATGGTCTCACGGTTTGTGGGATCCAGCCGGCATCAGGTTCCACATTAAGTGTGGAGCCCGCTTAAGATTCTCTCTCTCCTTTCTTCTGCCCTCCCCCGCTTGCACTCTTGTTCTCTCTCTCAAACAAACAAAAAAAAAAAAAAAAAAGAAAAAGGAAAGAAAAAGAAAAAGAAAGAAATACCATCAAATTTGCAAGCAAATAATTGTTAAAAAATTAAAATTAAAATTATCTCTATAATAACTGGACTGATATTATTTGGTTGCATACAGTTGCTTACAGTCACATAGAAAATCGTTTGCTTATTGAAATTTGACTTGTTAAACGTATAAGTAAAAAAAATTTTTTTTCTTACGTAATTGGGGCCCAGTGTTATTTGGTGGAAAGTACAATAGAATAAGAAAGAGAACTGTTGGGTTCTGGGCAGGCTTCACAATTTCCCCAGATCTGCAGCCTTCCACAGAGTAACTAAACATCCCACACTTCAATTTCTCCATCTTTTAATGCTTCTTTTTTTTTTTTTTTAGGTTTATTTATTTTGAGAGAGAGAGAGTAGGGGCAGAGAGAGAGAGGGGAGAGAGAACCCCAGGCAGTCTCTGCACTGTTAGCATATGGGGCCCAAAGTGAGGCCCCAACTCACGAACTGCGAGATCATGACCTGAGCCGAAAGCAAGAGTCAGTCGCTTAACCGACTGAGCCACCCAGGCGCCTTTCTCTACCTTTTAAATGGGGATGATAAGATGTGTCCTGCCAATCCCATGGGAATGTGGTGATAGTTCAATAAGAAAATGGCTGCCCGCGGCTTTGTAAACTGTAATATGCTGCATATAGACAGGCATCATCGTCAGTTTCTCTTCCACTGTTGGCACGTCCGTAGCCACTCTTGAACAATTGATGGGTTAAAAGCAGATCACCATTTTAACTTTGCCCGGCTCTCTTGGTGATGTAGGTAAACGAAAGACAGCCCGACAAGAGTCCAATCTGGTTGGTTGTGACACATTTAATTTGTTGTCATCTTTTGCCGGTTTTGTAACATGTTTCAAGATTTATGACCTAAGACTTCAGGAAGTGAAACAAGTGGGAAATGAAAACAAAAGGCTGATAAAAGAAATCTAAGAGAGAATTCATGATAGCTAGCATGAAATGAATTACGAAAGTGAAGGTTTTTGAAGTTGCATATCTATTTTAATGATCAATGAGCTATTGATAATATTAGGGCATATTAGAGGATATTTAACAGAAATATAAAGTGAAAGTTATAAATGAATTTCTAGATATTAAAATCAAGAATTTACAAACTCTTACTGTAATTTGGAAAAACAAAAATTGTCCAAACAAGTCAACCCTTATCAGATTTTCACTTTAATAAATTAACTAGACTGGGAGTATTATTCCTGGGAAAACACCCTGCTTGGTTAATTAAAAAAAAAAAAAAAAAAGTAAAATCCTTTGTCATTTGCCATCAGGGTAAATGCTGTAATAAGTAATTGTTCTCTGAGTAGCAGCTCCTCCAAAGTGTCATTTCATTCTTTTTTTACATGTTTCACAAATTTGAATATTCCCAAAAGACAGTAGTATGCCTTCAGCATGAATAAGATGATTATAGGATGACAGAATTTTTCTTGAGAGCCATTTCACGAGTCATTATATAGCCTTTGCCAACTTGCAGTTGGATGCCAGATGCATTAGGCTATGAGACTGCTATTTAAAATAAAACAGAGTAGGATAATTATGGCAATTGACCAGTTGCAAACTGAAAAGTCTGCATGTTATGTTTTAAAAAATTTATTTCCGCATCCAAGAGTAGGCGACTTAAGCTTAATGGCTATGCCCATTGACTTTTCAGTTCTTCTGCATGTCTCTTATTGATTTTCAGGTTATGAAGATTAGGTGGCCGGCGTGCAATATTCACTTTCAATCCTGCGTAAGTCTCAATAATCGGGCCACAAACAATCTTCCCCCCCAACTGGCTATAATAAACACAAATCTAATAGTTATAATTTTCTGCTGTCTCATATCAATGGAGACATTTTTTTTAGATACAGGCATACCTCCTTTTATTGCATTTTGATTTATTGTGCTTCACAGATATTTTTTTTTTTTTTTTTTTTGTAATTGAAGGTTTCTGGCAACCCTGATTGAACACATCTGTCGGCACCATTTTTCCAACAGCATTTGCTTGCTTTGTGTCTCTGTGTCACATTTGGATAATTCTCACAATATTTCAAACTTTTTAATTGTTATTATATTATTTATGGTGATCTGTGATCAGTGATTTTGATGTTACTATTATAATGGGGGGGCACAAACTGTGCCCATATAAGAGAGCGAATGTCATCAATAAATGTGTATCATTTGACTGCTCCATTTCCTGTCTGACTGTCTGTTTTCCTATCTCTCTCCCTCTCCTCAGGCCTCTCTATTCCCCGAGAAACAACAATATTGAAATTAGGCCAGTTAATAACCCTACAATGACCTCTTAGTGTTCAAGTGAAAGGAAAAGTTGCATTATCTCTCACTTTGGATAAAAGCTTGAAATGATTAAGCTCAGTGAGGAAGGCATGTTGAAAGCCAAGACAGGCTGAAAGCAAGGACTCTTGTGCCAAACAGTTGGCCAAGTGGTGAATGCGGAGGAGTTTTGAAGAAAATTAGAAGTGCTACTCCCATGAACACACAAATGATAAGAAAGTGAAACAGCCTTATTGCTGATACGGAGAAAGTTGGAGTGGTCTGGATAGAAGATCAAACCAGTCACAACATTCCCTTAAGCCAAAGCCTGATCCAGAGCAAGGCCCTGCCTCTCTTCAATTCTGTGAGGGCTGAGGGAGGTGAGGAAGTTGCAGAAGGAAAGTCTGAAGCCAGCAGAAGTTGGTTCATGAGGTTTAAGGAAAGAAGCCATGTTCATATCAGAAAAGTGCACGGTGAAGCAACAAATCCTGATGGAGAGGCTGCCGAAAGTTCTCCAGAAGATCCAGCTGAGGTAGTTAATGAAGGTGGATACACTAAACAACAGAGTTTCAAGGTAGAGGAAACCAGTCTTATACTGGAAAGAGATGCCATCTAGGACTTTGATAGCTAGAGAGAAGTCAATGCCTGACTTCAACGATTCAAAGGACGGACTGACTCTCTCGTTAGAATCTAATGCAGCTGGTGACTTTGAGCTGAAGCCAATGCTAAATTACCAATCCAAAAGTCCCACACCCCTTAAGAATGACGCTAAATCCACTCTGCCTGTTCTCTATAAACGGAACAACAGAACATGGCTGACAGCACATCTGTTTTTAACACGGTTTCTTGAATATTTTAGGCCCACTGTTGAGATCTACTGCTTAGAACAAAAAATCCTCTCAAAATATTACTGCTCATTGACAATGCACCTGGTCACCCAGGAGCTCTGATGGAGACGGACAGCGAGATGAATGTTATTTTCATGGCTGCTGATACAGCATCCATTCTGCAGCCCATGAATCAAGGAGTCATTTTGATGTTCAAGTTCTTATTATTTAAGAAATCCATTTCATAGTGCTATGGCTGCCATAGATAGTGATCCCTCTGGCGGCTCTGGGCAAAGTAAACCGAAAACCATCTGGAAAGGATTCCCTATTCTAGATGCTCTGAAGAACATTTGTGATTTATTGGAAGAGGTTGAAATATCAACATGATCAGGACTTTGGAAGAAGTTGATTACAACCTTCATGGATGACTTTGAGGGATTCAACACTCCAGTAGAGAAAGAGAAAGTAACTGCAGATGTGGTAGAAACAGGAGGAGAACTGAAGTTAGAAGTGGAGCCTGAAGATAGGACTGAATGGCTGCCATGTCATGATCAAAATTTAATGGATGAGGAGTTACTTCTGGATGAGCAAAGAAAGTGTCTTTTTTTTTTTAGATACTATTAGGATTGGTAAAATGACAACAAAGGACTTAGAATAATATATAAACTTAGTTGATCAAGCAGCAGCAGGGTTTTAGAGGATTGACTCCATTTTGAATGAAGTTCTACTGTGGGTAAAATGCAATCAAACAGCGTCACGTGCTACAGAGAAATCGTTGGTGAAAGGAAGAATCGATCAATGTTGCAAACTTTATTGTTGTATTTTAAGAAATTGCCACAGCCACTCAACCTTCAGCAACCACCACCCTGATCAGTCAACAGCCATCAATATGGAGGCAAGACCCTCCACCAGCAAGCTCAGATGATGGTTAGCATTTTTTAGCAATGAAGTATTTTTAAAAAAAATTTTTAATGTGTATTTACTTTTGAGAGAGAGAGTTAGAGGGCGAGCAGGGTAGGGGGTAGGGGCGGAGAGAGAGGGAGACACAGAATCTGAAGCAGGTTCCAGGCTCTGAGCTGTCAGCACAGAGCCCAACGTGAGGCTTGAACTCAGGAACCACGAGATCATGACCTGAGCTGAAGTCGGATGCTTACCTGACTGAGCTATCCAGGCACCCCTACGTATTTTTTAATTAAGGTATGTACACTGTGTTTGTTTTTTTTTTGACATAATGCTATTACACATTAACAGACTATAGTACAGTGTCAATAAACTTTTATTTGTACTGAGAAGCCAAAAACTTCATTTGACTCACTTAGTGCATTGTTTTATTGTTGTAGTCTAACACCAAACCTACAGTATCTTTGGGGTATGCCTAAGTCTTTAAAAACTATGCCTGAGGAAACGCTGCTCTTTAGGGGAAAAAAAAGTCTTTGACTGATGTGCATTTAGTGTTCAAACTGTCCATAGACACAAACATTTTAGAGCTTTGAGCAGTAAAATGGGACGACCAGATGACGATGGATGTACATTAATTATTTTTGTCAATGAACAAAAAATGAAGGAGAAAGTTATGTTATGGTGCTATATAGCCTGACTGCTAAATTTGCTTGAAAGTGGAAAAAGAAGAATGTTGTTGATTATTTATTTATTTATTTATTTTCCTATGACTCCTGAGCTGCCCAGCTAGATCGCTTAAGTTTGGTGTTAGAGGGGATCTGGCAAAACATGAAGACTCTATTTCTTCAGAAGATATTTATTCAGCAAATAAATACCTGGACAATGCAAGGGAGGAGTTGCTGGGGACGGATCAGCCTAGGGGAAGGACATGAGATTGATATATTGGAGGAAGTAAAAGACGGCCAACGTGGCTAAAGTAAATAAGGGGGAGAGGGTCATAAGATGTGGTCAGGGGACATTAGGATTAGTCTATTTGTTTGTGGGAAATACAGCCATTCTTTTTCATTTGAAAAGTATAAGTAAAAATACAGTTAAAAAAAATCAGTGCAACCAACAACTCATGCCATCACTGGGATATTCCCAGCAGGCCTTGACTCGTTAGCCAGACATAACCAGAAGACGAAGGCGACCATTGTCTTAGCCTTCACCTAGACACAACTGTGCTGGACGATTTGTGAAATTAAAGGCAAGGAAGCTCATCTGATCTGCAGGCTGAAGATGTTGCAAAAATTCTGACATGAAGAGACATTTAAAATTTTATGTACTTTAACATAGGGGGAATAAGTGGTATCTAGAAATTCTGAGGATTTGGTTCTTAAGGAGAATTTACTGCATTCATCTAGATAATTTTCTATATTAGAAACAAATGTAAGCCATCAGTCTGTTCAATGCCCTCTGCCCCCCAGATCTTTCTCTTAGGTAGGACAGGCTTCTGGTCATGGCATCATATTTGTCAAATATTCTGGAGTAGTAAATGTTGCCAAACAACCTTTAGAATAAATATTTTTACTCTAGGGAAGCCTGGGTGGCTCAGTCGGTTACGCGTCCCACTTCGGCTCAGGTCATGGTCTCGTAGTTCGTGGGTTCGAGGCCCACATTGGGCTCCGTGCTGACAGCTCAGAGCCTGGAGCCTGCTTCGGATTCTGTGTGTGTGTGTGTCTCTCTCTGCCCTTCCTCCGCTCATGCTCTGTCTCTCTCTCTCTCTCTGTCTCTCAAAAATAAATAAACATTAAATATGTATATATATTTTTTTATTCTAGACCTTGAGAGTTGAGTGAAACCCTTTGAAATTGTACGTATAATTCTATATATGCCTATGTATGTATGAGTATGTAGGTGTGTATGCTTACGTATATATAGATATGTATGAGGATGTACGTATGCGAGTGTGTATTATGTACAATTTTGTATATGCTTGCGTATGTGTGTGTGTAAGACAGCAGAGTGCGGGATGCTATTGAGTCAGGTGGATTCTGGCGCCAGCTACCCAGGTTTCAGTCCCAGCTCTACCCCTGATTAGCATGTGCTCTTTAACCTCTATCCCTTCATTTGAGAAATGCATGTAATCGTATCATCCACCCGATAGGACTGTTTTCATGCTCAGATGATTCAAGCATATGGTACCGTGCCTGGAAACATAATCAACACTTACTATGTGAATTTTTGTGGGAAGCGAGTCGTGAAAAACCCCCTTGCCGTTCACCTCAAAGAAAGAAAGTTAAGAAGGACTGTCTGAGCACTTCAGGAAAATTATTTTTTAAAGTGGCAATAGGCTAACATGTCGAGGTAATTAAAATATCAATCTGCGCATGTTATTTCCTCTCTGAGGATATGCTCATTATTCTGATCTTGTTTCAGAACCACTAAAGTTAACATCTTACCTTCCTTTATTATTAATTTCTCTCAGTGTCATATTAAAGATTTTGTTCCAGTAAAAATAGTAATAACTACTTAGCCTTGAAACCTACTTCCAATATGGAATTTTCTATCATGAGGGAGAAAAAATTATAGTTTAAATAGAATTTTAGAAATAATCTTCAGTTAAAGCAATTACTATTATTTTAAAGACCTCTCTGGTTTTTCCCTAATAGTACATTCTATCGGACTTCCACTCTGGTAACCTTTTGCTAACTTTAAGGTTTATTTATTTATTTTGAGAGACAGAGTGAGAGAGAGAGAGAGAGAGCACGAGTGGGGGAGGGACAGAGACTGAGACATAGAATCGGAAGTAGGGTCCAGGCTCCGAGCTATCAGCACAGAGTCTAACTTGGGGCTCAACCCCACGAACCATGAGATCATGACTTGAGCCAAAGTTGGATGCTTCATTGCCTAAGCCACCCAGACGCCCCTGTTTTGCTAATTTTAAAACACAGAGCCCCAATAACCATTAAATTTGTATATGTTGATGGCTAGTACATGCTGGAGAGGGGGTTTTCTAAAACACTAAAGAGTGAAGTGTTCCTCTGGGATGAGTTCCCTTTTTCCTCTTTGAGATTTCCAGAGACACCCAGAACCATGGCCAAGTCTACGTGACCTCTCTTATCTGCGTATTGAGTCCTGTAGTGCGACAGAGCTCCAAAGTACCTGCCTTGGTGCGTGCAATCGGAAAGGTTTCATAGAAAAACAAGTACAGTGAGTTGTGGTCAGCTTTCAAGCCGATGCTTTCAAGCATCACATTCAAAGTCTATTTAACATACGCTGTAGCTGAAATAAACCTTGTGTATTTGTATTTGTATGCATCCGACAAAAAAGTCAGAAAACTATTTCAAGAAAAATATGAACTATCTTATTTCAATCATGGTCAGAGTCTCACAAACACTTGTGTGCTGGTCTGGGAGTCTAACATTTATTTACCACATTTCCCCCTGCTCTTCCCAAATATCTACTTCTTATTTCTACACTGCTTTGGCTTCTGGAAATTTTTCCCACAAGTACATCATTCAGTCTCTGATTAGTCTGACTGACAAAGTCTGGGACCACGTCTGTTCAGTTTGTCTATACAGCATTGAATTAAGACTACTATTAACAGGACTCCAAGAAGCAGGATGAAGCCAATTCTGTACTGACTGTAACCACAGCCCGCAGTAGTGGTCTTAGAACCAACCAGCTGAATAAATCCCGGGAACCATCAGAAACCATAGAAAAATAGGGGTCGATGGCCATACAACCCTGAATGCTCCAGATGTCATCGGATCTCAGAAGCTAAGCAGGGTTGGGTCTGGTCAGTACTTGGATGGGAGAAAGACAGGGGACTTTCTTCTAAAGTTCCTGAATTAACCTTTCCTTAAATCTAAGGCAATAATCCAGGTTTGGTGGGATGCATTAGTGATTGCACAGACTCTGCCTTTACTGCAAGGAGGAAGTCTATGCATCTTATAAAAAGAAAAAAGCCTCACCAATGAATTGAGGCTGATCTGTATTCCTTCCAGGGCCAAGGAAGTATAATTGATCAATTTCACTAAAGTCAGGGAAGGACAGATTTCATAGTCACTTTTCCAAATGGCTGACAAACATTGTAGTCTTGGGAGGGAGGCAAATTAGTGTATTGTTCTTACACATGCCATATGACCTAAAGGACACACATGGTGGGTCTGGAAAGAAAGTGTTGTTTATAATTGTTGTGGTCCCCAACATGGGACCTACATCATTCAGGGGACACAGGTGAAGGAGTCCCCAAGATAGTCTCCTAGCTAGCTGCTGGGACTTAAGATTCCTAGTTCTATTCAAATAATTGAGTCTATTTTTGAAGGCAATGCATCCAATCTGTTCTATTTATTCAAGGCAATATCCAGGTAGCCTTTATCTGCCCCGTGTAACGACTGAGAGTGGCAAGGGAGGGGAACGGAGACATCTGAAGGTGTTTTGCATGGGAGGAGCAAAAACTGAGGCCATTTGCTTTTTCCAATAGAGTCTCAGGGAGGTTAAAAGGAACAGCAGTTGAATCATGGTCAAAATCTTCTCATGGGGAATGATAGATCCATAAATCAGTTAAACTTGAGGGATGTACAACAATTTAGAGGAGCCATATCAAGGCATCTTCCTTCACAAGCAAGGCTCCAGGGGCATTTCTGAAATACAGGAGATCACTAATGGCCTTCTGTTCCCTTACCTTCCAGATCTGAGGTGTTCCCCACCATGCTGCGGGGTTGTGGCTCTCCCTGTCTCTATTGACACAGAAATGGAGCATTCCATTACACCGCCTATCACTTTTTTTTCCACCTATTTCTAAATTCACACTCAAACCTGTCATTTGAAGGGGTCAGGAAAGAGGGATGAAAGCATCTTTATAAAACTTAACCAGGATTAAGTTTGAATCTCCTAGGCCCCTTATGCCCAGGATTCCACTTGGAGAGTGTGTCCATCAGGCTGATCTGGTATTGCAGAAAGAGAGACACGTTATGCCCAGGATGGTCAAGGCAGAATCCTGACTTTTCAAAATAGGTCTCTCCAACCCCTTTCATCGTGATCATTACCTAAGAAGCAGCCAAGAGATGATCATGCCTTTCCAAGGACAGTTATGTTCAATGACCACATTTCCATACCATTGTGTGTGGTCCAGGATTGTGATGAGGGAGGGAGACAAAAACATTTTCACATCAATTTTTGATGAGGCTGTTCCACTGCTCAATAAAATCTGTAAATAGTAGATCCCTGAAAATTATACAGAGCATTGAAAGCCCATCATAGGTTTTGACTGTCAGCCTACTGTTTAGTTGCTTTTGTGGTAAAAGGTGCATACTTATACTGTGAATGGCCCAGAAAGCCTAAAGCATGACACAGATCAGTTTCAAAGGCCACAGTGGTTGGCTGGGGTTGGCTGATTGGAGTATCAACAGTGGTGAATGCCACTGATAGCCTTTATAGGGGTCAAAGGTAAGATGTTGCAACGCTGCCAGGATGGGGTGTGAACAGTGGCTCATGTGATTTAGCCTCTTTCACCGTGAGACAGATGGGTCAACTTCTGGTAGGCATCGCTCATTTGGTACTACGTGGTGGCCTTTGCAGCAGAAATGTAGAATTCTTGACTTTGTGCTCAGTCTAAAGCAGTGACTTCATGTCGTATCTGGTACAGTGAATCTCAAAGGATTCACTCATAAGATGACATTATCGTCTCAACTTCACTGTGATCTCTTCTCAAACCACATCAGGTGAATCTGGTTCCCTCAGAGACTAGGGGCAGATGGTGAGTTTGATTTGGGGGCCTATATCTCGTGGATCCACAAAACCTTGAGTTCTTCATTTCCATAGAGTTCCCCAGAATATTCAAACTCATCTCATACTTAGTCCCCATTGGAGTCAGGAAACTTTGTGCCCAACCCTTGGTCATTTTTTTTTCCTTAAAGAACTAAGGTCAGAAAGCTAGGGGGAAGGTGATCAGAAGCCATGGAGGGAGAGAATACCTCTGTGCCAGTAAGTAAGGCAAATTGGCTGCTTGTGGCTCAACCAAATGCATATCCAATGCTTTCTGTTCACCCAAAGCCCAATATGAGTTTGGGGGACCCCTTTAATCTTCCTTCTCCAGGTTAAAGTTAACCTGCTACAGTTTAATGAATGTTGGCTGAAGACATGAGACTCTTGGGTCAGAGACAAAAAACTTTATGTTCCCATTTGTTTCCCATACTCCTGGGTCTCACAGAAGTGACTCAGAGGGGCCCAGGTGATGTTGTGCCTACAGTGGGTTTGTGTCACAGCTAAGGGACCCTGAGCTTAGGAAACCTCAATACATTCTAAGGGGCTGTAAGCAAAGCTGTATGACCTTTGCTCCAGAGAGAGACATTATCATTAGCATACTAGACAGCAAACAAACACGTCCCTTGATCCAAAAGGAAGACACAGTCTTGCTCTTCCAAAGCTGTTCTCTGTGCAAACATCCCCCAAAAGACAGACCTTCACAAAGGGCTGTCAGTGACTCTGCTTGAAAGATGTGCAAATGTGGGAGTGACCCATGGAGAATTGTCTCCCCACATACCTAATTCATCACGCTGTTGGGATGATTAAATGAGATAAGATGGTTTGTAAAGCATTTAATGAATATTAGTTATCATTATTACATGGTTATAGTTCTTATAGAGAAATGCTTATTTCTTAAAAATAGAGTTAATTCAATTTACAGGCATTTTAATCTAAGTTTTATAGTCTTCTGGGTGAGAAAAATGCAACTATACACACAAATAAGCTTTTGAAAGCCAAAAGAAGTATGTATGCCCAGAGAATGTAAAAATGATAGTCAGGTCTTAGTATGCATAAAATCCTAAAGATGATATTTATGAATAAAAAAGAAGTTCCTACATTCTTAGATTAAGTGGGCTTTTACATTTTAATACGGTTAGTTTTTTTCCCCACAGTTATAACAGTTCTAATTGAATGCTTTAAGTCAATAAATAGATAATTAATAGATTATTAGCAAACACTTTGCTTACAAAATTTGGCCATTTTTTTTTTTGGAGGGTATTGTTTTTAGAGCCTAAAGTGGTGGGTTTGTTTTTTTTTTTTTTTTTTTTTTGGTGGCATTTTATTTATTTATTGTTCTCTTGTATATGCTATAAATTCTCGGTGTTTCAAAGTTTGGCAAATATTTGCCTAGATCATTTACTTCTCCCCATTTCTAACCTAGCCCCCCAGCTTAATTGTAGGATTTATTTGTGGAAATTTTGGTGAGGAAAATAGCACCTGTTTTTGTAGGTCATCTTTGAGGGAGCCTTAATATTCTTTTCTTAAAGCTTTCATCATGAAAAATTTTAAGCATGTACAAAAGAAGAGAAAACAGTACAATCCACTTGGTTTACTCATAGCCCATCTTCCATAGTTATTAATTCATAGCCAATTTTGTTTCATCTCTACTGCCCTTCAACACGACCTTCCTTCCCTCTGGATTATTCTTTGAAGCTAATCCAAGATGGAATATCATTTCATTGGTAAATATTTCATCTGTAAATTTCTCTAATACTTAAGGAATGATTTTTAAAGGCACAATACCTCAATCACACTTTCTTAATATCATCAAATATCTAGTCAAGTTCACTGTTCCCCAATTATCTTACAATTTACTTTCATTCTTATTCCCATTTAGTTGTTTAATTTATTAATTAATTAATTAATAGACACATTTGAATTGGGATCCACAGTGTGAAGAGGTAATGCCTGCTAGGTTTCTTTTAACCCATTTGGCTCTACTTGGTGAGTTCTTTTGTTGAAGAATCCAGAGCATTTGTCTTGTGGGGTTTTCCAAATCCTGAATTGAACTGATGTTTCAATCAGTTTCAATCAAACTAATGTTTGATCTCTGTGGTTTTATTTGCCATCTTCTCTGAACCTGGC
Organism: Panthera pardus; assembly: GCF_024362965.1. NCBI lineage: Eukaryota > Metazoa > Chordata > Mammalia > Carnivora > Felidae > Panthera > Panthera pardus. The sequence goes on along the minus strand of NW_026526732.1, from coordinate 112,956,896 downwards.
CTCTCTTCTATTTATAGGCCTGGTAAGATTCAAGTTCAGTTTTGCTTTTACTGGTGGGTTTTGAAGAGACAGCCTCAAAGGTGGCAAGTGTGAAGTGTGTAGGCAGGTGGGGCTTTCAACAACCCGTGATCTGTGCCAGACCCGCTGTCGCATACAGGCTTATGACATGGAGATGCTGAAAGTTCATTATTTCTATAAGGAGACGCTTCCTGCTATCAACCCTCTGGCTCTCCAGTACCCTTTACAAAGGAAAAGCAGGCTAATTGCTTTTGCCTCTTTCCGTTTATTTACCAATTCGTGTAGTCATGAAATGGTTTCGTAGCATCCAAAGCAACCAGTGAGGTTTTTTTTTTTTCAAAAATATTCTCATAAATTTAAGCATATTTGATTTTCTAGTCAAGGCAGGTGTTGTCCCTACTGATGGTTAAATTGTTCCATTTTAGCTGGTGAGAGTTTATCCAGACTGGCTGTGAAGTCTTCTGATAGAGAATGATCTCCTTTTCTCGTGTAACAAAATACAAAATTATTTTGTATTTTCCTGCCTCAGATGGAAATCAGCAATTTCTCCAAGAAGACTTATATCCTTTTATGGAAAATAATATTTCCTATAAAGTCCCATGAAATGTCACAATTATGACATTTTGAAGGAGAGAAAACACACGCTCTAGATTGGGCAATCCAGACCAGTAAAACATTGGATTGCGTTTGATACTAGACGAAGGAAAACAGGAGAAAAATATGTTGGAGGAAAGTCTGCTTTTGTGCTTTATCTACTAGGTTATAATGTTCACTGTCTCCAAAAAAGGGAAAGCAAGATTCAAGCCAAATTGCATCCTTCTTTTCGGATGAGGGGGTCTTGGCGTTCACCATTTGCCTAAGCATACATTTATAACTTCGGGATTTTTATTAAGTGAAAAAATCTTAGCATTGCCCCGAAGGACCCCCCCCCCCCCTTTAACACTGGATTTGCTTCGAAACGATGTTTGAAAAGCCAGGCATGGTTTCCTATTGATGTGACTGATTTAATAATGTTCTTCTTCATTTTGTTTATGCAGCCTTCTTTGAACTGCTTGCTCTAGACTGTTTTAAGCGTGATATCCTAATCTGGTCTATTTCTGCGGGTAGTACGCTCAGAGAAGAGCCAAAGTGAGCCGAGATGTCCGTTATCCTAGGTGATCCCGAGCGCCGGGGCAGCTCTGCCTTTGGTGACCTGCAATCACAGAGCCCAGGGATGGGTAGCTCTGGGCTTCGATGTGCATTTTGATGAGGCTCCCATGACAAATCTAATGGAAGGCTCTGGCTAGCTGATGCATAGCTGGCCTCCTGCCCTCATTTAACACACAGTGCATTCTTCATTCCACATACCATAGTCTATTTATGGATTCTGTTCAGACCAACGCAGAAAATAAGATATATTTTTGTCTCATTTAATAAAGCCGGACACATAGGAAAAGGAGGAAAAGAAGGGCTCAAGCTCTCAGCCACATTTTAGCATACAGATGGTAACTATAGGAGGTGTTAGTTGCAGGGGGAGAAAAAAAAGAGTTGATCAGGAAGATTTGCTTGAGTGAATTTTGATTTTGTTTCCAGCAGACCTCATCACATGGCATTGTTTATGCAGATAGACCCTCTTTTCAGAAACCGTCTGGCTTCAGAAAACCCCTGTCAGTCGAGCATAAAAGCAAAGTTGTACAGCAGCAGTTAGCAGATCTGAAAGGCTGGCTGAATGGAGCTTGGGTGGAATATGCAGGCAGGCAGGCAGACAGAAAAGCCATTCTTCTCTGTGCCCCGACGGTGTACAGAGAGACAGCAGACCCCGGAGAAAACCCGAAAAGGCCTGGAGAAAGGGAGCAGTCACCCCTCCGCTAGAGAAAAGGAAAAATCTCCGTTAACGGGAGCTCAGGATTTTAGACACGAGTGCACTGAAAGAACAAAGACACGATTTCACCCTTTCCACCGTATTTTTAGTCCCTGATACGGGCAAATATTTATTCTCTCTCTGCCTGTCCATCTCTGATTCCTGGTTAGAGAAGATTGAGGGAAAAGAAGAAACAGTGTGATTCACTCACAAAGAAATGCATCTGTTTCCATGTTCCTCGCATGTCTTACAGGGACAAACGAGCAAGTTTTACTAATATCGATGGCAGAGGTAAAATGGGAAATCTGAGAGAGGTTTTCCTTAGTAATCTGTGTCTTCCTGGAAGGGTGGCTGGGCACCACAGACTGGAAATCTCTGCGTCATGGCACTTTGCTTGTATTTACTGTGTTTACGCGCATAAATAGAGTTTTCCATATGTATTATATGTACGCCATTCACGAACCGTTCTAAAAATATAAATACTGCACTGAGAACAATGGGTTTGTAAATCTAACAGCAGGGAACAAAGGATCGTATAAATTCAAGTGTATTTTGGTTCCCATAGAAGATTATTGTATTTTTCCACTTTGTGAAGAGCATAGATTTTCCCACAGAATTTTCAAGAAAGGTTAAGAGGCAGAAAATCCAAGGTGGTGGGTGCACTTCTTATCAATAGACTGAAGAGCACTTGTTTTAATTTTTCCGTTGCGTCATTTATTATGACTCAGTTCAGAAAAGGCTGAGAATTATTTTCCTTTTTCTGTATGGATAAATACTTTTTTTCTTAATTGAACACATCACTATATATAACAAGATGGGTAGTATATATTAATTGTGTATGAATACAGGGAACATTGACACTCCGATAGTGAATATACCTCTTACTTCAACATAGCGTGGTGTTTATTGCTTCTCCTCTGGCCATGGCCTTCAGAGTATTATTATTATTATTATTATTATTATTATTTGACTAGTATGGAAAGGCATCCATTCTGATCAGGGATAAAATAAAAAATAAAACCCTAGGTCAATGCTACATAAGGGCAATGAATAATGTATTTTTAATAGTTCTGTCTTTCTTGCTTCGGCGGCCTTTCAAAGTGATGGACAAGTCCTGGATGTCTTTCTTGAAGTCACTGCACAATAACAGCCAAGAATTTCAAAACGCTTTGTCTTTGCGGGGTTTGGAGACCGCTGGTCATTAGGTCCACCTTAGAAGCCCATCTTTTTGAGCTACGCAACCTGGAAACAGCAAAGAAAGAGAACTTTGGCATCATCCACATTTCAGGGCCCTGCCTTCCTTTCGAAGTAGGATAGCCTCCTCTCTCCTTTTTCACCCGCAAGAATAACAACAGACATTTTCGGGGGAACGTTGGGGGCTCTCAGCAAAGGGTTATTTCCATCTGTCATCGGTTTGGATTTTGCATATCAATAAAAAATTAATAAACTAATTTCAGGCATATAGGACACAGTTAATGTGGAAGGCCTATTGTTAGGAAAGAAATAGTATCTTCCTATCAGTGGATTTAAACAGCCATTCATCATTTCTAAAGGGCAATTATTTGGAATCCATTAAACTGGAATTCATAATACCCCTGCATACTGAATTTTAAATAGAAATCTGTATTTAGATGAAGGAATACATTAGTATAAGTCATTAGAGCACTGAAAATCTATGACTTGTTCATTTTTCACTTTTTCTTCAGATAATATGAAGCACTGGGGATGTTGGTCCTTCAGTAACACCAAACAGAAAGAAAACCAGGCACTCTTGTCACAGCATTGCTATAGATAATGATGTTTTCTTTCTCTTCCTCTTTTTTTTTTTAATCTTCGTGTTCCAGATTTTCTAATTGTTACGCAAAAAATGAATCATCTCATGGAAAACTCCTCAGTAATCGATAGAAAACTCCTTTCTCCAAAATGGTGGCCCCTTTCTGCAGTTGTATCTTCTCTGGCTCCCTGGTGTCTACATTCTAAAGGCTACAGCTCAAGGGGCCCCTGGGTGGCTCGGTTGGTTGAGCGTCCGACTTCAGCTCCGATCACGATCTCACACTCCGTGAGTTCGAGCCCCGCGTCGGGCTCTGTGCTGACAGCTCGGAGCCTGGAGCCCGCTTCAGATTCTGTGTCTCCCGCTCTCTCTGCCCCTCACCCGCTCATGCTCTGTCTCTCTCTGTCTCAAAAATAAATAAAAACATTAAAAAAATTTTTAAAGGTTATGGCTCAAGATAGCATATCAAAGTTATAGGAAGCCGGGTGAACAGTCACACAATCTCAAATAGGTGGAGAGAGCTCATTTTGATTGGTGCAAATTTAAATTATAAGACATTTAAAAGCAAATTTAGGCCCACTAATTGTAAATAATATTGATTGGTGCAAATTTAAATTATAAGACATTTAAAAGCAAATTTAGGCCCACTAATTGTAAATAATATGAAAATATTGGTTATTAGACCTGTTTTAATACATGGACAAGGAACATTTATAGTTATTATATTTATGTATATAGAAATGTTTTTTGTTTTTTGTAATTGCTGTATAGGGACAGAAGAAAGCTAGGTTGATAGACATCTAACCTAGCCAATAATTAATATTACACTATCATTTTGCTTAACATCCCCTTGCCTCAACAAACCGTGCTAAATAAATTATAGTCTAGCCCATGTTAGAATAAATGCCAACTCTGAATTAGTGTGGCTTGATGGACTTTCTCTGTGTAACATCTCTACTATCTTCTAGCTTGAATTTCTGTTGACGTCGACGTGCTAGTTATTTATATTGACTCCTTTAGTAGCTATATTTGGCATAGGAGAAATGAGAAACTCACAGCTAAGAAAGATGAAGTTAAAGAAGCCTTCGCTAATCTGGACATTCTTCTCTGTGCCCCGACGGTGTACAGAGAGACAGCAGACCCTGGAGAAAACCCGAAAAGGCCTGGAGAAAGGGAGCAGTCACCCCTCCGCTAGAGAAAAAGAAAAATCTCCGTTAACGGGAGCTCAGGATTTTAGACACGAGTGCACTGAAAGAACAAAGACACGATTTCGCCCTTTCCACCGTACTTTTAGTCCCTGATATGGGCAAATATTTATTCTTCTCTAAAGCACCCTTCACTAAACTTCCCCACTCCCCAGCACACACACCGATCCCTCTGCCACATGCAGATCTTGGTAAGACAAACTCATGGGAAGGCAACTAACATAACAGTTGCACACACTCCACGTGTGTTGACGTGTGCTGGTAATAAATGAGATTCCTAAAAAACGCGGCATTTGGCCCTATGACTTTCAGCCTCCTTTGGAACGGTGCAAACGCAGTCTGTTCCAGCATCCGTACTATTAGCATGTTTCCTGACAAGATGTTAAGTTTTAAACATGTGCCCAAGCACGGGCGTCTGCTTATATGTGCACATGCATGGGAGCGTGCACGTGCTGTATGCACATACTTTGTAGCAGACCAAATCGTGTGCCAGTAAACAAGTAAGTTGGGTAACGTTGAACTATAGGCAACAGTTACCAAAGTTCAAAGGACCAGAAGCCCCAGAGTTGCTTTTTTGTCTTGGGTAATACACACTCCTATAAAAAATGTACAATCATGTGCTTACACACGCAAAGGCAACAGGAAATCCGGCCAGGTTCTGGAGTGTGTGTTTGTGGCTGCTTCTAACTTTTCCTAGATGCACTTTTATGATGTTTATTTGTTTTTATCCCCCTAGTCTGAGGATATAAATTCCACCTCGCTTTCTTTTTTTCATTTAAAAAAAATTTTTTTAAGGTTTATTTATTTTTGAGAGAGAGACAGAGAGAGACAGAGAGAGAGATCGTGACTGGGGGAGGGACAGAGAGAGGGAGACACAGAATCTGAAGCAGGCTTCAGGCTCTGAGCTATCAGCACAGGGCGTGATGCAGGGCTCGAACTCACGCACCATGAGATCATGACTTGAGCCAAAGTCAGAGGCTTAACTGACTGAGCCACCCAGGCGCCCCATCAACCTCACTTTGCTAATTCACAAAAGAAAGTTAAACATTTGCTAAGCAACTTTTAAAGATGCATTAAAAGGTACCTTGCATATAAAAGTATATGTCATATATTATATAACATACTATATATATTACATTTATACCTGTGTGTGTGTGTGCGCACGTGTGTGTGTGTATCTATGTATGTAAACTGGGGAGCAGACAACCATAATAGCCGCACTCATATCAAGCCTTGTTTTACTTTGCTGGACTGCTATAACAAAATACCATGAACTGAGTGGCTTGAACAGAAATATATTGTCTCAAGGTTTTGGAGGCTTGAAGTATAAGATCGAGATACTGGCAGAGTTGGTTCCTTCTGAGGTGGTGAGGGAGAGTGTGTTCCAGACCTCTCCACTAGTTTCTGGTGGTTTCGTGGCAGATGTCGGCTTGCCAAGTTCCTTGCCTTGTAGGCACGTTAGCCTGATCTCCGCTTTCACGTTCGTGTGGTTTCCTCCCTGTGCTCATGTCTGTGTCCAAACTTCCCTTCTTAGAAGAATGACGGTCATATTGGATTAAGGGCCCCCCTCCTCCAATATGGCCTCGTCCTAACTGAAATAACTCATCTACAATGACCCTATTTCCAAACAAGTCTACACTATGAGACACTGGATTGGGATCCCGACACACAAAGTTAGAGGGGAGACAATTACACCCATTACAGGGCCTGTATACACAACCGACGAGAAGAGCTTTTGTGAATCAAGTTTAACGAATGGCTTTGGGAAGGGGGCCGCCTTCATGGGAAGCTACACTCTCTAGCACAACTTTCATTCTCAAGGGAAAATGAGTCTGCTCAGGTGAGCTACGCCCAAGGCCCTCTTTTCCACCCCCCTGCATTGCACAAGGGTGTAAACTTTACCAGAGCAACAGTGTGGCTAAGAACGGCTTAGAGCTAAGCGGTCACACAAATCACAGTCCGGCCACAGCTCAAACATGCGATGAAACTGGGCTTACACATGCCAGTTGTGGCTTGAGTTTTGGTGTGGGGAAAAGTGGAAATGGGCAGATGGAGACCCTTCCCAGAGATGCTGGTGAAGGTTTCTTAAATTCCGATACATCAGGAGGACCCAGACTGTCCCGGCCATGCCTCTCTCTGGCGTAATGCCAAGAAGGCCATTTGTCACTATTTCATATAGGTAGCTCGTTTTGGAAATTTATACCAACACTGTATACAGTTGAAAGTGTGTCAAGCAATAACACCTCGTTATAAAATAATTAGCATAACATGCCCACCTCTTAGAGCTAGCTCACGACATACCTCATACTTTTAAATTTCAACCTGCCCTATTTTAATAGAAATCCAAGGGGTTACCGTCAGATGCATTATGCTAAAAACATGCAGCCTTATGCAAAGAAGAATGCGAAAGAAAGCTGCACGTGATTGATACTTAATAAATGTTTATGGAATGCATTTTGAAATTTTGTTTGATGGGTACTAGAAAGCAGAAGATTAATGGGTGGTCCTTTGGCAGATGTGAATTTAAAAAATACCCAGTTGTTTGGTGAGAGAGAGCACTTTGGGAGAAGCTACCTAAGAAAATCAAGACAAAATTTAGACAAAAATTAATACAACATTGAAGTGACTACAGTCTGAGTAGACCTCATGCTCACTCACTAGATTATCTCCTTTACCTAAAAGGCGGGAATATTGTATCATCTGCCTAACTATTGGAACCTGAGGAGCCAGAGAGGGAGCCCTGCATGAATTCCAAAATAACAGTTTGAAGATGCATGAGATATATTGTTAGAAATAAGATTATGTTCAGTAAACTGTCGTATTATCTATAGTGCTCTTTTTTCCCCATGTTGGAATTTTATTCTTCGCCTCAGTCAATGCTAGAGTGATTAACATTGATGCTATTTAATTAAGCCTTTATGTAAATAGTTTTACTTTTGATAAATTCGTTATGACCTCAGTCCTCTTTAGGGATATCCCAGTTCTTAAACACCTGTTTTCGTTGGATCACGAGGTACTTATGAGGAGATTCTGGGCACCATGTCACCGTGGTAAATATATGCTGGGGGAGTTTGGGGCAGTCTAAGTACAAGCAGCCACACAATTCCTCAACACTTACGAATAGAGTGAGGTGGTCATGTCACATTAGGTAGTCAGGAATGAATTGGTGTTGTGGGTTGAATTATCTCCTCCTAAAAGATACCTTGAAGCTCTAACACCGATATTTGTGAATGTGACCTTATATGGAAATAAGAATCTTTGTAAATGTAATCCAGTTAAGGTGAAGTCAATTAGAGTGAGTCCTAATCCGATCTGACTAGGGTTCTCACAAGAAGAGGAAAATGCCATGTGAAGAAAGAGAAGCAGAGAGAAAGGGCCATGTGAGGACAGAAGGAGATTGGAAGGCTGAAAGCCAAGAATGGTGACTCAGCCGGAAGGCACCAGAAGCTAGGAAGAGGTGAGGAAGTGTCTCAGGGGGGAGCATGTCTCTGCTGACTCCTTGGTTTTGAACTTGTAGCTCTAAAACTGTGAGAGGACAAATCTGTTTTGAGCCATACTTTCTCACGGCAGCCTGAGGAGTCTAATACATTGGGTTCTGGATACTTTGCATTTTGCATTATACAAACTACACGGCTACACAAATGAAATTGCAAACTTCTTGAAAACAAGCATATGCTTTCTTTGTCTCTAGTCCTGCTTTGGAAATACGTATTTGCCCACATACATATATATATATATATATATATATATATATATATATATATTTTTTTTTTTTTTTTTTTTTTTTTTTTTTTCCTGCTTATGCATGGCACAATTCAATAAATGCATCAGGCTTACACAGTCCAAGGTTGGAAAGTGTTTGGGATTAATTTGTGTTCTTGTAAGGGTAAATCAAATCTGGACCTTCACAAACTAAGGAGGTAAGCCAGTCTTTTCAACCTTTCTGGATCCCCATCCAAATCATTGCTATCTCTTCTTCCAAATGTGGGTCCCCACTGCCCTCATGCTCTTTAGATTTGCAAACTTTATAATGGTTCTACCCAAGTCTGCCCTCAAAAGAAATGCCCTTTTCTCCCTTACCTTTAAGAACATAAACATCTGAACTGAAATGCCTGTTTCCTCAGTAAGACTTATCTCAGCTGGGTGGAAGCAATTTGATTAAATCAGTTCACTTTAAAGAATTAATGGCAACCTATTTGATGTTTTCAAGGATATTTGCATTTTGAAAGAGGAAAATTATTAACATAAATTAGTCTTTTATTAATAGAAATTTAGACGGCATGCAAAACAAAGAATTGCATGGTGTGGAAAGAGATTTTGAAGGAGATGGTCTTTTACATTATTCATCATATCTTATCATTTAGGTAATAGCTTACTCCACATTCTAGTCAAGCAATCATGTTTCCATATTTTCATCACTTGTGGGCACAGAAGAGGAGACTATATTTTGAAAATACTGGTTACTAAATACTAAATACTGAGTATTTAGATTCATATTTCAAATTCATGGAACTTTTAGGGTGAAAATACTTTTGCGTAGAGACTTTTACAGGAAGGTAGACACAGCTTTAGATTTTGGCGTTATCATGTAGGACAACATAAGCCAATGATCGAACTTCATACTGTCCCAATATACTCTATGTGAAATTAAAATTAAATGACAAAACGCATATAAATTGCCTGGCACCGTACCTGACCTACATTCATTCAAAAATGTTTATTGTGCACCTGCTGTGCCCCAAACGCATAGTACATTATCAATAAAATTGCTTTATTTCCTTTGTTGGTGAGCACGCACCAAAAATATGACTTGGGAAAGAGTGAAACATGTACCACCGACTCCGTCCAGCAAAATATCATCTGTTTGCCAATTCGATTGTTATTTATTTTTGCCACACCACTTCCAGTTTCATATACAAATTCCCTTATATGCCATGTATAGTCTACAGTGTATGACACTAATCTCAAAGAGATTTGAATTATATTAAATATTCACATGAAGAAAAGGCTGGTGTCATGTGATGATTATGGGTCTAATGCAGCTCTGTTATCTACTTCGATGTGGATAATTTTTTAAGGCGGAAAATTTTCACTTTGTAGTATGAAGTATTTCTTTTTATTGTTTTTATTAAGGAAATCTATACTGGTATAAAAATTGGAAAAAATCTTTTTCTTAAGGTTACAGAGCAATGAAGTTAAAATTCTAAAAAGAAAGTTCCTCTGACCCACTGACGGCAATTTAAGAAAGTTGCTTAAACTTCTTAAAGCCCCGTTCCAGATGAGAAGAGGACCCAGAATTGTCTCACTTCCCAAATAAGGTGTGCTATAGAAAGACAAAGGGTGTTTAAGGTCATGATTTAGATTTAGCCTCAGGCTTCTATCAATAATTAAGCTCTGAAAACCTTCTAGGCAACAATTCTTTTTGTTTTCAAAGGTTAATTGCAGAGTTTTTCTGTGTATTTCTATCCTTTGAGCAAATATTCCATTAGCAAATGAGTTACCTAGCTCAGTGTATCTGATTATTTGTGTCTGTTTGCTGGCTGGGAAAAATCCTCAGAAATCCATCTCCGATGTCTAGGCACATATTAAGTGGCTATACTTCAGTATTATCTGGCTTTGCATGTGGTTTATACCACACAAAAAAGGTTATGTGGTTCAACCAATAAATACCACAGCCTGTCTTTATTCATTTTTTTTTTCATTCTGTTCATCGGCTTGACTTCTTATCATCTGCATATTAATTTAAAAATAAATTGATCAGTAATGCTGATCAGTCAGAATCATCCTTAGCTTTCCCAGGACTTTTTCAAATAGTGGTTGGTGATGATTTGGGTTGACCTCAGTCGTGTCATTTCACTTGGTTAGGCCTTAGGTTCCTCTTTCATGAAATAAGGAGGTAGGACTCAAGGTATTTTTCTGATTTAATTTCCAATGAGTCCATTATTTCTGTGCTGGACAATGGCGCTGCATTTACAGGTGCAATACAGAGCCAGTCCCCTGGGGGGGGGGCATTTATCATAGGGCCCATGTGCAGGTGGTGATGACATCAGTAGCAGGGACTAGTGTGGGAAACTTGCACTGGTCACAGGGACATAGTAGACAGTGGGCTAACGTTTGTTCTGCAAGTTTGCCTTTCAGATGATCTAAACCACTATACAGTGGTTAGGGTTATTGATCTACGTAAGAGTAGTATTTGAGAACTCAGGGGAAAGGAACAGTGACTTCCCTAAGGACGCCTTCTGTGGGCCCACACCAGTTTTGAACTATGTATGTCAGGTTGCTAGTTAAACACGCAAGCTTGAATAACCCGATTTGATTTTAATCATCTCCATTTATCAAATTAGGGAAGCCAATGACTGGATTTTTATTTTGCTGAATTTTACTTAAAGATGTTTATCCAACTCATACTGGTGTCTCTCTCTCTCTCTCTCTGTGTGTGTGTGTGTGTGTGTGTGTGTGAATTTGTGTAGTCAACAATTTTTTGATAAGTACCTACCGTATATCAGAAACTATGTTAGACTGGTCAGGAAAGAGCCACTTTTATTATAACCCGAGGAGAATTTGACTCTTTCCCAGAAATTGTTTATCTTGTACTTGAAACAGGGAGAAAAAAGCATCATCTCTGAAAATGTCAGTTTGAGGCCCAACATATATTAAACTCGTGGCAGTGTTAGGTCTCATTCTGTTTCTATCTTATATTTGTATTCTTTATGAGTAGGGGTCTGTTTTCAGTTCATACTGTAATTTTCTAAGCACGAGTAAGCCTAAAGCCTCACCGATTAAGCCAAGATCACCTAATTAATAAAGCTAAGCTATAATAGCTAAACCTTGAGATTTATAAAATAGAGTGTAATGGTATGATTTAAAAAAAATTTTTAAATGCTTATTTTGGAGAGACAGAGAGTGAGTAGGGGAGGGACAGAGAGAGAGGAAGACACAGAATCCGAAGTAGGCTCCAGGACCTGTCAGCACAGAGCACGACGCAGGGTTTGAACTCACGAACCGTGAGATCATGACCCGGGCTGAAGTCAGATGCTTAACCGACTGGACCACCCAGGTGCTCCAAGAGTGTAATGGTATGACTGAAGGCTCAACCATTCCATTGTCGTCTTGTGTTTCTGGATACATTTCTGACGATTCTTATCTAACGTTAGAACCATCCTCTCTCATCCTTTCCTAATTATCGCATGTGATTGGTGGTCCTGTTTTCGCTTTTTAGTATTTTAGCTTTAGTATTTTCCCTGCGTTTCGTCTGTTGAGTCTGAACAACAATCAAAAAGATTTTTACTGGGACAATTGTTGGTGTGTAACATAAGCTCAGCGACCTAACTAATAAATACCTCTGCTCTGGACAGCTCCCAGGAGGACTCCGCAGTTATGGGCACAACATATGGTAATAAAAAATATTCTTTTGTTGTCTGAATTCTGCTGTTTTCTCAACCAAAGGTACACACTGGTATATACGAACCAATGAGAAAAATTAAGAAAATGACCGTACCAGAACATTTCTCTTTGGATTGGTGGTTCTCCTAATGGCTCATGCTGTTTCTTGCTACTTTTACTCAGAGGTGGTCCCTCTAAAGTTGCTTTCCACCAGGTGGCTGTGCTGAAGTCCAATCCGACTTGAGTGAGTGACACATAAGGTCAAGGTCACCTCAGTTTTGTGTAGGCCACTCCATGAAATTAATCTTTAGGAACATAAATGTTGACACAAATACTCAATTTCTGTCAATTATTCTAATTTTTACACACTGAGAAAGAAGTTTGTTGTGTTTACTCTAAACCTCTCACTGCGGTGGGGTGTGTGGGATGCTGTGTCATACGAACTCACGATATAAATATGGCTTTTCCTCCTGGCACATCAAATTTAGTGAAAGATTTTGGAAAGAAGATAAATGGGTCATCTCATTAAGCCTATAAAAGTATCATTTTATTAATTGTGCTTATATGTATAGTGGAGGATGAGTACATTTAAGGCTCTAAGATAAAGAGACATCAATAATATTTCTTCCAATGGAAGGCCTACAGTTTGATTCTTAGGCATTCCCTCATCACTCATCTGTCTGCGTACTTTTCATTCATTCATTCATTCATTCATTCACTGTCTGCAATTAGGGATCTTAAAGAGGAAGAGTTTGAAGAGTCTTGTTCTAAGCAATGTGGGTATGAATGAGGTGTGGGCGGGGGGAAGTAATAGGCACAATATGGTAATAACCACATTTTTTTTCTTCCATGGTGATGTTAAGATTTACCTACTTGGACCAAATAATGTTCTGATTGCCATATACTTATTTGAGGGTAACACCCAGTCCCATTACCAATGTCAGTAGAAGAAATAGAAACGGGCTGGAGGGATACTTTTGCATACTTCTAAAATACATGAATGCTGGCAGACTTTTTTTTTTTTTTTTTAATCCCCAAAAGGCCACAGAACACAAAGCTTAACACAAAATGATCTGGAGCGATGTTTGCCTTGGAAGGTGGCCATTTAATGTGCACTCTCTCCTGATGCTGTAGATTTCTCCCACTTAGAACTCACTTGCTTATTTGAATGTTAGCCGTCGGTGTATGCCGCGTGAGTATCCCAGCTCCGAAACAGCCTCTTCTACGTTTTCCTCACCAGCCAGGGTCTGTGGGAACCTCTACCTATTTCTCAGTCATTGTGAGCAGTTGCTATAATTTTTATTGCCTTTTTAGTTCTTAGAGTGATCTCTGTCTTATTGTTAATTATTTTGATACACGCATATCACCTGTGTCTAAATCTTATGTTCTATCTTCTGCATATGTATAACATATATTGTATACATAGAGTGTATACGTACATAATATGTAATACATATTGCATGTACATCTGTACAGATCATCCTTAACTTACCATGGGGTTATGTCTTGATAAACCCATTCTAAGTTTAAAATGTGGTTCAGTCAAGAATGCATTTAATACTCCTAACCTACTGAACATCATAGCTCAGCCTAGCCTACCTTAAACATGGTCAGAACATTTACGTTAGCCTACAGTTGGGCAACATCATCTAACACAAAGGCTACTTGATAATAAAAGGGTTAAATGTAATTGACTTTGTGCTAAAAGACAAAAACAGAAGGGTTGTATGGGTAGAATAGTTTTAAGTGTACTGATTGTTTACCCTCATTTTTTTGTTTTTTTTCATGTTTTTTATTTTTTTTAACGTTTGTTTATTTTTGAGAGAGACAGAGAGAGAGAGAGAGAGAGAGACAGAACATGAGCATGGGAGGGGCAGAGAGAGGGAGACACAGAATCCGAAGCAGGCTCCATGCTCTGAGCTGTCAGCACAGAGCCCGAGGCAGGGCTTGAACTCACAAACTGTGAGATCATGACCTGAGCCAAAGTCGGCCACTCAACCCACTGAGCCACCCAGGCACCCCTTTGTTGTTTACCCTTGTAATCGTGAAGCTGCCTGGGGGCTGTGGCTTGAGGCCCCGCATCACAGGAGAGGATCACACCGCATATCAATAGCCCTGGAAAAGATCCAAATTCAAAATATGAATTACAGTTTCTATTGAATGGATATTGCTTTCATACCATCATAAAGTCGAAAAATCATGAGTGGAACCACCATAAGTCACGGACCGTCTACGATGTTATGCTGTATTTTATGTATCATATCTGTGTAATGTATTTATCTCATGTGTGCCTACATCATTGTGTAATATCTATATTGCCCCTGGGATACCTTTAACATGGAGCTAATGATCAAAATTTCTAATAACGTAGGTCAAGTTAGAAATACAGCCATTTTGCAAAATATATTCCATAGAGCAATATTTGTTCAGTAGTGCTGATAGACGTCTTTTGAAAAATGGGTACCATGGACAATTAATTTGAAGTATGCTAAGTAAAAGCCATTTAAAAACATTCACTGAAGAACTTTTAAGGTCTATTGTGTGCAGTGTCTGTGGTGGATAATTAAAATGAGGTTATAACACACAGAGGTTGCCAACCTCCTTTAAAAGCGGTAGACCATCTTTCAGCATCTCGACTGACAAACTAGATTTTCATACGTACATTCCAGGAAACGCCAGATACTTAGGGATCACTAGAGAGCTTAAGTTCATACTTTGCATCTAAAGATACTAGAAAAGCACCCCTGTCAATAATGTTTTAATTCCTGATCTTGAGTAACTGGTTTCGCATTGGGACATACTCCTAGGAAACACTAGTTTCCTGCGTTAGGAACCAGTAATGTTAACTTGGGGGTTAGAAGTCAACTTCTCTAATTATTAGTCAAAATAATTGATGGGAGTAGTATGGCTTATCAAATCAAGTATTTATTGACTACTGGATAAGCATGATTAAGCGAAGAGATACAAATGTAGCCAATGTTCTCAAGGTGCTGACTCCAGGGACTCTGGGGCAGAGATGATCCCAAGACTATCTCTCTGGCTGCAGACCTGACAGCCGATGTATCTGCAATCCCAGCCCTTTTCAAAATATTCCCCATGCCGTCCTCATACATACAATTGTGAGAGTCCAGAGAATTAGTGCCTATGTTTTTCAGCAAATTAGTCCTCCAAATGACCTTCTAGAAGATATCGTCTCCCTCCTTCCTGACTCCATTTAAATATATCTGCTTCTTACACCTCTTCATATCTCATAAGCTAATCCAATGTGATTTGCCACAGGTTCTCATAATGAATAGTGTTCAACGAGATGCACATGGGCTCATCATTACTAAAATTACCATAGTTGTCCATATGCCATTGGCTCTCCTCCAGTGCAACAGAGCCCTGAAAGCTTAACCAATGTTGTGGGGATTACCAGGTTCCCAGGAGTCAACAGAGATTTCCCCAAGCTCAAGGAAAAGTGGTGATTTCTGAGATCCAAGAGGTTTTAGGATTCAAGAATCGGTTCCTTATAACACAAAGTGGTGGCTGGATCCCAGGAAAATAGCTAACCTGAATTCTGGGCATTGGAATTCCCAGTCATGGAAACTTCTATTCTAGATTACATAGTGCTTCTAGTGTCCGAAGTACGTGTTACCATGGTGTGCTTAGTGAGGATGTTCCCATGTCAGGGCATGTTTTCACAGCGTGCCAAAATGTCAAAGGACCAAAGACACGCGTTGTTGTTCAGAGCCCCCGGTATTCTGAATTCATGTTCTCATTCAACTGTGTAACAGGATCCTGAAGCAATACTCTTACGTGCTTCCAGTGTCTTATGGAATTTTTAAAGTAGCTCTTCTTCAGTTTTCACTTCATTCCTTTCTCCTCCCAGTTCTCAGAATGGAAAGGCCGAGCCAGAGGGCGAATTTTAGACAAGTGTTAAAAGTACAATTAACTCCCACTCCCATCCTCCCATATTATTGAAGAAATAGTTCCTGCATCCAACTTTTCTGTTGGTGTCTCCTGTCCTTTGAAATAATTTATTCTCCAGTTGGTTCCCAAGGCTGTCACATACCTTGACCATTGATAAGTGTGTTCCACAAGTCTTTGAGACATACCCAGATATGCTTGGGTGCTTGCAATTAGAAAATCTTACTAAAACGTTAAAGTGTGTTGTATCTCATGAATTTTGGGGGCTCTACTTCTAGTGTAAGTAAGCAGTAGGACTCATCTAAGGTAGGAATGTAGGGTTGAAAAGAGCAGATTTTCAAAGAGAACTTCTTTTCCTGCATTTGTAAGTCTAAGCTCAATTTTGACTGGATATGTAGGTAAGGGAGAGGAAGACGCCTCTGAAGGGAGAAAAGCCAGGAGTCAACAGAGATTTCTCCAAGCTCAAGGAAAAGTGGTGATTTCTGAGATCTAAGAGGTTTTAGGATTCAAGAACCTAGGATTCAAGAACAAAGTGGTGGCTGGACCCCAGGAAAATAGCTAACCTGAATTCTAGGCATTGGAATTCCCAGTCATGGAAACTTCTATTCTAGATTACATAGTGCTTCTAGATCTCAAGGACGATGCAGGCGTGGATAATGGTCTCCCATGGGTAACTAGAGAGGACCAAGGACTAGAGGATCCAAATGCTTGTCTCCCTTTTAGATCTCTGGATGATTAAATAACTCCAAACTTAGCAGAGTCGAATTTCCCATCCATCTAGGCAATGGGAGCTTGGAGTTGAATTTGATTTTATTTAAAGGAAAACACAGATCTGAATGTGCAAGAACAGTTTCACTAATTTCAGAATTCAACCCAGAAACACTAAAAACCTTAGAATCCTCGACCTCATCAAAGTTACGTTTCTATGATATGCAACACCTAACTTATTCTAACAATGCGAGGCAATATATGTCAAATGCCAAAATGAGTACAAAGTGTAAGAATTTTTAAACCTCAAAGCAGAATGTATGTGTGAGTGTGATACAAGAGAAGTCTTCGGGGAAGATAAGTGACTCCTCTTGGGCCACGACAGTGGGCAGGTGTGGATAGCAAGCCGAAAAGAAAAGAAAACTTTCCCAAGTAGTCAAACGGTATAGACAAACGTGTAGGCAGGAAAGAGAATCATGTTTTTAGGGAAGAGGGAGGACAGCAGGGTGATGAATAGATAGGAACGAGAGGGATGGGGAAGCAGGTCCAGCCAGCCTTTGCACTAAGTGGCTTCCCAAATGTCTAATCTTCATCATAAACAGGCACAGGAGGTATTCGTGTCTCCATTTGCTGGATGAGAAATAGGGACTAAAGAAGTTGGATGGTGTGCCTTCATCAAATAGGTTAAAAATGTGAGCCATGAGCTATGAATGATGGCCAGATCCATTTCTGGCTAAAGCCCATATGTTTTATTTGAACTATCCTACATTATTTCTAGCATTAAAATGTTTTTATAGCACATTGACAATTCAATAGATGGATTCTTGTATTCTGGGAGAACACATAACTAAATCATTAACTGAAAGTAAACAAATAGCTACTGCTTTTTTTCTTACAGCTAGAATTGTGTTTGAGGAATTTTAAGAATGAGATACAAATGAGGCTTTCTGTTGATTTAGAGCAATGTCTTATAATCAGGTAAAAGATGCATGAAATTTGCATCAATTAACAAAGCCAAATGAAATCAGAAAAGAGCAAAATTTCACTGTTGGAAGTGACATATTATTTTTTTTAATGTAATATTATTATTAAATTATTATTAAATGGGAGCAGAATCAGCTACCCTACAATGTGCATAACAGGAAAAATAGCAGAGCACGACTGCGGTTGTTTGAAAGGTGGCCCCCGAAAGATATGTCCGTGCAAAACCTGTGAATATTCCTTATTTAGACATGGGACCTCGTTTGGAAAAGGGTCTTTACAGATGTGATTAAGGTCATGGAGATGAGATCGTTGTGGATTAGGGTGAGCCCTGCGGCCGATGGTAGGTGTCCCTGTGAAAATAAAGAAAAGAAGGAACAGGACACAGCAGAGAAGGCCCTAGGAAGGCGGCGGAAATCGGAGTGATCTGCCATGAGCCAAGGGACCTGCTGGGGCTCCCCAAACATGGAGGAGCACATTCTCCCTCACAGCCTCCAGTAGGAGTCAACCATGCCAGCACCTTGATTGTGAGCTTCTGGTGTCCAGACTATGAGAGAATGAATTTCTGTGCTGCTGGTCACCCAGTTTTGTTGCAATGTGTTATGGCTGCCCAGCAAACAGATACAATGACAAGATGCCATGTAAACCATAAGCCCGATGAGGTTCAGAAAATCCTCTCTTCTGCGTAGAATGATCCTAGTCATTAGCAAACGAACTAGTTTCCCTGTGGACAAAACAAACAAACAAACACATAAAACAAAATAAAGAAAATAACATTGAGTGGGGCTATTGGGATTGGGCCTGAGTCTGAGTCTGTTTCTAGAAAGTTTTCTTTTCTTTGTTTTTTAATGTTTATTTATTGGGGCGCCTGGGTGGCTCAGTCGGTTAAGCGGCCGACGTCGGCTCAGGTCATGATCTCCTGGTCAGTGAGTTTGGGCTCTGTGGTGACAGCTTGGAGCCTGGAGCCTGCTTTGGATTCTGTGTCTCCCTCTCTCTCTGCCCCCCACCCCCCTGCTTGCACTCTGTCTCTGTCTTTCAAAAAAAATGAATAAATGTTAAAAAAAAATAAATGTTTATTTATTATTTACTTTTGAGAGAGAAAGAGAGAGAGAGAGAGAGAGAGAGAGAGAATGCGCAAGCAGGGGAAGAACAGAGACAGAGAGAGGGAGAGAGAATCCCAAGCTGACTCTGCACTGTCAGCTTAGAGCCCAATGTGGAGCTTGAACCCAGGGACCGTGAGATCATGACCTGAGTCGAGATCAAGAGTCCATTGTTTGACTGACTGAGCCACCCAAGTGCCCCTCTAGAAAGTTTTCTTAACTGGGTTTTCCTATAAGCAAGAGTGGACACTGAGAATGTATTCCAGAGTGCTGGAATTTACTCTTTTCTGGTCCTTACAGGATTTTATCCATTTATATGAAGCTTTATTTGAAGAACAAGTCACTGTGTGCTTGAAAAGACAAATATGTATGTTTACTCACATCTAACCTCAGAATTTAGGCTTCCTTTGCTCTTTTCCTTAACTTCAAGTGAAGGAAAGTCACCAGCACCCTCGTGCTCATGTGAAATGAATTCTTGATAATTCAGTTATATAAATCACACACAAATGCCCCACAAATAAAGCCTTTATTATAAATTTAATTACTTACGTGATTTATTTTGTTTTTATGAGACCAATACTTTAATAGTTTTTTTAAGTCACAGAAACAGTTGTTTATGTAACCACCGTAAAAAAGAATTACTATTCTCATAAATAAGAGTGCCTACATTCAGAAAGAGAGAATTACCAAATTCTGGAGCTCATCCTTCAGTTCTATATTTGGAGATTATAAATCAGTCTTCGGGACACATGAATATTTTAATTATCTTAGCCATTTATTGGAAGGTTTCCTCCCCTTTGATTTAAAACAGGATGGCGCATGTAGCAGCCTTGTGAAATCCAAGCTCAAACAATATATTTTCATATTCGCAACGTGAAACAATACTTATCTCCTTCCCTAGCTCCTCTCCTTTTACGCCGTAAAAAGGCTTACTTGACTCAAAGGCCACTCCATCCATGAAGCCTTGTGCTGTCATGCTGGTCAGAAATCATTGCTCTCTAAACTTGTTTTATTGTTACATTCCTTTCCAAAAGTTACCACGTGCTGCCATGTGTTACAGTGATTTATGGGTGCCGCGCGCACCTCTATGAAGGTAAAAGCTACTCAAGTAGAGGTGGCAGTCACTTTCACTTGGTAGGTCACCTCCAGTGACTGGCAGGCAATGCCTGAGGCGCCATGTTGAGAAGGATCCAAGGGCCATGTTGCAGCTCAGCAGGAAGACAACGCAAAACAAAACAAAACAAAAAACCTCTGATCAAAGAGGAGTGTTTACTACACACACGAGGGGCTTTTGTTCTTTCTGTCCTTCAAGGTGGGACCAGATTGCATTTGCACGTCGCTTTCTAACGCAGCCCAGCACTGGGGCGTATGTTTATTTCCTGTCTGCCTCTAATTAATTAGCTCCAACATAAAAATACCGAAGTCTGCAAAAACTTCACCGAAACTAGGCACACATACCTGATCTGTCACTGATGGATCTCTAGAGTTGTCTTTTTTCCAGTGGGCTTCAGACCTTCTTATTTTGGGGGACCCTTGAGTCCCTGATTTGATTCCATTATGGTTCCTTTTCTTGGTTTATACTCTTGGATTAATAACTGGTTTCAGATTATCATGAAAAAACTGCCTGATGGATTTTTCCTTATTTCTCTAGTTGTAATTATATGGGCGGAGGCCACTCTCAGTTCCATCACAGACACCGGAGACGTGGGTGACGTTGCAGCCTCTCAGCCCATGGGAAGTAGCCCGTGGCCCTATCACCCCGACACATTCAGAAGCAAGAGATCCATACCAGCCAGATACGTATAGAACTTTTAATCAGCTGATTTTTAAGTGCATCTGTATATTAAGGGGACACATGTACCATGCAAATCCTCCCTGCCTTCTGTGAAAAAACGTGACATTTTCTACCTGAGTTATTATATAAAATTAATGCAAACATTGGATCATCGGCCTAGCTTTATATTTTAAGTGAAGTATTTAGTACTGAGGAAAGAAAATGAACTGACCCGGAAATCGGTGGTTTCGAAAAACACTTCGGTATAATATTTCAAGGAACGAGCTGACCTTGACAGAGTAAAAGCCTTTTCTTTCTGCCTTTGTGTTTCATTCTGATGGTGGTAATTTTTATTTTTTTGTTGTCATAGTGGAACATCTTTTGAGTGAAATCTAACTAGTAAATCAAAGGGAAAAAAAAGATCTTTGTAAGGAGAATAAGGTATTTGGGTTTTTAATTTTTTCTTTTTTTTACCTTTCCATGGTCTCTCATGAATGATAATATGCATGTATTGTGTTTGCAACCGCCACGACTTATGGATGGAGAAAAAAATAATTCATTAATGAGTCTTTGGGGATTCCTTAGGGTAGCGCATGCCCTGGGAATGGGCACTAACAGACCTAGCAGGTTGGTAAGTCCATTTGTTGGAGGCTATGGGAGTGAGGATAAGAACGAGAGTTTTCTAATCAAGTGGCATGGTTATATATATAAACATACGCACATATACACATGCATGCACAAATACACAGATGTATTATATAAAGATTAGAAAGGCAGGGGAAGGCAGATAGGTGTTATATATGCAACCAGATAAGAGGGTCATAATAGAGAAAAGTAGCTAAGGCAGGAAGGTATAGGGAGATAAAATATACTCTGGCATAAAAGAGATGTAAAGTGTATGGGACCCAGCTTCCTCAAATGGAAATAGAGGGCTCCTGACCTCATGAAATTTAGGCAGACAAGTATTCTAGAAGGCAGTGGGGTAGAGTTAAAGCTCTGGCCAAAGAGCAGTGGTTTATAACCCAGAAGAGATTCAGACACAAGGCTTGGTCTTAGCCGGGAACCCAGGCCAGACTCAGTGGTGAGATAGGTTTTGCATCTTGTAAAAGCATCACAGGACCAAGAAGGGTGGTAGAAGGAATGGAGTTATGCGGCTGGAAAGGAGGTCCAGGATCCCCTTCCACGGAAGTCGCTCGGGGCCAGGGGAGCCCAGCACCTGTGCTGTGAGGCACAGTCTCCCTCGCTGCTGGCCGACGGTGCTCACGACACGAGTTTTGCCGTCACACTTGCATCGGGGATGGACCCTGCTCCTTACTAGCTGTTAAACTGGGCGCAATAATTAACCCCTCTGAGTAACCGTCCCTCAAATATAAACAGTGGCTGATGCTTCAATATTCTTATGAGTATTAACTGACATTATGTACGTGAAGCGCTTAGCAAATTGCCAGGCAGATACTCAACAAGCCCCCCCCCACCAAACAAGAATAAAACCATTAAATATCTAATCATCTTTACCGTTCTAGGTGGGAAACCCGAGGCTCCTTGGTTGTAGGTAACTCCGCCCCAATTACCCATGTAGCACATGGACTGGGATTCTTAGCCAGATTTGTCCAACTCCAGAACCTGCGGTCTTGATTCTAAATCGCGCTGAATGTGGGTGTGGTCCAGCCCAGATTCGGAGACTATCGGGAAGGATGAGTTCATCCTTGCCAGGATTAGTCCTGTGGCTGCTTTGCAATGACGAGTAAATCTCCCTCAGTAAGATCTGCTGTCACTTGATGTCAAGATGGGTAATAATATATATATAAAAAAAAACCCTCAATAACTTCTGAGTTTTACTTGATTTAGATATTCGAGCGACTTGCAGTCATCACCACAGCACGTGGTGCTGCTGTTCAGAAACTAATGTCCTATATGTTTTGGATGATGTGCTCAAAGTGCTGTTCTCAGGCTCACATGGTGAGCTGGGGGAAAGGGGCTTTTTGCAAAGTCAGGAAACAGCTTTCGCAGGGACCCGGCCAAGACTCGACGCCGGAGTTTCTCAATATTCTGGATATGTTTGAAACACCTGCCCTCCGCATTTCTCTCCTCACTTACGGCCGCTTGCAACTTTTCCGACACAGGGTGCCCGTCGCAGAAAGGAAATATGGAATTTGAAGGGAGGCAGCTGATGAGCCCATGGCACACGTCTCACAAGCCGCCCAAGACCCACTGTGATACGGCTCTCGGGAGACTGGATGGAATTAGCGGTCTCCACCTAGAGCTTAGTATTTCCCTATTTGTTCAAGCACAGATCAACTCCAAAGGCAGCGAGAGGAGTTTCCCATGCAAAACTACAGCGAGGAGGCAGGTCCTGAAGCTCTTTAGATCCTCACTTTGATTTATGAAGAGACGAAAAATAAGACAATACAAAAAATGCTATGCTAGTCAGAAACCAGTGAAGTGAGATCAAGAATAACACTTTGTTCTGATCAGTGGAAGGTCAGAACTAATCCTCTGTCTCACCCTCATTTTGAGACTATCAGAGTGCAGTTTTGCAGGGGAATGATGAATTGGGGGTTGTCTCAGCTCGCTAGGTGCCGTAGATCTCATTTATTTTATTTTACAAGTCATTTGGCACAATGGTAATAATGACAACGAAATTGGATTCTTGCTACTTAAAAAGGCCTTCTGCTTTGTGCATAAATACCTTGGTCCATGCAGTCAGCTGTCGGGGGAAAGCCATTATCCAGTTACCACCTCTGGTTACAGTAACTTTAATTCAGCGATTTTAGCGCCACAATCAGACCCAGGCATAAGCAGGGTACGAATTTGCCCGAACGGTGCATTTGGAACTGTGGAAATGATCTCTTTCCCCAGAATACCTTGTCTACCTATATGTGAAAGAAGCAGAAATTCTATTAAAGGACCATTTCTTTCTTGAAAACTCTATGTCCCCATGTATGTTTTGAGGAGCAAAGATTCTGCTGTCGTAAGCCATTTAGTTATCACTGCGAACCGTATTATCTCCTCCAGGACAACTAGCAAAGATCTTAAGTAACATGAAAGACGGGCCCATGTTTGATTATTTTCTCTACACCAGACACCGTAGCCCAGCACACGATTATGCACGTTGCAGTTAATAAATAATTTCAGATAAAAATAAGTAGCTGACTTCAGTGTACAGGGGGGAAATGACATTTCAAAATTCCAGGTATTACAGGATGAGAAATCTGGATGGCAGATAAAGGAAGAATAATTAGCGAGAATGCAGGCACCACTGAGGCATCGACAAAGATTGGCAGGTGAATTATAAACATGTCTTGGGCCTGGATGGGGTGAGAATGAGGGTTACCAAAAGGAAAACCAGAGGCTTAGGAAGGGAATGTAAGGAAAATATCCAAGACAAAATTCACAATTCTGCCTTAAAGTGATCCTGACAGAAAAATTTATAAAATGGAACAAACCGAAGCTTTTCTCAGCGACCAACTCCCCATTGGCTATTTCAACCACACATCTCTCTTCTCTAACCTGATCCCACTGTGGTGTATTTGATTTGGATTATTTGCAAAAATACCCCTTCTAAGTTTCCTGATGAAATGTGCTGAGAGCACATTTTGTCCCCTTGAAGTAAATGTGTTTTCCGTGGTTCATTAAATCACCGCGTCTCACGTATAATTCAACTCCGTCCTCGTGGACACCTTAGGACTAAGCCATGCATTACTGAAACACTACTCCTCTGGATTATTGTGGCAGTTATTTCAAAGGGATTTCCAGAAATGAATTTGGTGCTCTTCAGGGGCTGTCCAGCCTGGACCTTCGCTTTATCTAGCCATACTCATTTAAAGAGTGTTTAAATACAACTTTTAACCTATCCGCCCCCCCCACACATGCACACAAGAGAGAATTTTCGGTGCTCCCTCTTGCCACTGGTGACGCTGATCTTCCATATTCTCAAAGCTGGCCAGTGTTAATATTGGGGGCCATAGAAAATCTATTTTCCTCAAAAGAGTTGAATCGCAGTAGTAACTGGTTAAATGGGGTTTCTCAGCTTTCTGCTCAGATAGCACCATGCTCTACCTTCAAAACAAGGACAAGTTAGAAACGTTAGACACCTATGAACCCCCAGCTGCCTTGACATCACGAGAGGCCACACGCTGAAAAACTGAGGCTTCACATAGGTACCGTGGAAAGGATGTTTACGGATGAAACTGCTTATAGTTGCTATAAACAGTGTTCATCCCTACAGAATTTAGCAATTAGTATTTTTTTCTCTCCAGATTGAGGTCGCGATTTCACTTCTTCTGTGATTCCATATATTTCTTACCTTACTATCGACAGACCTGTCATCTTCCGGCTTTTGGTTGAGATTATATGGCTTGTCTTGTACCAACACGGGCACATTAAACAAACAAAAAAAGAGGACAGAAATTGTATTTCAAAGGCCACGCACATTCACTCGCCCGTCCACTCGGCATTCACCGGGGGAGTGTGTACTGTGCGCCATGAACTGCTGTAGGTGTTCGTGTAAAACACGGGTGACGTCCCGGCACCAAGGAGTCTTTGTGCTCTTAGAGGAAGGTAGATCGTGAAGAGCTGTACCAAAAAATAAATAGGATCATTTGAGAGTCCGATGATGCTGAGAAGATATAAATCAAGGTACCAGGATAGAGAGAAATGGGTGAACTGATCAGCGACGGTGTCTCTGAAGACAAGTCGCCATTTGAGTAGACCTCCTTGATGAGAAGAAGTGAACCCTGAGATCTCTCGTAATAATGTTCCACGCCCATGAAATAGCAAGGTTGGGGAAAAGCAGGAAGACCACTGTGGCAAGAGTGGGTAGAATAAGAAGGCACAAGAGAGGGGAAAGAGTTGGTGCAGGGGGGCCCTGGGGACAAAGCAAAGGATGGCCTTTCGGGAATCGGGCATTTGAATTTATTCCAGGGATATGATTCGGGTTTTCAAAAGATGACTCTGGCCGCTATTTGGGACTGGACTGTCCGAATCCATTTGCACAGCTGTACAGAACGTCACAGGATGGAGAGGCCATAAACCACAAAAACTTCTTTCTCACAGTTCCGGAGGCTGGAAGACCCAAGATGGAGGAGTCAGCAGATTAGATGTCTAATGAGAACTCATTTCCCGGTTCAAAGATGGGCATCTTCTTGCTGTGTCTTCATCAGGCTGAAGAAGGCAGTGAGCTCTCCGAGGTTCCTCATATAAAGGCAATAATCCCCTTGGTGAGAGCTCTACGGTCATGACCCGATCCCCTGCCGGAGGACCCATCTCCTAGCACCATCACACTGGGGGTTAAGATTTCCACGTGTGAATTGGGGGAGAGGGCTGACAAGCCTTTAATCCATCTCATGGTCTTAGGGGGCCAAGAGTGGAATCAAAAAGACTGGTCATTTTACTAAGTCTTTATAGTTTTGAGTATTGCTTCTTAATTCTTTTTTGACCCACGGATTACCCCGGCTATGGAAATGCACATCATTGCTTTCTTCTGCTCCGTACAGAGAAAAGGCACTTGACCTTGCAGCCTTGTCAGGGTGATGGGAGGGAGATGAAATTCTCCCCAGGTCCATTCTACCTGAGCTTTATACATGATTTTCTGACAAGGATAGCTTTCAGATCACAGGTTTGGGGTTTGGATCTCTTACTTTCTGAGGCGGGTGGTAACTTGGAAATAATGTAAGTTCAGAGTCAGGTTTAGAGTTGGTTCTCCGCCACTGAGTGGTTGCGTGAGTTTGGGAAGGTCAGTCGGCAGCAGACGCGGGCTGTCCCTCTGCGGAGGGAGTACACCAGTGTGTAGGGTCAAGTGAGACGACCACGTGACAGTGCTCCACAGACGAAAGCGCGATGTAAACGTTAGGCATCTTGAGAAGTGAGTATTTAGGCTGAACTCTTATTCACAAGACAGAGATGAACGTATATTAAGGCGCCCTGTCATATCCAAAATTGGGCCTCTAGCACTGACTCCCCTCACCATCCACACTGCATCAAGGAAAAAGTGGGAACTGGACAGGGAAGGAACTAACAGTCACATCAAGAGTTCAGCTCAGGTCATGATCTCATGGGTTCCTGTATCGGGCTCTGCTCTGACAGCATGGAGTCTGCTTGGGATTCTTTCTTTCTCCCTTCCGCCCCCACCCCCACCCCTCTCCTGCTCTCTCTCTCTCTCTCTCTCTGTCTCTCAAAATACATAAATAAACGTTAATTTTTTTAACTGGAAAGGGAATTTGAAAGCTCAAGTAGTCTGGGGGCAGGCAAACGTTTTCTATGAAGGATCAGAGAGTAAATATTTTACTGGCTGGCTTTGCGGTCTCCAGTGCAACCACTCGTCTCTGTGTTGTAGCATGAAAGCTGCAATAGACTTTTGTAAAAATAAAAAATAAAATTAAAATTAAAACAAAATTTAAAAAAAGGAGCATGGCTCCGTTTCAATATAACTTTATTTGTGGACACTAAATTTGAATTTTGTGTAATTTGCGTGCATCCAAAATACATTCCTTTAAAATTTTTCCAGCCATTTAAAACTGTAAAAATTGTTTTTAGCTCACAGGCCGTACAAAAATATGGGATGGATGTGGCCCAACGCCTGCCGTTTGCCAGCTCCTGATATAGCCCATTCCTCTCTCTCCTCGATTAACTTGAGGCACCACCCAAACCACCTGGCCGCTAATTTATCTGTTAGGGATACTTGAGAAGTTGGGATAATTAAAACTTTGCAGGGAGACAACATCATTCAAAACACAAATAATAAAACAAAAAGAACTCTACTTCTGCGGGGAATTTTGCAAAGACGTTAATTAAATAAAGATGGCTTACAAACGCTGTGTTGTGGCAAACGAAGACTCACACTGGACCTCCATTGATAAGAACGTCCAGCTAGATTAAGAAGTTTGCTAATTGACACATGTAAGTTTATAAAAGAGAAATAGAGCTTCGTTTGTAGAACACATAGGCTGTGTTGTTATGCCCAGACAGACCAAGTTCCCTGTTGCTAAGAATCCTGTCAGATTAAATCAACCTGCAAATCTATAATTGTGACGTCTTGTTCTCCTTGGTACAATGTGAGCCACTGTAGTCATTATCTCAAAGCTCTTTCACTCTGAAGAGTATCAGTGTTTAATTATATTCTTTTATGAGACCTCATTTGTAGACATCCTCCTCCTTCAGAGTTGGCTTTGCTCAGGAAAAGTAGACCATTATTTTCAAGACTGTCCCCAACGGTACTGAACATTAGGTCTCTCAGCCGCGTCCTTTTCAATAGAGCATCCCGTGGAACCAAAGCTCCATGTTCTCGCTTCAAATTCTTTAGTTGTGAGTTGACAGACTCATTCCCAACTCCTAAGGGCCCTCACCAACCTCGTCAAGACCCACAGAACACGACAGGTTTGCGGTCCGGTCAGTCTGGCAGATAGATCATATTCTTCATAACAAACGGGGGAGGGGAAGGAGGGGAACAACATTTCATGTCTGTATTTCAGATAAAAAGCGAAAATCATGAATAAGTCGAGAATAATTGCTAGGACTCTCAGTGAGGAGAGGAATTTCAGTTAACACAGGAAACGAGGGCTGCAAAAGACCAAGGGTTGACCGACTAGGGCCCAGGGGCCAGAGCCGGCACCCTGCCCATTTTAGCAAATGCATTTTTATGGGAACACAGTCACGTTCGTGTGTTCTGTATTGTGCTGCACGGGCAGAGCTGAGCAGTTGCAAAAGAGACATGTGGCCTGCAAAATCTAAAATATTTACTGGTCCTTCATAGAAAACTTTGCTGACCCCTGCTAAAGACCGCTGAAATCACCACGTTAAAAATATGAATACATTGGAGGGGCGCCCGGGTGGCTCAGTCACTTAGCCATCTGACTCGTGATCTCAGCTCAGGTCTTGGTCTCAGGGTCGTGAGTTCAAGCCTCGCCCCGGGCTCTGCACGGGGCAGGAAGCCTACTTAATAAATAAAAGAGTAAATAAACAAATAAATGCACTTGAGTTAGCACTTTTGGACAACACTCAAGGATTTTTCCAGAACTAAATTCTAGCATGCTATTTTCAACTTAAAATACGACATGGTGTCTGCAGAACTTTTGCTTCCTTTTGTTCATGTAAATTAATAGTATGTGGCAATGAGTACTATGTATGCTACCAGGATTTCAGAGAAAATCCAAGTAAAGTTCTTTCTGGGAGTGTGTGTGTGTGTGTGTGTGTGTGTGTTTCATAGAAAGAAGATTTCTCGATTTTTAATTTTACATTGCGATAGGATGTATGCATTCATGCTATCATACCCAACCTACACGATCTGATGGTGCATCAGTCAGGATCTGGCTTGCCAGGAGAGGATGCTTCAAAAGTAAGAAAGAAGGACTGCCCTCTCCCTTGGGTGGGACCTCTTGCTCTCCTAGCATCATGTTAGGATAGGAATCACATTCTACACTCTCCTTGTCCGTATCTCCGAAAGTGGTGTGAGGGCTTACTCAGGAGACGGATTTTGTGACGAGCAGGTCTTGTCGATAAGGGAGCCAACCCCTTTATCCTTCCACCGGAGGTGGTCGGCACACGGTGCCATGTACTCAACAGAAAATCATCCGGTTCCATAGAAGGTTGGAGTCAGCAAAGACACGGCAGCCCTTCTTTAACTAAGTTTGGGTACCATTGTTTTCTTCTACTTCCCCCCAATTATTTTTGCACGCATACATTGTTAACAAGGACCACCTGCGCTCTCTCTCCCAGGCAGCACACAGTTGGAAAGTGAGATTTCATCTGGCAGTTATTGAAAAGCTAGTTTTAAGACTGGTGGCAGAGGCGAGTGTTCGAGCTCCACAAATGTGGTTCTATTTCTAAACAGAAACTTGTCCCAACTAGGATCCATTCACCAATGCCAAACTAAACATTGTTGTCAAAAATGGCACAGGAAAATAAAGGGATATAGAAGCATCTTTTCTAGACATTATGATTTGGATGCTATGTCTTTCTTTGAAAGTCCAAAAGGAACACAAATATCCCTCACTGAACCCGCTGAATCCTTAACCATTAATTACGATTTACTCATAAAGGTCTTCTGTAGAGCGAACAAGGGCTCAGTATGTGCAGCGGCAGCTTGATTTTCCTTCTTTTGACATCTGCTAAAAATGAGCTATGATATCATCAATCATATTAACCCTGTGGTATTGTGTTATTCCTTGGGTGTTCCCAGATTTCATCTGACAGCTTTTTCTAGGATTCAAACCATAAACACTTTCTCCAGAGACTGTAATGAGAGGTACAGATAAAAATCAAGGGGACTGGAACTGATTTTAAAAGGCCAAAATACATAAATAAATAAAATAAACCAGACAACACTGTTGCCCTCTTTCTCTCTCTAACCCACGAAATTCATCCTTTACCAAAAGCCCCTACAAATATAAGTAGCCAGTAGCCCCACTAGAGGCTGAAAATCTAGGGATATAAGTTTAATCACCCAGAAATAAAGAAGGGGCGATTTTTGGGGGGGGACAATATTAAATTTGTTATGAAATGGTATAAAGCAGTATAAGAAAATATGTATTATCATGAATTTGAGCACAATGTGATAATCTGCACAGTGGTAACCAATATGAAAATTAAGCAAGAATAATGAAGCATTTTATTGGCAACTTCTAGTAGCAACTTATGTATACAATGAGGAGTAGTAAGAAAATAGTTTTGTTTAAAACAATGACTTTGATCAGAGTGGCTAAAATGAACACATCAGGAGACTATAGATGCTGAAGAGGATGGGGACAAACGGGAACCCTCTTGCACTGTTGGTGGGAATGCAAACTGGAGTAGCCACGCTGGAAAACAGTGTGGAGGTTCCTCAAAAAATTAAAAATAGACCTACCCTATGACCCAGCAATAGCACTGCTATGAATTTACCCAAGGGATACAGGAGTGCTGATGCAAAGGGGCACTGGTACCCCAGTGTTTATAGCAGCACTTTCAACAATAGCCAAATTGTGGAAGGAGCCTAAATGTCCATCAACTGACGAATGGGTAAAGAAATTGTGGTTTATATACACAATGGAATACTACTTGGCAATGAGAAAGAATGAAATGTGGCCTTTTGTAGCAACGTGGATGGAACTGGAGATGTGATGCTAAGTGAAACAAGTCATACAGAGAAAGACAGATACCATATGTTTTCACTCCTATGTGGGTCCTGAGAAACTTAACAGAAGACCATGGGGGAGGGGAAGGGAGCAAAAAGTTAGAGAGGGAGGGAGCCAAACCATAAGAGACTCTTAAAAACTGAGAATAAACTGAGGGTTGATGGGGGGTTGGAGGGACGGGAGGGTGGGTGATGGGCATTGAGGAGGGCACCTGTTGAGATGAGCACTGGGTGTTGCATGGAAACCAATTCGACAATAAATTTCATGTTAAAAAAAATAAAAATAAAACAATGACTTTGATATGAAAACATCATTTTCTCATACTTTGAACTTTTTATGTTTCTCTTTTCGGATATCTACCCACAACCCAAGAGTGTGGAAGCCCACTTCCCATCAAATATCAAAATATTGTGTGTGTTTGGTGAAGCTCTGGAATGCTTGTTTGAACTGTAGACAACAAAATAGAATAAGGAGGACTGTGTCACACCAATTTATCTGAAGGATTTTCAATTCATTCATACTAAAGAAATATATTCTTTTTTAGGATTACTCATCGCAAGGTAAGCACCCAAGAGACTTTACAAAGACCTTTGTGATCTTGAGGCTGTGAGTTCAAGCCCCACGTTGGGTCAGCTAGCCTTTCATCCCATTTAGTTCTGAGGCTTCCTGGGTAAAATGAGCTATCCACATGCACCGTGCAGCCATAGATCCGATCAGCTGGCCACCGAGCACCGGCAGCTTCATGCGTGTGGGTGAAAGTGATGTGTGCCGTTTCCAGGCTTGGCCCGTAAGAGCTGCAAACATGCGATTCCCTCCATTCTTTCTTCTTTCCTCATGACCTTGGAAGCTGTGGAGCATAGTGGAGCCACAAGGTGGAACGAGGTCAGCCCCCTGAATCATGGAGAGCGACCCAGCCACCGGAAACACCCATTTGGGACTTTAAGCGGACAAATGATAAACCGCTGATATTTGGGAGTTTATTTATTAGAGCAGCTAAAGGTACTTTTGTGGCTACAAGTTTGAACTAATTTAGAAGTGATTCTGAATTGTTTTTTTAGGTCTGAAGGCTAATAGGTCTATGGAAATGTTGGGTCAAAGGTATCTCTTAATAATTCCCACAAAGTGGGGCCCCTGACTGGCTCAGTCAACAGAGCATGCGACTCTTGATCTTGAGGCTGTGAGTTCAAGCCCCACGTTGGGTATAAAAATTACTTAATAATAAAATCTTTAAAAAATAATAATAATTCCCACAAAATGACTCCAGTCATTATGAAAATGTCATCTTCCTACGACCTGCGAGCCAGCTTTGACATAAGGAGGTTGAATAGTGTTAGAATAAAAATAACAAAGATATAATACAAAGCTTGGGGGGCTCACATACATCACCGGTTATATCACCTTTCCATGGTTGAAATATTTCCATGGCAAAAATTCTAGTCACTTAATAGGTTCAACTTACAAATGAACCTCAGAGCCTTATTGAAACTGAATTCTTACTTGCAGACCACATGAAGAATTGACTTCCAAAGGAACAGTCCCCAATTCTATATGACTTTTGCATCACACTGAATCCCTAATAGGTAGAGTTGGTCTTCTTTACTTAACCGGAGGTAGTGACCATGGAGGAAGAAGGAAGAAGAAAATAGTACATATTGACATTGAATCAAGTTTTTGTAAATGTTTATTTATTTTGAGAGAGAGAGAGAGAGAGAGCAAGCAGGGTCAGGGCAGAGAGAGAAAGAGAGAGGCAGAAAGAGAATCCCAAGCCTGATGTGTGCTCCAACTCACAAACTGTGAGGTCATGACCCGAGTTGAAATCACGAGTTGGACGTTTAACCGACTGGGCCCCCAGGTGCCCCTGGAACCAAATTTTATGACCCAAGGCACCACTCTCCTGTTCATGAAGACATACACGTTCCCGGACATCCCCGTTTTCTTCAAGTACCCTATAAATAGTTACACAAAGACGTAAAAGTCATAGACAACAATCCCAGCAAATTGAGGTCGGCATCGTGCAAACAGCGACAGTGACAGACCACACCGTTCAGATGCTTTTGGAGGATCCAAAGTAGAATTATTTGTAGTTGGTAACTTTTGGGGTGATGCTCAACCCACAGGCTGCCGACTCTGGGAATGCCCTGCCCATTCAACAGATTCCAGGACTCCTATCTGACCACAGCGCACTGTAACAGTTGGGCAGATAAGAGCCTCCCTCTAGAGATTCTGGGACCTAGATACAGCAATGGCGGTAAGTCTGGGCCATAAGTAGACACTGTGGTATGTAAAGTGTGGTGTTTAAATGGAAAGTGGTGCTGGTCTTCAAAGGAGAATGCCGCAAGCCTATGAAAGAGAAAGGGACAGAGGCGAGGACAGGGAAGGAATGAGCGAATAAGAGAGCAAGGCTAGGTGCCTGGTAGCTCCCCTCCCCCTGGTGATAGACCCTCCTCTGGAACATGCTGAGCTCCTGGCTGTTGCTCCAGAACAAAGGTGCAAATCGATGGCACCTACGAGGTTTCCTGGTACCGGCTGCCCCGGTGAGCATTAGGTTATACCTTTCACAAGACTTTTTCTTCCAACTCTCCCTCCTCAGTTTTCGTGATACCCTTTCTTCTGCTTTGTTATGCTTTCAGCAAGCACTTTCCACTTATCTGTAAAGATCTGGATGGAGTATCACCTCCTCTGTGAAGTTTTATCAAATTCTGCTAGATGAAGTTAGTCATTTCTGCACCTGTGTTGGCATAGTACTTTCCACATTCCTGAATTATGACTATTTGCTTATGCACCTCTCATCGCTCCAACTGGGTGCTCTTGGGTGGGGCTGGAATACACTTTTCTTTGAATCTCTAGCATCTAGCAGTGTTCGGCACATAGTAGGTTTTCATTAAATGTTCATCAAATGAATGAATCGGCACAGCCAATTTAGTTGGTGTTTACCTCCTTCGTGATGTCTTAAAACACTCTTAAAAATGTTGTGTGTGAACCTCAATATTTTGAGAAGTACTTTTCCCTTCTAAGGAACTCTGCCTCCTTGCCCTCTGTTCTCACCAAGCTTGAGGCAGGATCTGTCTGGAATACTTATCATTTTATAATTATTGTATTTTTCATGAAAACTGACTCAATCCTGCCTATGGGTAGAGTTCTTGAGCAAACAAGGCTTTTGCATTCCAAAAATCACTCCTAGGATGAGTTTACACTCAGAGAAGTTAAGTAGAAAAACTAATTCGAAAAACTTCAAAAATCATTGGGGCGCCTGGGTGGCTCAGTTGGTTAAGCGGCCGACTTCGGCTCAGGTCATGATCTCGCGGTCCGTGAGTTCGAGCCCCGCATCGGGCTCTGTGCTGACCGCTCAGAGCCTGGAACCTGCTTCGGATTCTGTGTCTCCCTCTCTCTCTGACCCTCCCCCGTTCATGCTCGCTCTCTCTCTGTCTCAAAAATAAATAAACATAAAAAAAAAATAAAAAAAAAAAAAAGAAAAACTTCAAAACTCACTATGATTATTACGATGACTTATTATTATATTTATCAAGAGTAACAGTCCATTTTCTTGCTCAAACTAATAAGAGATGCCAGTTACACCACAAAGCGTCCAGCCGATTTGAGGCAAAGTGTGATTGACTATATAGATTCTTTTAGAGACTGAGACAAGCCTAAAGCACCTTATCAGCATAGTGAGTGAAACAAAGCTGCATATCCTAAGTGTCGGCAGCCGGCTCTCCATCACATTGGAATCAAGATTTCCAAGTTCACTACTTTTAATCCAGGGGGCATATACTTAAAATACACAAGCAGTTTACATGGCTACAGGGCTTTTACCTTCTTGTTTCAAAGAGGAATGAGCTATTCGATCACCAGAATTTTTAATATCTAGGAAAGAAAAAAAAAGAAAGGGATTTTGTTTCTTGCACGTGTATGTCTTCCTGTCTGTTTCTCTCTGGTGTGTGTCTATATATTGATACACAAAGGCAAGATGAGATGTGTAATATACGCAAGTGCATATACCCAAGTGTATGGACGGATATATGTGCATATGTACATGTATAAATCTGAAAGAGCTCTTCTGATCTGTTGTGTTTTTTTTTTTTTTTCTTCTTCAACCTTTCATAAGGTGAAGTTTCATCAAACCGTATCATGTGACTCTCCAGGAACCTTGCTGAACGGGTCTGACTCATCGTCTGGGAATTTTAAATAGGCATGTGCTTCCATGAGAGTTAATACTTAAAAACACACATACACACAAACTGGCAGTTGAAGAGAGAAAGAAAGAAAAAAAAAACCACAGGCGAAACTTTTGCTTGGCGCAAACACTCGGGTCAGACACTGGACACTCCATATTTCACAGTTAATTACCAGGTGGAATTAATTACCTTTAAGAGTGAAGGTGGTGGCTCAGTGCTCAGGGGACAGGGGCAGTAAATCTACAGTTTATATCCTTAAATCAGCCAGGTTGGATTAAGCAGTGAAAAGAACTGCCCCTGAATTAGCTGACCCCGATTCCCCTCTGAGATAGGAGTTCTCAGAACCAAGGGCTGTGTCTGCCCACTAGTGGTCAGATTGCAGAGCTGGGATCCAGACGTTCCCTAGAGGATTTTATGCCAAGTTCTGTCTGGATCAACGTAGATATGGCGTTGGTCACCCAGTCTGATTTTTAAGCAACGCTTTGGGGATCTATCAACTGAGCTCTATCAGAAAAGTTAGTAAGACTAGCAGGCTAAGTTAACTCCAAGCAAAACTTTTCTATTTGCCAACGTTCCTTAAAACCCTTATTGATGAGTAAGCTTTGCAGTGGAAATTATATTGTTAATCTATTACCAAAGGATCAACTGCATTAATAACACCTAGTATAAATAAACAGCCTTCTTCTCTCTTTGCTCAGACATCCACAGACATAAAATATTTCCCAGACATAAAATACCACACTGGGATAGTTTCCCGAGAAATCACTAAATTGTTCTTTCATTGCCAATGGAATTAATTGGAAAAAACTTAGCTTGGAATTAGAACTTTTCCACTAATTGGTACCAACCTATATTTTCATCATTATCTCCATTAAGTCACTAAAAAAAAAAATCTATATACAGGCTAAACTCAAGTAAACACTTCTTAGCAGAATATTTCCAGTTTGTTCCCTATGCTTTGCCCATGACTGCCCATTTGAACTACCTGCCATGTTCTAATATCTACCTATACAAATAATACCTTCAGTTCAAATGTACACACACACACACACACACACACACACACACACAGCTTTTTCTTTCTCTTAAAATCAATTCGTTCAAGGTCTAGCCATTGTAATATGCCTCAAATTGAAGTTGCCCCAAATAATTCCACCAGATTCAAGCTGTCTTATCAGCTTCCTCAAGAAATATACATTAGGATAGTTTCAGGTTTCAAAGTCCAGACTTGGAACATAAAAATAAAACAATTCCCCATTTGATTATACTGCCTCCAAATGCACTCGGTACAAAACACATCAAAAGAGGAAAATTAATTAGACAATCAAGCTAGG
Source organism: Panthera pardus (assembly GCF_024362965.1). Lineage (NCBI taxonomy): Eukaryota > Metazoa > Chordata > Mammalia > Carnivora > Felidae > Panthera > Panthera pardus. Next base: position 112,920,589 of record NW_026526732.1, on the reverse strand, counting down.
AACTGCCATGAATTGAGCAATTATACTTTTTAATCTCTTCTCTCTAAAATATTATCAGAAATCATATTTCAGACACAAGAGAAGGATGTAACTGGTACATAGGGAATAGTTGATAGTGTCACGTAACTCTGAAGGATTTTTCACTTTGGTATTACAAAACGGTGTTTTCAAAAACACTACAATTTCTTCTTTTATTCAAAAACCAGTGATTGAGCATGTTTCCTGTTTCAGGCCACGGGAGAGGCATTTGTAGATACATGTATGGAATGTCTATCATCAGTTATGGTTGTGATTCTTTGCAAACTGACCAAAGGTTTTATGTAGATCTTTGTTATGATATCAACTATGACCAGGCAGATAAGCAACCAGGACATATTAAATCATTACTTTTGGACTGTTTGCTCACTGATCAGACCCATTGTTCATGGAAATACGGTGTAGTCGTCGAAAAAAAACCAAATAATGAATAAATTATATGTATATTGGCACTTATCATCGGTTTATGTGCCATCCATTATACTTCCTTAGAAAGAAGACAGGGGTAATTGGAATAAAAAAAGGATAAAACAACAGAAATGTAACAGAAAAAAATAACACCATGACTCTTCATGACATAAACGTATAAAAATGTCTAATCTTATGCACTGGTGGCTCAAGAAAATGGGAGCGATTTGAAGGCTACTGTCTTTCAGAAATATTTTATAAAGTTACCTATAAAGAAGAATAAAGTATCTGTGCACAGATTTTCACAAGACATTTATTTCTCCAATCCACCATAATGATGTGACATAAAAGGAAATAGTAGGTGACAGATAAGGGCTGTCACAAATAAGTGTAATACAGAAGAGCAGGAGGTTAAGGTTAAAAATTTAGCCCTATTTTTATATGTAGCCTAGAGCGATAGGGTTCCCTTATCATCCAGGCTGTATACATTCCCTTTCAAATAAATTTTTATATAAGAACAGTGGTGTCCATGTCGACACAACTACCTGCTATCGCAATGTGGAGCGGAATATTACAGGCGTGTTTTTCAATTTTTCATGATACTCTGGTCACATGAGATAGACTTCCAGAGAAGCACTAGAGAATAGTTTTAAATGCAGTCTCCTGTTGTTAGAGTACACAAACTATATAAAGGACCTATACAACTCAACACTAGAACGCAAATAATCTAATTAAAAAATGGGCAGAGGACATGAACAGGCATTTCTCCAAAGAAGACATATAGATGACTAACAAATACATGAAAAGGTGCTCAACATCACTCATGATCAGGGACATGCAAACCAAAACCACAATGACATATCATCTCCCACCAGTCAGAATGGCTAAAATAAAAAATGAGAGAGACAGCAAGTGGTGGCGAGGATGTGGAGGGAAAGGAACCAACCCTCTTGCACTGTTGGTGGGAATGCAAACTGGTACATCCACTGTGGAAAACAGTATGGAGTTTCCTCAGAAACTTAAAAATAGAACTACCCTACACCCCAGCATTTGCACTACTGGGTATTTACCCAAGGAATAAAAAAAACCCTAATTCAAAGGGATACATGTACTCTGGTGTTTATGGCAGCATCATTTACAATAGCCAAACCATGGAAGCGACGTAAGTGTCCACCAACAGATGAATGGGTAAAGAAGACATGTTGTATAATGGAATATTATTCGGCCATAAAAAGAATGAAGTTTTGCCATTTGCAAAAACATGGATCTAGAGAATATAATGCTAAGCAAAATAAACCAGTCAGAGAAAGACAAATACCCTATGATTTCACTTATATGCGGAATTTAAGAAATAAAACAAATGATCATAGGGGAACAAAGAGAGAGGCAAACCAAGAAACAGACTCTTAACTGTAGAGAACCAAGTGATGATGACCAGAGGGAAGGTAGGTGGGGGGATGCCTGAAATAGGTGATGGGGATTAAGAGCACACTTATCTTGATGAGCACTGGGTAATATATGGAGGTGTTGAATCACTACATTGTACACCTGAAATGAACAGAACACTTCATGTTAACTATGCTGGGATTAATATAAAAATATACAAATAAAATTAAGAAAGTGAAAAAAAATTCTCCTGTTGATTTTGTTGACAGTGGAAATTTCACTATATGGAGGAAACCATGGTATTGTAATGCTGAAAGAGAATTTACTTATCATTTAATCCAGTCCTCTATTTTGCAAATGGGAAAAATGAGGACCAGCATGTTTCAGTGACTTTCTCAGGGTCATATATTTAGCTGTAAAAAAAAAAAAAAAATCACAACTAGAATACCCTTTTTTGGGAGTGACAATGCAATATGCTTTCTATAACACCACACTTCCCACTTGATATTTTGATGGTAATGTTGTCTGACTTAGTATTTGGTATGAAAGTTTTCATATAGTGTTCTTTAGCAATGCATTGTTTACTATAGCATAGGACCCATGGCTTCTAACATCAAGTTCAATGGCTAATCATACCAAATCTTCTTCAGTGACTGGTAGCTCCTGGGATAAAGGGAAGTTGGTATAGGTTAAAGAGATGGGCGAAGGCTACACTGCCTGTCTTAGCTCAAGCTGTATAACAAATTACCACCGACTGTGTGGCTTAGGCAACAGACATTTATTTCTGACAGTTCTGGGGTCTGGGAAGCCCAAGATCAAGGTGCCAGCTGACTCAGTGTTTGGTGAGAACTCTCTTTGTGGTTTGCAGACAACCATCTTGTATTTTCACGTAGCAGAGAGAGAGATCTCATGTCTCTTCTTCTTTTGATAAGGGCCCCACCCTCCAAGAAGTCCTCTAACCTGAAGTTAGGCCCCACCTCCAAACTCTATTACACTGGATTAGGGTTACAACAATGAATTTTGGGAGGGACATGAACATTCCGTCCAGAATAGTTCCCAGAGAGGAGAAAAGTGCTGTGAGTGGTTACAAAGTCTGTGCATTCTCAGAAATCTTCAGCACAAGTGGCCATGGATTCACTGAAGGTAAGAGAACTTTCTTTTCTCTCTTCTCAAAATTTTAAATTCATCTTTTTAGACTGTGCTATTAAAAAATTGCTATTTACTCTTTTTTTTCTGGGTGGGAAAGTAATACGTGCTATCTGCAAGTGTGCTGAGAGACTAGAAAGAAAGAAGGAAATTTAAAATCACCTGTAATGTCATCACTCAAAGATAAAAACAATTCAGATGTTAAGTATTTTAGTATTTGGGGGATAGGCTTAACATATGTATACTTTTTTTTTTTTTATTCAGAAGGCAAAAGAAATCTCAGAGAGTTCTAATTAAGTAAATGTTTTACGGTAATTTTATTAACATTTTTTCATGAATGGGGTAAAGTTGTAGAAATACTACTCTACGGAAATGTTCAAAGTCTGGTGCTGAGATAAAGGCAGTGAGTTTTGTTGTAGAAAAGAGGTGGAGAGGCCGGGCTACTCACAACAGTGCCCTTCGTTTCAAAGTGCCCGTGGCCACTCACTCCCGGACTTACGTGTAATGGCCGCCTTTTTCAATGTTGACTGGGCAGACTCCTCACCGGTCAAGAGCTTTCCTGCACACTGTTTATTAAAGAAGTTGGCCAGTAGCAATGTGCTTAGTGTATTTAGATTAGCTGCTCAACTCCAAGTATCCTCTGCGATGGATTCTCTTATGCATCCTTCCTCAGGCAACCTAGAGACTTCCATTAGCTTAGAACCAGTCATTTCACCTCAAATAATCTTTGCACTTCTTAGAATACCTTTATGTCAGACAGACTGCAATTTGCTTCGCGTACACAAATGAGACACCTTTTGAAAGAGTACAGTCTAATTGAAACTGTCTTGAATGTCTTTATTCTAGACAGCATCTATTACAATATCTATTTTTACATACACTTTAGATTTTTCCACTTTCAGGCTGATTAAGGTTTGAAGCATGAAGGAAAATCATGCTTTTGTTTTGTTTTGTTTTGTTTTACAGTTTTGGGTCATTTTAATGGTCAGTCCTTGAATGGTCTTGAATCTTAAAATGGTCAGTTTTTTAAAATTTTATAATAAGAAAGTGAAAACAAAGTGGAAGTGTGGGAACCCACATACTTTCTGTCTCTTGAAACTGATAATATGGAGAAATGAAAGACTGATTCATGATGTTTTGAGCATTCAAACAGGCATATTCTTTCAGAATATAAAAAGATTCATGTTCTGTCTGTCGGCTATGGCTTCTTTCAGCTTTTGTGTTTAAAAGCATTTTGTGAGGCCCTCTATCACTCTCTTCACACATTTAAGACAGTGTTAAAAGTACAAATAATCAGTATTTATTGAATGCCCTACTATGTGAGTCTAGACTTCAGACCAGAATAGAATAGACTTCAGAATGAGGTTTCATTTCCATTTCTCAGGCTTTGCTCGTATTTGCTTTTTAGTACTTTCAACTTGACATCATTGATTCTAGGCCATTTCTCACTTTCCCTCCAGAGAATCACCTCCTTCTCTGTCTTCCAAGCCCACTTCTTAATCCTTTGTTGTTGTTTTTCGTATTGATTGTTACACAGGTAACACATGAATAAATTATCACCGTGAAAGATTCAAGCTATACAGACTCATGTAGGACACACAGTACAAGTGACCCTCTCATCACACATGAACCCAATTTCCTTCGCAGAAGTTATCTCGGGTGAAGCTTCTTGTCTTTTTTCTATTCGTATATGAATACATATGCCACATTAAACACAAATGAGACCACAAAACAGGCATTGTTCTGTGACACGTTTTTTTCATTTAATGGGTGGCTTTGGAGTCTGGTTCTGAATAGTACATTAGTCTATCACTTTCTTTTTAATTGTCGCATAGCATTTCAGGATATGTGATACTTTATATTTTATCTAAAACTCTCCTTTTAGGCATATTTAGTTCTTCTCGTTCTTTTAACAGTTTAAATAATACACAGCAAAACCTATATTCATATATCATTACGCACCTATTTCTGTGAGAATGATGGCATGGAATCCCATTCTGGACCCAAACGTGCATTTAAATTTCCATAACTTCTGACAATTTGTTCTCAAATCGTTTTGCACGCCCATCACCATTCTATGGCAGCCCCATTTTTAAAAAGCTTTACCAGCACAGAATATTAATGCTGGTGTTAGTTCAGTCGGCATAATCAAAACCATATCAGTTACTTCATGTGAGCGGATTCTTAAGACATTTCAGACATGGAATCTTCAGGCCTGGGTACTGGTTTGGATGATGGGGGAGGGGAAAGTGGTACCACCGGTGAATCCGATGCCTCTAACTTATAAATCGAATGGCTAATGGAGCCGGTCACAGAGACAAACAAGAAATCTTAAAAATGAGTATTCACGAATTGAATTCAGCAGCTTTTGAGGTCAGATAAGAACGCAACATGAGGCATTGGCTGAAGGAATTGGAAGACTGGAAAAGACAAAATAAGAAGCAGGAAGTGGAAGTCATCGGGCGCCTGGACGCCGGTTGAGCGTCTGACTTTGGCTCAGGTCACGACCTCAGAGTACATGGGTTCCAGCCCCGCGTCGGGCTCTGTGCCGACAGCTCGGAGCCTGGAGCCTGCATCGGATTCTGTGTCTCCCCCTCTCTCTCTGCCCCTCCCCCACTCACGCTCTGTCTCTCCCTCTCCCTCGCAAAAATAAATAAGAACTTAAAAAAAATTTAAAAATATATAATTAAAAATTTAGGTTATAGTTTTCTGGGCATAATATTTTGTGGGATTCCATTGCCTAGGAACATAGTGGTGATGGTTTCATGAATGCACACTTACCTCCTCAAGTTGTATAAAGTGATATGTACGGCTTTTTATATATTAACCATACCTCAAGGAAGGGATTTAAAAGCAATTCAGAACAAAAAAAAACCTATAAAAACAAACATATTAGAATTAGAAAAATTCAGATATTAGTGATTGAATAAGGGAGTTTTGAAGAGATGTGATAAAATTCAAGGAGGGAATCAGAAATTATAGAAGAAGTTGTGAAATAAATATCTAATTAAAAGGAGCATAAGAGAGAAAAAAAAACATGATAATGCCTTAAGAAAAGGAGAAGATGGGAAGAATATATTTTTTTGGGGGGGGGAGAATATTTTTAAGTCAAGAAGATTTTTAGAGAAAGTGATAAGGATGGAAAATTAGTGGGGGGAGAAAAAGGACAAATATATGTATAAGAAGTTTTCCTGAGAAAGAAAACCAAAGCAATAGATAAAACAAATACTAAAAAATATGATTCACAAAAATGTTCCTGTCATGAAAGCAATCTAGAAATACGTATTGAAATGCACTTCATTTATCAAATAAAGAACTGGCCCAAAATTGCCAATACCAACGTACAGCTTCAAAAATTATTGGACTTTAAAGAAAAAGAAAAAAAAGGAGGGCAATTGAACAAAAAGAAGACTAAGTCATTCACACAAGAAATAAAATCACATCGTCAATCTGCTTTATACCAGACGTCAAAGGAGTAGGACACTTGAGATACTCAAGAAAATATGAGGTACAATTTTATGTTCGGGCAAAATGTACTTTAATTCCAAAGGCTATGCACAGACCATTATGAGCATCTAAACACTGAAGGCATATTGTTCCTTGGGTCCTTATTAAGGAATTTCCTAGACAACAAGCTGCAGAATTTAGAACGATTGGAATGGCATCAGCCAAAGGACAGGTAGGTTTTCAAATGCCATAATTGTAGAATACCAAGGAAAAAGAAGTTTTTTCAAAACCAACGTAAAAGGCAGATGATTTTCAAATATGCAACAGTTAGATCAACCACTAAATTTTCATCAGCACCAATGGAATCCAGAAGACCACGGAATAATGTATTTAATGTACCATAAGGAAATAACTGGCAACCATAAAGTCTGTCTTCAGGAAACAATAACTTCTACAAATGATGTTAAAGACATTTTTCGGCCAACAAAACCCACAGCAGATTGCCTCCCTAAGACCCTAATTAAATGTCTAAAGGCAGAAGAAAATGAAGCCAGATGGGGGGTCTGATGTCAGAGGGATGAAGACCAAAGAAAATGGTAAATGTGTGAATAAGTCTAAGCAAATATAATCAAACACTAATCATATAATGCAACAATAATACTATCTGGGTGACAAAAAAATTTAAAAACCTCCAGATAATACTAAAACAGTGGATAAAAATAGCAACGATCAGGGGACTTTGAGGGTAAGACACGTAAGTTATTTAATGGTAACTGTGATATCCTTGAGTGTTCCCTTTATCATGATTTGTATATATTATATATTTTATATATCCTTTTCATGTTAATAAAAAACAAATTTCAGGAAGAAAAGCACCACTATACCTCTTAATGGTTGGTTCAAATCATTAATTATTTGATTATAACTCAAGAGTTACTTTTTTTTTCATGTTTATTTTTGAAATATAAAGAGATGGAACGTGAGTAGGGGAGGAACAGAAAGAGAGGGAGGCACGGAATCTAAAGCAGGCTCCAGGCTCTGAGCTGCCAGCACAGAGCCTGATGTGGGGCTTGAACTCACGAACCGTGGGATCATGACCTGAACCGTGGCACCATGACCTGAGCTGAAGTCAGAGGCTTAACCGACTGAGCCACCCAGGTGCCCCCTGAAGAGCTACTTGTTTTTTAACCTGTTGTCAAATATATTAGCTATGTACGATATGCTTAATGAGAAAGTATGATTTTCCTCAAAGATCCTGATATGTTTCATGCCTTTCAGGCTACATTTAAGAAAGAAAAAAGAAAAAACAAAACAAAAAAACAGTCTTTCTTTTGCTCTGGAAGATACAGTTGGAATAAGGCTAAAGTCGAAGTCATATGGAGTGTTAACCACTTTCCTTATTAGCCATGTGATTTCCCCAGCTAATTTCTCCCCTTTCTTTCCTATATATTCAGATAATTACAGTCATTAGTGTTACATTGTGGTGAAGATACTATCACGATCACTGTTTTAGGTGAGCGTTTTCACGGTTCAGAAAGTGAGAAAACGCAGAAGTTTGTCCTCAGAGAGCTTTAACGTCATGATAGGTTAAGTCAGCGCCGGGTCTGAGAAGGGAGGAGTGGAGACAATGAAAGAAACAGCTCGAAAGCTTTAAATGTAAATGAACGTTAATCATGAAAAACACTGATTAAAGTGTAATGATGTAAAAGTTAATCTAGCTACTATGCAATTAACTCAAAATTACAACCATATATTGTATGTGTAATCACATCCTAAGAAACATATTACATTTTAAAAAATGAAACCACTTTAACAGGATGCTTATGGGAGCCTGCTGACAGATAGCTATACCAATTTGATAATTAACTTTTTAAGGCTAGTTCACATTTTGTGTTCCTAATTAATGCCTACTTAATTTTTGATACATTCTATATTAGGTTAAGTGCCAATTAAATGCTGTGCAAGCTCTAGGAGTGGAAAAATCTCTAAACCTCCAAAACCATGTGACTTTATCATTAAATTGCTCGATAGAAATTAACTACGAAAACCAATTTCTCACTAACACCCTAATAAATTTACTCTTGAGTAAAATTATTAAGAAATAGATACGATTTTGCTGTGATGGCTCAACGAATTCGAGTTTTTACGGTGATCGCTGTGATCATGGCTTCTAGTTCTATAGTCACTAGGAAAAATTTCTTAAGATAACTTGACCAAAATCCCATAACAATCTCCGCAAGGTCCCAAATGATGTAATTGATTATTTCTTCATCTGCACCAGAAAGTAGCAGAGCCCAGGATTGAAATCTTATCCAAGAACACCAGGACAGGCGGTCCAGTCCGAACACCAGACCACAAATAGAAGACACAGGGTAAGACGGGAGGCAAATTTCTGTCTCATCCCAAGCCTCAGATTCTCTCTTAACACAGCGGGGATGACAATGCTTACCTCCAGGTGTAGCGGAAGGAGTTAAACAAACATGTCAGACACATGGCACACAATAGTGGTTATAACAAACCATATTAACAGCTAATGTGCACAAAGTAGCCTAAGTTCTTTGTACCAACTCGTAATTCTCACAGTATTGCTCTGAAGGGATCTCCCCCCCATTTTGCCGATGAGAAATCTGAGACACAGAGAGCTTAGGTAATTGGCCAAAGTTGCATTAGCTAGTCACTGGTAGAACCAAGTAATTGAACCCAGGTAGTTTGACTCATGCTGTTAACAACTGTGCCACACAGTTTAGTAAAATTAACAGGATTTACACATAATATGCTACCTATTCTCCTCTGCAGTGTGTCTGTGCTTCTCAAACTAGTGTACTCTTAAAAAAATTTTTTTTTCTTTTTTTTTAACGTTTATTTATTTTTGAGAGACAGAGCACGATCAGGAGAGGGAGACTCAGAATCCAAAACAGGCTTCGGGCTCTGAGCTGTCAGCACAGAGCCCGACGCAGGCCTTGAACTCCCCGGTTGTGAGATCATGACCTGAGCTGAAGTCGGACACTTAACCCACTGAGCCACCCAGGCGCCCCTCAAACTGGTGAACTCTTAAGCCTGCAGTTTATTGAATGTTTTGTACCCTATGCTTTTATCAAAGTATGCAGTAATACGGCAAATTTCCCTGGATTTATAGTTAGAAGAACCTTAAAGGAAAGAAAATGAGCATTAATACATTTGAAGCAAGTTTTAATTTTAGGTATCTAACATATATTCTACAGTGAACTTTTTTTTTTTTTTTTGGAAGTATCATATATACAGTGAAATGCCTTCATTATTAGTGTAGGGCTAAGTGAATTTTAAAGTAAGCACCGCCGGGGTGCCTGGGTGGCTCAGTTGGATAAGCGACTCTTGATTTCGGCAAAGGTCATGATCCCCCGATTTGTGAGCTCGAGCCCCACAGTGGACTCTGTGCAGAAGCGTGAAACCTGCTCGGGATTCTCTCTCTCTCCCTCTCTCTCTCTGTCCCCTCCCCGCTCATTCTCTCTCCTTCTCAAAAATAAATAAACATTAAAAAAAATAAAACCTCTAAAGTAAGCACATCCATGACCAGCACCTACATCAGAAATGCCAGCAAAGGCACCCCAGACGCTAGCTCATATGTTTTCTTTCACTCATCGTCTCTTCCCCAAGGTCAGTCGCTATTTGATTTCTAATGTCATAGATTTTTTTTTTTTTGCCTGTTTTTGAAGTTTATAAATGGAAGCAAACCCTGTGTATTATTTGTCTCTTGCTTCTGGCTTTGTTCATTTAATCTTATATTTGTGATATTTATCCATTTAGTTTGTCAATAGTTGCATTTTCCTTCTTATTGCTGTGTAGCATTCATTGTATGAAGAAGATACCACAATTTAGTCGTCTATTCTATCATTGATGAGCATTTACTTTATTTGTAGTTTGGGGCGATTTGTTTTAATATTTATTTATTTAAAGAGTTGGGGAGAGGCTATGTGAGAGAGAGAGAAAGAGAGAGAGAGAGAGAGAGAGAGAATTACAAGCAGGCTCTGAGTTGTCAGTGCAGAGCCCGACTTGGGGCTCGATCCCACCACTCTGGGATTGTGACCTGAGCCAAAATCAAGAGTCAGAGGCTTAACCGACTGAGCCACCCAGGCACCCCCAGTTTGGAGCTATTATGCATCGTGATGTTATGGATATCCTTGCACTAGTTTTTTGGTGAGTATATGCACACAGTGCTGGTAGGTCTATCCTAAAGCCGGAAGTGCTAGGTCATGGGGTTGGTATAGGGTGAGTGTCCCAGCCCTACTTCCGAAAGTCCTGTGTCTTGGGAAACCCTTAAGGCCTCATGAGCCAGGACAATGCGTCGTGTTATGTGTGCTAGATATGTGCCTTCTCATCATTAGTAGGCACTGCCAGAGTTTTCCGAAATAGTTGTCCAAACTTACTTTCCCGAGAGCTGTGTCTCCCCGTTCGCACCAGCGCTTGGGATTAACTCTCTTTCATTTTACCCATTTTGCTTGATCCATAATGGCATCTGCCTGCGGTTCTTGTGAATCATGGATTTGAACATCTTTCGCAATTGGGCTCTTTTCTTCGTGACGTTTCTGTTCAAAACTCCTGCCCGTTTTTATTTGATTCTGCCTTCTTATCATTGATTTGGTGGCTGTACGTGCTGCAGATGACATACCCCGTTCCATGTCTTGTGTTTTTAGTTGCTCAGTGATGTCACTTATTGAACAGCAACTACTACTTTTAATGCAATCCAATCTGTCATCTTTTCCTTCATAGAAAATAGTTTTTGTCACTTGTTATAGAAATCTTTGACTGTCCCGAGGCCATAAAGTTACTGTCTTTGCTATTTTCGAGAAGATTCATTCTACCTTTTGCGTTCAGATCTTCATTCTCCTTGGAATTGACTTTTATATGAGGTATAGATAAGAATTTATCTTTTAATATATGGATATTACATTTGCCCAGTACTATAACATTCCAACTGCTCTGCAATGATAATATTTTCATAAATTAAGAGTCTACTTGTATCTTTTGATTTTTTTCTATACTACGTATTCTGTCCCATTTTTCTATTTACTTATCCTACATCCAATACCACATTATTTGGGTTAGTATAATATTATAGTAAATCTTGATACCTTATTGAAAAGTTCTTCCCCCATGGTTCTTCTTCAGGCATAGAAGCCATTTTTGGCACTTTGACTTTTAACATGCATTTTGGAATTAATTGCCAATTACCGTACAATAAAAAATTGTGAGATCTTTATTGGGATCACATTAGATCTTTAAATCAATTTGTAAGTATATGACATTGTTATAATACTGAGCTTTCTAATTCATGAGAAGGGCAATTTTCATTTACACGTTCATTAGCCCATTCAATAAATTCTTGGAATATAGAGGTATTTTACATATTTTGTTAGCTTTCCTTTCTTTTAAGTTTATTTGCTTATTTGAAAGAGAGAGAGAGAGAATGTGTGAGCAGGGAAGGAACAGAGAGAGAAAGAGAGAAAGAATCCCAACCAGGCTCCATTCTGTCAGCATAGAGCCCGACACAGGGCTTGATCTCATGTTAGTCTCGATGGTATTTGATAGTTTGTTACTTTTGTAAATCGTACCATTTTTAATTAGCTTTTATCTATCTGCTTGTTGCCAACATATAGAAAATCAATTGGGTTTTGTTTAGGAAACTTGTATTCGGCAATCTTGCTAAACTCTAATAACTAGAATGATTAATTATTAAAATTTATCTGCATAAGTTTTGTAATTTTCTACTAATATAATCATATCATCTATAGATAAGGATAGTGCCATTTCCTCTTTTGACTCTATACAACTGAATAAACAATATTGAACACATAGGTGATTCTGGGCATCTTCATTTCGTTTCCAATCTCACAGATAAAAATGTAAATATTTTACTGCTAATATAAAATTATTCTTAGGATTTTTGTGGACAGACCGTCAGGTAAGATACACTTCTGTTCAAATTTAGTAGAACTTCAAGATGTTTTTCAAAGTGGTGTGCCGATTTATATCTCTTCTGTGTGTAAGAATTGCCATCCCATCTCATTCTTGACAATATTTGGTGTTGATAGTCTTTTTCTAGTCCGCTAATACTTCCGCCATGGGTACTGATTCCTAAGAGATCATTTTTTTTCCGCATCTATAAAGATGACAATATGACTCTCCTTTATTCCATTAGTCTAAAGAACCCCACTGATTAATTTTATGGTTATGTCATCTTTGCATTTCTGAAGTAAGCGCAAGTTTATCATAATGTGTTATCCCTTTTAATATATTGCTGAGTTTTGTTAACAGTCTGTTTATGATGATTTCATCTAAGATTGCCCATAATTTTCTTTTCTTATAGTATCATTGTAAGGTTTTGGTTTATAAGCTGTACTGGACTCTTAAGACAAAATGAGAGGAGTTATCTCTCTTCTATTTTTTGGATGAGTTTGTGCAAGTTTGGTGTTAATTTTTCGGTAAATATTTACTAGAATGTGTTGGAGAAACTATAAAGTTTTTTCTGTTTGTTTGTTTTTGGAAAAATTTATAAATACAGACCAAAAAAAAATTTCAATGATTGTTTAGATTTTCTATTTCTTTTTGTGTCCAATTAAGAAGACTTTTTCAGGACCTTTCTATTTTGTGTAAAATTTCAAATTCATTGACTTGGAGTTTTCCGTTGTATCCTATCATGGTGTTTTAAAAATGGTAGGTTCTCTAGTGATGTCATTCCAATTTGACTTTGGTCATTTGTACATTCTCTCTAAAATATATGTGCACACACTTACATGCACCAGGCACATCTGGCATTATTGAGCTTAGTTAATTTTTTGTAGAGACAATCTATTGCCTCATTGTTTCTTTCCATTGTATATTTCTTAAAAAATAATTAATATCTTCCTTTTTCTTTTATATTTTGTCCTTCCTACTTTTTGGGGTTTAAGTGGACATTTTTTCCTAATTTCTGTCATGGATGTCTATTTTATTGGTTTTTCTGCCTCTCTTCATTTTCCATTACACTGGAAACTTGAACTTGTACAAGCTCAAGGCTATGTATTTACCCATTATCACTGCTTTAGCTACATCCCATTTTGAATTTTCATTACCATTTAATTCAGAATAATTCTTAATTTTCATTATGACTTCATTGACACATAGGTCATTTAAAAGTATATTGTTTAATTTTCAAGTATTTGGGATTATAAAAATTCTCTTTGTGTTACTGACTTATAGCTAAATTTCATTGCCACCAGAGAGCATAATCAATTGATTTCAATTTTGTGAGAATTGTTGAGACTTACTTAAACGCTCCATGTGTATTTTTGATTGTGAATAAAGTGGCTTGTAAGGACTAGTTTTGGCTTTATATGTTTTAGCTATGTTGCATGGTATATAGCATTTAGAATAGCTGTATTTCTTGTTAAATTAAACCTTTTATTATTATGAAGGGTTCTCTTTCCAAATCTAACACATGCTCTCCAATTCCTTGTCTCTCTACTTTATTTGCTACTGTTGAATACTTGCTGTGTCTTGAAATTCCCTCTTTTTTTGGCTTCATATATACCACATTTCTCTGGTTCTTCTCTGAGCAGTGCTTTCAAATGTTCTTAGGGTCTCCTTCTTAAGACCATCCTTTGAACACTGGTTTTCTAAGTGTTCTGTTTTAAGTCCATTGTTCTTATTCAACTCACTCTACTGTGGTATTTTTTAAATTGTGCCATGATGCCAGCAACTCCCAAACATATATCTTTATGTGTGATCTTCCCTCTGGTATAGACTTTGAAATCTTACAGTCTGTTATAAAATCCACTTAGACATTCCACAGGTACCTCATACTTAAAATGTCCGTAAGAATGATTGTTTTCATGTTCTACAATCTTTCCCTTCATCAGAACTTCTGATTTCATTTAATGAAACAATAAATCTTTTCATAAGTGCAACAATAGTCATTTTAGGTTCTTTTATTGTAAGTTTGGTCACGGAGCCATAGAACCCTTGTACGAGTGAATTCTTGCAAGTATGTTAATTACAGAAAGGCAGAGTAGCTATTTTTCAATGTGTTGAATTGTGTGTGTTATTTGGAGTTACAGACGGCAGCTGTGGAGCTTGGATTCCTATTTTTCCCCCCTTTGGCTTCCTCTTTGCTATTGATCTTGGTGACAACTGTAAAAGCACAGTTGTAAAATCATTTACTTAAACCTGTTCCCACCCAGGCCATCTTTCCTAATTGGCAATAAACATCAACATGTGATGGTTCAATTACAACTGCTTCTCTTTCTTCTCTCATCCAGATGCCAAGCTGTTTCTCACTTAAATGCTACTTCTCACAAGGTTTTGTTTCCTTGAAATTCAATTCCCTGTTCCTCAATTGGTAATCCCTTTCTGTTCTTTAAAATTCAACTGAAATGTAACTTCCTATAGGACTTCCGAGCCCTGTGATATGATCTAAACATCTCTCTCTCAGTAAGTTCTTACAAGAGCTTGTAGAAACATCTAAGTCATTTTTCAAATCACATGAAAATTAGGCTCAAAATTCCTTAAAGGCAGGCTACACACTTATTCTTTGTTCTATCTCTACTGCTTAGAGTTCAAGGCATATGGAAGATATCAGTAAATGCTTGTTGAAATGTTGAGCTTAACTGCCTGGTAGTATAGGATTTCAAAACCTGTATCAGAAAACTCAGTATTTTATAAAATCGTCTTCTAGATTACAAAGAATTTTCAACTCAATTTTTTTCTAATTTGAGCTCCACAAAAATTTCATAAAATGAAGCACAACTGTTATTTACCCAATTTTACCCTTAAGAAAAGGGGTGGGGGGAGCTTAGAAACGCATCATGTCACTACCCAGTTAAACGTAACCTCAGAGCTAGAAACTATGTCTTTGGAACATGAAACTCAGCATTTCTTGGAATCTAATACATTTTTATTCATTATCAAATTATCAATGATTTTCTTTTTTTTTTCTTTTTTTTTTTTTTTGGTTTCAAGTTGTATCACTTTCACTTTCTCAACAATTCCTTGGGGTTTTCAGACAAGTCAGTGTTTTGATAATATCCAAGGAAGTGAAATGATTGTGACTATAGTATCGTTTTAATAACATGGCATTTTACTTTTGCCTATTTGCATTTTCAAAATGCTTTATTTTCCCTCCTCAAATACTCCTATATGTTCATTAACAGGGGCTCACAGCCATCCGATGTTCGTTTTATGGAATTTATTTTTCTGGGGCACCTGGGTCAGTTAAGCATCCGACTTCAGCTGGGGTCATGATCTCACGGTGCACGGGTTCCAGCCCCACGTCAGGCTCTGTGCTGATGGCATGGAACCTGCTTCAGATCCTCTGTCTCCCTCTCTCTCTGCCCCTCCCCTGCTTACACTCTCTCTCAAAAATAAATAAACATTAAAAAAGAAAAAAGAATTTATTTTCCTTAATACCCAATGTCAGCTGTAAGTACCACATGGGAACTTCTTCCTGGACACACACCTCTCTCTCTTAGTCGATATAGATTTGGATTTGTTTTCTTAGAATTTTTGGTTGTTTTTTAATCTGTCTCGGATAATCTTTTTATGCTGGCCTTCTTGTGAAGAGCCTGCATATCTGTCTCTTGATTTATGCTTCTACTTTATACAAGTTGCAATTTCCTGTAAAGATTAAGATAACACTTGTCTGATCTGCCAGAGGTGTTGCCTCTATATTTAAATAGGAATATTTTACTTTGTTCTATTTTTTTTCTTGCTGTTCTCAGAACAAGGGCATTTATCTTATATGGTCAAATAATTCATGTGTATAAGAGGAAAATAAAAATACCTGACCTCATTTAAATGTTAGGCATGGGCTTCCAGATGGTCACAATTATTGCTGTGGGACATTTTGGCCTAAAACTTCTTTTAAAAAGGTTTATTGAGCCTAGATTTGTCATCAACTTTTGTGAAAATCAGCCGTTTTCTGCTATCTGAAATATTTTGGCCTACTTTCAAGCCAAAAGTCTGGTGTACTGCGGGTATTTTTCCTTATGAAAATTATCTAGGATTATTATTTCATGCCTATTTTCTGAATGAAATATGGACATTTCACCTGATTTTAATAATGATAAGTTATAGCCTGATAAATAAATCACTTTAGATAATTT
Organism: Panthera pardus; assembly: GCF_024362965.1. NCBI lineage: Eukaryota > Metazoa > Chordata > Mammalia > Carnivora > Felidae > Panthera > Panthera pardus. Next base: position 112,904,051 of record NW_026526732.1, on the reverse strand, counting down.
TAAGTTGATTTAAATCTTCTAATCATTCTCTTAGGTAACCTCATGCTACTCAAAAGAAAATCTTTATTAACAAGTAAAATTGTATTAATTACTACTGAATGCTGAGAGAGTGTTCTTAGGTGTTCATTTCTTGTCAGCCAAACGCTTGTCTAATCTTCTTTTTAGCTAAAATGAGCTACTTTAGAGCAGGGACTTGTCTTAATGACCATGGTACTCCCAGTAACTGGAATATTTTTTGCCACATAATCAACATTGGTAAAAGTTTGTAGAAAAAAATCTTAGCTTCCCCCATAAAACAAAAGTAAAAACAAATCAATATTGGAAGGGTCTTAAGAGGTCTATCTACTGAAAGGTTTATCATAAAATTTCATTTCTATTTTTACTATATGAATTGGACTAAGTTGACGGGGGAGATGGGAGGAGAATGGCGATATTTTAGATGAGTTCCTATTGCCCATTCCCTGTCAAATAATGGAGGTAATAACTACTATTATATATATATAAATACATATACATACATATATAAATATATATATGTCTATACACATATATTGCTTAAAATGTTGAAATGAAGAGTCAGTTTATTCTTTATTCAATAAAACTATAACTTTTTTACAGTTGATCTGAAAATTTTGACTGAGTTGACTGAATGCATATAGTAATAAGTTAAGGTTAAAGCATAATTAAGCATGTACTTTGTGAATAATGATGGATGTTTTTATCATAGCCCTTTGTATCCCCAGAGGGTCATATTCACAGTCTTAACAGAAAACCTCACAAACCTCATTCTATTCCTTCCTAGTTGAATGAACTTAGCCAGCTCACAAGACCTCTTTGTAGATCTGGTAAAAAATGACTAAATATTCTCAGTTTTTAAGAGTCTCTTATGGTTTGGCTCTCTCCCTCTCTAACTTTTTTTTTTTTTTCTTCCCCTCCCCCATGGTCTTCTGTTAAGTTTCTCAGGATCCACATAGGAGTGAAAACATATGGTGTCTGTCTTTCTCTGTATGACTTATTTCACTTAGCATAACATTCTTTTCACTTAGCATAATACCCTCCAGTGCCATCCATGTTGCTACAAAAGGACATATTTCATTCTTTCTCATTGCCAAGTAGTATTCCATTGTGTATATAAACCACAATTTCTTTATCCGTTCAACAGTTGAGGAGGGCACCTATTGGGATGAGCTCTGGGTGTTGCGTGGAAACCAATTTGACAATAAATTTCATATTAAAAAAAACGACTAAATAAGATGACTTTAAATGGATTTGCTCTAATACACAACAAATGTGGACAAGCCAAGGTACTCCATGGGAAAAAAAGGCTCTAGCCAATATGTATTCAATAAACATTTGTTGTAAAGGATATAATTAAAAATTCTCCGGGGGAACTTCTCTGTAGTGTTCCTAAATGCATTGTCACTTCGCATATAGATTTCAGTTCCATGCCTGCCTATGACATCAAGAATTGATATCTGCATATCGTACAGAAGATGTAAACATTTTACTGGGCATATTTATCTGCTCCTTATTTCGTGTAAAGCCAAGCTGCTGCTACTAACTTCTGGTCATATTATTTTTTTCTTTGTTAGGAGAAGCCCAAAAAGATTGAATTTGCACATTAAGATAATATAATTAAGGATAATGAAGTTACTATAGGGTCATTATTCAAGCAAAATCATTCCAAATAGATTGAAAAAGGAAATGAGTACAGGAAAAAAAAATTGAGAATGATCTCTGAAAGAGTCCAAAGGGCATCATCTAATATATTGTATCAGTATTCACACGGAGTTTCCACTCAAACGTTTTTACTTTTAGTTCAATGCCTTGATTTGCTTCTAATACCAAAAGTCCTCAAAAATCTATATACTCCTTTCCACTACTTTGAAGATGGTTCTGTACATCGGCTTGATATATTGAGTCTGGGTGGATAGGATTTGCCTGAGAAATGCCATAATAAAAGGCCCCTTTGTTGTGTCTTCAACATCTTTGAAACTTGTCCCAGAAAAGCTATAAGCCATGCCGCAGGGAAGACATGGCAAGGCAGATCCGGGTGTCTGTGTGTGAGAGGAAGCTCTTTTTTTATTAATAAACAGGCCTTTAGTCTCCAGGGCCCATTTCCCCGGCAATCAATTCACTTAGAGAAATAAAATGTCATTTAATTGGCAGGAAAATTGCCTAAATTTTGTGTGACAAACTCAAAGAAATATATTCTGTAGATGGAAAAAGGAAAGAGAAAAGGATATAAATTAAATGTTAATTATGAAGATGATTAAAATGTAATAATATACAAAATGCATCTAGCTCCTTAGTAATTGACACAAAATTATATAAATTTGGGATATGTAATCACAATCAAAGTAATATTATAAACTTAAAAAAATAAATTGCTTAAAATTGATGCTTAGGTTCCATTGTGTTGACAGCTATCTACTAAATCTGTAGAGAATGCTAATTGGATAGGAATGGCTTGCATTTAAAAGTCAGTTCAGATTTTAGGTTAATTGGCATCCACTTCACTTGTGAAGTCTACCTTGTTAAATATAAATTTTTAAAAAATTAATGCCAATAGAAGTGAGAAAACCATTTGACACAAGGCAGCAATTAACGATATAAAACCAAAATTCAAGAATCTCAAAGTTGGTAAAAATGCAAAATCCTTTATTTGCCCTTGAATTTACAAATCAATCATATGTCAAAATGAAACGTAGGGGGGAAAAAAGTAATGTAGGAAAATAACCTGCCAAATAGCATAAGAGAGATATCAGAAAATCCAGAATAAATGCAAGTACAAAGATTAAAACAGGAAATAATGAAATAAATGATGAAAAAACAGCCAGATACCCTCAGAGTTTTGTACCTCTTGGTAGCTTAGTTTACTACTTGAATTTATTATTGTTTAACATCTGTAAAGATTTTTTCATCTTTCATCCAACATGCTTTTGTTAATACTAAGATATGTTACATAGTCAAGTATATTCTAATCTAGAGAATGATGTTAGTGAAAAGCTCTAGTGCATCTGTTTTATAATGACACGCCTCTTCTCTTCCTCTTTATTTTCTAGGCCTTTTATATTGCAACTCAACATATGTTCATTCATAGTCTCTTGTATTTGAAGCACTGAAGTGGTTACTGGGGTTATCTATCTCCTAAATCTAATATCTATATCGCTATGAATGGCAGGTTTTAACAATTACTCGAGGACATCTCTTACTGACAATCTCTCAAGAAAAAAAAACAGGGACAAATTCAAGCATGTCTAAACAAGGAGAGATGATGTAGAGCCTTGGGGAGCTTGGCAGAGGGTACTGAGGGAACACAGAAGAGAACAATATGGAAGACAGATGGAATTTTGAAGTCCAAAAGCAATGGTGATTTTTATTGATTTTGGTGTTGTCTCACTGCCATGATTTTGGAAAAGCTAAAGAATTTGTGAAATAGACGGATTTGAAACGAATCAGACACGGTTCTATCCCGTAAGGAACTCTCAAGGAATGGTAGACACGTGATCACCTTCGTTTTGCTTAGCAGACTCTTAAGACTGTAAGTTCAAGATCTAGTCTACTTGAGTATAGATCCTAGCCCTACAACTTGATCTGTTTGACTTTGTGCAAATTACTGCAATTTTCTGCCCTTGGTTTCCTCATATTTAAAATGGCAAAGATGGTAATTGAGAGTCTGGGAGCATAAAACAAACACCTGATATGATGAAGGAAGAATGAGGAGACAACTCTGAAAACACAATTTCAACAGAAAGAGCTCAAAATATATATGCATTAAATATCAAAGGACAAATAAAGCACAGAGGAAAGCACAAGGCTTGAGATTAGCATCTCAATTTAGATTCGCATCTAAATTTTCCAGATTTAATTATTTTTAATGTTTACTTATTTTTTGGAGAGAGAGAGAGAGACAGAGCACAAGCCAGGGAGGGGCAGAGAGAGAGAGAGAGAGAGAGAGAGAGAGAGAGAAAGAATCTGAAACAGTTCCAGCCTCTGAGCTGTCAGCACAGAGCCCAACTCAGGGCTAGAAACCACAAACTGTGAGATCACCACCTGAAGTCAGATGCTCAACTGACTGAGCCACCCAGGCGCCCCTGAGATTTTCCAGATTTAAAATAAAATACACCTACAAAAGAAAGAGAGTAAAGCTGGTGTAAGGAGCCTCATCATCTGCTTGATAACATGGCAGGTGTTACGGTGTGGGAGGAGGGTGTCACCTTAATGTGCTGAAAAAAATTATTTTCAAATTAAAATTCTATACCTAGCTAAAATGGTAGTCAAATATGATAGTAAAAACATTCTTAAATATGCAGACTCCTCACATATCTTTTTATAAGGAATAGAATAAGTATTTCTTTTTCTAGAAAAATAAGGATAGGAGTCAAGAAATAGAAATCCATGGGGAAATAAATAGCACAGGGAAAAACAAAAAAAAATCATATAATTTAATTAATCAAAAAATGTCTATGGAAAGTGGTGTAGCAGGGCAGGAAAAGTTTAAATAAAGGAAATACAGAATTCAAGGGAAGGTATACATCTATATCTACATGTCTTTAATACAAAAAGCATATAATTAGAGCAATATAAACATAAAAGATGTTTAATAAAATTTAATACCCATTTTGATCTTTTTTTAACCAATCTAGGAAAATAATAAAAATCCTTCAATCTGATATAGGACATTGCCCAATAACTGTTGTTCACATGGCGTATAATAATGGGGAATGGTAGGAACATTCCCTTAAAAGTCATTACAAAGGCCGTAAATCCCAGAATCACCTAGGCAATAAAGTCCAGGATCATCTTTTTCGGGGCATAGCCAGTGAAGGACAAAAGAAAAACAACTACACATATTAGAAAGAAAGACAACAACTTTTTATCATTCACTGGTAGTTTGACTATGTAGTTTTAAAAAAGATTATACAAGGGGCACCGGGGTGGTTCAGTCGGTTGAGCATCCGGCTCTGGCTCAGGTCATGATCTCACAGCTCATGGGTTCGAGCCCTGTGTCAGGCTCTGTGCTGACAGCTCAGAGCCTGGATCCTGCTTCGGATTCTGTGTCTCCCTCTCTCTCTGCTCCTCCCCTGCTTGTTCTCTCTCTCTCTCTCTCTCTGTCTCTGTCTCTCTCAAAAATAAACATTAAAAAATTTTTTTAAAAAGAATATACAGGCAGATTATTAGAATGAATAAGAATGGCATAGCAGCCAAGGCCATAAAACAGAAAAATACAGGCAATACAAGGAAAAAAAGATAGAACATATAGGAAGATGGCAGTCTTCATTCGCTTCCAGTACATGCCAGATCAAACCAAATAAACAAGTAAGGGTACAGAAGATTTGTATTATGTAACTAATAAGTTTCTCTTGATAGACATATTAAACTCTCCACTTTGAAACAGAGGACATACTTTTCAGTTTCCGTGGAAATATCCTAAAAGTTTACCATACATTGTGCCACGTAGAAAATCTTAGTATCTTTCAAAACTATGGAAGACAACTATCTTGGTCAATGATGGCTGCTATAACATACACCAGGGACTGGGTGGCTTAAACAGCAAATATTTATTTCTTACAGTTCTGAAGGCTGGGAGTCCAAGAGCAGGGAGGCAGCCTTCTTCCTGGTTTGCAGATGGTTGCTTCCTCTGTGGTGGACAGAGAGGCAGCAAGTTCTCTGGTCTTTCCTTATAAGGGCACTAATCCCATCAGAAAAACCCTACCCACGTGACCTCATCTACACCCAATTTAAAAGAAGAAGTTCTTTTAATGTTTATTTACTTATTTATTTTTGAGAGAGGGAGACAGAGCTCAAGTGAGGGAGGGGCAGAGAGAGAAGGAGACACAGAATCCGAAGCAGGCTCCAGGCTCTGAGCTGTCAGCACAGAGTCCGATGCGGGACTCAAACTCACAATCTGCAAGATCGTGACCTGATCTGAAGTTGGACATTAACTGACTGAGCCACGCAGGCACCCCTAAACCTAATTATATCCCAAAGCCTCCCATTCCGAACACCTTTACACTGGGAATTGGGGACTCAGTGTATGAATTTTGGATACAAACATTCCGTCTATAATAATAACATTTCTAAGCATAATAGAAAAAAATGGCAAAACATTAAAAAATCACCTATACATGGGAAAATTTAAATATTCTCCTTTACACAACTCTTGAATGAAAGGTAATTCAAGCTGGATATGCCGAATGTTGACAAAATATCAAAAATGAAAACTGTAAGAATCTATGACATACATCGAACACCACACTCAAAGGAAAATGTATACAAATTAAATACATCAATTAAAACACATTGGCAAACATCTGAATCAAAAATTCAGAAAAAGGAAAGTTGATCCAAATGAAAGAATCAGTGGAGTAAAAGGAAGGAGTCAACAGAAAAAAGCAGATACAAATAAGTTAGAAAACAGAAAATGTAGAATAAAAGAATTAATATTTTTTGAAAAAACAAAATACACCATCAGCTAATCTGGTTAAGGAATGAACATATGGAGATGGTGTGTAGGGTGAGGAGGCATGGGAAAAATGCCAACAACCACATAAAAGCTTTTATGTGGAAATAACCATCAAAATAAAGACATTTAAGAAACAATGTGGAGCCAACTTTTTAAAAACCCTTTACAATTACATTGAAACCTTATTAAAATGGATACAATCTTGTAAGCTGTAAACAGGACAATTTCCATGTATTTCTATAGAAGATAGGGAAGTCCATCAAGAAGCCAGCTTCTCAAACATCCCAGACCCTCGAATGGTTTCATTTTGACTTCTACCAAAACTTTCAAGAGCAGATGTTGCCAGAGCCATTTAAACTGGTCCAGAAAATAGGGACAGAAGTAAAGCTTCCAAATGTTTTAATCGTATTAATAGATCCAAGAAAAAAAAATCATGAATAGCATTGTATATACTGAAAAAGAATTTGAAAAATTTCAAAAGAATTGGGAAAGTTTGAAAACACTCAACCATTTCTTTTCTTTTTTCTTTTCTTTTTTTCTCTTCTCTTTTCTTTGTTTGCTTTCTTTCTACACTCAACCCATTCTTTTTTTAAAATTTATTTATTTATATTGAGAGAGAGAGAGAGAGAGAGAGAGAGAGAGAGAGAGGCAGAGAGGGAGAGAGAGAATCACAAGTAGGCTCTGTGCCTTTCCAACAGAGCTAGCTGTCAGATCATGACCTGAGCTGAAATCAAGTGTTGGACGTCTCAGAGGCATCCCAGCACTCAACCATTTCTTGACATGCTAAATTATATGTCCATCTCCGCATTAAAAACATGAATGCAGTGGAAAACATTAGGCATATTCACACTAACTTCAAGAGCAAGATAAACTACCAGTTTCAGCGCTAAGACTCAGCTCTGGTCTAGAGGTACCAGGCTCCAGACAATTTGAAATTACCGAGAGAATTAACTGACATGCATAGAGTTAATAAATTAGGATACAAACTGTATTAAAGTAATCAGGAATTCATATATAAAATTGGCATTCAATTAAAGGCTGTAATAAGACATAGACCCCATTTATAATGGCAGTAAAAAAGATAACACGGTTACGAATAAATTGAAAGCAACACGGGAGACCTAGTCAAGGAGCAAAAGAGAGACTTGGAAACATGAGAAGACACACTATGTCCTAGTCTTGCCAGATGCCAACTGGATGATACACGTGGCAAATATATATCAGGTCTCTATAAGTGTGTTTATGAAATTCATGTGATTCCAGTAAAATATTACTAGTTCTTTGTTTTAGCAAGCAAATTCCTTAAGGGTTTTAGAATTTCAGGGAATCACTGAAATAGGAGAGATATAGCATGAAATGGAGGCTAGTTTCACCAAATATTAAAATAGAATACAAAGCCTTAATAATTAAAACACTGTAGTAATGGCATCTGGATAGACAAAACAGGAAAGCAGAAGTCTAGAAATGGACCTGCATGCACTGGGGCCAGTTTTGTGTAAAATACAGAAAGCATCTCAAAATTAGTTTGGGAAAGATAAACTAATTAAAAAAATGGCTGAGGGGAGCCTGGGTGACTTAGTCAGTTAAGCGTCTGAGTTTGGCTCAAGTCATGATCTCATGGTTTGTGAGTTCAAGCCCCGCATTGGGCTCTGTGCTGACAACTCGGAGCCTGGAGCCTGCTTCGGTTTCTGTGTCTCTTCTCTCTCATTCCCCCACTTGTGCTCTGTCTTTCTCTGTCTCTCAAAAATAAATAAAAATGTAAAAAAAAATGGCTGATGATCAGATTCAGAACTCATATTTGGCTGAATTCCCAAGGAATCAAATGTTCAAAAGAAAAAAAAGTTAGAAAAAAATTAAGCAGTAAATTGACTAGAAGAAAACAGGGAATAATTTGTTATAAACCTAGAGTAGAAAAGACCTTCAATCTCTGACAAAATCCACGATATTTAAATATTAAAATAAAACAAAAAAAAACTTCTAGAGGCAAACAACAATAGCGAAATAACCCATCCTAGCATTGTGTAATGAAACAATGACAAAGATAAATTAGTAAAACATTTTTCAGCCTACATCACAGGTAAAATTTAACAATTCCTTCTAATGTATCAAAAGCTCCTAGAAATTGAAAAGGAAAGGCCAATAGTCCAAAAGAAAACTGAATAAAATATATATAGACAGATTTTAAGAAAAAGAAATGGTGGATGTTTAACCTGTTGATATTAAGAGAAATGTTGCTAAGGTACTAATATTAGCAATATTAGCAAAAGTGCAGAAGTTAAATAACATTCTAAGGCCACAGAATCAGGGACTCCCCTAAGTTGATGGTAGCAATACAAATTCTTTTTAAAGCAGTTTTTTTTTTAATATATGAAATTTATTGTCAAATTGGTTTCCATACAACACCCAGTGCTCATCCCAAAAGATGCCCTCCTCAATACCCATCACCCACCCTCCCCTCCCTCCCACCCCCCATCAGCCCTCAGTTTGTTCTCAGTTTTTAACAGTCTCTTATGTTAAAGCAGTTTTTTTTAACGTTTATTTATTTTTGAGAGAGGCAGAGTGAACGTGTGAGCAAGTTGGGGAGGGGAAGAGAGAAACAGAGAATCTGAAGCAGGCTCCAGGCTCTCAGCTGTTAGCACAGAGCCTGACATGGGATTTGAACTCATGAACCATGAGATCACAACATGAGCCAAAGTCGAATGCTTAACCGACTGAGCCATGATGCAAGTGCCCCAGCAATGCAAAGTCTTACAAATCTGATGGAGGGCAATTTGGAAATACCTATCAACAGTAAAACAAATACACATTTCACACATGTGAAACTACATTTACAAAGAAATTTTTGCAGCACTGTTGCTAACAGCAAACAAAATAAAACAAAATAAAGCAAAAACCAAAGAAAACAAAGCCCAACAAACAAACAAAACCCCTGGAAAAAACTTAATGTTCACCCAGAGTGGACAAGTTAAATAAATCATGGTGCGTTCCATATAACAGAACACAGTTGAAAAGAAAAATGAGAAGTCTCTTTTAGAGACGGAATGGAAATCACTTCTGGCGATATTAAATGAAGATGCAAGAAACAGAAGCCGTATACAGTATGCTCTCTTTTGATGGGTGATGGGGAAGAAGGAAAAATAAGAATACATTTAAACTTGTTTCTAAGTTCAGAAATAAATGTTGGTAGGACAAATGAGATAGCATTGTGACAACTCCCTGAACAGTCAGCCCAGATGTTAATAGGGGTGACAAGGAGAGAGTTATTAGATGTGTAAATCATGTCAATGTATTACTTATTCGGTAAAGTTAGAAGAAACCAAATACAGTTAGACATATGTGATAAATGTTTTAACCGAGGTATAGCAAATGCCAGGGAAACGGTCATGAAGGGATATTCAATTAGCTCAATTAGTCCAGCTGGTAGGAAAGTTTGCAGAAATCAAATTGTAACAGTATTGATATTAGTTCTAGAATGTTTCATAGAAATCCACCACGAAAACAGGGTGACAGAGGTGGAAATCCTGGTGAATCCTGGTGAATAAGTGGTCCTCATCTACCTGTAATGAAGCAAAGACAAAGTCTACCCGCCTTTAGAAATATATCTTTTATGAGGGCAGTTTTTTCTTCTTGTGAGGTGAATATCAAAATAAGATTTCCAAAAAAGTTAGATCGCTACTTATATACAAATTATAGTATCAGTGCATCAATGTCCAGATTTTTTCTATCAAATTAACAAAGTGATCGCTCATTACGATGGAACGTGCTGAGTCCCCCCCCCCCCCCACCCCGCGCACCCCCACCCCCCAGCCCAGTTGTGTGATAAATTGAAGCCTGGACCATCTTTATTTTCTCTTTGGGTCCCCTCTGTGAGGATGGGCAAGGGTTTGACAAATGATGGACTCAGTTCCAAAGCATCTTCCATTTCTCACCTCTCACCCTCTGCCCAGTTCCACACATAACATCCCACCGAAGCTCACCATCCCCTCTCTGAAGCCTTTCTCCTGCTCTCCTTACATCTGCACCCTCCCACTCTTATGGTCTCTGCTACCTCAATACCCCAAGACCCTTGTCTCATTTTTCTCATCCAGGTTAATGAGATGCATTTCTCTGAAATGCATTTCTGAACGCATTCCTTGAGTTTCAGGACACTGTCATAGGAAATCATAAGGAAGTGTGAAGAAGTTACTAGGCTTATGTATTTTTTCGAGGTATTCAGGGACTTACCGAGGCACGTTCTGATTTCTTTTTCAAGACACATTTTCTTCGTTATTAACTGCTACACCGGTGGCTGGTAAAGCCTCAGAAACTTGACTCCGCTACTTGGAGATGTGTTAATAATTCAGGCAGAGGTAGGGCTAAAAAATTCCCTTTGTACTTCTTATCTAGAATCTTGATATTTTTTTTAAACAAATACATTAACGGTATTAAGACCGTCTGGGTCATTTCTGTGCTATTTAAGAGAACAGATTGTTTTCAAGCATTGGTAGGCAGTGCAGAAGAATCTATTTACATTTAAATTATTTGCTAATTACAAATCATGATTAGCTATTAACTAAGAAGAGTCACTTAAAGACAACTACTAGGCAACCCTTGTTAAGTTTGCTCCAGTGATGAGGACTTGGAGAAGAATAAAATTGAGGTTAAAAATAGTTTGTGATCCATATCTCTTCATCAACTCAGATACACCTCCCCTTATTTCCAGGCCAAATGCTTATGGTTTTCTTGGACCCGAAATATCTCAGTACAAAATAATACATACAAGAGGAAGGCTGATAAATTGTCTGAATTCGAGAAATCATATCCTTCAAGGTTACTCCCCAACTAGACTCTTTCCCTGGATTTTTTCAAGCCTATAATCAAGGAGTAGCACAACACAATCCCGGCAAAGACAGCTGCGGGGGAAGCAGGAATAAACATTTGTTTTCACTTTGAAAATGAGACTGTTGCCAAGAGGTTTTGGGCTCCTGTACAAGTCTTTGCAGAATTACAGAAAGATTTCAGAACATAGGAGAAACAACGGCCACAATTACCTTTGATTCGGCACATCGCTTTTCAAGTCTGGACAGACATACGTCAAACTAGATGCCCTCATCATCTACCATAGAGGTCAACTTAATGAAAGAAGGAAGAGAGTTTTGCTTCAGTCCCTGCAGGGCTATACAGAGCGGTATAAGCCCAGATGATTCCAGTGGACTCCTGCAGTATCATGGGCTCCATGTCACGAAAAAAAAACATACAGCTGGAGGAAGATTCTGATTCTGACACAATCCCTCCTGTGGCATGAATCATGCTGACCTTTCAGAACTGGTGGAGATTTGTGAGAGTTAATTCTTTATTTAAATAGTTTGCAAATGAGGCATTACTCTCCAGAAGTAGGTGGTATCATTACTTCCTGCTGGTGGACACTACTAAACGCCTAGACTGAGAATGACAGGACTTAGAAATGATCTTACCAAGTGGTTGGATATGGCATAAAGACATGACAAGATATTCATTGGCAAGAGAAGGCATAGGTGCTACGAGAACCCATGTTACGCGAAAACTGTGCGCATGTCACATCGAGGACAGCATTTGCACCAACGTATTTACATAAACTGGGGTGGAGTGAGAGAATAGAAGGACCTCCTGGAGGTCAGCGATTTCCTGTGTTTAGTTTCCACGTAGTGGTGACTTCACAGGTTTTCAAAAGGTTATTAAGGCAATCAAGCAAACAGCACTGCGTGTAGTTCAACAAAAACTTGTTGTAAACGAAGAACTGGGATTCCTCCAATTCTGTGTTCCTGACAGGTCCTTAAAATAAATCAGCAAAATAAGGCAGGCGTTTTTTACCCTTACCAAGTAACTTTCAACTAAGCTCAATAAAGTCATTAGTGTCCATCAACTGTCGATAAGGTATTTGAATTTCTTGAGATGTCTCATTCCTCTACCAGACCCCACACTTCTCTGTGTGCCCCACATAGACCAACAGTTGTCATAAGGGAACACATATAAGGCCTTAACAGCAGCACAATGAGCAGAAACCTGCTTATAGAATATCCTGCGTTGTGTCTGAAGGCGTTGTTCCTGATGAGGTTCTTCACTATAAAAACTAACCCATTCTGTGAATTTATTAATTTGATCAAAGAACTCTTTACAAGGGTAATGAATTAAGCCAACTGTTTTAAGCAATTTAGCAAAACAGCCTCTCGAATGACCCAATTAAAATATGGATATGTGTGTCTATCTATCTATCTATCTATCTATCATCTATCTATCTATCTATCTATCTAATGTCAGTGTGTTCTGTTAACAGAATGCCCACATCATCTACCATAGAGGTCAACTTAATGAAAGAAGGAAGAGAGTTTTGCTTCAGTCCCTGCAGGGCTATACAGAGCGGTATAAGCCCAGATGATTCCAGTGGATTCCTGCAGTACCTTGGGCTCCATGTCACGAAAAAAACATACAGCTGGAGGAGGGTATTGTGTCATTTTAACCTATTGGTGATCCACGAAATACTAGCAGCATGCATTTCTGTGCCTCCATTATGAACACTGTTGTCTTGTAAGGAATAGCAGGAGAGAAGAGTGTTCTTTACTACCCGACAGAATTCTCATAACCTCTCTGGATGGATTCTCTTTGGCTTTTTAAACTTCCTGCTTCAGGCCACATACTCAAGGCTCCTAGGAGATTCCGTGTTCCTCCTTTTTGCTGCAGATTACCTGGCATTGAAAACATGTCCCTCAAAATAACTGGGAAACTGGCTCAATTTAAGAGGTGATAAGATGATTTTTATTTGGGTTATTTATGTCAAACATTCATGCAAATTCTAAGGCCTTCTTTGATATTACCTTTTATATTTTATATTTCTTTCCAACATATAATACCAAACTCATTGAGTGGCTGGATGATAACAGACAATATTTAGGTCATTGACCTTTTGAAATATTGCAGAATGAGTCCTGGGAGCTAGGAAGAAACATCAAACAAAAGAAATATGACTCTGGTTGTCTGTACCATCACTGAATAGAAGAGACAGTCACACTCCATGACTTTTGCCTATACCTGAGCCATGACTGAAAGTTGGTTCTAGAATATTCGGCTGAGCTGCCGAGCCTAGTGCCTGGCTGAGCTGAGACTTTAAAAATGCCCTGCCAACTGTTTTCTGGAGAAAGACAAAACAATGAATGCTTATGGTATTTCTTTGTTGGAGCTTTGTAATTCACACTCTCACAGAAGGCTCTGAGAAATCTGGTTGTAAAGAAACCTGCCAAATTCAAACCGGTAAGATCGTTGCGTCACTGTATTGTTCCCCCGAACGAATAGAACGTTGTATGTTCACTATACTTCAATAACAAAAGAATGGATTTGGAATTAGCAAAACAAGCATATTACATAAATATACGACAAAATACACCAGAAGAAATAGCAACAGAATCTATCATGGTTCTGGACGGGGGCATGGGCAGGTAATGCAAAGACCTGACTTTTTTGTAGCTGTTGTTGTAAGCCTTTTAACACTTTTTTATGTATTTATGTATTTGTTTTTTAAATGTTTATTATTGAGAGAGAGAGAGAACAGAGCATGCATGCATGAGTGGGGAAGGGGGGCAGAGAGAGAGAGAGGGGAGGCAGAGGATCCAAAGCCGGCTCTGTGCTGACAGCAGAGAGCCTGACACAGGCTCGAACTTATGAACTGTAGGTTCACGCCCTGAGCCGAAGTCAGACTCTTAACCGACTGAGTCACCCAGGCATTTCTTCCTTCCTTCCTTCCTTCCTTCCTTCCTTCCTTCCTTCCTTCCTTCCTAATGTAATTTATTGTCAAATTAGCTAACATAGAGTGAATACAGTGTGCTCTTGGCTTCAGGAGTAGATTCCCATGAGTCATCGCTTACACACAACACCCAGTGCTCATCCCAACAAGTGCCCTCCTCAATGCCCATCTCCCATTTTCCTCCCTCTCCCCCGCCCCCCCCCCCCCCCATTCAACCCTCAGTTTTGCTCTCTGTATTTAAGAGCTTCTTATGGTTTGCCTGTCCATACTTGTAATACTCACTTTGGTGAAATCCATTTTGAATATAAACAAAATTCTTAAAAAAAAAAAAAACCCACAGTGATTACTTATGTTTTCTCACAGAACTAAAATACTTCATGACCTGAGAGTGCTAACAATTTCCTTGAGCTGAGTCATTTTTAAGAACTTCAACTCTAAGACTGGTGCTCAGGACACAGTCAAAGCTGTTGGGGCCAGCCCTTGAGTTCCCCCCAGGGCCAGGCTGGAATTGAAACATCCTGTGTACACCCAAGGATCATGGCGACAGTATTTGGTAACCACATCTCATTGTCATAAATGATGAGGAAGCAAATTCTCCATTTGCTTCTTCTCGTGAAATCATTTCATTTACATAAGATATATTTATGAACCATAAGCCAATGATACTGAAGCACTATTGACTATCTTGTTTCATCTTTTTATTTTTTTTAATGTTTACGTATTTTTGAGAGTGGGGGTGGGGCAGAGAGAGAGAAGGAGAGAGAGAATCCCAAGCAGGCTCCACACTGTGAGCACAGAGCCCCACGCAGGGCTTGATCCCATGAACTGTGAGATCATGACTTGAGCCGAAATCAAGAATCAGATGCTTAACCAACGGAGACACCAGGGCTTTCCCATCTCATTTTAAATATATATTCCCTGAAAACACTTTTCTCTCCAGTGTAGGGAATTTATAATTAAAGGAGTTGTCAAACTGGTCAAGGTGATTTGAATAGTTACAGTCTGCAATAAAAATGATGTTGATTTTTTTTCCTTTAAGAAAACAAACCAAGGGTGCCTGGGTGGCTCAGTTGGGCTTCAGACCCTTGATTTTGGCACAGATCATGATCTCATGGTTTGTGGGTTCGAGCCCCATGTGGGGATCTGTGCTGACAGTGTGGAGCCTGCTAGGGATTCTCTTTCTGCCCCTCCCCGTTCGCTCTCTCTCTTTCTCTCTCCCCCCTCAAAAATAAATAAATAACCATTAAAAATAAAAACGAAAAAGAAGACTGCTTAATTTTATTTAATCCAGAATTTTCCTAAACACTTTTGGAACGGAATCCTAGTTTTGAGAAGCACCTATCAAATTAAATGAAAGTTCCTTTTGTTGGAATGGGTTTGGGAAATACTAGGTTACACAGGGACAATTTATATCCCTTCATGCGATAAAGAGGAGGCGTGAGAGGAAGCAGCTCATATGAGGCAATCGAACGATGAAGACCAGAAAGAACAGGACAAATGATCGTCAGGTGCTACTAGGAAGAGACCCAATTGCCTACACAGGCCCATCATTTTTGCTGAAGAACAAATAATTGTTTTAGAGTTGGAAAATCAACACATGTGTCAATGTGTATGATAATCTTAAGAAATTACCGAAAATGTAAGATTCAATAAATAGAGCAGAATTTTTTAAAATGTGAAATGTTATTCTTTATTTTTCCAGAAAGTTTACTTAAGAATATCTTTGGAGAGTTGATTCAGAGAGAAGCATCCCTGTGTTCTTCCTTACGGCTCTTTAATCCCTGCACATGCAGAGACATTTCTATTTTGTGCCCCCTCTCCACCGTGTGCTGAGGGTTTCAAACAGCCCACCTTCTCTTGTCTTACTCATCAATCCCTAATACTGCCCTCTGGAGTGAGTGCGGTCTGACCCCATGAGGAAGGAGGGAGCACCTAGGAGAATGTGGAGCACTCTATTGTATGCACTCTCAGGGGATTGTGAATATTTATGTAAGCCATTGAGTAGAATGCAAACAAAGGGGTGATTGTTAGCATATTTCTTGGAGTGGGTTTTCTTTCCAAAGTAGAGATTTCATGTCAAGGCTCCTCTTGGAATTTGGAGTCGGCAGGGGGTGGGGGGGGGGGCGGTGTGGGGGGAAGAAACTGATGGGAAAATGTGTCCTGTTGTGTCAATGCTGTAAATATTTAATGTTACAGATGGAGACCTGTGAGTCACAAACAATATGCCAAAGAACAATTGTTTATTTACTATTTTGCCAAAGATTTATTTTCCTGAAGTACAAACATTGGAAGGGAGGAGTTAGGAAGGTGAGAGGGTGGGAGGCCAGAAAAGGAGAGTGGAAGGGAGGGAGGGAGGAAGAGAGGGGCACATTTTCTCTTTATTAATTTAGAGTAATCACTTTCAATGAAGAAAGCATTGAAAGTCTGACTCAGGGAGCGAACACGGAGAAGATTATCCTTCCTGGAAGCAAAGCTTTGATGTATTTATAGTAAGTTGTTTCTTTTTTTTTTTTTTTTTAAGTTTATTTATTTTGAGAGAGACAGAGACAGCACTACTGGGGTAGGGGCAAAGAGACAGGGAGACAGAGAATCCCAAGCAGGCTCTGCACTGTCAGCTCAGAGCCTGGCATGGGGCTTGAACCCACAAAACTGTAAGATCATGACCTGAGCTGAAACCAAGAGTCAGACGCTTAACCGACTGACCCATCCAGGTGCCCCAAAGTTTTGATGTGCTTGATAACAAAAGGTCCCTGCCAGCCACAGAGCTGAAAATTATCTGAATGTCTATTGCAAGGAGTGACTTCCCCACAATCTTTCTGACATTGAATTCTCTATCCCATATCAAGCTAGCAAACATCAATATACATTATTATATTATATATTATATTATCACACAATAATATCTACAAGGTATATATAATATATAATAAAAATGTGTCTATCTATGCACTGTGCTATATGATTTCATAAAATAATCTAATAATAAAATAATAGCTATAACAAACATTGAAATGACTTAGTGCAGACAGCATGAACGGAAGGTAAATACACATTGGGTGAAGAGCAGGTGATGATACATAATCACACTTGCCATACAAATACATAGACTTTCCCTCAATTCCTGCAGCCCTGATCATTTTGCTCTAGTTACCTCTCCAAAGCAAACATACAACATATCACAGCTTAATTTCCCCTTTTACCAATGCTCTTTCACTTGCATACCTGTTTGATTATATTATTTGAAATTTACAAAGGAAGACTTTGTCTCCTGGGGCACTTGACCGCCTCAGTTGGTAGAGCTTATGACTCTTGATTTCAGAGGTGTGCGTTTGAGCCTCACATTGGGCATGGGGTCTACTTAAAAACATGTTTTCACTAATTCAGTTAAAAACTAAACTAAAGTAAACTAAACAAAACGTTGTCCCCCAAAAGATGTTGATTTCATGAGCTAATAAGAATGACTTGGCTAAATGCCATGAGGATTGAGGTAGTCCCCCGAGCATTCCCATAAGGACACCTGCTCTTCATTCTGGCACACTCTTCGGTTCAAAGGTGGCAGAAACAGTATCTGGGGTCCTCAAGACTCTGGGTACTCCTTTAAAAACAATGATGATTATCGTAGTACAATTGAAAAGTCAGAGCTTGTGGATGGTGTACATCTTAGCAAGTGGCCAGACTATGTCTCTTCTGAGATATTTGGCCGATTTTAGCTTGAAGCTAAACTCACATGTAGCTTCAGGCCGTGATTCTCTACACATTCTTCATCCAAATAATATCTGGCAATAGTCTTCTGAAAACATAGACTGGGAATGACCGTCATTGGAATGATAGACTTCCGGCTACGAGTCTTTTCTCCTTCTGTCACCATAATGGGGATTTTCTTGTTCAAATATGGACTTTTTCTTATTAAGTAGGTATCGATGACTTAGTGGTTAAGAACCTGTCCTCAAGAGTACTTGAGTTCAAGACACAACTTCTTCACATAATTTGTAGGAGAGCTTTGGAAGGTGATTTTTTCCTCCCCAAACCTATTTCTCCTGTGTAAAACATGGATAAAAGTATTATCTACTTTATGAGGATTAAGGAAATGAAACTTCATTCAAATTATTGAGCACCTTCTGGTATATAGGAAATGATCATAAAAATAATTTGTAATTGTGATCTAAACTGGATTTGGAGAAAACGTGACAATGATTGTACTGGCAGCAGTGGGCTGGTTCTAGGTCCTCAAATTGAGCTGCGTCCAGTTCTGTAGCTTTTAGACCAGAAGATCCTGTAAAAGAAAGGAGGCAAAGAGGAGAAACTCAGAACTGTTCTGTATTGAAGGATGGTAAACGCTTCGTCTCTATTGTTTATATACAGTAATAGGGGTGTCAGTGAGTTACTCGGGACTGCTGAGTCTTTATTAATTTCATGTATAAATCGGGCATAAAATAATTTGCACATTGTTGACCTAAAAAGCCATAAAAGTGCGGTTCTTATCGTTAATTTTTTCACTGGTCCTGACATAAACGAAATGAAAACTAGGAACGTTAACCACTAAGATCTGTGTTTTTTTTCAAATTGCAGTGAAAAGCCATTCCCACTACTCTGGGGAATAAAGCCATTCCTTTCTTGGTTCTTTGTCGGCCCATGGACACACACAAAGACCGTTATGACACTTGTGTTATCTATAGTTTTTTCACTTACAGCTCAGTCCATGGAAAGTTCCCATAATATGCTTTGTAATGCTTAACCGGGTTAAGCATTTCCTAGTTGGAAAGGAACCATGGATTTTAGGACAAAATAAACAAGCAAACAAAAAAAGAATTACAACTGCCATGAAAGTTCAACACTTTATTCCTAATTCTTTGAATACGTCAACAATAAATGCCTAGGTTTCCTCTTGACGGGTCAGTAACTGCGTTGCGGACATACAGTGAATGTGTGTGCATCTCCGTGTCAGTCTGATGGACCGTGGAGGCAAGATTCAGGGCTCTGCTTCCAGAAAGCCCAAATACTGCTTTGTGCCATCGAATCTAGTTCTAGAAATCAAATCCTCTGTATGAGTCTCAGTACCATGGAATTCTGGGACTTCGTAACTGTGTTCTCTCTTTTCACTTTGAGACCTAAAGAATATTTCGCAACTAAAAAGTGGCCTTTCCTAAAAGGACTTTTCTTCCAGCTTCCACTTCCAACCTGCCCACTGTGCACGTGATCACCGCCACCCCTGACTCACTACCTATATCTCCTGGGATCTGGGCACAGAGAGAATGCCAGGGCTGTAGGGAATGTACCAAAGTCACTGAGGTCACTGTATAAACAGACTGTGCTTAAAAGGAAATCTTAAGAGAGCCCAGGAAATGTGAAACCCACTGTGGTTCTGCCCAGGGATAAGACGCCCCCACTCCCTAATTCTCTCTTGCTTAATCCATGGAAAAAGATTCAACCAGACAAGTTGCTGAGTTTAAGGTCAAATTGAAATTCTTTTCCCACCTCTTTTCAGTTTTTCCAAGCCAAACATTTCACTGGCTCTAATGCAGAAAGCATAGAAGTTTATCCTTACTTGCCCTAGAAACCCTGCTATTTTCATCTTAAATAACCAGTCTCTGTGCTGGGAGCTTTTAACCCACTACTGAGTGAGGTTTCACTGGATTTGCCCTTCTCTGATTTGTCTCAATTTGTACCATTTTAATTTGTAGATACACAAGCCAATGCGTTGAATTTTGCTTACGTACAATAACCAACCATCATACTTCACCTACAAGGTTTCCCTCCAGCTGAAACCTCACAATTTTCACTTACTGTCTGTAGTACAAGTCTATAAAGAAGGTCTCAATGTTCTTTTCTTTCATTTTTTTCCCACTTATCCTGACTAGGTCTTTGCATAAATTAACACTGAAGCACAAGTCACCAGTGACTTCCGTCCTACAAAATCCAATGGTCATAAATGTAACATTCACCCTTATAAAACTTCTAGAAAAAATATAGGACGAAACTTTTGTCAACTTGGGTTAATTAGGCAAAGATTTCTTAGGTATGGCAAGAAAAGGTAATATATTGGATTTCATCAAACTGAGAAACCCCTTTGCTTTGAAAAACACCATTATGAGAAGGAAATGACAAGCCACAGCCTGGGGAGAAAATCTTTGCAAAGCGTATATCTGATAAAAACCTGATACGCAGAATGCACAAAGAACATTCATAACTCAATACTGAGGAGACAGACAACCCGATTACAAGCTGGACAAACTATTTGAAGAGAGAGTTCACCAAAGAAAGATAGTAAGTATGGCAGATAAGTACATGAAAACATGCTCAATATCAATAATCATTAGAGAAATGGAAGTTAAAAACACAATGATGTACCACATTTTAGAATAAAATTAAAATAAAGAAAGGAAGAAAAAAACTGGAACCAATGGAACTCTCTTATCTTGCTTTTAGGACGAAAAATTGTTTCAATAACTTTGGAAAACAGTTTAGATTTATATATATAATATATATATATATAAACTAGTTTATATATATAATATATATTATGTTTATATATATAATATATATAATATATAATATATATTATGTTTATATATATAATATATATAATATATATTATGTTTATATATAATATATATATAATATATATTATCTTTATATATACACTAGTGTGTATATATATAATATATATATATATATATATATATTATATATATATAAACTTCAACACGCAATTACCATATTACCCAGCATGCTGCTGCCTTGGCATTTATACAAACGAAATGAAAACCTGTGTTCACACATGCAAAAATTCTGTGTGAATACTTATAATGAATTCATTTGTAATCTCCCCAAACTGGAACCAACCTTCCACGGGAATGGGTAACAAACTGTAGTTTACACACCCAATGGATACTACGCACCAGTGAATGGAGCATCTCCTGATCCGTGAGACAAACTGATGAATCTCAACCTGCTTTATGCCAAATGCAAGCAGATTTTAGCAGCTCATACTGTGTAAATTCCGTATCTATGACATACCTGTAAAAGTAAAGGTGCAAAAAACAGATCCATGACGGGGTCTGGGGATGGTGTTTACTACAAAGAGGCACTGGGAACTGGGCGTTTTGATGAAAACTTCTATGTATTGAGTATGCTGGTGCTAAAAAGTTTCTCAAAACTTAGCTAACCTTATACTAAAAAGAACAAATTCTACTCTGTAAATTACACCTTATTTTTAAAAAAATAGGAAAAAAATGTTAATGGGCAATGACTTACTTCATAACCATCCACAGTAATTGATCATCATTCGAAAATTAATCCAGTGGCCAATTCTAAGCCCTCACCTTTTCTGACCTCTCTGGGGTCATTTGACAAAGGTGATCAGCCCTTCCCTTCTGAATTGCTTTTTCCTTTTTAAATTTTGGCTTCACAGATGACAAACTTCTCTGGTTTCCTTTCTGCTTCACTGGCGGCTCCTTGGCGGTCTCATTTGCTGGCCTAGAATTTTTTGACCTCATCTGTTACCACTGTCCCCTCCGCTCACTCTGCTCTGGGGACACTGGTCACCCTGCTCCCCTTCAGCCCAGCCGGGCGCTCTTCCTCAGAGCCTTCCCACTTGCTAGCCCATTAACATGGAGCACAGTTCCTTGCAAGACTGAGTCTCTGTTTCCAGGTTTCTGTTCAGTTCTTATATCCCGAAGGCAGAATATATCCCTATCTAAAATAGCTGCCCCCCGCCTAGGTGGCTCAGTCGGTTAAGCGTCCGACTTCAGCTCAGGTCATGATCTCGCGGTCCGTGAGTTCGAGCCCCACGTCGGGCTCTGGGCTGATGGCTCAGAGCCTGGAGCCTGCTTCTGATTCTGTGTCTCCCTCTCTCTCTGCCCCTCCCCCGTTCATGCTCTGTCTCTCTCTGTCTCAAAAATAAATAAACGTTAAAAAAAATAATAAAATAAAATAAAATAGCTGCCCCCAATGCCCATGGTCTATCTGTAGTTGCTTTCACTGAATAGTCTGTTTTCCACAGCACTTATCTGGAATGACCTTTGTTTATTGTCGGTCTCCCATGGGAATACATTAGATCAGAGGCTTTATCTGGTTGCTTGTCGTATGTATGTCTGGTGCATAGGACCAGGCCTAGCACATAGCGGACTCTCAGTAAATACACACACACGCACACACACACACACACACACACACACACACACACACGTCTTCTTTCCTTTACTACCAGCTATAAAATTCTCACCTTCCCTCATCCATAAGTAAATTAACAATAGATTGGACCATGTGAAATAGTGAAATGGTCAATACTTGTTCATTTTGGAACTACAGGATGGAAATTTCCTATGTTCAAATTTAACACCATCGTATTGTTACGAAAACAAAATAAAAACACACAAACGTGCCAATGACACATAGATTAAAATAATACAGGTGCTACATAGGTCAGACACCATGGACAGAATATTATTACATATAAACAAAATCTGGCCCTGTCACTGTGATGCCTCTACCTTTCCATGAAAATCTGTAAGTCAGTGGACAGTGACAGGGCACCTGCTTCCTGAATGATAAGAAGAAATGAATGGATTTCACACTGACAGCTTGTTAATCCATTACCTGGCAACCACAGCTTGGAGACCAATCTTCATTTTCAAAAACCCATGTTCTCTGTTGAAGTCTTATTTAAGTAATATCTGTGCAATCTGTGAATGAAGCCAGAGCGGAGACATGTATAAAAATCACAATGCCATTCACTGACAGATATTAGCTCTTTCTCTGCTAATACAGAGAACGGATTTTTTTCATTTTTCTTTCCAGCACACCAACTATAATTAAATTTAAGAAGTGCCAAAAATTAATGCTCTCTTTTTTTTTTCTCTTTCTTACAACTGAAACAAATAATTCCACGGTATTTGCACATCATACTTAATTGCAAATGGTAATCGACAGCATAAATCTTACATTAGTATGCTAGCTTCGGTGACATCTATTTGTATTTCCAACCTTTAATACTGCAGATGGTTTAATACTGAATAATCTCTGTTTTTCAATATCTTCAGCCGCTTTTACCTTTGTAAGTTTTCTTTCTTTCTTTCTTTTTTTTTTTTCAGAAGCTTTGTGAGCATAATAGATCTATGGATGCCTAAAGCCCATCAAATGGAAATGTGATGGAGTTGATATCCACAATTGGGCATCAGGCTGAAGATTTCCTTCCTCATTCCTTTTCTTAGTTTCTCCCATTGGCGAATGTAATCGATAAGCCTATGCATTCTTTAAGTGTACTTAACACCTGATGCTTATGCTTTTGAAAAATATGGCACTGAGTAAGGTTACCCTTCTGATAACTCATTTGTGTTTGTGTTTAACTCATCATACTCTGCTGGCTTAGTCAATGACACAAATGGTTTCTCACTAGGAGGATGTGCCATAGCTCTCGGTTATTAATTAGCTAGGCCCCAGTTATTAATTAGCTAGGCCCTGGATGAACAAAGAATTATTACTAAAAGCAAGACAATCAACTCAATTAAGAGGAAAGTGACAACTTACCCTGTGAAAGCAAGGCAGAGGTTCCTTGAGTATACACAATAAATACCTAAAGTTTCACCGCATACTAGATGAATTTTGACATTTACTAGACAATTTTGTTTTTACTAGACAATTTTGAAATATCCCAGCACAACGAATGGACTGCTTAAAAATCTCACCATGAAGGCACTGATAAAGATTCATCAAAGAATCAATATATAGCATATTTTCAAATTAATGCTGGTTCATTTGAAGCTTTAAAGTTAACTGTTTATATTTTTATAAACCATGTGCTATAATTGCACATGTGAGCAAACTCATGTGTGTGTGTGTGTGTGTGTGTGTGTGTGTGCACGTGTGTGCACGTGCAGCTAAGGAGAAGATACAAATGATGGTCACATGGTCTAAAAGACCAATGTCCAGTAACAAGGGCCAAATACAATGATTATGTCTGTTGGGAGGAAAAATGTAGACATCATAATCTTATCTATTCCTTTTTACTGGGCATTTGTGCATGTTTGATTAAATTGCATTTGTGGGCACCTGGGAGGAGTAGACACTTTAATTTACAAATTTATTTTCCTTGTTTTCCAACTATATAAGTTTTGTCAAATAAACAGGTTCAAAATGAGCAGGATGGTTTAATAAAATGGATGCTCATAGAAATGCTCAAAGAAGGAAAGATGAAGAATTTAAAGTATTTTTCTGAGGCAATTAATAGTTCTTTGTAATTTTCTTTTGAGAAAGAGAGTGCACGTGCACAAGTTGGGGAGAAGGGCAGAGAGAGAGAGAGAGAGAGAGAGAGAGAGAGAGAGAGAGAGAGAGAATCTTAAGCAGGTTCCACAACCAGCGCAGAGCCCAACATGGGGTTTGAACGCATGACCCTGGGATCATGACCTGAGCCGAAATCAAGAGTCGGATGCTTAACCAACTGAGCCACCCAGGCGCCCCAATAGATTTTTTACTGCATACTGCAATTCCCATTGTGGGGAAGGATCCTTACATGAAACAAAGGTACTAATTCCTGTTCTCTATACTTCATTATTGTACACTAACTCAGACTTTTAAATTTGGCAGACATTACCTAGTTAGTCACAAAACATGCCTTCCTTAAATGTCCTAAGGTTGGATTCTTCTTGAACAGTAGTTCTCAATGCTGGCTGTGTACTAACAGCACCAAGAGTTTTTAGGTAAACTGTGTTAAATAAATCCTATAGAGGATGTTTACGCTCCTCTATAGAGCTGTTACATCAGAATGTCTAAAGGGTGAGACCTGGGAAGTCATATTTTTAAAAAATATATCCGTTTTAGTTGAAGTAAAATGTGTTCACGGAAGAATGCTACTCTCACAAATGTACAGCTTAAGGAGTTATCTATCACAAAATGAACACACCCGTGTTCTGATAAACAGAACATCACCCGTGTCCCACTTACATGCCTTCCTCATAGGTATCAGTACTTCTTAGAACTTCCCCAGAAGATGCTAAGGTACAGCCAGGGGTGAGAACCCCTCTATTTACGGCTAATTGTTTTCTACACCAATTTCTCTGTTTTGATTAAGTTCTGAGGAATGAGTTATGAATCATTATGAAACACATACTCTATGTTGGTGCTTTATCTCGAAAATAACCATTTAGAAGAGTCGACATTACATCCTTTTGTACAAATGAAGACGTGGAGGCTGAAAGAGTTGGCATAATTTGTGGACGTGATACCTTAAAATGGGGGCCCTGGAATGTAAACCCAGGTCAGCTTAGTGGTTAAAAGTTAAAACTGGAAGCAGACAGACTTGGGTTTGAACACCACTTCCTACCTGTGCAGCCCTGAGTTAACTGATTTAGTCTTCTTATCAAGAAAATAGAGATCACAATGTCATCTAGCCCATCTCATTGTTACAGGGCTTGTAAATGACATGGCACAGTGCCTCGTGACTATTATTTTGGCCAGCGTTAGTCTTACATCTGATTCCAGAAACAGCTTTTCCTACCGTCCCAAACAGCTTCTTCTAAAAAGCCAAAAGTGAAAAATGACTTCCTGCCAGATCTTTAAGGCTGTAATTGTTTGATTTAATTTCCAGGCGAAGAAGGTCGTCATAGTATACACACATTCTAGTGTGTTCCCAAATTCTGAAAACCCAGGGCAAACAGTATTCTTATTATGCCTTTTTCAGATTAATAATTAGACCCATCGATTTAAATTTTGAGAGATTCCATCTGAAAAAGTGTCCAGATATTGAAGAGAAATATATTAAAATATTAATTAGGAATGAAATTGACATTATTTATTGATAATACATTTACCCTACATTTCTTTTTATAAAATGGAGATAGATGAAAGATAGATGATAGAGATAGATGATAGATATATATCTTTGTAAACAGGTAAAGAAACTAGATTAAGCAAAACAAATTATGGGATTTCCTCTTCTCGTTCCCTGGGACTGAGACTACTTACCTACAGAGCGTTTAGAAAGTCAAGAGATAAGGAAAATAACATTACATCACTGTTGTCCTTTCAGGTTAGCAAACAAAAGCTGGATACAGCAAATCATGTAAGTTTGAGCCAGGTACCTTTGCCTTACTAAATTACAATGTTGGGGAATTTCCACTACATCACGGGGACATGCATAAGCTACCCTACTTCCTTATTAGACCAGTTACCTCACATGACCCATTGTTATTGCTAACCAGACAATTCTTCTAGGGAAAAGAGAGAGAGAGAGAGAGAGAGAGAGAGAGAGAGAGAGAAAGAAATCAGAGTGGTTAATGATTGTATTTGACATGTATTTACCCTTCTACTTGGTAATGTGAGGAGGCAGAGATCAACAGCTTTCTTGAAAAATGTCATCAGTTAGACTGGACTGCTGCTCTAGGAATTCCAAAATGAAGACAAATACATTTACTGAAAGAGGTGTGACTGATTACCAGCAGAGTATGTTAGATCTGACTGTGACACTTTAGTTGGTCAAGTACTTTAGACTTCAGCTGTTTTGTGTGTAAAATGTTGCTGTTACCTCGGGTTCCCTGTGTGATTTGACTTTGGAAAGATGAGGACAAAATCTGAGATGTCATGGGACTTTAAAACCTTTGTGTTTTTGTTGTTGTTGTTTTCTTGTTTGTCTTCAAGGCTCTAGGTTTATATCTCTCTATGTTACAGTAGGAATTTCTAAGAGACGATGGTCAGAGACTGTATCTATAATCACAAACTAGTTGTAGTATTATAGTATCAGGGCATCTTCCAGGCAGGGACATCTACTCACATAGAGTTTTCTGCAAGTTTCAGTTTTGACTCATTTCCCCTGAATCCATTCACCTTTCTTGTTCTTAAAATTTTATTTTCAGCAATTTTTTTTAAGTAGGCTCCATGCCAAGCGTGGGACCCAACACGCAATCCTGAGATCAAGACCTGAGCTGGGATCAAGAGTCCGACGGTGAACTGACTGAGCCACCCAGCATCCCAAAAGTTTATTATTTTATTCTATTAGATTGAATCCCAGCGAACTTTGTTTTGACATCAGGTGTTTATTCTTAATATTATATAGTATTAACTAATATTTTAAAAATTAATATAAACTAAAGTCTCAAGCAAGAGCAATCGACAAGACTATCAAACAGGAGTTTATAGGGCAAAGGGAAACTTCCTAGTTGAACCATTCAATCATGTTTTCAGGACTCAGCCAAATTGTAGGAAACTATTAAAAAATTTCTTCTTTAGAGGAATTTATATTACGGATGACGATGAGAAGAATAGGAACAGAGATGTAAGAGTTGTTTAGAAAGGATCAAGTGGTTTTCAAACATGAGCTGTCAGTAGTTATACCACTAACTACCACAGTAGGTCTTTTTGACAGGCATGATTGGACTAATTCCATACAAAAATGTGTGATGACAGAGAAAGGTTTCGGCATAATGACAAAGTTTTCAATCATTTTAATAAATATAATGTATAGCAGCAGCACTGTTAGGCATATTTTGTACATAATTTAGGATTTAACTTTGCTCTGTTTCTGGTACACTTGAATTACTAGGGTGTATGTCCTCATACTAAGTGAAGGTCAAGTTGATGGTGAGCCATTTGAAAACCGGATACTATTCTTTGGAGTTAGAAAATCTGTCATCAGCGATACAAATCAGTGTTTCCCAAAGTTAATTTCATATAACGTGAGTCTAAAGCACGCTTTCTCAGCTGTTGACATTTGGGGCTGGATAATTATTTGTTGTGGAGGGCTGTCCTGTGGACTGTGGGATGTTTAACAGCTTCCCCAAACTCTACCCACTAGATGACAGTGGCACCCAGTCATTTGTGGCGTTCAAAAGTGTCCCCAGACGCTGCCAAACGCCCGCTGAGCCGGGGTGGGGGGTTGGAATGACCATGATTGATACCTGCTTTTCTAACGTTTCATCCCTTCTCAACGATCTTGTGATGGGCCTTACATGACAAATTCTGCAATAGTATAAGTCTTAAAGATTCACATTTATTATTAGCAGATGAAAGATTCTGAAAAGTCTTATTGCAAAGACATCAATTTATTTTTGTTTAATTTAACATTTCCCAAATATTTTGACTACGGAATCATCTGAATCTCAGTAATTGCTATTACAAATCTTTGCACTTTGTTACAAAACACGTTAGAAACTCCTGGTGAAATCGAATGTGTACACAAGCCCTGGATTCTCTTAGAAGAAATTCTTAAAGCTTCAAAGTTCTTATTAAATATGAAAAGTTTTATTATACCTTTATGCTCAAAAAATCTTGGGGCACCTGGGTGGTTCAATTGGTTGAGCATCCGACCGTGGCTCAGGTCACGATCTCGAGGTTCACCAGTTCCAGCCCAGAGTCGGGCTCTGGGCTGACAGCTCAGAGCTTGGAGTGGGCTTCGATTCCGTGTCTCCCTCTCTCTCTGCCCCTCCCCTGCTCATACTCAGTCGCTCTCTGTTTCTCAAGAATAAATAAATGTTAAAAAATTAAAAAAAAATCTTCACTTATATAGATAGCCACAACCTCAACTATAGTAAACTAACGCATTTTTTCATAGCACACAATGGTTTACAAAACTACTTGGCAGATGTGAACAAATAGAAAATACATATTTTGGCCTCTGCCCCCAGTTCCTGGCACAGAGCTCCTAAAACCCTTGTGATTTCCTAAGTTGCAAAAGCCCCAGGAACAGCCTTTATTCTAATGCAGGTTTCCCTCCGCCATCCAAAAGTAGAGCGTTCCCATAGAAACCTTCTATAAGCCAAAATGACTTCAAGAGAAGAGCAATTATCACTCATTCATGTAGAAAATTTTTGAGTGTTCCCAGAGCCCCCCAAAATGGCAACTTTTGGACTTTTCTGATACCTTCGGACCCATCTTGCTAACGGATGCACAAAGTAAACCAAAATAAAGCCCAGATGTTCCCAGACACAGTTCACAGCTAGGACAGCGTGATGCTGACATGAGTGTGGCTCCAGAGGAAGGAGGTCCAGGGGCCCCCTCTCACCACTCAGAGTGTGCTGCTGATATATCAGTTTGCTGTAGAACAGACACAGATTGGTATTTTTGCTTTTCACCTTTTTGTGGAAAAGCAAAAATCCTCCTTGATTTCTTTTGGTTAGCTACAACACACCAAAGCAGGTCTTTTCCTAAAAGCCAACTTTTGAAAAGTTCAAATGCAGGAGGCACCTGTATTTGGCCTTTGACCCTGGTTCCCGACACAGAGTTCTCTAAATAATTGCAACGTCCTGGGTGATAAAATTATCTTTTGTTCTAGTGAGAAAGCCCTTGGCGGGTCCCAACTTCAGGATGGGGGCTGGCTAGGACAAAGACCAAGCCATGATTAGAAATTTGGAACTTTCGGGCCAATTCCCCATCCTCGGGGAAGAGGAGAGGGGCTGGACGTTGGGTTAATTATCTGTCCTGCCTACTGAGGAGGCCTCCTAAAATCTCAGTAGTATATGGGTTTGAAGAACTTGCAGGTTCAGGAACGCGTGGATTGTGGGGAGAAAGGTGTCCAGAGAGATCATAGAAGCTTCCCACATACCTGCTCCAGGTAGCCCTCCATTTGGCTGTCTCTCTCTAGCCTATGCTATAGTCTTAATAATGGACCAGTAAATGTGTTTCCCTGAGTACTTTGAGGCATTCTAGCAAATTTGAAGCCAGGGGGAGGGTTTGGGACCCCGATGTACACTCTGTCAGAAATACAGGTGACACCCTGAGTCTTGTGATCGGTGTCCTCAGGGGCAGGGAGGGGGCACTCTTGTGGGACCGAGCACTTGATGGGTGGGATCCGACATGGACTCCAGATACTGTCCCAATTGAGTTGATTCATAATTCACCAGCTGATGTCACAGAAACCCACACATCTGGAGTCAGAGTCAAGTGTGGGAAGGACATGAGAGTGAAGGAGAAACAAACAGGGAGTATTTCCTTGTTTCACAGGGGACATTCATTACCTCCTTTCCAAGATATAGGTCATGGTATTAGTCTTCTTTATGAGTGAAGAAACAGTCTCGAGAATGTGAAGTAACTTGCACAGGGTCTTACCACTTCAAAATGGAGGGTAGAAACCTCAGCCACATTCTCAGATCACACTTTGGATCCCAGTACACATCACGGACGTAGCCACTCAGCACACCGCTGCCCCTCTCTGATGGGACACCAGCTGAGCAATGGACATGAGCCCACCCTCCCACTCCCCATGTGCACCAGTGAATAGTTTCCTCAACTCAGCCTAAAGCCACCCCAGATTCACAATGACTGCTTTAGTGACAGGCGCCTAATCCAGACCTACTCAGAGGATGGCACTGTACTACTCTTCTAGGAGTCCACACTTGACCTACTTTGGTCTAGCAGGACAGTGGTTGAGGGCTTCAGTGCAATGCTAGGGGAAGGAACGCCTTTTGGTCAGGTCCAGCTGATCGTCAGGGGAGCAGATGCGAGATCATTGATCGCCTGAAATTTTTGCTGCCATGTGGAAAATGTATCTGCATAGAAAGCCAACACATAGAAGATGGACCCAGAAAATTCCAGAGTAAGAGACGCAGCACCCCATTTGAACTTGCCTAAAAGCCAGATCTGCCATTTGATGTTTCCAGTCATCTAAGATTTGCTTCATTATTTGGCCCGTTTGTGTTTGGATTTGCGACAATTGCAATAGAACTGTAACAATACACCTGAAAAAAATTAGTAATGAATGATTTTGTCATCTCAAAACTTAACTATTGCAGTAGAAAACAAGCAATTCATTTTAAAATGCTTTATAAATTTTAAACCACCTTATATTTATATTGCAACTCCTGACTTAGGTGTGTCTAGGCTAGACTGCTGTTAGTCACAAAACTATAAAAACAGAATGAAAACAAGTTCTAGGTGATATGATTAGATACAATTTGTATAGTAACTCTAAAGGAATGCCTCAGATAACCAGCTAAATGCCAGATGAGGAAAAAATCAAACCCAACCAACCAACCAAACAAACAAAAATATCTGGAGAACACGGCATGGGAGAAAAGTCAGGGTGAACAAAGAATTTAGTACGTAACACATTGGTATTGGCATTTAGTAACGGTATTTAGGAAATTCATCTGAACCAGTTAGAAAAATAAGATATCGGTTGCATAATTTTTGACAAAATAGATGAATGCTACTGCTTAATTGTTTAATTTACTGTGGAGGAGTTGGAATTGAGGAAAAGATTAAAATCAGTACAAATATTTTTCCAGTTTTCTCCATAAAGAGATGATTATAAGAATCGTTTCTCTTTCAATTCCGAATCTAAGACCTAGTTCATGCGAGAGGCACATTTATATATTATTTCTGCAGCTAATAATTATTCTAATTTGGTTGGCTTTCTGTTCTTTGAAGTCCACACAGATCCCGAGTAGCGGATAACGAAAAGTGCTTCTGTAATCTGTCACATGCCAGTGCCATTCAAAGAAATGACCTATCTGTAGCTAACTCTATCCCAGAGTTGCTAACACTTTTTTTTATTGTAACGCTTACTTGCTTTTGAGAGAGGGGTCTCAAGCTGGGGAGGGACAGAGAGAGGGTGAGACAGAGAACGTGAAGCATATTCCTCCCTGTAGGTGCAGAGCCTGATGTGGGGCTCCAACCCACCAACCATGAGATCATGACCTGACCTGAAGTTGGACGCTCCATCGACTGACCCACCCAGGCGACCCCAGAGTTGCTAACTCTTATGTGGAGGAGTCGTGCAATAATAACTACGAGAAGCTACTGCCTAAGACCATAAGGGCAGGTTCTCAACGATTCTGAACCCGTTTTTATTGTCTTAGGTGGTAGCTTCCGTTTACGAGAAACAAACAAACTCAAATAAAAAGGGAGAGGAAGTACTCACGATGGCCACCTTCCAATGGAGTCTTTAAACAAAGGTATTTTGGGATGCACAATACATCTAGAGTCCTCAACAGCAACAATTTAGGAGCCTTTATTATACACCCTGCTGTGTCCGCATTATGGCATAAATACTCTCCACATGCCCACTTTTAATATCCTACTGGAGGAAGAAAAAAGTTTCCTTAGCCTTCACTTTATATATTTTTTCTCTACCTAATTCCCCCACTTACTCATAGTTTCTGTTACCTCATAACTTTGGCAAAGTCCATCATGGTCTTTCCAGGCTGATTTCTACAGTATTTAACTTTGGGTCCTGCTGCTAAATGACTCATTCTGCTAGAATTTCCAGCTTTCAGAGAATCTCACTTACTGAGCTCATTTTTGGTGAGCCTGGCCACATCATAGCTCCCTCATCAGCTTTTGCATTCACAGCCCTGAGTCTGGTGTCCTACCTCTTGGTCCAGCTTGGGTTGGTTAAAGAGGTAAAAAACTGTGCAGTAAGAGGTCTGTGAGGCAACTTATCCTGGTAGGAAATGTGTCGACGGTGAACACAGTACTTGGCACGTATGATAGAACTTAGCTCTTTCTAACCAATGGAGCAAACTGCCTACATCCCACCCACACAATTTCAAAGTTTGCCCCAACTTAACACATTCCATCTATCACACGCATTGTAAATACAGCCACGTCTTGCAAACAGGATGCTGTTAATCTTGTGTCAACGTCACCTACAGCCTCTAGAGACAATGTCAAAGGCCATAGCAAACATTGTTTGGTGATCTTAGACTCTACCAGGTAATGGTTAAGACCATTGATCTAAGGCTAAGTTATTAAAGATGCTCTGATACATAATCTCTTTATTCTTCAGTCTCTTAATCTATAAGATGAATATGCTTCTTACCCACCCAATAAGACTTGGGGGAGGATAAACTGAATCAATATATCTCAAGTACCACAAAGACTACGGGAATATTAAATGTTACCTACTATTTAAAAACTTTTCTAGTGTTTATTTATTTTTGAGAGAGACAGAGACAGAATGCAAGTAGGTTAGGGGCAAAGAAAGAAGGAGACACAGAACCTGAAGCAGGCTCCAGGCTCCTGAGCTGTCAGCACAGAGCCCGACGCGGGCTGGGGCCCACCAGCTGTGAGATCATGACCTGAGCTGAAGTCAGATGCTCAACTGACTGAGCCACCCAGGTGCCCCTGAAATGTTACCTACTATTTTAAATAGGACCATTGGCATGCATTCAGTTTGAATTTGCCTCATATCTGCACTTGTAACTTACACAAGCCTCACTAAACAAGTGATATAAAATGGTAGTAAAAACCTACGACTGTCATAACAGCTACCTTTTCTGGAAGAGAGAAATGAGAAGAAACCTTCATTTCTTAGTACCTAGAGCTCTGTACTATTCACCTGTCTCTGGTCCTGGCCATATAGTTCATTTTCTAGAGGAGTTCATTAACCTTGAAACATGTGGTTTCTATGGTTGGTATCACAAGGTCATTTATTTTTGGGTGGTAAGATATTTTTTAATAGGATGAGTGACTCCAAGGATACTAGCTTGCTACCTACCTTCTTTTAGAGTGAAGAGTCTGGATACTCCTATTCTCCAGAAATCACAAGTGAGGACTTTATTAGCTACATCATAGCTCCAGTAATGCACTAAACAATTCCAATTACCCCATCATTTCCACTTGCTTATACCTGATTTGGGGTGCAAATTTATGTTTTAAAGCCTTTTTTTTGTTACAAGTAAACAAACCCATTAAAGTAGCCTCAACATAAAAAGAGCTTCTCTTAAGGATATGTGCGGTCCAGATCTGAAACAAGACTGTTGACCAGAATTGAAACAGCTCTAGGGGCCAGCTGTTTTATCTGTATCTCTCAGGGTAAATGAGACTCTGTATTTTGATATCTTTGGCTTTCTTCTGAGTTTATAGCTTTGGTTTGTCATATTTTCTACACTGCCTCATGGCTTCTTTCTTTATGCCTCTTTTTTTTTTAAATTTTTTTTTTCAACGTTTTTTATTTATTTTTGGGACAGAGAGAGACAGAGCATGAACGGGGGAGGGGCAGAGAGAGAGGGAGACACAGAATCGGAAACAGGCTCCAGGCTCCGAGCCATCAGCCCAGAGCCTGACGCGGGGCTCGAACTCACAGACCGTGAGATCGTGACCTGGCTGAGGTTGGACGCTTAACCGACTGCGCCACCCAGGCGCCCTGGTCTTTATGCCTCTTTTGACCTTTAGCAATGACTACCAGTTGCTTAATTTTCTCTGTGCTTTTCAATTCAAACCCCAGAGAAAATGAATTTTGATGGACTAGCCTCCTATATCAGAGGTTCTGTATAGCTGGTAGGTTGATTACCTTTGCTCAATACCAACTCCTGCTCAATCATTTATAGAGAGAAGAGAGGATAGTTCGTTGTTTTACACAGGGCTGCCTCTTCCTCAGGGGCAATGGGCAGGGGCATTTACTTAGAAGGTTATGCACACTCAGAAGGTGTTATGAATACCAGGTTAAAGGATTCCCTAAGAGGGTATCAAATCTTATTCCTCAGGGCATGGCACTGCCCATCACTTTTGAAGGACCATAAAGAAATATTTGCATTTAGTGGTGGCGTCAACCTCGGTAGTTTAAAATCATCTCAAGTGGGAGTGTTTTCTCCATGGGAAATCCACCAACACTACAAATCAGAGCTTCCTGTCTCTTCACTACCCACCAGCCCCACCATCCTACATCTGGCTTACCAGCACTTTACTGCCTCTAACTCAGTAAGAGTAATTAACTGCCTCTTACTCAGTAACTTCAGGAAAAAAAATCCTATTGACATGAGACGGCCAGGCAACCATTCATGGATCTATTACTGTAGTCATTGAGTAGATCAACCAGGTTGTCCAGCCCCAGACCTCCATAGAGCTAGAGTATTGGTTGGCCTTATTAGAATGGCAAAGACAGAGGGGGATAGAAGTGGTTTCATTGTTAGAATTGAATTGAGATCGTTAGAAGAAAAAAATTATGAATAATGAGCATGCAAAAATCACAAGGCAAGACTCTTGGAAA
This sequence comes from Panthera pardus, assembly GCF_024362965.1. Taxonomy (NCBI): domain Eukaryota; kingdom Metazoa; phylum Chordata; class Mammalia; order Carnivora; family Felidae; genus Panthera; species Panthera pardus. The sequence continues at coordinate 112,868,912 of NW_026526732.1, read as the reverse complement.
ATATGAGACCTGTTTCAATCCTGAAGACAAAATGGGACAGGCCAAGCAGCTAAGGTCAAAAAAGATTTCAGGACACTAGAAGATTGTGTGGATGTTACTGGTAATACTTTGTTACCCTAAAATAGAATTCCTTATTAAACTTAATTTCATTCCTCATAACTTCTCTAAAGAAAAATAAACATTCAGTGTGTGTAAGAGAATATAGGAATATATAAGCTTTTCCCCTCCTGAAACTCTTAGAATGATACCTTCTATATTTTATGATCATTATTTTGTGTAATTTGGCTATCAAGTATAAATAGAGCACTCAATCTTATAATCACTTAGACATTTCCCCAAATGCTCCAAAATTAGGGTGTGTGTGCATGTGTGTGTGTTCAACTAAGAAAACATAATAGCATTCAATGATTATAGCTTTTTCATGTCCACAAAACAAGGCTTGTTGCTTTGCCCCAAGCAGTGTGAGCTCACCTAACCACACTTCTTGCTAAAGTTAGAGTAACATCCAAGTAATGAACCCTTGCTTGTAGGTCTCCTATGGGTATGAATGCAATCATTAGAAGCTCAACTTGACCACAGAAATCATTCCTGTCTATTTACTGAGGAGTAGAGCCTAACTGCAGGCAATGCAGTTTCTTGGCATCTTTTATTTGCATCAGCTGATGCTAAACGCTGTGAAGATTCACAGAAGTTCCAAGGATTCATGTGATACAACCACTGGCCATTCTTACTTTATGTTTTCACGAAGAATTGAAAGCACAGATAAAAGCATTTGGTTCCCATCCTCCCAGCATCCCCCCCTCAAAAAAGAGACACTTGTGTTTGTATTTCATTCCATATGCTTGGAGTCTTCTTCAGCAGAATCAAGAGTTTGTTCTTTTAAATTATTGTAGTATCTGGGACATATGGAATCAAAAATACAGAAATCTCCTTGATTGCCTTCTCTGCACCTGACCCCCAAACACACCCCAAAAGGGCTTGGATTTTCCCACTCCTCTTTTACTGTATGGCCCAATAAAAACACCAAATATAAAAACAAAGTCACCTTCAGTGATTTTAAGACTAAATAATCACCTAATGCCAGTCTTTCCTCTTTGACTATTGACCAAGACTGTTTCATAGAAAAAGTGACAAAGATCTCACCATACTTGTTAATAAAAACTCAGTGACACTAAATAACTAAATAGATTGGGAACAGAAAATTAGAGCTGGACCCACTCAGTCTGTATTGAGAATACCTGACATGAGAATACAGTGACCTTTTTGCTATCTCTGTTGAATTGACTTCGATATGGTTCCTTTCAGCCCCATGTAGCAATGAGAAAACCACCTCCCGTGGAGGCTGAGTCTTACAAGAGGTCTCCCTCCCTTGCTAAGATCCTGGCTCAAAAGAAAGGTCATAAAAGCTGCATAGTGATCACATTCTAAACCTTTTTGCCCAGGGCCCAGTGGAAGCCTGGATTAATGAGACTGATAAACTCTGACTTACCCTTTAAGACAGAGAAAAACACCCCATGGTGATCATTCAAGGCCAATAGGAGAGGCCATCACCAACGCTCAGCTGTCTTAACTGGCTATTGTTCCATAGACACTTTCGATTCACAATAGGAAAGTGTGCAAACCTTCCTTTCTTCCTCTTTCCTTGAGTGAAAAAGGGACTCAAAAGTCAAAATTTCCAGAATAAAGTGATATGTCAAAGGTCACTTATCAGAATTATTGATAAAGTATTTTGATCCACATCCACTGTGATGATTTTATGTTCAAATGATCCATCTATGTAACACTGGTATCTCCAAAGGTTCTTTCCAGTTCTCAACTCAGGGTGAAATTTGCAATCAGTCAGAAAATATTCAGAGTATTTGGGAGAAAAAAAAAATCCCATTTTTGACAGAAACTCAAACAACAGATGCATATTGGTGGTTCATAATGAGAAAAATAGTATTTGACATATAAAAATAATGATCTTCCGAAAGATGTCCATGCCCTAAATCCTAGAATCTATGAATGTGTTATCTGATAGGTCAAAGAGACCTTGCAGATTGTTATTAAGAATCTCGATTTGGGGAGATTATCCAGGATCATCTGATGGCCATGCAAAGATTTTATGAGTGAAAAAGGGTTGCAGAAAAGTCAGAGCCAGAGGAGGAGGTGTGACAACAGAAGTTAGGAGTGATGCAAATGTTGGCTTTTGAGACAAAGTGAAAGAACGAGGGCAGTCTCTAGGGACTGTGAAAGGCGAAACAGGGAACCTCCCAACCTAGAGCCTTCAGAAGGAATGCAACCCTGCCACTATCTGAATTTTGGCCTCTTGAGACCCATTTTGGACTTCTGACCTCCAGAACTGTAAGTTCATACGTGTGTCTTATTTTAATCCACTAAATTTGTTGTAATTTGTTGTGGCAGCAACAGGAGACTAATACATGGTCTAATAACTTCATTATTAAATTACTGTAAAGAATCTATGGGATGATATATATACACCATCTAATGTATTGTTCTTTGTTAAAATTAGTAGTAACCAGTCTTAGTTGATCTACCCCTTACTTCCCAAAGAATTAGGTCACCTTTAGACTCAGTGAAAACCATGACTGAAATATCAAATTATTTCCCATTTATACTCAACACAGACCTTAAAAAGTAGTCACCTACCTTAAAAGTGTTTGCAACTTTAACATTAAAAAAACCTACAGATCTAAGATTAAGCTTACTCTTATATTGTACCTAGTTTATTTTTGGCAATCAATATGCCAGTATTCATGAGTAAAGGACAGGCTACAAAGATCTAACCCTTTGTGGATTCTAAGAACTAGAAGTGGTAAAGCCAAATTTAAAAGTTAAGTGATTTCTTTGAATTTTTTCAAAATTAAGTAAGTTATTTAAAATGTGCATTGGAGCGAACAAAATGACCAACTAAACATGCCCATATTTTTATTTTAAAATGGTCTAACTAGGGGCGCCTGGGTGGCTCAGTCGGTTAAGCGTCCGACTTCGGCTCAGGTCACGATCTCGCGGTCCGTGAGTTCGAGCCCCGCGTCAGGCTCTGGGCTGATGGCTCAGAGCCTGGAGCCTGCTTCCGATTCTGTGTCTCCCTCTCTCTCTGCCCCTCCCCCGTTCATGCTCTGTCTCAAAAATAAATAAAAAAATAAAAATAAAAATAAAAAAAAATAAAATGGTCTAACTAGAATGACATGTTTCATTATTTCATTAGACTTAGGAAATTTCAATTGATTTAAACATCACGCATGTGAACTCAGAAGTGTTCTCACTGTTAATCATCACTTGTTTATACAAAAAAGAAGCTTTGATATTTTTACCAGGAGAGATGATGCTTTTAATCCCCTTGTATTTGTTCAAGAAAAGTTCTAACCTCAGACTACGTCTGTGCATGCAGAGGTAATGATAATATTCTTCCTATTGTCAAGGACAAAAGCAAATGTGGGAAGCTCCAGATGGATATTGAATCGATAAATTTAAACACTTTCAGGGGGGAGTAGGGTAGAAAAAGCATGTTTTTCCTGTAAGATTTTTCAGTGAGAAGCGATTCTTTGCTAACCTGGGAATCATTACTTAGAAAATTTTAGCATGAGAAAACTTGAAGAAAGAAAATAATTTCTTTCAACTGTGGTTGTAGCCAGAGTATTTGGCCTTGTCCCCCTCTGTACCCTGCAGGTAACCCAACGGATGTTACATTTCCACAACTGGGCAACCTCCACATTTAGGACTACAGCTGAAGTCCTACATGTCTAAACAATTTAAGCGAAATCTGGCAACATTCATTTTAAAAAAATGTTTATTTATTTTGAGACAGACATAGAGAGAGAGTGAGTGGGGGATGGGCAGACAGAGACAGAGACAGTATCCCAAGCAAGCTCAGTACTGTCAGTGTGGAGCCTCAACGCGGGACTCGAACTCAGAAATTGTGAGATCATGACCTGAGTGGAAATCAAGAGTCAGATTCTTAACAGACTGGGCCACCTGGGCGCCCCAAAATGCATTTTTTAAACCAAGGTATATATGCCTAAAATAAAACATTGGTTACTTCTAGAAAATTTGTGTTTTATATGCTTTCAGATTATATATATATATATATATATATATATATACACACACACACACGTATACGTATATACACATGTATATATATATATACATGTATATATACGTATATATATATATATACACACACACACTTAATTATGACCGTAAGTGTTCTGTAATCTGCTTTTTTCCCACATGATTATACACCTCAATCCTCACCTAACAACACTAATTTGCTTCTGAATACCTCATTGCTGTATCAAAACGCATTAAAATGAGAACTTTTTTTCATCATTTTATTGGGAGAAATTACGATATATTTCATTCCATCCCATTTTTGCCGACAGAAAACTATTTCACTTGAGCAAGTTATATACATCATCAGTGACAACTTGGAAGTACACGAATACACTTTTCATGAAAAATGCAATGCGGTGAAGGCTTCTTTTACTCACCTTCGAAAGAAAAAGACCCAAGGAGCGTGGTGGGTGGTGCAGGTGAGGCACGAAGGTGTTGCTGTAGTGGACGTTTCCTCTCCACACCGTCTTCAAACCAGATCTTGGTTCCACCATCATCTCGCACCCCCGCTGCTTTTCCAAACAGAGTCAGAGCGCAGAGAAATACCTTGAAAGCAAAGCTGGGAAACAGGAGTGCGTCGTAACATCAGGAAGCAGCACAGATGCTCCACGACCCAAGAGCCACATGCCCTTGCTTAATCCAGCGCGTGGGAGGTTACTGTTCATCCTACCACGGACACGGTCCACCTCTATTTCTCACCTCGTTCTCAGCCCAGCGTTCTCAGTTCTCAACTGCGTCGGGTAAAATGTCTCCGCCTGAACCAATTACATTGGACTATGTCTTCTTAAAGCCTATGTATTTTAGCAAGTTTGGGGATAAATTCCTTCCTATTCAGAAAAAGTCAGGAGAAGGGATGGAGACTGGAGAGTCTTTATGTGAGATAAGTGTATTGAGAGCGTAATTAGTCGGAGATATTACCAAAGTTATAGATCATGGTCTTCTCTCTCTGGAACAATCCAGTTTAGGAAAGAAGATTGCATCCCATCTATGCGCAACAGCCACGGTGAGAAAGATTAGCCGAGTGACACCGAGGGACTTTTGTGGGTGTTGTCGCAATTAGATAAAAACTTAAAAAAATTATATTCATAAACTTAGAGCCAATAGTTCTGCTTCAGCGAGCTTGTTAAAAATTAAAAACGTATGTACATGTACGATTATAGTTGTGTTATTTGTAATGGGAAAATTTTGAATCTGTCTGTATGTGTAAACAATAATATTTGTTGCATATGCTGAGATAATTCAAAGCCATTAAAACATGTCTCAAGTCATAGTTAACGCATGAAAATGCATTTGATACATTGCACAGTTAAAACAAAATCAGATTGCAATATATTCAAATCAATCTCAATTTTGTGAAATATCCCTGTAAATGTAGATTTATTATTAGAGATGTTTGAACAGAAATAAACCAAATATTAACTCTGGTTTGCTCTGCTGTGAAGTTTTGGATGATTAATATGTTCTTTTTTATTCTTTTCTGTATTCTCCCATTTTTTCAATAATTAAAAATACTTTAACATTTTTAAATGAATAAGACATTCAATTGGAAGTGGTTTCTAAAATAGTCTACTGTAAGAGAAGGCAGAAACAAGGCAGTAATTATATTTTGAAATAATATAGGCTACAAGGAATTAGGATTCTATGGAACTGATGGTGGTAAGGGAGAATGTTTCGGCGGAATTTCAAAGGGAAATTTTAGCCAAAATACTCAGTAAAAAGTTAACCAAATGCCCAAAATAGTAGTCATTGAATACACACACACACACACACACACACACACACACATACACACACACACATATATATATATATATATTTTTTTTTTTTTTAATTTATTTATTTTTAGAAAGAGACAGAGCATGCGCACGCAGGGGATGGACAGAGAGAGAGAAAGAGAGAGAGAGAAAGAGAGGAAATCCCAAGAAAGCTCTTGTACTGCCAGTGCGGGCTCAAAACCACAAACTGTGAGGTCATGACCTGAGCCAAAATCAAGTCGGTTCCTTAACTAATTGACACCCCCCAGGTGCCCTGAACATATATTTTTAATTTGAGAAGGAAATTGATAAATTCTGGTTTTCTCCCAAATCTTCCACTTTGGTTAGTTGGATGGTTCTAAAATCTCTGAACTTTCTAAAAATCTTATGGTCAAAGATTATGTATTTCTTTCTATTGCGGAATTCTCAGAAGTAGCCATCATAGAACCTTGTCTATTTGTGAATTTCAATGTTGGCAGAAACCTGCCTTATCATCGTGTCTATGTGGCCATGCTGAGGAGGTCTGATTTGGCCAGAGATGTGAGTTAATACAAAGTGACTGGTTGCTCAGCCTTTTTTATGCATTCACTAAGAAGAACCTTCCAGCTTCCTATATTTTGTTTTATAAGTGTAAGTAGATATGGAACTAAGTAAATATTTATAAAAGTCAGCTATGCCACTAGAGGTACACATAATTCTTAAAATTCAAACTCTTAGAATAACCAGGTATAAAAAAGAAAAATCAACAAATGTACAATTTAGAGATTTTTTTCTGTTCAACATCATACCTACATTAAAATAGATTTATCCTGTTTCAAAGTCTATTTCAGATGTTCAATTCACAAGATTTTTTTAAAAACAGGAATATAATAAATACGGTACTGAGACTTCGCAGGCCCAAAGTTCATAATTATCTCCAAGAATCTTTTTACTCAGAGCCACCTGGAGGCAAAATTATAAAGGAGGGAAAGTTTGCATTTAGCGTTTCCTTCCCTATTACCTTTCACCTTTAGGGAGGAATGTATTACCCTAGATCTTGAGCCCACCTGGATGCTCGCTCACACGTACCCTTTGTGTCTTACCCATAAAATAGTTTTCCTGTCTATTCCATAGCGCTTGGTACTATGCTTTCTTGATAGCCCTGTTTGAAGGGCTAGTCATTATTCTTCCCTACTGAGTTCTAGCCTCTGTCCTCTGTTTGAAGTGAGATTATTCACATAGTGAGTGATTACTCCTCACCAGCAACCATGCACAAACATCACATACAAAGTCTTTAGCAGTTACACACTTCACACAAGATTGGAAGTTGCCAGAAATAAGTATGCCGTCTTAGCTACCTAGACCAGCTTTGCATGTGAAAATGGAAGATTTTATCCTGGTGGCTATGGCTAAACAGTCCTGATGGTTTTGCATACAAGCCAAGTGGGGACTATCACCAAAGTTTCACGGGAAACAACCCGGGTCTGAGTCATTCCACTGAAGTTACTTTCTCCTGTCAAACTGAGCTCTGAATGCTCAAGACATCACATTTTCCGCCAGTTCACCACCATCCTTTCCATCAAGGCATTTCCTCCTGCAGTTAAGGCAACGCTATCCCAAGGGACCAAAATATCCTTCTGGCCTTGTGGAATTGCATCTTTAAATATGTTTGGGGCTTTCCTCTTTTTTCGTCTGCAATTTTGTCAGTTTATTTTTATAATTGGTGTGGTTTAGAAAGGGAAAAAAAACATAAGGGTGCTGGAGGCTATTTTTAAAGAACCAAGACAATCGTATGAAATTATTTTTATTGTTATTTTTTTAATGCTTATTTATTTTTGAGAGGGAGAGAGAGAGAGAGACAGACAGACAGACAGTGTGTGAGTAGGAGAGGAGCAGAGAGAGAGAGGAAGACACAGAATCCAAAGCAGGCTCCAGGCTCTGAGCTGTCAGCACAGAGCCAGATGCAGAGCTCGAACCCATGGACCGCCAGATCATTGACCTGAGCTGAAGTCGGACGCTTAACTGACTGAGCCACCCAGGTGCCCCTAAGATTAATTTTAAATGGGAAATACTAAGAAGAGAAAAGATGATAAATAAAGGTCCTGTATAATTGATGTTGTACAGAGAGACTTTGTAGTCAGCTGAACTGCTGAGCACTTTATATTCTATAGTATTTGTTTTGTTGCTTAATCATCTCGGCTCCCTTCTTAATTTTCTGTTTGGTCCACCTTGTACATTAATTTTGAGCAATGGAGCACAGATATAGGTAAGTAATGAGAGATCAACGCAGAGGAAAAAGTGACATACTTCCCAAATGTACGACCTTGGCTTCCAGGTGCCTCTGTGGGAATCTTGAGGTCGTGTGAGAAAGGAACAAAGGAGCCGTGAACATGAAGTAAGACAATTGCTGCAGAACTGATCTAAGAAATCTTCTCAGCTACTTCAACTTAGACCGTGTGTGAGCCCATAAAACGAAGACAAAAATAAAAAGCAAATGGCCTGAAATAAATAGATGCCAACATCCTAAGAATACCCAAAGATACATTATTGATAAACTGAACAAAGTACAATGCCTCTTTGGTTAAAAGTTATTAGGCTCTTTGTTACTATCCGCAGGCAGAGATCGCCTTGTCTCTGGCTCCAAGATGTATTCGTGGAAGTGAAAACACTGACACACAGGAAAAATGAGGGATTTTCCCAGTATCCCCTAGTAAATTAATCAGTGGGGAAGGAAAAAGGGCCAAAGACAGCCCCTTTTTCAAGTCTTTGGTAGATACTCCAAAAAACCATACATTTCCAATGTGTGGACTATGCTCATAAGCATGTTTATAAGCCAAAATATGTATTTACAAAGAAGGCTATTTCTTGTTTATGTGCATATGTTTTCACTTTTTGTTTCCAAGGGATTGTTATAGACCTATGTGCATATTCAATATTTTTTTTCCAGAAATACGCAGAATCCCAGGATTTCAGTTGTTCCAGGATTCCCTCAACATTTATGTTTTTTGTAAAGCTTGATTCTTGGAATAGTTCCCCCCCAAATCCTGTCTGGTGACATAATCTTATTAGGGAGGATAATAATAAATATACTTTCCTCATAAAAGGCCCTTTCCACCCACACATATAAACACTTCCTACTGATTTTCTCAAAGTCAAACAGTGAAGAGTCTATAGCTCATAGGATATTGCTTTTGAAACCGAAGTTATCATAAAACAGTAGACCCAGGCTTGCCCCTGCACTTCTTTCGTTTACTCGGTGAAATGACATTTGTGTACATCCTTGAGAATTTCCACGCCCGAACACACGGTTTCTATCTGGCCCTTTCATTTCCTGACATTGTCTAAATCCCTGCTCGTAGAAGAAGACACAACTGGCTGGCACAGGTGAAATGCCAAGTAAGCCACATGGAAACTAAAAGCAGAAGTGAAAACTGAAAATAAATCCCCTTCTTACAAACAGTGTTTCTAGAACACCTCACTATTCACATATAAAGAATTGTAAAGCTTCAGGAAGTGAATGTTCGGTCCAAAACACGGAGGCAGAGTTCGAGCCCTGGGTCCGCCATACCTTGTCTGATCTTTTAAGAAGCCATTTCACGGCTACCATTATTTCACAATGGGGTTGATACTGACATTTGGAGCAGGATAAGCCTTTTCGGGTATGGGGTCATGAATGGAGCCCCAACCAAGATTTGGATGCTTAACCGACTGAGCAGCCCAGGCGTCCTCCAAATTTTTAGGCGTTTATTTAAATTCCAGTTAGTTAACATCTAGTGTTTATATTAGTTCCAAGTATAGAGTTTAGTGACGCCACACTTGGATACATCACCCGGTGCTCCTTGCAACAAGCGCCCTTCTTAACCCCCGTCACCTATTTCCCCCATTCCCCCCCCCCCCCACCTCCCCTCTGGTAGCCATCAGTTTGTTCTCTGGAGCCAAGAGTCTGTTTCTTGGCTTGTTTCTCTCTCTCTATTCCCCCCCCCATTTGCTCATTTGTCTTATATCTGAAATTCCACAGATGAGTAAAATCAGATGGTTTTTGTCTCTCTGTACTTTACTTAGCATAATACTCTCTAGCTCCATCCATGTTGTTGCAAATGGCAAGATTGCATTCTTTTGGATGGCTGGGTAATATTCCATTGTGCATACGTACCAGATTATAGCTATGAACTGAAAAAGCTCTCGGACACTTAGACTGAGCAGACGTGCAGGGTGCTTCTGCCGGAGAAACAGCAGCAGCAAACCGCACATAGTCTTTATTTCATGTTCACCAGGTGTAAACATTAAAGCACGTTAAAGCACGGAAGGAAAACACGACGAGCCTCAAGACATAGACCAAACGCACCTCTGGTGTTTACGTGAAAGCAGGCAGGGCAGCTGTGCGGTTTCCAAGGGCCGCTAAGCAATTACACTGGGTTTGTTCCCTATCTGGCTCCTGGGGTTCATGGGGCTCTGTTCTCACAGCGCTATCGCTTTCTACATCCTTGGGACCAGAACATCGCTCACACATCAGCAGTTACCCCACTCGCTTTCCCAGGGCTTACAACACTCTCTAGAAATAACTCCACACCACATCTCCTTGATCCGCTCCTCATTTGATGACTATTTGGGCTCTTTCTATAATTTGGCTCTTGTTGGCAAATGCTGCTATAAACATCAGGGTGCATGTATCCCTTTGAATTAGTGTTTTTGTATTTCTTCGATAAATACCTAGTAGTACAATTGCTGAATCATAGGGTAGTTCTATTTTTGGCTTTTTCAGGAGCCTCCACCTGTTTTCCACAGTGGTCGCACCAGTTTGTGTTGCCATCGACAAGCACCATTTTCCATTTATCTTGACAGCAACCCCCCTCCTAAACTCTCACATTTTTCAATACATTGGGCAGGAGCTACGAACAGGTACGTAATATCACCCTTGTGAGAACCTATTTTTTTTTTTTTTATCATTGTGGATCTTTTATTACCGTCTTTGTAAGTGAGATTTTTGCTTCACAAATTAATTGCCTTCCTTCCGTTGTGTGTTTCTTGAATTCTCTACAGCTGCCTAAAAAGAGTAAAATCGTAAAGACAACGTTTTGTGGTGGTGGTGTCGACATTTCGTGTTTTTATTTCTCTTGTCTCACGGCTAGGACGACTGTGTGTAAGATATGTTTTGGCGGATATTGGTGAAGGAGGTGATAGGCAGCAAAGTATACAATAGGATAGGAAACAATATATATAAAGTTCTCTGCGATATTCATTTATTGAAATCTTGCTTATCTTTCAAAGCCCAATACAAGTGTCATCTGCGAAATTTCATTTCCTCCTCTGCCTTTCCCCCCTCTCTTTTGAACGTCCATTACGCATATGCCATGAATTGGAAGTAACAACAAATTCATTGCATCAGCCAGCAACTGGGCTCAGCAAAACAAGGTGAATTTTAATAAAAACATACTAAATCTTAGCACAGGCGGTTGTGTTATGCATACATACCTATGGTAAAGTTTAACTTATAAATAATTACTCCCAGCAAGAGATTGACGGCAATAACTGCAATAAAATAGAACAATTGTAACCATATACTGTAATCAAATTAGTGACTGTGGTCTCTCTCCCCTTCAAAATGCTGTACCGTACTCACCCTTCCTCTTGTGAGGACGTGAGATGATGAAACGTCCACATGATGAGAAGTGAAGTGAGGGACTCGGGCGTTGTGACCTAGTGTCAGGCTACTAGTGACCTAGTGACCTTACGTCAGAAGGACACTCACCTGCTTCCAGACTGTGGTTGATTGTGGGGCACTGAAATTGCAGAACCTAATGGCAGATAGGGGACTGCCTATTGTATTCCCAAGATTTCCAGATAAGTCTCTTCTTTGTTCAAAATCAGAAGGTCGAGGGGTGCCTGGGGGTCAAAATCAATTGAGTGGCTGATTTCATCTCAGGTTATGATTGCGCTGGGAGGGGAGCCTGCTTGAGAGTCTCTCTCTCTCTCTCTCTCTCTCTCTCTCTCTCTATCTTGCACATATGCTTTCTCACTAAAAAAAAAAAAAAAATTGACATCAGAAGGTAGTTTCAATCCCACCTTTTACCTGTTTTCAGAGGATACTGCTGTGCCCTTCTCTTGATGTCCTGTGGGCTTTCTTCTTCATGTACCTGTGAAAATAAGAAAGGGGGGACTGTTAAGGACCAAACCTAGAGTAAACTAAAGTTGGTTTTGTATAGCTGCCTTTGACCTCTCAATTTCTCTCTCTCTCTCTCTTTCTCTGTCACTGTCTCTCTCAGTAGGTTTTATGATTTTCTATCCACTTGCTTTTGTGAAACTTAATTGAGTTATACTCTAAGACGTTCCCATTCATTGTGTGGTTGAGCTCCTTTTTTTTGTTTTTTTTTAAATGGAAAGAGGGTTGGTTTGAATACCAAAAGGTAGGTGACCTTTACTCAATGATGAGATTGTAGGAGAGATTTATGATCTTGAAAGCCTTCTTGTCTCTACAGATAGCAAATCCCAGCATTCCAGGCTCTGCCACTGTGTAATTTCCTTCTGCCACATTGTTTTGCTGCAAGGTTCAGTCATTGTCTTCTTCAGTATGTTTTCACTGACAGGAACATTTACAAATGAAATCCTTACGAAAGGTGAAGTAAAACGATTTTCTCCTTCAAGGTCTGAATTTAGGAACTTGTCTTTTCTCATAACAACTGATGACATCTCTGTTGTCTAGGAACAGAAGCGAGAACCCATCCCTTGGCAGGCACACAAAAAAGAATATACACAAGGTACTGTATATTTGCAGGGTTTCTTTTCCAAACAGCAGAGACGGGAAATGTGTGAGTTAAAGTGACGATGCTAAATGTCTAGGCACATGTGCTTTTATTTTTGCATAATAATGAAAAACTGGCATTTAGAATGAACTTAGAGATCACACACTGAATAGTGACTTTTCTTCCCCCAAACCATTAAAAAAAGAAAGAAAAAAGCTACACTGTCAAGTTTGGGGACGTGTCGGAAAAATCAAACTAGGTATCCAGTGCACTTTAAAATTATCACTGGGGCCCCTGGGTGGCTCAGTGGGTTAAGCAGCCGACTTGGGTTCAGGCCAGGATCTCATAGTTCATGAGTTCGAGCCTTCACGTCGGGCTCTGTGCTGACAGCTCGGAACCTGGAGCCTGCTTTGGATTCTGTGTCTCCCTCTCTTTCTGCCCCTTCCACACTCATGCTCTGTCTCCGTATCTCTTGAAAATAAATAAACATTAAAAATGAAATAAAATAGAATAAATTGAAACAAAATTAAATTAAATTAAATTAATTAAATTAAATTATCACTGCCATTTAACAGATAATCATTTAGATCCTCTGATGCAGACAGAAATACATGTTGAGATAGGTCTATTAATTCGGAGTCCTAGGATATTCCTTTTTATATTTTAGGTGCTTTTAAAATTATTAATTTTGTCTTCGGAGAAAACCATGTGTATACAAGCCCCCTCCCACCCCCCCCCCCCACCCCCCCAGATCTGACTGAATCAGCAGAAAAAGCTGTCTGGCTCCTGTGTATTACAATTCCATCATTACCTAAAAAATTGGCTCTTGAGAACGGCCTGGCTTGGATCATTTTAATGATGTGTTACAAAATATATCGGAGCTGCTATAAACAAGTCCCCCTTTGTTTAAAAGAAAGAAAAAAGAGAAAAAACAAGAACAAGTAAAACACTTCCTGTTTCAAAGTGATTACTCTTAAAAACAATTCCTCTGCTTCTGACAACATTCCTCTTTAGCCACCACACCAGGAACCACACACAGCCAGGGGCAGTGTGTGTGAGTGCACGCACACATCTATCTCCTCACACACGCTGTTGAATTCCCTGTACGTCCAAAACGTTGTGATTCTTCACAACCACTGTCATTTCTATTTTAAAACCAACATAACACAAATGGGCTGGAGACTTACAACGGTGGAAGCCTTTGCGCGGTCAGCTTTGCTGTAGTGAGAAAGACAGTGGATTCCTGGTTGTTTAGTTTACGAGCTCCTCGAAGGAAAATATTCATGCGCTTAATAAAACTCATCACATAGATGTGGTGGGATTCACGTGAGGGACGTCGGCTCAGGCATGTTGCAGGTGCTCTATGCCTGGAGTTGGTTAAATCTGACTCAAATCTAATCTGTTGTTCTAATGAGAATCAAACCAATGTTCCAGAAGATATCTCATCATTTGAACCAAAACCCAAAGAAAATATTACAAAATACAGACATACAAACAGCTATATTACCTTAAAATAAAAACAAAATACAAAAAACAAACAAGAAAATAAAAACAGGAACTGAAACAAAGAGGTCAACTTAAATTCAGAGGAGAAAGACTTTCAAAATGACTCAAATGAATGATTGGGGACTTTCAATATATACCTTCTTTTATAATGTGCCGTAGCATAATGATGTGACTGGTCTTGAACTTGGTTTCTTTGGCTCAAAGAGTTCCCTTGAGTAAAGTAAACCAGTCGACTGAGGCTTAAAGTCCACTCTGTTTTTCTCTTCCTATCCTCCACTTTACCTTAATAATGAGATGGGTGGTGAGGGACAGTGGACAGAGAAAAGTACATGGTATGGTTTGCATAAGGCTTTGAACTTCAACTGCATTGAGGGTACGTGTAGCTACCAATTCATAGAGAAGAACCAAAGTGTGGTTCTATCGCTAATAGCTCTGTATCTCACCTGCTTTATGTAAATGAGAGAAAAAGGCACACACTCTCTTTCCAGTTTACAGCCACTCAAGCCTCTGCTGGTTCCCACATTTTCTGAATATTTTGATATAGGTTCGAGCTTCAACATGAGAAACATCTAACCATATATAGTTATATATAACGTGACACACATAATGGAATATTATTCAGCCAAGGAAAAGAAGGAAATACGGACATTTGCAACAACAAAGGACGGACCTCAAAGGCATAAGTGAAATAAGTGAAATAAGTCAGATGGAAAAAGACAAATACTGTATAATCTCACCTGTATGCAGAATGTAAAGGAAACAAAGCTCATAGATACAGAGAACAGATCTGTGATTGGCACAGCGGTGGGGGTGGGGGGGAGACAGGAAATGAGTGGTCAAATGATCAGAAGGTATAAACTTCAAATTTTATTTTGATTTTTAATTTTATACTGTTTATTTTTGAGAGAGAGAGAGAGAGTGCACAGGAGAGGGGCAGAGAGAGAGAGGAAGACACAAAATCTGAAGCAGGCTCTGGGCTCTGGACTGTCAGCACAGGGCCTGACACGGGGCCCGAACTCACGCACTGTGAGATCATGACCTGAGCTGAAGTCGGAAGTTTAACCGACTGAGCCACCCAGGTGTCCCTTTAATTTTTAAACTATAGTCACCGCACGGTGCATTACACCCCCAGAACTTATAACAGGAGTTTGCACCTTTTAATCATTTGATCACTCATTGCACCCAACAAGCTTTTTATTTGATGACTGTTTTCCTCACATTCTACCAAACACAGTAGTCAGAACCAAAGTTAGTGGACTTAGAGTTCCAAAATCTTCTCCTAGGCTGATTGTTAACACACCGTCTTATGAGACTGTGTCTTCTAGGGGCCGCTGGCTGGCTCAGTTGGTTAAACAGTCGACTTTGGGTCAGGTCATCTCACGGTTCGTGAGTTCGAGCCCCGCATCGGGTTCTCTGTTGTCAGCACGGAGTCCACTCCGGATCTTCTGCCTCCCTCTCTCTCTCTGCCCCTCCACCATCGATGTTACCCTCCTCTATCCTTAGTCCTTAAGTCATTGTCATTTGATGACTTCCAGGTTTATTCTGCGCATTCATTATCGACCTCAGTTCATGATTTAATATTCCCTAGGTATTTATATCATCCATCACCCCCTTCTTCACACAGCCCGCACATTAGCCCACATTTTTAGGTCTTGTTACCACATCCCACTGATTTTAGGCAGTTTTCCAAGCCCTTCACGGACGGTAGGGAGAATCTAGTCAAATGACTTTTGACATATTCTAGGTAATTTGTGTTTAGAGAGGGATTTTCTTTAGTACCTAGTATGTTTGTCTTTTTATTTTTTCAAGAGAGCCACAGAAAATGCAGGAATAAAGTCAGGTATGAATTTGTTATTTACTTTATAGACGCGCCTTGAGAGGGAGTCATAAAGAACAACAGTGAACACGAAGTTGAAAGGAAAGCAAGCAAGCAAATCTTCATCGAGAAACAGATGAGGTTGCCGAAGACGTTCTGTGGCCTGGGAGAGCCTGGTCCTGAACCACACAGGGTTTGAGTGAGTAAAAACTGAAAAGATGAATGAAAAGAAAGGAAAATAACAAAACACCTTCCATTTCACACTGTCTCATGGCAGTGGGAAGAGGGTGAATTATGCAAAGGGTGGCTTATGCAACCAGGAAAGGGGGTTTGTGAAATAAAAGAGAGCCTAAGAAACACCCATTTCAGGTTGATCTTACGTGGATCCCTTTTCTTACATTCATACCAGCTTAATTCTGAGTTTCCTTTTCAAGGCCAGTGTGAACTTACCAGCGACCCCCAAGAATGGGAGGGAACTTGCTCACTCATGCACAAGGCAACTCTACTTTCCTTGGGGTGGGACATGGATTATTTTATGGATAACTGAACTATTACAAATTGTTTCTGAATATCATTACACGTCCTGAGTACCTTTTTGCAAAAATAACAGATGAAATAAAGATGGTCATTTGTAAGCTATGCTGCACCTAGGCAAGGAACTTTCCTTCGGGAAATGACAGCTAAATCACAAACCATGTGCCTTTGAGACGAACTATAACTTGTTCATCATGGGGGGGACATTTCCTTTTCTGAGACTGGCCCAGACACTGACAATACGTCAGTAACAGTAGTAATAACAGATCCCTGAGTTTGTTTGATTCGTGGAGGAAGAAACTACCATTAATCCTTTCTATTCCTTTTTTTTTACATATTTATGTCAAGGCACCATTAATAAGATTACAAATAAGCACCATTAATAAGATTACAAATAAGATTTCATGTCATGTTTACATAAAATAAATACCCACCAAATGGTGGGGATCAGCATTTCTCACTGGGGTGGGGGGGGGATACTATTGACATACCATGGAGCAGGACAGTCTGGCACAATGCAGTGAAATCAGCATCATTGGCTCTGCCCCCTAAATGTCAGGAGCACCCTTACCCCCAATAAGTAGGAAAACCAAGAGAACCCCCTAACACACACACACACACACACACACGTGCAAACATTCCCCGGGGAGATGATACCATTCTGGTTGAAAGGCACAGGTATAAAACTCAAAAAGCGTATTTTCTTAAAATAAGAAAGACAGTTCTCAAGGAAAGTACTTATATTTTTCTGTTTTAATTTTGTTTCCTCTTCCCGATCTCAAACGAGCTCCCAGAGCTAGAAAAAATCCCTTCTTCTTAGAATCAGCCACTTTACCAGAACAGGAAAATTTGAAAGCACACAGAAGAGGTGTTCAATAACACCGAGTTTCTCTGCTCATGCCCCTCTTTCCAAGAGGAGGAAACAAAGCAAGGGAACGTTTCTTGCTGAAATATTTGCAAGATGACTTTACTGCTCGTTTGAAAAGGGTAAGTCATTTTCTTACCCATCTGCTTATCAAAAGCAGGCCGTCCACTCTTGTTTTGTTGCTTCGATAGACAAGGTATAATTTGTTTCATATTGTTAATGTGCAGCCGGTCTTTTCTAGCCAAGCTGCAGGCACATTTTGATGGCAGGAGTTATCAACCTTTAAAGGAAGCCGTGTACAACAAGGCACCGGCACTTTGCTGACTGATAGGGACAGGTATTTTATTTTGGGAAGTAGCCTAGAGCTGTTATGGCTCTGGGTTTTTGACAGCCGTCATGTGTTGCTATTTCAGAAGAAACTTTAACTTGAAAAATCAAGTGGCCTGAGGGTTTGGAATCATACTTAAATTTTTAATAAGTTGTCAAAAAATACTTTTCAGTGTTCATTTGTAACTGGACCAAACTCTACAAATTAATACATAAACTGTCACAACCCCATTTACAGTTTGCTGAGTAAAAATACTTAAAGGGCCAGTTATCAAGTTTACACCAAGAGAAGTATCAGGTCCTACCTGTTTTTTTCTGTTTGTGTTAGACAAGACATACTACCCTGGGCATATTTCGGTCTGGAACTAAACTGATATAGGCTGTATTTTGGTTGTTTTCAATTTGACCATTGAAGTTCTCAGAATAGACCCTGCCATAAAGCTGGCAATTATCCGTAGGTCACTGAGAAATCTACTTAAGATCCGGAGAGAGACAGAGACAGAGACAGAGAGAGGGAATCCTTCTGTTGAGGCATAGGTGGTGATGTCGGTCAGTGACTCTGTCGTCCACAAAGCAGGTTTCAAAACTGATTACTGATCGCTGTCATATGACCAAATGTATGCACAATCAAAAATACTGATTATTCATTCGATTGACTTAAACATTATTATTGACCTGGGAAGCAGGTGGCTCTGGGGTAGAATAAGGGATCATGGGTGGTTTGGATTAGGTGTTGGAGAAATGTATAGGGTCATCATGGAACCTTTGAAGACCCACTGTGTTACATGCAACAAGCAATATGATTTTAATCAGATAGAGCTTATTTTAAAGTCTACAAGCCATGTAACTATGTCTAAGAGTTTTATTACCTCTGTGTATCAGTCCCTTCAAGTAAAAAATTCCAATACCAGTAATGATGGAAATGCTAATGATAACAGTAATATTATCTGTCTTATTGCATTGTCACTGGGATTTAGAAAATAGGTAAGAAACAAGTTTTGCAATGATTTATGTATCGGACACCTGTTACTTCTTTTCTTGTCTACTCATAGTTGGGTCCCAGGGCCAACAGACTGACTCCTGTTTACCTCCAGAACTTATTCAGGTTATTCAGGCTGACAAATCCACCGGCAAAACACTCATGGTATGGGATTTGCCTGTTGTATAGCAGAGTTAGCATACAGCTGGCCAGAAAAGAGAAAATAGACATGAAAGTCGGCAGCTTCTGATTAGCACGTGTTTAAAAGTTTATACAAAATGCAGAACGAATTTTGTAGCTGCACTGTCAGAATGACAACCGTGTACGTAAAAGACACGGGTATCTGAGGATACCGTAGAGTCTGATCCCTTACCAACGTAAGATATTCTGCAGAGACACAACAAAATGTCAGCTGTCCTTTAAGGAGTGGTTAAATGTGGAGAGGTGAAGCGTGGAATAAAGTAATTCTAAGGGATCATGGATGATCCCAGTCCTCAACATGCAAACATTCATGACCTATTCCATGGACAAAGTTGTTGGCAGCAGAAGTTCTAACGTATTCCCGTGAGAGAAAAATTGAGAGATTATTTGGAGGTGTGTTTGGAAAGTCTCGAATGCCCAGTACCCCCTAGCTCTTCAGAGTGTTTGACCACTGCCGTGAGGGGGAGGATGAAGCTTCCAGAAGACCCCACACTGATGTGCGGAATGAGTAAGAGGGCAGAGAAAGCAGAGATACAAGCTAAAGACGAATTGCACACTACGAGTGGTGTGTGTGATGTCTTCGAAAACACGACCGAAAGTGGTGAGGGATATAGCTAACAAAATAGAATTGACAAAATGCTGATACTTTTGAAATTGGGTTCCAGATACACGAGGGTTTGTTACTTTCATCTCTATTTCTGTGTATGTTGAAAATCTTTCATAATAAAAAAAAATAAGTATATACTAGCATTCTTAAAAATTTTTGTCTTGGACCGCTTTGAATAGCTGGTCAAGGCAATTGACAGTCCGTCTGTAACGTGCATGCATCAAAAAATATTTATGTACATTTGCAGAGATTCGTGGCTCTCTCTTCTCCCTTCCCCTCACCTTGAAGTTCATCCATGTGCCTCCCGGGTTCAACAGATCCCCTGTTTACATACAGAAAATGTCTCCAAATTGAGACTTCTGGAGACTGTGGGACTTTGGGTCAAGTGAAATTCACGGTTCTCATTCCTCAGAGCTTGCTTTAGCTCAGGTCGCTTTTAATTACCACTCTTCCTAAGCACCTTCTGTTCTATGTCACACAGAACTTTCTCAAGGGTGACAGTGCTTCTCTTGCCTGTGTTCTATTTAAAGAAAGACAGGGAGCCAAGGTCAATTCAAAGGAAAGAAGTGGTTTATGATCCCGTGCTGCATGGCCACAGAATTGTTTACGATAGCAGAGGCATTTTCTAAACTCCAGTGAGAGGAATTTAGTATATCACTCAACAGCTGAGTGATATTACACATATCCGAGCTGATTATTATTCCATAAAATGGAAGCCATGTTGGTAAAAATGAGGAAAGGGAGCAAAGCACCCTGTTGGTTAAAAACTGAGATTCTGGAGTGACAAAAAGGACCCAAACGTGGTTCCAGAAATTTCTTATCTTTGAGACTCCAAGAAAATCACTCACTTCTGTGAGCTTTAGTTTTTTTTTTTTTTTTTTTTTTTCTCTTCTGTAAACTGGGTGATGTATAACTCACAGTTGTTGCAAAGATGAAAGAGAGATAGTATTGATGATCTCTCCAATTAATAGTGGCTGTGGGCTGGTGTTTCAAACCAGGGCTTGACCAGGTTTTTATACAGGACTCAAGACCTCATTATTTTATCTGAATAAAGCCCTCAAGCATATCAAGAATGTGGCTTCGGTCATCTCTGATGTGTTTGTATAACATCATCTTCTCTGAAGTCGCTTCCTTCTCCTTAGGACCACTCTTTCTATCCTGGTTTTTTCATGTCTCCAAATACCCTGATTGACCTCCAGTCTGCCTCCAACCTTCTTCCTCTATAAATGAATCCCCAGGATCCCATTGTAGTTTCATTGTTTTAATTACTACCCATACAGTGATGCTTCCAAGTTTATATATATATATATATATATATATATATATATATATATATATATAATCTATATCATCTATATCATCTATATTTATATCTTTATCTTTAGTCTTGTGCTTCAGACTTTGAAATGAAAATGCCAGGAAGTCAAAATTTCTGGAATTGAGCTCCTATTCTCTGTCTCTTTCCATTCCTGCAACACTTATCACTCTTGGCTCAGTTATCCCAGCTCAGGTTATCACTAACCAACTTGTGGGTCCCTGCAGACCTTCTCTCCCTCAACATCCAAGTCCAAGCAGCTCTTGCTGAATCCTCCACTCAATTATTATTTTTGTATTCTATCTTCTCCTCTCCCTGCCTGTTGCTACTCCCCCCAATTCAGAATGCCATTGTCTCTCGCCTGGTCTTCTGAAATGACCTGCTTGTTGGTCCCTCTAACCTCATTGTCTTCTCCTTTCCTGATGCCAACATCTCTCAACATGTGGTTAATATGAAACGTAAAGCTGGTCTCGAACCCCCTTGCTTAAAAGTCAGTTTGGCATCCAGCGGCCACTACAATGGGACTGGCCGCCATCACAAGCTCCTCCCTAATTCATATTTTATGTTTGGGTGAGCAAACAAACAAAACATGTGGGGTTCTTTCACTCAGGGAGACTTTATACCTTCTCGTCTTTGATCTTACTATTCTGAGTAAATGAAGCATTCACTTCCACTTGTGTTTTCACGTGGTAACCCATCCTCATTCTGTAAGATTAGTGCTTCCCTAACTCTACCTCACAAATTTCTTTCCCTAGCTAGAATAGTTGTATGCCTCTGTGCTTTATTGCATGGCATAGCTCTATCATGACTCTTTTTTCTTTTTTTAAGATTTTCTTTTTAAGTAATCTCTACACCCAACGTGGGGCTTGAACTTACAACCCTGAAATCAAGAGTTGCATACTCTACCTACTGAACCAGCCAGGTGCACCTGTCAGGACTCTTGAATTATTTCTGCCCATCCAGTTAGTCCTATGCACCTCAGCGGCAGGGATTTCATTTTATTTTCATTCTGACTTCCTAGTACGTGACACACGTTAAAAACTTACCCAATGTCTATTGTACAAAATTAAACCAACCATGGTCCTTATAGTCATAGGATATTTTAGGCATGCAATCACGGGTGAAAATTCCAGGAAAATATGAAGTACATACATTTCCAAGAGCCTCAGTGGATGCCGGAAACCATGGATTGTATCAAACATTATACATTCTGTGTGTTTTTTCCTATAGATACATACCTAAGATGAAGTTTAATTTATAAATTAGTCACAGCAAGAGATTAACAATGAGAATTAATAATAAGATAGAACAATTATGATGATAAACTGTAAAAAAAGCGATGTGAAAGTG
Source organism: Panthera pardus (assembly GCF_024362965.1). Lineage (NCBI taxonomy): Eukaryota > Metazoa > Chordata > Mammalia > Carnivora > Felidae > Panthera > Panthera pardus. Next base: position 112,846,823 of record NW_026526732.1, on the reverse strand, counting down.
GTCTCTCTCTCAAAATATTTTATTGACCTGTACTCACCCTTCTTCTCGCAGTGATGCGAGATGGTAAAATATTCACGTGATGAGAGGCAGTGAGGTGAATGACGTAGGCATGTGATGTAGCACTGGGCTACCATTGACCTTCTAATGACATGTCAGGGCAGTATATACTATCATCTGCACTATTAAGTCACCTTCTCACCATAAAGTCAATGATTTCCCCTGAAGTGATTTGATTCCTTTATCAGCAGGAGAAAGCTGAAGGCAGAGTAGTGGCAAGGGGTTGACTCCAAAGGCCTTCTGGTCCCCAGATGTTTCCTTCACATAATCCGAACTTAAACACTTTGCATGCTTTGGAAGTTCTACCAATGAAAGATCCGTTTTGGCTCCTAGAGGGGAGTCAATCACTAATTCATTTGTGTCCGCTGCAAACTAGAAGTTTTCTTCATATTAAAGACTTGAGATAGTGGTTAAGGAAAGAATTTTGAGTGTGGGTAACAGAAAAAAATGAAGGAGACGATTTTCTTGTAAATGTGGGCAACAGAGAATAAGGACAGATCCAAGTGGAGTGACAAAATGGGCCGAGATTTCAATAGGTTGGTGGCATTATGGGGTTCCCCTTGCAGTGTGGTTATAACAACCGGACACTATGTCACTCAACACTGTAGACAATTCAAGTTACAGTCTCTGCAAATTGAACTACTGGGATGGCCGTAGCTGGTGGCTCTGGTGGGGCCTGGGGGTGGAAAGACAAGAGCTACTAACGCAGTGTGGAGCTACAGCAGACAGAACACACGGAAAAATCTAGACACTGTGCCCATACCCACCATACTCCCTGCGGGCTTCTTTCTGATAGGCCAAGGCATACAGTATATAATAGCAAAATCAATTTCCAAAGTAATAAACTTTCTCACATTCAGTGTCTAGGCACAGAACTATAAAAAAAAATATGCTGTCAGAAAAACTTTATCAAATGAACATTGTGCATATAAGCATTTTCCCCCCTTGGCAAAAGGAAACCACTGAGAGCAGAAGTTCTTCCATCCTGAGAATTCTCTCCTCTTGCTCTCATGTCAAATGGGGCTGATTGGCTGGCCCTTCACTGAGAAGATTGAGTCTTCACAAGAGAATGGGCCTATGTATTGAGTACATTATGATACTCTTCCCCAATCAAACACACACACACACACACACACACACACACACACACACACTGGGTATGACAAAGTGTCCTATTTTTCTGGTTTGTGAAATTATTTATAAGTATACAAAACAGGAACAAGTATTTGAAGCTGAAACCATCATAGAAAACCTGGAATATATTGTCACTTATGTTTTTTACACAGAAAAACTCCCATGACCTATCTACTAAAAATATTTTATGTTTTGGGGTACCAGGGTGGCTCAGTTGATTAAGCGTCCAACTTGAGCTCAGGTAGTGATCTCACGGTTCATAAGTTTGAGCTCCATGTTGGGGTCTGTGCTGACAGCTCAGAGCCTGGAGCCTTCTTCCAATTCTGTGTCTCCCTGTCTCTCTCTCTGCCTTCCCCGACTAGTGCTTTGTTTCTTTCTGTCTCTCAAAAATAAATAGATGTTAAAAAAAATATTTAAAATAAATAAATAAATAATAAGACGTTTTATGTTTTATGGTCCTTTCAGTATAATGCAGTATATCTTTAGAAAGTAAAATTCCTGGGGCCCCTGGGTGGCTCAGTCAGTTAAGTGTCCGACTTTGGCTCAGGTCATGATCTCGCAGTCCGTGAGTTCGAGCCCCGCATCGGGCTCTGGGCTGACAGCTCAGAGCCTGCAGCCTGCTTCAGATTCTGTGTCCCCCTCTCTCTCTGTCCCTCCCTTGCTCACACTCTGTCTCTCTCTCTCTTAAAAATAAATAAACATTAAAAAAGAATTTAAAAAAAAAGAAAGTAAAATTCCTGAAACTGGGAGATAGTTACTGGATTTGTGTCTTGAAATTTAGAAACCAGTGTCAGTGATTAAGTGAGAAGGATGTATGATAACATTATGTCACAGTGACCTTTGGCTCTTGGATGCAGACAAATTCATGATCAGAAAGATATCCCTGAAGACGATGGATGGCTTCAAGCTAGCCCTCATATAAGATCGCTTTTATCCCTCATTTTTATATTCTATGAGCCAAAAATATGGTTGATCTGATGTTGGGAAGACAGAAAATATCTGCCCACTATAGAACAAGCCTACATAATTGATAGATTTTTCTGAAAAGGTTTATCAGCAACGGTAGCATCCATGAAAGCCAAAAGGACACTCTCCTTAGTATAGAAATAACATTGAAATGAGGTGTTTTGGAGTCCTCTGCTCCTTCTCCGGAACCATATCCAGTAGTTTAGTCAGGGAATGTGACAATAGGAAATACCCAGTCTCAGCAAAATTTAAGATTAAGAGAAAAAGGCTTTTTTATTCACCTTAAAACTAAAATTTACCAAAATAAACTCAGGAGGGAAAATGTTCAATAGTAAGAAATAAGAGAGGGCATAGCTAGAAGAAAAGAAATCAGAAAGGTGCTCATATTCTTGGAAATTCAACATTTTCACAGTTTGCTTCTATAGTTAGCTGAAATAAGGTAAACATTTTTGGAAAGAAAGAGCAGGCACATTATGGCTTTCTTTAAGGCAGTAAAGCTGCTTAAGGAACAATTTCGTCAAGGCATTAGTTCCTAAACTGATCCGATCCTTGCAAAAGAAGTTACCAGTCAAAATGTTTCATCAAGGGCTGATCAAGACAGCTAATGGTTTAGGTAGGTAGATACTTCACGACCGGGAGTAATTTAAATTAATCTTTGACTGACAGGTGTCAACTCTCACCTAACTCATGTGTAAAGAACAAAAAGAAGAAATTAAAACTCAAAGTTTCTACCTTGCTATATTGTATCAGTTCATTTACTAAAATATTTTAAATACTGGCTTTTCAAGAAATTGCAGGGGAAAATCAGAGTATCTAATTTTTCAGTTCTCCCTTTTCTATGATTTTAATGGCTTATTGCTGCAGAGTTCCTTAATTCCAGTGGGCAGTTGTCTAAATATATATTTAAAGGGGACGCACAGTTGACACACGTATTCATGAGAGACACAGTCAAGTTTGAAAGACATTACTGCTGAATAATCCAGTGGATAAAGGAGATAGATGACAAAGCTTTTCCTGAGGAAATATCCAGGATAGGAAGTTACAAGGCCCAAGTTTAATTCTTTATTCAATCTCTGAGTACTGTGTGCTTGCTTAATGTGAGAAGTAAGGGAGATGATTCACTTTCAGAAATACCAAATAAAAGCTGTGTTGTCTAATTAACAGTAGGTTCACAACCTATTGGAAATATGTATAACCTCCCCTCTCCCCATAATGGAGTCCCAAACCCTTAGACACTTCACTTCCTGGTTCTTCTTCCCCACCCCCCTTCCATTCTAGGGGCTTACTTTCTTGGGCTTTGCAATGCGTATGCACCAAAGAACAAAGGGAGGGGGACTGAAAGTCTGCGTTACCTCAGGGAATGTACATTTGTTCCAATCAGACTGCATTTTGCCTTTCGTGGGCATAGGTAACTTCCGGGTAAGGCTGTAACCTCTGTAGTACTCAGCCAATGAGGAATCAGGGCAGAGGCTTACGTGCTAGGAAATAAATTGTCTGCTGTAACTGCACTGAGCATACCTGTCTATCAGCACCCACTCTTGTAAGAACATTGATTAAAGCCTCAGTTTGCTGTGCTCCGAGTCTCCGCCTCCCTCCTTTGATTGGGTCAGTGGACTTATTTCTCACAGTGAAGCCATTTTAAACTGTTTCCTTATTCAATTTAAGCCATTTAAACTGTTTCCTTATCCAATTCAATTCAATTCAACCTTCAGTTGTAAGGTCCATTCAAGCAAGCTTGGTGATCCTTCAATCGGCTGCTAAATAAAGCCATGATATCTGTGTAGATGATTTACATTTAAGGAAATTTGCCTTTTTTACACCAGGTTCAGGACCAGATTTCCATTCGTCAGATATACTTCCCGCCTAAGGCAGGTGACCCAATATACATGGGTATTGTTCTGGTTTTCCTCTGGGAAGTTACGAGCAGATGTTTAGCCTGACATCAAAACTTTGCTCTAGAACTAAGCTTTTCACACGGAATATGACGGGCATTCATATATGCTGTTGGATTAATGAATAAGAAAAGGGAATACATAAATGTAGAAATAATTCATTTGAATCTTTAATCTTCCAACACTTGTTGATTACTTAAGGTATTTCTAAACCATGCTAAGTGTTAACAAGACCAGTCCCCTTGTTTAAAGTCTTACATCTAGTTTGAAACTGTCTTGAATCCTGTGGACAAGGAAAAAGACCATTTTTACTTCCTGTAACACCTCCCCCCAAAGCCCTGGGTCAAAAAACTGAAGCGTCTGTCCATTTAAGTATTGTCATAGCAAAAACTTCACCCAGGGCTTGTTGGAACAAAATAAAGCTTCACTGCTGGAATAAAACATTCTACCCGTTAGAAGACTCCAGTTGCAAACTTGATTTGGTATAAAGGTGTCTCCTCCACCCCTCAGGCCTCCGCAGGTGGGAGAGATGGGCTGGAGGGAAAGACCTGCTGGTGAAGCCTTCCTTCCTCCCTCCACTTCCCCTCCTCCAGCTGGTTCCTGCTGTGTCTGATCCCCTGGGGTTGGGCCACAGGGAAAGCTGAGAGGAAAAGATAGCAGTAAAGTCCTTCAATCAACAAAAACTTTCCCCTGAGCTAGTGTCAGTGCTCGAGGGGCTTGGTAGAGTTTAAAACTTATTTTGACCTCAGATTTCTGAATTCCTTGGAGACCCCTGTGTATCTCCTCCTCCTCACTTCCACCTATCTAAGGAGCTTGCCCGTCTAGTTCCCTCCATTATGGCAAATGTGCTAGGGCTCCAGCGACACTTATGAAGTCCCTGTGCCAGATGGCCCTTTTGGATTCATGGATTTATCTAAGGGACACTTTATACGTCCTTCACTTTGGAATGTCTGGGCGTGTGGTTACTTCACAAACCTCTTCCCTTCCTTTGCCGACTCTATACACCTCTAGGTTGACTTGGTCACCAGTCTGCTGTAATTTTCTTTTGGAAAGTGATGGCCTCTGAGGATGCAGGGGCCATTTTGGTGATTTCTTTAAAGCTTCATTCTCCTAAAGTAAGGGGCCTTCTCATTTCCCTCCTTTGGGTTGGAAGAGAAACACCACTCTCTTCAAGAAACTGTCCTCAAGTATGTTCTCCATTCCCTAGTTCCAAACTCATGTATACCTTTCACGCGCAAGAGAAGTTTCAGAATTGTCCAGTGTATTCTTACCACTATTTAAAAAAAAAAAAAAATCTTCCCACTCTTGAGCTGGCACCATCTTTAAAATGTGCTTCACTTAACATATCCAATTAGGCATCTTCCATAAATAACACGAGGAAATTTTCCTAACTACCCTTGTTTATGTAGAGATAAGTGTGTTTGTTGACTAGTTTCTGAGTACTTAGGGAAGTAACTCTTCGAAACATTATTGTATCTGCCAATATCTTACTACAATATTGCATATGGCTTATAATTATGTGGAACTAAAATAACTGGAATGTAATATGGTATATCTACAGATGGCCTTTGGAACTTCAGTTTGAAGTGCCCATATTGGGCTTTTCATATAGTGTTATCAAAAACTATTAGACATTCTTACCATCCCAGTTTGAGACGCTTCTTATTGTGTTTTGCATTTGACGACGTGAAGGTTCAGAAATACTGTTACTGATTTAAATACACATTAAGGAATTCGGCACCAAGAAGTACATTCTGGGGAATTACGAAGCTGCATTATCCATTTTAATAGTTAATAGCCATTGTAGCAATACAAGTGTAAATTAATAAACATCCATAAAATGAACAATTCTAATTCTTACTTGCACCAGTCACATTTCAAGTACCCAGTAGTCATAATTGTCATACTTGGCTGGATACTACCCTATTGAACAGTGCTAATATTAAAAATTATTTTTTGCCTCATTATAGACATTTCAGTCGAACAGCACTGCTCTGAAGAAAGATGTCATGATTAAACCCATATGCACGAAATCGGATACTCTCCTTGACAGCAAAGGTGGCAGCTTGTTTGGGGGCTGCTTGGATGGGCCTTTAAGGCCGAAGCGAAGGTTTGCACCATATAAATGATTAGGTGCCTGTTCTGGGACAGCTCAGCTTATTTTGGTGATGCGATTTAGGAAGGTTTCAAGTTGGACAGTGTATTACAGAACTGGTTCTGCTGAATTACAAGATTACAGCTACTGGGAAATTATCTTGATACAACTAGATCTAGACTTTACTGCCGAAGAAAACTTGAAAGAGAATCTTCCAAGGGGCAAAGTGAGGACACGACATGGTGCAAATTGAACTCACTGCTAAATATTAACATTTATTTTTGTAAGAAACCCACTTGATTTACAAATGTGAGAGGTTGCCATTCTCTTTTCCTGTGTCTCTAAAGTAGTTATGATTTGGATTCAGTCATTTATTAGGATAAGAAGGTCTCTAGTCATGGTGGGTAAGATGTCACTGGAACTTTTCTAGGGGAAATTGTAATGCATTGCTCTCTCTCAAATTTATTTATTCTCTTTTGCTTTTTAAAATTGACTTCTTTTGTTTCCAAAGAGCAGGAAAGGATGAGATAAAACCTGGAGACAGTGAAAAAAATATATCCTGTTTGTCTGTTTTCTGTACAAAACAAAAGGTTAGAGTTATTATTTTTTCTCCAAAATAAAGCAAATATCTCTTTGGTCATCCATAATAGGTCAGAGCTATTTTGAACAGTTTGATGTCATTTCTACATCCCTCAAGGAAACAAAGGGGAAAGTCAGAGGAAGGGGAAAAGGCAGCTTTGATAAGTTATGCCAGCCCCTGGTCCCCAAGAATGAAGCTTCCTGTTTTTATCATGTGGCTGAAAACAGTAGGGGGGAAAAATCCACTGTGATCAATGGTATTCATTCTTTTGTTATTTTGCAGTTACCTGCCATCATTCCCTAAATAAACTAAAGGAGGTCCTTTTTGGTGACAGCTGTGAACAATAGATCGGTCTGGGCAAAGGTTGCTGGAAAATTACAGTCTGAGATGGAGAAGGGATGGTGACAAGCCAGAGAAAGTTCCCAATATGAATAGCATTCAGTCTTGAATGTCTGTTGTCATTAGATTTTATGACAGTCCTACCAATGCCATCAATTAATACTTTCAATTATTGTAAAAGTGGGCTATATGACATATAAAAAGTAATAGAAAATGTAATGCTCACAAAAATGAAGAATTCTTTCCAAACAAAAATGTCTTTTAAATGGACTTTTTGTGGTTCCTAGGATTACTATAGCCTTTAAACATTCAATTATTTAAAAGGACTTCTAGCAAAATGACCTCAGAGATTGCTACTGAAGGGGAGTAGAGTATGCCACCCCAGAATGCACCACTTTGTCATGTGGATTATTTCAAGCTGAAGACACTCAAGGTCCAAAAGACTCAGGGAGAGAGATTTTAACCTCCCCCCTAACGTCCCCTAGGAATTTAGATAGAGGGCCTGGACCAAGTATGGTAAGCTGTGGGGAGCTCAGCAGTGCCTGTTTGTTCAAAATCCTCTCTGTGTCCTCTTGTCTCCCTGTTGGCATGGCAAACATTTGTTTACCAAACATTTGCCCTGCCCATCTTCCTGTGAATTGTCTTCCCTCCCTTTGAAGCCCAGACTCCTCTCCTGCTCCTTAGCTCAGGACAACATATAAGCCTCAACTGCCTGACTTACCCTTGAACCTCATCTCTTTCTGGCTCCCATACGTATGAAATTAAACTTGCTTTTCTCCTGTTAATCTGCCTTGGATATTAATTACTTAACTCTTAGTTTATAAACCAGCCAAAAGAATCCAGAAGAGTAAAGAAAAAACTTTTCCTCCCCTACGCTACCATTTGGAATTCTTATACATTCGGTCATCTTTTCTCTGGGTGTTTGTGTGCATCCTTATAGCATTTATCAACACAACATTGACAGGAGGCCATTTTAGCATGAACACAACACAGCAATCACAGAAGAAATGCCTCTCGACCCACCTCCACGTCAGACTGGCTTCCTAGTCCATTCTCCATGCCGGGACAGGAAGACAGGAGCGTCTCTACATTTCAGTATATTTAGGAATAATATTAGAGACAAAGTTCCAAGTTATTTTCCTTCATGAATATGGTTCTTTTCTTAATATAGGATTATGAAACATGGAACTATCTAGTAAGTAAATTGCATTCTTGACTTCTTTGTCGGGACTTGAAAGAAATATTTAAAATTCCAGTCAATCATCTGGATGTTTGTTTTACTTCCTGCCAAACATCTGCATATTCAAACATATCAAGATAAAGTAATGCTTTTCAGTGATTTTATATGAACTGTGTAGATGTACCCTTCGACTGGGGGACAAAGAACAGTTGAAATGATTTTGCAGAGCTATTTATACAATTAAAGCTTGATCAAGGGGGAACGTGATTTAAACCTCGGTCCTTGGGAACATCATTATGATTTATAGAGGGCTGGCTTACTATTTTAAAATTTCTCTATATTGTTTTCTTCCATAATAGCTCCACGCCTCGTAATGAATTGAAAATATTCAAGTCTTTAGAATCCCAATGGATTGCCACAGGGAACGAACAGAAGGTCTCTCTCCCTCCCCCTCCTTTTCCTGTGTTCAAGTTACAGGGCCAGATATATGGCCGTGAGACAACACAGAAGCAGGGTCAAGAAAACCATTTTGCTCCAGGGACCTGGCAGCTGAACTCTCCCCAAATGCTTTTAAAAAGAAAAAATATACATATTAAATGCCAATTTTAAACAAATCCAAAGATTCGTGGAGCCCTTTTTCACCTCATGATGTTGCTGTAGATATGAATGCACACCAAATGAGGTAACAGATTACGAAAAGTCGATGCTTAAAGTCTCTTGAGTTTTCTAACAAGAGATCTGGGAAGTTTAAAAGCATATCAGGTTTCTCAGAGATTATTAATTCTGGACTGCATTTCAAAGTATATCAAGTGCAGTCTGCTTTATACCAAACAGAGGGGAATGCACCACCAGACTAAGCAGACAGAACTAATAAGACCTCGAATAAATCAAATTAAGAAATATTTATCGAACATCTCTGTGTCTCCGGCATTGAGCTGTTAGGTGTGCGATGTACATAAAACATAAATGAAAAGTTCTGTGGTCTCAGAGAGCTTAAATGAATTTGAAGAGATAAGACAATTGCACAGAAAATAAATAAGATACCAAATTTGAGCAGCAATTCAAAATGAACGTCTCAAGAAATATCATAAATGACAAAAATAAACCAAAGCAGGGACATAATAAAGTCATCTTATAAACTGTTGGGCTAAAAAGGCAACTTCCCGAGAATGTTGCTATGGAGAAAAGCGTTGGGTTTCAGGTTACAGACATTTGTGCTTCGGAGGTACCAGGCCTTGGCTGAATTCTGTACCTGTTCCCAGTCTGATGCTGTGCTTGTAATGGCGGCGGGTGGCCAAACTGACCACGGTCAATGGTGCTCAGGAATGGAATTGAAAAAGTAAATCATAAGACAAAAAGGTCACGGCATTGCAGTGTCAGAAAAAATAAATGGACTTTTGCTCTTGGAAATATCATAAAATGACACAATAACTGAAGTTTCTATTTGAATTTCCAGGCTTCACCCGAAATGTCTACCGATCTAACCATCTCAGAAATCTCTGAAAGGCCAAGTGATATCATCTTCTTTCTTCTTTCTTGATTACTATGCCTATGAAGACAATCAAAAATTATTTGAACCAAGGTAAATTAAGCGTGCCTTCTTTCTCTTTGACCCTTGATGTGAATGACCTAGATCCTCTGGACATTTAATTGCTATTACATCATTAGAGGTACAAAAAAGAGTACAAAGAAACAATAATAAATAACCATGAAACCCAGCATAAAATAAACAAATGAAATGTTTTTAAATGAAGAAAGACTTCACAAACTCAAAGTAAATGAACTAAAACAGAGAAAGGGAGAGAGGTGGGAAAAGGGCCAAACCCCTTACCTTGAAGAAACAGGGATCAAAAATTATTTTGTTCTCTAACTGATAGTTTAATATTGTTGGAAATACAGTGTTAAGGCATTAAGCTAATCTCAAAGAGAGCTAAAAATAGAATGCTTACCTTGGAAAGTCCCCGCTGAAAACAACACTGAAATAGATCCTCTCCCAAAACAGAAAATAAATGAAAAGGCAACAAAACTGGAATTAAAGCATACAAGAAAATGAAAACAAGTTAAAGCAAACACAGTATACCAACAAGGGATTGGCGGGAGACAGGTAGAAGGGGGTCATTTAACAAAAGTGCTGTTTAAAATGCATGGGCAGGTGTAGAGACATCACCAAAGTAAGTCAGTATTCCAGAGCACTCAGCATCAGGAAACTTTACCACCCATAAGCCTCAAGTAATGGGAGGAAACAATGACCAGGAACCCACTAAGTGGGTCTAGAAAGAGAGCCTTTGGCAGGCTGGGGCATTCGGTGGAAAGACAGAGCAATCAGGGGGCCCAGCAGGATGAACCAGGATGACTCCTTGACCTTACTCTCTTCTTGTTCTGCTCTGCCCTATCAGGAGTCTCCACTGATTCACTCAACAGAAAGCCAGGGGGCATGAAGTCAGTTAATGTGCCCATGGAATTCAGCATCCTGGAGTACAGCATAGTGGAAACGGGGGAGCTTATGGAGAACCAAAAAGAAGATATCCGATGCACACGACAATTACAAGAAATCATCATAACTGGGCATAACGTCCTTTTGAAGATTTGAGTTTTGTAAAAAACTGTCTCCTGGAGATAGAATTCGCAAACCATGAAATGCGTCCTTCTAAGGGGTACAATTTTGTGTTTTTAAGTTTAGAGTTTTACAACACTGCTATATAATTTTTGAACATTTTAATCACCCCAAACAAAATCCCATGTCTGTTTTCCCCCTACCCTCAGACCTTGACAAATGCTGACCCACTTTCTTTCTTTATGAGATTTTCCTTTTCCAGACATTTCATACACATGAAATCCTACCACATGTGCTCTTTATGTATCTGGCTTTTAAACTTAGCATGATGCTTACAAGGTACATCCGTGTTGCAGAAGATATCATTACTTCATTATTGTGGCTGAATAATATTCCACTGTGTGAATTTATCAGTTTGTGTATCCATTCTTCGGTTGATGGACATTTGGTCACTCTACATTTGACTATTATGAATAATGCTGCTATGGACACTCATGTTCAAGCCTTTGTGTGAACATAGGTTTTCACTTCTCTCGTGTAAATATTTGTAGTGGAAATTTCTGGGTCATGTGGTGTCTCTATGTTTAACATTTTGAGGAACCACAAAACTGTTTTCCAAAGAGCTATTCCATTTTACATTCATGCTGGCAGTACACAAGGGTTCCATTTTCTCCACAGCCTTGCCAACACTTGTTATTATCTGTCTTTTTTTCAATAGTAGCCATCCTTCATGGGTATGAAGATATATCTTCTGTGGTTTTGATTTGCGTTAATGGCTAAAATTGTGGTTTTTAAAATGTATTTCTCGGCCATTGGTATGGTTTTGAAACATCTTTATTCAAGTCCTTTGTCCTAAAAATTGGGTTGTCTTTTTATTGTTGTGTTATTTGTGTGTTTGAAGAGTGCTTCAGATATTCTAGGTACAAGTCCATCGTAAGATAGATGATTTGCAAATATTTTCTCCCATCCTGTGGGCTTTCCATTCACTTTCTTGATGGTAAGATTTCATTTGGATTAAGTCTGGATTATCTATTTTTGTTTTATCACATAGTTGTTGGTTTGTGACCCTCCTAGGAACTCCCCCCAGGTAATCTGAAACTGGCCTCTGTGAGAAGAGGGCGGAGAGAAACTGAAGACAGAGGCAGGTCATTCGAAGATGGAATGGGGCACTTTTAATAAAACAAAAGGAACTTACATATGAGGCTTGTCTGGGGAGCAGCAAGACAAATGCATCACTGCACCTGCCCACCACATCTTAAAAGTTTATAAAGAGGCCCTAACTGGACTCAGTCATGTATATCACATAGATGTTTTTAACACCACATAACTAGCTCAAGGTTATGTCCTTGGAGCAGCCTCTGGGACCAGGAAAGGCAAATGGAACGTACATTGGGAGGACAGGGGAGAGGCTGAGGAGTGGCTGGGTCCAGTTCCCGGGTCAGTCAGCGGTCACGGCTTTTTGATCGTATTCTCCGACAGTGTTTTCCATATTCTACCTAACATCTAAAGATGCCTAGTCCAAAGTCAAAAAAATTTATCCTTACCTTTTCTTCTAAGAATTATATAGTTTTATCTCTTTCCTTTGAGGCGATGGTCTAATTCGAGTTAATTTATTTACGTAGCATATTAAGAGTCACAACTTCTCGGGGCGCCTGGGTGGCTCAGTCGGTTAAGCGTCGGACTTCAGCTCAGGTCACGATCTCGCGGTCCATGAGTTTGAGCCCCGCGTCGGGCTCTGGGCTGATGGCTCAGAGCCTGGAGCCTGCTTCTGATTCTGTGTCTCCCTCTCTCTCTGCCCCTCCCCCGTTCATGCTCTGTCTCTCTCTGTCTCAAAAATAAATAAACGTTAAAAAAAATTTAAAAAAAAAAATAAAAATAAAAAAAAGAGTCACAACTTCATTCTTTTGCACTTGGATCTACAGGGTTCCCAGCACAATTCATTGAGAAGATCTTCCTCCTTTGAATTGTTCTGGCACTCTTGTCAAAAAATAAACTAGTGATTCGTGTATGGTTTTATTTCCTGATTCTCAATCTCCTCCGGTACTACATTGTCAGTACGACACTGTAGCTATACAGTAAGTTCTAAAACAATAAATTGTGAATCTTCCATTTTTTTCCAAGATAGTTTGCCTATTCTGGATTCCTGATTTTTCATGTGAATTTTAGGATCAGTTTGTCAATTTCTTGAGCAAACAAGCAGAACAAAACAAAACAAAACCCAGCTGGGATTTTAGTAGGGACGGTGCTGAATATGTATGTCCACTTGGCAACTATCACCATTTTAGACTATCACCATTTTAGCAATAATATCTTCCAACCTGAGCATGGGATGTATTTCCAATGGTTTCTATCTTCTTTAATTGTTTTTAATGATATTTAATAGTCTTTAGTGTACAAGACTTGCACTTCTTTAGTAAAATTGATTTCTGAAAATATATTCGTTTTGGTGTTATTAAAATGCAATTGCTCTCTTAATTTTATTTTCTGATTATTCGTTGCTGGTGTATTGAAATGCAATTGATCGTTGTACACTGATCTCGTATCCTGAAACCTTGTTGAATACATTCATTAGTTCTAATAATTTTTCAGCGGATTCCTTAGGACTTCTACATACAAGAGAACACCATCTGCAAATCAAAATAGTTCCCCAGTCAGAAAAGCTTTTATTCTTTTTCTTGTCCAATTACTCTGGCCTTATAGAAGCGGCAAGAATGGACGTCGTTGGCTTGTTGCTGATCTTAGGGAGACAGTGTTTGGTGTTCCATCAATATGTGTGACATTAGCTGTGGTTTTTTCATAGACAGTCCTTGTGAATTAAAAAGGTTTCGTTCTACTTCTAATTTTTTGAACATTTTTATCATGAAACAGTGTTAGACTTTGTCAGATAATTTTTCCTGCTTCATTCAAGATAATCATGTATGCTTTGTTTTTAATTCTGTTGATAAAGTGTATTGTGTTCATTGATTTTCATAAAAAAAGTGAGAATGACCACCCCCCGCCCCCAAGGTGGAGGTATGTCACATGGTGTTGTTCCTTGGACTTGAAACCCAATGGAGTCTGACTGACTAGATTTTGAAATTGCTTGGGACTGTTGAGTCTTAGTTTTTTTTTGTTTTTTTTTTTTTTTTTGGACCCTTTTTCTCTCATTTTGAATTAGAATACGTATAACTGTTATTCTATGCATTTTCCAACTTTGTATCTTGGGAAAAGATAACTTATATCTTAAGTTTCCAGGTTCATAGGTGGAGAGGAATCGTGCTTCAGGGTAGATTATACCCACACTTGTTTTAGACGATGAAATTTGGGACTTTTGAGATGATGAAATATGGGCTGGCTAATGATTCTGTAATAGAATGAGACTTTAGGGGGATGTTAAGATGACATAAATATATGTGCAATATTCTACTTAATAAGGAAAAAAATCAGTTATCGAGGCCTGGTTAATATACATTAGAACAAGCTTAACGAGAGAGAAAGGAGATATAAGAATGGCCTGTACTGGTTGTAGGTAAGAATCCTCTAGACTGGAATTTAATGGTAAGCAAGGGACTTTTAGAATTTCAGGTGAATGCTGTTTGGGGAGACATTGATGGAGAGAGATGTTATTCTGTGCATTAGCATTGCCCATACTTGTACTAGGACTTCAGTATGTCCTTGAGATTCAATGTTAAAATCCGATGATTCAATTTTAATGTTTGTCTTACTGGCTGTGCTCCTACGAAAGCAAGTGCACTCAGCAACCATGAACCCCAGCTATATTTGGGTAAATAATGAGGTCTAACCTTTGGGTTGTAAACTTAAAAGTTCTCAGTTTTACCTCGTATTTAAATTATTACACTAGGCTTGAGTCAAGAGTTTCTTTTTTTATCAGACTTTTCAATTTGAGGAAAAAGACTGTACAGAAAAAGGAGTTGGTGGGGTTGGCAAACTTCTCGAGGCATGACAATCCTCAAACACCAGAAACAAAACAAAAGCACACACACACACACACACACACACGCATCCATATGTGCACACATGCATACACATATAAACTAACACACACACATTAAAACACACACAAATACACACACACACGTGAGAAAAAAAACAAAAAAAGATATAGTGGAGTTTACACTGAGGTCAAAATCGTTGTACAAGGGAGAATGTGCTGCTGGGGCTCTATATTCGAGAGAAAGAACAGTTCTGTGAGTCTGGATATGTGTTCACCAGCTAGAAGAAATTTTTAAAGAATCTTTTCTGCATTTGCAGCCTGGGAGTATTATACCCAGCCTCTAAAGAGCCCCTGTTTCTTAAGAAGTCCAAGTCATTTCTGGAAGTGTGGAGAAGATTGATGGTGGCCGAGTTTGGATTAATTCGAAGTTTCTAGTTCCACAAGTGAAACTGGATCCCTGGGGACTTGGAAATTGCTGTGGGATTTTCAAATAAACAGGCTTTGGAACCACTGATACAAGCTAATTGCTAACAGAAACTTGAGAAACTGGCAGAAAGAACCATGCCAATGACTGGTGAATAATATTTGTTTTGAGCAAGATTTTTAATGGCAAGGAATAGAAAGTCTCAGAGCCTGGGATGTTCTGCTGACTCACTTATTCTGCAGAATCTGGCCTGAGTCCTTATCAGTGGATTCATAGCCATCCTTGTCCTAGTTCTGTGCTGGGCTCTCCCATGCTTTTAAGGAAGCTTAAAAGCTGATGACTTGTTGAATTTAAAATTATGTTTTAATAAAGAAAAAGCTATTCACGTTTACATTGGATTATGGGTTCTGCTTAAGTGATGTGCCTTTGACCAGTGAGGTAGCACTTAGATATTCCTACAGAGTTGGACAAGACTCACGAAAGGGTAATCTATGAGCCACGTTTGCTTAAAATTCTTGAATTTCATAACAAAACCTAGGGGATAACTTGAATATTCGCTATCTATTGAATTCACCAAGGTTTAGGAGGAAAAAGCTGTCACTTTAACTATACTCTGGAAGTCGGATCGAGTAATTACATTTAGATATGAGATGCTGGGACAGCCTTGAAAGTCAGAAGTTCTGCAGACATGCCTCTGACTCTTAAAGGTGGACCCAGTCAATGAGTGCAGTGCTGGTGGATGGAGAGCAGGTCAGTTGGTCAATGTGGATTAGGGTACTCCTCAGAGCTAGCCAGGGGCACAAAATAGGGATGATGCCTTTAAATGTGAACCCATCAGAGAGTGAACCATAATATTTTAGGCACCAGTACTAGCTATACCATGAAGTTTAAAGTAACCCAATTAGTGATGGATTGGTTGTAGACAACAGAAAAGGCCATGCTATGTTTTTAGCATTGATGCAGGTGGGTATGATTGGTAGGCTCATGTTACAAAATAGAGATAAAAGGAGGAAGGAAAACTTTAGCAAAGAATGTTATCAGTGCAATGTTAAATTGACTGGACATTAGCAATCATTCAACCCAACCTGTTCTCTTTATTAATCACGAAATCCCCGAGGCCTCCAAATCTCAAGTAATCCATTGAAATTAGTAGAACAGATCATCTTCGAACTCAGATTTACTGAAACCGAAGTTCCCAGGTGATTCATCTCAGGGATGAAATAACTCGGGTTTGGACTGAATGATCGACATAGTAAATTGAGATTTAAAGAATTTCTGTGGAGGCAATAAGAAGGGTGGAAGCCTGGAGACACATTTGCCCAGTTCCCTGGGAATATGAGGATTTAACTGAGAACTCAGTAGAAAGAGGATAGCAATTGCATGGTGGTATGTGTGGTTTCGTATTATGAGCCTCAAGTTAAAAGACTTCGTAATATGAAATGGGTTTGCTATAGCCATGGCAATGCAGAGCGCATGGAGCCATTGACATAGAATCATTTTAGCCATCAATCCCTTAAAGTCATTTTGCAGGTAAAACAAAGTCAAATAAGGGAAAGTAGACACTGATACTAGCAATCAGTGTTTGCCTATGACTACTGGCTTACCCAGCAGCGCTAATAGGTTTTACAAAACTAAGCAATGGCAAATGGGAATATGGACGTGATGCAAAATAAATAAATGAAAGAAATGGCCAACGGTGGAGCCCACATTGCCTTCCTAATGGAATCTTCCCAGTACCGTCTGCATAGATCTTCTTCTCTATTTGCTCTTTTTAATGTTTCCCACATCCTCCTCATGTTGCACCTCCTTTCCAAAAAGAATTTCCTCACTTTGATTTAAAAACCATTTGTTCAAGGGGCCCCTGGGTGGCTCAGTCGGTTGAGAGTCCGCCTTCGGCTCAGGTCGCGATCTCATGGTTCGAGAGTTCAAGCCCCACATCGGCTCTGTGCTGACGGCTCAGAGCCTGGAGCCTGCTTCGGATTCTGAGTCTCCCTCTCTCTCTGCCTCTCCCCTGCTCCTGCTCTGTCTTTCTTTGTCTCTCAAAAAATAAATAAATGTTAAAAAAAAAAAACATTCGTTCGAGGCACTTCTGAAGACCCCTAGGCCAATAGAATATTGTTCTTTTAATTATGTGCCATGTAAACAATATAAACGTAGTAAACCGACCACACAGTATTCATGGATCTGATCATTTCTGGCAGTCAGTGGCTAAATTTCGTAATTGTCTTTACAGCATAATATATTTGGGGTTGTCAACACACAGAGGTTATATTTACTCTTAGGGACGTAAGATCCCAAAGCAAGGCAACTCTTCCACGGTCAGGGTGTACAAAGTCAGAAATAGATCTAAAACCTTTTGCTTCCTGGCTTAATATTTTGGCGCTATCTTTAACTTCTTGTGTATAACTGTAGCATTTGGTATGGTCAGGATTGCTTGGAAAAGATGCGTCCAAAACTGACTTTCTCCTTTTAGGATCTGCTGAATATAGTAGAAAACTGTAAAAGAAGATAAGGCATTCTCTTAAGGGTGGAAAACAGTATTTATGCTATGTGTGGAGAGATATCATCGAAATTAGTCTCGGTGCTGAAGAAATCAGTGGTACATATAATGTCTTATGTTGTAACACTATTACCCTGAACATTTTAAGGTGATTAACAGAAAAACTGTTGCTCTCAATAAAATGTAGAATATGAAGAATAGATTTATGGAGTATGAAATACTATGTCAAAAATAAAACTGTCAATACGCTTCCCTCTCTCTTTATGGTATGATATGATCTAGTTCTTACTGACATTTGGAACTCAAGGCACTGTGGAGACTCAAAAGAAACTTTAATGGTGACAAATGCTGATTCTAAATATATATATATATATATATATATATATATATATATATATATATATTTTGATGAGCACAGAATGTATTTAATAAAGTGATTTAAGATGTTCAAGAAGAGTCTTGTACAAACCCAAAGCAAGTTTTCTTTGAAAAATTGAATTTGTTCCCTTTTTTAAAAAATGACATCATACAAGATGTGTTTTTAATCAATTATCATTGTAGATAATTCAGAGGGCAACATATATGGGAAAACAATGGCGTGATTAACTAGGCATTGACCTCGTGTTATGGCACTGGTCCAGAGAGAGCTTATTAGTTTGAGCTAGCAGTAAATATGAAACCGAGGGCATCATAAATCACAACAGCAGGATTAATCTGAATGTGAATCAGATACATGGGAAAAACTGAGACATTCCCAGTGAGTCCAAAAACAGCTACGTGAAGTCAGTGGAGAGAAAATGATTTTCATACAAAGGTCTGTACACAGTTCTTTCCATTTTATCTAGAATTTTCAATTGCAGACTTTCAATTCAAGCCCTTACAGCTAAATTAGAATTTTCCTTAATTAAATAAATCAGAAACATGGGCTCTTGGGATTGCTAGTGATGCTGGTCAGGACAAAATCTTTGTGAGGGGGGAGGTATGTGGATTTTGCTTCTCAAAGGGTTTTGTCTCATGATACCATTAGAGGCTTGGACAAGCCGCCTACCTTGAGGCTTTTGTTTTAGCTCCATAAACTCATTTAGTTTGTCTGGATCATCACAGAAATTTTCATTCTGAGAAAAACATTGCAACCCACATTTCGCTGTACCAGCCAATTGAATGGTTGACCCATCTTAGATAATAATACAAAATGGGTTGGAAGAACTTTGAGCCCTGTTTTGATTCTCAGGATTTCAAAAAGATCCTAGAGTAATGACACTTTCAAACTTACTTTCTGCATTAAAGAGGAGAATTCTAAGAGTTTACTGTATTTAGGGTTGGCAGGTAGATGTGTTCGTTACCTGCCACGAATATGTTAGCTTTAGTCTGCAATGTTTGATTGAGTCACCGGTCAGACTCAACATGTTTGAATTTTCATTGCCTTGTGATTTCTGGGTATAAGTTTATGGTGATATTACTGCTCGAGAGACATGAAGAGAGAGAAAACACCAGCAAAGTAACTATGTGGTATGATGGTGAAATAGCAACGGTAACATTGTTTTTGTAAATGTGCTTTTCTTTTTTCTTTTTCACTTTAGGAAAAAATACAGTGGTACACTCAGCTGGGTATGGAAACACAGCCATATCAGCATACTAAATCATAAATGTTAGCAAATCAGAAACACACATAAGGTTCTAACTCTTTGGGGTTTCTATATGGGTATTCTTCTACTGACACAGACTTATTTTTTCTACCAGACATACCAACTACATTTAAAAAATGTATTTCCCCACTGTAGTCTGCTCATAAGCCACCTGCTGTTGCTGCTTTGGCATTTTTTCATTAAGACCTATTTGCTCTTTCCCAGAGGCATCGGTAATATTCACTGTGGTGTGGGTCAGACTGGTGGCTCCTTTCTATCAGAGGATGAGCCCAATGTGGGATGCCTAATTCCAAAAGGTTCTAGGGGAGCAGAAGAGATGATGTATATATCTTCTAGCTCAGCCAATTCCAGAAATGTATGGACAAAAAATAGTCAGTTCTTGCCATCTGCACCAAAGGCTTCTTCAGGTGCTTTAGTTGCCTTGGACATTCATAGTCGAAACAAAGCATGAATAGAGTGGCTGATGTACAATTACATCGCACGTGTGATTACTACCCTGCGTTGATGATACACGCTTTTCTTAACCTATATAAGAGAGGGTTAAATAAGCTGAGTAAATTAAAAGATCATATCAAAGGAAGTTAAAAGAGAAAAAAATCTATTTTTTATGATTGAAGAAAATACGAAATTATATAGGGTAGGTAAAACTTTTATGTCATTCAATTTTGTTAGAATATAGCAAGCCAATTATATAAAATTAAATTTCAAGCTTGATTGATTTTTTTAAATATTCATCTTAAGCACTGCATTTGGTGTTTATTGTATTATACAGGAAATACCAGAGAACGGCTGCTGCATCCAGGAATTAAATGAAACCTATACTGTCAATAGCCTGGCTGGGGTTTTGATAAAGCATTATGACATTTCTATATTATGCAGCACCATAAAATGCTAAACATACACAGAGCACAGAACTATAAGTTTCAAAAGCACATACTGGAAGCTAGAGTGTTTTGGCATTTATAGCTGGCTAGCACGGGGAGATAATGAGGAGTCTGATACCTTGGAAATCATAACTATGAAATATATACAATAGTTTCCCATCAAGATGGATCATATATCACGCAATATTGGAGGATAATTCAAGTCTGCAATGCAATCTGCTTTTCATTTCAAGTGGAGGGCGACGTAAGCCATAATTTACCCAGGTAGTACTCACTTGGGATCTAACGACAAATTTAGAGCAACTCGTGACAAAAAAAATCCACATAGGAAACCATGAAAGATTTGACATCCTCTTGTCTCTCAACTTTCTTCCCCCGACTCTTCTTACCCTTCTCCATAAATGTAAAATCTTTTGTGTTCCTATGGATCCGTGATGAAATATAAGTATTCCTTGAAAAATATAAAGGGACATATACAATTACTAGCTAGTAATTCCCAAATTGTTGATGGAGAGGAAGTAGGATAAATCACTTCAGTGAGAGCTTATTGTGGCTGCCCCAGCCTCCACAAAGAGCCAAATTTAAATAACTGTCTACTAAAACCACTTTCCGCGTTAAGAGGTGCGACGGCTCTTTCTGTATGCACCAATTAATTCTTTATCAAAAAAAACCCTTTTATATCATATGGAAATGGAGTTAGGGTGGCATAGAACCAGCGCTTGTGGACTCTGGAACAAGTTAAATGGCTGATGTTCCATTGTTACTTTTCATTTCAATGTTTAATAAAATATTGAGAGACAGTAGGAAGACAGACGGAATTTTTGGTGGGAAATAGAACAGTCCTTTGTGACTGGACAAAATGGAGGGAACCTTTGGCTTCTGGCATTTTTGGTCATCTATGTAGGCTTGGCCAACTGCCACTTGGGCTCTCTGTCTTGTGCCATTGGATGAAAATATACCCCGTGTAGGGGAGTCCCAGAGGAGTTTGACAATATGGACCTGACCTTTGGTTTCATCTCTGCCTTTATTATTATTTTTAAATAAATTAATACATATGTATTAATATAAAGATATCTCTTTGCAACTCTAAAATCTAAAGACAGGATATGCACAATAAAGCAGATACAAAAACACGAGCTTTACATTTAATCTTTACAATTCCCCTTCTCCTTCTCCTCCCCCTCCTCCTCCTCGTTCTTCTTTCTCTTCTTCTTTTTCTATTTAGGCTAAAGCTTACATCCCCATCTTCTTCTTGTTCCTGAAAAACAAAGAAAAATCAGTTTGGACCGCTAGTCAAGAGATGGTCCTATCTTCACATATCTGAAAACAAGCAGAATAATGTGACTGTTTTAACTTTCTGGTGCTTGAGTTTTACACTTCATTCGTGCTTATAAATATGGTGATAATACCAGCATGACTTGAGCAAATAGAGATAAGACAGAAGGTAATGGCTAAATTCCAGCATAAAATTCTTGAGTAAAATATTATTTAAGCACACAGCACCACCTTCCCAATGTTCATTTCAGACTTTGAAGCTTAATTCTTCTTATTTTTACATAGGTTTTACTTTCTAAAGACATAGAAAACAGTTGTCAAGATGGCTGACATCTTGAATATTATTATTTAATTTCATTGTGATCATTCCCCCCCTTAAAGTCAAGTAATCTTAATTTCTTTTCCATTCTTTTATGTCCTCTTTGTCAGTTATGTAACCATTTCAGATGTTCTACCTGAGTTTCTTTATGCCTTCAAAATGGTCTTTTTCATCTTATCCTCTCAAACATTTGGGATGCAAAATAAAAAATGGCACGGCATAAAAATCAGACTAAAATTAAATATTTTCAGGAAAGGATTACATAGCAAGCACCCACAAGGAAGGATTAGGTTACATAGTCCTGCTCTTCAGTTTCAGGGTTTCATTTAGCTTTACTCATTTACTGATTTATAAACTCCCAGACGTATTTCATAAAGGAATTGTCAGAGTTTACAAAAATAAATATAAAAAAAAAAGATTAAAAAAAACCAAAGGTTGAGAGAGACAGAGTAAGGGGGAATATATGGGTTATACTCAAATAAACCCCTTGATATATAGAAGTATAAATATATGTAATGGACACTGTAGTTACCAAAGGCAAGTCACAGATTCGGCCCCGAAGCTTTTAGCAGTTAAAGCAAAAAGGGAACTCATCTCAGTTATAAGAATCACAGTGTTCCTAAGACTTACAAATAAAAACAGCAGAGAAAACCATATTTCAAGAAAAAAATACCCCAAACTAAAAATCTGAGAGATCTCTTTCATGGATTCTCATACACGAGTATGGGAAAACGTAATAGAAATAATCCTACAGTGAGTATAACAGCACATTTTATTGGACAGTTTCTTACGGCGTTTTCTATACAGGCAACTGGCATGAAGTTACTGGACAGTTTAGTGAAAACCAATAGAGATAGTGCCAAACATTTTGGTTCCATGCCCAGTTCTTTGGTTTGATCCAAAGATAGAGTCAAAATACATGAAAGAATAAATATGTAGCATGCCCATCGAGCCTATATCCGCAAACATCTCTTGACAGCCTGCATTTTGATAAGGATTAAATGGCAGAGACTTAAACATTTTTACCTGCCAGAAAGAACCTGAGGGCAACTCTGTGGTGCTGCAGATTGAGGACTAAGTCCTATCCCTCAATACTATGAAACAAAAATAGGGTCTGCCTCTACCTTCCCTACCTGACCTACGGTAAGTAAGACCTAATTTTAAAAGCTCAAGGAAATGAATGAAGCCCCCTTCTCTTGGGACCATCGCTTTTACCAACATGCAGTTCGAATGTACCTCTGTGAAAATTAGATCTATGGTTAGCCACAGACTTCTGTGAAAGAGAGAAACTCAAATTCCAGGCGAATCGGTGCTACCGACGTAAACAAGTGCGGCGTTCTCACCGCAAGATGTGCGTGTCTATAGAAATCGTCAAATACGGTAGCCCATTTTGATTTGTTTGGCTTTCCACAAAACTAAAAAATAAAACGCTACTGCTCATTTGCCAAACACATCAACTATTCGGTCAAATTCATTTTGGAGGAATCCGGAGAATGTTCCGTTGCTTTCAAAGTGGCATTTTTAGAGGACAGGGTAGGCTTGTTCCCACCTCCAATCCCCCAGAGAGAAATGGCAGGGGAGAGAATTCTGGAAGAAAATTGCAGGGTCTCTATATTCTCAAGGAGAAGGATTTTCTTATTTGCCTCCTCAGTTCCTTCCAGGGCCACACGGCACTTTTGTTTTACTGCCTTTTATTATTTCTTCCTTTTTCTCCTGTAACCGCTCATCCTCATAGTCCTGAAAGAGTTTAAACAAAAATGACTTTGTTTGGTTCTGCAGAATTAACACGACACTCAGGCATATTTCTAATTGAATGCAGATGTTTTCTAAGCAGAGACAAGCCTCAGCCTTGTGTGCATAATTCTTACCCTGCCCTAATGGAGAGAAGTGAGTCCAAAATTAGCAACTTTTTAAAGCCAAATCTGGCCATGTGCCACAGAGACTTTGCTTTGGCTTTTCTTTCTTTCTTTCTTTCTTTCTTTCTTTCTTTCTTTCTTTCTTTCTTTCTTTCTTTTTCATTTTCCAAGGGCGTGCAGACAGGAGGTCTTTAAAAAGCTATACAGGGAGGGCCACCATATTTCCAAGAAACTTAAAAAAGGAAGAGAGAAAGCCAAACTAATCAGCGTAGCAGTACATTTATGTTCTCCTCTACTCTCTGCCCTCAGAAATAAGACTTTTAAAAATTCACAAAAATGTTGCTCCCCGAGTGGCAGGGGCAGCAAGCTTTGGAGGGAATGAGGTCAACTCAAGAGCTCCGTTTTGACCGTCTTGAGACGGAGTTGCTGACACGGACAGACTTGTGAACACCAGATGAAGAAAGGGTAGCTCTGTGTTTTCTCAACTCCTTATTTCAACAATTTGCACTAAAGATGTTACAACCTCATTGTTCCGTCCAGATCCACGGCCATGTGCATGTCTGCTGGAACAGCAGGTTTTGAGACCGATTATGTGGTCCTTAAAAAAAAAAAATCACTTTGATTGTTGAGAACCTCATAATCAGGCAGTTTGTGTACAATGTCTGTGCTCCAGAGGCCTGACCACAGGATTGGCCAGAGAATGAAGGCACGGCCGATGGAAATTCATGTTTCAGATAGAGGATGTGTATGCCATGTTTTCTGCCTTTCCCACTGGTGAAAGGTTTCAGGACGACGAAGCAAACTTTCAAAACGTAGGATTATGTCTAATGTGAAAATAAATAATCCCCAGAAATTACACATTCATAACCAGAAACAAAATGCTTGAGTTGTTAAAGAGATGGTTTACTAATGCTAATGAACATAAAAAAAAAAAAAAAAGGTCAGCTTACACTTAGGTTTAGAATTAGGAAGAAATTTACCTTTTAAAGAGGAGGATTCATGGAACGCCTGCGTGGCTCAGTCAGTTAGGCCTCAGCTCTTGATCTCAGCTCAGGTCTTGATCTCAGGGTCATGAGTTCAAGCCCCATGCTGGGCTCTGAGTTGGGCATGAAACTTACTCGAAAAAAGAAGAAAAAGAGGGGGGGGGGGTCCTGGTTGGCTCAGTCGATGGAGTGTCGTACTTTGGCTCAGGTCATGATCTCACGGTCTGTGAGCTCGAGCCTCACATTGGGTTTGCCACTGTTAGTGCAAAGCCTGCTATGGATCCTCTGTCCCCCTCTCTTTCTGCCTCTCCCCTCGGTCTCTCTCAAAAATAAATAAACGTTAAAAAAAAAAAAAAAGAGGATTCCTGACTTTCACCAGCATTTTCAGCCCCTCATCCAACTCACTGATGTGAGAATGATTCTCTTGCTGCCCCATGGTCATTGAGTTTTTATTGGTTTCAATAAAAGTTCACCTGCAAGTGTACCATCACACTAGGTTTTAGTGATCTAGAGAACATTGACCTGCAGTGGATTTTGCCTCCATGGAATTATTTTCAAGGATCTGGTTATATAATCATTCGGATCCTACTTTAGGTAGAGAAATATCTCTTTGGCACATGGTTGAGAATACGGCTCTTGATCAAAGCTCAACATGTTGGGGAGAGAGGAAAGGAAGAAAGAAATATTTCTTCCCATTTTTTGCAATTCCTGATTGACCTTCCAAGGAAAGCTCCATTACAGAGTCAAAGTAGGTGACAACTTCGAGACACTAAAAGTTGAATCCATCTTCTGAAGAATTAATCCTTCCCTTGCTCAAATAACGTATATGAAAATGGAAAATGCGTGTCCTACTGCATTTTTTTTTTTTTGGCCACACCGTAGGACACTAATTAATAAACTACTCACGATTTCATGAAACATTCAACATGTGGGAATCTCTGAAGTTGCCTTAATAATAAGACACTGTTGGGGCACCTGGGTGGCTCAGTTGGGTAAGCGTCCAGCTCTTGGTTTCAGCTCAGATCATGTTCCCACGGCTTCGTGGGTTTGAGCCCCACATCAGGCTCTGAGCTGGCAGCATGGAGTCTGCTTGGGATTCTCTCTCTCTCCCTCTCTCTGCCCTTCCCCACTCGTGCTGTCTCCGTCTCTCTCAAAATAAGTAAATAAAACCTAAAAAAAATATAATAAGACACTGTCTTGAGGGTTGGAAGGTTTTAATGGGTTTGGCCTGTCTCCATACCTGTGAGAAGATTTGGGGCTTTCGTGGTAATAATTAGCGTGCTACCTAAAAGTCAAAATTGTAATATGAAAGTCTAGGAGAAAGAAATGTTGGAGACATGAGTAATGTCTTTGGAAATACCATCCACTTGAGTGTTCTAAGGGTTCAAAGATGATAAGCTTCCATCATATCTAACATTATTTCACCAAGCAAAGGCCAAGGTGAGTTGAATATGGGTGCTAACAAATTATAAAGTGTACGTGACATTAAAAAAGACCAAAAATCCCACACCCGAAACCAATCTAATATCTGCCTCTTCCAAAGCTTGAAGGTAAAGGAGATTATTTTTTAATGTTTATTTAATTTGAGAGAGAGAGAGAGAGAGAGAGAATGTGTCCAAGTGGGGGGGGGGGAGGGGCAGAGAAAGAGGGAGAGAGAATCCCAAGCAGGCTCTGTGATATCATCACAGAGCCGCATGTGGGGCTCTGAGATTGTGACCTGAGCGGAAATCTTGAGTCAGACCCTTAATGGACTGAGCCACCCAGGCGCCCTGAAAGGGGATTATTTTTGCAATATTTTCACATTCAAATAGTGATAGAAAAAGACGAATGATCTGTAATCAAGGAAAACATTGAAAGCCGGTTTCAACCGTGAAGACTCGCTCAGGAATGCTGAATTTGTTTTTTCTTCCATGCATTACCCACTGATGCCTCGGGATGGATATCCTCACAACAGAAGCCTTTCTCCTGTGCTTTTGAAGTTCTGTGTTAAGCAGTTTCCAGGGCACCTATTTTCTGGCTTCTTCTTTGGGTTTTAGTTTCTGTTTGTTACCTGCTCTATTTAGTTACCCCTAGGGCACACAGCTAATAGCTTTTAGCTGAACAACTTCTGCTTTTAAAGGGAATTCATAGTGTGATGTTCTCAGGTTATCCTGTAACTGATTGTTTTTAATGAATGGCTCTTCTAGTTTGACTAAGGATTTCTGACCTTTAAGACTGTTAGTATTTCTAGGTGATATTTACTCTGTTGATCTCTCGCTTTCATTGTTTCTTTGCACTCTTTGTGTGTAGTTTCTCTGTTTAAACTAGTGAGTTCATGTGTTTTGAAACTAAACACTTAATCTCCTTTGGTTTGTATACTTTGCAGTCGTCGCCTATGGAAGCACTCCCTCAATGCATTAGAGAGATGTTGAAATCCTGGTTTCAGATAAATTCTAGTGCTTCTTGCCAGAGGGAGAGGAGGGCCACTTGATGTGGTTTAACAACTTTGGTTTATTTTCTGCTTCATCTTGGTTTATCATCCCTAATAATATCAGACCTTGGCATTTCAGATACTTGCTGAGAACAGAAGAAAGGAAAAAAATATATATATCCTACAAGATCTTCACGCTACGGATTATTTTTTTTCCTTTCTGGGAATGAAAAAGGGGTAAGCTGACACTTAAAAGAATGCTATTTATTCGCTAAGCATAAGAGCAGATTACAAAATTACCGATCAGGAGGTTGGAGGCCAGTTTTTCTAGGTTGGGGTAAGACCGGGGGCAAGGTTACAGGCCCACCTTTTACCAGGGAAATCAGGTTTTAAAAAATGCTTCCGGAAGTTCTAAAGGAAAGAATCGAACAACCAGAGGGGACATGTGAAAGCGGAAACGGTCAGTGAAACCCTTTTTACCTCCATCATTTATTTGCTCTTGCTTCTGGGCTCATAAGCGAAGTTGAATCTGTGCTTCCCGCGAATAGACGCACGGCTGCCTTCGGCCCATCTGCCCGTGTCTGGACCCCACACCTGGCTTCTGGAGGAAAAAGGACAGAACACAGTGAGACGATGTCTTTGATTCACTGCACCCTAGCTTGGATGCCACCCAGTCTTCCCAAATCACTCCTGTGTTAGCTAACAATCCGGTCTGGAGAGCAAGGGGAGATCTCTCAGGAGTCTTGGACAAATAAAAGCGGTAATCAAAAGTGAGGTATTTAACACAGCCCCAGCATGTGAGAAAAGGCAACAGATACCATTCCATTTACTGGCTTTCAAAATTGGGAAAAGAAAAAAAAAAAAAAAGATTTAGCTCTGAAGCACACTTAAGAAAGAAAAATCAAGACAGTACAGCAGAAGCTGGGGGAGGAGGGAACACGTAGAGTAAAAATTCCCTCTGAGCCCACAGAAAGCAATAAGAGTTCTCATTTAACCTCGGAAAATGACTTGAGAATCACTTGTACTTTGAAACGATTCTAAATTGCAAACTAATTTCCCAGTGGGATATGTTGATGGCGTTGCCGTTCGCAGCATAAATAATGAGCTTGCAACCAGGACCCCCAATAAAGCAGCGCACGTTTGTGGAATTTATGAACAATTTTTTCCCCCATCTGACATTGCAATGTTAATGCTTCCAGTTAGGAGTTTTACTGTGTCAGCAGGTGAATCCCCTGGCAGTAAGTCAAGCTTTAATGGAACATGCTGGTAGGAGCGATTATGCTGTTGCAGGGTAAAACTCTGGTGTACTAGCCTTCTAGAATACATGGCCACACTCTGCTACCTACCCTGATCGCCGGTGTTCCTGGTTGTTGGACTTTTACTGCTACGCTTCAAATTGACCATGGCAAGGCAAAATTTGTATCTTATAAAAGATTTTAGAACTGGAAACTGTGATGGTATCTAGTTAAACCCTTTGTTTGTTTGTTTGTTTGTTTGTTTTTAATAAGGAAGAAACCTGAGGCTTGAGGGGTTACCTGGCTGGTTAGATAATACACATGAATAAATGATAAGACTGGGACTCTATCCTAGGATTCGTCTGTTCCTTTAGCACTCTGTTCTTGCCTCCCTGGAGGATGCTGCCTTTGTTGAAAAACAAAAATGGTGAGTGCAATCAATTTTATAAATGTGTTTAAGAAAACGTGACAAAAATATGAATCTGAAATATGCTTTCATCATAGAGCACAAAGCACACTGCCTGGTCTGTCTGAACCTCCAGTCTTCTCTGGAGATATATATATATATATATATATATATATATATATATATATATTTATACACTTGTCCTGAGATAGATAGAGAGAGATAGCTAGATATAACTATCTCTCTCTATCTATCTCAGGACAAGTGTATAAGTGATTATGACGTCTTTACAAGGCTTCATCTTCAAATTTAAAGATATTATTAGATTGAGTGTCCCTAAAGGGTTAATATGATGCCTATAAACCATTCACTGTGGGTAAGACATCATGATCTCTAGCTAACCTCAAAAGTGAAATCTCCTTCAGTCAATTGATGTTTCTCGAGAAGGGCTTGTGTGTCATGTGGCTTAGGAAGGTGTAGCCTACATACACCCAGCTGCAGATCACTCAGAGGTGTCTACACTCTGTGGGGGCCACGTGGTTCCCTCCACAAGAGCAATGACCAAGTTCTCAAGTACTTATCCCTGGGTGTTTACTCTACAACAGGGTAGGGGGTGCTATGGGTTCTGCCACTCAAAGTGGTTCCATTCAACAGGTAACCGAGGGCTCGCACAGCTTGCAAATAGTGTTGCCTCATTGACCTTCTTAGACCTCCAAGCCTACGAATGAAATCTGCATTCTAGTCCAGCCTGAGGATGGTGCCACCGTTACAAAGCCATCCCATCTGGGTTTGGGATGGCGACAGGTGATCCTTTCCTCCTTGGCTCCTTTTCCTCATCTTCGCAACCACCACTACAGTCAACCCTCCTTTCAAACCCTCTAGGTCATCCCCTTTGTCATCATCCCCCGGAGAGAAACATCCGTTTCCTGTTTCATGGAGAATGTCAGTCAAGAACACCTCAAACTCTGTCCCGAACTGTCATGCTTTCCTTTCCTACATCTGCACCTCTGTTTTCTGGATCCTGTTGCATTTGGCTGCAAACGTGGTCCACTCTTCTCACGTCGCCTTTTCCTTCTAGCAGGCAGATGTGCTCAGATCTAAATCTATAGCTTCCCTGTGGACACACACACCTCTGCCACCCCCTCAGACACTCCGTACCCAAATTGTCAATGACTTTCCAGATGCTGATGACAAAGGCCATGGATCAGCGACACCACCTCATCTCAAATTTGCTGCTGTCATTCTTGCCAATTCTCAGTTGGTTCCTATTTTGATCTGTTCAACGTTGACATTCCTCAGGACTTCATCATCAGCCTTTGTTTTTGTCCCATTGTACCCACTCCCTTTGGGTGAAAATACGGCTCTTGTGGCTACAACTACCATTCTTATGAGATAACTCCCAAATACAGACCTGTCTTCTGTGGAACAAACAAGTATATTTTACTGTAAGTTAAACTAATTTTGCGGAAACTTACATATCAGTTTATCTAAGTTGACGCAAATCCAGAAACAGTATGCTTCTTACCCAAATCTACCCAATCTTCCCATGATCTTCCTCTTGATTAGTGACATAGTCGACCATCCAGTTAACTACATCAGGTGACTCAGGGGTATATTCCGTACTTCTCCCTCTTCCCTAAGCTTTCAGCCCAATTGTGACAACATTCTACATATATTTTTCCATCTTAATGTCCTCAAATCTTCTGCCGGTTCATTGTCTCAACTCCACTCTTTGTTCAGACCAATTGGCTCCTTCCCAGATTATGAATTCCTGAAATGCCAAACTAAGTGGTTTCCCTGCCTTCGCCTGTGTCTTCCTCCATTCTTTTCCCCCAGGGTAGACCATGAAACGAAGAAATTTTCTTCAAATGCTTTCCGCAAGTAAGGTTCAAAACCAAACTACTTAATATGACCGCGAAGCCTCTTTGTCATTTCTTGTCTTTCTACCTTACAGTCTGGAACACACGCTAAATTGCCTGTGAAGTCCCTTCCTCTCTCATCTCTGCCAAAGCATTTACTCACAGCATTGTTCTTAGGGTTTGTCTTCTCCCTTCTCTATAGCCTACTTGGCAGGAAATGGGGACTATGTCTTTCAATAGCTTACAATGCCTGGTCCATAGTAAGTACTCAGTAATATTTCTTAAGTGACTAGAGGTCAATTATCTAAAATAGGTTATTATAACTGTTATTATACCTTCTCATGTATATGCCTTCAATGTACTTTTAATCTTCTTGTTCAATGATATCCGTTTACAAAATATCACACAGTACATTTCATTTCTTACCTAGCTCTTTAAGCTGATAATAAACATGTTAATTAAGGCATTATTATTTTCCTCAGGCCCATTTTTATTACTTTGCATGAATTTATCTAATTTTTCTAACAGCTACAAGACAGTTATTATTTTCATCTCTATCTTACGTATAAGAAAATTGATGCACACAGAGAAGCGAAGTAGGGATTGGAAGCCAAATGCTGTGACTCCAGAGCCCTGCTTCTTAACCGCCATGATACCTTCCAAATCTCAATGTTATACGGCCTTCAGATTGCACTTCATCCTAGCTTTCGTCCATTCTTTTTTTGGAATTCCTTAAACTGTTATTTTGACAGTTTCAAGCATGAATAGCGATAAACCTCCCAAAATGAAGACGATCCCTATTCCCAAGACCTGCCGATTCTGCTCCTTAGCAGTGTGTAATATGTACACAGGCTGGAGAACTGTTTCAATACAAACTATAAAAAGAGGATTAAGAAAAATGGCCATGAATGAGTGGCAAACACTCACACTAAAAGTGTTGGAACACTCCCTTCAGAATCCAGAGGCAGTAAAAAAAAAAAAAAAAAAAATGTTTAAAATATATTTAGAACCTCTATCCAGAGTTCCATAAAAGATGCCCAAAGGTGATTGAGATTCTTTTTGTGTGTGTGGTTTTTTTTTTTTTTTTGCATTTGTTGAATGGATGTTGAGTGAAAATACACCCCAGTCAGTGCCCGTGATGTGAACAGCTCTCGATATATTCATATGCCTCCAGAATCACATGATCCCCAAACATCCAATCATTCCAAAATCTTTACAAATAAGGTAGCTATCCCTATTCTAAAATACACTCTTCCAAGTGCTCAGTTAGGGTAAAGGTGACAGAAGAAATACATCTATTCATTTGCTTGTGCCCCCTGTTGAAAACGAAGGGAATGGCCAACAAAAGTCGGTTGCCATTATTCTAAAATCTCCTCCTCCCAGAATGCCTGAGCGGCTCAGTCCATTAAACGTTGGACTCTTGATTTGGGCTCAGGTCATGATCTCACATTTCATGTGTTCAAGCCCTGCATCAGGCTCTGTACTGACAGCACAGAGCCTGCCTGGGATTCTCTCTCACCATCTCTCTCTGTCCCCTTCCCCTCAAAAATAAATAAATAAATAAATAAATAAATAAATGTTTTAAGATATCCTCCTCTCACAGGAAGCATGATCTCACATTGCCAAAAATATTTATCCCAAGCTGCAGGCAATGTTATACTGAGTCTCTGTTTCAGATTACTAAGTCACCGAATTCAGGTAGGATGCGAGTGCCAGGCCGGGTGTCTCTCAACACACTGTACGAATGAGGAACGTGGTGGAAAATAGTATACCCTCTTAGAAGGGCTGCCCTTCATCTACTCAACCTGTGATAGCTAACTGCACTCACCAACTTTGAAGACATTTCATTGTCTGAACTGTGCCTGTGTCCTGAGCTCTACAATGATATTCAAAATAAAAACACAATTTCCTCTTAACTCTCATCCCATCACGATTTTTTAATTAAAAACAAGTGTTGGCCCTTTCTCTTGTAGTTGCTAACGTATCCCACTTGAAAAAGACATGAAACAGTTAAGCAGCAAAACCCAGTATGACAGAGTTTTCCCCAAAAGTTGTGTTTTTAGTCAACTCATTTATTTCTTTTCTAAATATTTACTCCTGTTACCTGCAATGTATCTGTCATGCACTGGGTGATAGGAATGCAGATACAAAGATATGTCTTCTGCCTTGAAGAGGGTTACAATGTCTTCGAGAAGACACATGAAATTAAGTTACAGTGGGATAAGATAGGTACTTTTGCAGTAATATAAATAAATACTGTGTAAAACAACAATAACGACGACAACAACAACAAAAACCCTTACAAATCACTGGGGTTTAGCTGATAGCCTTATAGAGGAGGAACTTTGCCTTAATTAGTGTGTAGAAGTTGACCTAAAAATGAGTTCTGCCTTGACCATGAGTACAAATACATGAAGTGTCAAACTGGTCTGATTTATCTCTTGACCTCTGCTGCTGTGGTAGAGGGTGACCACGGTGTTGGGAGGGGGTGAAGAAGAAAGAGAATTTTCTCCTGGATCAAAGATAAAACCTGAGGGTGAATGACCATGAGGTTTCATCTCGGAAGTCACATTTCGTTTTACTTTGAAGAGTTTGATGAGTCTCTACCCGTCACCCACTTCAAAGTTGGGACCCATTTGCAAACATTTCAAGCCACCAGAAAGAGTTTGTGCCTTTTAATGGTTACAGACATTGCTTTGATTTAGGCAGTGGTAATTAGGAATTAGAAGTGGTACAGGGGAAGAATTATCGCCGGGAGAGGCATAGAGGCCATATGGATGAAACTTGACAAACCACAGTTGTCAGAGACCGAGAACATTCCATCAATATCTTAGAAGACTTCACACCCCAACACAGCCTGTCTTGCATAGGCACCTACAGAAACTGAGCCATAGAACTGTAGTAATGAAGAAAGATTCACATGAACACACCAATCAGGACCCCTCATCCCGTTGCTTCTAGATGAGTCTGGAAAAAACATGGTGAGGAGGCAATCCCACGTAAAGGGTGCAATTATACCCGCATGTTACTTACTTTTCACTTTATGTCCGGGCACAGGGCTCGTGGTACAACATTTAGGTGCACGTTTCTTGGCATGTGGGCAGCTCTCCATAAATACTTATGGAGTGAATGAAATATGTTGTAAATTGTCTATTCCACAAGGTAGTTTTCTTTCGCCCAGAGTAATCCTTTATTGGTTATTATGAACTCCAAGTTAAAATAATCCCTTCAGCTCTTGTTAAGGAAAGATCCTAGAAGTGGAAGAACCCACCAGACATGGCCGACTACTGGCGGGCTGTTCCCATTCCGTACACCATGAGGAGAGCTGCTGAAATGGGCATTCTTCAGTGTGAGAGAGCCTCCTGTAGGCTAGCCTCCTTTTTAACCTACAGTTCTTGCCTTTCTATAAATATAGCTTAAACTGACAAAAACCAACACCAAAAGCCAAAAAGAAACAATCTGGCTTGGTAGATTCTCCCGGTGGATGTGAGATTGATAGCTCTTTTGGTGAGAGAAGAGTTTCTGTGGGAAACCAAAAGCTGTTACAAGGGCTTTTAGGGAAAAAGTTGCCTTGTATGCTTCATCTTTATTAATGACTGCTAGAGACATTCCGCAAAGCCCAGGCCATGTTAAAGAACAAAGAAAGGCATTCTCAGCCATTTTACAGGAAAGGGGAGGATTTAAAAGGCTTTTAATGCTTTTTAAAAGCCATCAGAAGATAACTTAAATTTTACAGCACCCATCAAGAAGACCAATAACCGAAAGCTAAAGTAATCCAGATCCGATTGCTACCGGGATTCATACCATTGATGCAGGACTAGAGATAAGATCCTAGTTCTTGATGAATTACGGAATAAAACTTGAATTTAGAACAATTTTATCGCTTCATATGTTCAATAATGTTCCGTGTATTTGAATATTGGTTAAACATGTGCATGTTATATATTCATTCATTAATTTAAAAAAGCACCCCCCCCCCATTTGAGAGTCAGTATGCTAGATGCTGGGAGTACAAACAAATACATTGATTGGTCCCTGCCCTCAAGAAGCTTAAAATCTGGCATACTGGAACTTTCTGTTTGTTTTGTCATATTGCTTTGGCTCACTGACCATCACATTCGCCTGACTTGATGGATTCACGGCCATTGTGCAAAAGAAGTGGGGCAGAAGGACATCGGAACAATGAAAGGACATGAAAAGTTCCCTCTCACTTGTATCGGTAGCAACACCTTCTTGCCATTATTTTTGTTTCCAAAGAGTGTCACTTTTTTAACAAATTAAAAACCTGTTATTAGGATACTTTAGGCCAAAACTCAATTCGAGAAAAAAACCACACCCACATGGTGGTAAAAAACAAAACAAAACAAAACAAAACAAAACAAAACAAAACAAAACCAAAATTCAAGATTCAAGGCAATGAAATCATAAATAGCTCATTGCCCGACTTAATTGTTCTTTCTCCTCTCAATACTGCCTGTTAACATTTCACAATTGGAATGTTTTCCATCTGCGCCTTTCCCAGAATTGTGTGAATATAGCTGATGAAAACCATTATCACTCTGTCTTTTGTCTTTGATCTGCTTTGTGTTGACACACTCACCACCGGAAAAATGTTAGCTCAGTCATCCACGCAATGTTATAGATGCTTTATGTCCCGTGTTCAAAGTTTTCTATCCGTACTTCAAACCGCTCTCCTCATTCCGAGAGAGAACACCTCATACGCATGTGTGGAAGCAAGATCCAGAGGGTCAATAATTGTGAAAGTTGGGCTGGGTTTGTTTAAATCTGCTGCATAATGTAAAGATAAAGATCCTCTGTACTGATACATGAAAGCACTAAAATATATTAATCTATCAAATACTGGTTCGTGATGCTCTTCCAGTAAAGTATTTTATCCAGTCTTCTCTCTGCCATGCTTTCACATGTTCTTCTCAGAAGGCTGTAATAGTGACCGTGTACTGTTCGGGAGAGCACCATTCACACCACAGATTTATGAGGAGGCTGGCCCCAGGGACTGCAGTGTACAAGTGGATTGATTTATAGAGTGGGCTTGGGGTAAACACTTCATGATGGTCATACTCACCTCGGGGGGTCCTCAGGGGTCAAATTAGACCAAACTTAATGTTAGAGGAGTAGGATAGTTTCAGACAACAGGATGCATGTTGTTTTATCGCATGGAAATTGTTTTTTTAAAGTTTATTTATTTTTGAGAGAGAGAGAGAGAGAGAGAGAGTGCAAGCACACGAGTGGGGGAAGAGAAGAGAGAGAAAATCCCAAGCAGGCTCCATGCTGCCTGTTCAGAGCCCTATATGGGGCTTGAACTCACGAACCCTGAGATCAGGACCTGAGCCAAAACCGAGAGTTGGTCGCTTAACAGACTGAGCCACCCAGGGATCCCCTCCGTGTGGAAATTGTGAATTGTGAGGTTAGAGAAGAATGTGAATCATTGGGGTAAATGGCAAATCAAATGCTAAGGTGTAAGGAGAGGGTGAACAGAAGGTGAGTCTAAAATTAGGAGTGAGGAAAAGGGTGCTTACTTTGAGTTTGAAATGAGAAAATGGTGCTAATTCATTTGATTGTTCTTATTTATTTATTTTTAAGTAGGCTTCATGCCCAGTGCAAAGTCCAATGTGGGGCTTGAACTCACGACCCTGAGATCAAGACCTGAGCCAAGATTAAGAGTCAGAAGCTTAACCGACTGAGCTATCCAGGCATCCTCACTTGAGTATTTTTATAGTGATATCATCTACCCTCTTCATAGTTAACATGATCACGAGAAATTTGGACTTAGAAAAAGAAGTTAAGTACTGTTCTGTATTTCTAGGTAAAAAAAATATTACTATCTAATTTAGAAAAAGGTAGTTTTGGGGGGCGCCTGGGTGGCTCAGTTGGTTAAGCATTTAACTCTTGATTTTGGCTCAGGTCATGATCTCATGGTTTGTGGTTCATGAGTTTGAACCCCACATCAGGCTCTGTGCTGACAACACGGAGCCTGCTTGGGATTCTCTGTCTCCCTCTCTCTCTGCCCTTCCTCTGCTCACACTGTCTGTCTCTCTCAAAAATAAATAAACATTCAAAAAAGAAAAGAAAAGAAGGAGATAGCTTCTCTACCTCAGTTGATGTCCGGGGAGAAATCTGTGAATGATCCGACACATTTCTTTTTTTCCCCCCACTTCCGAGGGAGTTTGACAGCCGGGTTGTGAGTGCTTCCTCCTGTATGACATGGGGATAATGCCAGTGTCCCTCCCTGGGCCAGTAGGGGAACCAAATAATGGAGCCAAAAGCAGGAAGCAACATTTCCTCAAAAGCCACATGTCTTCATTTAGTTTCAAAACAGCAACCATAGAAGCCCAGTAGACAAAGATAATGCTGAAAATACAATGTATTTGAAATTCATGGTTTGTCTTTTCTTACATGATTACATTAGGAGACATATGCAGGTGAATGCTGAGTAAATTCATTGTTATTGGGCATTATACTTGTAATGGGCTGAATGTATGTGTCCACAGAATTCATATGGTGACGCCATAACCCCCTGGGTGGCTGTATTTGGAATAAGAAAGCAATCCAGGTTAATCAAGGTCTTCCTAAGTGTGGGACCCTGATCCAATAGGGTGTTATGAGACACCAGAGAGCTCACTTTATCTATCCCTTTCCGTGTGCATGCACTAAGGGGAGACCGTGTGAGGGTATCAGAAGGTAGCCATCTGCAAGCCAAGAAGAAAGGTTTCACAGAAACTATCCAGCTGGAACTCGATCTGAGACCTCTACCCTCCAGAACAGAGGGGGGAAAAATCTGTTGTTTATCTGAACTTTTGCTATCCAGCCTATGGTATTTTATGACAGCCTGAGCTGACTTATACAGTGTTTTTTATTTTTGTTTTTTAAAAAGAATGTCGTAGTTAATTATATTCATAGATGCCCTTTGTTAAAACCTCCCTTTATAAAACAATTTCTTGGGAAATTCTCATATATAGGTACGTATCC
Source organism: Panthera pardus (assembly GCF_024362965.1). NCBI lineage: Eukaryota > Metazoa > Chordata > Mammalia > Carnivora > Felidae > Panthera > Panthera pardus. Next base: position 112,809,308 of record NW_026526732.1, on the reverse strand, counting down.
TTATTACAAGTGTCACTCATACATCCCTTAGTGTCTATAGTTCTCAGGGGCAAAATAACCCATGTAAGATACCAAGACTTAAAACCAAACAGACCACTACTTATCTGTTTCTTTTATTCTCAGCTCATGCTTGTGAGTTTCTCCCTTTAATTACTATATATATATATTTTTACCGAGATAACAAAACGTTCACAGTGGAATGGACAGGTATTTCTCAACCCACGTGATCCAAATATTTCTGTGTCAATATCTAGTCATGTAAGTAGAACATTCGCCCAGCTCAGTCAGCGGAATATAAGCTATTTCTATGCTCGAATAGATTTGTGGCTGATTAAATTGTAGCGTACGATATCACCGTATCCCTTCCGAGGATATACTCCAATTTCGTATGGCTGTTTTATGATGGCGGCGTGCGAGCAGGCACATGTGTGTGTATGCGTGCGTGTGCGAGGGCACTTTCAGCACGTGCTTCCTGTTTCTCCAGGATTCTCCAGGAAAGCATTTCCCAGAGAGCTTTGTATCTAAGCTCCGCATGAACATCTGCAGCTTTGAAGGTGAAAATGATTCCTCGGGGGTTGGTGGTAACAGCAACCTGGGGAGAGCAAAGTAAAGTGGATGAAGGCGGACGATATGACCACGTGCGAATTTCCTCCCTTACAAACCTTTTATATCACTTATCAGAGTTTTAATTCCATCCGCTAAGCAATGCAGGTCCCCAGAGCAGGGGTTATGCCTGTCCTCAGTTGCTGTTTCATTACACCGTGCTCTGCAATTTCTTTGGGACTCCTTGGTGATGGGGCAAAGGATGTTTGAGTTAGACGGTTCGTTCTTTTATTTGTTGTTTCAATAGGGAAAACAGACAAACAAACAAAAAAACCCAAACGCCTATTTTGAAAAGCATTCACCCATTGCTGGATTACGACAGCCCTGTGATACTTAGACCCAAATATTCCCAACCCAGTCACCGGTCCTTTCTACGACACCATTTTGGAAAGATTTCAGTTAGAGCGTTTAAATATAATTCTTGGAAGGGAGACCGTCTTTCCTTAGCAAAGCTGGAATACTCATTGGCAGGCAGCGGAGATGGGCTGTGTTAATGTCAATTTCTTTACTTTTTACAAATGCCACCTGTGCTACCAGCATTGATTTGAAGGTGATGTAATTTTCTTGCAAATCCATTAGTTTTATAGGTTTTTGGCAAGCCCCACTGCTGTGTTGATTAGATATAGTAACTGTGTCTATTTAAACAGGGTTTTAAATGCCTGGCTCAAGTCTCTGTATTGGCTGGATAACAAGACATACAGTGGATGCTTTAACTTAAGGCTGTGCTAAGCAACGATTTGACGTATAGCTTAGTGTTTAGCCATTTGTGATAATAAGCACTTTAATTGCGGAGTTAATTGTAGGTACCTGCAAGACATATCTTCAAGTGATCTTGACAAATAAGATACGGACTCTCCACCCTTTTGTGGTGGTTTTATTCTAACAGCGTGTCTCAACGTTCAGTCCTCAGACAAGCAATATCAGCATCATCTGGGAACTCGTGAAACATGCAAATACTTGGCCCCATCCCAGGCCTAGTGAATCAGAAACTCTGGGAGTAGGGCCCAGTTGAACGCTTGAACAAGCACTCCTCGTGATTCTTCCCAATGCTAGTGTGAGAACCACTGCTGTAAAAGAATCCTGGACACTCTGGGATCTCACTCACTCTATTTTGGCCCTGAACAATTCAACGTGACTCACTTTTGTAATTACTCCTAATGAACTAACTTCTGTACCCAAATTGGGTCATACTGGAAAATCATTTCATGTTAATAAACTACTGTCAGCTCATCTCTTAATTTTTAAATATTTACCTTTACTCTGATAGACGGTGGCTTATTATAAATGTATCAGGAGTGAGGTCTGGGGTGAGGGAGAGCAGCTAATCTTTATTTTCCTTATCTCTCCTTGTCTTCTCTTTTTCATTAGCTAAAGAAGTGAACATCGCATGCTCCATTAAACAAGATGCAGTTTTTATTATCTTGTATCTCTTCCTGAACCCTTTCTATAAATGCTACTTGATTACTCTTGCATGTTGAGATAGACATTTAGAATAATCAAAACATCAAGAAAGCGATGCTTGGTTAATCTATGGCAATACAGCTTCCTCGACACAGACAAATGGGTTGAGACAGATGCAGGCCTTCGTTCTACCCGATGGGCTGAGATGATGCTTTACAGAAGGAATGAGGTGACAGACTGGATGCTGACAAGTAAACAAACAAAATGGTAGTAAGTCGATTTCCCAGCAAAAGAAAGTTTACATCCCCTGAGGGAAAAGTAGATGACTGATGATTTAGATATCCAAAATGCACTATAGTTAAACCCTCAACGTGATTAGTTGTTCGTATGCGCATTACTTGAGTCAGCAAATATTAAGTGAGAAACTATCATATGCCCTATTGTTGCCTGCGTTTAGCTGAGTTGGAAATATGCATCCCTTCACCGCATAGTTCTGGATTAGTGTGGGCCACAGACAAGAGAGATGTTGCATGGCATCTGGAGGGTGGAAGAGAGACGCAGCCATGTTTTCTCAGGCCCCGTGTCACTTACCCCTTGGCTCTCCTTGTTGGAGGGAACAGCAGCCAGGGCCATAGCACCTCCATATCTTGCTGGATATGCTCCTCCAATTTCTCAGATTCCTGTTCCACTTGTGGATTGACCACCATCTTGAGAGCTTCCTACTTCTCCTGCTGGTGCAACTGCCATCAAAGGAAGCTGTCAGAGACCAGTATGAGTTCCAATCCATCCCTGTGGCTTCCAGTTTGCTCTTAGAGTTCTCCACCCATCTGTGGTCACTCCCCACCCCCCTACACATGTATCTTCCTTCAGAATTGCCTGCCCTGCCCATAGTGGGCCCTGGGTCTGGACACTGAAGTGACAGCTTCAGACACTCTTGAACCAGCTCTCATAAACTCATCAAGTCAAATCTTCATAATAAATCCATGGTTAGATATCATCCCGAGAGTTTCTGCTTCTCTGATCAAACTGTGGTACAGGATTTGGCACTAGATATGGCCCCAGAAGAGCTGAATCTGAAGCTCTTAGTTCCTCCACGTTCGTCCGGAGTTTATTAGAATTGATTCTCCATTTTGTTTACATTTAAAGGCATCACTGGCTCGCTTTCTGGTAGTAAATGGACCAAAGCATGCAGAGGTACAGCATTTCATTAAGTTATAGCCTGCAGTCATGGATCTTTGGAAGACGAGAATTCATTGATCATGCATGTGGTTACAAACCCCCAAAACTCTACGGCTTTCAGGTCACAGAGATTTCCTTCTGGCTCGTATTACAAGGACACCTCTGCAGGGAGCCACAGCTCCATTCCACCTGTATTTTCATTTTGCAGCCCAAGCAGAAGGAGCAGTCCTGTTCTGAAAAGTGACCTTCTCGTGGTAGAAGGGGTGGCCCAGAGTGCTGGTGGAGCCCCTCCTCCTCTTGGACTAGACTCCAGCACAGCGCTGGTCCCATGAATTCATCTTCATCAGGCAAACATGCCTCATAGCCGGACCCGAATGCTGTGGCACCAGACTGTATCATCCTCTTACAAAGAATGAGGAATGAATAGTGGCCAGCAGCAATGCATCCTCCCACAGTAACTTTAATATTAGATGACTCCAAACTGAGGTTGGTTATTACGTAGGAGACGTCTGGGAGTTCAAGTGTCAACCTATCTCAAAGCAGGGCAGAAATATAGCATAATGAAAATTATAGTGAGGACAGGGAATAAATAAAAATAGGAGTTCCAGAAGGGAGAAAAAAGCAATTATGGAAAAAAGCATTACAGACACAAATAAAAAAATAAAATGTCCTTGAAATAAAGAGTTCTGATTTTGCACCAGGCCATATGGATGAGAAAAAGACACATCTAGGAACATCCCAGTAAAATTTCTGACTCCAAGAACAGTTCTTGTTGTTGTTATTGTTTTGGAAGAAGGCAATTATCCAAGCATAATTAATAAAATATCCCCCAAAGGAAAAAAAATCAGGCCACCAGCGGACTTTTCATCTCTAATGCTGGAAGATTGGAAGCAACAACAAAAACAAAAAAAAACATGAAGTAGCAACATGGAAAGAAGAGAAGAGGAAAAGGTGTTGTCTACAAATCCTATATCAGCCAAGGCCCCATTTGCTGGGGGAAAATATTTCCTGAAAGTTTTTAAGGACTTTTGAAACAGAAAAAATATCCTGGCTTTGTCCTTTTTGTGGGAATGTAAGTACAGCTTGGTGGGAAAATTTGTAACTATTTTAGTTTCAATAAATTGTATGTTCGTAAGTGTTTGATTATAAGAACAGTAACTATTTTGATTGGAAATTTTCAGTAGAATTTCCAAATTAACAAGGGAAGCATGGAAAGTATAGTTACTTGAACAACTGAGCAAAACGCAAGGAAAGAAAGAGGAAAAAAAACACAGTGTGTAATAAAAGATAAAATATAATAAAATGGAAAGAATAAGATCAAGTTTACCAGTTTTAAAGTAAATAAGAATAGTAATTAAAAAACCTTGACTCTCAGAAAAATTCAAGGTAAAATAAAAATATCTAGAGCAAGGAAAAGAATGCTTCAAAAGAATAGCTACATAACATAGCAAATAATACCTAGGTAATATTTCCCTGTTTTCTCGGAGACAAATGAATTGACTTAAATGCCTTTGAGATTAAAGAAAAGAAATAATTAAATATTCATTTTAATGAATTAGAAAATAGAAATGCAAGAGGTAGGAATTAATAGAGAAAAATTTAAGTTGATAAAATAGAAAACAATCAAAACCATTTAAAGTATAGATCATTAAGTCAGTTCTCCTGGGAGAAAAACCACTACAATAGATAAGCTCCTGGAAGTCTGATTAACTAGAAGTGGATGCCCAAAGAGATAAGATTAAGTATGAGAAAAGGCACAAAACCAAATATGAAAAGGAAAGACAAAGTAAAAAGAGAATGCTACTTGAACATCACTGTTTACCAAAAATGCCATTTACCAGAGAAGAGTCTAGAAAGGTGAAGCATCCATAATGCAAAATGGATCAGAGCAGCTTGAAGCCAAACATTCATACACACACACACACACACACACACACACACGCACACATAGACATACACATACACACCCAACCACCCACATGTGTGCACACACACACGCACGCACACACATGCACACACTCATGAAGGGAAAATAGTTTATCATATCACATATACCATATCATCACTAAATGAAGTAAATATGATACTGATGTAGGAAAAGGCAAGTAGATTAGTGATATAGGCAAAGAATGAAGATTTTAGTTTGTAGACCTTTAATACAGAAAAAAAACAATAATTAATTCAATGACAAAAAGATGATTTTTTAAAAACACAGGCACAACTGGCCAACCATCTGGACGGAAATAAAAATGGAACCCCATCTTACACCATACATAAAAATATACTCCAGATGGACCAAAGCCTAGATTGAAAAACAAATGGACGGAGGAAAAACTAAAAACTTTACAAGAATTTAGAAAACTATACATACCAAGACATTAGTGGTTGGCTGACCTTCTTGATCATTTCTGGAAGACTGAAAGGTACTACAAATAAATATGGTTTATTTCATATAAACAAAAACTACACGTGGAAAAATACATAATAAGGTCAACAGACAATGATTGGTCTGTAAAAGTATTTCTGATTTGATGGCATGAAAATAATGAATATGTGTAAGTTCCTAAAAATAGAAAAATAGTTCAATAGAAAATGGATAAAAACATAAAGAATCCACAGAAAACTCAAACATGATAGAAAACAAACCCAGTAAAATATTTTCATATTCTCTAGCAGTCTGATAAATGAAAATATACAAGTTAAGGTAACAAAAAAAGTGATTACCATCTGTGCACTAGATTGGCAGAAATTAGAAAGACAAGACCTACGGGTATCAGATTAATGACAAAAGAGCATGCCTATCCAAAGATGGAGGAAATGTGAAGCATGACAGTCTTTTTAGAAAAAACATTGACAACACAGGTTCAAATTAAAAGTACAAAATTCCCTTTTAATCCAACAATTTCATTCAAGAGATCAACATAATAGAAATACAGGCACCAGCAGGTAGGAGTCTAAGTGTTGAGTATCTAAGGCGGCATTACTTAGAGTTGGCCCAAACTAGAAATGCTCCAAAAGAGAGGAATGAAACTGTTTAAAGTTAGCTGAAAGCTGAAAGCTTTTTCTCTCAGTTCAGGAACAAAACAACGAGGCCCAATCTTGCCAAAACGCTTGTAGCTTTTCACTCTTGGGTATGGTGTTAGCTGTGGGCGTTGTCATAAACGGCCTTTATTATGTTGAGGTACACTTTGTCTACTCAACATATTATTGGAAATCCTGGCTAAAGCGAGTAGGCAAGAAAAAAAAAAATAAAGGCCGTCAAATCGTTAAGGAAGAAGTAAAATTGCATAAGTACTATTTGCAGATGACAAGATATTATATATAGAAAACCCTAAAGACTCTACCAAAAATCTTTTAGAGGTAATAAATGAATTCAGCAAAGTCACAGGGCACAAAATCAATATACAAAAATCAGTTGTGTTTCTATATACTAGTGATGAACTACAGGAGAAATTAAGTAAACAACTCATTTATATTTGCATCCTAAGTAATAAGATATGTAGGAATAAATTTAATCAAGGGTGTGAAAGACCTGTACCCTGAAAACTGTAAGACACTGATGAAAAAAATTTAGGATGATACAAATAGATGGAAAGATGTCTCGTGCTCATAATTGGAAGAATTAATATTATTAACATGTCCCAAATACCACCCAAAGCAATCTGCAGATGCAGGGCAGTCCCTGTCAAAATTCCAATGGCATTTTTACAGAAATCTAAGAAACAATTCTAATATTTGTATGGAACCACAAAAGACTCTGAAGAGCCAAAGCAACAGGAGAAACGAAGAGTTCAAACTGTATCACAAAGCTATTGTAATCATAACAGTATTGTAAAGGCATGAAATGAGCATAAAATATAGATAAACAGAACAGAATGGAGAACCCAGAATTAAACCCATGCATATATGGTCAATTAACTTAACAATCTAGGAGCCAAGAACAGACACTGGGGAAAGAGGTTGGGACACCTGGACAGCTACATGTAAAAGAATGAAACTGGACCACTTTCTTACACCACACACAAAAATAAAATAGTGGATTAAAGACTTGAATGTAAGCCCTGAAAACATGACACTCCTAAAGGAAAGCAGCAGGTAAGCTCCTTAACATCAGTCTTAACAATAATTTTTGGCGGGACTTTGATAGAAAAAGCAAAGCCAACAGAAATAAAAATACACAGCAAAGGAAACCAGCAACAGAATTAAAAAGTAATCTGTACAATGGGAGACCCTATTTGCAAACTACATATCTGATTAGGGGCTGATATCTAAAATATATGAGGAACTCACACACCTCATTAGTAAGAAAACAAATGAACAAGTGAACAATAGGTAAAGGACCTGAACAGATATTTTTCAGGGAAAATATCCAAATAGCCAACAGGTGCATGAGAAGATACTCAATGTCACTCATCATCAGGGAAAGGCAAATAGAAACCAAAATTAGATATCACCTCACATCTGTTAGGATGTCTGTTACCAAGAAGACAAGAGAGGGGCATCTGAGTGGCTCAGGCGGTTGAGCGTGGGACTCTTGATTTTGGCTCAAGTCAAGGTCTCATGGTTCATGGGATTGAACTCAGCATCGGCATCTGTGATGATGGCTCGGATCCTGCTTGGGATTCTCTCTTCCTCTCCCTCTCTCTGGCTATACCCACCCCTCAAGATAAATAAATAAACATTAAAAACAGAAGACAAGAGGTAACAAATGGTGGTGAGGATGTAGAAAAAAGAAAGCCCTTGTCCATTGTTGATGGGAATGTAAACTGGCAGAGCCACCGTGGAAAACACTGTGGAGTTTCCTCAAGAAATTAAAATCAGAACTACCATACGATCCAGTGATCTCACTTCTGGATCTATATCCATAGGAAACAAACTCATTGTCTTGTGGAGATACCTGGACCCCCCCCCCCCATTCATTCCAGCATTATTCACAATAGCCAAGGTATGGAAACAACTTACGTGTTAATCAACAGATTAATGGATAAAGAAATGTGATACACATAATGGAATATTATTCGGCCTTAAAAAAGAAGGAAATTCTGTCATTTATGACACATGGATGAACCTGAAAAGCATTATGCTAAATGAAATAAAGAGAGAGACACTATATAGTATCACTAATATATGTGGAATAAAAAAAATTAAGTCAATGGGGGGGGGATACTTTCATAATGTTTATGCATATCAAACCATCGCATTGTATACTTTTAACATCTTACAATTTTGTTGCTTATACTTCCATAAAGCTGAAAGAATTAAAATTATAAATATCTATAACTGCAAAACAATGAAACTGTGTAACCTCCTACCTCTCCACCTCCTGAGTCTCACAGCATTGCTCATATTGCAAAACTTGGATACTGCTACATTATCATAATATTATGATATAAACTAAATGTCGGTTTCATATGACAATAATATATTATTGATGTGTCCATACAATTAAAAATGAACAAACAAAAGGTAGCCAACAACAACACATAAATAATTCATGGGTTGAAGGCCAAAGTAATGAAAATTATAAAGCACTTATAAGTGAAAATGGAGAAAGGCTTCAATTGTCCTTTCACCTTTCTACCTCTTCATTTTATGAGATATTCATGCAGGAGATATGTATGCGTCAAAGTTATAGCATCTTGTAACATTAGCATTCTCTTATAAGCATCATAGCCAGTTAGTTTTCCTTAATTCTATACTGGAAATGAATGATGCTGGACACTGGTTACTTAACCACAGCCTCTCCCTATTCATTGTTTGTTTTGTTAAATTGCAACAGCAAGCAGTGTCTTTCCCCCTTTATTTCCACTAGGGCTCATGGTTACCATGTTTCCTGAGTTTTTATATATTTAAAAACATCTCCCTGTTGCCTTATATAAAGACATTTTGGTTCTCACATTCTCTCTCCAAGGACTTTGTATGTATCGATTGTTTTATTCCCTTCTATCACTTAATATTCCCCCAGAGAAGAATGACGTCAGGCTTATTGATTCTCCTTGTTGATACCTTTTTTGTTTTTTAATGTCTAGGTCACCAAGAAAATATTTCTTTGCCTTAAAGTCCAATTACTTTGAGGACATGACTTACTATTAATTGCCTTGTATCAATTTTTCTTAGTACATGGTATATACTTAGCACACATGGTATAAATTCAATTTGCAGATTCAGGTGTTATTTATTTTTGAAAAGTTTACTGCTTCTATTATGGGAGGGAATATAATTCAATTCCATTTTCTCATGTTTTTATTCTGAAAGAAGGATTATGTATGTGCTACATAACTTATAGTTATCATTTTCCACTTAAAAATTAATTCGCTCACACTGTCTTCTATACTACTGATATTGTTTTCTGTCATGTCTTTTGAATTTCTGCTGCTACCAGTGGCTTTAGCTTTTCTCTTTTTCAGTTGTTCTTTTTTTCTTTTTTTTGGTTAGTTTCAGGCAGAATAATGCTTAAGAAACCCCTTTTTTCTGAAATATTTAACCAGAAATACTAATTTATGATATTAATTTTTTTGATCTACTACATAAAGAATCACATTACTTAGGGCATATAGAAATTAAAGGCCTGATGGGACACTATTGTATCATTTAGGGGAGAGATGATTGGTACTTAGAATATATATACCAGCTGTAAACGATTGTACCATTAGGATCCCATTGAAATTCTCCACTCATGACATGTTTGCTTAAGATTATATATAACTAATCATGGAGGAAATCAATCAATGGCAAAATTCAGCAATAAATACTCCTAATCCAGTGCACGGAACCAGCTCTACATAGAACAGTGTCTTTTTTAAAAATATGTATTCTTTTCCATTTCTATTAGTTAGCCCTACAATAGTCTTTTCATCTTAATAAAATCTAGAGAATACAATGCCAAGACCTTGATTTTTTTTTTGTTTTGAAAAGAAAAGGACTTCAATATCCAGTAATAAGGTCTCAGTAGGAACCTTCTACTGAAAATAGCCTGTAACACTGGAAAAACATATGAAGCATCACCTTAAAAGTGTTAAGGAGATCGCAAGTGATCAAGAAATACTCAAGTGAGGGAATGCATGGATGTGGGTCCCCAAAGAGGTTAGCAGAACATTGAAACTGGTTTTATCCAAGAGAATTAGAGAAGCCAGGTGATCCTGGCCATCTGTTTTCAAGGCCTCCAGACTTGGAGTCCGTGTGGAAAAGTCCATTGTCTGTAATAGGATCTTCTTTCTGCAAGGAAAAATTGGCTACCTTAACCCTGATGCTGAGTTTGAAATTGGGATAACCCCCTGAGACTTTGAACTCATAAATTAGCAAGCTCTCATTCAGATCTGCAGGCCGAATTCATATCTCTGTGGTCTGAAAACCGTAAATTAATTATTACACTTTAAAGTAATCCTGTATTTGTATTTATCCAGAGGCCTAGAAGAAACAAGCACAAAACCTGTCTGGAAAGCTTTACTGTCTGCCAGACTGCAAATAAATCATACAAGTATAATTCTATGTGAAAGAAACACAATGAACAACGATAACAAATTCAGAAGGAAAGAAGGCACCATGAGGGAGGACCAGCAGAGTAACAGACCGCAGAAGTAGATCTTCCAATGCTTCACTTACTCAGATTATCAAACAAAAATATTATATAACCATGTATTTAACAACATAAAATTGGAATATTTTGAGGAGAATAAAAATCTACAAAGAACAGATAGGCAGATCTGAAGCAAAATCAAATAGCACCTCCAGAAATGAAAAGTAAAACGAGAGAAATTTTTAAACAGGTAAATGTAGCGGTTGATAAGATACGGCTGAAAGAAGAATCAGTAGTCTGAAAGATTATGTAGGGGAATTATCTCAGGTATAACAGATAAAGAAATTGACAGACTGATAGAGGTTTCTGGAAGGAGAGAAGACAGAAAATGGGGAGCAATGTTCATTGATAGAGATAATGACTGAGAACGGTTTTGAATAGATGAATCCAGTAGATTTTAACCAAAATATACAGGTGCAGGAATGCCAGTGTGCAGAGTGCAGTATATAATAGTGAAATCCAGACCTGTTCACATCAGAATGGCACTGCCATGCACCACAGACAAGGTGGCTACAGTGAGAAGTCATTCTGATCACAGCTGCTACCACAGCCGTCATAGTTAACAGGGGCAACAGTAGGCTCCAACAGATTTCCAGAACTTTCTAAGTATCAACAGCAGCAGCAGCAGCAACATAGCTGTTGCTCAGAGGATAGCAGAGGAGTAAGCTCCTACCACAGGTGACTAGGAGCAGCTGAAGGTTACTGGAGGGCCCCAGCGGGTTTGGTAGCACTGGCTATAACAATAGGCATGGCTTCTGGTTAGTGACGGGAATAGCAGTTCACAGTTCAGCAGCATCTTCACTCGGTGCCAGAAAGAGCAGCCAGGGGCAAAAATAGCTTCTTCACGTAGTGCCTGGGTGGCTCAGTCGGTTGAGTGTCCAACTTCGGCTCAGGTCATGATCTCGCGGTTCATGGGTTCGAGCCCCGCGTCGGGCTCTGTGCTGACAGCTCGGAGCCTGGAGCCTGCTTCCGATTCTGTGTCTCCCTCTCTCTCTGCCCCCTCCCCCCCTCCCCACTCTCTGTCTCTCTCTCTGTCTCTCTGTTTCTCTCTCTCTCGAGAATAAATAAAACAAATAAAATAAAAACATTTAAAAAATAGCTTCTTCAGCTATGGCAACATTTTCTTCTCTGTTGATCCTCCAATTCTCGCAATGCTGTTGCAACAAGTTTCTATGTTAAATAAACCTTAATTTGAAATCTTTAGAGTCGTTTCTGTTTTCTTGGACTGGACAATGGCTGATAAAATAATTAACAGGCTTAATCTAATGCATGCAACAGGTGAAGAATACATTTTTCTTTTCAAGCACACAGGGGACATTTTATCCTTTACATTTTGTCTACTAAGGTAGGAGACTGGGTCTTATTTAAATCTTGTATTTTAATAGGAATTCAGTCTCTTTAGGTTTAGGATGTGGTCTCAACCTACTTTTTCAGGCTGTAGTTTTGATGGCAGTTTAATTTTCAGAGCCTTTGTGGCATTATTTTGTTCCGTTTCATTTATCTGGTGCTCCTTGGACTCCCGCTTCATTTCTCTGTTGATATTACCTCAGGGGGACAAAGCAGTTACCCGGCCAGGCCACTGAGCATCTCTTGATCGGGGAGAAGTGTGGTGAGACCCTCTCCCAACTCCAGATGCCAAGTGTCTCTGGGTAATGAGGACCATCTCAGTCCTTAGGGACAAAAGCTGTCCAGGATCAGGCCACGTGGCTTGACTACATCCCTCTTGTCTGCTCTGCTGACCAGTACTGTTCTCCGGGTGAAGAGTTTTGCTTCTTGACTTCTTAGACCAAACTGCTTTCATAAATGGCTTTCTCTTGCCGGGTTTGCTGTCCCCACCTGGGTACCTTTTGATGGGATAGGTAAGTCTCACGCCAAGCGGGAATGCCAGTGCCTCTCCTCCCTGCTAATTGTCAGTGGGGCTCTCAACCAATCCCTCTTTGAGGTGTCGTCCAGCTTTTTAATAGGGCCAGAAGGATGCCTGGTCAATTCAGAAGGAGAATAAACCTACCTAACCTACTTTCTTTGGCTGAGTCAGGGGAGGGAAGTGTTGGATCTGGGTGACCTTCTGTTGGTTGGTGTTCCAAACCAACTCGGTTCGGTTGACCCGTGCCATTTCCAGGTTTTATAGTGACACTGAGTAAAGACAAGCGGAAAGACAAGGAGGTCTTGTGATCATGCCCTACTGGAAGTATCCTTACTATCTTTTAAAGTGTATACATAGGGGGCTCGTGGGTGGCTCAGTGGGTTAAGCATCTGATTCAGCTAAGGTGATGATCTCATGTTTCTTGAGTTTGAGACCCTCATGGGGCTCTATGCTGTCAGCATAGAACCTGCTTTGGATCCTCTGCCCTCCTCCCCCACCTCTCTCTCTCAAAATATAAAAAAAAATAAACATAAAAAAATAAAGTGTACAATAAGATTTATATGTTGTGTTATTTAGATACTTTTTAAATAGTTTAGAATTTTATTTTATTTTATTTATTTTTAATGTTTATTTATTTTGAGAGAGAGACAGACAGACAGAGCAAGAGCAGGGAGGGGCAGAGAGAGAGGGAGACACAGAATCCGAAGCAGGCTCCAGGCTCTGAGCTGTCAGCACAGAGCCCAACACAGAGCTCAAACTCCCAAACTGTAAGATCATGACTTGAGCCAAAGTCAGACACTCAACCGACTGAGCCACCCAGGTGCTCCAAGAATTTGGAATTTTAAATATAAGATGCTTACTAGGCTTAATATTTTTTATCTGTATGATGCCCCCTTAAAACCTACTCTTGGATCACTGCCTTTAGGAAATGCAAAAAAGAGTTTGCATATGAATAAAAGGATTTTTTTAACTGTATATTAAAAAAAATTAATGTTTATTTATTTTTGAGAGAGACAGACACAGAATGTGAGCGGGTTAGGGGCAGAGAGAGAGGAAGACACAGAATCCAAAGCAGGCTCCAGGCTCTGAGGTGTCAGCACAGAGCCCGACACGGGGCTCAAACCCACAAACTGTGAGATCATGACCTGAGCCCTAGTCGGAAGCTCAACCGTCTGAGCCACCCACGCGCCCCATCTAACTATATATTTTTAACTGTAAAAATTAGAGTCGACAAGCAGTGATCATTCACCATATAAATCATTACTTCATCTACACTTTATATGTAGTATATTTTATTTATTCTAATGGATTTATTGTATTCTGAATCTTATCATCTGTTTGGAAATTTAGGTTGATGCTTGTTTGAGTACCATACAGCCACTTGTAATATAATATTATTGCTTCTTTTGCCTGAGCCCTTAATATTCATTTGTTATTTTAAATATACTGTTGAAGTGTCTCATCCTAACAGGCCTACAATCAAAGTATCCACATCTCCATTTCATAAGTGAGAAAACTAGAGGTAATTTTCTATACACTCCCCAGGACTTTCCTATGACCACATAGCTGTAAAAAATGGCAAGACCGGGGCGGGGTGCCTGGGTGGCTCAGTCAGTTGGGCTTCTGACTCTTGATTTCTGCTCAGGTCATGATCTCAGAGTTTGTGGGATGGAGCCCGCATGGGGCTCATCACGGACAGTGGGGAGCCGGCTTGGGGTTGTCTCTCTCCCCCTCTTTCCCCCACTACCCATTCTCATGTGTGCTCTCTTTCTCAAAATAAATGAATAAATAAATAAACACTTTTTTAAAATCATTTTTTAAAAAGTGGCAAGATTGGGAAATGAGCTCCAGTCTCCTTCCAAGTATGTTTTCTATGCGTTGTACTACTGCATTTGTAAAAAATGACAGTATTAAATTAATGATGCAAAGAAAGAAAACAAGTTAATGTGCTTACCTAATTTCTTTCTCTCATTCTATTTTTCATAAATTCAAAACTAGAACTTCTATGTTTGTAGTAGAGAGTAAAAAATATTGAAACGGGAAAATCCTGCAGAAACAAGAATCCAAGAAACCTTTCTCTCTTTTTCCTTTTTTCTTTTTTTATTTTATTTTAAAAATTCTATTGCAATCAAAAACACATACTCAAAATTGAAAATAGATATTTTGTTGAGGAAGGTGAGTATCCCATAAAATTTAAAGAATGTTTTGCCCCCTAATCTTGCTATGTTCCAGTAGACATTAGGAATGAGCTTCCCTAGTTTAGAATGGGTACTGTTACTTTGAGCTTGATATAAACATTGTCAGGATAATAAGATTCATTCCATTCCTATAAGCATTCATGAGAGTAACTGTTTTGTCAGTGTATTCATAGAACTTACTTGTAGCTTTAATCTGGAATGTTTTCTCCAAGTATAAACTCTTTTTAAGCACTTTATGAAAAGCAATTTCATTCTGACATGGGACATTGACGGCAACTTACTTTATATATCCTTTCAAGGTCTAGATGTTGTACCTGTTCTGTCATCTCATAAGCAAATTTCCATTCAATGTCTGAACTTTGGCTTATTAAAGAGAGTTTGCACACGTTTATCGGAACATACGACTATCTAAATAAAACTGGAAGCATATTTCACTTGGAAAACAAAAGTTAAAAACCAACCAACATTCTTCAGCTTTTGTATCTATAAATGTCATCATTTCAGACAAGGAAAGAACTCTTTGCAAAAATATTTTCATAAAAAATATACTTGATATATATTTTTTCAAATTCTTTCTTTAAAAATTGGAAGTAACTGCTTTCCAACTTAACATACTCAAATAAATAAAGCCATCACCAGATATTTTGTATCTTCTTAGGTTGATGCTATCCAGCCAAATCTTAGGTAGCACTCACCTTTCTTCTGGAAAAGCTGGCATAACAATGCTTTCCTATTAATGTTTTCTAAACCATTTTCAAGGTTTAGGAATTTTTGTTTCCTCTTCCTTTTTAACTTAGCATTAAACTGTTAATGCTCTGGAGCCAATAATGCCTTTACATTCCTGACCCTTTGGCTATTTCTTGTCCTAAGATTTGCTGCAGTAAAAACTTGGCCATTAGATTAATTTGCAAAAGTATTTCCTGCTTTAGTGTAAATTAAAATAACTCAAGGGGAGGATTCAATCATTTACTGAATTCTGAATTGTGATCTGAAGTCAAATATTATCATTGATAACCAAGAAACTGGCTTCTCTCTTGAGGATGGCACCCACTTCTTTCCTAAAGGGTGTCTGTCTATCTATCTACCTATCTATCTCTCTATCTATCATCTATCTATAAATATATGTATATCTATCTATATTTATATAGATCTGTGTCTATATAAATATAGATATTTACATATCATATATAAATATGTATATAAAGATATATAAATAAATATAGATATTTAGATATTTTATATAGATATTTATATATAGATATATAGGTATTTATTTATATATAGATATAGATATAAAGAAAAATATAGATATATATAGATATAGTTATAGATAGATAAATAGATATAGATATATACCCCTTTATGAAAACTGTAGAGGGTGCTATCCTCAGGAGATAAGCCAGTTTCTCGGTTATCAATGATAATTTTTGACTTCAGATGACAACTCAGAATTCAGACAGAATTAAACATTGTATCCTCTCCTTGAGTTTTATATATATATATATATATATATATATACACACACACACAAACACATATATAAATATATATATATAATAACATATATAACATATATATATATATAAAATAACATATAATAATATGTAATACATTGTAAGTGATGTCTATCATATATATTTATCTATATAAATATAAATAGATACAGTGATATATATGTGTGTACTAATTTTTATATAGGTAAAAAACAACAATTGATTCCCAACTCCTCTTGTGTATGCTAAATTAGAAATTCCCAACACAATCGCTGAACTCATATGTAGTCTGGTTTTTGTTGAAAGAATAGGTTTTTGGGTAACCCTTTGCTATCCCCAAATAGCACATAAAAGGGTTGGTGCTGATGAAGGGAGTAACTTTATGAAATCAGTGAAATATAGACATTTTGTGACATACCATTCATAGACAGGGAAATACTGTTGTTTCACAAAACTAATTACATATTTTCGCCTTACATATTATAATCAAAGATGTAATTCTTTATTGCCATAAATAACATTCCCACATGTTGCTCAACATGAATATCAATTTTTTTTCTGATTCTTTTGAAAACCAGCTGGTTTGGGTGGATATTTTTACTTTATAGGGAATTTAATATTCTCTGAAGACACATTTTGACCTCAAGAGACATCAAGTTGACGTCTAATATGTGCCGAGTCATGGCTCTCAGAACCTCCCCCAATCACATCCATCACAAGCAAACACAATAACCAACCAGAGTTCAAACTGATAAAAATAAACCCAACTCTATTCCTATTCTCTACTGCATATGCTTATTCTCCTGCTCTAATAACTAACAAACCTCAAAACAGTATATCCATCTGGTATTCCACATAAATACAACATTGACTGTATTTTATTTTAATCACAAATGATGCCTCCCTCCAACTTTAAAAATTTTTTTTGATAGGCATTTGTTTCAGAAGCAAAAACAACATTAAGTCATTTCTAGGCTAAAAATTGAACATTTTTGGTGATAATTATGGATCGATCATGACGAATATAGAACATGTACAAATCAAGTATTTGTTTCCCCCCAAATGACATGAATATACATCTCTACTTCCCCGCCATGAGCTTTATTCTCAATTGTTATATTTATTATCATTAAAAAAGATGCACAGTAAAGGTGCCCTATAGAATACTATAAATTTAATGTACTAGGCACAGTCTAACAATCGTCTGCAAGGTTTATCTCATTAAACAAATACTGCTGACATATTTATGTATGTTCTAATTAAAAGTCATTATTCATGGGTTGGAACTTGCTTTAAAAATGTCTCCGGCATGCATTTCAGAAGGCTGGTTTTATTTTAACCCAAAGACATATTTTCTACACTATTTTCCATTTAATTAAATGGATGTTGCTCTCATTCCGTCTCCAGTTCAGTGATATTCTAACTACTGAAGATTTAAGTAAAATTGTTCAGTTATTGGGTTGAAAGTATTATGTTGATGAGGCTGGTAGGGCATTTTCATAGTTTAAGTACCCAGTGCTTCATCTTCAGTGAAGTCGCGGAACTCCACAGAGACATGTGAAAAGAGGGATTGTTCTTATTATTTCCATAGGGCTTAAGTCAATGCCTTGCACGTAGTTAGCACTTTATAAACGATTGTTGGACTGATGAGTGATGATGATAGCCATCAAGAATATCAAGCCTTTCCTATCCTTTGATACACATACTGCTTCCTGTTAAATTGCCAGAAATGGTGTGGGTTTTTTTCTTCCTCTGCTTGAAAATGTAGCCATGTTGGGGCGCCTGGGTGGCGCAGTCGGTTAAGCGCCCGACTTCAGCCAGGTCAGGATCTCGCGGTCCGTGAGTTCGAGCCCCGCATCAGGCTCTGGGCTGATGGCTCGGAGCCTGGAGCCTGTTTCCTATTCTGTGTCTCCCTCTCTCTCTGCCCCTCCCCTGTTCATGCTCTGTCTCTCTCTGTCCCAAAAATAAATAAAAAACGTTGAAAAAAAAATTAAAAAAAAAAAAAAAAGAAAATGTAGCCATGCTCACCCAGATGGTTGCGTTCATGCACGTAAATCCATAACCTACTGGTTCCTTAAATCCATTTTTAATTACCAGTTGTGAATATTTAATTTTCAGCAAGGCCTTCGCGAAACTCAAAGCACGCCTTTCTTATCGCTGAGAAACTCCAATGGCGGTTAAGACTGCCGCATCCATCACGTTGGAAATTAGTGCCTTCAACGAGAGGTGTTATTTAAATAAACAAAATCATCCTATCTTGCAGTATTGAAGAGTGTCGGCTACAGAATCGATGAGAGTTTATTTTCATAAATGTTCTTCTCATGTGCTTCCCATGAAATGCTGGGGTTCACAAGGGAAGACCGGAGAGCTGTGTCCCCGCGGTTGGGCTGCACTACCTTTGCTTCAAGGATTGTCCAACCAAGTCACTGCATTGGTTCTAAAGATTGAAAAGGGCGGGATGTAGTGTGTTGTTTTGCCTCTCAGTCCTTGGTCTCTCCAACACCCATGATAGTGAAATCTCCATGATGGGGTGGATGGCACGGGCTGGATTATTTGTATCAGGAGGAATCTGCTGGTGACCTCACAGGTGGCCAGAGCATGGTCAGCAAACAGTGGGTTGATTCTTAAAATATTTTAGCATAGTAACCATGACGTCAACATGAGAATAACCCAAGCTGGGGCACCTGGGTGGCTCAGTCGGTTAAGCATCTCACTCTTGGTTTCGGCTTAGGTTAGGATCTCACGGTTTGTGAGTCCGAGCCCCACATTGGGCTCCATGCTGACAGTGTGGGGCCACTTCGGATTCTCTCTCTCTCCCTCTCTCTCCCCCTCCCCTGCTCACTCTCTCTGTCTCTCTTCTTCAAAAATAAATAAACTTAAAAAAATTTATGTCACCTTTATGTCCATACTGTACTGCACAAATGCATGTCATTCCAGCGGAAACCAGGAATTCCAGATTGAATGGAATTAAACTTTTTAAAATGTTATGATTATCACAACCTTTATTCCCTTCCACTGCATCAGATCCTTAAAAACTATTAAGGGGAGATATTTTCAGCTCATTCGTGGTGTATTACTATGAGGTCAGGAGACGTCTGATTTTAATGATTACGGGATTTCTGTTGAAATAAATTTCATTGCACAAGTTAGGCTTCTATCTTCAAAGAATGTAGGAGGAAAAGGGCCTCAATACTATACTGCAAGGTCACAGCGAGTGTTCCATGAAAATTATTATTTTTGGTTTACTTGACAGAATTGAATTTTTCCACACTAGTGTTTGTTTTTTAAAATTTTTTTAATGTTTATGTGTTTTTGAGAGAGAGAGAGAGAGAGAGAGCATGAGCATGAGCAGGGGAGGGACAGAGAGAGAAGGAGACACAGAACTCGAAGCAGGCTGACAGCACAGAGCCCAATGCGGGGCTCAAACTCATGAACTGTGAGATCACGACCTGAGGCAGAGTCAGACACTCGACCGACTGAGCCACCACCCAGTTGCCCCTTCACACGAGTGTTTTTTGAAGTATAAATTACATACGATAAAATTCACCCTTTTTTTTAATGGATATAATATTTATTTTATATTTTCTTATTTTTAGTTTTTTAATTTACATCCAAGTTAGTTAGCATCCAGTGCAACAATGATTTCAGGAGTAGATTCCTTAGTGCCCCTTCCCCATTTAGCCCATCCTCCCTCCCACCACCCCTCCAGTAACCCTCTGTTCTCCATATTTAAGAGTCTCTTATGTTTTGTCTCCCTCCCTGTTATTTTTGTTTCTCTTCCCTTATGTTCATCTGCTTTGTCTCTTAAAGTCCTCATATGAATGCAGTCATGTGATTTTTGTCTTTCTGTGACTAATTTCACTTAGCATAATACCCTCCAGTTCCATCCAGGTAGCTGCAAATGGCAAGATTTCATTCTTTTTGATTGCCGAGTAATACTCCATTTTATATTTATACCACATCTTCTTCATCCATTAATCCCTCGATGGACATTTGGGCTCTTTCCATACTATTCCATACTATTTCGATGGTGGCTATTGTTGCTAGTGCTGCTATAACCATGGGGGTGCATGTGTCCCTTCAAAACAGCACACCTGTATCCCGTGGATAAATGCCTAGTAGTGCAATTGCTGGGTCGTAGGGTCGTTCTATAAAATTCACCCTTTTTAAGGTGTTCATGGCTGTGAATTTTGACAAACACACACAGGCATGTCACCGCCATCATAATAAACGCAGATTGTCCCCATCATATCAGAACGACCCATCTGGCACCTTTGCCACCTCTCCACCTCCAAGACTTTGGCAGCCAGGGGTCTACTTTCTGTCCCTCTAGTTTGGCTGTCCCCAGAATAATAAACACACAGATTTATACAGTCTCCGCTTTGGGGGGTCTGGTTTCTTTCACAAAGCCTAATGCGTCTGGAATCCATCCATCTTGTTGCTGCACGAAACGTTTGCTTTCTCGCTGAGTGCTATCCCACTGCTTGACTGCAACATTATTTGTTGATCTATTCCACGGTTGATGGACATCTGAGTTCTTTCCAGTTTTCGATGGTTGTAGGTAAAATTGCTATGAACACACAAAAACAGGTTTTTGTAAGGATATATACTTTTTCATTTCTTTTGGGTAAATGGGATTTCTGGGTTGTATAGTAAGCACATGGTAACCTGGTAAAAAATTACCAGACTGTTTTTAAACCTGGTTTTTGCCATTGTTCATCACCGCAGAAATTGACGAAGTTACTGGTGCCCCATATTGTTAGCAACACATGATATTGTTGGGTTTGTTTTTACCATTCTTATAGGCTGATAGCTCATTAAAGTTTTAATTTGCATTATTTAGTAACTAAAGAAGTTTAGCATATTTAGACATGTTTATTTGCATCCACATAGCATCCCCGATGAAGTGTGTGTCCAGGTATTTTGTCCATTTAAAGATATCTTTTTATTTATTGAAATATCAACTCCTTAATTATTAAGAGTTCTTTATATGTTCTGGAAACCAGTTAGTTGCCACATATGTATTTCTAAATATTTTCTACCAGTTTTTGGTTTCTTTTCATTCTTTATAGTTTTTTTTTTTCCCAAGGAACAGAAGCTTTTAAAAAGCTAAAGTCAACTTTGCTAAAGTCAACTTTAGCAAACTCTTCTTTTAGGATTCATGAGTGTTACCTGCTAAGAGACCTTTAGCCATTGCCTAACCCAAGATCTCAAAGAGCTAGACTAAGTTAATATTTAATGCCTTTAAGTGGGTTTGTAAGGCTTCGTGACCATGTATGGACAGCAGGCATGGAAGAAGTGGCCTCCCAAAGCTGGCCCATGACATCTGTTACACCCAGAGAGACCCTGGCAGAAACAACCAACCCACAGAGTCTGACTGCCTAGGGGTAAACAGATGAGTAGACACTGTCCAAAAAGACAGAGGAAGTTCAAATGTGACTCAAGTAAAGGCCAACAATAAGGAGTCATAAGACAGGGGGATCCGGATGGAGTGAGGGGCTGTAAAGATCAAGGTCAATGCACTGGAATGCCATGACTCAGAAAATCTGCCCCCCCCGGTGTCAGAAATATGGCTAACGTGATGATCGTCTCATTCATAACATGATATTCATTTCAGAGAGAAGATGAGGAAACACAGATTCCTGGCTCTCTCCAGGAAAACTTAACTCCAGGAGTACTGAGGTGGACCATGAAAGCCTGTGATTTGTTCTTGATTATAGGATCACACAGGTCTTAAAGCACTACTTTTCAAAGTGTGATTCCAGGACCATCTGGATCAGAACCACCTGGGAGGTCATTTAATATGCAGATTCCTGGGCTCCGCCTCAGGCTTGTTGAATCCTAACTGTTGGAGGATGGTGAGTAAGACTCTGGAATTTATATCAGCTTTCCAGGGGACTGCTAAATACTCCACTGACTTAAGGTAGAACAATCATTAACCACCAAAGGACTGGGATAGAGGGGGGATAGGAAAAGAGACCGCTGTGTGGTTTTTACTCCATTCCTGCCTGTAGACAGCCCACTGCAGGGGCTGGAGCTGTGTCTGAGTTTAGAAACAGAATCAATCAGTAATATGTCTGCAGAGGCAGCAAACGGAGAGAACTCCTACTTTGAACTAATATATCAATTGGCGATATATTACACACTACAGAGCGTAACATATTACATAGGTAGATACAGATTTACACACAGAGAAGACTTGGTAATTACAGAAACCGAATAAATATACTAATCAGAGCAATATTTTAAATGGAAAATTGGGGGGGTTTGTGTTGAATAAAACACTGTCTCTCATCACTTGACGTGGTAGCTTTGGGGCGCCTCGGTGGCTTAGCCGGTTAAGCAGCTGATTCTTGATTTCGGCTCAGGTCATGATCTCACGGTTTGTGGGATCGTGTCCCACACTCGGCTCTGTTCTGACAGCGCGGAGCCTGCTTGGGACTTCTCTCTCCCTCTTCTCTGTCCTTCCCCTGCTCACACACAAGGTCTCTGTCCCGAGATAAATAAAGAAACATTAAAAAAAAAATGAAGTGTCAGCATCACCTCCAATGATGTGTTGAAAGTTTATGAAGCATTTAAATTACATTTAATATATAATTGCAATAACATGAAAATAACAAAGGTACCCCAGTAACGGAAACCTGACAAAGTCTTTCATATAGATGGTCACGTGCATTCATTCTTAATCAGAACTCCAAAAGGCTGTGGTTTTCATTTCTCTCTCTTACTTTGGGTGTGATACAGTGCTTATTATCACGTCTGTTTCCAATTTCCTGCTTTTACACATTTAACATGCACCTCTATAATGCAAGGGAAGATCTAGTCTATGAATACAAATAAAAATCTGAATAGAAATATACTTGGTAAAATAACCCAGCAAGTGATCTTAAGTCTGAGACACAAAGTCTCACCTGAAAATATCAATTACTGGCCATTATTGTTTCAATAGAAAACTAAAACGAACCACAGGCAATTCTTTTTAGGGCACAGAGCCCTGAGCGCAGGAAGGCTCTGACTTCTGGGCGGGTTATATCTATTTCACAAGTGAAAAAGAGACCTTTGCCCTCGTGGGCTGTTCTGTCTCTCGGTTCTACCCCAGTAACTCACGAAAAATGAGAAACAGACGTTGGGTCTGTTACAGCATTATTTACAAAGAATAAATCATGTTCCTGCCTGCAAGCGAATTTGGTTTGGTTTCTGTCGCAGGCATAAATTAACAAGGTGTCAAATGAACATCGTGACCCCATTTTAATGTCAAGCAAAGCGCACCAAATTCATAACCGAGAGCACGGCCTCGCGCTGCAGCCCAGCGAAACTCGACGTGGAGAATTTCCCCAGCTCAGCTGGTTCTGGGGCACAGCGAATCTGGATTCCGAGCATCATCGGCTGAGGACATCTCCACACTCTGTGACTCACGTCGGGATGTCACGGTGGTCACAGGCTGCTGATTCCGTGTCCCTCCTCTTCCCCAGCCGCAGCATGGACAATGCGTCGTAAAGAAAGCGCCCTTTCAGCCAGCCGTGGGTTTGCTCCGCACAGCACGACCCTGATTTGGAAAGTGCTCGGCTCTGCACCTCCCCTGGGTACGCAGAACAGCAGAATGGAAGAGTGAAAACTGCCAAAATGCTAATCACGGGAAGAAAAAAAAAAAAAAAAAAAGAAAAAAAAGAAAAAAATAACAAGATCCAGATGGGACAAAATGGACATATTTCATTTATCCTGGGAAACTCTACAGTATATCATTTGTGATGCATAATACACCCAGCCTTGGCCCTTTATAAACAAACACTACGGAGACATATGCCACAAGATTATAAACAGAGTCGGCCATAAATTTGATGGGGCCGCACACTCAGCTTTGCCTACACGGCTGCGGCTTATTCAGCGGGTTCTGGGGGCCGCAGTCTGTCCCTCTGGCTGCTCACCAGCTGTAATCTCCGCTCACCCAACGGGGCAGAATCCCGGTGGATCAATTCACCCTAATGAAACTCAGAGGCTTTTCACACCAAAAAAAACCCCAAAAAACAACAACAAAAAAACCCCTAAGTATCACTTTGATGCGGCCCACGCTGACGCTGGGGAGTCAAGTTCATGGGGCAGGCTTTCTAAAGAGCTAGCTAGGAAAGCTGCTCTCAATCTTCAGGGGGAAGAAACAGGCTGTTTCGAAAGGCAAAGATTCTTAGGGGTCTGCAGCCGCTTCTCAACGTCAGCCCCGCTGGACTGAGTCCAGAGATTTGGGCAAGGGCTTCACATCCACGTTTACTAAGTTCTTCAGGCTCCAGGAAACGCATCGGGACGAGCACCGACTGGATAAATTGTTAGGTACGTGCATTTACGAGCATCACAAATATTTCCGAGGCTCGCTCTTTCAGCTCCACTCAGGAAAGAAATTGTCCTCCCCCAAGCAGGGATTGTGTGCTGGAATATGACCAGCCACTTAGGTCGGAACACCCCAGCGACGGCTTGCAAACCATCGTATTCGTTCAAAACACACTAGGCACAAAAAGGGACTTACAGCAAGCAACGTCTTTCACTGTCGGTGCCTCACGTCACCTGTGCACCCCTGACCTGTGGCTTCCGTGTGGGTGAATTGTGCTCTGAGCGGTTCAAGAAGCAGAGCGGTGAGAGCTTAAGGGAGCCCGACTCAGGGACAGTTAGCTAGACATCTGCCTTCATGCAAGTTGCCTCAGTGCTGCCTTCCAGATCATTCATTCGGACACTCAAGCTCTATGTGGTGTTGTCTGCAAGTTGCAGCATAAAGTGAGGCAATGAGAGGAATTTAGAAACCCACACGGTTGGCTCCCCGAGTCTGCGGCCCTTGGTGGCCAAGAACACAGACGGCAGGGAGGGGGTCTGGTGGAGGCTTCTTAGTCTTATCTGCTCCTCTGCGAGGAAAGTCCAAATAAATGGATGAGATGGAACCAAGGAAATGCCTAGATCTTTACATAATTTTTGTTTTAGTCATGGTTTTGCCTCTTTAAGAAAGTTTTAGTCAAAAACGGTTCTTTTTTATGCCATGTACCTGGCGTGTAATTTGCCGTGGACCGACAGAAGACGTTGCTTATTTAATTGTCTTCTGTCCCATCCACCATTGGGTCTTCAAGTCTAATATACTTTCCAGAGTAGTGATTATGGAAACGCAGGACCCTATGGGTGCCTTGTCTACATCCATAATACGGAACTGTCTGAAGCCTAGGAAACAGAACATAAATCTCACACTGCACCGTGATATGCCCCGTCGACTTTTCTTTGGCTGAAACCTTTTTTTTTTTTTTTTTTTTTGAAAGTGTTGTCTAACTTCTTACCATGGCACATCGTAGGAAAATCTAGATCTTAATAAATCTTCATACCCTTGTCCAAATCTGCAGTGGACTGAATGTTTGTGGCCTCCCCTCCCCAAATTCATATGTTGAAATCTTAATCCCAATGTGATGCTATTCAGAAGTAGGACATTTGAGAAGTGATTTTGTCAGGAGTATGGAACATTCAAAAAAAGGATTAGTTGGGATGTCTGGGTGGCTCACTTGGTTAAGTGTCCCACTCTTGGTTTCAGCTCAGGTCTTGATCTCACAGTTTCATGAATTTCAGCTCTGTGTCAGGTTCTGTGCTCACAGCGTAGAGCCTGCTTGGGATTCTCTCTCTCCCTCTCTCTCTGCCCCTCCCTCATTTGTGGTATTTTGGTCTCTCTCAAAATAAATAAATAAACTTAAGGAAAAAAAAAAAAAAAAAGATTTGTTCCCTTCAAAGAAAGTCCTGAGAGCCCATGAGCTCACTTTCCACATGTGAAGACACCAGGAGAAGATGGGGTCCATGCCTCAGAAGATTCTCACCAGAGTCTAAGCATGCTGTTCTCCCGGTGTTGGACTTCCAGTGCCCAGAACCGTGAGAAATACGTTTTGACGTGTATAAGTCACTCAGTCTCTGAAACTTTGTTATGGCAGCCCAAGTTGCCTAAGACAAGACAAAAGTTTGTAAAGGAACCATGAGTTGTTGATATCATTCTCTAACATCTTTCAATCAAACTCCCCAAAGGTACAATAAATAATGCCTTCTAGTTTTTCCAATATCACCCTAATTGCGACCTTGGGCCTCTTTCCTCTTGACTGTGAAAAGCAAATGTGGTCAAATTGGTTTTCCTACCTCAATTTCCTCTCCATAGCATCTCTCTAGGAAATTTCATGGTGCCATGCTTGGGGGTGGGGAGCATCTGATTCTTGGTCATTGTTATTGCAGGCTGACATCTGTCGAGTCACATTTCATTTTACCTGCTCTCTGGACCTCAACCCATGCAGGGTGCTGTAGGGTTGTCCCATGCTCCTGCCCACAGGATACCCCCTGTTCCAGATCTCCACCACCTGCTACTATCCACCTAGCAGGCACTGGAAATATTTAGCTGCTTTTATTTACTGGACTGGAATGTGGGAAACTCTGCGAACATTCTGGGGCCACGAAAGACCCTGTAACATTCACTGATCTTCTAGGGTTCACAGGAAGTTATTCCCATAATATGCAGAACTTGCCAGTTTCCCAGAATGTCCTCTGTAGCTTAGAGATACACTTCTTTTGTTCTCTTAGTTATCCAGACCAATCCAAGAATTCCAATATTCCCCGCCCCCCCAGCCCAAATGAGGTCTTAAGGACAAAATGAAAAGATGCATACACCTCACAAATTTTCTCTATGTCTTTCTTTTTTCCTCCTGCTTGTTTGTCTTTTCTCCCCATGTGATAAATTTCATCTAGACTCTGGGGGTTAAAACTAAGGCTCTGGTTCTGTATTCTTGTTCTCTTTCCGATTTGCTTTCTGCCTATGTCTTGTCTTTTTCTTTGAAAGTCAAAAGCCAAGATTTTTATTCGTCGTTAGTTGTAGTCTTCAGGTGACGCCTCTCCTATGGCAAGGAAGGCTGGCAGAATGCCTTACTCTAGTTTGGTTGGGATTTGGGTAGGGGTGAGGGTCAGGGAGAACAAAAGGTACAGAAATAGTGGGAAAGTCATGTTGGCTAGTAAAATAACAATAGATTCTTACCAAAATTACTTGTGATCTTATCTAAGCATATTTTTAGGTTTAATCACAGCATAGTGCAAAGGATGGTCGAGTTGGCGGGAGGGTCAGTGAGTGAGTGAACCAAATTAATGAATTTGATTTTAAAAATGTGCTTTGAATTTAGGCTTTTGTTCAGTTTCCATAAACCAATTATATTTAATTTCACAATGGCATAGGCTGCACGGAGCACTGAACAGACTAGATAATAAGTACAAGAAAAAGTGCAGATCTTTTTTGTTTTGAAATTTAGAGGTTTGAAAGTATACAAATAACACTTGATGACCAGTCATGACTCTTAATCCTGAACACTTGTCTTGGATTGTGGTGTCCTAATTCATTTTGGTACCAGGCATAACCATTTCTCTTTCTTTCCTTTAGAAACAGCCCTCCTCTTTGTACAACATTTTTTTTTCAGTTGATAGTTAGGGTCATTAATTGCCTTTTACCCTGGCTGTTATTTAAATCTAAGCCGCATAGGCCATGGAGCATAGAGCTTCATTTCCTCCATGATGAAGCTGTCGGGCATGAGCACACAGGTTGGTGACATGTTCCGTATTACAGAGCGCACAATGCCTGATGTGGGAGGGAAAACAGAAGTTGAGATCCGGGGCTGAGTTTACCCAAAGCTCAGAGGATAAGAAATGGACGCAATTATATCAAGAAACTGAGTCTCCATTCCATCATCTTTTTTAGCACATTAGAACTGGAAGGGGGAATTTTAAGACATACTATGCAATTTCAAGTTTTGCTCCTTTAACCTTTAGATAGCTAACATCTGGCAGTTTATTGATATGTGCTGATTAAAATGAAGGAAGGAAGAAAGAAAGAATGAATGAATGAATGAATGAATAAATAAATACTATGTCATGCATGGGGGTAGGTTGGAGAGGAAAAGGAAATTAAGATGCACTGAGTATTAACTCTATGGAAGGTGTTTACATTCTTCCTGTCTGTAAATAGTTTTTGACTTCAAAATGGGCCACACACTTTATTTTTGGTATTTCGTATAATGTGGTATGCAGAAATATAGTTCCTGCCTTCACTGAATTTATAATCTCATGGTAGAAAGCTCAACCAAATCATTTTACAAATAAAAATATAAAATTATGATTGTGCGAAGTGTAATAAAGGAGAATTCTCCAGCTACATGCTCTGTAACAGTCTCTTCCAGGAGTGTGAATGGTTGAGAGAGGTACCAAACTCTAGAGTAAACTCCATCTCAGTCTAAATACTGGCATGCCACTGATGGTTCATCATCATCATCATCATCATCATCTAATTTGTTTTACTTTCAACAGCCACACTAGCTTTAAAATGTGAAAATAGTTAAGTGTTGGTAAATAGTTGATTCTCCAAGCCTCTTAGTGTCCACCCTCCATGACTATTCTACTCACTCCTCAGGAATATCTTGGATCATCCCAACCCAGAGCACAACCCAGTCCAACAACCAATGGGTTGACACTTAACAGATTAGTGTCCCTTGGATGCTTCTATAGTAACTGGCATGCATTTTGATTGATTGATTCCCATGTTTTGCATGTTAGTTATTTTTTAAGTTTATTTATTTATTTTTGAGAGAGAGAGAGTCCCAAGTAGGTTCTGCACTGCCAGCATAGAGCCCAACATGGAGCTCAAACCCAAGAACTGTGAGATCATGACCTGAGCCAAAACCAACAGTTGGATGCGTAACCCACTGAGCCACCCAGGCACCCCACTTGTTAAATATTTTTAATGTCACATTTGGCCATATAGAAAAGTTTAAGACAAATTTTTCTGAAAGGCCATTGAAGCTTCTAGGCAAAAACCTAAAGCTTCTAAGCAGAGAAGCTATAATTGGGAGTTAACGTGGGAAAATCGGTGTGGTAAGAA
Organism: Panthera pardus; assembly: GCF_024362965.1. Lineage (NCBI taxonomy): Eukaryota > Metazoa > Chordata > Mammalia > Carnivora > Felidae > Panthera > Panthera pardus. The sequence continues at coordinate 112,780,084 of NW_026526732.1, read as the reverse complement.
GAATACATAGCAAGAAGAGATACACATAGGCCTTGTCATGTGAAGGATTATACTGCATGTGTAGAATACAGAGACCAGTGTGGCTAAAGCACAGGAGGAATATGAAAAGGGTGAAATCTGGCTTGAGAGCAAAGAAGAGTTAGGTAACTGAAAACCTTAGAGGTCATGCAAAACTTTTGTACCTTAAAAAAATGAAATGACAAAAATGCTGGTTAGTTTTATGTGTCAACTTGACTGGGTTGCAAGGTGCTCAGGTATCTGGTCAAAAATTTTTCTGGGTGTGCCTGTAAGGGATTTTTTGGATGATATTAACATTTGATGTGGTAAGCTGAGAAAAAATGAAATTGCCCTCCCCTACATGGGCAGGTCTCCTCCAATCAGTTGAAGACCAAAATAAAACAAAAGGTTGACCTTCCCCAGAGTAAGAGGAAACTCTTCCCGCCCAGCTGCTTGGAGCTAGGGCATTACTTTTTTCCTCCTGACTTCAGACTTTAATTGAAAAATTGGCTCTTCTGGGGTCTTGAGCCTGCTGGCTTTTGGACCTGAACTCCCATCATCAGGTTTTCTGGATCCCAAGCCTTTGGACTCAAACTAGAACTCACAGTGTCAGCTCTACTGGGTCTCTGGCTTACTGATTGCAGATCTTGGACTCTTCAGCATCCATAATTGCATGGGCCAATTCTTATAATACATTCATATATATCTCCATATCTTATTGGTTCTGTTTCTCTGGAGAACCGAGACTATTACAAGTGAAAGAATCTAATTCAGTTTTGAGAAACAGCTCTAGCTAAGGGAGAAAATACTTTAGAGGGGATAAACGTGAAGACAAAAACACTATGAGGAAGCTAACGAGCTAAGAATAAAGGCAACTTGACCTACAGAAGCAATTCTCAGCAGGCTCCAGGCTCTCAGCTGTCAGCAGAGGCTCTGACACACAGAGGGTTGAACCCACAAACCGTGAGATCATGACTCGTGGGAGTGCCATACCTTTTCAAGACAATTTTGGAAAGTAATGAAAACGTCTTTATTCTGTTTTGTTTTATTTTTTCAAGGCAATGGCTATTACTGGAACTTACTGGTGGGTGGGGTCCCAATCTCCTAGGCATATCTTACAATGGGCAGGATATTTACACCTGGGGGGACAATTGTCTCTGTCTTACAAAACTTGGGAATGACCCATTTAAAAGCAGAGACTTTCATATACATGAAAAATCTGTCTTCATGTACATGAAAAATGGATGTCTAGAATCTATGCTTTACATATAAACACACAGTCTATTTACATGATTTAAGTGTACACTGACTTTTCCAAGCATGCATGTACTAAATGGAGAAAAGATTGTATTTCAATTTGTTGGGAAAGTTACTGAGTTTTGGCCATTTTAGAAAATCATGTCATCGAAGGTAGCGCTGTTCTCGACGTTTGAGTCCAATACAGTGGATCTGTCATCAGCCTGTTTTCAGGCTTTCAAGTCCAGACGGATTCTTTATGGGGGCGCACATATCTGATGACATTGTTAGACCTTCTGGTCTAGCTACGCCTGATATTTGCATATTGGGAGACATATTATTTGAATATAATTTTCTTCTATTTGCACTTCATATTATAGTTCAAATGGTTTTGTTTTGTGTTGAAGCTTTATGGGTCAGTGTGGTTATATTAGGCATGAATTTATTTCAGTATAGTGAGGGAGGTATTATAAAATATTTTCTCTCAGTCGGAGACACTGATCTGAGACAGCTGAGAAGCACTGGCCTTGGATTTATGTTTCTTCCAGTGGGTATGGAAAAAATATGAATAGAGTCCAAAGAAATTTAAGTGGTAAAATTAACAAGAAATGATGAGCGATTGACCGTGAGGGTGAGATAAATGGGAAGTGAAGAAAGAGTCCAAGATGACTCACAGAGTATGGCTTGCATCGAGGAATGGATGGAGGGGCCATTTACTGTGTTGAGAGACCCTGGAAGATGACCCAGCTTGGAAAGATCAACATGAATTAAGTTTCGGTGCACATAGGGGAGACAGGACTAAGTGTGAGAGAAAAAAAGTCTAGGCTAGCAAAGTAAATTCAAAAGTCATCACAGATGGCCAAAGTAAAGCCATGAAACTAAAGACGAGATTTCATTTCATTATATTTGAGCCTTGGAGAATTCCAACATTAATGACATTTAACATTAAATTCGTACCACAATGTGTTAGAGAGGCATTACTTGCCATTCCCATTTTATGACGGAGAAAATTGATACTAACAGAGATCACTCGAACTAAAAGCAGCAAGGGTGGAGGTAGCAGATTTGGGGATTGGGGACTGGAAAACGAAGTCTAAATCCATTTTCCTTGCCTTTTGAGGGTATCAGTGAATAAATAAAATCTCTGAGGGAATTCACTTTGGAGGGGGAGCATATATCATAAAATATAAAAATTCTATTATAGCTGGGAGGCAATTCTCCGTGGGTCTCTTCTGTTTCTGCACTTCTTGCTAGAGAGGCTTTGACTGCCCCTTTTCTGGTCATTATTAACAAGAAGATCTACCCTGTGAACAGCCTTGGAAGACAGAGCTACTATCTCACTCTGAAACAAAGAGTAGGCACATTTATTGCACGCTGTAAAAGAATTTGAATCCTCTAAGTTTAGGGTTCATTGCATGTTAACACTATACAGGGGTGTGTAAGCGTCCATCTGGGCCCACTTACATTGCCTCCATGGGGCTTGAAGCAAGGGTAACTGGTGCAAATATGCCAACTTTCATGTGGCTCACTGTGTTATAAAGTAAGAAAATCCTTTCTCTCTGACCCAGCCTGGTGATTTTTACCGGAATTCATGATATGGCAGTTGGCTGACTTGTTAGCTTTCAAGTAGAGTCAGAGCTTGAAAAGTCTCAATCACAGATATTCCTCAGCTTACCGTGGGGTTACATCCTGACAGACGCAGCATTAAATTGAAAATTATTAAGTCGAAAACGTATTTAATACACCCAACCTACCCAACGTCATCGCTCAGTCTAGCCTACCTTCAACGTGCTAAGGAACATTCACATTAGCCTACAGTTGGGCAGAATCATCTAACACAAAGCCTGTTTGACAGTAAAGTGTTGAAAATGTAATGTATTGAATACTGTACCGGAGGTGAAAGACAGAAAGGTTGTGCAGGTACAGAATGGCTGTAGGTGGATTGCCTGTTCATCCTACTGATCGTGTGGCTGACTCCGGGCTGTAGCCACCACACTGCCCTCCATCACAGGGGAGATGGTACCACACAAGCTAGTCTGGGAAAAGATTTAAATTCAAAATCTGAAGAACAGTTTCTACTGAACGTGCATCGCTTTTGTCCACTACCAAGTGGAAAAATTGCAAGTTGAACCATCGTACCTCAAGAACCGTTGGTATATAGGGGACCAAATACTTACGTAGTATGCTGGAAAAAGAGAAGGCTGCTGGAAGAAAAGAAGAAAGAGAACAGTGTAAGGGGAATAGGTGGGGTTAAGGGTTCTTATTTTATTTTATCTTATCTTATCTTATCTTATCTTATCTTATCTTATCTTATCTTTTTAGTAATCTGTACAACAACATGGGGCTCGAACTTTCGGTTCCGAGATCAGGCATCACGTGCTCTTCTGACTGAGCCAGCCAGGGTTCTCTTTTTAAATAGCATGGTTAGTATCTCGCGTTAAGAGGTGAGCAAGGACTTGGAATAGTTGTTATGCAAATACAGGAGAGAAGAATATCTCACACTGAGAACAAAAAATCAACGCGAGTTCTCTAAGGCCAGAGTAGAGTCCATAAGGGAGGTCTGAGAAATAGCAGGATCCACCTCAAAAAGGAGTTTGAGGATTTTACTTCTGATTCTGAGTGAGATGGGAAGGAACCATCAAGCAGCCGAGGAAGAGGGTCTAAGTGCTCCGTGAAAAGAATCATTTTCGCTGCTCTGCCGAGATTACCCTACAAGGAAGCAATGATAGGAGTCGAGAGCCAGCTGAGGAGACATCTATACTTTATTGGCCAAGGACTTTGTTTCATTGTTCACCTCCACATTTAGATCAGAGTATGACAATCTTGTTGTTGTTGTTGTTGTTTTAAAGTATTATAGGAATACTTTCTCCCTATTGCTTGAGTACATTTAAAATCCCCTCTCCATAAACTATGCAGAATTCAGTAACACTGGTCTCCAGGAACAATGACCATTTGTCTGAATCCGTATATTTTGCCATGATATTTGGGACAAGAATAAGACCACAGGTGACATGGACCAACAGCTTTGATGAGGGTGATGATGGAGATGATGGATGCTGAAAAAAATAAATAGACAGCATTTACCAACCAAGTCGGTGTTAACCATACGAGGTATCATGCCTTTATTAAAATACTAATGACTTTGGGATGGTAATAGACAACATTAACTCGGCAGGTGCAGTAGATGATTCCGAACGGGGGACTCACTTTAATACAATCTACTCTTTCATTTTTGCCTATTTAGACACAATTTGATTGGAATTTCACTTGTGCACGTTGGCACCTGCGACATTATCTTCTCTAAATGCCACAAAATAGATTTTCCACGCCGCTCCAACCAGGAAACTTCATTATAATGTCTCCGAGGAGCCTGAGAAGGGAAGATTATCGTCGCAGAATCAGCACTCGAACAGCCTCTACATCAGTGGTTCACGGACTAATGTGAACCAGAAATTCGCTGTGGTCTTACAGCAGATTCAGATGGAAAGGTAATTGTCATTACATCGGCACATGTTCTAAGTACAGGTCTGACTGTACCACAGAGACAGAGCAGGTGGGCCCCCCCTTCCCCCCCCCCCCCCAACCACACAAAACATAACTGGGAACAAAATGCAAATGACCAGTGAGCGAGTCAGAGGATGGAATTTGGAAGGAACAGGCAATTTCCAGTTTGCTTAGGGTAAGCAAAACCTCCACAGTCAACCTGCTGACTCAATGGATTGACAAATTCAAACATTTTCAGGTGAGGGAGAAGGAAAAATTTGCAAATGAACTGACAATGGATTTAACCGGGTTTAGCCTGAGGTAGTTTAAAATTTTGAACGGCACTTGCCTCGGAAATGGGGGCCGCCTTGGCACAAACACTGGCTTTGGATCAGCTTTTCTGTTACTTACAGACGTCTGGGTTCACCGCCTCTCCAAATTACTGTTGATTATTTCAGCATTTTCTAATTGGGTCACAAAAATAGGCGTGCTTCCTCTACGAAAGCATTGCAGGTACATAGCAGGCTCATGCAAATCAAATATTCTGTGTTCTGTCTTCTGTTATTAAAAATACTGAAATGTGCCATACTCATGACACAGTGAAAATAGCCAAACTGCAGGGAGAGGCGTGTTCAAATATATAGATAGATATGTAGATAGATAGATAGATCTTAGAACATCTTTGCACACTGAAGGTATATATTTCATGCAGAAATATATGTGTTCAAGTATTAATAAAACTACCTGGATTTTTTACGTCATGTCTCAGAGGCTGTTTTGAGGTATATTACTAGCCGTAAACTATCCATGGAACACTTCACTATAGTACTATATTACAGTCACAGGCAAACATTCTACCTAAGTGATTTGATAAAGGGGTGATTCTATTACAGCTTTGTCTTGATTCAGCTTGTGCCCGTCACCAGAAGAACATGACTGTGCATTCCACTCTGAGGCCAGGATATCACCTGCTGGGGCTACAAACCAGGGCTACAAGCCATGGAACTGTTAAAAAGTAGTCCCCAACACAAAATCTCATGCAAATCCCCCCTTTGAGACACATGTTCCTTTCTACAGTGAAAACAGAGTTACATCTTTCAACTTCAAGCAGAGAAAGCAGGCTTTGGTCAACCAAGAACAGGATGCTTTGTGCTTGAGCGGTGCCTGGGAGGGATGACACACGGGACGGATTCACAGAGATGAGCTCTGTGGGGGGAGGAGAGGACATCGGAGACCTTCCTCCAGCAGGAAAGCCCTTGTTTTCTCTCTGTCACTTACAAAGCGGATAGGAGAGAGTAGAAGTGGTTTGGGATAAGAAGAAAGCCATTGCTTCTGCTGTAGCAGGCGTTGATAGGATGTCAAAGGAGTTCATGTCTAAGGGTCTTATTTTCTCAGAGAATTGGGCGGCAAAGCGCTTTGCTGATGGTGAAGCAGGCAGGGGGAAAGTCATAGGGTTAAGAAAAGAATTGAGGGCTTAGCAGTGCCAAAGTGGAAAACGAAATGGTAGCCGTAAGAGGGAACACAGTAAGATTGCAGGACAGAATACACACTCCAGGTGAGGCTTTGTGTTTCGCAGATGAATTAGAAGCACAATTGCAAGAGAATAGAGCTCCAGAAATATTTTGAGCACAATGTCTATCTTTGAAAAGTTTGTGGTCCTTTAAGGTACCTAACCGTCTTGGAGGTGGTGGGGGGGGGGGTCCTTATTTATATGCATGAGCGTTGATACTTTTAATTAAACACACCTATGTCGTGACATCTCTCATGAACACACACCCTGATGGTTACATGAATTTACACACGTAGTAAAATGCTACGGAGCAATAGGACTATCTCATACCAACATCAAATTCCTGGTTTCAATATTGTACTATAATTTACTGTAGGATGTAACCTTTGCATATAATTGGGTAAAGGGTACAGGTGCTACCGTTGCTACTTTTTGTGAACGTATAATTATTACAAACTAAAAGGAAAAGAAGAAACAAAAACCCAAAAGCACTCCTCTTCGGAGAGTTGAGCATACTTTTCGGTGTATTCTTCGAGTGGATACGAGCCACGAGGTAAAGCTGCATTTAGCATCAATTTCCAAGCTTTCTGTCAGCCATTGTAAAAACAAATAATGCAATGATACTGAAAATGGCAACCGCAAGTTACGTGTTAGAAACATGGCACTAGGCTTTTTGTAGATGTCCGTACATACTTGTTCCAGAGGGAAGTACATCGCCCCACTTTTATGAAGAGAGGTTTAACTTTATTCATCACAAATCATGTAACAAGGGGCTGCAACCACATTTAATTGATTACAAAGGAGTTGAGAATGTTATTTCAAGTACACAGGGTACAAAGGAACATATAAATTGTTGCCTGACTACCAAGAACAACTATCGATTACTAACTACAATTTGTGTTTTCGAACATGAGAAAAGCCCAGCGGGGTATAATTGAACCACAAAGAAATCTCAAGCCATCTTGCTACAGTGAGGTCCCTCCAACTCTGAACAAACCAAATGAAGAGAACCAAGGAAGAAATGTCACCAGGATTTCATCTTGGTATCAGCAGCTGTACACAGATAAGCCTAGAAGTATACTCCTAATGAGAAACTATATATGAATATTTAAAAATTCAAATCTCCTAGGGCGTGCCTGGGTGGCTCAGTACATTAAGCATCTGACTTTGGCTCAGGTCGTGATCTCACGGTTCATGAGTTCGAGCCCTGCGTCGGGCTCTGTGCCTACAGCTCAGAGCCTAGAGCCTGTTTTGGATTCTGTGTCTCCCTCTGTCTCTGCCCCACTCACGCGCTGTCTCCCTTTCAATAATAAAAACATTAAAAATGTTTTTAAAAATATAAAATAAAATTCAAATCTCCTAGAGGATGATGGAAAAGATTTTCTTTATGTTGGGCATTTAACCAAGCTTGCCATTCTATTCGTATACCTTATACCCATTTTAGACCAATGTTTTCAAAGAGCTAAAGTATTCTTCAGTACATAAATGGCTGCTTAAGTTGCCTCAAAGAGCCTACGGTTGGTTGGAGGGGATGTTTTAATCATCTAAAAATATAATTGTTTTTAATTCATTTTCCTAATTATTTTTAAAGCCTTTAAAAATGGAAAGTCATGATTATTTGATGTCTCCAGTCCTTTCTCACCCCGTAAGTTGGATGCGCAGTCCCTGAGTCAGACACTTAGTGCCTCCAGATGTGCTGAACTGGCAACGTTGTCGGCTGTCATTTTATTCTCGGTTTCCTGACTTCGAGAGAGAGAGGAAGACACCAGAAGCAACAGCTGGAATGTCAACAGTTGTGATTGCTGATAAATTACTAAACAGTGTGTATTATTTCTATGAAGTGGCAGGAAAGCTGGAAGGGTTTCAAAATATGATTTAAAAGAAACCAAAAAACAAGAAAGCACCACCCTTAGCTTGAGCATAGGATATAACAGTAGAACAGTTGTATGGTTTTAAATACTGTCTATCCACTAACGATCACACACTGGCTGGAACCTCTGCTGTGAGCTTCAGGGTCATAAATTCAGTGCCCACTCAGCATCCCCACTCGGATTTCTTGCTCAAACATATCCCGTGTGGAAAGCAGATCTGATATTGTTGCAAAATTTGCTCTCACGGTACTTCTCCCTGTCTTCGTTGATGGTGAATCAGTAGGGGAAAACCCTGAGTCGGTCTTGGATCTCATCTTTCTCTCACAGCATCCAGTTCCAGAAGGGTACTGGCTGTACCTTCAGATGTATCCAAAGTCCTACCATTTCTTCACTGACTTCACCTTCATCCCAGCCGCCATTTTTTTTTTTCTCACAGGGATAACTTTAACAGGCTCTTGCTTCCTGCCCCACTCTCTACTCTCCTATAGTTTCTTCTCAGGGGCTCAGCTGGATCAATTACTTCATTCGTTCTCAAAACTTACAAAGATTAATGCTTTCACTATGAACCACACCATCCTGTAAAGTATGACCCCTCCATCACCTCGGCTTCCTCTACGAAGCTCCCTTTTACTCCAGCCATGCCAGATTCTGCCCAGACATTTTTTGGATCTCAGGTCTTTGCAATGGCTGCTCCTCTTTCCTGAAGTGTTTGTCCCATTTAATCCGCATAAAAACTTCCTCAGATACATCAAGTTCTTCCATGGATTATGTTCCGAAGAAGGTTTTCCCAGACCATTCTAAAACAGCCAAAAAACATCACATATTGATAAGGAAATAGAGCAGTTTGAGATAGTTATGAAATGATCCAAATGCATTGAAACAGTCTGGCAGCTTCTTATAAAGTTACACATACACAAACCATATTTCCCAGGGATTCCACTTCTAGTTATTTATTCAAGATAAATGAAAAGCACAGAGGTGGGGAGGTGGTGGTGGTGGAAGCTCTGGTTCCCTGGACCCAAACATACCAATTCAGCAATAATGCATGGCAAATTCCCTTTGTGAGAAGTCAGAAACTAATTAAAGTTCCTCTGCACCCTGAAAAAATGAATAATCGAACTCAATGAAGCCAGTAGGGAGAGTTGACATACTTCCTCATCAGAATCCCTGTCCCCATACGAATAGGAAGAGATCCCTTAGCTATCAGGGGAGAGACAGGGTTAGCTTGTGAGTGCCATGCCTCCTCCTTTCCACAAGGATTCTCAGAGGACTGGCTTCTGTCACGCTAGCCTTGGAACTCTGACAGATCCAGCACAGTCTAGCCACCCAGAGGAGACTGGAGACAGTGGTTTGGGCTAGTAGATGCCATTGATCTTTCTCTCTGCTCAGCCTAGAGCTAGCAGATGGAAAATCCCAGTTCTCAGCTTCTCCTTGAGGAGGCGAAGTATTGATCCATGTGTCCAGTGCCTTAACTTCCCCAAAGGTGCCTAAAGAACTAGCATCTATCTAACCAGTCTGGGGGCACCTGGCTGGCTTAGTTGGTAGAACATGCAACTCTTGATCTCGGGGTCACGATTTCAAGCCCCACGTTGGGTGTAGAGATTACTTTAAAAAACAAAAACAAAAACAAAAACAACAAAAACAAAAACAAAAACAAAAACACTTGCCTAACCAATGTCTATCTAGCGAGTCTGGAGTTCTGATGGGTTTGGTATAGTCTGGCCAGTTTAGGGAGAATGGAGGCAATGGTTTTGACCAATAGGCACCGTTGGTCTCTCCCCTGATCAGCACAGAGTGAATGGATGAAAACATTACAGCTCTCAGTTTCCTCCTGGGGAGGAAAAGATTTGGTCCATACATCTACCACCACCCCCATCTTTTCCGGGGCTGCCTTACAAACTAACATCTGTCTTTCCAGTCTTAAAGCTCTGGCGGATCTTATAGAGTCCAGCTGCCTGAGGAATAATGGAGGCAACTGCTCAGGATGGTGGATGCCATAGCTAACCCCTGGCTCAGCACAGAAACCACAGCTGCCTGCTTATCCCTGGGAGGGGGAAGATTTGGTAAGGTCCAGAATCCCTGGCTAGGCTAATAGGTGAGGGTCTTCTGTATGAGAACAGTCTATGAAGACTGGGAGAAGTTTCTACATTGTCTAATGCACAATGGGCTTACATCACTTATCTGAAAGAAAATAAAAATAACTCCTATACAGATGCTCATCGAGATTAAGAGAACAATGTGGAACAAAATGCACTTTCAACAAAGAGACAGAAAATGTTTTAAAAGTACTAAAGACAGAACATGTAGCTGAAGAACACGATAAATGAACTGGAAAGCTTACCAGAGGGGTTGGACAGGAGACTAGATCGATCAACCAGAAGAAAGGATCAGCAAATTCAAAGACAGGTCATTAGAAATAAAACAGTCAGAGAAACAAAAAGGAAAAAGAATGATACAAAGTGAAGAAAGCTTGAGGAAAACGATCAAGTGGAAGAATATACTTTATATAGGAGTCCCAGAAAGATAAGATAAAGGGAAAGGACCAAAAAGCTTATTTAAAGAAATAATGGATGAAAACTTCCAAAGTTGGGGAAAGACATAGACATCCATATCCACCAAGCCCAACATAACTCAGATAAGAGGAATCTAAGGAAATCCACACTGAGGCACATTCTAGTCAAATTGTCAAAAGTCAAAGGCAAACAGAGAATCTTGAAAGCAGCAAGAGGAAAGCAACTTTTCCAGCCACAAGGTAACCCTGGTAAGAGTATCAGTGGATTTCTTAGCAGAAACCTTGTAGGCTAGAAGGGAGTAGAACTGAAAGGAGAAATTGACAGCAATAAAATAATGGTAGGATGCTTAAATGTCTTGCTTTCAATACTGAACAGTCAATTAATAAGGAACAGGACTTGAATAACACTATGGACCAAAGGGACCTAATAGACACATACCTCCTTCCACCCAAAAGCAACAAAATATGCTTTCTGCTCAATAACACACAAGCATTTCTCCAGTCTAGATCATGTTAGGTCACAAAATAAGCTGTAACCAATCTGAGAAGACTAAGATTATACCAAGTGTCTTTTCTGACCAAAGTGGAATAAAACTAGAAATCAACAGCAGAAAGAAAACCAAACATACATACATAAAAAAGTAATAAATATGTGGACATTAAACAACAGATTATTGACCAACCATTGGGCCAAAGAAGGAATCAAAAAGAAAATTAGAAAATTACCCAGGACAAATGGAAATGAAAACACAACATAAAAGTATGAGACACAATAAAACAGTACTAAGATGGAAGTTTGTAGTGATAAACACCTCCGTTAAAAAAGAAGAAATATCTCAAATAATAAGTTAGCCTTATACTTCAAGGAACTAAAAGAGGAGAGCAAACTAAGCCCAAGTTTAGCAGAAAGAAAGAAATGTCATAGATTAGAGCATAAATAAATGAAGCAGAAATAAAAAAAGAATAGGGAAAAAAATCAACCAAACTAACAGTTTTTTTGCAAAGATAAACAAAAGTGACCAACGCTTAGCTAGATTAAGATAAAAAAAAAGAGATGATTTAAGTAAATTGGAAATATGAGAGGAAACATTACAACCAGTATCACCAAAATAAAAAGGGCAATAAGAGACAATTAAGAATAACTAAATGCAATAAACTGGATAACCAGGAAGGAATAGACCGATTTCTACTAATATACAATCTCCCAAGAGTAAATCATGCAGAAATAGAAAGTTCAAACAGACCTATAACCAGTAACGATACTGGTTATCCTTGCTGTATAGTAATCAGAAACCTATTCTTTCCCCACTGCTTATTAAGTTAGACCATAGACATATGGAAAGAATTCCACATACATGGATTGGAAGGATTAATAGTGCTAAAATGTCCGTATTATCCAAAATCATCTACAGAGTCAATGCAGTCTCTATCAGAATCCCAATGATATTTTTAAAAGACATTGAAAAAAAAATTTATATGAAAATACAAAACAAAAACAAAAACAAAAACAAAAACTCTGCAGAGGGGCACCTGGGTGGCTCAGTCAGTTAATAAGCATCCAACTTTGGGTCAGGTCATGATATCTCCATCTGGGAGTTCGAGCCTTGCATTGGGCTCTGTGCTGACAGCTCAGAGCCTGGAGCCTGCTTTAGATTCTGTGTCTCCCTCTGTCTCTGTCCCTCCCCCACTCACACTCTGTCTCTGTGTCTCAAAAATAAATAAATGTTAAAAAAAAAAAAAAAGCTGAATCATCAAACAAAATATCTTTTTTTTTTGAAATTTATTGTCAAATTGGTTTCCATACAACACCCAGTGCTCATCCCAAAAGGTGCCCTCCTCAATACCCATCACCCACCCTCCCCTCCCTCCCACCCCCCATCAACCCTCAGCAAAATATCTTTAAAAAACAAATGAACAAACAAACAAAAAACCTCTGCACAGCCAAATCAATCTTGAGAAAGCCTCACACTTCGTGATATCAAAATATGTTACAAAGCCAGAGTAATCAAAACAGTCTGTTTTTGGCCAAACAGATCTTAGTGAAGACAGTTGAATAAACTCTAGAGATCAGTAGTACAACATTGTAGCTTTACTCAACACTAATGCTTTACATGTGTAAAAAAATTTTGAGAGGGTAAGCGCTCTTACCACAATAAAAAATAAAGATAAATGAAATTACATTAATTATAAGAGCCAAAAGCTAGAAATAACCCAAATGCCCATCGTTGGAGGAATTCATGAAAAAAAAAAAAGAAAACACAAGTTGTATTCATATAACAGAATACTATCCAGCATTACAAAAAAATGAACTGATAACAAACACAATAGCCTGGATGAATCTGAGAAACATTTTGTTGAGCCAAAAAAACCCATATGTAAAATGTACATACATGTATGAGTTTATTTACATGATGTTCTAGAAAGCTCAAAAGTATTCTAACGTAGGTAAAAGCAGAGAAGCAGTATCTATGACCAGGACTGGGGGCAGGGGGTGGTATTACCTGCAAAATTTTAAGGGTGAAGGAAATATTCCATATCTCGATTGTAGTGACAATTACAAAGGTGTATATATTTGTCATAACTTGGTGAATTATATGGGTTAGTTTCATTGTATGTAAATTAAGCTCCAGTAAAGTTGACTTAAAAGTGGGAACAAAATAAACTCAATTTATTTACTATATATCAAGAAACGAAGAACCCCCAAGAGTCAATAATACATATACTACATTCTCTGAACTCATGCCATGAATATAGAAGTCTATACTAAAAAGACAGTTTGTATAAATCCAATGAAATTCAGAAAAAATATATATATTTATTTTCTATTATTACTTTAATATTTATATACTACTTTATAAATATTTATTTAATATATATTATATAATAAACTGAGAGCTAAGGCAGTGAACATTACGGAGGTTATAAAGTATTTAGTACTGTAACACAATGAATATATTACGCATTTAAAAATGTGTGGATTGCCACTAAGGAGGTACTTAAGATAACTTTGTTTATATATATGTATTCATTATGTAACAAAAATGGCTAAAATAAGTTTGCTAATTTCATAACTGACAATCCTATATGCCTAAAAATTAAAGGAAATAAAAGGAAGAAAATAATAAACTTAAAAACAGAATATAATAAACAAAACTATATAGACGACCAACAAATTCAAAGTTGGGTCTTTGAAATGCAAATATAATAGACCCATCTCCTAAATATTGACTGGGAAAAGAAGGTACAATATATTGCATTAGGATAGATACAGTAAGAACTAAACCAAAATGTAATGTACATTTCATGATATTATTCAATCGATTGTTAAACTTCATGGACTAGGCAATTAAAAAAAACAATCACCAAAAATTAATTAAAAATCTATGGGAAACACATATTAGTGAAAACTATTAAAAGGGAAAGGATCAGAAGCCAAAAAATTTCCATTCCTTCAAAAGAAACAATTTTACAAAATGGTCAAGGATCAAATAATTCCTATTTTAAGAAAATTGCCAAACTGGAAAATGATGGTAAAATTTTAAATAATTGTGTATCCTCATCAAAACAAGATGCAAAAGTAATCAATACAAATGTTGACAAACCGAGTCTCTTAGCTTATGAAAGCTGTGGAGTTTTTTTCAAGAATGCAAAAATAATTGAACAACAAAATAATGATCAATGGTATAACCCAAGTTAACAGATTTTAAAAAGGAAAAATAGGGGTCCCTGGGTGGCTAAGTCGCATTAACGTCTGAATTCAGCTCAAACCATGATTTCGCGGTTCATGGGGTTCCAGCCCCATGTTGGGCTCTGTGTTGTCAGCACAGAGACCACTTTGGATCTTCTGTCTCCCTCTCTCTCTCTGCCCTTCCCCTGTTCATGTGTGTGTGTGCTTGTGCATGCGTTTTCTCGTTCTCTCTCAAAAATAATTAAACATTACACTAAATGAATTAATATGTAAATGGAAAAATATTGGGTTCCCTCAATAACTGTAGATAATAGTCAATGGTTAATAATTCTTAGCAAAAAAAAAATTATTAGCAAAGAAAAAATAAAATAGATTGTTGATAAGCTGATAAAAGGAAGCTTCCAAAACTTATAAAAAGTATCCAATTTGATACTGACACGTTACACACATTCCCACATGGCTCCAAATACAATGAGGATGCTTAGTGCTTCTATTAACACTCAACATTACACTGGTGGTCCTGGTGTGTAGAATGAGAGAGGAAAGAGAAGGGGCATCCACATCTATTACTGAAAAATCCAAAAGTCACTGTTTGCAAAATTCCACAGATTTCCAGTGAACCTATAGTGAAACGTAATTTAAAAATACTATTCAAATAATGAAAATAATAACAGCAACAAAAATAGCCATGACTACATATACATACAGTATACCTGTGAAAAACAGTCTGGAGGAAACTCGGGATTCGTGATAGCCGCTGCTCCCAAGTAGAGAGGAAAGGAGAGAAAGAAATGGGACCGTGCGAAGAACTAAGGGATTATCAATTCCTCTGATATTTGAGATTACATAATCGGTCTGGGAAGAAAAGATAATAATGGGAGTACCCTGAAAATGCTGATGGGTAGGTATTTCTTAGAGCGTCTTCAATACTTTTCTGTATTTTACCCACTTCTCGCAATAATTTATTATTAAATTAATATTAATTAATTAATTCAGAGCCTAACGGCTTGCATCGACCCTCCCGATGTGGCTCAGAGGAAAAGAAACAGGCGTGCATCACTGCCATCAGCAGGATGCTTTGGAAATGCATAATGAGGGCATCCTGAACCAGTGACCGGTCTGGGGAGAGCACGTGATCCTCCATGGGGGTGGGGGGCAGGGAACCAGCTTGAGGAGGCCACGGACACACCAACCTGACTCCTTTGCTAAGGCTCAGTCTTGCCGAATGCTGTGAACACTGGTCCGGTCCGGAGCCCGGGATGGCTTTGCCTTCAGCTGCCCGACAATGGTCTAAACACTTGGTTCTGTCGTAGCCTAACCAAGAGTCGCAGTGACACTCACAGATTCAGTTAGCTTAGCAAAGGATCAATGCGTTGAGCCCCTTGTACATGGAGTAACGTGTCCACGAAGCAGCGCTTTGTGGTCCAGCAGCTGCCTCATCCTCAATTCACAGCTCTGCTAGTCGTGTGCTCTGCTCGCCGTTGGACGAGTTTCAGAGCCATTGGAAGAAAACGTTGCCTACACTTTGAGAATTGAAGGGGCCGCAGATGAGAATGGGAAACGCATCTCTGAGCCCGTGTTAGGGTCTTTTACTGCTTGTGTAATTACGGTGTGATACAGCCACATTGTCCCGCATGTAACCCCAGACCACCAGGGCTTATCTTTCCCTTTCTCGTGCATTCTTCTTGTCTGCACGTCGAAGATCCCAAGCTAAATCAAAACACGATGGCAACTTTTGGCCCTCTCAAAGAAATCTTAGGCTTGCCCTTAAGGAGGGCAGAGTTGCGGTCCCTCAAGCGACTCGTCCCGTTTCTTGACTTCAGCTTCTTTCTCTTCTGGTGAGAAGTTAGGAAGAAATAAGGCAAAACAATTCAAAATGGTTCTAGTGTCTACTTCTGGGAGGGTGCACAGGCTGGAAGGTTGAAGAGACAAAACACGAGACTGCCTGATGTTTCAGATATCAGGAAATGTGTTTTCCAGAGCAGCTGACACTTCCTCACCCCGGGCCTGAATCTTGATTAGTCTAAGCAAATCCCAATAATTTCTTTCCCTGATTGTCACTAATTTATTTAGGAAAACGGATGCCATGCCAGAATTGCATGGGGGCTTCTGGGAAACCTGTTCTTGATCTGAAAAAGAGGCACACGTCGAGGACAAATTCTCCTCCCTTTCTCCAGCTTTTTGCTCTTGAGTGGTGGCTAGAGCCATCCCCGCTGAGTTGTAAATAGGACAAATCAAGGCCAGCTGAGCAGGAAGGGGGAAACAACTTTGGTCCCTATAGATGTGACACAGCAATGGGGCCAGCCAGCCCTGAACCCACCTCCCCTCTGCAGCTCTGCTTCTGAGAAACAGCACCAGTAGGTTTTCTGTTGGTGTGATTTTTAGATCTTTGGACTTCATTGTTTTTCCGTGTTTGGTAAAGCGGTCTGGCTAATCTGGCCCATGACTGATACTGCGATTCTGCAGATATACACGGGATTTAGAGGCCAACTGCCTGAGTTTGAATCCTGCCTATGCGTTTCTAATTTGGAGAACTTGAGTCAGTGACTTAACTCCATTCATTCGTTCATTCAGTCACGAAGTCAGGCTGCAGACATTTATTGGCTGGGTATTCTGCCCTGATTCCACAGTCCTCGAGGGTGAAGGAATTGCATATAAAGCACTACAAAAACCAGCCGGCTTAGGTTGCTCTCAACTCTAGTCGACTTAGAGGGAGAAAGAGACAGAGAGAGTGTTACTCACCTTCTTGTCTAAGATCCCAGACTTCTGGTCTCTCCCAAGTAGCGATGCTGGATGTGATACCATGTGGATCCGTAACTAGGTGTTTCATTTCTCAGGAGCGTCTCTTCGCATTCAGTGGGAGAAGTAAAACCCAGTAACGTCCAGAACATCTTCCAAGCATACAGGATCCAGCTAAGCTTTTTGTATGGAAGGAATTTTTTTTTTCCCCCAAGTAGTGTGTTGGAGCCTCGTAGAGATAAGAGATCCATCTGCACTTCAAACAGGACTTTTTCCTTTCTTTTTATTTTTTCCCAGGCAAAACAGCGTGTCACGCCCCCTTCAATAACGTCATCAGTTATCTGCAGCAAAGTCCCCTTGAAATACTCTACAGATTGTCTCATAAATTGGAGAGAGCTAGACTTCATGGGATCCACAGCATTTCTTTCATTTGATATTATTATGTGGTCATTATTCAAAATAATGGGGATCTCATCACCAGGACAAGTAAGAGTGGGAGATGTGCAGTCAGCTTTCTCAGCTTCCTTCTGTGTTTTTGTCTTGCCTTCTACGGTGTCTAAAAGAATGCAAAACATTCCAGTTGTATTGCTTTTCCTCCTCAGGCTTATGTCTTTATCTCTCATAAAGTCTCACTCTGTCTCAATGACTGATTTGAACATGTTCTCCTTTACTAATATAAATACTTCTACTACTTACCTTTTATTTTTTTTTAATTTTTTTCATGTTTATTTTTTTGAGAGAGACAGAGAGAGAAAGAGAGAGAGAGAGAGCAGAGGAGGGACAGAGAGAGAGAGAAAGACACAGACTCTGAAGAGGCTCCAGGCTCTGAGCTGACAGCACAGAGCCCGACACGGAGCTGGAACTCACAAGTCGTGTGATCATGACCTGAGCTGAAGCCAGACGCTTCACCGACTGAGCCACCCAGGTGCCCCACCTTTTATTTTTTTCATGTTTATTTATTTTGAGACAGAGAAAAAGACAGAAAGAGAAAGAGAGAGAGCAGGGGCGGAGCAGAGGGAGAGGGAGAAAGAGAGAAAAATCCCAAGCAGTCTCTGTCTCATCAGAGACAGAGCTCGACAGAGGTACTTGAACCTGGGAACCATGAGATCATGACCTGAGCTGAGATCAATAGTCATATGCTTAACCAACTGAGCCACCCAGGTACCCCTCCACTATTTAATTTTTAAGCCTACCCTCTCCTCTTGTGTGTAGCATTCTCAATAACGGGGTCGATGGTGATAAAAATTGTAACAAATCTACAAGTTTATCATGACAGTTTAAAGGAGAAGCACACGTATGGGTGTTTTATTAACTGTCAATTATTATTTCGCTGCAAACCGTAACTATCAATAACTAAATTTAACTATTGATAAATCCTTAAAAAATAAGGTATTCATATCTAAAGCCCTCAAATTTTAATAGAAAAAGGCAAGTTTTGAAGTTTATTTTATTTTATAAAACTTTTAGTGCTCTATGTTAAATCAAAATATACATAGGGATAAACATTTTTTTTTAATTTCTCAGATTTAAAAAATATATCTTGGCAGAGTGATAAACATTTTAAGTTGTTGTTAAGATCATGCAATGTAAAATACTGTATTCAATCCACTCAGGTATTCAAAAGAAAACGAAAATAGGGACTCAAATGCTTGTTTGCCGGTGTTTATAGCAGCATTATTCACAATAAGTGAAAGGTGTAAATAACCCGAATGTCCATCAACAGAAGAATGGATTTCAAAATGTGGTATATAGATACAAAGGAATAATTCTCAGCCATGCGAAGGAATTAAGGTCTGATACGTGCCATAACATGGATGAACCCTGAAAGTATTATGCTAAGTAAAATAACTAAACATAAAAGAACAACGAATGCATGGTTCCACTTATATATGTGGATATAATGTATATAAAGGCAAATTGATAAAGACGGAAAGTAGAGGTTACCGGGGGCAGGGATTGAGGGTGAGAGTGATTGGAGAATTATTGCTTAATTGGCAAAGAATTTCTGTTGGGATGATAAAAAAAAAATCAGGAACTAGAATATAATGATTTTGTACAACATTGTGAACGTAATGAATACCACTGAATTGTACGCCTAAAAATGGTTAAAATAGCACATTTTATGTTATCTTTATATTTAACTACAAAAGCAAAATAATAAAAAAAAAATTGTACATTTGAGTAAATGTTTCTATTGGAAACCACCTTGTTGTATTTAAGATTTTACTCTTAAGAGCTCACAAAGTGATCTTTGTTAGTCCGGTGAGAAATGTACTTGAATTGCACAGTTCATTTGAAAGTGAGACACAAAATATTCTGACCCATATGTGTCCAATCATCTTCTTACATCCTCTGCTTTGGTTAAAACCTGAGAGGACCTCATGTTTCCTGAGGCAGGTTGGGAGACTTTACAGTGATGACCTTCAATTCTTATTTTAATTTGCCTGCTTCTCAGCTTCCCCCCCCCCAAAAACTAGAGTTTAGCTCCTCAACAAAAGGGGTTTTTTGTTGTTGTTGTTTATGAATTTATTCTACCCATGCATTCTAAGGATGAGAAAAACAGGATTGCAGAAAGGACAAATGGTCCACAGTATAGGACATGAGGTTTCCTCAGCCCTACACAGACTAAGTAATTTCAATAAAAAGTTCTGATACTAACACGTAAGTCATTTCTAATGCCTTAGTGAGACTCTACTTATTATTCCCCTTTTCTCATTCACATGGGTAACTATCACCTGGTCTTTTTCTCTGAGTTTTTCTGCAATGGAGCTGCATAGTCAGGTACTGTTTCTCCTCATCTGCAAATATTAGCCTAATACTTCCCCGTGGTTGGTTGCCCCTGGTCTCCATCTAATAACAAATCTCTACACCGCCCTCACCTCCCACTTAAAAGTCAAGTTAGCTTTGCCAAAATACCAACCATAATCATCATGATTATATGAAGAGAAGCACGCGAATTTGCAAGTTGGATCTGGGGGAGCAGATGGTGGGATGTCCGCAATGAGAGGGATCCATTTGGGGCCCTGGGACATTTTGACCCCTGGGACAGCGGGGCAGCAATCGCAGAGCCTCGGTGTGAACCACTGTAACCACTAACAGTGTCTCTACTCCTGGGGTGAGGAAGGACAGTGGTTTGTAAGATCACTCGGATCAGCTCTGAGATTGCCAGTACAAGGTCAATCCCTGAGGCTAATAAGAACGCACATGCCCCAGAAACCACCAAAGCTTTCCTGAAGAAAGCCTTCAAATCATGGAAAAATCACTTCACTGGTAAAGAATGACACTTTCTGTACCACCATGAGACCTCAGCAAGTGACATCACCACTGTTCTATGGATAACTTCCAGAAAATAGGAGTTTACTTGATTTCATTCTTGGGTATTCTTGCAACGTGGTGTGGACAGAGAACACTTGATATGGTACTTGAGTCTAAGAATACTTCTCTGGACTAGAATGTATTTATTTATTTTTGTTATTTAGAAAGCAAAGGCACCAAGAAGTGGGCTGTGCACTGAGAATGCCAAAAATAATAAGACAGTTGCCCCATCTTTAGATCTTTAGGGACAAGTGAGGAACCATACTTCTTCCAAACAGCGATAACCTATAACTATATGGTGTGTTGAGAAACATGACGGGGTGAGCTGGCCATAAGGTAACTTAGTCTAATTAATCCCTTATGGTAGTTTAGAGAGAGAAGTAAAAAAGAGAGTTTTGGAGGAGTAAGAGGTAAGGTTTAGAGTGATAAATACAAGAAGCTCTTGAATTAATCATAGCAGACAAAAGTTGGGTTAGGAGGGGGGTTCCTGGGAGAGAGTAATGGGCAGACAAAATATCACTGTTTTGGGGCATCTGGGTGGCTCAGTCGGTTAAGTGGCCGACTTCGGCTCAGGTCGTGATCTCACGGTCCGTGAGTTCGAGCCCCGCGTCAGGCTCTGTGCTAACCGCTCAGAGCCTGGAGCCTGTTTCATATTCTGTGTCTCCCTCTCTCTGACCCTCTCTGTTCATGCTCTGTCTCTCCCTGTCTCAAAAATAAATAAAACGTTAAAAAAATTTAAAAAAATCACTGTTTTGTTTTTGTGGAGTTGATCCAAATACAGTATACTGTAAGGATATAATTGAGGGTTTTACAAAGTCATTTTATTTTCCACAGTATTTAAGGGTTAAATATAAGTATATAAGGGTTAAAGGGTCAATAACTAAAAAGCCTCTAAAGAGAATTCCATTTTGCATAGAGAAAATTCCTGGTCTGTGCTCATTTCTAGTGATAGTCCTATTGCAAAAGAAATTGTTCATTCCCTATACTGGAGTGTGTGTGTGTGTGTGTGTGTGTGTGTGTGTGAGAGAGAGAGAGAGAGAGAGAGAGAGAGAGAGACAGAGACATGATGTGACCGAGGAGAAGGAAGAGTGTATAATGTTGGCAGGCCATAGAAAGCATCATTTTTCACCTCATAGCAGTGGGTAAAATGACATTCCCTACCACTTATTTGGGCCGATTTTAGACAGGAGGGAATGGAGAATGATCCCTGACATCATGGGACTTATAGACTAGGTGAGAATATGAAATATAAATGAGTAATTACAAATTTCAGTGAGGGAAGCAAAACCTTATATAGAGATAGATAGATAGATAATAGATACATGGATGGATGGATGGATGGATGGATGGATAGATAGATGATAGATAGTTGGATGGATAGATAGATAGATAATAGATACATGGATGGATGGATAGATAGATAATGCATAGATAGGTAAATAGATAGTAATAGATAGATAGATAGATAGATAGATAGATAGATAGATGATAGATGGATGGATAGATAGAAAGATAGATAATAAATGGATGGATGGATAGATGGATGAATGGATAGATAATACATAGGCCAGTAGATAGACAGATAGATAATACATAGATAGATAGATAGAGAGTAATACATAGATAGAAGATAGATAGATAGATAGATGATAGATAGATAGATAGATAGATAGATAGATAGATAGATAGATATCATACATAGGTAGGTAGGTAGATGATGGATGAATGGATGGATGGATAGATAGATAATGCATAGATAGGTAAATAGATGATGGATGGATAGATAGATAACAGATGGATGGATGGATAGATGGATGGATAGATAATACGTAGATAGATAGATAATACATAGGTAGATATCATAGATAGGTAGGTCAGTAGGTAGATGATGGATGGATGGATGGATGGATGAATGGGTGGATGGATGGATTGATAGATAATGCATAGATAGGTAGATAGATAGATAGGATTTCTTATAGGAACATGAATTTACCTGCTTGGGAGAGAGTCTCTTTAAGGCTTATGCAGGAGCTTGAGGCCTGTAGGGCAAGCAGCTGAGGGGGGGAAATGGATTTAAAGTGCGCGAAAGAAAGAACAAGCTGGAAGCATGACCCAGGGCCCATGACGTTGGACTGAAAGCCATGCCAGCTTTGCTGCCGCTGCCGCTGGTGGTGTGGGCGTCCTGCAGAGCCCAAGGATCTTCATCATGCACCTGACCCGGTGGCCGGAGCAGCCGGCAGAGCGAAGAGGAAGTTGGATCCGTCACAGAACAGGCGCTGCCTCACAGACGGGAGGCGAGCTTGCAATTAGCAACAGTGCACGTGACCTACCAAACAGCCGCCGCATCACGCCTGGAATCCCAGTCCCCCCGAAGGACCTCTTTTGCACCTCACACTCTTTGAAAACATACAGGAAAGGGAGTTCTGAGAAACACAGCTCAGCAGAGTTCAACTGAAAACGCATTACACAACCACGCAAAAGTAGTAGTAGGCTCATGATCAGGGCAGGCAAGAGAAGATGGTCAATGGGAGAGAACCCAAGAGGCTTCCGGGTGCTGGTCATGTTCCATTTTTTTAAATCTGGATGCTGGTGACATAGAATTTGTGAATTTGGTGAGAACAGAGCGGTGCACTTATGATGTGTGTTTTCTCCGTGTAGGTTATACTTCAATAAACAGTAAACAGAAGAGGGGCACCTGGGTGGCTCAGTCAGTCAAGCGCCCAACTTCAGCTCAGGTCAGGTCATGATCTCACGGTTCAGGAGTTCAAGCCCCACATTGGGCTCTGTGCTGACAGCTCAGAGCCTGGAGCCTGCTTCCGATTCTGTGCCTGCCTCTCTCTCTTCCCCTCCCCAGCTCGTGCTCTGTTTCTCTATGTCTCTCAAAACTAAATAAATGTTAAAAAAAAAAAAAAAAAAAAAAAAACTAAACAAAAGACAATAAAAAATCCCAAATCACATGGTGATCATTATAAATGGGTAAGTACAGGGGTGCCTGGGTGGTTCGGTCGGTTAAGCGTCCGACTTTGGCTCAGGTCATGATCTCACGATCTGTGAGTTCGAGCCCGGCATCGGCGTCTGTGCTGACAGCTGGGGGCCTGGAGCCTGCTTTGGTCTCTGTGTCTCTGTCTCTCTCTTCCCCTCCCCCACTCATGCTTTGTCTCTCTCTCTCTCTGTCAAAAATAAATAAACATTACAAAAATGACTTAAATAAAAAAAAATAAATGGGTAAGTACAGATACAATGAGGGCTAATAAACAAATGGAGCTAACCTATGGAGGGGCTCAGGAAAAGATCCTCTGCATAGTTAACTTTAAGAGGAGACCAAGGCTGAAGAAGCGGTTCTTCTGATGAAGGTGGACAGAGCTTATTCAGATGGATGCATCTGGAGCACAGTGGCTTGAGGAGGGCAGGGGGAGGGAAAGGAAGCCTGAAGAAAATGCAGAGGTGGAATAATCGTGTCTTAGTCTGCTCAGGCTGCCATAGCAAAATGCCACGGCTGAGTGGCTTGAACAACAGACATTCATTTTCTCAGTTCTGGAGGCTGAAAGTCCAAGAGCAGGGTGCCAGGGTGGCTGGGCTCTGGTGAGAGCCTTCTTCCAGCTTGCAGGTGGCTCACATGGTCTTTCCAGTTCTTCCTGGACTATGACCTCACCTTCATGATCTCACTTAACCTTCATCTCTTGTTAATGGCTCTATCTCCAAACACAGCCACACTGGGAGTAGGGCTCCCACATATGATTCTGGGGGCAGACAATTTAGTCCCTAGCAAAGGGAGAGCTCTGTGAGTCATGAAAACTCTTTACTCTGTCTTTTACCCAAGAAGAGTGTGTATAAGATTTTTATGTGGGCGAATCATCTCTTTTGAGGTTTTGTGAGATCCCTCTGTAGACTAGACGGGGTGACAGGAATAAAGGCAAAGAAAATCCATTAGAAGGAAGTTTCCATATTTCAACAGGGAGGGAGGGGACGGTTGCTGAGGTCAGAGAATCAGGTGTGCTGTAGAGTGGATACAATGGTACAGAAATGCTTGTGTATGAATTCAGATTCTATTGCTTTCCAGCTGATGCTTTGGGCCAGTGGCTTGCCTAGTGAAGATATCAGTTTTCCCACCCGTATGGCCAATAGACACATGAAAAGATGCTCAACATCACTCTTCATCAGGGAAATGCAAATCAAAACTACAATGAGATATCACTTCACACCTGTCCGAATGGCTAAAGTCAACAACACAAGAAACAACAGGTGTTGGTGAGGATGTGGAGAAAGGGGACCTCCTCTTGCACTGTTGGTGGCAATGTGGTGCAGCCACTGTGGAAAATAGTAGGGAGGTTCCTCAAAAGGTTAAAATAGAACTATCCTACGATTCAACAATCACGCTACTGGGTATTTACCCAAAGAATACAAAACAGACACACACACACACACACACACACTAATTCAAAGGGTTCCGTGTACCCCTATATTTATTATAGCCTTATTACAATAGCCAAATTATGGAAGCAGTCCAAGAGTCCATCCATAGATGAATGGATAAAGAGGATGAATGGATAAAAAAGAATGAAATCTTGCCATTTGAAACAGCATGGATGGAGCTAGAGAGTATAATGTTAAAGCAAAATAAGTCAGGGAAAGACATTGCCATATGATTTCATTCATGTGTGGAATTTAACAAACAAATGAGCAAAGGGAAAAAAGAGAGACAGAGACAAACCAAGAAATAAACTTTTAACTATGGAGAACAAGCTGATGGTTACTGGAAGGTAGGTGGAGACACAGGTGATGGGGATTAAGAAGGGTACTTGTCATGATGAGCACTGAGTGTTGTATGGAAGGTGTTGAATCACCATACAGTCAAACCTTGGTTTGTGAGCATAATTCGCTCCAGCAACATGCTTGTAATCGAAAACACTTGTATATCAGAGTGAACTTCAAGAACCATTGGCTCAGTTGTGATCATGGGACGTTCGGCATCACGTATGACTAGTATGGCAAGACATCGCTCATTTATCAAGTTAAAATTTACTGGAAATGTCTGCTCGTCTCGCGGAACACTGGAGGAACACGTTACAATCCAAGGTTTTACCGTATCGTCCACGTGAAACTAATATTACACTGTATGTGAACCATACTGAAATTAAAATTAAAAAACTTAATAAAAAAATTTCCCCACCTGTAAACTTAAGATCATAACAGAATGGACTTCATGTCACAGGTTGGGCTCCTTGGGCAGCAGAAGCTGTAAAGTGTGCGCAGGAAGTGTCTTGGAGAGTGTAATTTGCAGGATTGGGCAGGGGACAAGTTTTAGTGTGACAATATCACACAAAGACCTCAGCCCCCAAAAAATTTTTTAATGTTTATTTATTTTCGAGACACTGAGAGCATGTGAGCAGGTAGGAGCAGAGAGAGAGGGAGACACAGAATCCGAAGCAGGCTCCAGGCTCTGAGCCCTCAGCACAGAGCCTGAGGCGAGGCTCAAACCCATGAACCTCGAGATCATGACCTGAGCCGAAGTCGGTCCGGTGCTTACCCCACTGGGCCACCCAGGCGCCCCCCCTTCAGCCAATTTTAATGGAAGCATGGAGCACGATGGTCCCCCCACCAGGGTCCTTTCAAACTGGAGAGACAGGGTTTGCATTTGAACTTGTGCACCCACCA
This sequence comes from Panthera pardus, assembly GCF_024362965.1. NCBI lineage: Eukaryota > Metazoa > Chordata > Mammalia > Carnivora > Felidae > Panthera > Panthera pardus. The sequence goes on along the minus strand of NW_026526732.1, from coordinate 112,754,078 downwards.
AACATTGGGAAGGACTGTGGCATGGGGTAAGGCCCATCAACCAAAGACGAGTCTTAACAAGGGTCTCGGCTGAGAAGTGTACCAACCCCACCAAGAGCTGAAGGAGTGAGTCCTTCAACGGGGCGGGGGGGGCGGGGGTGCGGTGTAATGCAGCTCTAGGCAGCCTCCCTGCAGGGATTCCATGAGGACTACAGGGACGAGGGCGGAGTGCTGCTTGCCAGAGTGCCTTGGGTATCACATTAGCTACGCGTGTTAAAAACGAGGATCATTCCTATAGAGTAAATCAAAGAGGCGTCCAGGGCATACTAACAAGGAGCAGAGTAGTATATATTATGTGATATACCTACTCCTGTTGGGGAAGAAAAAGGAAGAGCGAACTTGGTACTATTTGCAAAAAAGAAACTAAAGAATAGTAAAAAGAACGAATGAAATTAATGATTTATGGAGGATGTGTATGTTGGGAGAGGGATATAAGGTGTAGTTTCTTACTCACAAGCAGTTATATTTGGACAGATACGTACAATGTGGGAAAGGTTCAGGAGTGGAAGCGAAACTCCTATATTTTCTATATAGTTTTGAGATTTGAAAAATGAAAATAAAGCGACGATTTTTTTAATTGGTCAAAATTCTAAAAATGCCCCAACTAAATACAAAATAAGACATATAGTAACATAAATACATAAAAAAAAAATTCATATCGAATGCCATTACAATTAATCCATTTCATCTAAACTAGAAACAAAAGCATTAGAATAAAGAACAACGTTGGCTATACACACTTAGGAGGCTGATGTTTAGGAAAAACTAGAACAAAATTAAATTTAAAAAAGCCAGTAAGTAGTTTTTGTTAAAAGTGGTTTCGATTAAAAAGTAGTCTTGCTAATTTTATTTGTTGCTATTTTGAAACTAGTCCTTTTTCATTGAGGGACCATATAATTAATAAGTCATGTTAATGATGTTAAGAATCAAAAATAGACAAATTAAGTGAAATACTAAGACATTAAAATTGAACTGAAAACACCAACATAAACCAATGGGATTTGAATATATACATCCTTTTTCCAGTAAAAGAGCCTAGAAGTAACATTGTCCTAGTATAACTGAGGGCCCTTAGAGACCAATTTTTTTTCTCATACCATTTCTTGCCTACAACATTGGGCTTTTTTAGGAAATGGGTGATTCCAGTTCTAGGGCAAATATATACAAGATAAACCTAGAAAACAAGACATATATATATATATATATATATATATATATATATATATATATATCTTTTTTTTTTTAATGGGACCTGTTTTTAAAAATGACCCAATTGTCTACACGAAAGTCATAAGGCATCTACAAGAAATTACTAGGAGTAATAAGTAAATTTAACAAGATCAAAGAATACAAGATGAAAATACAAAAGCATTTGTATTTTTTTAAATGATGTCAAGGAACAATTGGGAATTGAAATAAAAACAATACCTAAGAATATTAAAATGTGTGGGATAGATTTAACAATATACATATTCAATTATATTTTTATATACTAGTGCTAAACAATTGGGAAATGAAATTTTCAAACTTCTCTTTACAATAGTGTCAAAAAATAGGAATAAATAACATCAGGTACACTACTTCTCTAAAAAAAATGCAAAGACGGTTCTAAGTTAAAGGAGACATAAGTGAATGTATATGCATGTTAAGAAATAAGTTACCCACAAATTGATTGATAGATTCAATGCAATCAAAATCATAATCTCAGCAAACATTTTTGTTGAAACTGACAAAGAGTTTCTCAAATTTATATGGAAATCCAAGAGCTCAGAAGAACCTAAAGCAATCTTGGAAATGGAAAATAAAATTGAAAACTTAAACTACTGACTTCCAGACTTACTACAAAGCTACCATAATCAAGACACAGCGATATTGGCATAAACATATACAAACAGAGGAATGGAACAGAATATAGAGTCTAGAAGCAGGTGAACAGTACGAATGCAAATTGATTTTGACAAAGGCGCCAGAGCAATTTAATGGGGAAAGGGAAATTTCTTTAACAAATGGTGCTATAACACCTGGATAAATACATGAAAACAATTGGATGTATCAATATAAAAAGAAGAGTCTCAATCCTTACCTCCAATCATATACAAAAAGTAATTTAGGAGATATCATTGTCCTAAATGTGCAAGTTAAAACCACTAGCTTTTAGAAGAAAGTAAAAGATTATCTTCACAGTCTGGGTATAGACAAAGATGTAATATCTTTATCTCTATATATGTATATGCTATGTATATATGTATATGCAACGTGTATATGTGGGCATATATACAGATATTCTTCATCTAATCTATAGATACCAAGCTTACGAGTCAGGCACCATCCAAGTGAACAGAGCTGAAATAGATTGACATGGAGACAGTAATTGAGAGTTTCAAGACTGGCTGAGATACGTTCTGGTAAGAGAAGACAGCCAAAGCACATAGACAAAGCAATATAAACATTAAAGTATCTGGTAGAGAAAACACTGGTGAAGCCAGTCACCTGAGAAGACACACCAAAGAAGCCACAAGCTGATAGTCTCCTAAAAGATGGAAAGGTTCAGCAATACATGGACTGAAAACATGTGCCTGAATGGTTTACATCAAGATCATTGGCGATGTTATTGACAGCATTTCTGGTGAAGTCACAGGGCAGAAGACAGTCTGGTACATCACATCTCCATGACCCCTTTCTGTCTTCCAACATAACATACTGCAATTAAACTTACAGGAGATTTTTTTGATATAAGGGGATAAAATCATCTTAGGGAGCTCCCCATTAGATCACTTATGTGAGAAAATTGCAAGGGAATCTCTATGAAATTAATATTGTATTAGATAATACTACTGATTACACAATCAGAAAAAAATAAATAAGATTGGGAAACATAAAACATCATATTCAAGGATGAGTCACAACAGTTGGAGACAGTTGCTCCCTTATCGGGAAGACTTTGGTGATGCGTATACAATACCACAACACCAACAGGTTGATGTTGCCAAAATGAAGGTAACAGAAACAGAAACTAATAGATAAATACGCTCTAATTTATGTGTTCCAGGTAAACTGGGGCATGTTATGTAATAGTAAACACTAAAAAAATATTAAGAACAATCCTAATAACTAATAATCTTAAAGCACATTTCTATTAGGAATTACTGAATATTTAGGTAGTTTGAAAGGGAAATTAGGTTTGTATTTGCCATATACCTTCAAGGTTTACCGTCTTTGAAATACCGTGCACTGTAGTTGACAAATAGGGAAAGACTCATGGAATAACAAAAATAGTGACAGTTGAGTGAAAAATGCCAATCTGGAGGTTAGAAATCTTTCTACCGGGCATCAGTGAATGTTCAAAGTGTCGATATATTTTTTCTGATGGCTACTAGGAAAATTTGGCAATAGAGAATAGTCAGTATGTAAACAGCACACTCTAAGAAGGACATGGCTTTCCTGGCCATAACCCACCACACACACACACACAAACAACAACAACAACAACAAAATCTCTGTGAATCATAGAAGGATCTGTGGCAGACTCAGATGAAAGTATAATCCATCAGGTTGGATATTTAGGTCTATCTTTATATGGCAATCTATTTGTTGGAGAACCCAAGGGCGTGACAACAGAGGGAAAATAAATGAGCTATTACAATGGGGAAAAAAACTCCCTTCATTCTGTCATTTGTAATATGAGAGCTAAACTTGAGTTCAGGGCATATATGTCTGCAGTAAGATTTCATTTTATCATTTAATGAACCCACACGGAAATTGTTTAATACAAGAACTCATAGGATAGTTCATGCAAATGGAGGAAGCAATCAATTCAAAAGAGCTGTTAGCCTAATGTCTTCCAGTAACTATAATAAACTGAAATGCAAAACAGACACCTACAGAAGCTCTCAGTCTGCTTCAAATCACTGAGGCACAGAGACATGATCCTGGTGAAGGGGAACCAGCGTTACCATGTATAGTTTTTCAAGTTGATGGGAGATCATCTTGATGTGAAACTCATTTGATAGGTTTCCCTTCTGCCCAGAAAACTAACAAAAACAAACAGATACTAAAAGATCTATTTTAATCCAAGAGATAAATTTGAATGGGTTGTTTCAAAAGGATCCATGTGAAGGGTGACTGGATGGCTCAGTTGGTTAAGCATCTGACTCTTGATCTCAGCTCAGGTCATGATCTCATGGTTCATAGGGTCAAGCCCTGCACCAGGCTCCGTGCTGACAGCACAGAGCCTACTTGGGATTCTCTCTCTCCCTTCTCTCTATGCCCCACCCCCACTGGTGCTCTCTCTCTCAAAATAAATAAATAACGGATCCATGTGATGTAGTCCCAATGTGTCCAGTGAGTTTCGGATTGCATTCATATCTTAAGCTTTCCTTTTGCAAAGATTATTGGTTTCTATTGGTAAAGTTCTTTGAAGCCCTTGGATTAAATGCTGACTGAAGTTCAATGTTTGATTATTTATCTTTTCATCTGGCATCATGGTTTCTAAAATGTAACTCTACAGATTGTGCACCATATGTTTTCAGTATAGGACTATTTTCCAGAAGTATTTGCTTCTTATATTCAATAATGGAATTACTTGTTTGATGGATACTGTGTAATTTTGCTACGCAATTATAATGGATTTTGAGAGCTGAAATTTTCTCTTTTGGGAAGAATAGTTTCATAAATGGAGAAGGAGAATTCATAAATTTAACCCCCTAGGACTGGGATCCATGCCCGCTGGTATAAAAATGACATGAGATGAACAGCAGATTGATACATTGGGTTAACCGTGGCATTCGATCAAAACGGGTCATTTAACTGCAAAGGACCAACATGAAGGAATTTTCTTGGATTATGGAGCTATTCACTTACATGTTTGTGGGGATGATTACACCAGTCCATAGGGGCCTTCATTATCATAGAACCATATGCACAAAACACTGTCCAGAGCTCTCTATCTAAAATAGAGGTATATAAGTGGATGTGTGGGTGTATACATTTTTAAACTCACTGAACATTTAAAATAGGTGAATATAAACCATACCTCAATAAAGTTGATTGGAGATATGATTTTGTCATTTCCTACAAAGCTACAACCTAAATATTTGGTCATATTCAAACCTACAAAGCTACAACCTAAATATTTGGTCATGTTTCTGTCATAAAGAGGAAAAATAATATTTTTATACAACACACAGAATAAAATAGCTTCGAACAACATCAAATATACAATCTCCTGTTTCACAGCATATTAGTAACTTTGCATAAGGCAACCAAAATAATTAACTTGTGTTTAACTTCCTAATCAAATTGAATATACTAATTACCGTGGGATTTTTTCCAGACTAAATTCTTCAACTTAGTCCCTAGACTTCTTTTCTCCCCTCATATTTCAGATCTTAGAATTATTGTTGGAAAGCAATCTACTTATTCAACTTGAGAACAAGAGTTCTATTTACATTAACAGTTTATAATTCTATTTATATTACATATACCTAGAAAGAAATCAAGCGATGAATCTATTTGTATTATGAATATATTACTACCTGCTAGCAAAGGATATTTATTTGTGTTATTGCTTACATTGTCTTTTGATGACTTAATTTTCATCCACCACTTTTCTCTTTCGGAACTACTACAAATCATCATTTGTATGGGACATGAGAAGGTCACTTGGCAACACGAACATTCTATATCATCGAAGTTCTTTCTGTCATTGGATCACACTGTTTGGCACCTTTCAACTTTGCATTAAAGCATTTCCATATTGAAGCACGAAAACCTCAAATTTTCAAATAGTTTAGGAAAATAAATTAATAAAAAATAAAAAGGAGTAATTGCAGAAACTAACACTTTCAACAGTATGCAAAAGAAAAAAGTAGGCTCAAAAATAATTCAAATGAACACGGGTGCAGACACAAGATGATTGTTGGGCAAGAAGAAATGTCCATCAGAGGACAATTCGTCAGGAGAACCAATCAAGTGGGTCAAGGGTATATATTTGGAAAAAGTTTTATCTGTATAAATTTCTAGTCAGAGAATTATCAATTGGCATGCACATCTTTAGGGCCGTGCGTGTTTCTGGACTGTGACAGCTGTGACCATTACATTCTTGCACGTCTTCAATAACCATGATTTCACTGTTGTATATTTTTTGCTTGAGAGACCTCAACATGGCATTTCACTTAGTTTTTATTTTTGTGATTATTAGTGAAGCTGGAAACTTTTTTTCATGTGTTTGTTGGCTCTTTTGTTTCTTCATCAGTAAATTTAAACAATATTTCTTGAGAACCTACTGTGATGAATGAAACATCAACATTTCTGTCTTTGTGAAACATATATACCAATAAATGCTTAATCTAATTCTTTGATGATTTTCTACCAGTACATTTATTATTAATATATTAATATTTAAAGTGTATCACTTGATTGAGTGTATTTTAAATCTTTATTAAATCTATGCAGTTTTTAACCTAATGATCTTTTCCCAGAATCATTTCCAAAGCAGATATTGATGCATAGAAAGATGTTTCTTACTCATATTTATCTTATGATTTATTTTTGTAATGTTTATTTATCTTTGAGAGAGAGAGAGAGAGAGAGACAGAGCGCAAGTAGAGGAGGGGCAGGGAGAGAAGGAGAGGGAGACACAGAATCTGAAGCAGGCCCCAGGCTCTGAGCTATCAGCATAGAGCCCAAGGTGGAGCTTGAACCCACGAACTTCAAGATCATGACCGGAGCCGAAGTGAGACCCTAACCGACTGAGCCACCCAGGGGCTGCATCTAATGATTTATTTTTAATCAATTATTTTTAATTATTTTTAGTTTATGTTGCCAAAGGAAACATATGGGTATATGTTATGACACTGATTTATCATTTTAATCCCCTCTGATATTGAATTAATCGTCAGCCTTTTCATTGACTAATTCTCCCTTTGCCTATTGACTTAAAATGACTATTCTATTAAATATTTATTTTCTTTTATCTTTTAATACAATAATTTATTTAATTTGAGGGTGGGGAAGGGACAGAGGAGAGAGAGAATCCCAAGCAGACTCCGCTGTGAGTGAAGAGCCCGTCTGAGGGCTCAAACCCACCAACCATGAGATCATGACCTGAGCCGAAACCAAGAGTAGGATGCTTAACTGACTGAGTCACTCAAGTGCCCCAATATTTCTTTATTTTATTTTTTAAATGTTTATTTATTTATTTTTGGGAGAGAGAGACAGAGAGAGAGGGCACGAGTTCAAGCAGGAGAGAGGCAGAGAGAAAGAGGGAGACACAGAATCTGAAGCAGAATTGGAATCTGTTTTGACAACTCAGAGCCCGACATGGGGCTCCAACTCACCAACTGTGAGATCGTGACCTGAGCTGAAGTAGGACACTTAACCGTCTGAGCCACGCAGGCACCCCTTCTTTATTAAAAAAAAAAAAAGGAATTAATGTTTGTTTATTTTTGAGAGAGAGAGAGTGAGTGGGAGAGGGCAGAAAGAAGGAGGGAGACACAGAATCCGAAGCAGGCTCCAGGTTCCAGGCTGTCAGCACGGAGCCTGACACGGGGCTTGAACTCACGAATGGTGAGATCAGATTGTGAGCCTAAGTCGAACGCTTAATCGACTGAGCCACCCAGGCGCCCCCTTTTTTCCTGCTCCTGACTGAGTTTTTACTCAACAGAATGTGTTCCTTCAGGGTTTAAAAACATTAAGATTGCATTTTACTGTGAATTCCGACTGAGACAGAGCTGGACCTATTCCCATGCTGAGCTCCAGCCCAGTCAGTTATTTTCTCAAGGATCTTTATAAATAGGCTATTGAATAAATTGGTCTTATTGGAATAATTATCTTTCATCACACTCAAGCTCCTGTTTGTGGAATCTAGGGACGAAGTTAGAACAACAAGGGCAAATTCAAATGGGATCCAGAATCAGCCTTCAGTTTACCCCAGAGTCATAACCCTAACCTATGTCTGACCAAAAACGTAGGCTTTCTGCTAAGGCAAGCAGAGAGCAGGGAGGGGGGCACTCCCACAATCACCTAACAAATGCAATTACTCAGCAGTCAAACTGAAAACAGTCAGGGGAAAATTTACTTCATGTGTAGTTTTTGTTTGTGTGTGTGTTTCTGTTTTTGTTTTTCATAAAATCCTAGTTGGAGGGAACATTTCATGTTCTCAGGCCGTATGGTCCCCAGGAGATAATCCTTCCAGGTGGCCCTCTTGCTATGCGTCTCTTCTGCTTAATGACATGGAATAGTTCAGTGAGCAAAATACATCAAGTCATAGATTTTTAAAATAAATATATAACATTTGAGCCCCAGCTATTCCACTGGGGTCAATATTTTTCTGGTGGTGGCTTCTGTACTGTGTGAAATCTCTCTACTGTTGAATTATAAGATCTTCCTAGTTGGTCCCCTTGACGACATATGCCATGTCTAATGTCTGCTCCATGGCTCTCCAATGCTGAGCTGATTCAACATCCCTTCAATTGCTACAATGTCAACACCATATCTACCACTGCACCAGATGGCAATCATCACCTGGCCCCGACTTGCAACTCTCAATAACTCCCAGCTTGATTGCTCCCAGCCACCTCATTTGGAATATTTTATAATCGTATAGCATCCTCCCTAGAATGGCTGAGAAAATCCCGAGAGAGAAGAGAAATATCTGATCCTCGCCTAGGAAGAATGACCTAACTCCAATCTATTTGTGTGCTGACTCTAGACAGTTTCTTAAATATGGACCCTGTGTCCCCCTTCAAATTATTCAACTAAGAAAGACGTAAATTTAACCTAATAAGAATATATTTTATCATTTTTTCTAAATCATTCTTAGAAATGAGTGTTCAAAGTTATGTGTCTTACTTTGAGCAACAATGAGAGTGAGACGTCTTTATTCCTGAGTTGATTTGATTTTTTAATCACCAAGCTTCATAAGATTATTATGTTTTGGAAGAGGGGAAGTTATTGCAAAAGAACAGCAATGTTTCTCTGTATTGCTTGACAATGTTTTGGTGTTATTTGAAAACTCATAGTCAATTAGAACTGCTGAGTTGGGATTGAAATGTATAAGATTGTTAGAATAATTATCAAAAACCCAGAATGAGTAATTTAATAAAGAAAACAATCTATTGGGATGTACTATGCCGTGTTCCAGAAAGCAGTTCTATCTTGGTAACTGCATACCAGTAGCAAGGACCATAGCTAGTTCCTAGGTCTCGGTCTCTAATGCCATCCTCTTATCTTTTTAATTTTTATTTAATTTTAATTTTTTTTGAGAGAGAGAGAGAGAATGTGCACAAACATGCAAGCCGTGGGGGATGGGGGAGGAGCACAAAGGAGAGGGAGAGAGAATCCTAAGCTAACTCCATGCTCAGCACCGAGCTGGATGCGGGGCTCGAGCTCATAAACCATGAGATCACGACCTGAGCCAAAATCAGGAGTCAGATGCTTAACCCACGGAGCTTCTCAGGCACAGCCCCCTCAACCACCCCCCACGCCCCCCCCACCCAAACCATCTTCTTATTAAAGGAACCAGACAGAGGTCCTTGGAGAAATGGCTGATTCTAGAAATGCAGCATAAAAAATAGTAATATAGTGTCAGAAAGTAAGGATACACTCAAAGCCAAACCAAATCAAACGTAAATACAACTCAATAAATCGAATATTATTTATTCAGGCTATCTAATAAACCTATCTTATTACATTGATGAGAGTATGTCAAAGGAATATAGGGGCCAACTGAGAGAGCTCCCAGTGGCCAAGTTGATACTGATACAAATAGGTGATGGCCACTCATACAAAAACTGATACAAACAAATGATAAATATCAAGTCAGTATACTGATTGGATACAGTATCTGATACAAATAAGTGATTGAGTAGGTAAAGAAATGGGGAAAGAATAAATAAATTTACACTCCTGAAGAAATCTAAATAATTTATGTAAATCCTCTATCTTCGGGAAGGTGGAACATCGTTCCCCACTCCTTGTAGGCCGCAGATGCTGACTGCCTTCCAGAAGGTTCCATATGAATAGCAGGAGAAAACAAGTGATTTTAAACGATAGGAACCTGACAAACACTTTGATTATCCACATTTCCATCATTTTAATGTAATGTCCTATTTCGGTACCAGGATCCCATCCTGGATACCGCATTACCTTTATTTATCTTGTCTCTTTCAACTTCCTCTTTCTTTGGCTGTGACAATTTCTCAGAGTCTTTCTGTTTCTTTTTTTGGTGACCTTGAGTGGTTTGAAGAGTGCTGGTCATGTATTTTTAGAATGCTCCTCCATTGGAATGTGTGTGATGTTTTCCTCATGATTAGACTGGTGTGGGTTCTTGAGAGGGAGACCACAGATGAAAAGTGCCATTTTCATCACACTGTACCAAGAGCACATATTTTCAACAAGGCTTATCACTGTTGGTGTTGACCTTGACCAGCCCGCATAGGTAGTATTTGTCAGGTTTCTCCCCTGAAACCATTCTTTCCTTTTCATACTTTTCTCTCTGGGACAGTCCCCGTGTAAGGAAATTGATTGCCAGATACACAGGAATTCTCTGTACTATCTTCATGACTTTCTGTAAATCTAAAACTGTTCTAAAATTTAGACTTTGCTTTAAAAAAACCAATCAGCTCCACTACTGTGATACTCACCGTATAGTGTGGAAACTGGTGAGAACCTGAGTTTGATAGAATAGCTTCGGTAGATGAAATATTATTCGATCTATCTAAAAACCTAAAATCTTGCTACCGCTGAGCAAATCAATATAAATCTTTGATCGCATGGAGTTGTGCCTCGTTCTTACATTTAGCCCCAGGAAAATAAATCCTAAGCATGAGAATGGCAAATAAAGATTTTCACTTAAGAAAAATGTTAATAGTTGCCTGAAGATTAGAATAAAATTGGCATTTTTGATTTTATGCAGGGCAGTGGTCCCTATGCAGAGCACTGATGTTTGTACCCAACCCAGCTAAACTACTTAGCATGATTCTTATTTTAGATTCATTGCGTGTAAAGGGGTTCAATTGATGGAGATACACCCGTGTTCAACAGTTTTGCCCAATAGCACTGCTAAGCTCCTTCTTCCTTTGAATGTATCAAGTTAACTAGCTTTAACCTCAGCGCATACAGAAAATTCTAGCTTCTGAAACGTGTTTAAAATGCAATGAATGTTTGCTCTTTCATCTAGAATTTATACATTTTAAAAAGCATATGCAAAATGTGTCTCTCTCCTTGCAACTTTGCCTGGGTAAAGCCATCTCGCATGGAGTTCTTTTCCAGTAAAATGTTCAAATCATGAAGGTTAGCCTGTCTTTTCCTTTCTGGATGATCAGATATCTTGAATTGTCATCTTGCATGTTAATAATTATGTTTCCAAGGATATGAAAGAGTAAATATTACAAAAACACCACTGATGTAGCAGATCATGTATTCAGAAAGCACCGGAGGACAAAAAAAAAACATTATCTTCAGAATAAGAATCAGAAGACGCACACAAGTTTCATTTGTATTAGCAAATTTTAGGATTTCTAATCCCTGATTCCAGTGATAATATATCCAGCAGTATTACCTTACTGTCTGATAGTTTGTTCTATTATATAGTTTGCTTTCTGACAATCCTTTGTAACACCTTCAAGATTAAACTAAGGCGTGTTCGTGCCAAAACAGAACGTTAAAAAAAATTGTTACCAGAATTCATGCAATGCATACTGGAAAACAGTGTGATGTTTCAAGCTTTGAGATGTCATATATGATATTCGATGTCCTGACATTCTTTAATGTGCCACTCAAAATGCATATTTCTTAACTATACAATAGTGTTCTGATCTGTTAGACTCTGAACTGCTAGAATACAGAAGTAGATATAAAGATAAATGATGTTTTTCTTCTTTTTTGTGGTATGATGTAGGAGAAATATAAATAATTCTTTTAATTTCCATTGTTTTCTTAATTCTTAAGCACTGTTTCTCGTTGTCTACCCTGTGTCTCCAGTTTATAAGAAAACCTAGTTATTCACTGTGTCATGTCTTACATATTCAGTTCATTTTTTTTCCATTTAAGGAGAAGAGTATGGAAAACTCTTCCCCCAAAGAGTATGTGTTAAAAATTCTCTCCGTAAGAGCCTCAGTGTAGAAAAAGGTCCTGTAGCTGGATGTAAAATGTGCAACTTTGTTTTCATTCCCATTCACTATTGATACCCAGATCAATGTTTTGTTTTTTTTTTTTTCTTGGACTGCAACTAGGATATGTTATGAACCTAAAGCCAATTTTTCTCTTCCGGTTTATAAATTGAGTATAGCATACCATCGTGACAACCTACAGACATGTATTATCCATTTTTATGAAAAATATAATGTTTAGGGGAGCGAGATTTATATATTTTCTGTGACTTTTCTTAACAAGCATCTGAGATGTTGACCTTTTTCAATTAAAACCTCACATTGAAAAACAAAATTGTAGGCAAACCTACGAAAAACAAACACCTTCAAAAAAACACTAAACCTTCAAAGCACAACAACAAAACTTGCCGAAATAAATTCAAGCCTATAAACAAACCCATCTCGTTTATTAAACTCAAAATTAAATGAAGAAACACTAAAATATTTGAGCTGGCGTACCCAGTGATCTCTTATTGCTCTAAGCTTCAGTGCAAAAGACAAGGAGATATTGAAATGTCAGTAAAAATTCCATTTTGCAGTACTCCTGCTAAACAAGAAAAGGCATTTGTCTTTGGCATCGAATTATTTAAGAGGCAAGAGCAAAGGTAGAAAAAATAATTGACTCTATAAAAAAACATGTAATTCAATTGACCACACTGGCTACAGGGAGAAAGGTCTAGCAGCAGCTGTGGAGTTTCCTAGAGGAAGCTTTTCCAGTTAGACTCAAGACAGCACTCATTCACCCAATAAAGTATGACTGAAGAGCATTACCTCATGCAGGAAAGTTCTCATTGGCTGGTCAAACAGAGAAGAAAAAAGACAAATCCTGGCAAATTTAATCTCATTGACGTTTACATATATTTTAGTTGTGATGGTTCCAGCCACATTGTTGAGAAAGTCTTGTTGGCTCTCTGCTCTGGACAATGTCAATTACTTCCCTGGATTCCCTTGTTTGATTTAGTCCCAGGAGCAAGGCAGCTCCTGCTATGAATTTTCTCCTGGGCAGTGTGAAGAAGAGGAGAGTAATGTATTTCACTGGGTTATTATATCAGTAGAAATGACTAAACCTGTTTTAAATAATATTCAACATGATGTATAATTACCTGTACTGAAATATACAGTTGGTCACTTAACGTTTATTTATTCTTGACACAGAGAGAGACGGAGCATGAACGGAGGAGGGTCAGAGAGAGAGGGAGACACAGAATCGGAAACAGGCTCCAGGCTCTGAGCCATCACCACAGAGCCCGACGCGGGGCTTGAACTCACGGACCGCGAGATCATGACCTGAGCTGAGGTCGGACGCTTAACCCACTGAGCCACGCAGGCACCCCCCACTGTTGGTCATTTAAAAGTTCTACAGCACTGCTACAGCATAATCATATATATTATTATATATACTCATACATATATATATATATATACACACACACATATACATATATATGTATATATATATAATTGTGTTCCTAGAAAGTACTGTTCTGAGTTTTTTTTTTATTCAAGTGCTTATCTTCTTTCTATGAAAATATTCTTTTATTTCTTATTTGCTCTTTCCCAGAGTTTCCAGTCTAAAGCCATCAATCATTTATGCTAAGAAAATTAAGCTGAATTAATCTCCAAATCCTCATAATTTTCCAAAAACTAAGAGATTTCCTGAGTGTCTGGATACCTGGTTCTTTTACATTCAGAATAGACCATCCTTCTTAAAAAACGTAAATGTGCCAACAACGATTTCATTCTTTATTAAACACACAAATTTGAACCAGAACCTCTGCTGGGTATTTTAGGGTGTCGTGTTCACTACGTACAAGTGGAATTTTTGAGCACAACTATATTTTCACTGCAGACAGATGCCAAGGTCAGTGGTCCTCCAGATCATAAACTCTGCAGTGATGGGCACCTCCCAAAGGCCAGATCTACAGAATCATTCAGTGTTCAAGAAAGAAGATCAGGAAGGTCAACTTGGGGTATATGACCCTTCAGAGCGGTCCCAAAGAGAAGACAGTGACTGACTCTTCACCAAGCTCATAATGAGAGACATTCCTGGTTATGTTAGTTTTAACACCAAAAGTCCAACTGCAAAGCCAAACTGAGTTTGAATCAATATACTCAATTACACGTAGTTCTACACAAATGCAAGTTCTCCCGTGAGAAATGTGAAAGGAATGAAAACATTATTGCTTTTGTCCAAGGTACTACTTGAAGTCATCTAAAAACTAACAACGGTCACTGCCAATAGGTCTGGAGTTTCTGGTTCATATTATCCCCACTTATGAGTAAGAAGGTGAAATGGAGCATTAGAAGACTCTTTTAAAGTTGTAAAGTCCAAAATAGTTCTCTGATGTACCAGGGACAATGTATCTATCTTGAAAAACGCAAATGTATTCTTTCTTTGATTCAGCAAAATATATTGAGTTTATACCAGTGGTTGTCTGTATGTTGTATGTACGTGCTGTTGTTCTTGTATGTAGTAGGATACAGTGTGAGTATGACAAACAAGGCACCTGCTCTTAAGGAAGATATGAGGAAAGACAGCAATAAACAAGTAATAATAATTCAAACAAATAATTTCAGGCTGTGATAACTGCCGTCTATGAAGAAAATGGAAAAGGAAATTGTGCAAGGAAGCGACTAGAGGATTGTCACTTTCAACTGAGTAGGAAGGGAAGGCCCTCTGAAATTTGATTATATGTTAATTATGATCACAAACCAAAGGAAGATTTTAAACAGGTAGACATAGTATCACTTGCTTTTTTTTTTCCCTAAAGAGCATATTTATTGCCTTGAGGAGAACAGATTGTAGGTTCAGGGCAGGGCAAATGTGGCAAAGCCAAGGCAACAGACCAAGACAGGTAGCAGTAAAAGCAGCAGGAGTTGGGATGTACCTTGAATGCAGGGTCAAGAGGATTTATTGATACATTGGCTAACATGCATGTTGAGGGAAAAAACAAGATCAGGAATTGTTTCTAGAGTTAGCAATCGTTTGCAACTCAGTGGGTGATAGTCCCACTTACTGAGATAGGGGAGACTTGAGAAGAATATTTGATTCAAGGGAAACTTAAACATTCAAGTAGTAATTTTGAAATGGCAACTTATTATATGAACTAGAACTCTTTGGAGAGGTTAAGGTGAGATACACCTTTTTGGGAGTCATCAGTATGAAGATATTCAAAATCATAGACTGGTTAGGTAGAACATGTAGCTAGAAAGAAATGTACAGCACAGAACTCAGTGCTGGAGACTCTAGCACTAAGAACTCAGACAGAAATGGAGGAGCAAGCCAGAGAGAATGGTGAGAAGCTGCCATTGAAATTGGAGAAGTCATGGAAGTCGTGGAAGTGCTATTTACCTGTTTATATATTTATAATAAACATAAATGCAATAAAATTAATAAATCATGTAATAAATCAATTTAACACTTCATGGATAAAACAACATTTTACCATTATGTCTCATGGTCTGGGGGGTTGACTGGACTTAGACAGGAAGCCTTCACATAGGGTTCCTCTTGTAACCGGATGGTATAGTCATCCTGAAGTCATCAATTAAATTCAAATTTAAGGTCAAAATGTGTTTGTTTTTAATGTTTATTTACTTTCGACAGAGAGAGAGAGAGTGCAAGCAGGGCAGAGACAGAAAGAGAAGGGGGCAGAGGATTTGAGGCAGGTTCTGAAATGTCAGCAGAAAGCCCGATGTGGGACCCAAACTCATGAACAAGCAGATCATGACCTGAGCCAAAGTCAACACTCAACTGAGCCGTCCAGGTGCCCCTAAGGTCAAATTTTTAACTAATGTGATCTATTTTAAACTAATGTTATGCATTGACTTATTATCATGTTTTTATTCTAAGTGAATTCTGAAGTTTGGGATTTAGTCGTACTCAAAACTGATTCTGGATTCTGTTTCCTCATTTGTAAGAAGTTGTTGCTAAAATTACTTTTATCTCTACACTTCTATCATTTTTCTCGCCAATCTCCTCTTCTCTTCAGCCAGTTCTGTCATTATGACTAAGGTTTCCCATTTCCAAATTTGAACTCAATTCAGGTATAGCAATGTTAAAATAGTTCTGAGATCCATAAATATTGACATAATTGAAGTCTGACCTGCAAAAAATAGTGTGGTAGTCCAAAATTTATTTTTGCTGCCTAAACTTCCATTTCAGTGCTTTCTTTTGTGAAGAAAAAGTCCTTCTCTTCTTCCCTTTTAGGCAATTGTAACTTGCTATCACCTCCATATTCTTCCCATAACAATTGAACTCTGAAAAGGTCAGCAATTATTAAAACTAATATCTATCTATCTTTCATAGACCTATTATCTTCTATTATCTATCCATCTATCTTTCATCTATTTATTTATTCTCTGCCTTAATCCCAAAGAATTAAACTGAAAAAATAAAGCAAATCAATGTAAATCAATGATTGCATGTCCAAGGGCTATATTTTTTATTTTAACCCTAATACCTAACTGAAATAAATACCTATTATTCATGTATATCAGCTATCAGTTGATAAAATACGAATGTGTTGAGTGATTTGGGGAAGGACAGAAATTTCTAGAATTACTCAGACTATCTTTTCAACTTAAACAGAGAAACAGTCCTGTTATCTTTTTTGTACTCCTCATTTTGTCTCACATGAATTATGTCTATGCAGTATCCCCTTAATGTAGATCTTCTGTGTGTGTGTGTGTGTGTGTGTGTGTGTGTGGTTCTTTTCTTTCTATATAAATCTGTGCAAGCTGCAGATTTAAGTTCAATCCCTGCTCTATAGGAGGTAAGAAGAGATAACGAATTACGGTTTCCAACAAAGAAGATTATTCAGAGCGTCTTTGGAAGAGGCAGAGAGAGGGGCAGTAGGCTAGTCTTTTATTAAACACATCAGATCTAGGACTTCCTGAAAAATCCTTTCCCTTATCTCTGTAAATTTATGGGGGAGATACCTAAAATCTGGGAAGTCTGAAAACTGTATTGTTTTCAGAATAAGGAACAGATCACAGAAATTCATGAATAAAACCCCTCTTTCTGCCACAGAAATATCACATGGTTTATTTGCTCAAAAGCACATAACGAGGGGTTGTGTGAGGAATTAGGGTAAAATGCAAGGCAGAGGGAAAAGTGTGCCAAGCAGATAGTTGCCAATGACCTAAAACAGATGCCAAGTTAATCTGGGGGCCAATTTGTCAAACATTCTCTTTGAACTGCAAATTTCCAACCCAGGGAAATTTCAGCTTGAAATATCACGCTGTCTCTGGGAAAGATCCCTCATATAATCAAGGTTATAATTATAGTGGAGGTGATGAAACTTGTTCTGTAATCCATACTTTAGTTGATGCTGTCTGTTTCATTCATCTAACTTTTTATCCCTCTCTTCCCCCCATTCTCTTTCCAAATTTTCTATAAATTTCTTGGACAAGCCATTTATGTCATGTTGCCCAGGCTACTGTATAAAAGAACATCAGTGCCAAGAACCAAAGAAAATTTGTTATCAGGGGACCGGCGGCCTGCAAATCACTGTGACTGGTAGAAACATTCTTGCTGTTGTTAACAAATTGTGTCAAAAGCACGTACAATAAAATTCAAATATGCTAATGCTACAAATCCAATTTGACATCCCAGGGCAGATTTATGCCTGGACCTCGGAACCAGCACTGGAGTAGATAGAGCTATTTATCTATTATTTTAGTCATTCATTGATCTAAGATATTTTATTAGAAAGCTACCTTGTAGGATAGGAATGGAAAAATGGGGGTGGGGAGAAGCTTAAATTAAGATGAAACTGTCAGGTATTCCTAAGACACTATCTCTAGCTGAAAATGTGCTCAGGGTAGTTAACAATTGCAATGTTTCCATGGCAGAATTTGATAAACAATTTTGGATTAATCAAAAGACCGACTCCCTACACAGACACTCTGTTCTGTACAATCAATCCCACTTTAAAATAAGAAACAGAATGCTGATCTTTCAAATCTGGGATAATTCCTCCTAATTCTGCAAGCCAGGATTGTACATGGATGGTTCTGTTTGTCCTAAATATGGTCTACACTAGATAAGGACAGAATTGTGGATTTTGCAGCCAAATGATACTATATATGTAAAAAGTAATTCATCAATAACATAAAGAATATAAAATGCTTGCTGGAAGTAAATGGGAAGATGGGGTAGAAAGGAAATGAATATTTATTAAGAACTTAGAGCATACAGGACATTTCCTATGTGAAATGCCTACCTCAGATTTTCATGTAATCATTCATTCGTATCCCAGACCCTGTTCTAAGTACTTGTGATACAATAGTGAGATAAATGTTTTTTTTTTTAAAAAACTGATGAAGTTCATATTTGATAGGGAAAGACAGACTCTGTAATAAATATAATAAATAACTAATCTTAATACTCTCTGAGAAGACAAATAGTGTTATAGGAAAAGAAGCAAGAACTATGAGGACTCAAGATAGAGGAAGTACAGGGTGAAATAAGGTGTCCAAGTACGTAGCAGCAAAAAGGCAGCGTCTGAGCAAAGGCACGGAAGGATGAAGGACTAATCACATGGACGTTGAGGGGAAGATTATTCCAGAAGGGACAGAGAGCGAAGGTTCTTAGGAGGGACTGCACCCAGGATATTGAGACAGGGGTGCAAGGACACGAGGGTAGACCGTCAGTGGAGGAGAGGACAGGTCAGAGGGGAAACTGGGGCCGTGTCCCATGAGACTCTGTCCACCACGAAGAATGTTGGGAGTTATTCTGAAGAGAATCAGGAACCTTAGAGGTTTCAGTAGAGGAGTCATGACTGAATGTTTAAACGTTTCCCCTAAAAAACAGACGGCAGAGGGATTAGGATGCAAAGAACATCACTCAGGGGCTTTTGAGAACATTTAGGTGAGAGCTTATGGGGACTCCAACGAGGATCTTAGTGGCAGAGACGGTATGAGGTGGGTGAAATCTGGTTCTACTTTGAAGATAGAGACGGCAGGCTTTCCTGAGGGAATGTGTGTGGGCTGGGAGACTAAGGGGAGGAGTCAAGAACGACTCTGAAGTTTAGTCCTGAGCAATTGGAGGGATTTTTGTTTTTCCTCACGATTTACTGACGTGGAAACAAGTTTGACAAAAACACTGAGGGTTTAATTCTTGAGTGTGTTAATATTTGAGATCATAAGCACACAGTCAAGCAAGTGGTTGGATACATAAGCTTAAAATGCAGGAGTGAGGTCTGGGCTGAAGTTATAAGTATCAGTCAATCAATCAGATAATGGTAATAATAATAAATAAAATGGTACCATGAACTGGGATGAAGTAGCCAAGGAGGCAGTATAGATATGAAGGATGTGGTTGAAGCCTTGAATCATTGTGAAGACAAGGGATGAAGGAAAGGAGCAGGACTCAGAGACAGAAAAGGAACCCCTACGATAAGAGGAAATGCTCATCACCCAGAACCACAAAGAAAGTGTTTCAAGAAAAAGAATGTGGTGAGCTATGTGAAAAGCTGCTGATAGTTTAATAAGATTAGAATTGAGATTTGCACGTTGGATTATGCAAAAGTAGAGATCACTGGTGACCTTCCAAAAGAAATTTTTTTAGAGGAGAGGAGGGGAAATCTTTAGGGTAGGTTTAAGAAAGAATGAGAGGAGAGGATTGGTGATACCAAATAATGACACAAACTTCGAAGATCATTTTTACAAAACGGTTGGAAATGAGAGCTACTGAGGAGAGTAAGTAGGGTCAAAGGATGTATAAAAAGATTTTTTTTAATTTTTTTTAACGTTTATTTATTTTTGGGACAGAGAGAGACAGAGCATGAACGGGGGAGGGGCAGAGAGAGAGGGAGACACAGAATCGGAAACAGGCTCCAGGCTCTGAGCCATCAGCCCAGAGCCCGACGCGGGGCTCGAACTCACGGACCACGAGATCGTGACCTGAGCTGAAGTCGGATGCTTAACCGACTGAGCCACCCAGGCGCCCCTAAAAAGATTTTTTTTAACGTTTATTTATTTTTGAGAGAGAGACAGAACATGAGGAGGGGAGGGGAAGAGAGAGAGGGAGACACAGAATCCAAAGCAGGCTCCAGGCTCTGAGCTGCCAGCATAGAGCCCGATGCAGGGCTAGAATCCATGAACCGTGAGATCATGACCTGGGCTGAAGTCGGATGCTCAACCCACTGAGCCACCCAGGTGCCCCAAAAGATTTTTTTAACATAGGAGAAATAACAATGTTTGCTATGCGCACGAGAAGAACCCAATACAGAAGAAACAGATGGTGGGGTAAAGGGACCAGCTGATCTGGGTCCTGGAATGGGCAAGCAGGAGGGGACATGGTCAACATGGGAGAGTCAGACTTTCTGCAGAAGCACACGGAGCTTACCCAAGTTACCTGAAGCGAATACACCTTCTATGGGTGAAGATGCCCACGCGCAGGTGTTGAAAGTCTCTTCTGACTCCCTTAGTTCATTAGTGAAGAAGGAAGCAAACTCAGCAGCTGAGAATGAGGAAGACGGAAGAGGTTTCAGAAGGAGGAGAAAGCATTAAATAGTCTCCTAGGAGGATCCAGGAGTCAACAAACTTGTGAGATAAGGAATGGCCACCAGGAGCAGTCCCTCCCTCCTGAGATCACTGGCCACGAATTGAAAGTGCAACCTGCCAGTGAGGTTTGTTTGTCCCAGGCTGAGTCCAGACACAGAACGAACAAAATGCACAGGGTATTGTGCTCCTTATTTTTCTAATATTTAAGGTGGCCTTTCCCCAGAGGCCATACTCATTCATTAAAGCAAAGAGCAGAAGGCACTTTTGTTTCTGTTCAATTTCAATTGTTCTGTCCCTTCCAAACGCGTAGCAATCCCTGCACGTGGTGGAGTCCCTATGGGATAAAGTGCCTCTCAGATCGCCTTTCTCCCTGCATCTTTTCTTCATGTGGCTGGGTGTATGGGTCTCTGGGTCTCTTTTATCTCAGGGCAGTAGAGAAAGCGTGTGCCTCCTCCTTCCTGTGCTGTCCTTATGGTTTCCTGGTGGCTGCATGTCCTGAAGGCATGTGTAGGCAGGAATGGCCATGGGAGAGCAGTCTATACTTACCTGCTTTATGCAATTGGGTGTTGTGCTGGAGGTAAGGGCCTCTCTTTCTCCTCATTCCCCTAGGCTGTCCCACACCTACCTGGAGTGAGGTCACACATTCGCAGCACCGTGGTAGGTGTGTGTGTGTGGGGGGGGGGTTCGTTAGCCTTCCTGAGCCACTGAAGTGTTCCTCTTTGTATGGGCGTGGAATTGGGGACGCGCGGGCCACCCACAGAATCACGTGGCAGTGAGAGGGGCTTTTGCAGCAGAAGCTGGCAGGTGCTGGTCAATGCTGGATGAAGAACTAAGTGGAGGCTCTGTGGCACAGCCAGCGGGAGTTCTGTGAGGCTGGCTCGGCTCTCAGAGCCCCGCTAGCATCTGGCCAAGCAGAGTGAGAGCTGGCTACCGGAATCTTCACTTGCAAATGCCAACATTCGCCTGCTCGTTGCAAGGAGAATCTGTGGGTGGCGGATACATTTCTGAAGAAGGGATACAAGAAAGGGGGGCCATGAAGCGCACACGTGTGCAGAAGCGATTCACGACACTCATAATCCCAACCTACATATGACTAGCACTTAACTCTTTGGGGGGATCTTCTCATGCCTCACGTCCTCCCCAGCCTTCCCCTGCCCTCTTACTAAGGACACTGGAAAAGCGTAGCACCACTTGCTCGGAGGTTTTGTTCTCAGGTAAATGTAAGGAGAGCCCGTTGAACATTGATGAAGTAAATGAACAAGTGAATGAATGCCGCAGGGAATACGTACTGGAGAGTGGGCGGCATTTTGAACTAGACTCACAAGGACGATAAAGGAAGATAGAATACATCCGTAGCAGTAGCACGGCCACCGGAACTAGACAGTATAAGGCATGTTTGAGCAATATCGGGTAGTCTGCCGCTTGCATAATTCAATGGAAAGACCAGAGGACTTGCACACGTACTTTGGTAAAACTCCTGTTTCTTTCATTTATTCTCTGGGTGAACTTGCAAGAGCCATTTAACTTCTTTGCTCCTCAGTGTCCTAGGTCAGACAATGGAAATCATTTTACATTATCTCTCAAGATTGTTGCGAGGGCTAAATGAGGCAACTCAGACATGTCACCCAGTTGCTTAGCATGTCTTCATAAATGCTACATGAGAAATAGTAACTGGAATGAAATTTGACATAAAGTTCAGGATGAAATAAGGACAGGACTTCAACGTCATGATCAATATCCAGATGGGATGTTATGCTACGGATGATGGTGACATGAAGAAAGGTTGTGAACCGAGAATGTTACCACTGATCTCAGCCAAAGACCACCAAGAAGATGGCTTTGGCTGGTTGCTCTTTTCAGTACATAACTGGGGCGTGTTTCGGTAAGAGGATGTTAGGATTTACAGGATTTGGGTTTTGGTCATTTTGGGGAGGATGTTGGGCTTTTCTCTGGATTGGATGTTGCCAGGAAGTAGGAGTAAAATTGGGTATGGTGATGAGTACAATCCAGAAAGAGAGAAGATTCAGGGTAACAATGTTGTACGTAAAGGTGCAGTCACACATATTAGCCAGAATATGGGCTTCTGGGTCATTTTTGTGGTTCGGACAACATTATTGTTTTTCTCTGTGTTCAGATAAGATTGCAAAGTCATCTTGATTTTTGTCTTGATCTATCAGGGCCCCGAGCAGCCTTATGTGGTATCGATGTTCTAAGAAGTTGTGTGTGTTCACCAGGAGAACACCCAGGTCTAACTGTCAGTGCCAGAGGAACTTCTAGCCTTACCAAGACCTGTCATACAGACGAGGCCAGCTCCCAGATGTCTGGGCTGCTCCTTCTGTATCAAGAGTAAGGACAAAGACGTGTGCTTTGGGAAATACACATAACATTGATTGCAGGGGAGAAACCAAACCTGGATCCCCTTATACCAGATGAACAAAAATGAGAAATTGAATTAGAGAATGCACGGATGGATTACCGAACACCCTAGGAACTGGATTACTTGACCATTAGAAATAGTTTAAAGGGAGTCCTAGTGTATACGCTTGGTTGGACAGGTCTTCTACATTCTCTTTAATGCTTAGGATTCATAATTCTGTGCTTTCTTTATCACGCCCCATCAAAGAAGGGTTTTCTATTGTAATGGTGGTTTTAACTACCTGGAGTCATTCCAAATGTCAATTTAGAATGATGCTTATCAAGTCTCTTTCTCCAGAACCCCAGGGTTTTGCAAAACTTTCTGAGATGTCATCTCAGGCTAGCAAGGGGAGAAGCAATTAGTGGGGTTCCTCCCACCCGATACCAGCCAGGAACAATCCCCTTTGATTTCTATCATATATCAGGGTTTTTTTGTAAGACTATTAAAAAAAAAAAGTGCACTGCTTCCTGACATTTCATTGCATAAGTTATCTGAAAATCTCCATTCTGGGCGGAGCTAACTGTGGGGAGGTCTGGCTGTTACTTTCCAGCAGGCTGTTTCAAATGTAAATGTTTGTCCTGACTCCCTCTTTGCCTATGGTTATAGGGAGACCTTGCTGAAAACTGAACAGTTATTCAATCTCGGCCTTCGTGGCCACAATCACTTTGATAGCTTTTTACCTCATTATGCTCCCAGGAAGCTCGATTATTAAGCAAAATGGTTTAAATGAAGAAATGATTACAACACGGGAAATGGCTTTTCAGGAGTATTGGCTTTATAAATTCATTGTTCTTCCAGCTTGATACTAATATTTTATCTATTAAAGGATATATCAAGGCAGGCAGACTTCTGGAGCTGTTTAAAAATGGAACTATTATGCTGCTCTTCATGTTTTCACATTATCGCACTTAAAATCCATTTAATAAATTTTGTGCCAAAGAAGGCAGTCGCTCTACTGCTGATCCAAAGTGTCAATTCTGCACAACTTGATTGCACATTCTAGGCCGTTCCCCAGCATAGTCTTACATGTACATTATAAATATTATGTTGCTTTGGGTTATTTACTCCTGGTGTTTATCCCTGAGTTTCTACATTATTGTAAAGTAACTACAGAACGTCTTAACTGAACCATAATCTCCTCTTGTCTAAAATCAGATAATATGGCTTTACTTGGAAATACATTCTGACCAATATCCATAGAGTAACTCTGGTGACGTTTCTGGCAACATATTGTATTTTTAAAGAGTACTTGGGTCTCTGTATTGAATTCTTTCAAGGAACGGCATGATCTCTAGAATAAAAATTGGACGCGTTAATGATACATATGAAGCTATCTCTGATCTGGACCCAGGAAGTGCTTGCTAAGAAAAGCCTCAAGTCCCTGACACTGTTGATTGCCATCTGAAAGCTGAGCTCAGCATCGGGTCACCAGTCCTCCTCTCCTGGTATTAACATAGTGAGCCAGCCCGGCCTCCCTTGACATTATGCTTCATTAAATCTTTCTTTCCAAATGCTTTCCCTTTAAAACCCTTATTTCCTCATAAATAAGTCCCACTGCATTATTAATCTATTGCAAAGGTGCATTCGTATCTTGTAGCTTTGACTGACATGCGACTGTGAAAAGCAATTTCTCCCTTGAGTAGAGGCAGATGCTTCCTTTACCCCCATACACACCTGGTCACAGAGGTTGGTTCAATGTCCACCTGGACCCCAGGACCCCATTCAGATCTTTACTCCTTTTAGCTAAAACACCAGTCAGTGTCTGCCAGCCCCCAGACTCTGCTTCGGGAAAATGATTCCCACAGTTTTGCAATGAAAAACAAACTGTATTTGGTACCTTTGGGCTTCCTTTTCACATCGGCTTTAATTAGGGGAGGACAGCAGCTCCAAGAACAATCAGGGTGTGGGTGGACCAGAGGCAGGACACTGGACTAAAGCAAAACAATCAGAGACGCCAAGCAAATTCCCTCTCTGGATAATTTGAATGACTCGGAGAAATGATTGGGAACCCAAAGGCGAAAAAGGCAATTTAAGATGCCCTATCCTTGGAAATCCCTGCCTTTATGAATAAGGAAATCAAAAAGAAATTGGTAAGGTTTGAAAATTATCCTTTTGTCTTACTGTCAACCCAGGAGCTGTGGGACAATGAAAGAAAAATGAAGCTAGACAGATTGATTAAGGTGGAGAAAGGGCTGCCTTGGGAAAAAAAAATGCTTGAGATTTTGGAAGATTTGCAAGACAGATACGGAGAGAGGGAGAGAGAGAAGACCTTGAATGCAAAGCTGAGCGGAAACAAAAACGGAGCAGAGGTACGTGCAGGTGTAGGTACTGTACAAGACAGTATTAAGAAAGGATGAGTCGATTTAGTAGATGTTAAAATCAGAAATTGAAACTGGGCCCCCAAAGAAATTTATCAAGACAGAGAGATAAAAATCTCATTAATAACCTGGAATTACTCCTCAGAGATCACCCCAATACAGGAAACGATGGAGAGTCATTGTCTTAAGGCAGCTCAAAATGAGAGCTCTCAGGAAATCACTCCTTGAAGACAAAATACCTGTTCCAAGTGGTTGCATAATATTTGGGCTGATCTGAGAGGTATAGAAAAAAAATACCAGTAGGGAATTATCAAAGCAATCATTTACAAGCTAGAAATGCTATATATGGAGACATCGTTCTTTGCCTAATTGAATATATCCTAGGAATGTGTGGAGTCAGGGTGATAAAGTCATAGAGAATAGACATAATTTTTGAAGGTGATTAGTATGGCCCGTGTTAGATTGAGCTTAGCCCTGATTGGATCTCAGTCTAGCGGCCACTGTACTTACAGGGTGTTGCTTCTACGTGTATATTGGGACATACAAAATGGTATCAAAACTAATGCTGTATACGTGGGAACTGATCTATATTCCAGAAAGGAAAACAGCACAAAGGCGGTGGGAGGAATAGAGCAGAGGACAAATAGAGCAAGTCTGTTAAGTCTGTCTTCTTCCAAAGCCTGTTTGGATTCCTACCCAATCGTATCCACAAACATCGCTCCGCCAGAACTGGGTCTGAGAGGTAAGTAGGTTTTAGAAAAATCAGGGTTCTACTAATAACTAAGATGGGGGTCATGGATATTGTGTTAGAGTAGAAATTCTGTGAACGATTAATGTTTTCAAGCAAAGTTAGGACTCCTTAACTCTAAATCTCTCACCAAGAAGGATCACACAAGACGGTTTAGAAAACTATGTGAGCTAAAGAAATTTCGGGGCCGGAAGACAAAGAGAAAGAAAATGATGAGACACTCAGATCTCGCAAAAAAATGTCAATCCTATGCCAGGTCAAAAAGTAGGTTTAGGTGTCTCCAATCCAGCTGAGCTTTCCCCAGAAAAGTAAGGACTCGAGTGGGGAAAGAAGCCGTTGGAGACATAGGGGACATTATCTCCCTATTGCAAAAGTATGTCCAAAAACACTTCTCAAACCCCAAAACATGAAGGAAAATTAAGTAAACATGGCATCTTACAGAGTGGATAGCTGAGTTATTGGTAATTATCCGGCTCAAGGGGCATGAGTTTCATATCCATTAAGAGCAGCTCTCTTCAGGTAATGTGCTGAGGGTGATTCTCCAATGGGCAGACTGGGGAAACCCCGCTTTGGATGCAGAAAGCAATTATACTGCAAGAGTCCACGGCTGCAGGAAGCTTTCCCGAACTGGAGTAAACATGGCTTCCAACCAAGATGGGCAGAAGACGGTGGGGCTTGTTACTGCGTATCTTCCACAGCCAGTGTGGCACCAGGGCACTGGCTCCTTGATGTTCAGAGAGAAATTAGAAATTGAGATATTTTGAATGTGCTACATGAGAATACAGTCTGAAGAATGGGCTTACTGCCACTGCACATTTTGAACTCCCCTAGATAGCAGGATTATTTTAATGCTGCACACTGAGAGAGAAGGCTTTCTCTCCAAGATAGGGAGAATTTTAACAGTGCCATAATTATTTCCATGGTGAGAGACTTCTCCCCTACTAAATTTTAGTTCAAGTCTCCAAGGCTAGACCCCCCTGGGGTAGAATGAATGGCAACCTGGTGAGCCCGAGACAGAAGACTTGCCTTGATTTTATCTCTCCCCTTTTACTCGGATATCATTAAGTCCTAGGAGAGAGTCATGTGGATCTAGTTTAATTGTATTTTGGGAACGTTCCTTTTGTTTGGGGTAACTCCGAGGGGGCCTGAGGATTGGTTTATTGTCTTCATTTTGTGAGTATGTGGCTTAGTGAAAAGCCATTCCTTTGTTCCCAATGTACACTTTAGACTTTTTATAAATAGGAGCACATGAGAAACTTGGCGGGAGTAATCCAGTCTCAGAGGCACAGCAAAGTGACATCCTTTCCAGTAAGAGACAGACAGGCATCTACTCAGGCATCTGATTAAGAGTTCTGCTCTCTGGCTCAAGATTAGCCACATTAAAAATAACGGTGTTGGCAATGATGATTTCTGGACTTTTCACTTGAAGATTCTGGATATTCTTTGAACTTAATATTTAAAAAGAAGATTATTTTATGTTGACATTCACCTGAGAATTTTGAGCTTTGATTTCTGTGGCCTTAGATTTGTAAGATCTTCTTCTTGACATTTTAGTTTTTCCTCATGTGATAATGAGGGGGTGTTGGTAATTAAACTGGGGATATCTCTACAATGCTGACAACTTATTAGGATGTTTTCATGCTGTCGTTTGATGTAATAGCATAACGTATGGTTAAGTTATCCCAGGCAATGTGGCTGGACATACTTTGAGGATAAGAGAAAAGAGAATAAGAAATACTTTTCTCGGGTGCCTGGGTGGCTCAGTCGGTTAAACAGCTGACTCTTGATTTCGGCTCAGGTCGTGGTCTCACGGTTCATGAGATTGAGCCCTGCATCAGACTTTGCGCTGACAGCATGGAGCCTTCTTGGAATTCTCTCTCTCCCTCTCTCTCTCTGCCCCTCCTCCACACACACTCTCTCTCTCTCTCACGTGCTCTCTCTCTCTCTCTCAAAATAAACAAACTTTAAAAAAAAGAAAAAAGAAAAGAAAGAAATGCTTTTCTGCCCTAGGAAACAGCAGGATCTTCACTTAAATATATGGAACTGACCCATTTCAGACCCCTGTGGGGGGAAAGCTAAACTCCCGGGAGCAGAAGGAAACCCAAATAGCAGTGGTAGGTGTTTGGGGAATGGACTCAGGACAGATGAGTGGAACAGCATTCACAGAGTGGGACTTGCCTCTTCTGGGAGGGGTATCTACATGGCCAGTGGAATACAGATCTGAGAGTTAAATGCAATTATTTAAGAAAACAAAATGCTGGAATGTAATGGGGAGAATTTCTAGTTTTCTGAACTCATTTTCCTATTTCCATTTTTCTATTCCCAGAAGACTAACACACCTGGTCTTATTCCCCACCTCTTACTCTTTCCCCTTTTCTGGAGGAATAAATTATATATTGGGGCAGGGGATTTAAAAGAAATACGTGGGCATGACTAGTACAGCCTGTAGTTTCTTGAATAGTAAACCCCCTCCTAAATTCATGTCTATCCAGAATCTAAGAATGTGACTTTTTTTTTTTTTTTTTTTTTTTTTTTTTAGAAATAGAATTGTTGCAGTTATAATCAAGTTAAGATGAGGTCATAAGGGATTAATGTGGGTCCTAACTCCAATGACTAGTGTCCTTATAAGAAGAAGACAGGACAGGCAGGGTGGCTTAGTTGGTTGAGCATCTGATTCTTGATTTAGGCTCAGGGCACAATCTCATGGTTGAACCCAGTGTTGGGCTGGGCTCTTTGCTGGGCATGTAGCCTACTTAGGATTCTCTCTCTATCTCTCTCCCTCTCCCCTGACCCAATTCCTGCTTGTGCATGCTCTCTCTCTCTCTCTCTCTCTCTCTCTCTCTCTCTCTAGAAGATGAAGAAGAAGAAGGATAGAGGACACACAGAGACAACAGTGAGGAAGGCCATATAAAGATGGAGACACAGCTTGGAGTGATGGCGTCTACAAGCCAAGGATTGCTGGGGCCACCAGGGAGGAGGAGGCAAGAAAGGATCCTTCTTTAGAGTCTTCAGAGGGAGTGTGGCCCTTCCAACAAATAGGTTTCAGTCTTGTAGCTTTCAGGACTGTGAGGGAATAAGTATTTCTTGTGTTAAGCCACTGAGTTTATGCTAATTTGTTACAGCAACCCTAGGGAACAGCTCGATCATCTTGCTGTTTTCCATCAAGGTTTGTCTACAAGAGGCACACCTTCTGGTCTGCTCTCTGCCATGGGGTCATCCAACCATGTTGGTGATGAGTGTTGTGTCTGTCTAAAGCAGGAATATAATGTTAATATATATAATATAATATATTATATTATATATTATATATTATATATTAATATTATATATTATATTATATATTATATTATATATAATATGCTAATATATAATATAATGTTAAATTGGAAATCAAAAGTATAACCTCTATTTTCACAGTGACAAAGCCAATATTCTGATCATCTGTATGATCCACGTTTATCTCAGGTGACTCAATACGGGAAGAAATTAAGCATAAAATAAACAACATACATTCATCACATACCGTATTATATACAGTATATATTGACTATGCTGTTTATTGTCCTAAAAGCCAACACATCACAATATACAACAAAACTCTCAACATTGATACATACTATAATGTCTTCTTTTCTCCTAAACTTTCAAATTAGATGACCCCTATGTTAGTCGTATTGGGCTGGAACAAGTTACCAGAGACCAGGTGGCTTAGACAGCAGACATTTATTTTCTCACATCTCTGGAGGCTGGAAGTCCAAGATCAAGGTCCCTCATGTTTGGTTTCAGTCATTTCTTCCTGGCTGGTAGATGGCCATCATCTCCCTGTATCCTCACATGGCCTCTTCTCTTTGATATCTTCCTTTTCTGATTAGGATACCAGTCTCTTGGATCAGGTCTTCACCCTTATGACCTCATTGAACTGAGCTGCCCCTTTAAAGGCCTTGTCTCAAAATGCAGTCACATTGGGTGCTAAGACTTCAACAGGTAAATCTGGGGGGAACACAATTCCATCTATAATAACCCCATTGATTTTGACCCTCTAAAATCTTTGTCTCCAAACTCACAGGATTTTCAAGGACATAAAAATTATCTTATTTATCCGTGAAATTCCCTCAAACCTCTTAGTGACTTTCTCCTCAAGCCTCCCTACTCACTCCTGGTAGGGAGGCAGCTCTTTCTTTTCTTTTATGTTCCTTATAAGCTGAAGTCATTACTTGTGCCTTAACAACCTGTGTTGTTTATAACTTGCCCTGGACCATCTCTGCAGCTTAAAATCCTGAATTTACCTGCCTTCTGTGTACATTAAAAACATCAAATCTCTTCTTTGGGGCTCCTGTGTGGCTCCATTGGTTCAGTGCCTGGCTCTTGGTTTTGGCTCTGGTAACTATCTCACGGTTCGTGAGTTCAAGCTCCACATCAGGCTCCATGGTGACAGCATGGAGCCTGCTTGGGATTCTCTCTCTCCTCTCCCTTTGCCCCTCTCCTCCTCGTGTTCTCTCTCTCAAAATGAATAAATAAACTTAAAAATAATCAAATCACTTCTAGTTTAAAAAGTATGTTTTATTGTTTTTTTTTCTTGCATCTAAGCATTTTCATTATTTTCTTCTTTCATAGAATAATCTCGCCCTCTTCACTTTTCCATGAGTGTGCATAACTCTATTCAGTACAATTTTCAATAAGTTCTATAACATACTACCCTTGCAAGACTTCATTAGTATTCACCGTAATTAGTTTAACTTTAATTTACTAGAGGGTCAATAATTAATTTCCAAAAATATAATGAATAATTAGCATTTAAGGGGCGCCTAGGTGGCTCAGTCAGTTGAACATCTGACTTCGGCTCAGGTCATGATCTTACACTTTGTGGGTTCGAGCCCCGCATCAGGCTGTGTGCTGACAGCTTGCTCAGAGCCTGAAGCCTGCTTCAGATTCTGTGTCTCCTTCTCTCTCTCTGCCCCTCCCCAGCTCATGCTCTGTCTCTCTCTGTCTCTCAAAAATAAATAAATGTTTTAAAAAAATTTTTTTAATTAGCATTTAATATATGAAAAACATTTAATGAGAATAACAAGGATTTCAACATAAACTATTTTCATAACAAAATGGGTATATTTTCTAATAAAACTGAATCGAAAACATGGATGGACCTAGCAGGTATTATGCTAAGTGAAATAAGTCAGTCAGAGCAAGGCAGATACCGTATGATTTCACTCATATGTGGAATCTAAAGAACAAAACATCTGAATAACCAAACAAACCAAAAGCAGAAACAGACCCACAGACGGAGAACAAACTGATGGTTGACAGATGGGAGAGGGGCAGGGGCTGGGCAAAATGGGAGAAAGGGAGAGGGAGGTGCGGACTTCCAGCTATGGAATGGAACAAGTCATGGGAAAGAAAGCACAGCCTGGGGAATTGTCATCATGTTGTAGGGTGACAGACGGTAGCTACCCTTGAGGGGAGTAGAGGATAACAGAGAGTCGTCAATCACTGGATTGTCCACCGGAAACTAATGTAATGTGTGCCAACTACACTCAAAATGTCTTTTA
Source organism: Panthera pardus (assembly GCF_024362965.1). NCBI lineage: Eukaryota > Metazoa > Chordata > Mammalia > Carnivora > Felidae > Panthera > Panthera pardus. The sequence goes on along the minus strand of NW_026526732.1, from coordinate 112,722,351 downwards.
AAAAACTGAAAAGTATTACCTAAAAGAAAACCTGCAGTTTAACTACTTTGTCATCATAATTTGTGTTTCTGGGGGCCCTGGGTGGCTCAGGGGGTCAAGCGTCCGATTTCAGCTCAGGTCATGATCTCTCAGTCCGTGGGTTCGAGCCCCGCATCCAGCTCTGAGCTGCTTCAGATTCTGTCTCTCTCTCTCTCTCTCTCTCTCTCTGCCCTTCCCCCCTCCCGCTCTCTTTCTCTGTCTCTCTTGAAAATAAATAAACATTAAAAAAATAAAAAAAATAATAATAATTGTGTGTCTGTTCTCTCTGTATAACAAGTGGGACTATAGCACATGCTCTTCCAATGTTGGTGAATTTGTGAGGAAAAATAGGAAATGAATGAATGGATGAGGGAATAAATAATAAAAAAGAAGGTGTAGCGACAGTTCTGAGGTTCTCAGTTCTACCAGCAGGAATGATTCCATTCTGCCTCCTTCCTCGGGGAGTGCAAAGAAACTATCATGACATGAGAGACCATGCATTGTTTGCTTGTAAACCTACGTGGTAAATTCTCTACTGTGGTGTTATGTTTTCCTCTCTCTGCTTCTCTATTTTTATTGAGTGGTGAAGTGGCTGTCCTGTCTTCAGACAGAGAACAAGCTGGAGAGACTCTCTTGAAAAGCACAATTGAGCTGTACGTAGATCATATCATACTACTCGAAAATATAAATATGCACGTAAATAAATATATTTTACCTACATAAAAAATTTTAAGTAGAAATACATGATGCTATTACAAGCCTATTGTGTTCTTAAATGAGTACATTATACTATTCACATCAAATGTTACATTTGACCTTGCATTTCGTTTTACTTGATCTTTTCAACCGGAAGCATAAACGTGGCCTTCTCATTTATGCAGTTCTTCTTTTTTTTTAATGTGTATTTATTTTTGAGAGAAACAGACAGAGTTTCTAATAAAACTGAATCTACAAGCAGAGAAAGGCAGAGAAAGAGGCAGAGAAAGAGCAGGGGAAGGGAAACACAGAATCCACGGCAGGCTGTCTGCACAGAGCCTGACATGGGGCTCGAACTCATGGACCATGAGATCATGACCCAAGCTGAAGTCAGACACTTAACTGACTGAACCACCCAACCTCCTCTCGTTTATGCAGTTCTGAATAAAACATTCCTGAGTGGTAAAATAACTCACCAGGAATGGTTCTGCCTCTACTATAGCTGTATTATAGCTGTATTATCACACTGTATTATAATCACTGGTTCATCTGGTTTCCCCTTCTTAACACAAAGAGGACCTCTAGCTCTGTGTTTATAATTTAGCATCATGTCTTTTTTTTCTTAGCTCTTATTTAAATTCTAGTTAGTTAACCTACAGTGTAATATTAGTTTCAGAGGTACAATTTAGTAACTGAACACTTTCATACAATACCCAGTGCCCATCATGACAAATGCACTCCTCTGTCCCCATTACCTTTTTTAACCCATCCCCCCACCTACCTCCCCTTTGGCCACCATCACCTTGTTCTCTACGGTTAAGAATCTGTTTCTAGGTTTGCCTCTCTCTCTTTTTCCCTTTGCTTGTGTTGTTTCTTAAATTCCGCATAGGAGTGAAATCATGTGGTATTTGTCTTTCTCTGATTTAGTTCACTTAGCATAACACACTGTAACTCCATCCATGTCTTTGCAACTGGCAAAATTTTATTCTTTTTTTTGTGGCTGAGTAATATTCCATTGTATATAAACCACATCTTCTTTATCCATTCATTAGTCAATGGACATTTGGGCTCTTTCCATACTTTGGCTATTGTTGATAACGCTGCTGTAAATATCAAGGTGTACGTACCCCTTCGAATTAGCATGTTTGTACCCTTTGGGTAAACACCCAGTAGTTAGCATTATGTCTTAAAATTTACAACAAAGTGGGCGTTGGATAAAAACTTTATAAGTTTTAGTGGAAGAAAAAACATGAACTAATATCTTAGCAACTTTATTTCCAAATATCTTGATTGCTTCCAGACCTGTTGATATTAAACAGCTTTGAAATTTTGAAATGGAACCTAATATTCCTCTCTACTTTCCACCATCTCTTCAAAATTTAAATACTACTAGTGACACACAATGACATAGTCACAATTTCAATGACACTTAGAGGCAACATCCATTTATATGGCTCGGCAAATTCTACCTCGTATTTACTAAGAGTATACAGTAAGAGGAGTCAGACCCAACTGAATGAATATCATGAAGAGGGCTACAAAAGTTCTTGTCTCCGTAATGCTATTGTTGTCTATTTGCTTTGACCTAAGAAGGTTTCATTTATGAGAGACAAATGGGGAAGGTTAAAACGAAAATAATACCTACACAGATACTTCTATTTAAAGCAAAGAAGTCACTGCTTGTAAACTTCATGGGATATAATTGAGGAGAAACAATCTCTGCAAAGGAAATCCATTGCCAAAATGGACATTTATTTAAATATAAGTACTACCTGCTAAAGGGAGGGGCCATCATGAGCCTGTGCCAGATTTATTCTTACTAATGCTTATAACCAACAAGGATGGACTGCCAGGTGACCTAACCAGGAGTGACGGGTCTGTGTCACTAAGTGAAGGCCCAAAAATGTGCACTAAGAGAATGACTGGGATAATGAGATAAGTAAATTGGAGATCTGAAAGCAGGCTAATTTTATTAGGGCTGGAATAGAATAGTTACATAGGATGTCAAAATGAAAAATATTAGCCGACCAAGGGCGAATTAGGTAGGAAAACCCAGGACATGAGGACATCAGAATTGTTGATCAACAGCCACACATAAAGGATTTAAGGGGATTTCTATGAAAGATGGTTGAAAATAGTACGAAACGGTGGCTAATTGTAAGAACTGAAAGTCAGTAGTCAGGCCTTAAATTTCTATTTCAATGGTAAGCTTTGGAATTCTAACCAAGTTATTTATAGCTTGGTTTCTTCATCTTTGCAATGGAGTAAATTATAAATCTGTAATAATAGTTACATTTATTGAGATTGAGATTAAGTGAGATAACATATGTAAAACACTTAGCATAGTGCCTGGTACATATAAACGGTCAATAAATAACATAGAAGCATATACACATTACTATTATTATTAGCATACAGTTTTAAATCAGGGAGCTACTTGGACACCAGTTTGTCATATGTTAAAAAAAAAATAGAAGAAAATGATTTTATTTTTTCTGTGCCTTAGAAAGCTACCCAGTAAGATTCTGTGCGAAATTGACAGAGAGGCCAAGTAGAACATTGAGAATTTTAAAATGGCTTAAAATCTTGGCTTCAATGGAACAATCTATCAGGTTATAATGAAAAGGCTGTGTTCTGTAGTTCACCAGTTGAAATATAACCTGTGCTCCTGTGACCTCAATGTGTGTTAAATTGTACTCTATAAATCGTAGATCACGTGTTCTGTAGAACGGTTCAAAAAAATTAAGTGAAATAGAATAAAGCCGAATGCCATATGCTTTGGTTTTAAACTCTCTAAACTCTTCTAGCTGCACAAGTGCAAGATAATCCTGTTAGCCACATACCAGTTATATTCCATTCTCTCAGACCCATCATTGTTTCAAGAATAAACATTACCTAATTACCAGGCAACCTGGTAGTTTTTGTTGCTAAGAAAATTTTTTATAATAAGTCTTGACTTACAAAAATATGAATAGAGGTGACCGTGGTCAGGTTTAAATAATATGGAGATTCTTCTGGGTTATATCCACCACTTCTAGGTCCTGAAGAAGCGTCACGAATATTTAGTCTTTTCTCAATCAGCAGATTAACGTTCATGCCAACACCAAATAAAAAGTGGCCACTGATTCTCTCTGTTGTTTTGCCTTGAGTCTTTAGAACGACCCGACTCCCCTTCAGCTTTCTGATCTATTCCTGATGTTTCTGGGTTCTGAACTTGTGACTTCCTTTACAATCACAGTTGTGTTTGTTCCAAGATTTGATCTCAGCATCATTGCCAGTGGTGTCCCGTTATGTCCTTGACAAGAGATGGATTTCTTCTTTGTCTCCACCGCCATGAGTTATTCTTTATAAATAACCCAAGTAGTCCAGCCAGGATTTGAGACTTTATCCCTCACCACCCACCCCCGAAGATAGATATGCATGTCATTTTCAGAGGAACCAGATCATGGGGCAGTCCCCAAGTTGGAGGCAATTTCTGTATAGAACTTCTAACTTCAAACTTGAGCCCACATGTATCATAGTGATGAAGATGTTGTAAAGACTCCTTTTAATACTCTTTCATTAGTTTGGTAAAATCCCCACACTTCCGTTCTGATCAGAAGATCCAAAGCCTCTTTTACTCCTCAAATGAATACATAATCAAGAGTTAAGTTACTTCTTTATTCAAGCTACAACCTAAAATTCCCTTCCCTGTCGTATATGGACAGAAAGATGTGTAGGCTTCAATAAGTATGTCTCCAGTGGCTTGTCTGTTTCTAGAACACAGGGAAGTGTGCCCTCTTACTACATCCTCAATCTTTTCTTGGTAGAGTCATATTTAGATCTCTTGACTCTATATCCATGAAACTTCCTACAATTTTTTCCCCTGAGAATTCGTGTGAGAGGCCAAAGTTAAGTGTGGGAAATCAAGTTATACCTCAGATCAGGTGATAGTGTCAACATCATCCTCATGACATCCCTGGATTATTTGATTTTATACCTTCCACCAAAGCTACTGGTTCCCTCCAGATTCCAGCCAGGCGATTCTTCCAGGCTCTGCTTGTACTTATAACTGCAATTTCCCTAGTTTATAATTAGTTTTCCACATTCACTGGGGAAGAAACGATGGAGGAGAGGGAAGGGAATGGCCATAATGCTTCAATTCTAAAACATGATCAATTAGAAGAAAGTGAGATGAACATCACTGATTTAGTATTGGCTTGGGGGGGGGGGCAGGAACCTTATAAAACACATCACAGATGTTTTAAAGGTGCAAAACATCTTAGGATGGAAAGAATGTAATACCTGTAGATTTTTTATTATCTTCTACTGGGTCAGGCAGTGTATGAGGCACATTTTAGGTGCATTAATTCACTTATTCTTCTCAATAGTCCCCACCTGCATTCGATTTTATCCATTTTGCAAAATGAGGAAACTGAATGACTTTATACCTAATGAGCTGGCTCAAGGTTTCTGATGTAGTCAGTCAAAGAAAGGCCTATGTTCTTTCATTTCAAGCACCAAGCTCATGAGTGCTCTCCTGGAGGTATGGTGGATGAAACATTCTGCCTACTAGCCTCAAGGAGCATTGGAAGGGACAGGGGTTTCAATGACTTCGGACAAGGCAACTGTCTTCTCCAACAACCTCTAAGCAACTCATTTCCAAGGTCTTCTATTTTCATTGCCTGAAATAATTGTAATCCTCAAAATTTGAATCTACAGTCCTACTCAAACCACAACATTTTGTTTACTGCTCATGTTTCCTTCATCTTCCTACTCACTTTCCTGATCTCCCAGCCCTTGAAACCCCTCTTTTCTTCCCACTGATGGATCCCATGTGTATCCTCACTTTCTTTTCTACTGAACTTGAATTAGCTGGCCCATCTTCTCATGTGCTCCTTCACCAGCAAACTTGCTCCCTCAGCCCCCTGTCCCTCTGTCCTCCCAACTCAATCCCCAATTTAGAATTGATCTAATCAATTCTCTGTCAAGCACTGTGTTCAGAAAATCATGCGACCATTCAGACCGTTTATATCCGTCACATGTGGTTGCTGTCCACCGACCTACCTAAGCCTCCAGCACTGCTGAAAATGTGTTTTCTACTCTTGCTGGTTACCTCATCTTGCTTGTCCCATAGTGGCTCTTCCGAACTCTCATTAGTTTCACTAGTTCCTTATTCCAAGCCCGTGTTGTTCTTAGATGATCTTGTTTCCTACTTTCCGGATAAGGCAGAAGAGTGAAGCCCCTTTTTTTCAAAACTCCTCCTCCTCTATGGACTCATGCCAGTAGCCCCCAATATCTAGAGATTCACTTGAACTCTTTCAAGACTTGGCTTACATGCCATTTATTTTTCTCAGTTCCAACTGCTTTATATAATTAAAAACATCTCCTTCCTCTGCTGATTTAGTCCTCCTGGTTCTTCTTAAAGCGATCACTTTCTAATATATTGTCTAATTTATTTACAGTGTCTATTATTATTGCTCACCGCCCCCAGTACAATGTAATCTCCACTAGGAGCTTCATCTATTTTGAACACCGATGTATTCTCAGCATCTGAGACGGTACCTGACTCATGGGAGGTGCCAATAGATATTTGCCGAATGAATGAAGAAACGTGCAGAAGTATTTTGGTTGCCTGCTTTCTTCCTTGTCCTTCCAGAGGAAGAGGTTATATAATCCACCTTCAGGTAAAAATGGTTATGAAACTGTTACTCCAGCAGAGATCAGGAAGATGGTGTAATTTTCTTCTTTACATCTGAATTATGATGCTAAGGTTGCATTCTTGATGCCCAGTCTGAGAAAGCTTTCCTTGTGACCCCTTCCACCTAACTAGTTCAAGGGCCGGGAATGCATTTGCTGACCCCCTCACCTCTGACTATCCCTCAATAAATCTGGGCAGAACACATACCTCTGCTCTACTCCATCTCTGTCACTAAATACATTCCCCCAAATGACTGGCCTCCAGGTTGACCCAAAGGCACTGAATTCTGCTGTATTTCATTTTTGTTTGATAGCTTTGGCCAGGGTTTTTTCATTGCAGTTGAATTCTGTGCAGACGATAGTCTACCAGAGACATCATTGACAGCAGCAAGTACATTTCTCTTTGGAACACAAGTCAAACTTGAGTCACAGTCCCCAGTGAACAGGAACAGTCCAGTGTAGAGCAGTAATATAATCCACTATCCCCTTTGGCTAAAAACTGTTTGCCTGGCATCCACAACCTACTGAAAAAAAGCAATGCAAACCTGCTGTTTACCAATTTCCTGGGATAAAATCTGATTCTGAGAAATACTTTATCAGATAGATAATACTTCTGAATGCTGAATTCCCAGGCTTTAGCGAAGAAGGCATTCTTAGAAGGTCCATTGCATTTACCCTGAGGGTCTAAGTCCCACATAACAAGTACATCTTTTCTTAATGTTTGAAAATGCTATTGTTGCCTGCCTTCTCATTCCCCTTTTGATGGACAATAGCAATTCCTCTCTCTCTCTCTCTCTCTCTCTCTCTCTCTCACACACACACACACACACACACACACACACACAACTCACAATGGTTTCGTTCAATTGACTCTTGGAGCTGTCTTTAATTCTTGATTCTTACTCTTACCTGGGGTTGGCTTCATTTTGTTGATGTCAAATCATCTTTTTGATTAAGTAAAGTACTGCGTTAGACATGTGATTATGTTTTTTGGGGGGGGTTTAAGAAAGGAATTATGAATACAATCTGCAATCTGTATTTCATTGGCAACGATGTTTGACAGGAATGACTGCCATCCGCGTGCCTGCTATGGGGATGGGGAATTAAAGCAGTTTGTAGCTAAGGAAATTAGGTATGGAATTGTGTCCTCCTGTGTTTTCATTTAAAGAGCCTTTGTAGCTCTTATTTTCCTCTTTAAATAAACTATTGGATTAGAGATCTCGCTTCACTTAGGCTGTGACAAGGCCAGACAAGCAGTCAGCCTCCAAATTACAAATGAATCATGTCACTAAAATGTGTTTGTTATCTGCCTTTGGTCCTGTGAATCCCTAATAGATTTTTATGCAGAAATGACATTCCTATGCCAGTTAACATGAGCCTCCTGTCATGATATTTCTTAGGTGAGAAAGGAGTGGCCATGGCCAGTCACTGTGTTTTGCTCTTTTATATCTCTTGTCCTTTCCATTTCTCTCTTTGGTTTCCATCATGCTTTCCCTCTGACCTTTCTGAGCCATTTCGTCCTTCCATTCTTCCTGTTTACTCTCAGTCTCTGAGCCTCCTGGTGTGGCTTCCATGCCATCCCTGCCAAATATCAACCCACTTGTCCGTAACTACACACTCACCAGCAATGTCGGCCTCTTGGTCTTCCATGACAAATATCTATCAAGGTGCTACTCCCCTGCCATCTGATCTGATACATTTATGGTTTGAGTCTTCACCTGGATATGCTACAATGTTTGATAATCCTCTTCCAAATTTTCACAATATCCTTTGGTTCTTTTGCTTCATTCCCACCCACTCTTTCACTCTCTCCAGGAAATGTGTTCCTTATAGAGAAATTGGAAACCACGGGACATGCATTCCTTAAACTTGCCACTAATGTAAATATTTCCCCTTATCTTCTTCCCATCTCTTTAAAAGGACATGTTGTTCCTCCTCTAACCAAGTTCAATCCTTCCACCTATGCTTTTGCACTTTTTTTCAGCCTTCTTAGACATTTTTCTCCATCACTAATGATTATAGTGAAGAAAATTATAATTTTCAACCACTTATTCTCCATTGGATCCTTTTTAAATGTGTATTTGAAAATATTCTATGTAGGGGCACCTGGGTGGCTCAGTCAGTTAAGCACCAACTCTTGATTTTGGCTCAGGTCAAGATATGGTTCGTGGATTTGAGCCCCGGGCTGGGGTCTGTGCTGGCAGTATGGAGCCTACTTGGGATCCTCTCTCTTCTTCTCTCTCTGCGCTCCCTTCTCTCTCTCTCAAAAAAATAATAATTTTTTAACAAACAAAGGATTCTGTGTATAAAAAAGAAATAGTAACAATCCATAAATGTTTCCTCTTATTTTCTCCATTTTTGTCCATCTCAACTAAGCTTCTAAAAGATTGGTCCAGTGCTAGGAGAATTTCACATGAAGCCAAGTTCTGGGATAAGCCCATGGTGACAGGTTGACAGGAAGCAAATGGAACAGGATGAGAAAGGAAAAGAAATAGAGAGGATATGATGTTAGATGGATGCCAAAGTCAAGTTTGAAGTCAAACTTTGAAGCCAAAATAAAGTCCCAACTTAACTGGGAGAAAACACTATGGTCAGGCACTAAAATATTAGTAAAATATTAATAAATGAACAGGAGACATCAGAAAGTCCATGGATGAGTTATGAGATGGGAAAAGAGGGGTTGGTATGAGCCTCCATGGAGCAGGAGTTTTACTCCATGGAGAAGGAAAAACAGTATAGATTCTAGAATGGAAGTCAGAGAACTGCCAAGGTAATTCCCAGATATGAGGTCCATGAGATGTTGGAGAAAAAATAGAATCCAATTGAAAGGGTTGCAAGAAAAATAGCTTTGCATGGCAAAATCCACTTCCAGTTAAGATTGGGAAGAGTGGGGATGTTGAGGAAACAACTCACATATGAGTGAAAAATTGGCTACAAGATCAAGGTCTTCTGAAGGCAGATGGAGGGCGAGTACTGAGCAGTGTACATTAACTGAGGATGTATTCTGTCAGTGAGTAGAAAGGCTCAGATCTCAGGCAATGAGCAAGGAGAACAGACCTGAGTAATGGCAGATTAAACTGGCCACAAACTGCCGAGATTTGCTGTAAGAATTTCTTTTTCACTTGGGAAAGACTAGCTATGGCTTAAGTTACGATCATTCTGAAGGAAGGGATACTCACTGAGGAACTTCTGACTTGAGTTCACTCTGCTAGCTCTGATGACAGGCTCTGGGTGTGTGGTTCCTACACTGAGGCCCCCTCCGTTGAGGTGTGCGTGCTGAAGAGTTAAGGTGGAGATCTAATGCTCAGAGGCTGAGTCATAGAAGCTAAGAGAAGATCCTCATTAATCCACGCTTCATAAATCCACAGGAGCCACCAACTACCAGAATCTCCATTAAGAATACTCAGTCTTGTTCTAATTGACATGCCCCACAGTGGCCTGCATTACCCAGAGTTCTACTCAGCAGTCTAAGAGTTATGATTGCTGTGCAATTATCGAAGTGCTCGTCACCCCTTCACCTTCTTTCTTTTCCCCAGTAGATACATATTTTTGTTTAAAATACAGCCATCTCATGAGCTTGACTTGAATTTGTTCCTGATGCATTCATGGACGGAAAACAGAATTCGGCCAGCCTCGTTTCTGGGTTTGATGTGCTTTCCAGACTTGTTGGGGTTAGCTGGAAGTAATCTTACCCCGTATAGTGTTTAGATGTTTAAAAGTGCTTTGCTGCACATACAGAGCGGCTTTTTACTGCAGCTAATCAGAAATAAGCAAAGGGACAGATTTACAGTTGGAAAGACAGGGAATATAAAGGAAAGAGCTCTGCTTAACGAAACTGAATATAAAAATAAAGTGAAACCAGGATGCCTGGTAGGGGTTGCCATGCCTCCCATCTCCAGTTTTCATTTAGCTATTGTACATCAGGTAGACGAAGTTATTCATACCAAATCTGCTATAAAACATATTCCAATCTCTCTCATCTGCAGATTACGTTCATGCAGATGTTATGTGTCTTAAGATGGAAAGGCTTCCAAAAGAGGAAAGTGGTTTTCTTCACGTCAAATGTAATAAACCCAAACCAGGTAAGTCAGCTTTGCAGCCTGGAATCCTATTTGTTTGCATTAGGTTGGCTTTTGTCATTGATCTTTCACCGGTAATATCAGACCATACATCCATTCTGATGATGTATAAATGGAAAATTCTCAGTATAAGATCACATGGGAACCTCTACAAGATCATGCTTTTTCTCTTATTTTTTCCTGCTGCGATTTTGGAAGGCTCTACTTTTCTCCTGTTAAAATGATTAGTGCTTTAAGTGAATGAGATCACTTACTGAAATAAAAGTCCAGCCAAACCATATTCTCATATCGTGATCTCATACAGGCTCAGCCTCAAGAGAGGCCCCCTGAGAGATTTTGCAAAGTTGTTCATCCAATTGTTGTATGCAGCCTCCGTTCAAAAAGGAAACACGGTTGACAAAATCTAGTAAAAAGGGCCCCTGGATGCCAAAAACAATATAAACGCATGTATGCCTTAATACAGGCTGCTATCTTGCAAAAATAATCTTCCTCTGTTGTAAAGCTCGTGGTGCATAAAACACCTGAATACTTATGTAATTCTCACTTTCTGCATCGTGAAAGGCCCAAGACTCTGAGGTCTCTGTAGCCATGTGCCCACAAACAGACCGTGGGACATCTGGAAATCCTGAGACCCCCTCCCAGCATCGCTTGGCTTCAGAACTTTTAAACTTGCTGTTCCTCTGACACATACATCTTTCGATTTTCCAATTGCTATCCACTCCCAGCTAGGGGCCGTGGTTCTTGAACCTGTCTTAGGTTCTAAGTCATTCCAAAATGATTATGAAAACATGAGATAAAATACAGTAATAATTGTTGGCTTACCTGCAGGATTAATCTAGAAAACACTGCAAAGTAGTGCCTGCCACCTCACTGAGCTCTCTCTAGGACCTCCCCCATTCCTTCCCGTTAGAGTCTTTTTCTTCCCTCTCTAAATTCTCTCACCACCCATCCTGCCTACGTCTTGCTTACTCCCTCAAAATCTTCTAAAACAAAATGCATTTCATTTTGCCTACAAATCTATCTTATTTTTGTATTGAGGTAAATTTTACAGAAAGCGAAATGCCTACAAATCTGTCTTTTGTTTTTCATTTAACAGATATTTATTCAATGCTTAGTTGGGCAGTGTTGTGAGCCAGGACCTGGTCATGCATGGACCAGGAACCACGGGTTTAACTTCCAGACTAAAGCCTGAGCCTGAGGAACAGACCCCATCTCACCATCTTTATTTCTGATACTTCTCAGGCATTCTATATATATATTTTAATTTTAAATTCCAGTGTAACTAACATACAGAGCTATATGTGTTTCAGGTGTACAACATAGTGATTCAACAGTTCCATACATCACCCTGTGTTCATCACTTCTTTTTTTTTTTTTTTTGTATTGGAGCAAACTTTACATGACGTGAAATGCATAGAGTGAAATTAAGTGTATAATTTGATAAGCTTAATAAATCAACACACGCTTGTCCCATCTGTATCAAGGCAGAGACCACTCCTAACATCCAAGAAAGTTGCTTGATGTTTCTGTTACCAATTCTACCCCCTGTAGGCAACCACTGTTTTGATTTCTGGTGTCATAGACAAATTTTGGTTGCTTTTGGACTCCTACCAAAAGGGAATCCTAGAGTGTATCCTCATTTCTTCCAGATCCTTTCAACTCACATGATTTTGAGATTCATCCGTGCACACCAGGAGAGGATTCTTTATAAGCTGTAAGTCCACCTTGATATGAATACCCCAGGATTTATTTATTATTTTTCCATTGATGACTATTTGGTTTGTTTCCAGTTTTTGATATGATGAATTAAGCTGCTATGAAAAAAGTCTCATAGAAGTCTTTTGGGGGACACGTTTTGATTTCTGTTGGGAAAATACTTAGCAGTGAAATTGATGGATATGTTTAACTTTCTAAGAACCTGCAAAATAGTTTTTCAAACTGGTTGTGCCATTTTTTTTTAATTTTATTTTTTATTTTTTAAAATTTACATCCGAATTAGTTAGTGTATAGTGAAACAATGATTTCAGGAGTAGATACCTTAATGCCCCTTACCCATTTAGCCCATCCCCCCTTCCACAACCCCTCTGGTAACCCTCAGTTTGTTCTCCATATTTATGAGTCTCTTCTGTTTTGTCCCCCTCCCTGTTTTTATATTATTTTTGTTTCCCTTCCCTTTTGTTCATCTGTTTTGTCTCTTAAAGTCCTCATATGAGTGAAGTCATATGATTTTTGTCTTTCTCTGACTGACTAATTTCACTTAGCATAATACCCTCCAGTTCCATCCACGTAGTTGCAAATGGCAAGTTTTCATTCTTTTTGATTGCCGAGTAATACTCCATTGTATATATATACAACATCTTTATCCATTCAGCCATCGATGGACATTTGAGCTCTTTCCATACTTTGGCTATTGTTGCTAGTGCTGCTATAAACATTGGGGTTCATGTGTCCCTTTGAAACAGCAGACCTGTATCCCGTGGATAAATGCCTAGTAGTGTAATTGCTGGGTCGTAGGGTTGTTCTATTTTTAGTTTTTTGAGGAACCTCCATACTGTTTTCCAGAGTGGCTGCACCAGCTTGCATTGCCACCAACAATGCAAATGAGATCCTCTTACTTCACATCCTCATCAACATCTGTTGTTGCCTGAGTGGTTAATGTTAATCATTCTGACAGGTGAGAGGCGGTAGCTCATCATGGTTTTGATTTGTATTTCCCTGATGATGAGTGATGTTGAGCATTTTTTCATGTGTCAGTTGGTCATCTGGATGTCTTCCTTGGAGAAGTGTCTATTCATGTCTTTTCCCATTTCTTCACTGGATTATTTGTTTTTTGGGTGTTGAGTTTGAGAAGTTCTTTATAGATTTTGGATCCTAACCCTTTATCTGATATGTCATTTGCAAATATCTTCTTCCATTCTGTCGGTTGCTTTTTAGTTTTGCTGATTGTTTCCTTCTCTGTGCAGAAGCTTTTTATTTTGATGAGGTCCCAGTAGTTCATTTTTGCTTTTGTTTCCCTTGCCTCTGGAGATGTGTTGAGTAAGAAGTTGCTGCAGCCAAGATCAAAGAGGTTTTTGCCTGCTTTTTCCTCGAGGAGTTTGATGTCTTCCTGTCTTACATTGAGGTCTTTCATCCATTTTGAGTTTATTTTTGTGTCTGGTGTAAGAAAATGGTCCAGGTTCATTCTTCTGCATGTCACTGTCCAGTTTTCCCAGCACCACTTGCTGAAGAGACTGTCTTTATTCCATTAGATATTCTTTCCTGCTTTGTCAAAGATTAGTTGGCCACAGCTTTGTGGGTCCATTTCTGGGTTCTCTATTCTGTTCCATTGATCTGTCTGTTCTTGTGCCAGTACCATACTGTCTTGATGATTCAGCTTTGTAGTATAGCTTGAAGTCTCGGATGGTGATGCCTCCTGCTTTGGTTTTCTTTTTTAAGATTGCTTTGGCTATTCTGGTTCCATACCATTTTTGTTCAACTATCTATGAGATTTCCAGTTCTTCCAGACCCTGACCAATATTTTGTCTTTTTAATACAGCTGTTCTAGTGGATGTGAAATGTATCATATTCTGGCTTTAATTCACCTGATAATGAATGATATTGAGAATACTTCATGTATTTATTGGTTATTAATGTACTTTTATGACTGCTTTTTGCCCATATTTGTTGGGAAAGAGGTATTCTTTGCCCCTTCTATTGATGTGTTGGTGTTCTTTTATTTTCTGGGTACAAGCTCTTTATTAAATATTTGTATTTCAAATATATTGTTTCATTTTATGACCAGTCTTTTTAACTTTTTAATAGTGTCTTTTGATGAATAGAAATTTTTATTTTGCTTTAAGTTCAACTTTCCAGTATTTTATTTTATGCTCAATTTTCATGTCCTCTCTAAGAAAACTTTGCCCACTGCAAGGTCATTAAGATACTCTTTGATGTTTTCTTTTAGATATTTTATACTTTCAGCTTTTACATTTCTATAATACACTCTGAATTAATTTTTGTGTGCTGTCTGACAAAAATGCCAAATTTATTTTTTTAGTGAATCACTTTAATTTAGTTTTTACAGAGCAATTAAAAACCTGTATTTTTCTCATTGAATTGATTTTAGTGCCTTTGTTAAAAAATCAACTGACATCTACTCCAGGGACTAATATTAAGTTCTACATTTTGTTTCACTGGTGTTTTTGTTTATTTCTACACCAACACCATGGTCTTTTGATAACTAGCTTGATAGCAAGTCTTGAAATCAGACACCACGAATCCTTCAATAACATTCTTGTTCAAAATTCCTTTTGCTATTCCAAATCTTTGGCTTTTTCATACAAATGTGTATAATTAACCTGTCAATTTTTATGAAAAAGGCAGTTGGCATTTGAGTTGGATTGCATTAAATTTATAGATCAATTTGGGGGCAATTCACACTTTGAAAATGTGTCAGCAAATGCTTTTTGTAAAGAACTAAAGAGTAAATATTTTAGGCTTTGAGAGTGGGCCATACTGTTGCAGCATCTGTTGTAAGAAATCAACTCTGCCATTGTGGGATGAAGGCAGTCAAAGAAAATACACAAATAAATGGCCATGGTTGTGCTTAAACACAATTTTACCAAAATTGGGATGGGGAGCCTGTGGGCTGTGGTTTGCCTTGCATTTAAAAAATTGAGTCTCCTAAATCTATGGACATAGTACATCTCACCATTTATTTAGGTATTATTTACTTATTCACTGCAGAGACTTGTGGTTTTCATTAAGGTCTTGCCTCTCTTTTTTAATTTATTCCTTGTCTCCTTATTTCTGATGTTATGGAAGTGGGATATTAAGATTTCATTTTCCAATATTTGCTGCTGCTCTAGAGAAATACAATTGATCTTAGTATATTGAGCTCATATCCTCGGAACTTGCTAAATAAACTGAATTTAGCAATTATTTTGAAGATACCATATGATAATCCATGAAAACAACTGTGCTGTCTGTGGAGAAAGATACTTTCATGTTTCCTTTCCTATCGTTACACGATTGATCATCTCTTTCCCTCCCATTGCACTGGCTATGATTTCTAATAATAAATACATCCCAGCAT
This sequence comes from Panthera pardus, assembly GCF_024362965.1. Lineage (NCBI taxonomy): Eukaryota > Metazoa > Chordata > Mammalia > Carnivora > Felidae > Panthera > Panthera pardus. The sequence goes on along the minus strand of NW_026526732.1, from coordinate 112,706,805 downwards.
TGTTCTTGACAGTAGGGGGGAAATACCTGATGTTTTACCATTAATTTTAATTTTAGCACTAGGTGTATGTAAATGCACTTTATCATATTGAAGTTTACTTCTATTCTTGGATTGCTGAGAATAATTATAAGATATTGAATAATGTCAACATTTTTCCTATATCTATTGAGATGTTCATATGAGATTTATCTTTTATTCTATTCGTATGGTGAAATGCAGTTATATTTGAGTCATTTTATTAAGGTAAAAATGATATATAATACACCACACATATTAAATTGGGCAGTTTTGCTATGTTTTGATATATGAATACACCTGTGAAACCATCGCCACAATCAAGATAATGAACATGTCCAACACAACCACTTATTTAAATTTTCTCTCTTAGCAATGTTCTATAGTTTTCTGTGCTATAGGTCTTAAACATCTTCTGTCAGACTTATAGCTGAGTGTTGCATATCTTCCTTGTTATTTTAAGTGATTTTCATTTCTGTTATACTCCTTATGTCTAGTACTATATGAAAATACATGGGAAAATGTTTACATTCATCTTACATTCTGTAAGCTTGCTAAACTCATATATTAGTTCTAGAAGCATTTTTGTAGATTCTCTAAGTTTTTATGTAGATTATTAGGTCACCTGAATAAGAACTGTTTTACTTTGTCCTTTCCAATCTGCATGCCTTTTCTTTTTACTGCCTGCAACGCACTGGCTGGAGTTTCTAATGTTCAATAGAAGTGGTGAGAGAGGACATCCTTGCTTCATTTCTGATCTTCGAAGAAAGACTTTTGGTATTTCACCACCTGAGTGTAATGTCAACTGTAGGTGTTTTGTGGATGAAGAACTAACCTATTTTTCTCAATTTAATTAGTTCATGTTTTAATCAGAAGTAATATTGGCTCTTTAAATAACTTTTTAGGATCTGTTGAGATGATTATATGGTTATTCCTATTTGGTTATTAATGTGGTGATTTGCCCTGATTGCTTTTCAAATGTAGAATCAACTTTGCCTTCCTGGGACAAATCCGACACAGTTATGACGTGGTAAGCTTTTTATATATTATTGAATTGCATGTGCTAAAATTCCATTTGTTTGATTCCTTGTTTATAAGTGACTTTTTAAAAATAGATTTGCTTTCTTGTAATGTCTTTGGGTTTGGTACCAGATTAATCTTGGATCATGGAATGAATTAGGAATAATTCTCTCTTCTCCAATATTCTAAAATAGTTGTGAAGAATTTGTATTATTTTCTCCTGAAAAACATTTCTTTTTAATTTCACCAATAAAGTCATCTGTGTTTGCAGATTTCTCCGTGGAAAGGTTTTTAACTACAAGTTTGATAATTTTTATATATCTAAGGCGGTACAGATTATCTACATATTGTAGTGAGAGCTCTGGTAGTTTGTGTCTTTGAAGGAATGAATTTATCCATTTTCATCTAAGTTGTCTAAAATATTGGCCTAGAATTGTTCATAATATTCTCTTATTATCCTTTTAATCCATGGGATCTGTAATGATGCCACTTCCATTACAGATAATATTGTTAATTTTTGTCAAATCCTTTTTATCCCTGATCAGACTGACTGGAGGCAAGCTGACTGTATTGATCTTCTCAACAACGCCCCTTTGATTCTGTCAATTTTCTCCTTTTATTTTTTTTATTTCAGCTATTTTCCTTTTATAATTACTGTTTCCTTTCTTTTGTTTACTTTTGGTTTTATTTGCTCAATTTCCCCTCTTGATTCTAAAGTTAGAAGCTGATATCACTGATAAAAACTTATTCTTTCCTTACATGGGCATTGAGAACTATAGTTTCTCTCCCTCATTCCGATTTTTTTATATGGTATACTTTGATTTTCACTTGGTTTAAAAACAAGCTATATTTTTTTTTAATTTGACCCATGGGTTATCTAGAAGTATGTGCTTTGGTTTTCAGATATTTGGGAATAATTCCTAATCTAATTTCAGTGTGGGCTGTAAAAAGTTCTTTACTAATCCAAATTTTTTGAAATTTATTGCGACTGGTTTTATGACACAGAATATGGTTTATGTTGGTAAATATTTTATGTGCACGTGAAAAAAGCAAGTGTGTATCCTGCTGTTGTGTTCATTGTTCTATAATTGTCTATTAGGCCAATTTGATTATCTTCACATGCTTTCTGGGTTTGTTGTTCTTGCTGTTGTTGTTGTTGTTGTAATTATTGGAGACACAAGGGCTTAAATCTCAGACTCCAATTATGGATTTGTCTATTTTTCCTTGTACTTTTCTCATTTTCTGCTTCTTATATTTGGATTATTTCTGTTAATGTATACATATCCAGGATTGTTATGTCCTCTTGATATGACTCCATTATAATCATAAAACTGTGTTTATTATTACTCATATGTTTTGCTCTGAAATCTACATTGTCTGATGTTATTTAATATAGCCTTTCCAGTATTATTTGGGACAAAAGTGGGCCAGAGTATCTTATTTGGTACTTTATATTAACCATTGGTATCTTTATATTTAAAATAGTTTTCTTGTAGACACCTCATAGTCAGGTCTTGCTTTCTGTATCTAGTTTGACAGTCTCCTCCATTAATTATGATGTATAGATCAAATAATTTAACACAATAATTGATATAGCTAGCTGAATTTAAATCTTGCATCATGGTATTTGCTTTTTATTTGATCTATTGTCCTTTTTTTACTTCTTAAATTTTTTTCCTGTTATTTTGGAATGAATATTAATTATGATTTAATTTTTTCTCCTTTTCTGGCTTAGTAGCTATGACTATAATTTGTTTTATTTTAGTGTTTGCTCTAGGGTTTATATTGTACATCTTTAATTTATCATAGTCAACCTTAAAGTGATCTTTTGCCACTTCACACATAATAGGAAAATGATAGAATATTTAAAATTCTCCTCTCCTCAAACTTGTGTTTTCTTAACCATACATTGTACTTATTCATGTATTACCAACTCAATAATTTATAATTATTCCTTTTCAGACCCACATTACAACAAATGAAACATGTTCTTAAAGTAGAACAACAATGATACCAAATGGAAATATGTATCTACACACAAAAAGATTAAAAGTCATGAAAATAGTGAATAAAATGATAAAAAGAAGAAGAAATTTTCCTCACTTGTAGATATTTTTTTAAATTTTTTTAATGTTTGTTTATTTTTGAGAGAGAGAGACAGCACGAGCAGGGGAAGGGCAGAGAGAGGGAGACACAGAATCTGAAGCAGGCTCCAGGCTCTGAGCTGTCAGCACAGAGCCCAATTTGTGGCTTGAATTCATAAACCTTAAGATGATGATCTGAGCCGAGTCAGAAGCTTAACTGACTCAGTCACCCAGGTGTCCCTCCTCACTTTTAGATATCTTTAAAAGACCATGGACAGTTTCAAAGAAAACAGCAACTATATGTGAAAACAATTACACATTTACAATAATATGGGTAAGTGGAAATATTCTAATTTAAGGCAAGCACACTATATGTAAAGTAGCATTATATTATTCAAATACTGACCACAAAAAATTAAAGATTCATATCGTAAATTCTAGAACAATCAGAAACATAAAAATACAGGGATATAACTAAAGAAAAAAGAAAAAGAGGAACAATATGCAGATAGGTACATAGGAAACATTCAGCAAGAAGGAATATTTAAAGGGGGCATAATGATAATTACTTTAAGGGTCAATAATATAAATAATGCAAATAGAAATCAGATTGTGTATATTTAAAAAAAGCAAACACTTGATATATCTTAACTGCAAAAGGACATATATATTACATGGGATTAAGTGGGATATTTATACTCATAAAGAAATTAATACTCAAGAAGACATAATAATTTTAAATGGATATGCACCTAATAACAGAGCTTCAAAATGTGTAAAGCCAAAACTAATAGAATGGAAAGAAAAAAAAAAAACTATATTTATCGTTAGTTATCAACATTTAGCTCACAGTAACTAATAGAAAAAATTGACAAAAAAACTGTAAAAATATAGAACACTTGAGCAACACTATTGATGAAATTGATATAATTGATGTCTTATCAGGAGCTCAAGATAAATTATTAAATGGACACAGATATTGGCAATTATAGACATATTTTGGATGACAAGTCTCAACAACTTTAAAATATTTGAAAACATAAATCATATATGTTTTGAGCAAAACAGAATTAAAGTAGAAATCAGTAACAGAAAAATATCTGGAAAACCCCCGAATATTTGGAAATTAAGCAATTCACTTCTGAATAAATGCATTTTTGGAGAAAGTACACACATTATTTCTAATTGGATCATAGAATTAAATGTAAGAACTGAAACTATAAAATTTATAAACATTATCTTCGGAAAAATCTTCGCAAACCTACATAGAGTAATATTAATTCATGCAGAGAGAAGACTAACCATAAAAGAAAAAAAATTGATAAATTGGACTTTGTTGAACTTAAAACTATTAAAAGACAAGTCACAGACTGGAAGAAAATAGTGGCAAAACATATATCTGATAAAGGAGTCCTATCCAGAATATATAAAGAACACTTATAAATCAATAAGAAAGAAAAAATATATTTAAAAAGCCAAAGATTTGAACAGACATTTCTCAAAAAAATAAAATAAAATAAAATAAAATGACCAATAAACACATGAAAAGATGACCAGAATCTTTAGGAAAATGCAAACTAAACCCACAATAATAAACCACTACATACCTATTGGAATAGCTAAAATAAAAAAGCCTGATCACATCAAGATTATAGGGCAGTAAGAACCATTTTATAGTGCTGATAGGAATCCAGAATGTATAAATCACTTTGGAAACACTTTGATAGTCCCTTATAAAGTTATACATATTGCTCTAGGATTCAACCATCCCATTCTTAGTCATTTACCCCAAGAAATGAAACATGTTTACATAAAGACTTGGGGTCTAATTTTCAGGGGAGCTTTATTCACAGTAGTCAGAAAGTGGAAACAACCCAAATGGCCATCATCTGGTGAATGAATATACAAATCATGGTACGCACATATGATAAAACACTATTCAGCCATAAAAAAAGACACTAGCTGTTGATGCTATCAACTGAGTGGATGCATCTTGAAAGCATTATGCTAAGAGAAAGAAGCCAGAGACAAGAGATTATACAGTCAATGATTCTATTCAATGAAATTCTAGAAAATGTAAAACTATAGGGACAGAAAGTAGATATGTTTGCAAGTGCCAGAGGGTGGGAGTAGCACAGTGATTCCAAAGGGGCCCAGGTTACCTTTTGGGGTGATGGAAATATTCTATGTCATCACTCTGGTGTTGGCTACTTGATTATATGCATTTGTCCAAACACATTCCCTCGTATTGTTAAGATTGGTGAATTTTATAATATATAAATAATGCTGTTTAAACATCAATAATGCTGTTTAAAAACCATACAGCTCCAAAACTATAGACGACATATCCCAAACAATACAAAGAATACAGAAAAGAGAATTTCTGTGGAGTAGAACCAAAACCTGAATCATCTCTCCAGAGATTAATGATTTAGAATGGCCTCAAGAAGTACCTATTTTAAAGGGATGTGCGTATTCATAAAAGATCTCTATTTGATATTCACATAAGGGTGTGTGTGTGGGGGGGGGTTCTTGCGTGTGTGTATGTTTGCGTGTGTGCGTATGCGGATGTTTGGGGTTGTGGGACCATTGATGGAGACTGAGATATCAAGGGAGCCAACGGAGACATGAACTGAACCCCTGCCCTAGAAGGAACAGTGCCAAGAGGCTGGCCAAGAAGAGGCTCTTGGGAAGGCTGGCCAGGTTTGCAACATCTCTTTGAAAGCTCTTTGCTTATAAGTGCTTGTTTGCAAACATTAACCCATCTCTCCAGGTAGCATTCCCTATGTGTAAGCACCTTTCCTCAGCAACGAAGGAGGTGCAGATTTGCTGCTAATATGCAAAGTATTTCATTTAGTAAAGTCTTTCAGTAGGCTCATTTGAAGCTCTCCTACGGCTATGTTAATAGATTGGATCTATATGTTGTTTCCTAACGGTTGCCGTTTGCACTAAACACAATCAAATGGCAACATACCTCTAAAGTAAGCAAAGAAGGTTTTATTTATTCTGTTGGGGTTTTCTCCAAACAAAATTAATCTTACCACTATTTCTTGGTTCAAGTTATTTTCTCCCAAACTGCTTGGAGGCTTTCTGAGAATATCTGAGGTCCTTGTTTTCCCTCGTAGCAGGCAGGAAATTATCATTGGAGGGACAATAACACAGACAGGACTTTGTCTCCATGCTTTACCTTATAGCAGTCACCCTTGCTCCATCATTCAGTCAGTCCCTTCCCTTCCTCGCTCCTGAAAACAATGGGTCGCCCTTACTGTACTTCAAAACCCTGGGTCTGGAGGATAAACAGAAGTGGGGAAGGTGTGGTAATGAAATAGTAGAGCTTGTTTGGGGAATGTTTGTTGATTTTCCCAGTGAACTGTTACCTGCTCAGCTGGGTTCGTTTGCCAGATCCTTCACAGAGGAAAGAGGTGCGAGGGTTTAAGAATTGTTGAAAGCAGTTGATAGAAACTGACTGATGATAGTCTGCTAGTCTGATTCTTTTCCATTCCACACGGGAAAACAGGATGCAGAAGGGGCTTTGCGTGGCAACCTAGTGTTTGTACATATTTGCCTGTCATTTTATTTCTAGTTCCCACAAATACTTGCTGATTTCTCCAGGCGAGACTATGTTCTCCATCAATATCTATTCTCGTCCACCTACAAAGTGAGCAACCGAACAATAAAAACAAAACCATCCCTTCATAGTAAGCAAGTGTGAATTGGTCTTTTAACTTATGAACCAATGTATTTCACATGTAGTTGAATCGAGTTGACGGCATTAGAGAGGATTTGAGTGGGATATGCTGAGATTTATACTAAGTGACAGCATTCATCTGAATGTGCCTAATTACCTTCACGTAGCCATTTTATTCAGCCACTTTCTTGTCCCCATTGATGTGCATGCAAAATAATAATAAATAATAAAAACAAAATCACAACCTTTATCATGGTATAAACATGATTAACATGAATATTTATTTCTCTTCAAAAACCTAGCCAGTCTTACATGTCAGGTGGGGGGTTCTTGCTCTATTCAAACTCAGAATGTCATTTGAAATCTCCTAAAAGTCTCCAGGCTAAGCTATCAGTATTTGGGAGAAAAAAAAAAAATTACCTGATGATGCAATCATAGGATGGATGTGGGAAACAAAGGCAGAAGGGAAACGGCAAATAAAATGAAATTTCTGTATAACCTGCAGCCCATTGGCAAATACTTGAGGCCAATACAGAGTATAACATTTCTCCAGGAAATCCCTATTGTCTTAATGTTAATCCTTTGCTGGAGGGGAAAACAACTTAGCTTGACAATAGGTAGACCTCCAGTATCCTGTGAGTCTTCTTTAGCGTACGGAAATACCTTTGGAACTTCCTGTTGACTTTACCTCCCCAGCTCCCAAATACATAATCAGTATCCCCTCATGGTCCCCAGTGCAGCTTTTCGTGCTCCCGGGTCCTATTCCCGTGCTTTAATAAAATCACTTTTTTGCAGCGAAGACATCTCAAGAATTCTTCCTTGGTCGTTGGCTCCGGACCATCACCACTCTAAAACTCCATCAGGTTTACTGAATTTTATAGTGATTAGGGGCCATCAAGAACAAGTCAACCCCAGGAAACTGAGATTTACAGAACTCGCATGGATTTGCCCTTGAACATGTAGCTTGTATCAGACAGAGCTGGGATAAAATTCTCTAGAACTTTTAGTCTCAGTGTGGCGCCTGTCCCACTGCACCAGCAGTGCAGGAAAATGTGGCAATAAAAACACTGGCTATGTGTATTGATAAAATGGAAATATGTGTGCGTGTGTGTGTGTGTGTGTGTGTGTGTGTACTATACCTATATAGTAGATGGAAAAGAATTCCCTACTATAGGTAGTCAGAGAGGTTTGTGACAAGCAACCTGTTTCCAACCCAACCACAGATGCCTCACACACCCATCAGTAGGGAAGAAGACCAAGTCAGACTAAGTCACAACATGATTTACCTCTGATCATCCACTGGTTTTTCATTCCACCCCAAATTCTGTCTTGTGGTTCCAATTGATAAGGGGGCATAAGGCGAGCTGAAGGCAAAGTATGAGATAGCACTGCCCTCCACCCCCAGGTGGGCTATGTGTGATGTTCCTCGGACACTGCTGGCTGCCCAAGAACGAAGGAAAGGAAAGGAAACAAATGGTCAATTGATAGAGATCACAGGCATCCGGGACAAGGGTCTCCACCAGTTTGTAAATATCTTCGTAAATTACAAGAAAAAGGCAATCTTATCAGTAGCCTAATCTCCAAAAACCCATAGACTCAAGTTTCCTGGAGCCCTTAGTATCACCCTCCCCTCCATAGGTGTGGGAACAAAGGCAAGAAGGAAATAGCAGGCAAAATTAAATTTCTTTATAACCTGCATCCCATTGACAAATACTTGAGGCAAATACAGAGTAGAAAGTTTCTCCAGGAACCCCCTACCATCCTAAAGTTAATGTCTTACTAGAGTAAAAACAACCTTAGCTTGACAATAGCAAGGCCTCGGGTATCTTAAAAAGTTCTGTTTAGCACATCAGAGTCCTTCTGGAGGCCTCCCTTTTGTCTTTACCTCCCCAACTCCCGTAGTATATAACCAGTCACTCCTCACTACCCCTGTGCAGCTCTTCCTGCCCTGGGGTCCTGTCCCCACGTAATCACCTTTTTGCACGCAAAGACGTCTTCAGGAATTCTTTCTTGGCCATCAGCTCTGAACCCCACCATCATACCCAAACCTCATCACAATGGCTTTTCATCTTCCCAGTCTTCTGTCATCTTGTCACAATCTATAGAATTCAAAAGAATCTGGTTCCAGATTCAACAAATGCTGCTGGCACACATAGAACGTAAGCTGCCTCTTGTAAGGCGCTGGCTGGACAGCACTGAGCCAACCAGAGATTACCCGTGCCCTTGTGTTGCTTACAGTCAAACTCAAAAGCGTCCTGGGTGACTTTTAAGTAAGTTTTTAACTTTTAACTTTTAAGTAAGTTTTCCAAAGATGTTGCTTGAAGAAGCCCACGGGCTCAGGCAGCTCAGGGGTATGAATCTTGAGAGCCATGACATCTGTATTGGTCTGGCTGGGGTTGCCTAACAGAATACCCTCGATTGTGTGGCTTTAACACAGAAATGCATTTCCCATAGCCCGAGACCAAGGTGCCAGCATCGTCGGTTTCCAATGAAGGCTCTCTTCCTGGCTTGCAGACAGCTTGTAGACAGCTACCCCAATGGCCTTTCTTGGGTACACATGCACAGAGCAAATGGGAAGAGTGAGCAAGCCTCTTCTTGTAGAAGTACTACTCCTACCAAACCCTACCCTCAGGACCTCTTCGAATTCCCTAATTACCTCCCAAAGGCCCCATCTCCAAAACCCATCACATTGGGGGTTAGCAATTCAAATATAAATGGGGGGAAGGGAGCATAATTCGGTCCATTGGAGCATATTTAGTACCTCCAGTCATTGTCCCATTGACCCTCATTGTCTTAGAATCTGGGGATCCTCTTGCTGGTGCTTCAACCTGTGACAGAATTAGAATCTCAGACAACTTAAACCTGCTCCCTGAGAGGATGCAATTTTTTAATGTTTATTTATTTTTGAAGGAGAGAGAGACAGAGAGTGAGCAGGGGAGGGGCAGAGAGGGAGGGAGACAGAATCCCAAGTAGGCTCTAGGCTCTGAGCCGTCAGCACAGAGCCCAATGTGGGCTCGAACTCCCACAGTTCCCTCATGACCTGAGCCGAAGTCAGACGCTCAACCGACTGAGCCACCCAGGTGCCCCTAAATGCCTTTTTTAATGAAATAATAACTACCTTAAAAAATAGTCATGAATCATTTCGCTTAGGGTAGAAGTAACTATTAGACGACATTAATGGCTCCCCCACCACCGATGTGACGTCTTCATTTGAGAATTCTAAACAGTGAACCTTCTAAAGGGATGGGTGGGGAGAACTGTGAACTCCAAGAGCATTTTGCATTTCACAGAAACATCTAAAACCTCTGCAAATGTATTCTCCCTTCCATATGTTCTGAATCAGTCCAGAGTAAATACATTCAAAATAAAAAGGGGAATGATATCTTGCTATTTTATAGCTGTCACCCAGGCCTTTCCCTGTCTTGAAAATAGCAGTTAAAATCTTTTTCTCAGAATTGAATCTTTGCATGTTTGGTGCAACTTCACACACACACACACACACACACACACACACACACACAGTATAAAGATATTCTGAGTGTTTAGGTGCAAGAGTTGGCAGAGTGATGTAAGCATTTTTGACCATTACACACTTCAGATTTTCCTCTTCCATTACCTTGGACTTTTTGAGGTATAGTTGATATAAAAAAACGAAACCCCAAAACCCTGGACACATTTAATTTACATACTCCGGTGAGTGCAGAGATACGTATACACCCATGGAACTATCACAACAATCAAGGTGATAAACATTCATCACCCCCAAAAGTCTTCCCTTCCACTTTCATAGTGTCTCTGTGTATATAAGAATACGTAACATGAGACCTACCTCCTTAACAAATATTTAAGTGTACTATATTGAATTATCAGCCATAGGCACTGCGTACTACAGAAGATAGCTAATACTTGTTTATCTTGTGTAACAGAAACCTGTCTAGAGTATTGTAAAACACATTCTTACTTGTAGATAAAGACAAACAAAAGTCTTGGCTTCTTTATATTGAGACATTACATACTGTGAGGCAAAGAGAGACTATGTTACCGGTCTCCAAGCTCTTTCTGGCTCAAGATCTGTATTCATGCTGACACTTGACCCTTCACTCTGACTTTTTATCCTGCCCCCTTATCCCAATCATATAGTTTATTTAGGTCACTGCCACCTCTGTATTCTCTATTATCTCACTCAGAGAGCAGTTTTCACAATTTGGTGTTTCCTTTTTGGCCGATTCCGATATAAAATCTTTATTCCCTTTGCACCGTAAGCATTGCTTTTGGCACATAGCAGGTGCTCAAACATTTATTTGCTAGATTTATGAATTCACTGCATTGATAGGCAATCGGGACAGATGCATAGGGCAGGGGTTAGGAGACTTATATGCATTTTTGCTTAGTTTTGTGGATTTTTCTCCCCCAGAAATGGAATGCATGAAAGTATGTTAATCCTTCTCACTAAGAACACCTGACAGGATGTCACATTTCAGTATACTTGATAGGTCATGTTTAGTAAAATTAATTTGTTTTTTAATCAGATTTTGATTCTTGCATACCTGCCAGTGTTTATGAGAGAGAGAGAGAGAGAGAGAGAGAGAGAGAGAAGCCAATGGACCTGATATTCCTAGGAGTGTTGTTTTTTTTTCTTACATGGGTCTCTATAAAAAGAAATAAATAAATAAAAGGAAGAGATGTGGGTGATTACTGGCTCTTGCAATATGATTTTTCAGGTAACCACCATAGAAGAGAGTCAAGGAAATGTTGAACTCTTCCCAATTCCAAAAGACAACAGCTAAATTCATTTGCAAGCCAAACCCTTTGATACAAACGGAAAATATTCTTAAGCATACTGGTTCAAAGTTCAGCTTAATTTGCTTCTCGTCCTTACCAAATTATCCTACCCTTTGGATTCAAGCATATAGAAGTGACACAATCTCACCTCAAAGAAAAAAAAAATGAAAGGAATAAAGTGGAATAGAACCGATTCCAAATAATATCATGGAGTTTTACAGATAAGCACTTAAGCCCTAGAAGGTAGGCAATTATTTCCAGGGAACGAGAAATGTTGTCGATGCCCTTTACAATTAGGATGAACATATCCCAGTTTGCCTGGCCTGGTGAAATTCATAATAGTGCCTCTTTGCACTTTCAAAAATGTTCTAGTTCAGACAGTCAATTATATGACCACCTTATTTATGATTTAAGAACACCTGCAACTTGGAAATCTAGGAATTCCAAAATGTGTCTAACTAAACAGCAAAACACACTTTCTAGTATTGGTTTTGCCATTTTAAAACATATTCTGGGAGATAACTGTCCTGAAATAACTGTTCAGAATAACAACTTGAATTCTTATTCCCCATATAGGACTGGATGTGGCAAATTCTTTCTGATAATGCATCCTGTGGTAATCATGCTTTGAGAATGTGTGTCAAATCAAATGCAGGGTGTTGAAACACTGATAAATCACAGGATAACTATGAAAAACACCCTCGACATTTAGAATTTCTTTTTTTAAGTTTAAAAAAAATGTTTATTTGTTTTTGAAAGAGAGAGCAGGGGAGGAGCAGAGACAGGGGGACAGAGAATCTGAAGATGGTTCTGTGCTGACAACAGAAAGCCTGATGTGGGGCTCAAACTCATGACCCATGAGATCGTGATCTGAGCCAAAGTCCGAAGCTTAACCAGCTGAGCCCCCCAGGCACCAGACACTTGGAATTTCCGCTCCGTAGACCCGGATTCTGGTCTAGGCTCCACCGTAAACTAACTCTGTGGCCATGGGCCATTCATTTCACTTTTCTAAACACGGATTTCCCGACACGTAAAAAGGGACTAAAAATATTTTCCCTTCCCATTGCGCAGAATTAACAGCATCTACTAAGAAAATGCATCGTGCGATTGCCATCATTCTACTTCATTTAAGGAAGATTTGCACGGAACCTTGCCTGGGAGAATAGACAACTGTGAGGCTCATGAGGTTCAGAATATGACTGGGCTTCCAGAGGTCCTGGCTTACCAGGTGACTTACTTGGGCAACTTACTCAATCTGCTTAATTCTAAGTTTGTTCATCCGCAAAATGGGTAGAACTGTATTAACCTTAGGTTCTTTTGTGGCGAGATCATGCGAAACATCTCACAAATAAGTATTAGCTTTGGTGCTTCCGAGCCGGTTTCTGTGAAGATACATGATTTCTTGCAATACAAAGCAGGCAGTAGAACCCCAAGCACTTCTAGAAGCCTGAAATGTGTCTCTACATAGAGGAGACCCAACGAAGTGGTGTGGGTGGGGGTGGGGGCGAATCCAAACTGTTTTGGAAGCCAAGGAGTGACCACCTCCATAGACTCCATGTGGTAGTAGTTTGGGTTCCTTGACTTCTTCTCTATTTGATAATTGCCTATATATCCAATGGTACCAAATATTCAGTTTGCAGTGTGTTTGACTGTGAAGAGAATTTGACATGAAATAGTCACCGAAATGGAGACAGGAGAGTGTTAGTGATTATAGAGCTTCACTGGCTAGATTGAAGCAGATGGAGAGAGACCCAGGGTCTGATTTTCAGAGATTTAGAGTGATTAGGAGAAACATAAAGTAACCGGTGGATTTTCAGCCACATGATATTCAAAAGTTGTCACTGTGGTAGAGATTGATAACTGCAGTTGGAAACCCTAATAAAACTCAACCACAGTTACCTGGTTTCGCCTGTTTCTTGCCTTCAAGCACAGAAGCCTCACGTTTTTCATGGGCAAGAAATGATTGCAGATATTCACACATTTCAGAGTAAGGTTAATTATATATTTTTAATGTTATTTTTTATTGAGAGACAGAGAGACACAGAGCATGAGCAGAGGAGGGGTAGAGAGAGCGGGAGACATAGAATTTGAAGTAGGCTCCAGGCTCTGAGCTGTCAGCACAGAGCCCCACGCGGGGCTCAAACCCACAAACCGCGAGATCATGACCTGAGCTGAAGTTGGTCGCTTAACTGACTGAGCCACCCAGGCACCCCAGAGTAAGGTTAATTTTAAAATCAAGGAGAGGAGAAGCAAAATATGAAGACTTGTTGCTCCACTGAAATTTTTAGGAATATAACTTGTTTTGTAGCTTTTTGAAATTTTTTTCTTCCAGTTCTTCATTAAACAAGATTTAAAATATTTTGTGTATTATTTGTTAAACATTGGATCTTTTATCACTTACTTTTTATGATCTGGGACTGGAAAGGAGAAAGATATTATAGTTAAAGGGGGAAATAATTCATTTTTTACCTCTCTGGATTGAGAACTGTTATGAATGTATACCTAAATTGACATTTATTAATCAACATTGGCAAATTTTTATAGAGGCGCTTTCACTATTTGCCTTCTTGAGTATTAACTATTATTGATATATTCCCTAAGATGGGCATAAAAATGAGAGCAGACTCAACCTGACAAAAAAAAATAATTAGGGGGGGTGGAAATCAGCATAAAACCTTACAAATTGTAAAAAGATTACTAGTAATCAAAATGTCTGACTTTCTCTTTATGCAAATATTATTGAAATTCATGCATATGCAAATAAAGATGCTTCTTCATGACAGAGATTAAAGACATACAGTGCAGTCATTAGTATTCTTTGTATACATTCAAATACAGCAAGATTGATATGCAAGCAAAATGAATTACAATCAGGAATAACACTCTATTATTATCATATCACTCAAAACCCATACCCAAGTACCAAATAGGCAATATAGCATTCAGGGCAATGTGGAATGTGGTAAGGCATTCACAAGGGACACGAATATTTCACTTCTAGTAAGATGATTTTTATTACTCATGATTTAAAATCTATAGGCAACAAACAAAATAAAACACAATGGAAATTATAAGTATTTATAATTATATTGTATAATTATTTACAAAACAAAAACAGTCTTGCATATATTGCAGACCTTGGGCAGGGCTGATCTTTTTAGGTCTTAGATCCTGAAAATCCATGCTCAACTTTTTACAGAAATTTTCGTTTCAGGAGAAAATTGTAAGTGGTTCCGTCTAGTGTTTTACAAGGAAAAAAACATCCCTACAAAATCCAAATTAGATATTGAATTTGGAAGCTGTTTGGGGGAACCTACTCTTTCGTTAGGGAAATGATGTTTAAAAAAATGTTACACATGTCTACTGAGAAGGATCATTTGCCCCAAAGATTAACGTAAAATATAGCTTATAAAAGATGAACATAAAATGCCTTTGAACATTGAGCCATAATATTAATTAGGATAATAATAATTTATAAGTATGAATTAATAAAGTGTCTTGTTCCCATACTGTTTACTTAAAATTATTATTTGGAAAGAATAAATATGGTATTTCTGAAATCCACTTTCTTTAGAAAGGCATATTGTGGAAAGTAGATTCGTTTAGTTCAGATCCATTGCCAAAGAATTTAAAATGTCCGAGCTTCGTCATAACCTAATCTAAAGGACTTGAGTTATTGCACCTACTTTTAGGTAGTTGATAGATCCATGCCGACCTGAACAATCCCTACTGTACCTCTGACTTGAGATTTGGAAATGTTGGAAGTGCCACGTGAAAAGATGGAAGCACATTTAAGAATTATGTTCTTCATCCTCAATCCTCTCCTAGGGTTATCAAAAAGAGAGAAGGAAAAAAGTAGCATCCCAAATAAGTAAATAAGTAATACATGAGCTTAGAAGACAGGTAATAAAGACAGGAAGAAGGGAGAACATAGAAGTTTAAATAGAGTGAAATAAACATCTCAAATCCAACACGTTTGGCTGAGCACCCAGGTCGTTAAATCACGCACTGTCACTGAAACAATTTCATATTGGGGATTGTCCAGTCTGGTCAATAGGATTGATTATTGCCACTTTTATATTTATATCTATTCAAAAAGTCCATGTATTTCCTTTCCAAATATGAGAAATGATCAGTATTTAACTTCCTACTTGTATAATGATTATGGTGATGATGATGATGGTTGTATAGAGCTATATAATGTACATGAATTATCTTTTTGGTCTTCCCAACAATACCAAGAGGGACCAGGGCAGATCTGAACATTAACCTTCTTTACCTGAGGAGATAAATGACCCACGAAGGCTACATGTCAAGGCCAATATGGCTGAGGTAAGTGACAGGGACCTAGGTAGTGAAGTTCCATACCCAGTACTCCATGGGAAATACCATATAACCACATTCTCACTGCCTCATGCTGAAACAGACACTTCCTCAGTCTTAACATTTGTGTAAAAATAGACAAATTGCTCTTTAGAATGCTGAATATGTGCTAGCATTTTCTATATTATGTTTCAGTTTTTAATTATCAAAACTGGAGTTAGTTTGCACTTATAAGGCAAGATTCTATTTTTATGTAGACCAATAGTAAATCATTGTTATGTTTTGTTTTGTTTCATTTAGCACAATAGTGTTGTTTACATTTCACTCTAAAAGCAGAAACTACCAGTCGCCTCCTTAGTGTCAGATCTGAAATCAGGTTATCAGTCTTTACTAAAAGATAAGCCTCATTTTCTTTTTTTCTGGTCAACAATGGCACTCTTTGCCCAGCTAATTTACTTTCATTTTGCTTTATGTAATTTAACTTAATTTAATTTTTCCCAGCATTATTAAGTATGATTAACAAATAAAATTGTATATATTTAAAGTTTACAATGTGATGATTTGATATATGTATACATTGTGAACTGATTATCACAGCCAAGTTAATTTAAAAAAATTAAAAAAATTAAAAGTAGTTATCACTTTTTTGTTATGAGAATACTTAATATTCACTCTTTTTAGCAAATTTTCAGTATACAATACAATATTATTAACATGGCACAATCCTTTACATTAGATTCCCAGAACGTATTCCATCAGTAGATAGAGTTTTGTCCACAGTCCAAGAGCTCCAGCATGCCCTTCCTAATGAGCTACCCTCAGGATTTTAGATTGTTTAGACAGCCGCACTATTGTGTGGGTACACCCTTCTCCAGATACTTTGAGTATTGACTACTAACCCTCATAGTGCACCTTCTGGATATCACCCTCCTCCGACAAGAGCTACCTAGAAGGCTACAGCACAGCAGGAATGAGCTTCATGCCCACCAACGACCCTTGCGGATTCTTGTGATTATAATGGGTCCGTACAAATTATCCAGAATAATCTCCCTATTTTAAGTTGAATTATCTAAATTCATCAATATGAGTTCTGGTCCCAGATGGTGATGTAAGAGTCTCCTGAATTCACATTCTCCAATAGACGAATATATATACTGAATATATAGCTACACATGTAGTAATTCCCTCTGCTAGAAATCCAAAAACTAGCTGAGTTACTCTTACAGTTAAGACAAATGAGAAATATCTACTTTAAAAAATGGTGCTCAATGCAGAGTGAGGATACAGAAGCACCCATCTCTCAGTTTTTCCTCATAAGGTGTCTACTTGAATACTTTATGCTTCCCAAGTATCTGACTTACATTCGGCACGCATCTAGATGCAAATTGAGATTCTCCCTTTTGGGACATTGCAAGGTCAAGGCACACCCTCATATGCTGGAAGTCACTAAAAACAAAGAAGGCAGCTTGGACAATCATAAAGGTTTAAGAGAAAACCAAGAAGTTGGGATGAACTCAATGTTAAGCTTCATCTCCTATATGAACCACTCTGTCAAGACTGGAAGAGATAGCTGTGCAGAAGGCAAAGAAAAGCCAAGAAACAGAGGAATATGTTTCAAACAAAAGAACAAGATAAAACTCCAGAAATTGGTCTTAATAGAAAGGAGATAAGTGATTAACTTGATAAATAATTCAAACTAATAGTTATAAAGATGTTCGCTGAGGTCACCAACACATGAATAAGGAATAATTTCAACAGAGACAGAAAATACTTTTAAAAATATTTTTTTAAAGAGTAATCACAGAGTTGAAGAATATAGTACCTTTACTGAAAAATTCAATGAAAGTGTTCAACAATAGACTAGGTCAAGCAGAAGAAAGAATCAGCAAACTCAAAGACAGGGCAATGACATTCATCCAGAGGGTCCAAAAGCAAAAAAGAATGAAAATGAGTGAAAGTAACTTAAGGCATTTTATGGGACACCATCAAGTGGACCAATATTCACATTATATGGATCACAGATGAGAAGGGAGAGAGAAAGTGGTAAAAATATTATTCAGAGAAATATTGGCTGAAAACTTATCTAGCCTGGGAAAAGAAACAGATGTCCAAATCCAGGAAGCATAGAAAGTTCAAAATGAGATGAACCAAAGAGACCCACACTGAGACACATTATACTTAAACTGTCAAAACTTAAAAACAGAGAGAAAGCCTGAAAAGCCTCAAGAGAAAAACAACTTGTTAGGTACAAAGGAAGCCCCATAAGAAAATCAGCAGATTTTTCCACGGAAACCCTGCAGGCCAGAAGGGAGTGACACAATATATTCAAAGGACAGAAAGGAAAAGACAACAGTGACAAAAACAATCAAGAATATTCTAGCCGGCAAAGCTGTCCTTCAAAATTGAAGAAAAGATAAAGAGTTTTCCAAACAAGAAGCTAAAGGGCTTCATTACCACCAGAAGAGCCTTACAAAAAATGTTACATGGATTTCTTCAAGCTGAAATGAAAGCATATATCTCACTCATAAAGGTAAATGTATACTTTTAAATTAAGAATATTCTTAAAGGAGTAAGTAAATTACTTATAAATGTACTATGAAGGTTAAAATAAAAAAATACTAAAAATAACTAAGCTACAACAATTTCTCAACAGAAAGAAGAGATTAAAAGATGTAAATGGTGACATCCAAGGCATAAAATATGGGAAAGAGGGTAAAAATGTAGAGCTTTCAATGCATTCTTTCAAAATTGTTCATTATCAGCTTAAAATAGACTGTTAGAAAAATAAAAATAAAATAGACTGTTGTAAATAAAAGATGACTTGGGGTGCCTGGATGGCTCAGTCGGTTGAGCAACCAACTTTGGCTCAGGTCATGATCTCACAATTTGTGAGTTCGAGCCCCACGTCAGGCTCTGTGCTGACAGCTCAGCGTCTGAAGCCTGGTTCTGATTCTGTGTCTCCTTCTCTCTCTGCCTCTCCCCCACTCATGGTCTGTCTCTCTCTGTCTCAGAAATACATAAACATAAAAAAAAAATAAAATAAAAAATAAATAAATAAAAGATGACTTATATAAACCTCATAGTAACCATAATTAAAAAACCTATATTAAATACCAAAAGATAAAAAGAAGGAAATCAAATCATACCACTACAGAAAATCATCAAATCAAAAAGGAGGAGAGCAAGCAAGCAAGAAACAAAAGAATCACAGAACAACTGGAAAACAATTAACAAAATAGCAATAGTATGTCCATACCTATCAATAATTACTTTAAATGGAAATAGACTAAATTCTCCAATCAAAAGATACAAAGGGTTTAATAGGCTAAAAGAAAGAAAAATCATATGTTGCCTACAAGAAACTCATTCAGCTTTAAGGATACACACATTGAAAGTGAATGGATAGAAAAGCATATACCGTGTAAATGGAAACTGGAAGAAAAGAGGGGTAGATATTTATTCTTACATCAGACAAAACAGACTTTAAGACAAAGACTGTAATAAGAGACAAGAATGGTCATTATACAGTGATAAAAGTGTCAATTCACAGGAGGCTATAATATTTGTAAATATTTATGAACCTAACAGAGAGGCACCTCAATATATGAGGCAAATAGAGGGAGACTTGAAGGGGAAAATAGACAATAATACAATGATAGCAGGGACTTTAATACCCCTCTTTCAACAATAAAAAAAAAAAATCATCGAGACAGAAAATCAATGAAGGAACATTGGATTTAAAACATACTTAGACCAGATAGATTTAACAGACATTTACAGAACTTTCCATCCAAGGTACACACGGGATATTGTCCAGAATAGATCTTTTGTAGACCACAAAACCAGTCAATAAATTTAAGTAGACTGAAATAACATTAAGCATCTTTTCCAAACAAAATGGTATGAAACTAGAAACTAGTTACAAGAACAAAAATGGAATATGTCAGATACGTGAAGATGAAACAACACGCTCCTGAAAAACCAATAAGTCAATGAAGAAATAAAAACAAAAAATGAAATGAAGCCTGAGATACATGAAAATGGAAATGCACCATATCACACTAATGGGATGCAGCACAAGCAGCTTTAAGAGGGAAGATCCTAGCAATAAACACCTACATAAAAGAAAAGGAAAAGATCTCAAATAGGAAATTGTAAACTTCAAGAAACTAGAAACAAACAAGCAAATTTATCACAAACTTAGTAGAATGAAAAAACTAACAAAGTTATTAAATAGTTCATAGCAGAAATAAATAAAATAGAGACTAAAAAACGGGGTGCCTGGGTGGCTCAGTCAGTTAAGCATCCGACTTCAGGTCAGGTCATGATCTCACAGTTTGTGAGTTCGAGCCTTGCGTGGGGCTCTGTTCTGACAGCTCAAAGCTTGGAGCTGCTTCAGATTCTGTGTCTCCCTCTCTCTGCCAATCCCCCACTTGTGCTTTGTCTGTCTGTCTGTCTCTCTCTCTCTCTCAAAAATTAATAAACATTAAAAAAATAGAGAGAGTAAAAAGATGATAGGAAAGACTATTAAAACAAAGGACTGGTTGTTTTTAATGTTTTTATTTATTTTTGAGAGAGAGAGAAGGAGGCTTCAAACTCTGAGCTGTCAGCATGGAGTCCAGCACAGATCTGGAAATCACGAGCTGTGAGATCATGACCTGAGCCACAGTCAGATGCTCAACCAACTGAGCCACCCAGGAACCCTGGACAGTTTTTTTTTAATTAATAAACAAACAAACTACCAGTTATACATGCCAAGAAAAAAAAAGGAGTCACTCAAGTAAATAAAATTAGAAATGAAAGGGAAGACATTATAATTGATACCAAAGGAAAACAAAACATCAAAGAGACTACTATAAACAATTATATGCCAACAAACTGGGCAACCTAGAAGAAATGGATAAATTCCCAGAAAAATACACCCTACCAAGACTGGATGATGAAGCAGTGGAAAACCTGAACACAGCAATAGGGAGAATGAATCAGTAATCAAAAACCTCCTAACAAAGAAAGACTTAGCACCAGATGACTTCTTTTGTAAAATCTACCAAACATTTAAGGAAGAATTAATGCCAATCTTTCTCAAACTCTTCCAAAAAATAGAAGCCAGGGGAAACTTCCAAACTCACATTAGGAGTCAGCATTACTCCAATGGCAAAGACAGATTTTTATTTGAAAGCTTTTTCTCTAAGACCAGAAATGAAACTCTACTCTCACTACTTTTACTCAACATAGTATTGGAAGTCTTAGCCAGAATAATAAGGCAAGAAAAAGAAATAAAGGGCATCCAAATTAAAAAGGAAGTAAACTGTCAATATTAGCAGATAGCATGATATTATATATAGAAAACTCCAAAGACTCCACCAAAGTACTGTTACAGGTAATAAACAAATTCAGTAAAGTTTCAGAAAAAAAAATCAGTCTAAAACATCAATTGCATTTCTATACATCAATAACAAAAAAATTAAGAAAAGCAATCCCATTTACAATTGCACCAAAAATAACAAAATTTCTAAGAATAAATTTAATGAAGGAAATGAAAAAACTCTACTCTGAAACTATAGTACATTGATGAAAGATATTGAAGACACAAATATTATTGGAAGGATTACTGTTGTTATAATGTCCATACTACCCAAAGCAATCTACAAGTTCAACGCAACCCCCATCAAAAGTCCAATGATATTTGTCACAGAAACAGAAAAAAACAATCCTAAAATATGTATGGAACCACAAAAGACCTCAATTAGGCAAAACAATCCTGAGAAAGAACCAGAAACCTGGAGTCATCATCACATTCCCTGATTTCAATCTATACTACAAACTGAGAGCAATCAAAACAGTATGGTATCAGCAGAAGAACAGACATATTGATTAATGGAACAGAATAGAGAGCCCAGATTTAAGCCCGTGTACATATGAGCAATTAGTTGACTAACACAAAAGAGCCAAGAATATACAATGGAGAAAGAAAAGTCTTCAAAAAATGGTATTAGGGAAACCTGATAATCACAGCAAAAGTATGAAACTGGACCTGTATCTTAAACCATCCACAAAAGTAAGCTCCAAATGGATTAAAGACTTGAGCATAAGACCTGAAACCATAAAACTATTGGAAGAAAATATAGGGAGTAAGCTCTTGGACATGGGTCTTGGCAATGATTTTTTTGTATTTGACACCAAAAGCAAAGGCAATAAAAGAAAAACAAATGGGGCTACATCAAAATAAAAATCTGCACAGCAAAGGAAATTATCAACAGACAAGGTCACAAAAAGGCGATATATAAGGGAAGGGTTAAAACGTTCACAAATCACATATCTACTAAGGGGTTAATATCTAAACCATGCAAATAATTCATACAACTCAACAGCAAGAAAACAAACAAGTTGAGAAAAAATGAGCCGTTGAACTGAATAGGTGTTTTTCCAAAGAAGACATGCAAATGGCCAACAGACTCCTGAACAGGTGCACCATATAACTCATTATCAGAGAAATGCAAATCAAAACCACAATGAAATATCTCACACCTGTTGAAACGACTGTCATCAAAAAGACAACAGAAAACGATTGTCGGCAATAATGTGGAGAAAAGGAAACCTTTGTCCCTGTTGGTGGGAACGTAAATTGGTGCAGCCAGTAAGGGAAACAGTATGAAGGTTCCTCAACAATTAAAAAAGAATGACCTTGGGGCGCCTGGGTGGCTCAGTTGGTTAAGCCACAGATTCTTGATTTTGGCTCAGGTCATGATCTCATCATGAGATTGAGTGCCATGTGGGAGTCTGAGCTGACAACGTGGAGCCTGCTTGGGATTCTCTCTCTCCCTTTCATTCTGCCCCTCACAGACACTCTCTCTCTGAAAACAAATAAATAAACTTAAAAAAAAAAAAGAATGACCATATGATCTAGCAATCCTACTTCTGGGTGTATATCCAAAGATAATGAAAACAGGATATTGAAGAGGTATCTGTACCCCCATGTTTATTGTTATAGTATTCACATTAGCCAAGATATGGAAACAACCTAAGTGTCCTTCAATGGATGAATATATAAAAATGCATATATATACACAGTGGAATATTCTTCAGTCATGAGAAAGAAAGAAATCCTGCTACTCGCAACAGTACAGATGGAACTTAAGGTCATTATACTAAATGAAATAAGCCAGACAGATATAGAGAAATACTTCATGGTATCTCTTATATATAAAATATTTTTATTTTTTTATTTTTATTTTTTTTAATTTTGAGAGAGAGAGAGACAGCGTGAGTAGGGGAGAGAGGCAGAGGGAGAGAGAGAGAGAGAGAGAGGATCTTAAGCAAGCTCAAAGTTCAGCACAGGCCTGACACAGGGCTCTATCCCATGACCAGGATCATCACCTGAGCCCAAATAGAGTCGGACACTCGACCAACTGAGCCGCCCAGGCAACCCTAAAATATTTTTTAAAGCAAAGCAAAGCAAAGTCAAACTCATTGAAACGGAGAGTAGAAAGGGGCTTTCCAGGAACTGCGGGGAGGAGGGGCTGAGGGGGGATGGAGATTGGAAAAGATTGGTAACAGGTACAAATTTTCAGCTATAATATGAACAAGGTCTGGGTATCTAATGGAAAAATGGTAACTGTAGTTGATAACACTGTATTGTATAACTGAAATTTGCTAAGGAAGTAGATCTTAAATATTATCACAAAAAAAGACATATATGTGAGGTCATGAATGTGTTAGTTAACTGGATGGAGGGGAATTCTTTTACAATCTATATGTATTTCATATCACCATGATTGTCCACTTTAAGTATCTGACAACTTTATGTCATTTATATTTCATTAAGGCTGAAATTTAAAAAAAAACAAAAACAAAACTTAGTCACAATCCCATATATTAGATTTCCCTAAATGAAAGTTTATATTCTTTGACTAATATCCACACTTCTTCCCCACTCCCACTCCCTATCAACTAGCATTCTATTCCCTATTTGTGTGAGTTTACCCCTTTCTGGGGGGTTTCACGTTAGACCATGCATTAATTGTCTTTTTCTCTGCTTTATTTCACTTAGCATAATGTTTCCCAGTGTCATCCCCCTTCTTGTGGATGGCAGGATTTCCTTTTATTTTAAGGCTGAATAATATTCCATTGTGTGTGTGAATGCCTGTGTACACACACACACACACACACACACACACACACATATTCACCCATCAACAGACACCTAGGTCGTGCCCATGGTGATGCACCACATTACATTCCCATGAACAGTACTCAAGATTTCCCTTTTCCCTACATCCTTCTCAACACTTGTTACCTCCTGTCTTTCGATAATAAAGCAAAAGACAGTAAATGTGGATTCAGAGCTTGTTTTACTCCATTTTCTTTGCTCTTCCATCGTGCAAACCTAAGGGAGGTAGAACTTTACTTCTACCCTCTTAGGGTCTTCCGCTGGACCTGAGAATGACCTTGACATAAACCAGATTAACAGGTGAAAAGCACCCAGATTTCATTCATATTTTGGGTGGCAAGGGAGCCCGGTGAGGAAATACAGACCCAAGGAAGTGCCAACCCTAAATGCTTTTTATACTAGATTGAACAAGGAGACGATGTTGTTGAGAAATAACTGAAATATATGGGGAAACTAATGGAAGTGGAGCTTCTTGTTTTGTTTTGTTTTGTTTTGTTTTTAACAAGGTATGTTTGTATAGACTTCTCTTGGCTTTGGCTCCCCATTTCTGGTGATAAGAAGGTTTCTTTCCTTCTAGTTAGATAGGGAGACTCATAAGACTCCTATCCACTGCTTTCAGGAAGAAAAGGGAAAGTCAGACTGTTCTTCTCCCATGTGCTATTTTTTTCCCGTGCCTTTAGCTCAAAATGCACCTTATGCCAAAGTGGCATATTTACGAGTGGCCTACTCTGTCACCTTCCACACACTGCACAACGAAGAGGTTTCAGTTTATCAATTAGAAGACGTACATGAATATCGGTAGAAGAGCAATGGACGTATTTCCGGTTAACTTATAAAAAGATAAATGAAAGATTTAACTGTATATAACCTATATGTTAATAGTCTGATTTTTCTGTCCCAATGAATCATTCACTCAGAATAAGAGGGAAAAAAAATAACCAAAGAAGCCTGAGGTAGACATTTCATCACAGGCAAGAGGGTGCTACAAAATCAGGAGAGTGCAATTATTCTAAGAAGGAAACAACAACAAACGAACAAACAAACAACCCCTGAAATTAGCTATATGTCTATAAAGTGAGTTTCTGTAATCTTTGAAAGCTATTTCATGTGATATCTGAGTACTTGAAATTATGATTTCAGAATCAGCCGCATGAATAAGCAGTGGATAAAATAGATGTTGAGAATTTTTTTTTTTCATTTTTTAAATGTGTATTTATTTTTGAGAGAGAGAGAGAGACACAGAGTGCGAGATGAGGAGGGGCAGAAGGAGAGGGAGGCACAGAATTCGAAGCAGGCTCCAGGCTCTGAGCTGTCAGCACGGAGCCCGATGCGGGGCTCGAACCCATGAACTGGGAGATCATGACCTGAGCTGAAGTCATGACCTGAGCTGAAGTCGGACGCTTAACCGACTGAGCCACCCGGATGCCCCAAGAATTGAGTTAGGTCTAATCTTTAGATTTGTCTTAAAATGACCAAATGGGTTCCTTGATAATGACATGTTCCTATCATTTATTTGATTGTGTTTTTTTGATTGTTCCAGGTCTTAATTAATTTTGGTGTTGAGTCTCTGTATTTATGAGAAAAGTATTAATTTTCTTTTTTTGATTTACTAAAACATCTACAACCTTTGATGAAACAGCAAATGGGTAGCTCATGTTTTAGTTGGGGGGGGGTACTGTTCTAATTCCAACATTTCCCACCTCTTAGGAAGACCTAACATATTTGAACACATTATATCATACAAAAACAAAGAAACAAGGGAAAAATAATAGAAAGAATTTAACAAGCTTTTTATGATATGTCTGAAACCTTTGCTTCTGCATTGGTAAGTAAGACATCCTAAGGGAGAAAAATCATAAAGCAAATGAAAAGCAAAGTCAAATGTTACATGCTTGATGTTAGACTCTAAATGTGGGCACATATAACACATTATAAAATCTGATTCCCCAAAAAACAGGTAATCCATAAAAATATTTAACCATTTCTATTTCTATTACAGGATTTCTGTGTTAAAAGATCCCTAAAATCTTGAAGGAGTTTTATGAATCTTACAGTAATAAATATAACTGAATTAAGACCTACGAATGATATTTCAGCAGCAGGAGAATTACTCTTGTGATTATCAGGTATATCACTTTTACAAGTATATTTTTATTTGGTTGTATTTCCTGGCCTTATCTTTAAAATTTATTGGTATAGATTATTATTTTTAACAGCTCTGCAAAGAGACAAATCAAATAGAGTTTTATGATTTGAAAATTATTTTGCTCCAGCAGCTTTATGTCTGTGAGAAAGTGAAATTTCTTACAGTGAAATCCAATGATGCAAATGGGTTGCTGACACCCTTGAATTAATGTAAGGAAAATCTATGTACACTCAAAATAATTTAAATGACCAATAGTTGTACTTTTTGTCGGACGTTAAAATGGGAATGATGATATACTCTCCATACTCCATTCTTCGGAGGTGGCTCTGTATTTTCTATAAATTACTTCAACGATGTAGGTAGCAATAATCTGCTCATACATTTTAGTTTGCATCGCCTTTCAAAAATTTTAACCACGTGTCAAATTCCCTCTCTTTCAACCAATTTTCTTTAATAACATTAACACATTCTGGAACATTCAACTCTAATTTAATTGGTTGATTAATAGAACCTTTGAAGGTTTTATTTCTGCTTACAAATTTATGGTTTGAATGAATACAGCATTGGTCTTCCGTCCGTATGTACGGAAAATTAATTTCTAAGATGGGTTGGTTCAAAGTAACTTTGTGCGTACAGCTAAGGGAATTGATAAAATGCCTTAGGTACATTATTTTCCATTATGTAACCTTGTCAAGTAGCAAGCACATATCCCCGAGCCATTCAAAATCACAATTGGTTTCTATTAAATTCTAGTAATTCACATTTTATTTATTGGGATTAATATTGATTATGTCTCCTCAAAGTAGCTTTTATATAAACTCGCTGCCTTTTGTTGAAGTACAGGAAACAACAACCACATCGTTAAATCATAGAGGTCTTTGATTTGAAGCTATGGTAATAAACCTACCTATAAAACTCAGCTTATAACATTTCTAAGTACTCATATTTAGACTCCAGCTCATGAAATAAATCATTTAAGTTAAAGTGTCACTAAGTCACAGAGAAAATGAGGGGTTCAAGAATGGTAAGCAATAAATCTAAAACTATCTTAAAATCCTCTAGTGAAAATCAGGGCCAGTCTGAATGTTGACGATGACAGAAAGCTTCAGGAGGTAAGAATTTATTCAGGTATAGACTTACAAAAACTCAGAAGACCAAACATCGGAGAAAGCAGAAGAGAAAGGGGGCAGAAATAATGATCCAAAGGTAAAAGAGAAAAATGAACAAACCAACAAAAGTGAAGACTAGAAGGTACTTGGAAAAATAAATTAAAATAGATACGGTTTGCAATGGTTCGGCCTACAATCTAGAAATTGATAAAGACAAAGGAATTCTATAGAGAATGATAAAAGTAATGGAGGCAGAAGAGAATCCTGTTTTAAAAACAGACATACTCTTAGCAATCCAGAGGTTTAGCTTTATTTACAAGAACTGAGAGACTCAGGGGGAATATTTGGCCTCTCATGGTTTGGTGTGCCTCGGACAGGAAACTTGGCTCATGCGAATGATCTATGTGAAGTGAATACTTTGATGCCTAATTTATTAGTTTTTAATGAAGACTAGATCACAGATCCGGAACAAGTCAATAACCTTACTCTAGGTCTTATTTTCAATTACCTATTGCCAGCGAAGTGCAATTCATTTCCTCGTTAGCGGTAGCTCCTGAGTCACTATTGAAAAGCAAACATGTAAATCATTTTTCTCTCCTAAGTTTCCAAGGCCAGAGAAAATGGCAATGGTGGTACTGAAACTTCTTTGACGTGAATCCCGCACTGATTATTCATTGATTTTTTTTTATAGTGTTCGCTACTTCCTAAAAATGTGAAGGAGGCAGCTTACCACGGAAGCTATAAATACAGACCAAATAAACAAGTATTTAAAGAGTAATAATAATAATTAATAATAATAACGCAAAACACAGTGGAGGGAAAGATCATTTCTAACACCTGAAGGTAAGAGTATGTAGCTTTAAGCACAAAACGTATCTTCGCGAATTTATGATACTAAACTTTGGAAACTACTGGCCCCCATTAAAGTCTTTTCCATTCCCCAAGGCTTCCCAGGTTCAGCTTCGCTGAGAGCTCTGTATCCTTTTCGGTATCTCCCTCTGTAACTGGATGTGTATCTAGAAACTATGTATCTGCCTCTCTGATTGCTTAACTTAAACTCCAAAGTCCAACCTCTTTTGGACCAGACTGATTCCTCTGTATGAAGGGGGTACACTTTTTCCTTTTGATGGGCTGATGAATTTCTGTCTTCAAAATTTGGGGGGCTAAAGTTCTTCTCCCTCTGATGCTTTTCCTACTCATCCTAGATATAATTAATGGCTTATATCTGTAACTCCAAATCAATCTTTTTCTCCATATCAATAGCTCCCACTATTGATACATCTTTTAAGAGTTCATGGAGCAGGGGTCATCTGGGTGGCTCAGTCGGTTGAGCGCCCAACTTCGGCTCAGGTCACGATCTCATGGTCCATGGGTTCGAGCCGGGCGTCAGGCTCTGTGCTGACAGCTGGGAATCTGGAGCCTGCTTCAGATTCTGTGTCTCCCTCTCTCTCTCTCTGCACCTTCCCCACTCATGCTCTGTCTCTCTCTGTCTCAAAAAAAAAAAAAAAAAAAAAAGAGAGAGAGAGTTCTTGGAGCTTATATCTTATTGCTGTGTTTGGTTGCTTATCTTCCCCAGAAATTTTAGGATATATGAATTATAAAGATTTTAATTGTTAACAAATATTTGAAATGAGTTGATAAGAATGTGTAAAAAGAGTCAGAACTGATAAATAAAATTCAAGTTTCTTGAGGATTATCTACTTCAATTTTGCACATTTCCTTAAAGTCACTTGCTAGAGATGTACCCCACACCATTTATATTTTGACAAGCGATTTGCATTAACATTTAATAAATGACTAAATAAACACCTAAATAACTTGCAGTGCTATGATCACCATTGGTGTCCTTGCTGAATGGAAGATCAAACATCGAAATCTATTATTCTAAACTGGAAGTATCTAAGAGAAGAAGATGTAAATAAGGAAATAAAACAAGTAGAAGTAAATACAAACCCATAAAAGTATGCCAGGTACTGTAAACCATTTAAAAACATAAATACAATCGACATGAATTTGTTTATCTTGTAGAACCCCACATGGGTTAGTTTAATTGCACAACAAGAATGAAAGAACGTATCCTGAAAAAAAAAAAAAAAGAAAAAAGAAAAAGGAAAAGCGAGAGCTGCCAAGAATGAAAGCCAGTGATGTTTGCCTAAAAAAAACTGTAAACCCCTCCTTCCCTATATACAGCAAGATGCTTGGGTCACAGTCTCCAAGTCTTTTGTTCTGATGATGAGCGCTATGTTTCATTGGCCTGCAGGCCAGAAGACTATTTAGCAATGGAGACATTAAAGTACCAAATATTTGGGGGAACATCGGACCAAATGTTTATTTCAGATCAATAAATATACGTTGGAGACCAAGGATTGATTTTAAGGTTCTGTGACCTATTAGTGTTGTGTAAAATCTGAACATCTAACTAGTTCTATAAAATCTAAACAAATAACTAGTTGTATAAAATCTGAATGTCTGACTTTCCAGGCTACAATAAGATTATATGATTTATACCCCTTGATTTCCTGCCCCCCCCCCCCATTCCCCATTCCAGATTTCTGACTGGGCCCTATATTTGAATCTTATTAATTCCCTTCTTCATTGTTATCTCTAATTATAGAGCTGTCAATCTCAAAACCCACAAAAGAGGGAAATTTGAAAACATTCTGGATTTGTATTATACTATTGAATGCATTGTGGGTTTTTTCGTATAGCTGGAAGGAGACAGCTTTAAATGAACTTTTCACAGGGGAAAAAATAGGTGAGTGTTTAACAAGAAAAAAAGGGAATTGACAGACATATAATTAGTTTAGTGTCTGCACTTTGTTTCTTTCTTCCCTTTTGTCAGCTGCCTTCTCTCTTGACTCGCCAACATATCCCCCAAAAGTTATTTCATTCGTTCCCCTTTTATCACATGTACAAAGAGGCCTGAACAGGCATCTATTTGGGTTTTCTTCTTCAGGTGAAGCATTGAGAGTTGGCTGCAGGAACGCAGGGACTGAAATCTTCAGAAGCCAGGGGACTTGGCCCACAGCAAGAGTCATAGCCCCCACATTTATCTAGAGAAGAACGTCCCCGTAATTACTAGTTTTCAGCACAAAAACTATCCATGTGATGCAATCCAGAAGGATTCATTAAAAAAAAAATCAACGGAATACTTGTAATTAGAAAGGACACCAAAAACGTATGTGTGCTGAATGCCAGAAGTGAGTTTCACTCTGTATGCATATCAATATCCTTGTAATCCTCCTGCCATCAATAATAATCATAATTCAGGTGAGGGAAACAAAAAGAAGTCAGAGGTGTTATGCAAAAACTGTTTTTACAAAATGAAAGTGAAAAGACAGGAGAAAAATTCAGCCGGGGAATTACTCTCACTTTATGAATTGTAACCTCTCATCTCTGTGTATGGTAGCTGTCCCCATTACTTGAATCTACAGAGATGTCATTAAAATTCAATATGGCTTTAAAAATATGCACGTTTCTAACATTTATAACACTGCCACTTGTCTCAGGGTGAGGCCCCAATGTATGTTTTGATATTTTATTGTCAAAACTGTGTTTACTCTGCACCCCAAATTTCTAAAAAAACAGAAAGCACAAAGCAAAACACAGACTTACTATATATTCAAACATTGGTGTTTGAAATTAAGGTATTTGTATATATTTTTTTATATATTAAACTACATTTTATATATTAAATTATTTTTACATAATAAAAGTACATAAAATTAATTCTATCCAACGCTAAGGTATGTCTTCTTTGTAACTGAATTATATTATCACAGCTATTAGAAACTATATTTTGGATCGCTGTATGAAAGAAGAATGAGTGACAGACCAGAGAATTGCTTTAGGAATATTACCATCTTTATTTAAAGAATTCTTACATGGCATTATCCTCTGACATTTCACATGCATCCTATGAATATGTATTGATAGAAGTTCAGATAAGATTACTTCCAGAAAATCCTGTCTCGTGGATTGCTGAATGAATTTTAGTTACATATTGGCTGAAATTGGCCAAATGTTTCTTTATTAGTAGAATGTCTAAAACAGTATATCATGACACATTACTTAATTCAGTATAATGACTTCAACTGTGAAATTTCTGTCTAAAATCAGAAGGAGGTGAACTGATTCTTTCAGCATAAAAATTATAGTAATATCAGTTATTTTGAATACAGCTAGATTCAATTCTCAGAAGCCAGGATTTGGCTAATTAAGGAGAATACTTCCTTCTTGCGAGTTGTGGTCATTTATTTAATCCTATCCCACTTTTAAAGGTTGCTGAATTCCCTTCTTATACTCTAATTATTTTTAAAGTATGCAAAATGGAGTTAAAAATTAAGGGTTTGCTTGATTCTTGCAACTTTAATACCACGACACGTTTCTTTTATGACGTGGAAAGTAACACATTGCGATATATGACAGGTGGTTTTCATTCCAAAAGGAACCAGAACGAATGTCAGATTTATCTAAGGGGAAAAATACCATTGGTACTTCATATAAATCTCTTCTTCTATCCCCCAAATACAAATTAGCTTAATGTATGGTAGCAACTAACAATGACAATAAATGACTCATGACTGCTGGTCTAGTGATAATGTTGAAGCATATTCTTTCCTCTCTGATGTATAGCTCAATCCATCAAACTATCAACAAATATATGTAATTAATAAAACTGTATTTATCTCTCCCAGCTTCAAAATTCCAAATCTTAATATATGATGGGCAAGATTCAACATTAGGTGCTCTGACAGTTGGTCCCAAAGTTCTTTTTGCCAGGCACGATGAAAAAAAAACAAAAAACCAAGAACTCATCTGGCAGATACATATGGTAATTATAGCTGGAGTAGTTTATACTATTGTTCAAGAGTATTCAGCCCTAGCTTCCTCTTCACTCTCACGGAGGAAAATATGTCCCTGCTCCTCGCCTTTGGGCTCAGCCACATTAATCGCTTTGTCCAGTGCAACATTAGTAGTCATGATGCAAGCAGGGACCTGCGGTGTTTACGGTTGGTCTGCGTGCACTCTTGCCTCTTCCAATCACTGTTTGAACAACATCTCTGGCCAGCCCGTTTGCCCAAGGAAGATGAATAGCAAAGCAGCAGATGACCTTGCCAACTTCTAGACCAGCAGTTGGAAGCAGAGTTGCCCTGAGCCACGAACCTGTAGACCAGGCAGCTATTGGCCACTGCACAGGCAAGTTAGTGGACCCAGCTGAGGCCACGGATAATCCGCCCATGTGTGAGAAATAGGAACTTCTTATCACGTGCCATATTTCACTGCTACCCAGATGAAAGCCAGCATTTATGGGATCTCTTACGTGTGTCAGATACTGTTCTAGCACCTTACATTTTATAGTTTTACATCAATTTGTTTAATCTCCACTACAGTTCTGTTGCAATCAGCATCCCCATTTTACTGCAAAGGAGACTGAGACACAGAGAGGTTAAGAATTTGTGCAGTGAGGCAAAGCTAGTGAGCAGTGGTATTGGGATTCACATTCTTGCTGTGTGGTTCCAGAGCCACTCAACTGATGGACTCTCGGTAGGTATTTTCTATGTATTTGACTTAAGGCAGTGTGCGACATAGATAGACATAAATGATACGGTCACTACGAAAATAGAGACATCATTTTTTAAGTTTATTTATTTCTGAGAGAGAGACAGAGAGAGAACGCATGTGAATGGGAGAGGGGCAGACAGAAAGGGAGAGAGAGAGACCCAAGCAGACTGCACACTGTCAGCACAGAGCCCGCTGCGGGGCTCGATGTCACCAACCATGAGATCATGACCTGAACTGAAAGCAAGAGTTGGATACTTAACCGACTGAGTTACCCAGGCACCCCAACACCACTAACTTTTTTTTTTAATTTTTTTTAATGTTTTTTATTTATTTCTGAGACAGGGAGAGACAGAGCATGAGCAGGGGAGGGGCAGAGAGAGAGGGAGACACAGAGTCCGATGCAGGCTCCAGGCTCTGAGCTGTCAGCACAGAGCCCGACGCGGGGCTCGAACTCACAGACCGTGAGATCATGACCTGAGCTGAAGTTGGATACTCAAACGACTGAGCCACCCAGGCTCCCCAGCACCACTAACTTTTTAATCAAACATCCCAGAACTGATCTCACCATGTGTTTTTAAGACCTGCTCCTCGGTCATCATTACTTTCACCGGAGTCACACATGTAGGGATTTGGGGGTCTTTTCAGAGCCCTCCATTTCTTTCATCCTCCAAATCCAAGTGGCTACCTAGTCCTCTCCATGGTTCCTCTGAAAGCGCCTCCAAGCCACACTTTCCGCTCGACCACTTTCATTGACCTTGATTTGTTCCCTTGTCTCGCACCCAGATAGTACAATGACTTCTTCAATGATCTTCCCACTACTTTTTCCTGTTTCTGTTTTTTAAGTGCGTAGGGCTTGCAAATATTACTTTCTGACTGGTGGTCTTCTCCAGTAAATCTGATCCTCCAAGGAAAAAAAATGTGTAAATGCATGTACACCCAAAATCATGCATGTAATTCAGAGGGTCTTTTGAACCTCCGCAGACTGTGCAGTGATCCCTCAGGGCACTGGATCCAGTCATTGCTCTGACCCCTCCCACCCAATAAGATCAGATATTTTTCAAAAATGGACATCTAATTATGTCCCTTCTCCAATTAAACCCTTCAGGGACAGCCTGTCTCCTGCAAGGTAAAAGTCAAATATATCAGTTTAGAATGATAAGGTTCATTATCATTCCACTTGAGTTCTTCATTTTGGCTTTTTTTTTTTTTTTTAAGTTCCCCACATGTACCATGGCCTTCAGTCACATTTAAAGCTCTCCAAAAGTCCTCAGCTGGCTTCATCCATTCTGTTTATCAATTCTTCTCTGCTTCGAGCACATTCTTCCTCACTGTCTTCCGAGTGAACTCCTGACCCAGGGCTCCTGCCACTTTCTCTATTAGAACATTCACCTGCCTCTGGCATAATGGATTTATCATTTGTCAAAGTCAGAGCATCCCATGAACTCTCTGAAAACCCGAACCGTGTCACTCACATCAGTGATAGCCATTATCTAACTCCGTGGCCAGCTGTTAGCAAGTTCTTAAAGCAAGTTCCTATAAACGAAGTGGAGGAGAAAGAGAAAGAGAGGGGGTGGGGGGAGAAAAAAGAAGTTGGGGAAAGGAAGGAAAAAGGGAAAGGGGGAGGGGAGGAGGAAGGAAAAGAACTAACACGATTCTGTTGAACTGAAGACCTTACATAGGTATGGCTGTGAAGACAATTCTATTTATGAAAAGGAAGATAGGTAATATATATTGAGCACGTTTTGAGTGGATATCACATAGGAAACATTCCCTGTCTACTGTCACCTAGTTCTTACAGCAGCTGTGTTTGTTAAAGCTTATAGGTGAATTCAGTGACGCACAGAGGACTACCTCTGAGTAGATGGTTTGCATGCCATCTCTGGGTTGGGCAGGGATGGTGCTGGGATCCTGACCACTTTTTCCATCACACCGGTTAGTCTTCTTAACAAAAGTCAACGAAGGATTTAGCCGTTCCCTGATTCACATACAATTTTTCACATGGATCCCAGGAACTCAGAAATGCACACAAAAATGCATGCCTACTTTCCAAAGATGCTGATTTAAAAAAAAAAAAAAATTATTGCCAAAGTTGGCTAACATACAGCGTATGCAGTGTGCTCTTGGCTTCAGCGGTAGATTCCTGTGACTCATTGCTTCCCTACGACACCCCGTGCTCATCCCAACAAGTGCCCTCCTCAATGCCCATCACCCCTTTTCTCCTCCAAAAGTGCTGATTTTTAATTTTGCTAAACCAAGTCAGCTCACTTAACATTAACCGGTCTTACTGCAAGGGTCTCGAACTTTCCTTATCGATGTACAGGTTTAGGTCCAAGGCTGGTACATTATTTCTTAACTTAGCCACCAGTTAATAGTTGCTTTTGGCTGAAACACAAAATCCAGTTCCAAGCAGTGCTAGTGTAAGATGTAAAGAAAGATAAGCCTGTCACTTTCCATTTCTTTCTCCATAAACATCAACATAAAGCAATCGAGTGTACTTGGTTCTACTTATTAATAGTACACGGAAAACAGAGACCCAAGCAAAACTTCACCCCTGCTGCCAAAATACAGGGTCGGAAGCACTCAGAATAAGCGGCGACAGCCAGAAGTAGCTTTAAGAACAGAGTGAACGGTGGCTTTTGTGATTTTACAGGCATGCAGAGAAGGAATGGCTACAGGCATCTTTCTCAGTGCAAACCGGATTCTACTTGTGAATGGGGTGGCCCAATGCACTATCTACTGTCCAGCTGCCTGGAGCCTCTTTCCCCCACCACCCAGCACCCAGGAGCCCCGCCCTGTGTCGTGGTCGTGGGTGGGGCTGCCAGGAGGGTGGCTGTGCTCCGCCCCTGGCAAAGATAACAGAAACTGACATCTTTTCAGAGCCCTGGCTTCTAAAGAGGGTGATTATGTCTGCAGCTGCTTTGGCTCTTCGCTGAAAAAAGTGTTTGTGTCTCAGATACCCGCTTCTAAATCATGTGGCGGTTTCCATCTAGGACCAAAGATGTGTTTGTCTTCAGACATTTCTCTGTTCATATCTTTCATGGTCTTCTAGGGGTTGTAGTCAAAACCGTTTAATTCCACTTTCTAACAGCTTAAATGCTTTTAAATACTTAATGATTTTTATCCAGTAGCTGCCAAATGCAGTCCTGAACTCTGAGCTTCTCCAGATCGTTAAAAACTAGCCCTCCCATTGCACCGTGTTTTTTTCTGAACAACAAGAAGAAAGAATTATTATAAACAGCATATATGATCCTGAGTGCTGTTGAGGTGGGGGGGGTTAAACTTTTTTGAAGTGCTGGGTCTGTTTATTATAATGTGGATAAAGACATTGTTATGAACATTCTAGAAGTCTTAATGTTTGAAGTGAGATCTGCTAGGTTCCATATATCATCTCAGTGGTCAGACCTTTCTTGATTCATTTCAAGATGACTGCTTCCCCTACCTAAATCAGCCATATTTCTTTTGGTCGGTAGTAGGCAGAGCCTTAGAAAAGTTTAGAGTCTTAGGTTGTTAATAGTTTCATGAACCTGGATGGTGATCAAGTTTAATCCTATTTTCCTTGAAAGGAAATTTAGACACAGCCACTGCCAAAAATGTTCTCAAACTTTAATGTACTTGGAATTACCTGGAAGCCTTGCTAATAGGCAGGTTGCTGGACCCCCACCCCTAAAATGTTGGTTTCAGTAAGTCTGGATGGGATTGGAGAAAATCTGTTCCTAACAAGCTCCTAGGTGTTGCTGATGGTGTTGGTCACCAGGCCATTCTGTGAGAATCGTTGGCCTGAAGGATTGGCCAAAGAGACAAACAGGATGGAAACATGACCTCCTCACTTCTAAAACAGTGTTTGGCCACTCCTCCTAGCATGTCTTTGTCTCTCAATCCCCTACGCCAATTCCACTAAAAGTAATGTTTCCATTGAACGAACTCTTATGGCGGGTGTCAACCAATGAAGAAAAAGAAGATGTCCTTTGTTGAGATTTTCATTCCAAGAATGATAAATAGCAGCCTAGAGCACCTTCCCAACTGTATCTGTTCTATCTTGGAAACGGACTGTGATAAGGAGGTCTTTGGGCATTGGGTTGGAACGGCATTAGTATTAGGTTTAGCAAAAGCTAAAGTACCTTTCAAAAAGAAGGAAAGAAGGAAAAGTGGGAGGACCATCCACTGTGCACTTTTTTTGGGGGGGTGGGGAGAAGGGATGGTTGAAATTCACATTTTGTTATATCAGGAAGCTGCGAGTTGAATAATCATATATTAATACTATTAATATAAACTGTATAGTACAGTTTTTTTCCTGAGAACTTTTCCCCTAGACATAAGGAGGATTTAAATACCGATAAACAGCCACGTCCAGGTCTTTCCAATCAGGTTGCTGTCTGATACCCATGCTAGGCCTACCTTTATCTCCAAACTGCAGGTGTAAGGACACCACAGGCTTCCAACCTTCTATCTGTTGCGCTAAGCAGGCCACCAGCACAGCTCATGAGATATCTCATTCCCCCTGCCGCCAGCCTGGCGGGAAGCTGGAATAGTTAATGAAGGTGTGCATACTTACATCTGAGGAGGGGCCACAGGCATGTCTTTGTCTGTCTCAAGGTTATGCTCCTTGTATCATGTCTTTGTCTCCCAATCCCCTATGCCAATTCCACTAAAAGTAGCGTTTCCGTTGAACGAAATCTTATGGCGGGTGTCGAACCAATGAAGCAAAAGAAAATGGCAAAAGGAAAAACAAAACACTTGTTTGTTCCACAATCCGTAAGTTGTATAATGTAGGGCTTATAGTACCTTCTTGATAAATGAATTATAAATAGATTTATTAAGTTGAAAAGGCAACATGAATAAGTGAGGGGCCACAAGACTTGGGAACAGAAATGGAGAAATCATCTTAGAAACAGATATATGGACTCTCTTGGAAATATCTTCTAGGGTCCTAGCGGTGCCACTGGACTCACGAAGGATTGTTAGCAATGCTGGATACTTCTGTTCGAGCTCTAAATGCATTGTAAGTCCTTATGCATACAAAAGAAAACTTTGCGTTTCTATAATACGTGATGGCACATTTGATGCTCCTTCATCTTGAACCTTTCTGGTTGTGTTGTGTGCACTTGTCTTTACCCCTCCTCACTCCTACGCCCACCCTTATCCCTGATTCAGCCCAAGCATGGGGGATCCTAACAACCCAGGTGACCTATCACCACCGCCACTGTGTTCATCAGTTTTCATCTTTTTGGAATGCTCTTTCCCTCTCTCCTTGCCTATTTAAATCCTTTCTTTACTTCCAAGCCTGAAGTAACAGCCACTTCTTATGTTAAGCTACCCTTCCCACCTTTTTGTTCAATAATTTATTTGTTTATACCGACGTTTAGCATTGGAACATTAACCTTTGCCCTGTTATCAAATTTCAGGGAGCATGCCTTCTATTGGTATAGTAGGGATACATGAAACAAGTCAACAGGAACTTAGTTATGGGGAGTATTTACTTCAGGAAAATTCCGAGTTTTAAAAAATTTAATATGGCTTCTGGCTGATAGTCTCCAATGTTGCACACTGATTATGGCTTTGTTAAGAGAACAGGCTTGAGTGTCACATTGCCTGGGTTGGAGTTCCAATTCTACCACCTAAATGCTAGCAAGTTTGTGTTTCTGTATCTCAGGTTCTTCATGTGCAAAATGGAAATGAAGATAATACTCACCTCCTAGGGTTATTGAGGATGTTATATGAATTAATAAGGTGATTAGAACAGAGCCAGAACCATGCAGACAGCCAGCAAATATTAATTACTTTCATGGTTACGATTCATGAAGACATTTATGCTGCCCTAAGCAGCTCTTTAACTTGAAGATACCAGAACAATACTGTAATATATCAGAGTGATGGATTCAGACTTAAATATTCAGGTAAGACATAATAATAAACATGAACTCAATCCTTTCATTGAGCAAGGCATTGCCAAGTGGGAAGAGCATGCTTTCCACTTGCTTGGCTAAATTAAACATGCTATAAAACAACGTGGACCTTTTAACAGGCATTTTTGCACAGCCAATATCAGCGGTCAAAAAATACATAGAAATCACCCAATTTCTTTAGGAAGAGAGAGAAAAAGGATTTAAGACTAATTTAAGGGATTTTCAAAGTCTGAAGTACATGATGGTCTATTGCTTCTGGTGTTCATTAAGACTAGTAAATATTATGGGAAAGTGTATCACCAAAAAGGAAAACTGGAGCCCAAAGTAAAAATGTAAGCACCATAAGTATAATTGAAACAATGATGAAAGGATAGCAGTTATGTCCTTAGAAAAACAAAGGCTTATTAAAAATTTCCAGGAATTAACTCTTAAGTGTTCTGTAATTGTGATTCTTGTCAAACACACACACACACACACACACACACACACACACAACACCCCATGTCACATTGAGATGTTTACTATAATCTAAGTTCATCATGTACACTTTTCTATATGAAGCTATCATAATTGAAAAGATATTGTTAAATACCTTTTAAACTTTTTAAAATCTTTATTTATTTTGAGAGAGAAAGAGAGAGAGAGAATGCATGATACTTGGGGATGGGCAGAGAGAGAGAGAAAGAGAGAGAGAATCCCAAGCAGGCATTTCCCTGTCAGTGCAGAGCTCAACACATGTGGCTGAATTTCATGAACCATGAGATCATAACCTCAGCCAAAATTGAGAATTGGACACTCAACCGACTGAGCTACCCAGGTGACCCAATATTACTAAATACCTTAAAGATACTCTCATGAGCCTGTAATTTATTAAATTATTTAAAATATAGTTTAGAGGTGCCTGGGTGGCTCAGTCGGTTGAATGTCTGACTTTGGCTCAGGTCATGATCTCACAGTCCATGAGTTCAAGCCCTGCAATAGGCTCTGTACTAATAGCTCAGAGCCTGGACCCTGCTTCAAATTCTGTGTCTCTGTCTCTCTCTATGCCCCTCCTCTGTTTGCATTCTCTCTCCCTCTCTCTCTCAAAAATGAATAAACATTAAAAAAAATTTTAATAAAAATAAATATAAGGCAAGGGAAATAAAAGAAAAAATAAGCTACTGGGACCTCCTCAAGATAAAAAGCTTCTGCACTGCAAAAGGAAACAATCAACAAACCTAAAAGGCAACCTACAGAATGGGAGAAGATATTTGCAAATGACATATCAGATAAAGGGCTAGTAACCAAAATCTATAAAGAACTTATCAAACTCAACACCTGAAAAACAAATAATCCAGTGAAGAAATGAGCAGAATACATGAATAGACACTTTTCCAAAGAAGACATCCAGATGGCTAACAGACAGATGAAAAAATTCTCAACATCACTCATCATCAGGGAAATACAAATCCAAACCACACTGAGATACCACCTCACACCTGTCAGAATGGCTAACATTAACAACTCAGGGAACAACAGATGTTGGCAAGGATGTGGAGAAACGGGAACCCTCTTGCACTGGTGGTGGGAATGCAAACTGGTGCAGCTGCTCTGGAAAATAGTGTGGAGGTTCCTCAAAAAATTAAAAATAGAACTACCCTACAACCCAGTAATAGCACTACTAGAAATTTATCCAAAGGGTACAGCAGTGCTGATGCATAGGGGCACATGTACCCCAATGTTTATAGCGGTGCTATCAACAATAGCCAAATTATGAAAAGTGGCCAAATGTCCATCAACAGATGAAGGATAAAGAAGATGTGGTTTATGTATACAATGGAATACTACTTGGCGATGAGAAAGAATGAAATCCTGCCATTTGCAACAACGTGGATGGAACTGAAGGGTATTATGCTAAGTGAAACAAGTCAGTCAGAAAGACAGATATCATATGTTTTCACTCTCATGTAGAATTTGAGAAACT
The DNA here is from genome assembly GCF_024362965.1 of Panthera pardus. NCBI lineage: Eukaryota > Metazoa > Chordata > Mammalia > Carnivora > Felidae > Panthera > Panthera pardus. The sequence goes on along the minus strand of NW_026526732.1, from coordinate 112,666,037 downwards.
TAACAGAAGACCATGAGAGAAAGGAAGGGGAAAAAATAGTTTCAAACAAAGAGGCAGGCAAACCATAAGAGACTATTAAATACAGAGAACAAACTGAGGGTTGATGGGAGGGTGGGGCAGAGGGGAAAATGGGTGATGGGCATTGAGGAAGGCACTTGTTGGGATGAACACTGGGTATTGTATGGAAGTGATGAATCATGGGAATCTACCACTGAAATCAAGAGCACACCGTGCACACTGTATGTTAGCCAACTTGACAATAAATTATATTAAAATAATAAAAAATAATTTAAAATTAAAAAAATAATATAAATAAATAAACAGCTAGATAAACAAATAAATTAAAATGTAGTTTAAGTGACTGCAACCCTTGCCCAATAGGAATTTAATAATAATCCAAGATGGGAAATGCTGATGCTGTTATAAAATAAATGCAATGTATATAGAAAACAAACAGAAGAAAAGGAAAAAGTGATTACCTCAGTTCCATTTCATGAGAAAAAGTACGCAACGATGAAGAGGGAGTGGGAAGAGCAGAAAGCTAGTGAAGAATTAATATGTAGCCTTCCAAGTATAAGAAGAGACCCAAGATAGCCACAGAAATGGGATGAAACCAGTAGATGGGACAGGTTTTGACCCAACACCTCTGTTCAGGGCAGACCTTTTGCTTGGAATTTCCCACACGTTTCTATCTTATACAAACCTGGACTTACTTTAAAAATAAGTTCTATTTAAATAAGTTCATTTATAGAAAAGAAATTTCAAAGGAGGAAAAACTAATCTCTGGTAATAGGGGAAAAATGAATCTACGATATTAGAAATTAGGTTAATGGTATATTCAGGGAGGGTAGTAATTTAAAAGGGCAAGCAGGTGTTTTCTGGGTTACAGTTGTATTTTGCTTTTTGCTCTGTGTGCCTGTTATACTGTTTTTCACATTGTTATACACATTCATTGAGCTATACAAGTATATATTGTGCACTTTTCTGTCTGTATGTTTTATTTAAATAACATTTGCATTTTTCAAAATGTCAACTCACACAGCCTCTGCTATGAAGCTTGCCTGCAATATTTTTTCCACCTTAGGTAAGTCTTCTTTTTCTAGTCTCTCGGTACCTACAATATTAAAGTTCATTAAGAGCAAGAGAACATAAATATTTTCTTATTTTATCACCAGCAACTAGAAGAAGACTATTATTAATCAATGCTTAATAAATTACTGATGACATAAGTAATAACTGAATGACAAAAACCTAAGATTTGCATGATCAGACTATGAGTACCAGGAAGCGTAAGACAATTAAAAATTGATGATAATCAAGATCTTGAAGAAGATATTAAAGAAAGTCCTTAACTTATATACAAAAGACTAGTTAGCATGTAGATACTCTCTACCATTACTTCATACTCCACACATTTTAAATTAATATTGAAGGTGAAAGTTACAGAGGCTCTTTGCCTGTAACTTATCTTATGGTATTTATTTTATATATATTTATCTTATTCCTGTATTTTCATTAAAAAAGGGTTTCCAGTCAAGGAAATGTGGTCAAACCATATTTATTAATTAATTTGTGAATAGAAACTATCTAATCATAGTTACCTTGGATTTATTTATTCATTAAATACTTGTTGAGGGGCGCCTGGGTGGCTCAGTCCGTTGAGCGTCCGACTTTAGCTCAGGTCACGATCTCGTGGTCCGTGAGTTCGAGACCCGCGTCGGGCTCTGGGCTGATGGCTCAGAGCCTGGAGCCTGCTTCCGATTCTGTGTCTCCCTCTCTCTCTGCCCCTCCCCCATTCATGCTCTGTCTCTCTCTGTCTCAAAAATGAATAAATGTTAAAAAAAAATTAAAAAAAAATAAATACTTGTTGAGCCTCCTCTATATGATAGAATTTTTCATATTCAAGAGATACAAATACAAACAAAATAAGTTCCTTTCCTCAAGGCACTTCCTGGTCAGTAGGAAGAGAAATGTATATATATTAATTGCTACACTAAGGGTTAATACAGAGTGCTGGAAAAAGTTTTAGAAGAAGCTATAGTTCAGGTAAAGAAACCCAGATGTGAAACTTTTCTAGAGTTTCAAAGTAAGCAGATCTCTTGGCCTCAAAGACTTATCTTGATGTGATTTGTGATGTTATAAACTCCAAGGTCGTGAGACCAAAAAGCTTGTAGCAAAAGCACACTTTGGACCTAAAGATATAGGATGATTCCAGGTATTTGAGGGCTGTGGCTCTCGTATTTCCAGTGAAGTTCTAGGCACAAATCGAGTCTTTGGCTCATTTCTTGATCATGCATGGTAATTTTTCACATTGTAGCTATTCAATCCATCCTTGTTGATTTTTGAAACTGGGGATGTGGCTACGATGGCCTTATCTCTAGCATGTAATGGAAGTCTTTACTCCCATCCTTACAGCAAGAAAAAGCTGGACAAAATGAAAACCAATGACTTTTCTCAGACCTATCCGAGAACCATTTTCTTGATATCTAGAAAGAAAGAGCCTCCAGATGTCCGGCTGCAATTTGCTCACCTGGAACAGGAGCTGCTTAAGCTAAAAGCTGGCAGGCACGCTTTCATGGTCATTTTGATGCATTGCTGAGGCTGAATTAGCATCCTAACTTCCTGGGGGCTTCAGTCTTTGGGGGCTGGTCCACATTTCTCTGGAATGGATCTCCAGGAAGGTACATGGAGATCCCTTTGTGGTTCTGGCAGGGAAAGGCGAAGAGGAAACATTTTGAAACACACCCAGAGCCTTGATAACAAAAGCCTATTCTCCATGGGAAAAGATTTGCCAGAGTTTTCCATTTTCCAGATGGGGGAAAAAACTTCTTCTACCCCAGCCACCTCTAGCCTTCCTGTGTCAGCTAACGAGGAAAAACAAAACGAAACAAAACTCACAGCCAACAGGTCAGGGCTTTAAGGAAACTGATTGAAAATGCATCCAGGCAAGGGAGAAGGAGGCAGAGGGATAAAAACATTTGTGAAGGTTATGGCCCTCAGACACAGGCCCACAAAAACACGGAGATGCAATCATAAAATTACAGATTACACTGCTTCTCCATGACTTCCCTTACACCTACATGTCTCCATACAATAATATACATTCCAAATAGAAGGACTGTAAGACATAGACTCTCTCTGAGAAGGAGCATTTAGGGAAGCCCAAAGTAAAGACAGGAAACTAAACCAAGGACATTAGAGAAATTTGAAGCCTCTGGCGTCTACAGAAAACATTAAACCTCACCACAGCTCATAGCGAGATTAACATAACTTCTCAAATTAAAGGCCTATTTACCTCCGTTCCTATTACCTGATAAGGCATGTCAGTCTTTTCAAAAAAATGTTTATTTATTTATTTCGAAAGAGAGAGTGTGAACAGGCGTGTTCCTGAGTGGGGGAGGGGCACAGAGAGAGGAGAGACAGAATTCCGAGCAGGCTATGTTCCAACGATGCATGAGCCTGACACAGGGCTCAAATTCACCAACTGTGAGATCTTGACTTGAGTGGCAATCAGGAGTCCGACATTCAGCCGACTGAGTCACCCAGGTGCCCCAGCATGTCAGGCTTCTGGCGTGAAATTATAAGGCATGCCAAAAGGCAAAACACAAAAAAAACGAACACAAAACACACACACACACACACACACACACACACACACCCCACAGTGTGAAGAGGTAAAGCAATCATCGTGCTTAGACTCAGAAGTGACACAGATTTTGGAATTATCAGGCTGGAAATTTAAAATAAATATGATACATATGTTAAAAGTTTTAATGGAAAAAATACTCAACATGCGATAGCAGATAGGTAATGTAGGCAGTAAGAAGGAAACTCTGAAACAGAACGCAATGGAAATGCTGCAAATCAGAAACACAGTGATGGAAATAAAGAGTGTCTCTGATGGGCTCATCAGTAAAATTTGACATGGTAGAAGGCGGAATCTCTGGGTTTGATGACAAATCAATAGAAACTTCCTAACTAGAGACTCAGAGCAAAAAATAATTGAAAACTAGCAAAAACCAGAATGTACAAGAATAGGTATAATATCAAAAGGTGTAACATTTGCAAAATTTCAATAGAAGAAATTAAAAAAAAAAAAAGACTGGAACGGAAGAAGTGTTTAGAATAACAATGACCAAGGATTTTCCAAACACCATTGGCCATCATCAAACCACAGGTCCAGGAAGCTTGGAAAACAACTTAAGGGGATATATACCAAACAGCAACAATAAAATGGCACACCCCCAAGCGTATCATATTTAGACTGTGGAAAACCAAAGACAAAGAAGGTGGAGAAGAGGGAAAACAAAACAAAACAGAACAGAACACCCTACCTATAAAGGAACAGGGATAAGAATTACAGTGGGCTTCTTTTCAGAAACCATACAAGCAAGAAACCATACAACCAGTAACTCAAGGTGATTCTCGCCCCGGGAATTTATGGATCACATTTTAACTAACACAAACTATGCTCCAATGAACATGCCACGATGAGATTAGACATACAAGGGCTTTGTCAGTGGAAAAGCCTGTGAGACAAAACAGAGAGGCAGGCAGGAAGTTTGGGAGAGACCTCAGGCCACCCTGCAAGTTTAATCTCAAGTGAAGGAGTGGAGGGAAAAAAAAAATCTTTGGGTGGAAGAGTCTTAGACTGCCATCTGCTCTGAGGAAAATTCAATCAGGATGCTAGGGAGACCTTGAGACTAAATAGGCTATTACAGGAGTTCTCAGTCTCCAGGAACAGGCTGGCCTCCGTGCTGTAATCACACACAGTCCTTGGTTTGGAACAACACGTGGAAAGTATGGGCTCAGTACTCACGCTGCGATGGATTTCAGAGCCCAAGGTGTATTCTCATGCCTGCCCTAGTACCAGAGGAAGATAATGATATCAAGTCAAGGGTCTATGCAAAGAGAAGAGAGGAAGCTCAGATGTTTGCCACGAATGTTTGTGAGCAAAGCTCTTTCAATTTTGACAATCCGAGAAGGACAGTTTTCGTTTTTTTTTTTTTTTTTTCACATCTAACTCATTAGAACTCTGGCAAATCTCGGCATTACAACAAAAGGATTAATTTAAATCTGTGAAATACAGCTATAGCATCGCATTTGATGTGGCAGTGAAAACACATCTGGGTGATGGGATGAAACGTTCACAGTGATCTTAAGGATAGCCGAGGTCACAGGTGAAGCACAATTTCTCGTGTGGTGTAATCGTCCAAAAGCACCGCGCAAAATTCTAGATGCGGCAGTTGTATGAAACAGTTGTGAGATTTCAGACCGTTTGCCAAAACAACAGTCAGAAATAAAGCACCCCTGCTTCTTAGCAAGTGGTGTTCGTTGAATCGCTTTTGCTTATGTTTGCTTGTTCTCTCTGGAAGGTCATTCTCTTAAATAGTGTATTGATAATTACATTCATTCTAGAACATGTATGACAAATTTGGGTCAGATTAATTTCAGGAGAGGCACTGTCCCAGATAAGGAGCTAATGGGTGGGGACTACAGCTGACTACAAAATCCAGTCAAGTGCCTGGCTGTGTATGAAATTAAGCGGGGTTTCTTTTGTGAAGTGCCCACGCTCGGACTTGATCTTTGTCATTGTGGAGTGCCAACACTGCTCTCGCTCCTCACAAGGCCGAAGAGTTTTGTGCGCTCATAACAAACAGGCATTATCTCTATTATGTAGCAAATTACCATTAAGATTAAAATACAATTAATCCTCCCTCTGGATCTCTCTTCGCTGTGCTGTAAATTAATCTGCATGACAGAGCTGCAGATATCAGAGCTGGACAGAACTTTACAAGGGCCCTTCTCTACTCCATTTTCTTCATTTAATAGAAGAGAAAAATGGAGTCCTAGAGACTAACGTACCTTCACCAGGCCTACCTGTAAGGTGAAGACGAAAATGGCTTTCCCTTCTACTTCTCAGAATCTCTGTAGGAATCAAACTAGATGTGGGATTCCAATTTTTGGAAAACAATCCAGTCAATAATAACATAATCATAACCACAAAGGTAACATTTATTGAACACCAGGTAAGAACCGGACACCGATGATCTCACACATCAGCCCAACCCTTTCAAGACAGGTGCATTCATTACCCCGGTTTGGACAGGAAGAAACACATCTGGACTTGGCTGGTGGCGGAGCTGGGAAGTAGCCAGCCTAGGGAGTCTAACTCTAAAGCGTACACCCTTTGTCTCATGACCTAAGGACTCACACCTTTTTCAGAAGCAAAGCCCATACTGGACCACGATTTTCTGATAATCCAGGGGATTCCCCTTATGATAAATTAATTCCATAAGGTTCTCTTGGAAGTAGGAAAAATTGAACCTGCCTGTCCCTTTCTGGGCTTCATGTTTTATGTATTCTTTACTGTTAGCACTGAGTTTTAACGAAGAATAAAATAAATAGGAGATGCTGCTGCTGCTGTAGGGGTTCTGCCCAGTGCCGTGGTTTCCTATCGGCTGTATATTTTGACAGTTGAACCTCCAAAGTGTCCAGGGCTATTATATCCGAATATGCCTCTCATCACCCAGTGTTCTGCTTCCTTGCTGCAATAAGCATGAAGCTGTAAACTGCCCATCAGGAATTTAGAAAAGAGCCCAAAGACCATGGCAATGGCTTCTGGATGTGCTGTATGCCGATGACGTTAAAATGCTGCCACCTTCTGTTTAGCCCCAGCGCTGCGGATGCACCCTGTGCCCACCGCTTCCCTCCTCTCTGAGCTGATTTGCACTGATCCCGAACTGCACTTCTGCAATATATAATATGACAAGCTAAACGCAGAGCCTGCCAAAAAATCTTGATAGGCTCAGCTTTTGTGCTGCAGCACTTGAAAAGACCATTACTACTGCCATCCCACTAAAGTGTGCTCAATATTTTTGACAGTGAATCATCTAAGCAGGAGTTTATCTCTGCATTCGCGGGGTGGGAGTGGGCTTTGCCCGTTAAAGATTCAAAAGAGGGGAGATGAAAGGGGTGGGGGAAGGGATAATTTTCCATTGTCACTGGATGGTTTTCCGGATGTTGCAAGGGCTCTAGATTTATTCTCAGGGGCATTTTCTGCCGAGACGCTCAAAAGAAATGAAATTGCATGGGCAGGATCGTAAGTGAGGGAACAGCATGAGCACCTGCAGTTTTCTCCAACGAGGAAGGTTGGACGGGGCTTCCAGAAGCTGGTTTGTCCAGGACAATCACCTCTTGCTTATCAGCCTTAAACTATCATTCGGTCCAGGGTGGGAAACCTGTGGCAATCGCTGACACCATACAGGGCTCGGATTCCTTGGATCTGAAGGTCTGCTGGCCGGCAGTCTCATCCCTAATATTTCCCCAGGAAGCGCAAACAGGGCTTCATTCTACCTCAGCCTCTACAGCCTTGCAAAATTGGTTCTGTCCAGGATCATTTTAATCACTAGCATATGACCACCTCCAAGCATGTGTGTGCACTTAGGTCTGAGCGAGTTGGGACCCCTTATACATTAAAATACCAGGATTGTTTAGTAAAGCTGGAAAGTCAGGAATGGAAAATAGTTGTAGCAGCCAAAACTGCCTACTTAGGTGCTTACTGACCAAGTTTTTCTTGACTAAGAAACTCGTGCCTTATGTCTCTATGATTATACTCAAATCCTCTCTTGGGTCTAAAATTTATCTATCTGTCCAGCTATCTAGTTTTGCATCTCTCGCTACAAGAGACAACAGACAAACAAAGTATATTTTATTTCCTCCCGAAGCCCTATAGGAAAAAAAATCACCTAATCTTCCAATTTTTTCTCTCAAATGAATAATACCATTCTTAAGATTCTTACTTATTTTATCCATCATTTGCCTAGAAATGCTTCTCTATATTTTAAGTCTTAACATGAATTGGAGGCAGTCTTGCTGGTCTTGGATCTTACAAATCCCTAAACTAATTAATAACTTAATTGCAAATAATTTCCAATATAAATGCAGTAAAACAAGATTTTCATATTTTTGGGAGATGATACTGCGTTCGAGGAAAGTTAACACCTCCGTGTAAGGGTGCTACGTAACTCTGTGGCAGACATGCACACAGACAGTAATCCTCCCCCAGCCTGGTTGGAAAGATATCAACAGAGAGCTTTCTTGAAGGGTAGACTCTGTACTTTTCAAGGGTTAACGCCCAAGAGTCAGGCATCTGCACAGAGAGTCACTCCGACATAGCAGATCTCAGATGGACCGAAGGCTAGAGCAATTCAGGTGCATACATTTCCCCACTCACTTTAGCATCCAGACCCCCATGCCTACTGGTAATATGTTTTCCATCTTCAATTTCTTCAAGTTGAACAGATACGAGCAAATACTTGCCAGTGTTCTGAGCTTGTTCGTGTACTATTTAACAGCAACCTCTGCCTTCTTCTGGTAACCAAGCTTTGATAATTTCCACTCAATTCTACTTCGTGGCACTGAAAGAAAAATCGTAGAGCAACTGTGCCCTGAGACAGAACCATACAACCTGCAACTGTCAGACCTTCTCAGCAAGCCTGCGGAGTATCTGAATTACAGCAGTGAAAGGAGACTAGGGAAGACTCCATTCGTCAGATGCCAAGGCAGGAGGGAAGGAACTCTCCAAAAATCAGATCCAGAAAAACAAGGTGTTTCAAAGCTACATTGAGCAAGAGAGATCTTGATGCAATGCCATCGCTCTCTGTGAAGAAACCAAAATGCAGAGAAAGACTCAGCCATCAGGATAGAGCTAACTTAGTAAGGAATCAACCTGGAACCAAATCAACTGGCTGGCACGGCTTCTCTCCTTCTCTCCTTCAACTGCAACAAGAATTCTCAGATATTAGCATCAAAAGAAAATTCAGGGAGTTTTGAGTATTTTGTTGAGTAAGAAACAAACTGTTGGGGGAACAGAAGACTTCAAAACCTTCTCAGGAAGGTTACGGTGAGGTTTATAAAGTCAGGAAGAGGACGTCTGTAAAGCTTAAGTCTCATCGGTTAAGAGAGCAGGTTACTTAGACCATCCTTAATTTGTTACACCATGTTGAGTCAGATAAGACTCAAACGTTGTCCACAGTTTAAGTGGGTATTTCAGGGAGATGAATCCTTGTGCGTTTTTGCTGAGCTGGGTCTGGGCTCTTTGTTCAGAGGCAAAAGGTGGTCCCAGCCTCCATTTTTATTTTTATTTGACATTAGTGTGTACAAAAATCACCTAGGGAATATGATGACCAGGCAGACACAGGCTCCCAGTGGAAGGGTCAGAGACATTAAGTCTCTCTGGAGACCAGCAATCTGTATTTTTAATGGGTGATCATGACCCAGGTGGCCTGAACACACTGCTTTAGGAAAAGCCTCCTTCCTTCATGGGAGTAGCTCCCCATTTGTTTTTAGGGAAAGACTTCTGGGATCAAAACTGATAAATTAATTATTCAAGTGTCTAGCCAAGGGGTCACCGAGGTTAACCAACTGGTGTGAGTTACCCTGCTTCCTGTTTCTCCACACTTAGAGTACTCAGGCTGATTTCGGGGGGAGACAGAATCGCGTGTACCAAAAAAACAGAATAAAATACAAAATAAATGTAAAAAGCCTAAATGTCAACTCTGCTCGACTCTGACCCCCAGTCACTTGCCAGTAAGAAAAGCTACAGTCAAAGTCTTCCTTCTCCTGCTGGTCTCTCAAACCTTCAAAGCTTCAAGAAAAATGATAGTTACTCTCTTTCTACAACCGACTCTTGTTTCTGGATCATTCTAAGGAGCTCGGTCCATATTCCTCACAGAAACAAATTCGGAGTTCCTCTTATCAGGGTCCTACACAAAAGCAGATGTGGAAACTTCTGTACATTGGATACGTTACAGGAATGGACGACAGGGATTTTGTTGATTCCAGAGGCCCCACGAGTCTTCTGCGACATTAGAGTAGCACAGATGGATGAGTGAATTCTGAACACCGTCACGGTCTTCAGCCATTGGTGGGCCTTCTCCCACGAGCACCGAGATCCTGAAGATCAGGCAGTTGGCCTTAGCATCGCAATTAGTTACCTGCTCCTCCCGGCCCTTCCCCCACCCTCTGGAGCTGCAGGCACCAGGCCTGGAGGAATCAAAGTAAAACGGATGCATTTCTTATTCCTTCTGCCTCCTACGGGGAGCCGCGGCCAGCCTCTGTGTTAGCAGTGGGAGAAAAGGTAGACCCATCCTATTTGATTCAGACTGTCACCGTCACAGGGTAGCTGCAATTAGCCCATGCCGGGCTTATTCAGGCCTTGGATTCTTTTCAGAAGGGAAAAAGGGAACACTTGAGGTCTATTGAATTGAAGCGTGGCATCTGCCGAACACCGAGGGGAGAGGTCGGGGGTCAGTGCTTGATTTTGATAAAGCGTGCCAGATTAATTGTCTTTGGTAATCCTGTTTGTCATGGTAGATGTGCAGAGGAGTCTTTGTGGCCCAGGCTGACATATGGGCCAGCCTGCTGCTTGCCTATTCAGCCCCCCCCACCCCTCCCCAGCACATGCTCTCCACAGTTGGACTGGTTCCCAGGGCCTTGTTTGCCGGGGGAACTGGAGGCCCTATTCAGCCATCCCCCATTTCCACAAACAGGCCTCCTAATCTCCAAGCCTGCCGGGGCTCCTGAAAGAGGCTGCATTATTCAGAAGGTCTGAAGAGAGAAAGGGAGACAAGGCGGTGGGGGGGGGGGGGAGTGGGGGGGGAGGGTGAAGGGGAGGGAGAAATCCAAATACCAGAGACCCCATGAAAGACTCTGCAGACTGAGGAGGGGGTTGGGGGGCAGAGAAATATAATTACAAAAAATAGCAGCCGTGTACTTCAGGGAGAACACTTCAGGAGGCTGATTACAGTTCCTCTCCAAATCTGAATCCATCACCAAATTATACCCTGCCTCTTTTGTAAAATAAATGTTAATAAGAGGTAATTTGGGCCCTGCTGATTGGTAAGCTCAATGGAGATAGACAATTTTTTTTTTCTGCCTCTGTGTGTGTGTGTGTGTATGTGTGTGTGTGTGTGTGTGTTTATTGTAATATCTGGAGGGCGTTTTTCCCCCACTTCTAACCAGAATTGATATTCAACCACAAAAGATGAAACAAATGTTCAATGGCCTGACCCAAGTGCCAGAAAATCGATAACAGTTTGAGTTTTATGATAAAGGGTGAACGAACAGATTGGCGATGGGCCCTCCGTCTGCTAGAGGGTGCAATTGGTATGCTCTGGAGAGAATGTCCCCTGAGATTTAGCTGCCAGTGGGGCCCTGGGAGGGGGGTGAACTAATGCCTGCCTCCTGGGGAGAGGAGGGTCCTTGCTCTAAATAGCTTTGCCTTTCTTTGGTTTAAAAGCAGGGTTGTGTTTTTTTTTTTTTTTTTCATTTACATAATCATTATTTTGAGTTGCTGACAATTCTTTTGGGGGTTTTTATATTTAAAAGCACACAAAAAAAATAGAGACAATCCTGTGACAGATCTTTTGAAAATGTTCTTATGATGTGTATTTATGAACAGATCCAGAAACGGCGCAATTAGAAACAATGAATAATAATGTTCCGATCAGACAAAAGCATGGAGATGTTAAACTACAAATCCTTGATCGTAAGGCCCTGAACCAGCCTTTCGTGTATCTTCCTTGCTCTGTCCCTCGCATCCGCAGGGCAGAGATGGGACTGGTCAGTGAAGAGCCTCTCTCACCTCACATTGCTTAGGCTCTACTTGGGATTTCTGACTTAAATGCTTTGAAAACCGTGCGTGTGCGTGTGCGTGTGGGTCCGCGTGTGTATGTGATTAACTTGACAACGTCATTGTCAATTTCAAGGGAAAAAGAAGAGATTTTTCAAAATGTAAGAAATTGAACTAAGAAGAAATCGTTAAACGGGTTTTTTTTTTATTCCAGATATTCCAAGGTAAAGGTTTTGTGTGGGTTTTGTTTTCCCCTCTGCCCCAAATAGTTGGTAGCTATACTCGTGTTGCTGTTTGGGGATATATATTTCAATATTTATTTGTTTGACTTCTTATAGTGAAGCAGGTTGGGGACTCAGGAATTCAACACTGGGTACGCAGTGGAGACAGAAACAAAGTTTCTGCCTGCAAAGAGCCTAGGGTACATGAGGGCTCACTGTTGCTTTGCCAGTGCATAGAACAGGGCCAGGCACATCCTATGAACTCACTAAATTTTATTGATTCAAAAAGAATTTTTAGAAATATCGAATAAAAAATAACAAAAAAAAATCCACCTTGACATTGCCAAGGAGGAAAACTTGCTTTAACCTCTGCATTATATTATAAGGAAGGAGAAGGAAGCATAGGAAGAGGAGGAGGAAAAAAAGAAATAAATCACGTTTGTGAGCACATAGTCTCTGCCGGTGTAGACATTATCCCATATAATCCTTAACAGGACCCGTGGGATGGGAGCGCTGATATTCATGCGGAACACAGGGGTGCCTGAGTACTAGTTAGATGATCCTAACCACCCAGTAACCCTGTAAGATGGGTTGTGATTGATGCCCAAACATCAGTATTAAGAGGCTCCGACGGTGAGGTCTGGGCATCAGTATCTCGTAATGCTTCCCAGGTGATTCTGACAAAAATGCATGATGGAGAATCATTGATTTTAAGTCCTGCTTTTCAAATGGTGATGTGCGTGCCAATTAACCAGGGAGTCGGCTAAATCGAGGTTTCCCACTAGGTTGGTTTGTGGTGGGGCCTGAAATCCTATAGTCCTAACAAGCCATCAAGTGATGCTGGTATTATGGCTGGTCTTTGAACCTTCTCTTGAGACGCAAGTCTTTAAAGATTAAGCAATTCACACAGTGGCTAGCCTACACTTTGAACCCTGGTTTTTCCAACTGAAGAAACGGAGTTCTTGAGCCCTGTTATATTCTACCTCTTATCAGATCAAATCCTGTGTTTATGGAAGTGTGGTGGGAACAGAGAAGCACTCATCTATGAGTCTGGAGATTTGGGGCTTTGTTATAAGCCTTTCTCTGCCTTTGACTCTGGGCCTTGCCTCCTTGGGTCTCAGTTTTCTTCTCTGAAATTTCTAGGATTTCAAGTTGATTATAGTTGCTGTCCTTGAATTCTTGATGTGTCAACTATTTAAACACCATCCATGAGATTAGACTTTTCTTATAGGGAAAATGCCACTTTAGGAAGAGCTAAAATTCTTTCTTTCTTTCTTTCTTTCTTTCTTTCTTTCTTTCCTTCCTTTTCTTTCTATTTCTTCCTTTTCTTTCTATTTCTTCCTTCCTTTTCTCTTTCTTTCTTTCTTTCTTCTTTCTTTTTCTTTCTTTCTGCTATTTCTTTCTTTCTTTCTTTTCCTTCTTTCCTTCCTTCCTTTTCTTTCTATTTCTTCCTTTTCTTTCTATTTCTTCCTTCCTTTTCTCTTTCTTTCTTTCTTTCTTTCTTTCTTCTTTTTCTTTCTTTCTTCTTCTTTCTTTCTTTCTTTCTTTTCCTTCTTTCCTTCCTTCGTTTTCTTTCTATTTCTTCCTTCCTTTTCTTTCTACTTCTTTCTTCTTTCTTTCTTTCTTTCTTTCTTTCTTTCTTTTCCTTCCTTCTTTCCCACCCTTTCCCTCTCTCTATCTCTTTCTTTCTTTCTCTTTCTTTCTTTTCCTTCCTTCCTTCCTTCCTTCCTTCCTTCCTTCCTTCCTTCTTCTCCCTCTTTCTCTCTCTCTCTCTCTTTATCTCTCTCTTTCTTCCTTTGTAAAGGATATATGTGTTTCATTATATGCTTTCTAGGATGAAAAGAGATAAAAGAATATTTGGTGTTATTAAGAGGGGCCATTGTTTCTACAATATTCCCAGAACAACCCCATGTGAAGTCCTAGATTTTAATTTCCCCCATTTTGTATACTACTACTTGGTCATTTATCCATAAAGGAAACCAATTAAAATGGAAATCTGTGAGGAGATATTAATTATTTATGGCTTAGCATGATATGGTGCTTTCAGAATGCCCTGAGGCAACTCGGATGCAGGTTGGAGAAAAAGGGCGGATGTAGGTGACAGACAAATGGACGAGGCCTCATGAGCCAGAGCTACAATACCTGAGCCTCGCTGGCTGAGGCATAGATATAAAACAGATTCAGAAAGGCATAAATACCATGCCTTACTATTTTTTTTTTTTTTTTTTTTTGGCTGGTTATCTGGAGAAATCTGTCTCAGGGTCCTCCAGCCTTTTCTGATATTGGCACTGGTAGAACCCCCCTGAAGAGAATGGAAAGTGACCAACACTTCACAGCACCTCCCTCCCTCACGTTAGCATGGTCTGAGCCAAACGCTTTTGAACTTGCGCGATTAGGCTCGGCGGGAGCCAACTGCCTTCCTCTGGAACAGAGGCGAATACCGCCCATCTTCTTCTCATGTTCTGTAGGCAATTATAACACAGGAATGTGCCTCCGAATTCCTCAGATCAGCTTATAGAGGCCGTGTGTCTGGGAAACCTGGGCTGGAGAGTGAGCTGGACTTCCAGATGGGCGTATTTCAGAAGAACCTCAGACATCCGGAAGGTCCACTGCCTAAGGAGGCACCGCTGTCCTCACCTTATTTCTTCTCACCTCACTTTTATTCAATTTATCTGTATCTCGATTTCTTTGCCCAGATTAGCCAAAAAGCTTCTTTGTCGATTTTCGAGTGAGTTTGACAAGTCTGCCCCAGAAAACGCTCCAGTGGCCGTCCAGCCTAAGCAGGCCTGTCAAACAGACCGCTGCTTAGAACCAGCTTTCCCACTCTATTTCCAGAACACGCTGTCGCCTTGCTCACGACGCTTTTGCCAAATTTTACAAGGTCAGAAATTCTGTGATGGGGGACACAGCTCGAGGGAAACGGAGTAAACCGTGTTTTATTCAGTGGGTGGCTTCCTCTGAGTAAAAGCATTACTCCTTTCAGGGCTGTCTCTAATGTGAAAGCGTAAGGAGTCTTGAAGTTTAGAGTGAAAACTTTGCTCATCTGTTTACTCTCCCCAGCGGGCTAAGGACTCTTATGCTGGGTTTAATGCTTTTTGCCAATTCAATAGTACTCAGACTCCTAATGGCCACTCATGCTGCGGGTTGTCAGCAGGAACAGGTCAGGGTGACAGAGACTGTGTGATTCAGTCAGGTCACTTACATAAGATCCATCTCACTGGATTTCGTTTCCTGACATAACACGGATGAGTAATTTTTACTTCTATCAAACAATAGCATAAATAGAGACATTGCCTTGTTCCCCCCCCCCCCCTTCCCCCATGGAATTATCCAAAACCAGGTTAGGGAAAGAAGTGCTTCTTCAATCTGTGTTCTGTATGTCTCTCTAGGGGAAGGAAAATGAATCATCCCTAACTCTTTTTAAAGTCTCCTAGCTGTGGGCCCGCTCACTCGGGTTCCCAGTGTGCTCTCACAGTGGTCTGGCATCTTGGAAATGCAAGGACTCTGGAAAGACACGGAGTGACGGTCTGACTTGGTCTGCTGCTAGAGTGACTTCGTCTGGTCTGGAGATTCGAGCATTCCTGAGTTACCGAATGCCAGGGCCGGCTCTTTTCCCCCTATTTGGATTTGTTCATCACCCTGCTTATCCAAAGAATTCTTATCTCTTTACCATGAACAGTAATAACAATAACAATAAGTAGTAGTTGTAACGTTAGGAACAGTTACTACTTGTTCAGTTCATTATTTCTCTTTTTAGTAACCCCAAAGTGTCGATAACTTGCCCAAGGTCCCACAAGCTATCATTTGGTAGTCAGATTCCGGGTCTATCCTTGCCCATAGTGCAACAGGGGGTACAAAGAATCAAATAAGCAAGCACTTAGTGGAAGCTTGCAATATATAATGCGATGTGTTCAATTGAAAATATCTATATATATGGATATATATATCCTGGCAGAGCTTTTCTCAAAATTCTGGCAGAGCTTTTAGGCATTCCAAAACGTGGTTTCTTTTTTGTAGATGTAAAAAAAATTTTTTTTAATTAGAAATAAAATAAATGTAGTCCCTGTCTGCAAGATGCTGGACTCAGGACAGAGAGATAGGAAAAATAAACCTCTATAAGAATTAATAAAAAAAAAATTGGAGAGGAGAAGAAAGATATCCCCCCCACCCAAACACAAGGCAGTTGTGATGAAATGTCAATGAATTACGTGTCTAATTTACTTGTTGTCACTTAAGGGAAATAGTTGAGGATCTAAGAGCAGAGATAAAAGGAGCAATGGGGGTTCCATTTTGTTGGGTTGAAGGGTTCGCATTACTCTGGCTTTTTTTTGGTATAAATATTTAAATATATTATATCCTCTTTGAATTGACATGGCTGTATGGATCCTCCTAACACACCAAGAGCTAAGCTGCTGTGTGGATACTTTGCTGATCAAATTTCCAGTGATACTCTAGACATCTTGTATTCTTCAGTAGTGACTGAGTTAAGAGCCTGGTTTGCAGCTTGTTTGTAGAAACTCCAGGGAGTTTTAGACTTGATGTCGAAAGATAGCTAACACCTGAGATTGTAAAAAAGTAATAACAAACAATGTAAAAATGGCTCATATTTATCATATTGCAGGGCATAATTTTAAGGGTTCCATGTGTTTTAATTCATTTTAAATCTCACAAGAACCCTGGAGATACAGAACTCTGGCAGAGCTATAGGCATTCGCCAAAACCTGGTTTCTTTTCTTGACTGTGTTTCATATCTTGCAGTGACTTCGTAATTGACTTTGGACCAGAGTAATGTGGACACTGTGATCTTTTCTCTTCCCAGTATAGAACCATATGTCCCTCCATGCACAGTGCTTCGTGATCGTTCCAATTTCCAGCTGGCTGGAAGGGAGATGCTCCCAACCCTTTCCACTCACATGCGCGCTCGTGCGCGCGCGCAGCGCGCACACACACACACACACACACACACACACACACACACACGCAGTGATGGCTTTGGAGTCTTCATACTGAAGAAGATAGAACCACCAAATAAAAAGATGACATCATTCAAAAGAACCATTCAACCTGGGGCATACAGTAGACTATATAGAAACAAGAGATAATGTTTCACTTGGTTAATCCGCCGTCATTTTTTTTTCCTTTTAAACCACAGAAAACATTTTTTTTTCAGGGTTCCGGAGGCTGAAAGGCCAAGATCAAGATGTCAGCAGGGTTGATTCCTTCTTCCAGCTGTGAGGGAAGGATCTGTTCTAGGCCTTTCTCCTTAACTGTTAAATGGTCATCCTCTCCCTTTCTCTTAACATCATCGTCCCTCTGTCCATGTCTGTGTCCAAATATCTTCTTCAGTCATATTAAATTAGGGTCTCTCTTAATGACCTCCATTTAATTACATCTTCAAAGATCTTATCTCTAAATACGGTTCCATTCTAAGGTAGTGGTGGTTAGTAAAAATGCAACATATGAATTTGGGGATTACACAATTCAGCCAGTGAATCCCAGGGCATATAAAAGTTATGTTTACACTGCTAGCTGTTCAATAGCATGATGGCATGATGTCTTAAAAAAAAAAAAGTATGTAATTTAATTAAAAATCCTTTATCGTGGAGGGACAAGTACGCATTGGCGGCTCCAGCAACAACCACCACATATGATGGCCCCACAATGCCTCTCATCGTGTTGAGCGTGTTCTGAGGCTTCAGACTTCAAGGGGCCCTGGTTCATCCCTAAGTGTCCCAACCAGGGAGTTATCAGCACCACGTTGGTGACGTGACCTGTTCAGTTGTTTGCTGCTATCTCTTTCCATTGATTGCAATTCTAAGCCACTGAATTTTGAGATTTACTCATTACGGAATCGAGCCGTCCTTATTCTTCCCATTTTACAGATGAAAAACTGAGGCTCAATTAGGTTAAGGAACTTGCCTGGGATGATTTGGGAAACCAAGATTATAGACTAGGAGATCTGATTCCAGAGCCCCAATATGTATCCACTGCGCTAAGCTGGAACTTAACTCCTTGCTTTCCTCTTAGATGTGATGTTGGGTATACTTCTGGCTAAAACTAAGGTAGTGTTGGCAAGGCAAAATATTAACTGCTGTATTCTTTGGCATAAACAAGCTCCTCGAGCAAAGCAAAATTTCAAGCGGCAGGAAGTGGTTTTTAAAAGGATGTTCATTTTCATCGGTCTCCTTCTGTCTGTATAAAGCACTGTGGCTCATTGTTTTCTGTTTCCAGATTGGGAGCTAGTCCTAACATTCAATCTTACAAACTCAAGGTTGGATCTTGGGGTAAGAAAAGGCAACAAAGTTAGCATTGCCCAGGAAGAATCCAATCTGCTGTCGGTAAGGCTGTGTTACATTTTGTGAATTAACAGAAATGAACCAACTAACCTACCACCAACCAATCAGAAAGGGAAGCAACAAATACTTTTCCACATTTATCCTTCCTGCGATGTTTAGTATTCTTGAAGGGAATACTAACCTATAAAAATAAACGTCTTAGAGTAGGTTTCCAAACTGCTGTAATAAAATTAATGTAGATGGGATTGCAAGCCAAGAGTGGAGGGCCAGAGAACAGTTGGGTTGAGATACTAAATTAGACATAATTTCGAACTTCCTCATCTTGATTGGGGAAGATTATTTTGTGTCAGACTCTCCATAGACATAATGGCATTCACTTACACCTCTCCTTCATCCAGGCTACTTCTCAATCTCTGCTGTTTATTTTATTTTCCCCACAATCATATTTCCCTACCAGGTTCTTTAAGTCCCTTGATCACTGGGGAGACTGTTTTAATGCATATTTTATCCCTCATACTGTCTAGTCTAGTGTTTGCTCAGAATAAGCTGTTCAATAAACATCTCCTAAATCAATGAATATCTTAATGGTCTCTAATGTGAAATGGGATTTGATTCAACGCTTGAGTCCCTCACCATATATAGCATCGAGAGTTATAATATCTTAGGAATCTATTTTGGTAAGATAAATATTAGTCATTGCTTTCCAAATAACTGATTCTATGCCTACGTGTTCATTTTAAATCCATAAAGCATACTGATTATTCACAACACAGAAATGAAAATATAATTTTTAACCATTAGGATTTCAAATTAGTACCAAGCAAAAGGAAAGTTTGGTGCACCATCTCTGAAAGTAAGAAGTAATGTAAAAAAGCTATACACAGTTTGAGTGCCTGCAAAAACTGGGAAAATCTGAGGAACAGCTGGAGTCTAGCTAACTGTGCTGTGCCAATCAATTTCCTGAGTTGCTAATGCAGGGTACTTACACATGTCACCATTGGGGAAAGCCAGGTGACGGGCACAAGGGACTCCTCTGCAAGATGCTTACAACTTCTCATGAGTCTACAGTCTTAAAAGAAATAAAATAAAAAATAAAAACAAAAAAACAGGGCGCCTGGTTAGCAGAGTCGGTTGGGCGACCGACTTCGGCTCGGGTCATGATCTCACAGTTTGTTGGTTTGAGTCCCGCGTCAGGCTCTGTGCTGACAGCTCAGAGCCTGGATCCTGCTTTGGACTCTGGGTCTCCCTCTCTTTCTGAAACCTCCCCTGCTTGCACTCTGTCTCTCAAGAATGGATAAACATTTTTTAAAAAATTTAAAAAACAAAAAACAAAGTTTTAAAAAGTAGGGTGAAACTATTTTAGTGATTTTGTGATAGAAGGCAATAGAAGAAAATATGTGTACCTTTTTAATTTGTGTTATTCATTTCTTGTTTAACAAAGGACATTTGGGAAGTTTTTGCATTGGGAACCAACATTAAAGCCCCATATAGTTTTGGCTAATTTAGCCTACTCTAGCCCTTGTGTTAAATATAAATATAAAGTGGCATAAACTATAAGAAAATATATTTTGGTAATTACTACTTTTTGGTTTTGGCTGCTGAGTATGGTATCTATGCAAGAATAATTCATATGCTCAGATTTTATGCAAACGATGTTAATTTTATAGCCTTCGAACACTTGATATTGAGTCATATAGTATTTCTTTTATTGTACTGATGGCAGAATTTACTGTTTTATGTTTTAAATACCCCCTTACTGATTAAGCACTAGAGATTTCTCCCATCTCAATACTAATGTTATAATTTTATGTTTGCAATACTAGTCATTGAAACTATATTTTACAAAAGTTTAAATTGATCAAGTAAGATCCATCACCACACAAACACAGATACGCATGCACATATACACACAAATACAATCTTCCATGAACTTAGATGTATTCAATTAGAAAAAACAACTATTTCGGTCTAGAATTCTCAGATAAGCTATTTCCTCATATTGTTTATAATTTATTTTCTGTAGGCTTTAATACAAATTAAAGTATAAATTGTAAAGGTATAGATTAATTGTAAAGATATGATTGATATTATATTAATTATATTAATATGAACTAATACTAAATATAAATTTAATATAAATTTAAAATAATTTCTTTATCTTTGCCGTATTCTCTTAAAAACTTTAGTGACATTCTCAGGACGACACTAAATAGGATGCCCTTCTGTAATTAGATTTTAAAGATGGAAGAGACTTCATAAATAATAACATCGAACTGGCTCATTCCATAGAGTAAGAACCAGAGGGTTGGCCATGTCATGTGGTTTACTGGCTGAGTCTGGATTAGAAACTAGTCTTCTGATTTTCAGAACATGGTTCATTTCACAATCTGATGTTGCCTCATGAGAGAGAAGGTGAAAAATTTTAAACCTGGGGGATTAAAAGTTCCACCTCAGGTCATTTCTTCACGTTACTCCCGAACATAGAAGTGGCCCCGTGGTGACATCTAAGATATTTATTAACATATACAAGAGTGGTTCTCCTTTCCTCTGCGGATTAATCAGACTACAAGGGGGAAAACAAGGAAGGAAAAGAAAAGGAAAATATTTAGGAACTGCTAGTTGGGAAATGTAGTGAGAGGAAGAAAAGGTCTTGAGAATTGAGTCAAGGTGATTCCCAGCGCCATCATTCCATCCTGATGGGAAAAGCTGTGCTGGCCAAAAAGAACCTTGGTTTCCTTGCTAAGCTGGAACACTGCAAGGGGCACGTGCTGGCATTCTGTGATCGGTGAGATAGCCAACGGTTTTGTTGTTTCAAAACTATTTGCCGTGTTAATTACCAAATTAGTCATTTTCCTCCCTTTCTGGTCGTCATCTCATAAACTGCAGTCACTTTTGGAAAAAGCAGAATCATTGCCATTTTAGTCTGTAAGAATTTTCCATATTACACTGATCTTTGCTTTGTGAGACATAAACTGATCTTCTGGTACAAGAAGAGAGGAAAATGGATCTATGGACTGGAAAAGATGGATCTATCCACTGGAACTTAAAAACCTGTCCCTACCTCCTTCACTCATTCCACAAAAAATCGATAGTGTTCCAGGGCTCCCCTTCCTCCTTTTCAAGTTTTCCCTGCTCCCGTCTCCACTGATGTCCATCATCATCTGATGTAACCAATATTGACAAATTAAGGAAATGAGTAGCCATTGAGGGTATCAGAAAAAAAAATTGTAAGAAACTCTGAAATGGATCAAAATGCTTATTGGGTATCCTCAACAGAAAACTCTGTTGTGGGCTTTGTACCTTTCCTTGCCATTGAGCTATTTTCCAGCTCTCAAAGTTAGAGACAACCAAGAGCAATACAAATAATTATTTCTGATTTGCAAATAGATTCTGTCCTGTGCAGGGACAATTGATTTCCATCTTTCTTATGGAAAAAGTTTTATATCTCTTTGTAAATACATTTCAGCGTTCCTGATAGATCAATACAAGGATGGTTTATTGAATTCTCTTTCAAAATGGTTGTAACATTTGACTTGTTCTCTCATCAATTAAATAATCCAAAAGAAGACATGAGAGATACTATATCCCTTTATGTATGTTCTTCTGAAAGTAAAGATTGTTGTTTCACAGAATGAGATGGTCTGCCTATTCAAGTTATGTGCTTAGTTGTGATTTATTGTAACTTAATTGTACTATAATTACTGATGGGGTAGCTGGCCGGGTTAGAAGCAAAAGAAAGAGAAAGATACAGAGAGGGATAAAACACACACACACACACACACACACGCACGCACACACACACACACACACACACACACACACAGAGACAGAGAGAGAGAGAGAGAGAGAGAGAGAGAGAGAGAGAGAATTGGTTTCAATTTCACTTTAGAGGCCACCAGGCAGGGTAAATGTATATAGGGTTTGTTCTGTAGTTTAATGAACTTAGGAACTTAATTTCCCAGTTGATCATAGGATTTTGGAAATAAGTTTAGGTGCATTAATCACATTAATTCCAGGTGGGATCAGATAAACCAGACTTTCATTTTTTAATTTATTATTTTTATTTTTTAAAAGTTAATTTATTTTGAGAGACAGAGAGAGAGAGAGAGAGCATGGGGGAGGGGCAGAAAAAGAGGAAGAGAGAGAATCCTGAGCAGGCTCTGTGCTTACAGTGAAGAACTCGACATGGGACTCCATCCCAAGAACCATGAGATCATGACCTGAGCTGAGATCAAAAGTCCAATGCTCAGCCAACTGAGCCACCCAGGCACCCCAATAGATCAGATTTTTAAAATATACCTTATCCTGGGTGCTAAATGTGACAGAATAATCTATTCTGGTTTGTTCGAAGAGTCCAAAATGTGCTATATAGTAAGCATAAAATTTGAGTACTTTTAAGAAACTATATGATGAAGCTAATATTGTTTGGCAAAGTATTGTTTTCAACTATGTTTCAATCTAAATAAGGAATACACATCATTAGAGCTGAAATGGCATCTGCGAACAGTTTTGAAAAGATACTGAAAAACTGAGTGTACGCTATCCTCTTTTTTCTGTCCTCCTTATCAAATGTAATTATCATGTATCATAAAAATGGCCTTGTTCTGTACTGTTTCCTATCTGTAGTTTTACACAAGCTACATTTTATATTGATATGATCCATTCAAGGAGCACCCGTGGCCCTTACCAAAATTTAGAAAGCATGTGAGTCTTATCTACAACATATTTTCTAAGGCATCTTTTACTTAATTTTGGGTTGATAGCTAATAATTGATATCAATAGCTAGTCTATTTTTATATGACGATGTTTTTGTACTGACTTTTGTTTTAGAGTAATTTCATCTCTATTTTTTCTTAAATGGAGAAACTATATTCAACTTGAGTGCTTTGCACTGGCTAGCATGAGTCAGCAAAAGAAGATTATTTTTAATGAACTAAAGGGGGAAATGAGCCTAAGGGGCCACTTTCTCCTCTAGACATGAAACCCCAGCACAGAATTTCACAGAGATATTTTCCAAGTGAAAACTAAAGAGTCCATCTATGGAGCACGTAATTAATCTACCATTGAGAGCACACACAGCCAATAATAGATTGGTAAGTGTCACACTCTCCTTAATCTCATCAATGGCAAATTCTTCATCTCAGCTACTTTTCATTCTGCAGTGAGAGCAAATGAGCTTTTCCTCTATGCTTTCTTCTAGGAGTTTTATGGTTTCAGGTCTTACACTAAGTCTGTCTTCCATTCTGAGTTAAAATTTTTGTGATTGGTATAAGGTAGGGCTTTGATTTCATTTTTCTGCACATGGTTATCAAGTTTTCCCAGCACCATTTATTGAAGAGATTATCTTTTTCCCATTGCATATTCTTGGGTCCTTTGTCAAATATTAGTTGACTGTCTATGTAAGGGGGTTATTTCTGGGCTCTCCATTGTGTTCCATCGGTCTGCCTGTCTATTTTTTTTTAACGTTTATTTATTTTTGAGACAGAGAGAGAGAGCATGAACAGGGGAGGGTCAGAGAAAGAGGGAGACACAGAATCGGAAACAGGCTCCAGGCTCTGAGCTGTCAGCACAGAGCCCGACGCGGGGCTTGAACTCACGGACCGTGAGATCATGACCTGAGCCGAAGTCGGACGCTTAACCGACTGAGCCACCCACGTGCCCCATGCCTGTCTATTTTCAAGCCAGTGCCATACTGTTTAATTGCTATAGTTTTGGAGTAGAATTTGAAATCAGAAAATGTGATGCTTTTAGCTTTGTTTTTTCTCAGGACTGCTTTGGCTCTTTGGGTCTTTTGTGGTTTCATCCGAATTTTAGGATCACCTTTTCTATTTCTGCAAAAAATGCCATTGGAATTTTGAGAGTAATGGCATGCAAACTGTAGAGATCTTTGGGTAGTATGGACATTTTAACAATATTAATTCTTCTGAAGTATGGACATGATATATGCTTCCATTTGTTTGTGACTTCAGTTCCTTTCATCAGAGTCTTACAGTTTTCAGGGTATAGAACTTTCACTTACTTGCTTAAATGTATTCCTGGTATTTAACTGTTTTTGATGCTAATGTGAATGGACCTGTTTTCTTTATTTCCTTTATAGATATTTCATTTTTAGTGTGTAGAAACACAACTGATTTCTGTATGCTGATGTTTATATCTTATAATTTTACTGAATTTAGTTGGTTACTTTATCAGTTTTTTGGTTGACTCTTTAGGACTTTTCTCCATACAATTTCATATCATCTGCAAATAAAGACCATTTTACTTCTTCCTTTTTTATCTGAGTGATATTTATTTCTTTATCTTGCCTGATTGTTCTAACAAAGACTTCCAATACTATGTTGATGAAGAATGGCAAGAGTGGGCATCCTTTTCTTGTTTCTGATCTTAAAGGAAAAGCTTTTAGCTTTCCCACCATTGAGTAAGATGTTAGCTGTGGGCTTCTCAATTATGATCTTTATTGTGTTGAGCTATGTTTTGTTTTGTTTTGTTTTTAAACCAAATCTGTTGTGAGTTTTTATCATGACAGAATGTTGTATTTTTGTTGAATGCTTTTTCTGACTTTATTGAGATGGTCATATAATTTTTGTCATTCATTGTATTTATGTGACGTATCACATTTATTAATTGTATTGCCTTGCATCCCAGGAATAAATCTCATGTGAACATAGTGTAAGATACTTTTGACACGCTGTTGAATTTAGTTTGCTAAGATCTTGTTGGGAATTTTACATCTAGATTCATTAGGGATATGGGTCTAGGTATTGGTAACAGTTTTTCAGATAAGACTTTAAAAGCACAAACAACAAAGAAACAAAGAAATGTGTATATTTATTGCAAATAAATATGTGGGACTACAGCAAATGAAAATGCTTCTGCCCAGCAAAAGAAACAACCAACAAATGAAAAAAAACAAAAACAAAAACGTAAGGAATGGGAGAAAATACCTGATAAAGAGTTAATGTCCAATATGAAAAGAATTCATACATAATGATAAAAGCAAACAGTCTGACTTAAAAATGGGCAAAGGAACTGAATAGATGTTTTTCCAAAGAACACATGCAAATGGCCAACAAGTACATGAAAACATCGCTCCTCATCAGGGAAATACAAATCCAAACCACAATGGGATATCACCTCACGTGTTAGAACAGCTGTCATTGAAAAGACAAGAGATGATAATTGTTGACAAAGATGTGAAGAAAAGGAAACCCTTATTCAGGGTTGGGGGAATATAAACTAGTTCAACAATTCTGTTTTATAAAAACAGTATGGAGTTCCCTCAGAAAATTAAAAATAGAACGACCATATAGTTCAGCAATTCCAACACTGGGTATATATTCAAAGGAAATTAAAAACAAGATATCAGAGAAATATCTATCCTCCCATATTTATTGCAGCATTAGTTACAATAGCCAAGATATGGAAACAACCTAAATGGTAATCAATGAATAAATGGATAAAGAAGATATGAAATATAGGTATACACACAATGGAGTAGAATATTATTCAGCCATGAGAAGGAATGAAATCCCACCATTTGCAACAACAGGGACACACCTTCAGGCCATTATGCCAAGTCAGAGAGAGACAAATAACCTATGATCTCACTTATCTGTAGAATCTACAAAAATCCAAACTCATAGGAGCAGAAGGTAGAATAGTGGTTAGCAGGGTGTAGAGGGTCACAGAAATGGGGAGATGTTGATCAAATAGTATAAACATCTGGTTAGAAGGTGAATAAGGTCTGAATAGCTAATGTACAGCCTTGTGATTATAGACAACAACACTGTTCTCTGCCCTTGTTTATGCTAAGTTAGTACATCTTAAATGTTCTCACCACAGAAAATAAAGGGTAAACATATGACACGATGGGGGTATTAGCTTATACAACGGTGGTAACCGTATGGCAATATATACATACATCAAATCAACACACTGTACACCTTAAAGTTACACCATGTTGTATGTCGATTGTATGTCAATAAAGCTGAAAAATATTTTCTTAATATTTTTTTTAAAAGCAACTGAGACTTTTTTTTTCTTGCTCATAAAAGCCTTGTCACTTTCTAGAATTCTTTTAGGTGTGTGTGGGTCTTATTCTTTCTGATGGATTTTAAAGCTATGCTCATGCAACCTATTTGGCTGGTTTAAACATAGGGATGAGAACAATGGTCTTCTGAGATATCAGCGTGTAAACCAGAAGCACCTATAATGATTTTTAAGTCTTTTTAGCAACCTCTGGCACCTAATATGCAATGCTATAAAGTAGGCACTCAATAAATGTTTGCTGAATAAATATGGATAAGAAAGCAAATTTATTCTACGTTACATTAGAGTGCAGGAGGACCAGAAACAAGGAATGAAGTTATAGGGAGGTAAGTTTTGGGTCAATATAAAAATGTACTGTTTAGGAAATATAGCTAACTAAAAGTCAAGCAGGCTTACATGTGCGGTAATCATTTCCAAGTTATTGCAAATGTTTAATAAAGATTTTAGGGTACAAGTAGAGCTACATGGACTGCCTGAATGCTCATCTTTCTTTGTTTTTCTTTGTTTTTTCTTTTTTTTTAAAGAGAGTATGAGCAGGAAAAGGGCAGAGACAAAGAGAGAGAGGGAGAGAGAAAAATCCCAAGCAGGACCCATGCTGTCAGCACAGAGCCCCACATGGAGCTCGAAGCCACCACTGTGAAATCATGACCTGAGCCAAAATCAAGAGTCAGACACTTAACCCGCTGAGCCACCCACAAGCCCCTACATGCTTATCTTTAGACGATTCATTAGGTCTTTATAACTTAATAATTGTATATTATTGCAAGAGAGCAAGTTTTATATTTGTTTTTTTTAAATTTTTTACACTTATTTATTTTTGAGAGACAGAGAGAGACAGAACACAAGTGGGGGAGGAGCAGAGAGAGAAGGAGACAGAGAATCTGAAGCAGGCTCCAGATTCCCAGCTGTCAGCACAGAGCCCGACGTGGGGCTCAAACTCACAAACCGCGAGATCATGACCTGAGCCGAAGTCGGAGGCTTAACCGACTGAGCCACCCGGGCATCCCCTTTTTTTTAATTTTTGTTTTCACATTTATTTACTTTTGAGAGACAGAGAGAGACAGGAGAGCAAGTTTTACATTTGTAAACCATGTAAAAGGGACTAAACCTTTGCACACACCAAACAGATGTACAAAGAGGATGTACCTTCTAAATTTTTCAGAATCTTTTTTTTTTTTGAACCGGCTCCTATACCTTAGAGCAGCTGGAACAAAAACAAACGATAAAATTGTTAACTTGTCCAATCAATATTATCTTAATTCCCAAGGGCTTTAATAGGCCCTGGAAGGATTTTCTCTCTCCTGTTTAAGCGCTCTGTCATTCGGATCCCCCAACTGCTTGATCTTTCCCTTCAAACCCGGATGATAGCATTCAGGCTGGCCTCTGTCCCCTCTCTCTTGTGCTACAATTGTATTTTGAGGTGTCCGGATTCTCACCTGCACAGGTGTGAATGGTTTTGTGTGGCGTTTGGGGTACACAAATGAGCCAGAGGCGCATCTGCAGGCTAATCTATCCACTCATCCATTCAGGATTTTATTTTTGAAGTGGCTCCTGGGAAGGCTTGACTTAGGGCCTTTGCAGGTTTTATCGCTGCCAGTCCCTGCCCAAGTTTGAGGTTTCCTCCAACAAAAGAAAAGTGAGGACCACAGGTTTGACACTCAGCCCTCAGACCCCACGTACGGCTATCTCTTCTTCCGCCTTTGTTGGAAGGAACGGCCTTCTGTCATGTGGGAAATGATGCAATGGTGGCCTCTGAGTACATGGTGAGGTAAGTTATACTCAAGCCATGGAACAGGAAGGCTCACAGACCAAACTGAAATGAGTGATGCCCGTAGCGTATTTGATTTAGAACACAAAGCGAGACCCGCGTGGAAAGAAACACAGTAGCATTACCTGGATTCTGGGTTATGCAGTGTCCACAACTCTACTGCGTAAATGTTCCACCAGGACGGGTGTGCTTAGAGCAGCGTTGAGGTGCCGCAAGAGATGATAACAGACAGGAGTCACCGGGCGGCAACACAAACACCTACTCTGTCGGAGCAAGACCTTAGGGGCAGCTATGTGTGGTCAGAGCGCAGAGCTATGGTTTGCTGATGGTCTACTGAGTCGCCATGGCCTTTCCCCTGAGTGTCTCAAAAAGGGGACACTTAGAGTCACGTGGGTATCACCACTCGGTTCTGGTTCGGGCTTTTATCCATATGAACTGCCTCATGAACCTCATGTGTATCTAGTACATCATAAATATTTACTGTTTACTTTGTCTTTCCATCTCTTTCTATCTTCGTTCACACACATCAGTTTCACTTATTTAATAATTGCCTGACATGAGCAAGGGTATATAACTTAAGGGAACATTAAAATACATGCTTATTGGGACACTTGGATGGCTCAATCAGTTAAGCGTCTGACTTTGGCTCAGGTCATGAGCATCTGACTTTGGCTCACGGCTCACGAGTTCGAGCCCCACATCCGGCTCTATGCTGACAGCTCAGAGCCTAGAGTTTGCTTCAGATTCTGTGTGCGTGTGTCTCTCTCTGCCCCTCTCCCGCTCACGCTCTGTCTGTCTCTCCCTCAAAAATAAAGTCACATGCTCCACCAGCTGAGCCAGCCAGATACCCCATATGTTTATTATTTTAAAACATCCTTATTAATGAACTCTTTTAAAACATCCATTGCATTCATTATCTGTTGTCAGAAATAAACAAACGAGTAATTAATTTACTCAGTTAATGTTTAGTATGGGCCTGCTTAGCTTCTGACACTGTACTTGAGCATGTAAAATGCAAGTGAACTGGACTGTTTCTTAACTCCTGTTTCGTGACCTTTAAACAGTGCCAGTACCTGCAAAAATGCTCCCCAGTTACATCGATGATCCACCGAATTGAACTGATAACCTTCAACTTTCTAAATATCACAATCTGCTCTTAAAGGAGTATTAGACATGACTTTGGTCCTCAAGGAGTTTAAAAAAAGGCATATTTATTCTTTCTTTCATTCACCTATCCTTAAGACTATAATCAGGCATTGCATAGATTACAGTTTGTAAAAAAATCTTTATTTGAATTCTGAATGGATTCTTAAATTAGGCAGCATTGGTGGGGTAGGGATCTGGGATATCAACATAGAGGAGACAATTCTTAGAATTTTTAAAGGCGCAAAATCTGAGCACAATGCGTGTACTACGCTCAAAGTATGTATGATAGATAGTCACCTTCTCAACTAACCAGTTCTCTCTCTTTAATTGTGCATGCAAGTTTTGGAAAGAAGAAGTCGTGCCCAAGAAGCCAAACAATTTATCTGCAAAAAACTAAAATAAAAGGGCAAAACAAAAGAAGGAAGGAAGAAGAGAGAAAAGAAAGAAGGAAGGAGAGAAAGAGAGAACAAAACAAAACAAAACACGTATCTGAGATGATGCATTATAGCCAGCCGGGACGCATGAAATACCAGAAATAGCCATTTCTCACCATGGTGGAAACCTATCAGCTTACAAAGATGTCATACTTCCATTACCTGCCACGTGAGCAAATTTGGATAAATTCTTCACCCCTATTTCCCAGCTATCTTGTTGACTTTTCTGCTTCTGGTTTTACTTGCTATCATTCTTTTTCGCATTAACATTTTTCATTAAAAAAAAACCCACAATTTTCCACCACAGATAATTTCCATGAAGTTTAAGGGTTGTAAATTTCCTAATGATATGTAGTGCAGGGTCTTAACCTTTTCATATAAGTGGTTTCAAACCACAACACTCTTCTTGCAGCCATGTAGGTGTCTTCTGTAACTTCATCAATACATCCTTATTTGATGAAAACAACCAATCAGATGTTGTCTCTTTTTCACGGTCTTTGGATTTTTTGGTTTGATCAGCTTTCTCCTGGGTTCCTGGAAATGTCAGTTACGTAAGGAAGCCTGCCATGCTTTTAACGTAAGATTTTATTGCCTGTTGGTGTGGACATCTGTCCTGCTGCTACATCTATGCAGCCGTTGCATTGCAAGTCCATTCTGTGTCTTACTCTTGTTGAATGATCTTCAAACGGTGCCAATACTTATACAGATGTTCTCTAGTGACGTCGATGATCCACCGACTTGAATTGAGGCCTTGAACTTGGCTAAATATCACAATCTGCTCTTAAAGGGATAAAACTAGTAACTAAGCGACTAGCGGACGGCTGTTGGATTTGCACGATGGTAGCTCATGTTGATGGGTAGAAAAGATACCTAGCCTTTGACAAGTCAGACACACTCAGAGCCTCCTACTTCGCCTCCACGATAATAACCGTACGCTCTTCCTAATAGTCTCTGGCTCAGTGAGCTTTGCAATCCAACGGGGTTCGGAACACGAAGTCATTTAGAAGCCACTAAAAACTTCAGTGGCTGACCAGTTAAACCGAAGTTTGATTTTTAGGAAATTCTGCCTTCCTTGAGATAATATATGGGAAGAAATGGGCATTCAATATTTATGCTCACTTTTGAAAATTACTGTGAAATGATATACAGTCCTACAGTAATCCCAAAGTAAGACAGGAGCAAAGGGACACAGGGAGTCTCGTGCATGTAAATCCTATTTTAAGCTGGGGTACTGGGATTGCTTATATATGCCAATAAAATCTCCACATGTAAGCTGAGGAAGCTCTTGGCTGTTATAAAATGTAAATCCTCTCTTAAGAAAACAACTGATTTGAAGCGCATTTCTATCTGTGGATCATGCTGTCAGGATTTTAGTGTTCTAATAACCCAGTTCTAATGAGTTCTTATGATTTATTCAATAAGGACTAAAGGTCTTTTATATAATTGTTACCTTGCTGGCTAATACCGAAGGAAATGTTACATAATTCTACGTAGATATATTATTTAGTTCACGTCTTTGAATAATCAAAACAATTAATCATAATTTCTTATCAAATAAGTCACCACTGTCCATATTACTTTTATTCCTTAAGGCTGGAAATCTCTGCTTAAAATTTGCCAGAAAAAATTCTGTGAAGTATAAACTCTCTTCGGGTAGATAAAAGTCATTTTAACTGTAAAGAATTGTCAGGTGAGGGACACCTGGGTGGCTCAGGTGGTTAAGCATCTGACCGGCTCAGGTCATGGTCTTGTGGTTTGAGAGTTCGAGCCCCATGCCAGACCCTGTGCTGTCAGCTGGAGCCCAGAGCCTGCTTCAGTTTCTGTCTTTCTGTCTCTCTCTGCCCCTACCATACTCGAACTCTGTCTCTCTCTCAAAAATAAATAAAATAAAATAAAATAAATTAATAAAATAAAAAATAAATAAAATAAAATAAAATAAATAAATTAAATTTTTTTAATAAATTAAAAATTATGAATTTGAATTTTTTTTTCAAAAATAAATAAAATAAATAAAATTAAATAAAATAAATTAATTAAAATTTTTTTTTAGAAATAGGTGAATGAAGTCAATAGTTACAGATTCCATTTTGTTCAGGGAATTATGTAAATGGATAAAGAGAGGGAATTCAGCCCTGAATATTAGTATTACCCTTTTTAAATTTTTATCTGATTTTATTTTATTTTTATGGGTTTTCGATTGTCAAATGAAGTTAAGTGAACTTTTGTCCATATCTCCTAGAATAAATAAGGATGTCCATACTTCCTATTGGTTCCTCTGACTGCAATGAGACAGTCACTCACATTGATATAGTCAGTGTCAGGTGGACCATTGGGTTAAGGGGACATCGAACTTAAAATTCATGTCACCGGGAGTGTCGGTACCTCCTTAAGAAGTTAAAGTACTCGTGAAATTTCTGTGATTTGGATTTGATGTGTGTAGTACCATTGTCATTTTCTCCTACGTTCTCCCCTTCGCTGGGATCACGCTTCTAACACGGTGTCTGGACTTTCTCAAATACATTTACTCGGCCAACATCTATAGTACTTCTCTATGCCAACCACTGAAATTAGCATCGGAGACACAGGTGAATATGTTAACTAGACTTTATTGCAGTGATCACTTAACAAGGTATAAAATATAGAATCACGATACTGTACACCTGAACCTGACATAACGTTACATGTCAATGATACCACAATAAAACAATTTCTGTGGAAATGTTTAGAAGTTAATAGGTGCTCGAAAACTGAATAACTTCAGTCGCTGATGAGACATTGAAGCATTTTGTTTGTCGGTAATCGGTGGAAGGGAGGCTGTTTGGAGTTATGCTTACGTATTTCTGCACCCTGATGTATGAAGGAGTCATACATGTAATTTCATGTGTAATTTCACATGTAATTACATGTGTCAGTCATGTAATTTTCTCTGGCTTCCGTGCTATTTCAGGCCATAAATTCCTGTACTGTTTTCTTAGAGGTTGTTTAAAACAGTTCTATGATTTGTTATGTAATTCATACAGAAGAATATGTACAGAATGTATATCATCTATGAAGCATATCAATAGTATCTATAATACTTTTACGTATACATAAAAACTTGCCACTGGATTTAAATTAGAATATTACCCATATAGAGAGCTGTTCCTAATACTACATTTTTATTCTGTATTTATGCAGCCCTTCCCTGATTATATAACAACATCCAAGTATTTTAAAGTTCCTGTTATTATTTCTTCCTTGATGAAGCAGTTGAATTTTATGTAAGTTGTATTTTAATAAAGCTATTAAGAAACAAGACATGAAAAACAAGGTGAAATCAAGGTTATTAATAATTTTGTTGAATTTCTCAGATCTTTATCAGGTTTCTGTAGGCAAGACCTATGTCTTGCATAATTGACAGGATAGTTATGAAACCTCCAAGTATGGTGCTATGTTTTTTAACTTATCCTTTGTTCTATAAATTTTTCCTTGATATATTTTAAAAGTATTTTCAGGTGCATATATTTTTCTGGTGTGTGGAGTATTTTCTCACATGGTGACAATATTCTCTACTGCAAAAACTATTCTGTCTTAAAGTCTATCTATTCTGACATAAATATTGTTCTCCCGATTTTCTTTTGGCTAGTGTTTTCCACATTTTCCCCACATTTTTTGATGGTACAGTGGCATTATATTTTAAATGTATTTCTTATGACTAACATAGCACAGAGCTGTTTTTGAATCCAATCTGTTTTGAAGTACATAAATACATGTTTCAGTTTATCAGTTTAAATATAGTTTACATATTTAATTATTATATATATTTATTTTATATATTTAATTATATAAATATGTCAATATTTAAATAAGCATAACATATTTTAATACCTAAATAAATACACATTGAATACAGTCAGACTTTTCAGTTTTATTTGTGCTTCCCTTCTATTCTGTTTTTTTCTTTCTTTTCTCTCTCATTTTGTTTATATTTTCTTAATCTCTTGCTTAGTTTGATTCCTTTTCCTCCTTCTATCCCACTAATATATCAGATAAAAAATCTATTTCTAGTCATTTATTATTAATTTTTGAAAACTGATTACACTTCCTTAGCTATACTTAACTTATCAGAGCCTATAATGAATTTGGTCTTAAAACACCTTGCCCCCACCTCTCGCACCATGAAAAAAATGTAGAGACTTTTCGATACTTAAGATCATGTATTCAATTTAAATCCCATTTTCGTCTATTTAATTCTCTCATTTGTGGGAGGGAATCTACTGTAGGCTGTTCTTGTTTAGTTTAACATACATTTCTACTAACTTATTTGCTCATCATTCCTTCTTGTATTTCATTCCTCCTACCCTAGATCATTTTTATTCCTGTGAAATTATTTCCTTTGAGAGCAAGTTTTGTAAAGGCATTTGGTAGTAACCTGTTCATTTTAGTTTCATCTGAAAATGTCTTTGTTATGTCGCTTGTAAGACAATACACAAAGTATTCCCGTGTGTCAACGTAAAGTCAATATTAAGTTTATTTGCCTGTTTTCCACTCATGAAATAGCTGTGGGATTGTGTCTTCACTATCTCCTCTGCTAGCTGCTTATAACTTTACCAGAGTAAACTTGTTTGCATTTTATATATTGGTGGGTTTCATAAAACTATTCCCCTGCTGCCAAATACCTACTTTATAACCCAAGGAAGTAATTTTGGAGGTCAATTCTTATTTTTCTTAAAGATTGTATTTTTAAGTAATCTCTACATTCAACATAGGGCTCAAACTCACAACCCCGAAATCAAGAGTCACATGCTTCACCAACTGAGCCAGCCAGGCTCCCATGTCAGTTCTTATTTTTAAATAAAATGAGTATTCTGAAAGCCTCGTAGGAATATGTTACTAAAATGTCATCTATCTTGGATGTCTGATATTATAATCTTTAGGATTTTATCACCTTATCGAAAGAAAATTAACTGACCAAACTGTGCATAACACAAGTGATGTATCTCTTAGAAAGAAAAGTCTTTGTTAATTGTAATCCTAATGGCAAGCTTTGAGAAAGTTTCTCATCTTACACATGGTTTTGTTTATTTCATTTTCCGTGTATGCACTAAACTTTTTATAGTTCCTCATAAAACAGTAAGGTTTATTTTGAGACTGAAATGGATAATCAATTACAAATGATAGACACAGGTGTCTGCTAAGTGATCAGTATGATGGTTCTTCCTTTCTTGGGTTCAGAACCAATGGATTTGTTTTTCTTCACTGAATTTATTATTTCTTTAGATCAGGATTACTATTGGTAAATGAAACTAAAAATTCTCACTGTGGATTTATAGTCAAGACTATGTTTTTAATGTTTGTTTTTGAGAGAGAGATAAAGAGACAGAGTGTCAGCGGGGAGGGGCAGAGAGAGAGAGGGAGACACAGAATCCGAAGCAGGCTCTGGGCTCCGAGCTGTCAGCACAGAGCCCGACGTGGGGCTCGAACTCACAACCTGCGAGATCATGACCTGAGCTGAAGTCAGACGTTTAAACGACTGGGCCACCCAGTCGCCCCAAGACTATTTTTAAAGTCTCCTTTCTAAGCCCAAAACTTCAGTCAGATGAAATCAGGAAAACCTTGAGTCAAATAAATAGTTTCTGTCTTCTATTTTTTCTGTGATAAAATAATGGCGTCCATCATCCTACCTCTCATTTTACAAGGTGCAAGGTGGGAAAGGCTGTTATAAATCTAGTAGTCTAAACGCTTCAATCTTTGGGAAGGAAAGGTAGTCCCAGATTAGTGATGCAGAAGAATGAGAGGTAGCAAAGCTCATTAACTTGTTTGTTAGTCAAGAAGAGAACTCATTTGGTGCCTGGATCTTTCTCTCTCTCTCAAAAATAAACATTTAGGGGCGCTTGGGAGGCTCAATCAGTTAAGCGTCTGACTTCAGCTCAGGTCATGATCTCACGGTTGGTGGGTTCGAGCCCCGCATGGGGCTCTGTGCTGACAGCTCAGAGCCCGGAGCCTGCTTTGGATTCTGTGTCTCCCTCTCTCTCTGCCCCTTCCGTCTCGCACTCTGTCTCTCTCAAAAGTAAACATTAAAAAAAAATTTTTTTTTAAAGAAGATAACTCATTTTTTTTTCCATGACGCAGACTTGTTTCTTTTTGCTTCAGGAGCCACAAAACAAGCAACAGTCTTAGCTTATCGATGGATGGAAAATAGCTAACATTTACCATGTCACTGAATTCTCAGAATACTCCTATGAAATATTTAGTATTGTTATCCTGATTCTGTAAGTAAGCACATTGGGGCACAGAAAGGTTAATTAAGTAACTCACCCAGAGCTACACAGTTTTGGTGAATGGCATGGCTGCAAACCCATTAGTCAGACCCAGAAAACCGCTCTCAACCAACACCAAATATGGCTACTTCCCGGATCGTTTAGTCAAAGGGAAAGCAAATTTTGAGGAAAAATTCTTGGTTTTAAGTCAGGTGAAGATTCGCTTTGGGTTGAATTTTTCTTTTCCTGGTGAAAGAGTGAAAACGCAAAAGAGTGAAAAGTGGGCTTTTGTTCTGGAGAAGTCCTGAGAAAGAGTTAAGTAGACGGAGGCTGAGATTTCACCCAGGTGGCTGGATTGGAAAAAACCTAACTATTCTTCCATATATTCAGCTAGAAGTGCGCAAATGTGGACCCAAGAAATAACGATAGAAAACAAAAAAGAGAAAGAGAAAACTCTCCACAGAAAAGCTCCAGGGAGATAGAAGAATTCAGCAAAAAGAATTTGCTCCTCAAATGCAATGTGATCCAAACTGGGGAGCTTGACTCACATTTGCTTCCAGGTCTCCGAGAGGAGGCACTACAAGTTTCAGGGATTTTAAAAAATTACACTGAGTCCTGGATTCTTATCAAAGAACATGTTAAAATATCTTGGTGATTCCTAGAGGTGATGAGTCTTTAACTGATTTTAACTGCATTTGCTAAAGGCACACAGCGAAATGGACTACGCTTTAATAAAGGGCTTAAGAAAAAAAAATCATTGAATTTGGGGCAACACCAAGTGAATTCTACCAATAGTTCTGCCAACAAACATGCCTGTAAGCAAATTATAGGAAAACACTGACGGTGTTTGGCTTGAGCAGGGTCTCAAACTAGGAGCCACATCAAATCTACCAGCAAAGATGCTTCATCTGGGCAGCGTAGGGTTTTTAAAGATTAGATCTGATTTGTCCTTGGGCAGACCCGTCACGTCAGTAGACTGTGGCACCAGCACTCCCAAGTGGGTTGTGCTCTCTGCCGTTCCTGGCCCCTGATGCTATGCGGATTTCCCACCTCTGGTTTAAGCGTGAGATTTGTTCAAAAGGATAGCGACAGGGGCACTGAGACTCGGCAAAGTTGTAGAAGAAATCCACTCCTGATCAAATATGACCACTGCGATTAATGAAGTGGATGGAGTCATCGGCTCTAATTCTCCCCTCCCAGCAACTGTGCTCTCTGCCAGGAAATGCCTTAGTGACATCCCTCTGTGAGTCACGTCTCGGCCTCCCGTGTTCGAGTTTGGGCACAAGACTTGCCTTCCCAGATAGAATGAGGCAGTGGTGACGGTGTGTTAACGCTAAGCCTCGGCCTCCAGAAGCCTCGTGTGTTTTTGCTTGCTCTCTTGTGTTTCTGCCACACCCATGGTATCAGGATGTTTGGGCTAATCACTGGGCTTCGGAGGAGACAGTACACAAATGAATATGCATGATGAACATGCATTTAAAAAATATTCACATGTTCAAAATCGCTAGAAAAATCAAACCGTGCAAATTACATCCCTGAAAGATCATACGTTGCATATCAAATTAGGAATTAAAAAAATACTGTGTGCTCCGTGTGCTTAGTTTTGGGATGTGGGAGCAAAGATAGGGTGTCAATAAATGTTTTTGTAGGTTTGTGGATTACCTCCACCTTTCTAGAAAACAATTCGGAATATAGTGTCAGAGACATTCAAAATATTCCTAAGAATTTTTTACCTTAATAATCCTACATTGAAGAATTTTGCCTTAAAATAGAATTGTGCAGACCCAAAGTACACAGATCTTCATAGCTTTTCACAGCTTTGTTTATAATAGCAAAACATCAGAAATCACAGTAGGTAACTGAACTTAAATGATGACCCAAAAATATAATTGGATTCTATAAAGTCATTAAGAATATTGTTACAGACGTACATGTCCTGACTTAGAAAGAAATAGAGAAGAACTGGATAAATTGCCAAAGAAAGAAAGTTACAGAACCATATCTAGATAATTATATCTCTCTTTTGTGCAAAACTATTCAAATATACTTTAGATAAAAGTTAAAAGTCTATGCCACAAATGTAAAACAAGTAATATAAATTTTATCATCCATGCCTATCTGTACTTTGCAGTTTTTTGTAAGTATATTTTTACTCGAGTAATTAAAAATTAAATAACAAAATGGGGTGCCTGCGTGGCTCGGTCAGTTTAGTGTCCAACTCTTGATTTTGGCACAGGTCATGACCCCAGGGTCATGGAATGGAGCCCCAGTTGGGCTCCGTACTGAGCGTGGAGACTGCTTAAGATTTTCTCTCTCTCTCTTTCTCTCCTCCTCTCCCCCTCTCCTCCATCTGCTCTCTCTATCTCTGTCTCTCAAATAAAGAAAATTAATTAAAAAATTAAATAACAAAGGCACCCCCCTCCCCTGCTTAACATGGCTGATTCAATATTTTAGAGTAGCTAAAAAACAGATCAAACCTGTTCTTTGGCTGTAAATTAAATCTTGAATTCTATTTCTACTCTTTTACCTGTGTCCAAAGTCTCTCCTCCTTGGTGGTTACTTCTGCTCCTGATCCTACTCTATTTTAGGTTTAACATGAACAGTTAAGGGATCCTTGGGTTTTGGTTTTCCCTCCTGCCTTCACTGCCGAAATATAAAAAGGTAAAAAATAAAATGTGGATTTTCAAAATTCGCCTTTATAATCACAATACAAATTTTTACTTCTTATTTTCGTTTTTCTAAATATTCATATTCCAACTCTTCCTAAATTATCTGTATTATACTTATAATAATTTCATTGTCTACAAAGGATAGACTTAGAAAGATCATACATTTGGGGTGCCTGGGTGGCTCAGTTGGTTAAGCGTCTGACTTCAGCTCAGGTCTCCGACTTCAGCTCAGGTCATGATCTCGCCGTTTATGAGTTTGAGCCCCTCGTGGGGCTCTGTGCTGACAGCTCCGAGCCCGGAGCCTGCTTTGGATTCTGTGTCTCCCTCTCTCTCTGCCTCTCCCTGACTCACACTCTGGCTCTCTCTCTCTCAAAAATAAATAAACATCAAAAAAAGGGGAAAAAAAGAAAGATCATCTATTCAACAATAAATATTTGGTAGTTTTAATCACTGCAACACCCCTCACAGTTCAAAACATGGCTATGTTGGTGGCTCCTCACATGGAAAAAATCTGTAGAATTAGGGGGGGAAATGAATGTTGAACATTTATTGAGTGTTTAACTCTCTTACTGACTGTTGCTAACATTAAGAAATGAAGGTAGACAACCTGACTTTGCTAATGACCTTGAAAATATAGAAATTAATTTCATGCTT
The DNA here is from genome assembly GCF_024362965.1 of Panthera pardus. Classification (NCBI taxonomy): domain Eukaryota; kingdom Metazoa; phylum Chordata; class Mammalia; order Carnivora; family Felidae; genus Panthera; species Panthera pardus. Next base: position 112,626,925 of record NW_026526732.1, on the reverse strand, counting down.
GTATTTCTCTTTCTAATAAGTGGCATCCAGACAAAAGTTTTTAGCATCATCTGGCCCAACCACTGGAAGGAATCTTAGGCTAGAATACCAGGACAAATCAAATGTGAAGTCAGTAATTTTCTCATCACTCATGGCTGCTGTGAAATGCAGTCAATGTCTAATCTTCTGTTAACTACAACTGTGTGCCAATTCCCTTAGTGCTCTGCTAAATATAGAATTTTACTTATTTTGATTTGGGGTCTTTTTTGTGATAATATTTATCAGTTTTATCTTTTCTTTCAAAGTATTCATACTTACTTCCATTGCTCAACCAACAAAAAGATTTCTTTGAAGAGAAATCCTCAGTCATTGAGCTCAGAAACAATTCCTCTCCCTATTTCCAGGAATCCAAGTACAGATTGAATCGAGCTCTTCTGATAGCTTTAGTTTGGTTTTATTTTTTCCGTAGTTCTCAGAAGAAAATAAACTTTAAATGTTGAACTTACTAAAATAATTATACATAAATTAGAAAATAGTGATTTCTGAGTCTCTTTAAGAATATCTTTATTTCTCTTTTTAATCTCCACACCCAACATGGGGCTTGAACTCACGACTCTGAGATCAAGAGTCACATACTCTACTGACTGAGCCAGCCAGGTGCCCCTATTTCCATTTTTTAAACCACCAAAATAAAAACATAGGAAAATATACATAGGAATAAAACACACGTAGGAATAAAAGCCATTTCAAGGACCCAGATAGGCTTCTCTCTAATACTTAATAATGGAGATGTAGATATTTATCTAAGGAATAGAAACTTCATTATTTCTTTATAAGAATCTAAGTTTAAGTTAAGAACTTGTAAGTTATTAACATTTTTCCAAGAAGGTCTTGGGAAATATGAACCAGATAGTTTAAGAAAGCGTCAGATATAACTAGACTTTAATGTGTTTTTCCACAGAAGGGGACTTCTTTCTTCTCAAAGTTGAATTGATATTATAAATTGAATTATTTTATTTTGCCAACGAAAAGTAATTATATACTCATCCTAGTTACATGACTATCATCATTTCAATAGCTGTATGACTTTTGAGTTATTAACGTCTGCAATTTCACATGTCCAGTCATGAAAGGAGGTTAAATATAACCTCAAGTATGCATTCCCTCAGATATTCGTTTGTTCTGCTCTCAGTCAAAAGTCATTTTGGAGTCTGCGTTCATGACAGAGCCTGGAAAGACAGCCACAAACAAGTAAGGCATTGTGTCTGCTTCCTCAAGCTTCCCTGCTGATAGGAAAATCCAATCCTGAAGACAATTGTCAAAGAGTATTAATGGTAGAGTTAGATCGAGGTGCCGTGGAGCGCTGTGGAAGGTCAACCCACTCACTGTCCAAGGGAGGTTTCCCAGAAATACCAGCGTTAGGACCTAAGGTAGGAGCAGTTCTAACTGGTGCTGAAAAATCAATAGTAGCTCCTATGAACTCTTCTAAAACAATTAACTGTATGGACAAGCACAGTCTAAGTGAAGGGGACCACGTGGTGTAAAATCACGAACATGGGCACAGAATGAAAAGACAGGAAGGGAAATATTAAAAAAAATTTTTTTAATCTTTATTTTTGAGAGAGAGAGAGAGAGAGTGCAAGCAGGGGAGGGCAGAGAGAGAAGGAGACACAGAATTCAAAGCAGGCTCCAGGCTCTGAGCTGTCAGCATAGAGCCCGATGTGGGGCTCGAACTCATGAACCGGGAGATCATGGCCTGAGCCCACGTCGGACGCTTACCTGACTGAGCCACCCAGGGGCCCCTGGAATATTTTTAAGATACACCAATTCCACCTTTTGTCCTCTTCATTTATACCTTAGAGTACTGTTGACTCTGGACATCTGTGTCTGATCTTGAAAGATATTGAGGTTAGTAGGGGAACAACACTGGCAGTTTTCTAAAAGGCAAATTGATAGTATTCAAATTGTGTATGTATGTATATATATGTGTAATCGAGCATGTCCATTCTTGGAATCAATCTTCAACAGGTACTCATATATATATAAACAGAAATTTATGCTCAGTAACAGCAAATGTTGGAAGAAAACTCAACAATGGGGGAATAAAAATAAATACATCTTCACAATATACAAAGTTAGAAATGTAACGCTCAGAAAGTTTGTGTAAGTAGTGAAAAGACATCTCAAGTGGGATATGACAAAGCTTTTCTACACTGATTATGTATTATTTGAATAGTAAGAAAATTAATATAATGTGCTTTTTTAAAATTTTTATTTTTAAGATACCTATACATCACTTGAATCAGATCATTCTGTAGGGTTGGGAGCCATCTCCACCTCGCTAATATTCTAATCTATTGAAAACCTTTAATTTACAGCATCTCATTGAGTTTACTTCCCAAGCTTGAGAAAAAAAAAAAAAAAAAATGGCCACACTGGTAGCTTCTAAAGTGGTAGAAATCCGTAGAATTGGAGGGGAAAAGGAAATGCTGAAGATTTATTGAGTATTTACTTAACTCTCTGGAAGATACAAAGCTCAGCGACGTACGTCTATGATCTGGTTTAATCCCTTGCGACAACAACAGCACCACAAGCAAGGTGATATGAAGCCTCTTCGTATATCGGACAGGCTGACGTTCAGAGAAATCAAGCGACCGTCCCAAGGTAAGGGGGCGAGTCTGTGACGGGGCTGGAGTTCAAAACCAGGATGCTTGAAACTGCAGCCCGAGCTATTACCAAGTTGAATTGACGCTATGATGACACTCATCTTGGTGATGCCGAAACTGAGGTTCTTAATCCTGAAGAAACGGAGCTCCTGCGTCCAAACTGTAATGCCATACATCTCTTAAAGCTGCTGCTGATTTTCAAATCGATGTGTTCTGAGGCGAAATCTCAGGGTTTTGCCCACTACCTTACGTCTACGTGCTTGAGATGCAATGTCTTTTCAGTGACCGGCAATCGCTGATTTTTCAAAAATAAGTAAAGTGCGAGGGGCGGCCTGAGGGTAACAATATTCCTGGCGATTTCCCTGTCGTCCTTCCTAACTCCATAACTTGAACAAATAAATATGCTCTGTGGTTGGTGTGGCCGGAAGCTCTGGGAGCCTGGCGTCATTCATTTCAACTTAGTGCAAGCCCTTGACGGATTTCTTCTTGAGACCCTCCTGTGTTACCTCCAGGGCTACAAGGTGGTATCACCATGGGCTCTGGACCTTCCTCGCCTTCAGATTCTTGGGTCGAATGTCAGCCGTTTAAAATATATATCTGGTCTGATTTGATGACAAAATACGTGAAAATATATTTTAAACAAACAAAAAAAACTCAACTGGTATCCCAGGTAGTTAATAAGAAATGAAGCATCGACAGTAACAAAGACATTATCTGCCAATTTCTCAATTGTCTTCTGATGCACTTTACCTGGAAAATAAAGCTTCTGTGTAGAAAGGTAAAGATAACAGACTACATCTGATAAATAAAAATAAGGAGTTTCCTTATTTTGAAATGGGACCATCCACAGCTCATCACTGAGATGGAAACCAATCATCTCTCAGCCTACAGTAATGTCATGATATTATAACTGTGATCCACTCAACGGTCTTCTGCAGGCAATTTTTTTAAATTTTTTAATGCTTATTTATTTTTGAGAGAGAGAGAGAGCATGAGTGGGAGAGGGGCAGAGAGAGAGGGAGACACAGTATACATGTGAACTGGTGTTTACCTCTGCCACGGTATGAGAAACAAATTAAAAGCATCATTGCAATTTGTGTCTGTGGAGGAAGATTACTCAGAAAACAAGCTGACTTTACAGGACTTTAAAAAACTATGTGGCAGGTATTTATAGCGTTGTGCTAGTAACAAAGTATTTTCATTTCTTCATTCAGGCACGTGTGGAATTTCTTTTGGAAATTCTTTTGGAATAGTCCTCCATTAGTCCACGATTTGAACCTTAATAGTATTTATTTGTAAATATTGCACAAATCAAAATTTTCCTTTCTGATTCTCCTTTCTTTTTACTCATCCCAAATTTCAAAATAGTTCAACTTCAAAATAGCTTCTTTTTGTTGTTTTTTTAAAACTTGTAGGCTGTGTTCTATATGCGGCTTGTTCTGTATTAAACTTGTATACTGTGTTCCAAATGGAGCTTTTTCTGGAATATTTCTGTATGTAGTCTCTGCTCTGGGATCCGCTTATCTGCCTCATTAATTTCCCTTTTTCTGTTAGATCACATTCATTATCATACCCACGGGCTCCAGCATTTCCCATCGTAAAAAACAGACCTGGACTCCAGTGTTCTCCTCCCAAGAGCCCATTCCTTATTCACAGAGAAATTCAGAATTCACTTCCTTCCCTTTCTGTTCTCTCTCGCATTCTTCCCTCTCCCTCTTCTTATTCACTACACCAATGTTCTCCTCATGGCTATCAAAGTCCGTGAGCCTTACAATTAAGGTATATATATCCATTATTCGCGTTGGACACGGGATCCCAGCAGCGTCGGCCATAAAGGCCGATCCCTCTTTCACGATACACTCCTTGGCTTCTGTGAAAGCACCCTTTCTTGGTTTTCCTCCTCCCTCTCCTTAGCGAATGTCTTGTCTCAAAATATGTGTTACATACAAGTTGACCTTCAATGCCTACCAGCAAGTCTGCTCTGACCTTTGCCTCACGCTTTCCTCTAACCTGGAAGTATTTTCTGCACTTTGGTAGACCCTCTTTGACATGTTACCCCACCGTTTTCCAGTTTTGGCCTCACTGAAATAAATTCCTTTCTTAACTAATCAGTGCTTGCTTCTCTGCCTTTCGATTTGGCTGAACCAAAGAGCTGAACCCCAGAGCCCTGAGCTCCAGCTACAGCAGGCTTTTAAGGGCTCTTTCTCTGTTGTCCTGAGGAACCCACAAGAGTAAGGCCACTGGCCACCAGAGCCTGGCGGGATGGAGGTGTGTGTGTGTGGGGGGGGGCAACCACAAACAGCAGGGTTTCAGAAAAGTGTATAAGCTCTTTTCTGGGAGGCAGGGGTGAGCTGGAGCCAGGCAGAGGGGGGGGCGCCAGGCTCCGCAGCACCCTGTTCCCAGACAGCGCCTCCTGGATCCGGAGTCCTGTGCAAAACTGGAAGCCTGCCTCTCCCCCATCAAGGCTTGAGAACAAGAGATCCTGGGGGAAGGGGGAGGGGCGTGTTTCAGTCTGCTATGTGTTCCTTGCAGGGTGGCGGTCGCTTAGAACTGCCCTCTGCTTGTTACAGTCCTGGGGGGAACCAGGCCGGAGATCGAGGGCTACCCTTGGAGGCAGCCAAGAACCATGAACAGGAGTTGCGAGCTGCGTGTGCAAACTCACCTCGGGAGACCCTCAGCTCCGGGGTAGGCTGGCTGGGAGGGGAGGGGAGGGGAGGCCTTGCCTGCGCAGAACGACGTGGGGGAGCACACACCCGGCGCCCCAGAGGAAGAAAAAGGACGGAACTCTAGGCTAGAGCAAGGAAGGGGAGATGCGAACACAGGGCCCACGAGCCAGCGGGCGGAAGACGGGTGCTCAACTAGGTGCCTGCCTCTCGGGCTGGTAAGAAGATGAGAAAAGGAGCCAGGGTTGCAGAAGGAGGTGCGGGTCTGCAGGGCCCCCCCCTCTGCGCTGCACCCCCGCAGGTGAGTACGTGTGCGGTGGGAGCCCCTTTCCAGCCACTCTCGGTTTCTTACAGTCTCCTGTGTCTGGTAGAACACCGCCCCCAGGGGTTTTCAAAGCTAGATGGTTGGGGGCTCTTCTCTCAGGTACAGGCCTCAAAAGTTGGGGTGTCCGATGAGGAGTTCAGCCCCTTCCCTCATCGGGGAGAAGCTCCGGGTTTTGAGTTCCCTCCGGATTGCGGGCGGCGGTCTGTGCAGGGAGCGGAGTTCACGTGGAGACGGCGTCCCAGCCTTTGCCACCTGCTTCGGTGTGGTTTTCCGCTCGCTCAACTGATGTGCGGTTTTGCTCAGCTAGTATTTACAGTCTCTCTGTCTTTATTTTTTATTTTTTCCAGGGGAAAATGTTCCATTTGTGGCACACACTTGGTGTGCCCGAGGGGGAAGGTGAGCCTGGGACCCTCCTGCATCACCACCTTGATCTGGAGCCCCCCCCCCCCCCCCAAATTTCCTAGTTGTGTTGTCTCCAGGGCTCTGGCATAGATCCCCTGTTGTCTCTATATTTTTTCTTGCCTCATGGCCTTAAATACCACGTGAAGAGGCTTCCTACTCCTCAATCTGTATTTCCATCTCTGACCACTTCTCTGAGTTCCAGACATAATTCCTCAACTACTTTCGTGAAAACTGTAGGTTCTTGTCCGGTAAACATCACAGACATCCTTACCGGTTACCAAACTGAACTCTTGTGTCTACAACCTTCCTGAATATTTTCTGCCTCTTTTTATTTATTTACTTACTTATTTATTAAATTTTTTTTAAGTTTATTCATTTATTTTGAGAGAGACAGAGAAAGCATGAGTGGGGAGGGGCAGAGAGAGAAAGAGAGAGTATTTCAAGCTGCCAGCACAGAGCTGGGTGTGGGGCTCAAACCCACGAACTGTGAGAGCATGACCTGAACCCAAACCAAGAGTTGGGATGCTTAACAGAGTGGGATGCTTAACTGACTGAGCCACCCAGGCACCCCTCTACCTCATTTTGCTAAACGACACCATTTACTACTGAGTTTCTCAAGCCAGAATAGTTTCCACGAATGCCTTTAGGAAGAATGAAATTTGTCTCCATAATAAGTCCCAGAGTCTCCGTTTGTCTGCTCTTTCTGTTCCGTTGTTACCACTCTAGTGCAAGTCTTCCCACCTCCAGTAAGCTTCTGCAAATCCCACAATTGGCCATCCACATCCACCGACGACCTCCCCCCGGCTTATTATTCATACAGCAACCACATGAGCTTTTTAATAACAAAATTCAGAACATGCCATTTTCTAACTTAAATCCCTTTGCTGGCTTCCCGTATCCTTAGGATAAAACAGAGTTCTGACAAGGCATGTCAAAATCTGCCTTTCTCCCCGTATCTGCTACCACACTCTATACCTTTCCTGCTCTCCATTCACACAGACTTCCTTTGAGGTAACTACGATACTTTAAATATCCCATCTGAAAATCTCCCCCACTCCTAATTACTCTCTATCACGTCATTGTGTTTATTTCCTTCAGATCGCTCATTTACTGCACTTTATAATTACGTTGTGTGTGTTTTACTTAGGGATCTTCTAATAGGAAGAGGCATTTATATTCTGGATTCCACCAGACAAGGGACTTTGCCATACTTCAACTATTTTTTCTCACCACCCAGAAAAGTGCCTGACATATTGTAGGTGTTCAGTAAATATTCATTGAGCCAACAATAAGGCCACTTTTATTCCATTTTGTTTAACTGTAAATGTATCCATTCACGAGTACTAAATGAAAACTTATGTGCTGCATTTGGTAAGAAACTAATATCACTCGGCATCTAGAACAGAGGTCAGCCTACTATAGCCTGAAGGCCAAATTCTACCTGCTGCCTGTTTTTACAAATAAAGTTTTATTGGAACACAGCCCTACCTATTCATTTACCTAGTCATTGTCTGTGCCTATTTGTGCTGTAAAGTTAGAGTTGAGTAGTTGTATCAGAGACTGTCTTTCTCGGCTTGGGAAGGCTGAAAGATTTGCTCCCTGGTCCTTTATAGGAAAAGTTTATTGACCTCTGCTCGAAAAAGATCCCAGTGTGATCATTGCTTCAGTAGAAAATCTTTAGTTAGGTTTTCTTTTTTTTTAATTTTTTTAATTTTTTTTTTTGAGAGACAGAGCGTGAGCAGGGGAGGGGCAGAAAGACAGGGAGACACAGAACCCAAGCAGGCTCCAGGCTCCCAGCTGTCAGCACAGAGCCCGACACAGGGCTCAAACTCATGACCGGTGAGATCATGACCTGAGCTGAAGTCGGACGCTCAACCAACTGAGCCACCCAGGTGCCCCTAGTTGGGTTTTCAGAACTAACAATCAAGCAAAGAATTTTAAAGACAGCATAATGCATCCTATACAGGATCAAGATCAGTGCCCATTCTTCACCTCCCCATATGTATAGTCCTGAGTCTTCTGGAGTTTTCGTCTAGGCTTATCCGTTAACACTTGACAACCACCAGGCCCTAAATGCTTTCTAAGTTCAGTCTCATCATCTGTGCGGTGAGCAGGATAGCATTTGCTTTGACTAACTGAGCGCTCGTGAGGAGAGAGTGAAGTGTCCCACACAATGGCTGGGTTTTGATTTTGACTTCATCTTTCCGATGGCTCCTTCCTAGCACTGTCCTAAACGGTTCCTTCTCTCTGTTTCACTCCTGGGGGATGCTATTTTGATTATAGGTTATGATCATGACTTGTGCAATTACACTGTCTGGGTTTAAATTGCATATAAGAGTTTAAAAAATCTTTTTTATTAAGATATGATTCACATATAACGTTGGATAAGCTTTGGGTGTACAACATTGATTTGACATTTTTATGTTGTGATGTGATCGCTATTGTAGCATCAGCTGACAATCACATCTCAGAGTTATCATTTCTTCCACTGGCAGGAAAAATTGGGATCTAGTCTCTTACCACGTTTAATGTCTATAATCCAAGTTTATTGTCTGTTATCACCGTACCATGCACAGATCTCGAGAACTTATTTATTTACTGGTTGCAGACATTGATAAGTTCATTTTTTCAAGTCTTAGTAAAATGAGGAAATAACAGCTAATGTTCATATCAAGGTTACTGTGAGTCAGGTGGTGCTTTAAGCCCTTTAGATACATTCATTTGTTTAATACTCTTAGCCACACAAGTCAGGGTTATTATTATTCACATCCCATTTCATAGATGATAACATTGAGGCACCAAGAAAGTTTAAAAACTTGTCCAACATTACGGACGCAATAAATCAAAGAGCTGAGATTTGAACCCAGTCCTCGGGCTTCGCTTTTTATCTTCGCGTAAAATTCTGGTTGGGATTAAATGAAGGAAACGATGAAAAATTCTTGACCGTGCTTACATTAGAAGGCATGCCATAAATGCTACTTATTATTTTATACAATCTTCTGTAGGCTATTCTCAATTGAAAATGTCCCATCCTATTCTTCCAGAATTACTTTGATTATTTCTGAATAAATTAAGTTGAGATGAATATATTTAGTTGATCCATTTGCAAGATACCATTTAAATAGCCGCAAACTCACCTTTAATTTTTATGTGTGTGTGACGTCATGCCCTCTAGGAAAAGACCCTAACATCCAGGTAAGCCAGATTTCTTCGCAGCCCCTCTCTCTTCAGCCTGGGTAACCAAAACAAAGTAAAAAATTCCTTCTAATTTTAATCTTAAGCCTATCTGTCCCTACGATGTCTGCAACACATAATAGGCCAGGAATTAAAATCTGGGAAGAATAAAGTGAGGTGAGGTGTTCTCAACTTGTGTCTTTCAACTCCTTATTTTCTTTTAATGAGTAAATGTGTTCCCCAATAACAAATGTACCGTTGTGGCAGGACAGGCCAGATCTTCACCGAATCCTCAAGGAAGCCCCATGACGCACAAACACGAAACAAAACACGAAAGTACCTGGCTTATGTAACGACTGCACAACAACTTGTCCTCACAATGTAATAACATGGAGGAGGCAAAACAATTTGAAAAATCTTTTGACCGGGCTGAATTCGGGGCTTCAATTCCATCCCTTCGCTGAAAATGTGAAAATCTGATTTTTTGCGCAGTTCTGGCATCATCACTGCCAGCACAGGGATGGCACAGGCTTTACTGGGGAGAAAACTGAGGACACACAGAGAGAAAATGAACGCATATGTTTTGAAATGTTTCCCAATTATGCCTCTGCACTTTTTGACAGAACATGTTCTGGATCGCCGAGAGTAATACGTTGCAAGCTAGATATAAAACATGGTGCATTGTAGAAAAAAAAGATTCGTCTTTTCTGGTTCCCTCTTCCCCAAAATGGGACTTATGGAGAAGTGGAAGATGATGTCTCATCTGTGCAGAGAGCTGGGGCTCCCGAATGCCTCGGAAGAAAGCTTACCACAGCCCACGTAATGGGATGGTAGTGGAAAAAATGTCTTTAAGTTGAAAGATACAATAGGACGTATATGGTGGGCGTATTGCACGAGCTCGGGGACAGAGACCAGGATGAGCAAGGTATACTCAGAAGAATTTGAGGTTTGCTTCCTAAAGGAGAGATTGAACACCGACTGGTAGCAGGAGATACTGTCGAATGAGTGGATTGGGGACCGAAAGCACAGAGCTTTGAATACAGATTTAAGAATGTTAGAGTTAGGTGGGAACTGTTAGATATTTCTCTCGTAATACGTTATTATGGCGAAGACTGCAGCATTTTAAAACACTTGACACTAAGCACAATGTGTTACTCATTTTGTTCAAAGACATAATTGCTGCCCAAAGGAACCATGGATTTTTGTGTTTTTCTTTGAGCCTGTAGGGGGCTCCAGTATCACTGCTTTATTAAGTAGATTGGCCATTGTCTGGAGTTTTGGTTTCCGGACCTTTTTTATACTTGTCTTAGTTTGCTCAGTCGTGGCAAAATACCCAAGACTGGGTGGTTCAAACAACCGAATGATCGTTTCTTTGTTCTCACACTTCTGGGAACAGGAAGTTTGTGATCAGGGCACCAGCGTGGTCAGGTTCTTGTGAGGGTTTTCTTTTTGGCTTGGAGATGCTACCTTCTCCAGATGTCCTCACATGGCCTTTCTTTGCTCGGTGTGTGTGTGTGTGTGTGTGTGTGTGTGTGGAGAGAGAGAGAGAGAGAGAGAGAGAGAGAGAGAGGAGTGAGAAGAAAGAGGAGAGAAAGAGAGAGATCTCTTCTTATAAGGCTACCAAGTTCACCAATCCTATCAAATTAGGACCTCAATCTTATGATCTCCTTTAACCTTAATTACCTCTTAAACGCCTTCCCACCAAATAGAATCACTTTGGGGCTTCGTCTCCAACATACGAATTTAGCGGAAACACAATTCAGTATGTGGAGATACTCTTCAGAATTATTGAGGCTCTCAAAGAGCTTTTGTTCATTGGGTTATATTCATTGATACTTAGTATGATAGAAATTAAAACTAAGGAATTTCTAAAACAATACACAGCGTGCATTCCATTAGCTGTCTAGAAAACTACACTTTATACTTACGGGAGAGTAGAGTGACAAAAGCAAAGAGCACTTTAGTATTGTTATGAAAATAGTTCTGCCCTCACAGATGCCCTAGAAGGGGTTCACAGGCATCCCAAACAAACTTTGAAAATCACTCACATAGAAGACATTTGAGCTGCCTAGATATTTTTAAATAAGCAATTCTTCCAAAAAGAAGCATGCACATATATATATATATATATATATATATATATATATATATATATAAAATCTATCATCTATCATCTAAATGTAATACATATATTGGAAGTTATATCAAAATCTGAAGATCTCCTTTTTTGCTCCAAAGTTAGGATAACACACAGAAATTGCAGGGCTACACACCCCCACTTCCTGACACCAGCATTTGAATACCCAAACCCAAAGACAGTTACAAGCTTTCATTCTTATCTGTATGACAGTCTACTCTTCTTTTAGAAAAATCAACTTCATGGCTGTGCTCAGGGGCCAGACAAAAGATAGGCAGATATTGATTTTCCCAGGAATGACAGAGGGCTCATATTTTCCTTTTCTTATTTTACATCAAAACCTTGTCATTCTTAAGGCACTCTGCACACACGCGCACACACACACACACACACACACACACACACCATCTTGATCTTCAAAGATAGCAAAGCATTCACTGAAACTATTTTAATAGGGAAAGACCATTGCAGTGTTGAATTCCAAATTCTTAACAGCACTGGATTCTGTAATAGCTCATTTTTTTCTAGCACTGGCTGTGAGTATTTTGCCACCAAAGATTTGGCCTTTTCATCTTATAGTTTTATATTCTCTCTGAATTTCTTCCAATATCACCAGTTGAAATGCTTGGGGCAGACCTTCATTCTAGAATATTGTTCTCTTCTTAGACATCGATGTTTTAAATAATTATAAAAACCACCGCAAAGTTAGTGCCAAACCAGTGAAAAAAAGGTCTGTCAGCAATTTTGCATGCAGGAAGAGTATATACTCAATTTGCACATCAGAGTTTTAATATTATGTTGACTTTAAAACTGAATAAAACATAAAGTTTACATTTTGACAACTTGAGTCAAAATTAATCTAAACAAAATGCCTGAAGTGATGGTGATTTACTAAATAAATAGCAGGACTTGGGTCGGAGAAAGACTAATTCTTAGCATTAAAAGAGCCTCAAATATTTCTATTCCCCCTCTTAAGCAGATGTTATGATGAATGGCCCGGCTCCCCCCAGTCTACTTTATGATCATGTCCTTAAGAAATGATTCCTTCCATGTGCTCAATATTTGAATAACATTAAGAAGAATTTGCCACCTTCAGAAAGGCATTACCAATGGGAACTGCAGACACTCGGTAATAAGATGACAAATCATTTCATTGAAGCAAGATTTTCCTACGTGTGTGTGTGTCTTATTTAAGAAGTCAGGACACAGAGCTGGTGTCATCAGAGGGGCAGGGTTAGTAATCGTGTAATCAAAGTCACATGTTTTTTAAAGTTTGGAGTGCACTGAATAGTGTATGCGTTGATTTAAGTCAGTTAAGTTTATGTGTGAAGTTCTCTTTTCCTTTAGAAAAGAGAAAGGCATGAAGAAAACGGGTAACTTCTCTACGGTCTTTGTGGTTGGAGGATGTAAAAGAGGTCATGCTTGGTATCAGCTTTCTTTAGTTCTCTCAATCCAATCTTGCTTTTCTCCTTCTGCCTAATTACTCTAGGAAAAATATCCAGTTTTTTCTCCCTTTTTTTAAAATTTTTAATGTTTATTTATTTTTGAGAGAGACAGAGACAGAATGCGAGTGGGTTGAGACAGAGAGAGAGGGAGACACAGAATCCGAAACAGGCTCCAGGCTCCGAGCTGTCAGCACAGAGCCCGACTCGGGGCTCGAACTCACAGACCGTGAGATCACGACCTGAGCCGAAGTCGGACACTCAACCGACTGAGCCACCCAGGCGCCCCTTTTTCTCCCTTTTAATATCTACTCTGGCTGGCAGAGAATATGAAGATATAAGGGTGAGTGAAAAGCTCGCTGGTTCTTCTGGCTCACATTAGAATATTTAGAAAGTTAGAGAAATCTTAAAAGTCTACCTCACCCAGATCTCTTCCACGTTGGGAGGCCAATTAATGTATTGGGTTCTGTTATGTCCTATTGGGCAATGTTCTGAACCCCGGAATGTCATTCTGAAGCATTATTTTTAATGACAGAATGAGGAAAATAAATAAACACAGAGTCATTTGCCCCTTGGTTGCAAACGGATATCGAGTTCGGAGAGATCTGATGTATCAATAGAAGAAGGCAGTTCTGAATGGTAAATCAAATTACACCTTTTCCTGTTGGGATTTTAACATCTGCCTCCGTGTAGATTGATTAGAATAAAGCAACCATCAGAGGCCCTTTGTCTGTGTTTGACTGGGCGAAACAACTGACGAGTGGCCATCAGATTACCCACAGAGGGGCAGCTGTGAGATGGGGTTTGACAGCTGACTTCATTATAATTCGTGGGCTGCAGACTGCAATGGATTTGTCCTTTAATTGAGCTGGGCCAGCAAACTGCCCAGAGAGGAAATAGGAGGGAAATGGTTGGATGCTGATAACACAACAGAGGACCTAGCAGGTGAATCCCACTCTAGGACAGAACAGACAGTATCAGGACAACCCTGGAAAGCAATGTTTGGAATGCAGAGGGTTCCAATGGCTTTAACTGAAATTGCCCTACCTGGCCTTTTGGAAGGTCTGCAAAAGTCCTTTTATCCATCAGGGATCTTTTTCCCCCCCTTAGCAGGCAATTTCCAAAATATGTGCCTATTGCTTCCTTTGTCACGTGCTCGTGAATGCTGTCTACCAAGAAAAGTGTCTTCAAAAGTGTATGAACAACGATGTGTAAAGAAGGAAAGAAGGTTTGCTACGGTTCGCAAGATTCTGGAGGGGTTTCTCATAAAACTTTTTTTTTTTGCAGATTGTCAAATTATTGTGATTTACCATGATTCAGCATATGTAGATATATTCAGGAACATAAAATAGTATATGGTCAAACATTCCTAAGTGAAATCCTGCCATCTGAACCATCAAAGCCAATTGGATTTAATAAAACACAGAGGTCAAAATAATCCACCATTTCAAATTAAAAGAAAGATAACTGACAACATTGTGAAATTGTGACAACATTTCACATTGTGAAAATGTCACAACAACATTGTGAAAATGTTATAGATTTTTGCTTTGGGAAAATAGCTTGGTCATAGTCTTTGGCATTTAAATATATGTGCTGCTGTGATTTCTCTTCATTTGCTTCTGGTAGGTTTTCTTCTGTTCACAATAAGGAGCCAACGTGAAATAATTACTAAAAAATTCACACCGGTCATAAATAAAATAATACACACTGTTCAATGTCACCGTCACAAATGCTTTTTGTGAATGCTTCCCTTTACGTTATCATCGCTTTACTGTATAGAGTGGAACTGTATAGTGGGACTTCTTTATTTACAATTATAGGATTAATTGAATAAATCAACGGAGGGCATTATTACCATATTTTTTATTACTGTGTTCAGCTTCCTTTCCCACAAAATTTTTTGCGAGTCCGTTGCAAGAAGAAAACTCTTTACATTATTATCATGGTTCAATCTTCCTGTCCGTGAATGCCCAACCAGAAGTGTACAGCAGTTAACAAGCAATCAAAAGAAAATCTAGAAAAATGATACTTTGATAATTGCTTTTAGAATCATAGAATTTTAGGTACTCAAATATTTAATGGTCATTTACTCAAATAACTCATTTCTCTCTGGCGGTAAAAATCAATGTGGAGATGGGGTGACTCCTCTTAGGACTTACGACCTAGTAACAGAGATTTTCTGAATAGAAGAAGGTGAGGTCTGGTTTACTGAGGCCCGTAGGTGAACGTTACTGTCAGACCCTTCACAGAATGTCAATACTTAACTCATGAAGGACATTTCCTCAATATGTATAATGGGTAAGTATAGAGGTTAACTCCTATATACTTTACAACATAAACTCCTAAGAGCGAATGTCTACTATTCTTCACAGAAAATTTATACTATTATAAAGGTAGGCAATGGTAACCTTCTAATTTTACAAATGAGGAAACTGAGGCACAGAGCGATTTTTTTTTTAAAGTGACTTGCCCAATCTCTTTGTGGCTGTTTCATTTGTAAAATTAGGAGGCTAATATTATCTACCTTTATAATATTACAAATTCTGTGTGTGTGTGTGTGTGTGTGTGTGTGTGTGTACGCGATGATTAACACATATAAAAGCATTAGAACAAATAGAAAGTCGGGCACCTCGGTGGCTCAGTTGTTTGATTATCCAACTTCGGCTCAAGTTATAATCTCATGGTTCATGAGTTTGAGCCCCGCAACTCCGCATCTGGCTCACCGCTGTCAGCACAGAGCCTGCTTCGGATCCTCTGTCCCCCTCTCTCTGCCCCTCCTCCACTTGCTCTCTCTCAAAAATAAATGGACATTAAAAAAAAAAAAACTTAAAGAACAAATATAAAGTAAGCCTCATATTAAAGCAAGTGTTAACTATGACCCACCCTTCTTTCTCTCAATTAGCCTCATTGTATTTTTTGCATGCTAATGTATTAAATATAAATAAGTGAATAATACATGAATGCTTTTTTATGAAAATAGCATCTAGTGATAAAATTTACAAAATTATCGACCTGTATTTCTTGAGCAAATAACCATTCCAGAAATAAACATTCCAGCCCTATGACCAGTTCTAAAGGCAATTTCTGATTTATTCTCCATGAGATTTTGCCTCATTGGTGTGCCCTTTCCTTGAAATGGTTTCCGCAGTTATGGAGACATTGACCTCCAGAGGTGGGGGGGGAAATGGGGAAGATCAGCCAGGCTGATAAAGTTGTATCTCTATGTGACCATGGGAAATTATCCCCAGGGAAGAAAACCTGGATCTATTTTACACCCTTATTTGAATCATGTCCATGGCTTTCAGACCCTATCTTATTTTTTGCCACCTGTAATCTGGTCTTCCTAGATTTCTTCAATCAAATGCTAATTACTTTTAAACAATCCTTAAAAAGCATTTCTCAGGATTCCCAAGCTAACTACAAATTGGCAGTATGAGAGACATGGGACTGGCATCACTTTATAAAATAGTGATGAATGGGGGCGCCTGGGTCGCTCCGTTGGTTGAGTGTCTGACTCTTGATTTTGACTCAGGTCATGATTTCACCTTTCTGAGTTCGAGCCCCACGTTGGGCTCAGTGCTGACAGCACAGAACCTGCTTGGGATTCTCTCTCTCTCTGCCCCTCTTCTCCTGTATCTCTCTCAAAGTAAATAAGTAAACATTAAAAAAAGAGATTTAAAAAATAAAATAAAATAGTGATGAATAATATTAACCCCCCAAAATAATTCTCTAAATCGTTCTGTCCCTGTCCCTGAAACACACAGTCTAGTAATCTCCTAAAAGGCCTCCCATAATAGGTCACAGAATAATAATATGTTATGTCCTCAATATGATAATTTGCATGCAACAAAATTCAGCACATGCATAATAAGTTTCTGTATGTTTTTCCACAAACTATAAAGCAGCAGTGGGCATTTTTAGAAAGTAAATGTGTCCATTACACAATGGCCACTAAATTAGGTTATATATATGCCATGCACTAGAATTCCTTACCAAATAAGATAATGGAAACTAATAGAGTTATTGACCACCAACCACATTTGCTTCATTGTGCACACTAAATCTCATATGGATAGAGAGTGCCACTTTAGATGTTACACGATTTGTGTTCATATGGAGGAAAAGATAGAAATTAAAATCAAGATTTTATATGCTCTGGGTCCCAACTCTCTCATCATTGTCTAAAATTTGAATTGCTAAATAAAGTCAACTAATTATAAACTTTCTCTAAAACTTACAGTGTGAAAAACTCAAGTCTTGCATTTGTTATCTCCATGGGTTTGTCTAGTGTCTGTGACTTGGAAATCATGTTTCCTTTGTTAGGTCAAGTCTTATTCCCTCAAATCAGACATAAACATTATATACAAGAACCATAGAGGTTCTCTTTCTTATTCTGAATCCAGGCATTCAAATGAGTAGTTTACAAGGTTCATTTGGGGAAATCACACTTAAAGTTTGGAGGTTCTGTTTTAGCTTTATTTGAAGGACGCCTGTGAATCAGATACTCATATTCACGTTTGTTGCTAAGGGTGAGGTTTGGGTATGGAAAGGACGTCTTTAGGAATAGCACACCTTGGTCCTTCAGAGTGGTTGCATTTTAATCTTCAGAAAGATCTACGGGACTGATGCATCGACAGTACCCGTTGACATAAAAAACGAGATCACTGAATCTGACTGAAGATTAATTCAGCCTCCCTTACTCAGGAACCATCAGTGAAGGACCCGAGATCAGCAGATGAGGTGTAAAGAAGAAAGATATGGAAGAAGGAGGTCAATTCAATCCAAATTTATACAGTTAACTAAATAGGAAGACTTTCTTGGACTGAGAGAAAAGAGAGATGAAAGACTAAAAAGTCCAAATTTATAAAACTATGCTTTTAACAAAAACATCAGATAAACTGTTTTAGCCTTGGGGGATTTAAATTTTATCTCGTTCTGTTGGATTTCTCCTTTATCTCTGTTGTAGAATGATCATTATTTTATCTCTAATAGAAGTATTTAAGGCTATAATTTCCCTCAGCACGTATTAATCTGAACCTAACAAATTTTCATACCCTGCATTATTATTAATATTCAGCATGAAATGTTGTTTATTTCATTTGTGATTTCTTCTTTGACCCTTAGATTATTTAAAAGTTGGTTTTGTTTTTTTTTTACATTTATTCATTTTTGATAGAGAGAGACAGAGTGAGAGCATGGGAGGGGCAGAGGGAGAGGCAGACACAGAATCTGAAGCAGACTACAGGCTCTGGGCTGTCAGCACAGAGCCAGATGTGGGACTCGAACTCATGGACTACGAGATCATGACCTGAGCTGAAGTCGGACACTCAACTGACTGAGCCACCTAGGAACCCTTGGATTATTTTAAAATATATTGTTTAGTTTGAAAATATTTGTGATTCTCATAGATATCTTTTTTTTTTAATTTATAATTACACCCCCTTGTGAGCAGAGAACATACTCTGCATAATTTAAATTTTAAATGTGTTGGGGCTTGCTTTATAGCCCTACGTAATGTCTGTCTTGGTGAACATAACATATGCTCATGGAAAGAATATGTTTTCTCTGGGGCGCCTGGGTGGCTCAGTCGGTTAAACATCTGACTTCAGCTCAGGTCATGATCTCACAGTCCATGGGTTCGAGCCCCATGTTGGGCTCTGTGCTGACAGCTAAGAGCCTGGAGCCTGCTTCCGATTCTGTGTCTCCCTCTCTCTCTGCCCCTCCCCTGCTCATGCTCTGTCTCTCTCTGTCTCAAAAATAAATAAAAACATTAAAAATTTAAAAAAATTTTCTCCTGTTGTTAGGTGCAGTGTTTTTTTTTTTTTTAAGTTTATTAATTTTGAGAGGAGGGGAGGGAGGGACAGAGAGAAGGGGGGAGAGAATACCAAAAAGGTTCCACACTCAGTGCAGAGCCCGATCCAGGGTTCAACCCCATGATCGTGAGACCATGACCTGCACTGAAATCAAGAGTTGGCCACTGAACTGACTGAGCCACCCAGGTGCCCCACATTTATTCTTAAAGGACAACTTTTCTGAATATAGTATTTAGTTTTTTTGTTAATTACTTTCAAGATATTGTTCACCGTTTTCTCATCTATAGATTTTCTGATGAGAGATCCATGTTAATTCCAACTGTTTTTCTGTAGGTAATGTGGTGCTTTTCTTTGTCTGCTTTTGAGATTTCTCTTTCTTCAGCATTTGGTGTTGCAACTATAATGTGACCTTGGCTTGGTTTTCTTCATATTTATCCTACTTGATGTTTGCAAAATTTCATGAATCTTTAAATTTACATATTTCATTAAATCAGAAAGAGGTTGAACATTATTTCTTCAAATAAATTGTCTTCTTGATTGTCTCTTGTCCTTTTCTGAGACTCCAATTACATGTTTGTTGGATTTTTTGATGCAGTTCCACAGTCTTGAGCTCTCTTCTTTTTTCTCCTTTTTTTTCTGTTTTTTTTTCTCTCTGTTCAAGTTTACTGACTTTCTCTCACTCATATTATGTAGGGATTTTTAAAATTTCAGATATTGTGTATCACACTCATTTATTTCTTTTCCTAATTTCTGTTCCTTTCTGCTTCCTATCTATTCTTTGTGAGCATACTTTCCCTTATGTGCTTGAATATTGTTATAATTGCTATTAAGAATAGCAATTGTCTGCTACTTGTAACATATGGATTGTCTTGGGATTGTCTTTTCCATTCAGAATGGGTCTTCATATGTATAGTGATTTTGGATTGTATTTTGAGCATTATTACTGTGGAAGCCGACTCTGGTTTATTCATTTTAAAACATTTAAAATTTTGCTGTTATTTTTGTTTGTTTTAACAGGGAATTAACTTGTAGAAATTAAACTCCAAATTCTGCATCCTAAATCTCAGTGTAGGTTAGTCTATTTATCCTTTGCTGATGACTATCAGGAGCATGTATGGTTCAGGAGAAAAAACAAATTTGGGCAGAATTGATACAAAAAATTTCGGCACTTTTTTTTTCTACTTCTTACTTTCATTGGATGCCCCTCACTTTTAAGCAGATGTTAAGTGCCTCAAATTTTGTTCCCTAATTCTTCAAGGCCCAACAATCTTAGGTTTTCTATAAAAAATTAGTTGCCATGTGTGCAGATAACTTTGACTGAATGCCTTAGAAATACAAAATCATCCAAAGTATCCTTTTTCTTCTATATTTTCTCTCGTGAAAGTATCTGTTGTATATTTTTAGTGTCATTGTTTATTTTTAAAAATTCGTGTGAAGAGAGTAAAAAGAAATAAAGTCATGAGGATGTAATATACAGCATGGAGACTGTAGTTACGAACACTGTATTGTATCGTAAAGTTAATAAGAGAATAGGTCTTAAAAGTTCTCATCACAAGGAAGAAAAAATTCTCTACACAGTATCAGATGTTAACTAGACTTACTGTGGTGATCATTTCACAGTATACACAAATATCGAATCATTATGTTTTACACCTGAAACAAATATATGTTAATTATAGCTGAATATTTTTTTTAAGCAAAAATGTTATTTTATTTTTTCTTTTAAGTTTTTATTTAAATTCCAGCTAGGTAACATACAGTGTAATATTAGCTTTAGGTGTACAATATAGTGATTCAGCACTTACACATAACCCCCAGTGCTCATTACAAGTGCTCTCCTTAATCCCCTTCACCTATTTCACCCATCCCCTCACCCACCTCCCCTCTGGTAACCATTGATTTGTTCTCTACAGTTGAGAATCTCTTGGTTTGCCTCTCTCTTTTTTCCCCTTATGATTGTTTGTTTTGTTTCTTTAATTGCATATATGAACGAGATCATGTGGTCTTTGGTTTTCTGTAACTGACATGTTGCTTTCTAGCTCCATCCACATCATTGCAAATGGCAAGATTTCATTCTTTTTGATGTCTGAGGAATATTCTATTACACACACACACACACACACACACACACACACACACGTATGCATACACATCACATCTTTATCCATTCATGAGTTGATGGACATTTGAGCTCTTTCCATAATTTGACTATTGTTGATAACGCTTCTACAAACATCAGGGTGCAAGTATCACTTCAAACTAGTATTTTGTATTCGTCTGATAAATGCCTAGTAGTACAATTGCTGGATAGTAGGGTAGTACTATTTTTAACTTTCTGAGGAACCTCCATACTATTTTTCAGAGTGGCTGCACCAGTTTGCCTTCCCATCAACAGTGTAAGAGGGGTGCCCTTTCTCTGCATCCTTGAGAATATCTGCTGTTTTGTGTTCTTGATTTTAGCCATTATGACAGGTGCGAGGTAATATCTCCTTGTAATTTTGATCTGTACTTCCCTGATGATGAGTGATATTGAGCATCTTTTAATGTGTCTGTTGGCCATATATATATCTTCTTTGGAAAAATGTCTATTTGTGTGTTCTGCTCATTTTTAACTGAAATATTTGGTTTTTTGGGTGTTGAGTTTGAGAAGTTTTTGTACATTTTGGATACTAACCCTGTATGAGATATGTCATTTGCAAATATCTTCTCCCATTCTCTAGGTTGCCTTTTACTGTTTTGATTGTTTCCTTTACTGTGTAGAAGCTTTTTATTTTGATAAAGTCTCAATAGTTTATTTTTGCTTTTGTTTCTCTTGTCTCAGAAGCATATCTAGTAAGAAGTCACTATGGCCGATGTAAAAGAGGTTAGTGCCTGTGTTCTCCTCTGGGATTTTAATGGCTTCCTGTCTCACATTTAGGTCTTTCATCCATTTTGAATTTATTTTTGTGAATGGTGTAAGAAACTGGTTGAATTTCATTCTTTTGTATGTTGCTGTCCAGTTTTCCCAACACTATGTGTTGAAAAGACTGTTTTTTTTCCCATTAGATATTTTTTCCTGTTTTGTCAAAGATTAAATGACCATGTAGTTGTGGGTTCATTGCTGGGTTTTCTATTCTGTTCCATCAATGTATGTGTCTCTTTTTGTGCCAGTCCATACTGTCTTGATCACTAAAGCTTTGTAATATAACTTGAAGTCCAGAATTGTAGATGCTTCCAACTTTGCTTTTTCATCTTTAAGGTTTCTTTGGCTATTCAGGGTCTTTTGTGGTTCCATACACATTTTAGGATTGTTTGTTCTAGCGTTGTGAAAAATGCTGGTGGTGTTTTCATAGCAATTGCATTAAATGTGTAGATAGTTTTGTTTTATTTCTTCTCTAACCTTAATTATTTCTCTCTTCCTGCTAGCTTTAGGCTTCATTTGTTGTTCTTTTTCTAGCTCCTTTAGGTGTAAGGTTTGGTTGTGTATTTGAGATTTTTTTTTGTTTCTTGAGTAAGGCCTACATTGCTATATATTTTCCTCTTACAATTCCTTTTCCTGCATCAGAAATGGTTTGGACCATTTTTTCTTGTTGTCATTTGTTTCCATGTATTTTTAAATTTCTTTTTCAATTTCCTGGTTGACTCATTAATTGTTTAGTAGCATGTTGTTTAACCTTCATTTATTTGTGGTATTTCAATTTTTTTCTTATAGTTGACATTGAGAATCATAGAACTGTGGTCAGAAAATATGTATGGTATGATCTTGATCTTTTTTGTACTTGTTGAGGGCTGATTTGTGACCCAGTATGTTGTCTGTTCTGGAGAATGTCCCATGTGCACTTGAAAATAATGTGTATTCTGCTGCTTTAAGATGAAATGTTCTGAATATGTTAAGTCCATCTGGTCCCATGTGTCATTCAAAACCATTGTTTCCTTGTTGATTTTCTGCTTATGTGATCTGTACATTGATGTAAATGGGGTGTTAAAGTCACCATACTATTGTTGAATTATTATTATCAATGAGTTCCTTTGTTTTTGTTATTAATTGTTTTATATATTATAATAGTTAGATCTTCTTGTTGGATTTTCCCCTCTATTATGATATTGTGCCCTTCTTCATCTCTTGTTACAGCCTTTTGTTTAGTCTAGTTTGTACGATATAAGTATTCCTACCCCAGCTTTCTTTTGACATCCATTGGCATGATAAGTCCTTCTCCATCCCCTCACTCTCAATCTGCAGGTACCTTTAGGTCTAAAATGAGTTTCTTATAGGTAGCATTTAAAAGGGTCTTGCTTTTTTTTATCTTTTCTGACACCCTATGTCTTTTTATTGAAGTGTTTAGTTCATTTACATTAAGAGTAATTATTGATAGATATGCATTGACTGCCACTTTATTACTTGTGTAGTGATTGTTTCTGGAGAGTTTTCCACTCCAAGTATCCTCCTTAATATTTCTTGCAGGGCTGGTTTAGTAGTCATGAACTTCTTTAGTTTTTGTTTGTCTGGGAAACTCTTTATCTCTCCTTCTATTCTGAATGATAGCCTTGCTGAATAGAGTGTTCTTGGCTGCAGAATTGGCTTCCCAGTCAGCTCGTTGAATATATCATGCCACTCCCTTCTGTCCTGCCAAGTTTCTGTTGAGAAATCGGCAGCTACCCTTATAGGTCTTCCCTTGTAACTTATGGACTTTGGTCTTGCTGATTTTAAGATTTTTTTTCTTTATCACTGTATTTTGCAAATTTAATTACAAATTGCAGGGCTTCTTGGTGTTCTCCTGCTTTTGTTGGTTTTGATGGGAGTTCTTTGTGCCTCCTGAATTTGGATGTCCATTTTCTTGCCCAGATTAGGGGAGTTTTCAGCTATTATTTCCACTAATACATGTTCTAGCCCTTTTTATCTTTCTTCTTCTTCCATAACTCCTCTAATATGAATGTTATTATGTTTGACGGAGTCACTGAGTTCCCTAAGTCTGTTCTCACGTGCCATAATTCTACTTGCTCTCTTTTGTTCAGCATCATTATTTTCCATTATTCTGTCTTCTTTATCCTTTATTTGTCCCTCCGCTTCTTCTAGTCTTGTGTTCATGGCAACCAGCCTGCTTCTAATCTGTTATTGCATTTTTCATTCCTGACTGATTCTTTTTTAACTCTTATTTCTGTTATAAGGGCCTTTTTGAAGTCCTCCATTCTTTTCTCAAGCCCAGTGAATATCCTTATGATCTTTGCTTTAAATTCTCCATCAGGCATGCTACTTATGTCTGTTTCACTTAGATCTGACTGTGACCTTATCTCGTTCTTGCATTTGGGATGAATTCCTCTGTCCTTGCATTTTGTCTAAGTCTCTGCCTTCTTCTGTGTGTTGGAAAAGCCTCTTATGTTTCCCGCTCCTGAGAGTAATGGCTCTATGGAGAAGAGATCATATAGTATCCAAGGCACGGTGGTTCAGGAAGTGTATCTGGTATGCCCTGCGTGTGGTCTGCTGTTGTGTTTTGTCTGCTGTATCTTTTAGGTCAGTTATCTGCAGAGCCTCTCCTTGCTTGCATTGGGCGGTGTTTGGTAGTTGGCCAGAATGTGGTGAGTTTTAACTAGGTGTGCTCTGGTCTGCTTGTTAAATGAGAGCTGATACTATTTCCAAAAGAACTGAAGCCCTGCAGAACTCTCTAGTGGCCATGGGTTTGTGCTGGTCTTCTATGGGAGGGGCCTGTTGGCCTGGTATTGAGGCAAGCTTCATGGAGAAGTGCAGTCCTGCCAGAGAGCAAGTGGTGGGACTTGGTGTGAGCAGCTTAGGCAGGCAGTGTAGACACTGTGCTGCTTCCCACTCACTGAAGCTGAGAGGCGGGGGAGGGGATTGGCACCAGCCAGCTTCTTTGTCCCTGGAGAGGTGTCTCCCTGAATGCTACCTTGCAGGCATGCATTCCAAGGGGAGCAAATAATCTCCCCCACTGTGTGCCTCAGGGGCTCCTCATGTCTGTTGTTGCAAGCCATCTGCCCCCGAGCCGTTTGCCTGCCTACTTGCCTAGAGTAGGGCAATGCTCTCCAGGCTCTATCCCAGCCAAGCCCTCAGACCTTTAAAACTCCAGTCTTTAAGCCCTGCTGGTTGCAAGAACTCACTAAAATCAGCCCCTCTCATTTTCCCAGCCCATGGCTTTGGGGAGATGTTCTTGTGCTTTTCCTCGTGTGCTCCTCTGTCTGTCACCTTTCTCTGTGACCATGGCTCCCTCCTCTCCACAGCATCTGCAATTTGAGATCCTTTTCTCCTCCAAACCATGCCTCCAAACTTCCTAACTTCCTCCATGTGGCCTCTTCTCTTCCTTTAGTTGTGGAGCTTGTTTTGTTAGTCTTCAGGTTGATTTCTGGAGTATTTAGAATGATTTGAGAGTTACCTATCAAATGGGATGAGATGAGTCTAGGGTCCTCCTACTCCTCTACCCTCCTTCTTTCCTTCCTCTTAATTAAAACAAAAATTTAAATGTATTGAGAGTTTATAGCTCTTATCTGCAGTAGGATTATGTCCTTTAGAAATTACTTGGTTATAGCAGAATTGGAAGAGTGATCAGTGTTTCTTGAAACACAAGAAGCTCCAACTACCCAAGATTATTTGAACTTTTTTGGGCTGGTTACCTAAATGCTTACATGATGCTTAGTTATCTTTTTCCCAAATGTCTGTCAATAAATGGAGCCTGAGAAAGAAAGTCATTCTGAGGCAGTAGCCATGCTGTAGCCACATGCAAATATTTAAGGAACCCAAGAAGGTGCAGTGTATACCCTTGCTATAATTCTAATAATGAACAACTCTTTAGGAATATGAGCAACGAAGTAGGAGAATTTAATGTTTAAGGGTGTTTCTGAATTAAACTCCTTCTCCCCATTCACCTAAATTGGTCAATACTGCATAGAAGGTATGATAAATCTTCCTCACATTAAGATTGGACTGCCATTAAGAATACAATTTGAGCCACATTTTCAGATAGTAGTGATGCTTCTGAGCCCATGATTCATAACACCTTACTTAGCAATCTCATCGATAACAGAATTTACAGAACAGATTACTAAACTAGAGGCTGAACACATCGCCACAGGAAAATAAAAAGGATAAACGGGATTGGGGGCTGGGTTGCTCAGTGGGTTAAGCGTCCAACTCTTGATTTCGGCTCAGGTCATCTCAGGGTTTATGGGATCAAGCCCAGCGTCAGACAGATCCTACTTGGGATTGCTCCTCTCTTTCTGCATCGCCCCCCCAGCCCCCAGCTCATTCTCTTTCCCCCTCTCTCTTTCCTTCAAAATAAATACATAAATTTTTTAAAAAGGGAGAAATGGGGCAAAATGAATTAATTTCAAAACTAAGATATTATTCAATACATAGAAAAATAAATGTTTATGGACAAATATAAGTATGTAAGCCATCTTGCTCTAAAATGCTTTTCAAGTATATAAGCTACCCGACACTCAGGACGGGACTAAGGAAAAGTAGAGATGTGTTTTATCCCACAAAAGGTAACAAAATTTATGCAGTAATGGAAACAATATTTGGAGTTTAAGGGAAGTGTGTGTGTGTATGCTCTTGTGTACTTGTGCACAAGTTTGTCGTTGAATGTTTTTAAAGCAAGAATTCTAGTAGAAAGGGTATCTAACTACCGTCATTCTTTTATGTGGCTTCTTCCCTATTCATGTAATTCTAATTTATCAATCCTGCTGAGAAGCTTAAAGAGCAAGGTTTAGTTTCTTCCTGAATATAATTTTCATTTTTACTGTTTAATCCAATATGAATTTTTATTAGACTTGCTGAATTTTAACACTAGTTTCTTTGCAATATCCTAATGAATTTTTGTCACTGTGGGGCACTTTATATTGCTATCAGATTAGTAGGGGGAGCACATGTTAGTTATTAGACTTCCTATAAATAATGTATATTCACTTACGTGGTACCAGTCCATACTGAAAATTGTTTCTTAAGGAACATAGAAGTTACCAAGTTAAAGAGTAAGAGAAATCAAGTTGACAAAGAGAGAAGGTGCTGAATTTTCGAGGTTAGGTTAAGAATGTCTGCTAAACGTTAATATTCACTCCTGGTGACGATTTCTATTACACTTTGATATATAAATACTGAACTTTATATTCAAAAGCTAGTCAGTTGGAGAGGATTTTATGAAAGCTGTAGTAGAAAGACACTTGGCCAAGCTGCCCAACAACTTAATTCTCTGGGTTTTATTTTATATAAATCAACTAAATGTGGCAAAAATGACAAAGCCCAATGCTGGTTAGAGTTAGAGATTTCTCACTGAGCATCAACAAGGTATAAATTATAACTTTATGATGGGAAATTAGTCAAAATAAAGGTAATATCATAAAAAAATTATAAAGTCCTTAAACACAGCAGTTCTGCCTCTACTAACAAGCATTTCTTTGCTTAACCCAAGGAAATAATTAAAAACATGATGAAGCATTAGATACAAAGACGAATGTCAATTATGGCAAAAGAATTAAATGACAAAAGAATTAAAATTCTTCCATTGTGACTTTTGTTGAGATCAAGGCACTCCACCACCAGGAGGGCCACCTGGATACACATGGTCTGAGGAAGGAGCAGGCAGGGTGGGAGTCTATGGAAGGACATTTGGGCCCTGTCGCATAGCTCTTTGCTCAACTGGAGTTTTTTATTTTGTCTTTGTTGTTGGAAAACATAGGTTAAGTCACTTGTTATTTGGAAAACTATAGGAAAAGGTCACCGCAGTAACTGGTACTAATGGAAATTTATTTCTATAATTTCTTTTGCAGGATTTTGAGTATTTTCAAGATTATGAAGAGTAACTTATTTGTGCATGTTCAAAATGTGTGAAGAAATCATTTTACCAAATCATTTTACTACAAATGTCAAGCATAAAGATGCATAAAATCAGAAAGCTTATGTAATGTGCTCTTGAATAACTAGCAAATAATTTTCCTCCTGGAGAAAAGTTAGGAATGAACCTAAAAGATTGCACAGAAATCTGATACATATGCCGTTTTTCTCAAGCCATTGAAAGCTGAATGGTTGTAAACTCAGGGTCATCTGTCTGATAGTAAGCTATGTACATTTTTTGCCTGGAGTTGTGCAATGAGGAAAGCCCTCCACCGACATCTGTTTTGAAGAATCTGTAGCTATTCATTTATTTCATTATCCTTTTAGCAAAACCAGAGCATTTCAGAGCTATTCAAGTCACGGCTTTCAATACATTACCAAGCCATGATTTAAGCTCTGCTACAAGCCCATATATTTGAGGGGGGAGAAAAAAACCAATGGGGAAATCATTGGCTCGGGTCCTCCAGTTGAGATCATGGTTAGAGGTGTGACAGTTGCCAGAAACCTCGGAAAAACATCACATATTCTCACATCACTCCACCCTTCACCACAAGAAAAAATAAGGCAATATGAGGCTAATATCTTTCCACCTTTCCCAAAAGTCAGGGCGTTAACGGCCACTCTGTGCGGACTAGATTGTTAAGTTTTGTGTCCGAATGCACAAAGAAACGGCATAGGTCACAGGTGAGATACAGCATCCTGCAATCCACTGTAAAAATCGATTTTTCACGTGGCATTCTCCTTGTACTAAGGTTGACCGTTATTAAACACAAAAATATCCTGACATGTAACTGCCAAGATACTTACAACCATATCCTTGAGGAAACTGGAGTGCATGATTTCTCTCGAGGTCAAAACTTGAAGTAGAATTAAATATAAAGTCTCTTGCTCCAAGATAATTTAGTTTATTGCCCTAATTTACTGTGCTGGTTTAACATTTGAATCGACTTTGGAAAATATTCTTCTTCTTCTTCTTCTGACTGATTTGGAAGACAGAGGTAGAGAATCAGATTAAACATTACAACCATTGCTTTAAAATACACTCCCGTTCTGCTCTGATGATATCTAATTATTTTATTATTTCTAATAACATAAAAAGTACCCATAAACCACTTCCCAAACCAGTGGCCAAAATTGTCTGATTATTTATTTGTTTGTTTGTTTATATTTTTAGGAGCTAATATCTTAAAAGTAAAATACAGCTAACCAGTGACCTCTCACAATGTGTAGCTCTCACACTCTCTCTACAGGGGTAAATAAATATCATCCCAAATATATACTTGTCCTTTTCTTGCTTTCACTTTTTGAGCAGCTTTATTGACATATAATTGATACAAAATAAACTGCAAATGTGTTTTTCCAGCTTTACTGAGATGTAATTGGCATAAAACATTGTATAAGTTTACGGTGTACAACATGATTTCACATATGTATATATTGGTATACACAATGTAACACAATAAGATTATTTCACAGCCCTCACTTCCCATAGTTATAATTTTTTTCTTGTATTGAGAGCTTTTAGGATCTACTCTCTTAGCAACTTTCAAATAAACGGTGTACTGATGTCTGTGCACCAATGTGTTTGGTCTGTGATCCATTTCGATATGCCTTTTCTATGATGTGAAGTACAGACCAAGATTCATTATTAAATTGGGTATTCAGTTGTTCTGGCACCATTCAGAAAAGCTTATTCTTTCTCCCCTGAATTAAGTTTGAAATTTGGTCAAAAATCAACTCACCGTATACATTTGGATTCATTTCTGGAACTCTCCATTCTATTCTATTGGTTTATTTGTCTATCCCAGTGACAAAACTACGTCTTCGTGATTGGTCTAGTTTTGTAGTCAGACTTGAAATCAGAAAGTCGTTTTGATTCCATTAACATCTTTGCATTTCCACCTGAAACATGATCAGCCTGTTATTTCCAAAAACAGCCCTGCCAATGCTTTCAATTGGATTGCCCTAACCTATAGAGATCTATTCAGAAGAATTTACAACTTACCACTCTTGAATTCTCCTGCCCACGAACACAGTGCTCCATTTATTTAACTCCATTTATTTACCTCTTTTCGTAAGAGTTTTAAACTTTCTTTTTAAGAAAAACGTCATTGAAGTGTGGTTGACGTACAATATTATAGTAGTTTCAGGTGCATAACGTACTGACTCAACAATTCCTATGTGTTGCCCAGTTGTTCACCATGATAAGTGTACTTACCATCTGTTACCATACAGTGTTACTACAATATTACTAACTTTATTCCTTGTGCTGTACTTTTCATCACCATAGCGTATTGAATTTATAACTGGAAGCTCGTGCATCTTAATTCCCTTCACCTGTTGCGCCATCACCTTGCTCTACACCTCCCCTTTGGCAACCCCTAGTTTGCTCTCTATATTTATGAGTCCGTTTCTGTGTTTATTTTGTGTTGTCTTGTTTTGATTTTTAGATTTCACCTATGAGTGAAATCATATGGCATTGGTCTTTCTCTCTCTGGTTTATTTTACTTAATAACCTCTACATCCATCTATGTTGCCACAAATGGCAAGATTTCATTCTATTTTATAGGCAAGTAATATATTCCATCGTGTATGTGTACAGCTACATCTACGTCTATATCTATCTATCTATGTATCTCACATTTTCCTTATCCATTTGTCTACCAATGGACACTTAGATTGCTTTCACGTCATGGCTATTGTAAATAATGCTGCAATGAACCAAATTAGTGTTTTTGTTTCTTTTGCGTACTCAGTAGTGGAATTACTGGGTCACTTTTAATTTTTTGAGGGTTAGCTTTTAAACTTTCTTAACAATGTTTTGTAACTTTCACACTTTGTTTCCAGACTTCTTCCAAAGTATTTAATATTTTTGTTGTTATTTTAAATGGTGTTTTTTATTCAACTTCCAATTTATTGTTATTACTCTTCTTGATCTTAGGGAGAAAGCATTTAGTATTTCTCTGTTATAGATGATGTTAGCTGCAGGGTTTTCATAGATACCTTTTATCAGGTTGGAAACGCTCCCTTATATTTCTAGTTTTCAGAGAGTTTTATCCAGTGTGGATATTAAATTTTGTAACATGGGTTGTTGTTTTGTTTTTGTTTTTTTCTTGCATCTATTGCAAAGACCAGATGGATTTTTTTGAGTCTGTTAATACAGTGAATTATATTGACTTATTGTCCACATGTTAGATCAACCCCATATTTCTGAGATAAACCCCACTTGATGTTACCGTATTATCCTCTCTCTTTGTATCTAATTCCATTTGCAAAAATTTTGTTAAGAATGGATACTATAGTTTTCTCATGACATCTCTCATTTTGCTAATATTATTTCTTCTTTAAATACTTGGTAAAACACAATGTTGGATCGATTTGGGCTTGGAATTTTCTGTGGGAAAGTTTCGCCACATATGCAATTTATCTAATAGATCCAGGGCTATTCAGATTATCTGATTCATCTTGAATGTGCTTTGGTTGTTTGTGTCTTTCAAGATATGTGTCCATTTCTTCCAAATTGTCATGTTTATTTCCATTAAATTATTCAGAATATTCCCTTATTTTAATATTTGTAGAATCTATAGCAATATCAGTTTTCTCATTCCTGATATTGGTAATTTTTATCTTTTTTCCCTGATAAATCTGGCTAGAAATTTACCATTTTTATTTATTTTCTACAATAGCTTTTGTTTTCTCTTTTTTTTCTATTTCTCTTTTATTGGTTTTATTGATTTTTTGCTATCACTTCTGTTTAGGTTCAATTTGCTTCTATTTTTCTATTTATGGAAGCTGGAAACTTAGGTAATTGTCTTGACACCTTTTTTTTTTTCTAACATAGGCATTTTGTGCTATAAAATTCCCCTTTAATATTGCCTTAGTGGTATTCAACGTGTTTTGATATGTTGTGTTTTCATTTTCATTCAGTTAAAAGTACTTTTAGCTTTTCATATCTTCTTCGGCTCATGACTTATTTAGAGCCATATTCTTCAGTTTCCAGTTATTTAGGGAATGTTTCAGTATCTTTTTGTTATTTATTTCTGATACAATTCCATTGTCTTTGGAGAAAATACTTTGTATGACTTGAATCATGTTAGATATTTTGAGGTTTGTTTTGTGACCCAGAATATTATCTTTAAGATAAATATTCAGTGTTCATTTGAAAATAATGTGCACTTTTTGTAGTTAGGTAGAATATTCTATAATAATCTATAATCTATTGAAATTTCTGATCATATTTTCAGATGTGTCTATTTCTTCTTGCATTTCCATCAGCTTTTGCTTTATATATTTTGAAGGTTTATTATTAGTTTTATAAGCATTTAGAATTTTTATGCCTTCCTTTTTTAAAAATTTTTAAAAATTTTTTTCAATGTTTATTTATTTTTGAGACAGAGAGAGACAGAGCGTGAGCAGGGGAGGGGCAGAGAGAGAAGGAGACCGAGAATCAGAAGCAGGCTCCAGGCTCTGAGCTGTCAGTACGGAGCCCGACATGGGTTTCAAACTCACAGACCACGAGATCATGACCTGAGCTGAAGTCGGTCACTCAACCAACTGGGCCACCCCGGCGCCCCCCTTTTTTTAATGTTTATTTATTTTTGAGAGACAGAGAGACAGAGAAAGAGAGAGCACGAGGGAGGAAAAGCAGAGACAGGGGGAGACACAGAATCCGAAGCAGGCTCCAGACTGTGAGCTGTCAGCACAAAGCCTGAAGCAGGGCTCAAACCCATAAGCCAGGAGATCATGACCTGAGTTAAAGTTGGATGCTTAACTGACTGAGCCACCCAGGTGCCCCTGGAATTTTTGTCTTCTTGATGAACTGACCCCTTGATCTTTAAGAAATAAACGTCTTTGATAATATTCTTTTTTTTTTTATGAAATCCACTTTGTTTGACATTGATGTAGCCCTTCCAGCTTTCTTTGATTAAAATTAGGATGGCGTATATTTTTTCATTTTTAAACATTAACTCATTTGTCTTTAATTTAAACTGTGCTTCTTATACGCACCATGTGTTGGGGTCACTAAATTATCTAATCTGACAATATCTTCCTTCTAACTGGGATAATCATACCATTTGTTTTTTATTTAATTTGAATACAATGGTTTTTAATTAAACTTTTTATTTCGAGGTATTGTAGAGTTACATTCACTTATAAGAAATAATATAGGGAAATACTCATGCCCTTTACTAAATTTCCTCCAGCAGAATCACCTTGCAAAATTATGACTTAATATCACAACCAAGATATGATACCAGTATAC
This sequence comes from Panthera pardus, assembly GCF_024362965.1. Lineage (NCBI taxonomy): Eukaryota > Metazoa > Chordata > Mammalia > Carnivora > Felidae > Panthera > Panthera pardus. The sequence goes on along the minus strand of NW_026526732.1, from coordinate 112,594,240 downwards.
TTAATATACACAACATTTCCATCAGCGCAAAGAAGTTCCTTCCTACCTTTTACAGCCCCAACCACTTTCCTTCCACCTCTTCCTTAACCACCGTCAACCACTTACCTATCTGTTCTTTTCTCTAATTCCCTTATTTCAAGATTGTTGTATAAATTCAACTGCATGCTATCTTTTGGGACTGGCTTTTTTTTGCAACCCAATTATTTGGAAATTCATCTATGCCATTGTCTCAATCAATAGTCCATTCATTATTACTGTTTCATGATAGTCCATAGCAGAGTTGTAGTACAGTTTGTGTAACTATTCACTCATCGAGGACATCTGGTTTATTTCCAGTTACTAATAAAGAGTGGCTTCCAGACAGCAATGTATGAGGGATCCAGTTTCTATGCACCTCTGTTCGCAGTTGATGTCGTGACTATGTTTTATTTTAGCTAGTGTGATATTTGTGTAGGGAGAGCTCACTGTGGTTTCAATTTGCATTTCCCGAATAAGTAATGATGTTGAACATCTTATCGTGTGTTTATTTGTCACCTGTACGTCTTTTTTTTTAGTTATGTCTTTTCAAATCTTTTCAATTTGATTTGATTTGATGGTGAAATCACTATTAGTTTCTTTTGCCAAGAGTCTACTTGGATTGTCTTATTTTACAATTGAGTTTTAGGAGACCTTTATATATTGTAGCTAGCGGTGTCAACATACACATAATTTGAAAATATCTCTTCTCACTCTGTTCCCTTCATTTTGATCTTCTTCATGGTCTTCTTTGCAGAGAAAAAAAAATTTTCAATTGTGATGAGTTCCAGTTGATCTTTTTTTTTTTCTCTTTTATGGATCGTGCTTTTTATGTCAAGTCTAAGAATTCCTTGCCTAACCCAAGATCCTGAAGATTATCTCCTGTATTTTTTTTGAAAAGTTTTGTAGTTTTACATATTACATTTACTTCTATATCCATTTTGAGCTAATCTTTGTAAGGTGTCATTTTTTGCCTGTGAATGTACAACTGCACCATTTATTAAGAAGACAGTATATCCTCCAATGAATTACTTTTGTCTCTTTGTCAAAAATCAGTTGGACATATTTGTGTGAATTTCGTGGGTTTTCTATTCAGTTCTATTTATCCATGTAGCGATCCTTCTGCCAATATTATGCTATCTTTACAAGTATGTGTACATAACAAGTAATAAAATTGAATAGACTGGTTCCTCCCACTTGTTCTTCTGTTTCAAAATTATTTTAACCATTTTAATTCCTTTGCCTTTTCATATAAATTTTAGAATAACATTGTTTATATGTATAAAATATCATGTTGATATTTGACAGAAATTATGTTAAATCTGTATATTGACTTGAGAGCGATTAACATCTTTACTATGTTGAGACCTTTAATCCATGAACGTAGTACATCTCTCTACATCTTCAAACTCTTTCAGAAATGTTTGTAATTTTTAGCATGCAGGTCCTGCACATATTTTATTAGATGTGCAACTAAATGTTGCATTGTTGAGTGATTGTATATGGTACTGTATTATTAATTTTGGTGTCCATGTGGTTATTCTTAGTGCTATAGAAATACAATTGATTTATGTATAGAAATACAGTAGACGATCTATCTTAGTACATCTTCTATGAACACTTGAAAATAAACTGTATTCTGCAGTTGTTTGGAGAAATGTCTGTAAATTTTGATCAGATAAAGTTAGATGATGGCATTATTGATTTCTTCTATATCTTTGCAGAATTTCTGTCTGGATGCACAAGAGGGAGAAGTGCTGAAAAATCTGACTATATTTATGAACTTGGCTATTATTTTATTTCTATCAGTCAGTTTTTGCCTTACATATTCTGCAACTGTGGCTGCATGCACATTAAACATTTCTATATGCTTTTTAGTGGTTTGTTTATTTATCATAGTATAATGTCTCACTTTGTCTCTAGTGAACTTCTGTGCTCTGAACTTTACCTTATATTAATATGAATACTCCTCCTTTCCTTTGACTAGTGTCTGCCTGATATATCTTTTTCCATTCTTTTACTTTCAAACCACCTATGTCATTATATTTTAGGTGAGCCTTTTGCAAATAGCATATAGTTGGCTCATGTTTTTTATTCCATCCTGCCAATGTTGGTCTATTTATTGATGTATCTAGGTCATTTACATGTAATGTAATTATTGATATGTCAGGGCTTAAGTCTGCCATTTTATTTTTACTTTTCTTTTCTCTTTATTTTCTCTATTTTTCTGTTTCTCTGTTTCTTTGTTTCTGCCTTATTATCAGTTACTTGAACATTGTTTAGAGTTCTACTTTGATTTATTTATAGTGTTTTTCGATATATATGTCCACATACCTATTTTTAGTGGTGGGCTATGGGTGTTAAGTTACATATACGTAACCTATCCTCATCTACTTGTACAATCACTTTACCAGCTTGAGTGAAGGCAGTAACCTTGCTTTCCTTCATGTCCCTTTACGATTTTCTTAAATATTTTCACTACATATGGTTAGAATTATATCAGACAGTGTTATATGTGCTTAAGTTGTAAACCATAATTTTTGGATTACTTGAGAATGAGAACATATTGCATTTATACATAGTTTTACTCTTCTTGTTGCCGCTTCTTCTTTCCTGTTGTTACGAAATTCCTTTTTAATCATTACTTTCTGTTTAGAAAACTTCATTTAGTCATTATTTTTAGGGTTCAGATGCTGTTGACGAATTCACTTATTTTTATTCACCTGAGAATATTTTACTTTCTGCCTTATTCTTAAAGAATATTTGCGTCAGATAAAGGGATGTTGGTTGACAGATTTTTCTTTTAGCATTTCAAAACCATTGTGTCACTTTCTTCTGGACTCCATTGTTTTCTGATGAATAATCTTCCTGAATTCTAATTGTTTTCCCTCATTGGTAAAGCTTTCCACTTTCAATATTTTTTTTTGTCTTTAGTTTTCAGATGTTTGATTATGATGTGCTTTGATGTGCAATTCTTTAGATTTTCTTTTGGGATTCCTTAAGATTCTTGAATTTCTAAGTTTATGTATTTTGCTACATTTGAGACATTTTCAACCATTATTACCTGCAGTATTTTTTAATCCCCACCTCCCTACCCCAGACACCACCCATCTTTCTCCTGTCCTTTTGGGACTCTGATGACACAAATGTTAGATTTTGTTGTTGTTGTAATATTCTCACAAGTCCTTGAGGCTCTGTCTTTTGTTTATTTGGTTTTTGGTCATAAAAAAATTCTCACCGTTGTTTAGATGGGTAATCTCTATTGTTGTATTTTTCTTTTTTTTTTTTTTTTTAATTTTTTTTTCAACGTTTTTTATTTATTTTTGGGACAGAGAGAGACAGAGCATGAACGGGGGAGGGGCAGAGAGAGAGGGAGACACAGAATCGGAAACAGGCTCCAGGCTCCGAGCCATCAGCCCAGAGCCTGACGTGGGGCTCGAACTCACGGATCGCGAGATCGTGACCTGGCTGAAGTCGGACGCTTAACCGACTGCGCCACCCAGGCGCCCCTATTGTTGTATTTTTCAGTTTACAGATTCCTTCTTCTCTCCTCTCTATTCTGCTAGTGATCTACTGAGTTTTTCATTTTGGTTTTCACATTTTTCTGTTCTAAAATTTCCATTTGGTTCTTCTTTATATCCTAATTTCTGTGCTAAGACTTATTTCCATTTGTTTTGGGAGTTGAAGTACATTAGAGTGGCTGCTTAAAAATATCAGATAATTCCAACAATCTCTTATTTCAATGCTGACATCTATTGTTTCTTTTCAATCCACTCGAGATCTTGCAGGTTCTTAGTATGACAAGTGATTTTCAATCAAAACCTAGATATTTATGTGTAATTTAATGACGCTCTGAATGTGATTTAAACCTGCTATTGTAGCTGGTTTCCTCTAACACTGTTCCAGCAGGGGATCGGAGGTTATCACCTTGTTTCTGCCATTTGAGGATAGGATTCCAGGTTCTCAACTCAGCCTCTATTGACATCTGAGAAATGGAAGTTCCTTCTTATCGTTGAGTGAGAATGGGAGTCACAGCTTCCCACTAGACTCCCTTGATGCTACTTTAGCTGGGAGGAATAGCAGTGCCTGGTTATTACTCCCACTCTCACGTGGTCTCTACTGATACCACATAAGAATTAGCCTTGTTACTGCTGGGTGTTGGGCAAATCCTGACACTCTCTTAGTCCTCCCCTGACAGAAAGCCAGCAGGAAAGGTGAAATACTTCATACTTACAGGTAGCGGTAAGAGTTCAAGCTTCCATGTGTTCTCTACTGTCACCTGAAGGAGGGGGCAAGTCCCAGCTCCTCACTGGCACTTCTCTAACACTACACTGGCACCAGTGTTGGAGTGCTGCCCCATCACAGCCAACGCGGATGGAAGTCTAGATGCCCCACTCAACTTCGCTGGTGTCGGTAGGGAAGGGGCCATATTTTTCCGTCGTGTTTGATTGGAATAGAGCAGTTATCGTCTCAAAGTTTTCTGTCTTAATCAACTGCCCATTTTCTGGTGCTTTGATGAGAGACTGTGAGCTTCTGAGGGGTTTACATTTCTGCATGCAATGACATTTCAAGATTGCCAGCTCCTTCGGTTCCAAGTCTGGCACATAGAAGGCCAAAATAAAATAAATAAATTTAAAAAATATATAAAAACAGGAAACTCAGATGATGTCAGTCTTCATATCTTGAGGACCCCATCTGGTTTTCTTACTTCCCACTTTCTAGAGTCCTCGTATATTTGTTCTAAATACAACTTCCAGAGATTTTAGTTGTACTTAGTGAGAGGACTAAGAATAAGTACCCTAATCCATTTTCCAGGGAGCAAAAGTCCTAGGTCCACTTATTTTTAAGGTTATTATTCATATATTTGGGTTAAAATCTGTCATCTACATTTTTTTTCATATCCCATGTGTCCTTTGTTCTTTTTTCTCTTGTCTGCCTCCTTTTGAATTAACTGTGTATATTTTATGATTCTCATTAAGTTGCTTTTTAAAAATCTTATTAATTATAATTTTTCTTATGTCATTTTAGGGCATACCTTACAGTAACCTAACCTATTGTCTAACTTCAAGTGATAATATAATATTTTAAAAATACTTTAAGAACTTTAATATACTTCCATTTCTCCCTTTCTAATCTTTGGGCTAGTGTTTTCACATAATTTAATACTCTGTATGTCATAAATCTGACAGTAGAGTTCATTATTTTTCCTTTAAACAGTCATTTACCTTTTAATGAATTTTATATGTCACGTGCTCAAAAAGCATGTGAAATTCGGTCATAATATTTGCATTAGTGTCCTGGTCTATTAATCAGTGTCATTTCTGGGTCAATTTCAGTTGGTTGGGGATTTTTGGTTTTTGGTTTTGTGTGTGTTTTCCTACATCTTTACATGTCTTTAACTAGATATCAGACATTTTGGATTTTACATTATTGAGTGCAGTATAGATTCACATTTTACAAATATTATTGAGTTTGTTTAGAGACATGCTTAAGTTATTTGTAAATAGTTTGATCTTTTGGGTTTTGTTTTTAAGTGTTGCTAACTGTTCACAGAGCTCCATTTCCTAACGTTTATTTTTCTCCATTAGTGAGGCAAGAGGCTTCAGGGTGTTAGAACTAATGACCCCTGAGTTATAAGATTTTCCATTCTGGCAGGTTTGGCACTTTGTCCTCTAATTCTTGCAGTTAAGTCTTTTTCTGAGCTTGGGTAGTTTTCTCACATGCATGTTATGATCAGTTCTTGACGGAATACTCAAAGGAGATCCCTGGAATTCTCTCTCTGGGCATCTCTCTTCTCTACTGTGTTCTGCTCTATGACATTGAGACTTCTTGGCTTCAGTATACTCCCACATCCACCTGTTCAACTCAGGGAAATGCCTAGGCTCTGAGTTTTTCCTTTGTACACCACGACTTAGAAACTGAGAGGGCTTTAAAGACAATTGTAGGGCTCACTTTGTTTTCTGTCTCCGATACTCAACATTTTAATGTCGTTATAACACTGTGATGTCTTATTTGTATTTGTTATTGTTGCTGTTTTTTTTGGACAGAAGGTGAATCTATTGTTTGTTTCTCCATCTTGACTTAAAATTTCTTGATTTCCTTTTATATGTTTTCTCTTTTAAATAATGTCCTCACATATGCCTAAAGAGTATATATAACCATGTTAGAAGTTTTTTTTTTTAAATTTATTTTGAGAAAGAGAGCAAGTGTGAGCAGGGGAGGGGCAGAAAGAGAAGAGAAGAAGAAAGGAAGAAGAGAAGGAAGGAAGAGAGAGAATCTCAAGCAGGGGCTCAACATCATGAACTGTGAGATTATGAATTTAGCCCAAATCAAGAGTCAGTCGCTTAAAGGACTGAGCTACCCAGGCATCCCTAGAAGTTGATTTTTAACTTTATAAGAAGTATCCTATTGTAAATATTTTCACACTCTTATTTTTCACTTAATTTCACATTGCTAAAACTAATTTATGTCATTGAATTTTATGTGTTTTGACTATGGCATAATACTCCATTGTTTTAATATTTTTAGCTGATTCATATACATTTCTTTTGATTGACATTTGGTGTTTGTGAGGGATAATCTTAGGGATTACCCAGGTTTACACCAATGGGTTAACAAGGCATAAAGAATTACAAAGCCATAAAATGCTCACACCCGAGTTTGGGTAAACCAGATTGGCACCCCAAGAATAGGGTGGTGCAAAGGCACCCTGAGAATAGGGAGGCACAAATGTGCCAGGAATAGGGAGGTGCAAAGGCACCCCAAAATAAATAGGGGGTGCAGAGTCCCCAGAATCGAGAGGGAGGGGCAAACGCCTAAAATAGGAATGGTGCAAAGGCCCCCGATACACAGGTATATGAAATAAACAATATTAGAAATTCAGGGAGGAAGACCCCCAATTTAGTACTATGGCAGAAAAGCTGCTTTCACAGGAGGATAGGGACAAGTTAGGTACATTGGTGAATTGGACTATGGACCGCTGCGCTGCAGGCAAAGCAGCCCAGAGTGGAGATGGTTAACAAAAGAAAAGGTGCCTTGTTAATTTCCCCATCTGTCTCATCCCCTAAACTAGCTAAGGTAAAACAGAGGTGCTGCCTCATGTCCACTGTAAACAACCTTCCTCCCGACTGCCGGCACCCAGATTCTGTTTTGTATTAACCCAAATCCCAAACACTGTATATCTTCAAGACCCCCTTTCCCTTACATCCACAAGTTAATGTTCACAGATTCATTGTCCCTTTGTGCACATCCATCGGCATGTTTGTAAGTCTTGTGATCCTAATAAAAACAGGGCAAGGACCCTTATTCAGGGGTCTTGCCTTTTCCCAGACATTAGCCATCTCTCTTTCAATCCTGAGTCCCTTTTTTTTTGCTAGACAAGAGAGAACTTTAGACCCAGAGTCTACGACAGGTATTTATTTCTATTTTGAGAATTACTTTTCTGAAATGTTTATAAATATTTCCTGCTATGCATATGCAAGATGTTCTTTTATACGTATGCCTAAAAATTAAAGTGCCCGTGGAGTACATGCGTCTCTAGATGTGGGAGATGATGTCAGTCACATTCCAAAGTGAGTGCAAAGCTTTACACTTCCAATAGCAAGTGTAAGAGATCTCATGGACACACATCTCCAGCATTTTGTCTTGTCACACTTTTTAATTTTTAGCAAATGAAATGGCATTTCATTTTGGTTTTGATTTACATTTCACTGGCTTATAGAAGGATCAACCTACTAAACATATTTTCTATTCTTTATTTCTCAAATTATTTTTGTTTTTAAATGTCTCAGTATATTTTATTATTTTATTTATACAAGTGTTTCATAACTCTTGTTAGATTCTTAGATATTTGTTATCCTTGGATGCTACTGGAAGTTTATCTTTTTATTTTCATCATGTTTCATTCGTGTGTTCCTAGTGTCTATACTCTGTTTTTTCTATTAAATATATTTTCTTCAATTTTTATATAAATTTTACACACATCTGCATTGTACATGAAGTTTTCAACTTTCTTTTATGCATTTCCCTTACTTGACTCTTGGTTTTCCAATAATTGCAATTATTTGAACATGACTTTTAGTACCTCAGAAGATCTTTTGCAAACATAGTTCTTGGCCTCTAAATGCTCAGCTATTTGCTAGAAAGTGAAAAAAATAACTTCTGTGGTAATATTGCCTTTAATGGCTGTCAATTCTTCAAAATATCTGTTTCATCATACTAAATATAACTTAGTGGTATACATGCATCTTGGATACAAGGAAGAGTGCTTTCTTATGCATGTAGTAAACCTCCCATATCTGATAATTCAGTTTTTCTCTGAGCAGACATATATTGGTGTTGAATACTGTTAGTTTGGCCTAGGAAGCCCACCATAATGAAGATTTCTGTAACCAGAAAAATAATGAACTCATTGAGTAGTGACTAAGTCACCAATAGCTATTGGGTCAAGGAAGTAGATGCGGGGCATGCACAGAGACACGTCTTTCATCATGCATTTATTTTTAATTCATATACTCATTCTATTCCATGAAGATTGATTGAGTTCCTCTTGTTTGCCCAGAAGTGTGACAGAATATGAAGTATATGAAAGACGCCCAAGTCTTGCTCTCCTACCAGTGCCACTAAGTTTATGTCTGGGCTTCATAGCAGATTCAACAGAGATTACCTTGTGTTTTTATAATCAGTGAGAGACATATTTAACATAGAAATTCAAAAATTTTTAAAGAATAATGCATATTATGAGTGTGGCAGTAATACAGATTTTTAAAACTGAAGGTGATTTGAAACTATCTCACCCAACTCCTTTATTTTATTGGTTGTATGACTTGATAAAATTCAGATGGTCCAACAAAAATAGTCTTGACAGTTAGGCTGCCTGGGTACAATCTGAGACTTCATCCTTCATTTTCAGTAGTTCCTTAGACAATGGATTTAATTGTCAGTTACATCTCTAAGCCTCAATGTCCTTTTCTACAAAATAGGATATAATTTTAGTAGGACTGAGTAAGTGGAATGCATCACAGGACCTAAGACATAGTAAGCAAGCATCACTTACAAACAATGACCAATAACATGAAGATTTGAACCCACTGACTCATCCTCAAGGGAAGAAACTGATGCTAAATCCCTGGTATGTATGAGGCAATAATCATAATCTACATAGTGTAAGGTGTGCCAGATTTTATTATTGTTCCCCAATACTTGCTCTCCCTTCTTGTGAGAGAATTATACCTTCCTGAGACCTGGAAGTCGGATGCGGCCATAGTACTTGCTTTGGCTTAGGAACCGGACATATACCATTTTCTACCAGAAGCCTTAAGAGTAATTGTCTAAGTTACTCCTTTTCTTTTTCTTTCCCCATAAGGCCAGCATAACCTGGTAGAGGTAGAGCTTATGGCTCCAGAACAAAGAATTTGTGGAGCAGAATCTCAACTAACCCATGACGGATGGGTATGTATTGTGGTCGAGGAACGAACTACTGTTGTTATAAACTATTGAATTTTCAGGGTCTCCAGTACCACAGAAATAACCTTTGTTACTACAGAATAATCTAGAAACCTGATCAATGCAGTGAACTACATATGTTCTCTGTGCATTGTCTTGTTACTTATTTCCATGGCAGCAATATGTACAAAACCTGCCAAATCTATAGTTGAATGTTATGCGTTTATTTGGCAATTTTATTTGTAAAGTGCTAATCTTCTTTCTGGATGCAAGGGAAAATATGAATGAGTAAATTTTTTTTCAGTTTTCATCCCAGATGTTTGGCAACAAACAGACAGAATAGAATGTTAATGGTTTTGAAATGAAATTAGGCCAGAATGTTAGTTTCATCGGGAAAAAAATTGCTTTTTAAAATGGGAGGAATAAGAATTGTATTTCTGATGGTAGCCTCTTATGCATTTATTCAGAAGCTTCTTATTTGTCATCTGGTCTGAGGACAGGTTCATTCAGCTCAGCTCAAGCAAAGTTGCTGGAAGCAGAGCTATCCCAGCCTGAGTGGCAGGGCCCGGGCTGTGGACGGATTGGTGACTGCAGGGTGGCCCGCCGACAGTGAAGCTTCTTGTACTCCCGCTTTTAGGTAATTTGGCCTTAAAACTACCTGGGGTATTGTCTGTCGGGGAATTGCCCTCGGCAGGCCCCCTGGGAGAAGAACCATTAGGGAAGAAAATAAGGTTCCGCAAGAAATTGCGGGGCCTTACGTTTAGCCCTCGCCATTCCCTATGGAGACTCCTCTTACAGGAAGGATAGCCTCATACGTTTGCCAGCAAAGAGGGCCTGTAAAGGAGAGACATATGGATTTGAAAGCCCCACTCCGGCAACTAAGGAGTGTATCTCTGGGCACAGGTGACTTCAACCCCTAGGCCCACCTGGCCCCCCGGAGGCATTCCAGATGATGACTGAACCTAGTCGGTTAAGCTACAGAATGGTTCAGTGGTTCCTAGGTGCATTGTCTCTCTGAGAATGTATGAGGCATGGGTTTCTAAGGCTTTTTCAGCCCCTTTCTGGCACCTCGGATGGAGGCAAACACATTGTTCTTCTGGCCTCATGTGGTTAAGAGGTCATGTCCCTGTAACTGTTCCACTTGAGGTGTTGAGAAATGGAGGGCCTTTCACGAGAACAGCAAAGCAAATGCTTTGTAGATTACAGATAAATGCAGATGCATAATGGAATAATGTAAGAAATTAATCTGTAATCAAAGGGTATGCGGGAAAGTTAGGGGAAAATCACCATGTTATTTCTTAAAGGTCGTTTATACATAGGAACATTTTCAAAATTAGGTAATGTTAGAAAAATATAGATGATGTATGCTACAAGGAAATCACTAACATATATAATGCCACATTTACTGCAATAAATCAGCCAGTTCAACACATTGCTGTTGTCTGTGTCCATTTTTATTTTAGCTTTTTATTTTAATTTTTAATTTTTTTTTCGTTTTGTTTTATTTTCACTTTTTCGCCGACGCCGTTCATCCTTCGGGAACCCCTGGACCTGCTGGAGCTGGACTCCGGCACAAAGTCAAGTAGATGGGTTAAAAAAAATACTAGTCGCATAATAATAGCCAATCAAAATACAGGTTTTGAGGCTTTTAGATCACTGTGTATTATTAAATTCAAAAGAGCATGATGAGTAGATTATTGTGAAAATTCCTTAAAACTAGGAATATTATAAAATCACTTAATAGAAAATAGTGATCATCAGAACCAAACAAATTCCTTCTTATTGTCCAGCAGAAGTAAGCTTTTATAAAACAATATCGTTAGGCTGTCTGCTTTGTTCTATTTTATTTTATTTTATTTTTTTGATAATGCATCCGAGGGGGGGATGCAACGGACTAGACAGGGAGAGAACCAATGGGGACTTGAAATGCCATGGTGGAATCATGTTCCTTAAATTTCTGTGTTGTGTTAGGTAGATAGCTATTAAATGCCTCTTATGCCTATTTTCATCTCTTCTATATTTAAAAGCATTTTAAAGAGGAGAAATCCAGTAAGTTGAAAAATGGAGAATATCTGTTTGATTTTTGACGTGTGAATTGTGAGTGACAGTGTTGCAGGAGTTGCTTCAGGGAATTGATGAGAGGCAGCCAGACTGGAGACAGGTGGGAAAAGGGCAGGAATTGATCAAATGAAGAAACGGTGTGTTAGCGACTTTTTCAAGAAAAGAGATATGGTAGTAAATGGAGAGGATGTGCATTAGCAAAAAGTGGTCATTTGACCTCAGTTTGTAAAAAAGGAAGGATTGGCATGTTTACAGTGGAAAGGAGGACCAGTTGAGAGGAAAAGACACAGAGAGAGGAAGGATGCCCAGTAGAGAAAGGTCCTTGAGAAGACAGTAAGAGTGGAATCCCTACTATACACAGACGAATTTGCCTTGAATTGGAGAAATAAACAGCCCCTTCATTGTAACAGGAAGTAAGAAGAAAAGAATGTGATTTTTTTTCCCCAGAAAACCAGGAGACAGATGCTTATTTTCTGAATTAGGTAAATAGCAAAGACAGTGGAAAAAGTGTGTGCAATCAAGACAAATTTGGTAAATACTAATACGACTCTGTTGCTGCTTAAGTTTTTTTTTGTCTGTTGTTTTGTTTTGTTTTGTTTTTTGTTTTTGTTTGTGTGTGTGTGTTTTTCTGGGATTTTTTTTTTTTTTTTTTTTGGTGAAGGGGAAGAGTGTGCATGAATACAGAAAAATACAGGAATAACTAGACTTCTGGCTTGAGTAGATGGATGGATTATAATGCTGTTTGTTATCACTGAGATCAAGGAAAAAGGCAGATTAGAAACCAGTCTCAACTAAGGATCAGACCTGCACAAAAATTCTCTCAGAAGCATAGCTCGGAACAAGCACTTTGTGGGTACTACCTAGCCAGTGCAGTGGAATAGTAAAAAGAAACAAACAACAGGAGTTAGGAGACCTGGATTATTTTCTTCCGGTGGCACCATTACATCACGTTGACCTGAGCCCACCTCTGGTGAACTCATTGCCTTCATTAGACCATGTCCATTGCTGGTCCTTCATGATATTTCAATGAGCCCTACTGAGAAACCGTGTTTGAGAACGTCTTCAAAAATCCAAGTGTCAAGGTTTTCCTTCGAGAAGGTTATCGTGATTTTTGGTTTAAACCTGGTTATAGCAAGATAGTGGTAAAAAAAATCAATTGTTTTTGGAGCACAGCTTTGAGATTTATATAATTTTAGTATTCACTCCATCTCCTGATAACAATGTGTTGAGCATGGACCATGTGCAAAGCACAGTTTTGAAAATTTAGCACAAGTAAGTGAAGACCCTCCTGCCATAAAAAAAAAAAAAAAAAAATCTGTGCCTTCAGGAGGCTTATTTTCTGGTGAGAGGAAGAAAGTAATGAGCAGTAAACCTAATACATCAATGATGAATAAAAATAGGATAGAATGTTTGAAGGGGAAAAGTACCACAGAAAGATACAAGGAGCAATGAAAGGGAGGTCAGACGTGATGAGCAGCTATGTTGTAATTAAAACAGGATTATCAGCACGGGCAACACTGAGGCAGTAACAGTGAGCAAAGAATGAGGGGTTAGCCATTCAGATGTTCGAGAGAAAAGGGAGCAGCTGGGGAAAGTCCTTGGCATAGAGAGGAACAGCAGGGTGGCCGGATGGGAGAGACCCCGGGGAGAGTGGTGGGCGATGAGATGATGGAGAGAAAGATGTGACAGTTCATTGTCTTCCTCTGTTGCGTGAGATGGGGTGTGTGTGTTGCGGGAGGGGATGGTGGGTCTGAGCAGTGTAGACCCAGAAGTCAGCTCTAAATAATTGAAGTTTGAGAGGTCAAGTAGATATTCCAGAGAACCGGCAGCGAGGATGGTGCCGTCCATCTTCCACCTGAGGGAATTCCTCCTTTCGATAGAAGACCCAGGACGGTGCATCTGCGCAGAACGTGCTACATATTTAACGATGGGTCAATATTCAAATTCTTGATATTCTACCAAAGTTGTTCTTATTTGTTTGAATGCATTATTATGGAGTAGCTTAGCGTATCCAAAAAGCTAACTCCGATGGAATGGAAATAGGTTAGAATACCCCAAAAACAGATTTAGTTAAGCTCTTTCAAAATGCTCAAAGCGCTTGATCCTTGGTAGAAGAACCTCTCTATATTTTTAAAATGTAATCGAGATTTGAATGTCGCTCTGAAATCTAGCATCGCTCCCTGTGCCAAATTCCCTTGCTTTCTATATCGCAAATTTCTAAAATAATTATTCTGTCATTTTGCGGTCAAGACGAACATTTCAGTGTGTCATAATATAATCATAAAGCAGTGAAAGACTAGGCCTGTCCCATGTTCCTCTTATTCTGTAAGTAGGTTTCGGTTATTCCTGATGAGGAGATTAATTCCACATATTCAAGTCAGTAATGATTGCCAGACAGGTTTATGGGATGGAAATGCTTACAGACCATTCAGGGACCTTGATTGTAGAGTGATATGAAATATATTTGCAATATTTTCTCTCCGTTATTTTTATATGCTAGGCTTATAGACCTGTAAATAAAAGTGGCAGATTTCCCAAAAGAATTAAATTTCAGCTTATGAGTTTATTTTATGGAGCCTCTATTCTACCTGTGTAAGTTCTTCGAGTGGTTACACAGGCAAATATAAAGCAACATCCGATTCTGTTTTATTAGTGTGTTTTACAACAATTCTGCAGATACACAAGCTTCAGAGATCATAAACACCCAAGGTCTTGAAGACTTTACCTTCCTATAAAGTGCTTTTTGAAAAGTGGTACTGCCTTCCAACCTATAAATACATTGCTACCCTTGAGGGAGCAAAGATTTATCTCTTCTCAATTTACAAGTAAATCCATTGTTAACCCACCTCACCTCTTCACCAATAAAGGGCTGATTTATGATCAGCGGTCAATGAGTCCATCTGAAGTGGTTTCTACAAAGGCTAAGGGGAAAAAAAAAGTATAAGAAAACCTAGTAAATTGTGCACCATTTAATGTAGATAAAATGAAGTGAGCTGTATTATACCGCGTAGCATTAATCCTGTAAGCACCTGACTGTTGTTTGTTCTATTTCCACGCTGGGAATAATGATGCCAGCCAGTCACCATTCCTCCAATGGAACATGGTTCATGGTGCTTGGGAACTGTGGGTCTGTCACAATTGTGTCTCAGATAATCCTGATGAATTCCTCTTTACAAAAAATTGTCACTTGCCTATTGTGTCTTGCGTTTCCTGCCAAATAATTTTGGCATCCATTTCATTGTTTACATGAATATATTATTCCACGATAAAGAGTAACCAACAAAAAAACCCCAAACAGGCGCCCGGGTGGCTCAGTCGGTTGAGCATCCGACTCTTGGTTTCAGCACAGGTCATGGTCTCAAGGGTTCGCGAGTTCAAACCTTGCATTGGGCTCTGTGCTGATAGCTCAGAGCCTCCTTGGGATTCTCTCTCTCCCTCTCTCTCTGCCCCTCCCCCACTTGCTCTCTCTCTCTCTCTCTCTCTCTCTCCATCTCTCTCAAAATACATAAATAAACTTTAAAAAATAAAACCAAAACAACGAGCACATTATAGGTTTATAAATAAGAAATGTTAGAACGATAGATCGAAATAGGGATGGTTCTTACGGCTAACAGAAGAGCGTTTTTGAGAATGGAAAGAGTGGTAAGTGGAGTTAAGGGTTGCATCTCAAACACACCACAAGTCTTTTTTAAAACGCACTTTCCCTGGGGTGTATAGCATGCTTGAGTTTTCCTAAAACATATCTTCTGGGGTGCAAACCTCCTAAGAGATCCTTCATTCTTCCTCTTTCTTAGAGGATGAGCAGCCAAACATCCACTAAGAGGATCTCTGGGTGACCTTACCACCTCATGGTCAATGGATCTCAAATTTGAGCCCCGGGATAGATCCCAGTGAGCACTAACTTCTTTCCAGTGTCGTGGGGTTAAAACAAAACAAAACAAAAAACACTGAGGAATACTGCATGCTGAGTCCTCTTCTTGAAGGTTTGTAAATCACATGAACATTAAAGGGCTCTGGGGTGCCTGGGCGGTTCAGTGGGCTAAGTGGCCACCTCTTGGTTTTGGCTCAGGTCATGATCTCACTGTTGGTGAGTCTGAATCCCGCATCAGGCTCCATGCTGACAGTACAGAGCCTGCTTGGGATTCTGTCTCTGTCTCTGTCTCTGTCTCTCTCGCCCTTTCTCTCTGCCCCTCCCCTGCTTCTGCACGCGCTCTCTCTCTCTCTCTCAAAATAAACAAATAAATAAACTTAGAAAAAAAGCACTCATGCTTTGAGCATTCCTACTATAGGGAATCCCCACTGCATGGGGCAACCTTTCTCAAATATATCTCATCATCGATTTTTGTTGCTGTCAAGTTGAAATAAAATTCACTCACACACTGGTGATGTTAACCAAATCCCACTACTCTGGAAACGAGGAAACAGAGACCAGGAAAGGTAAATGATATGAACGTGACATCTCAGACCGTGTCACAGTCTACACTAGAGCTGGGAACGGTGGGCTACCAGTTAGGGGCAACTTGGGGGGTTCTGCTAAAGCTCTTGTGAAGGGGTCGAGCTGGGAATCATATAGGGAAACATACAGGGAAACAGAGGAACATGTCCGTTTTAAGAAACAGACTGCTGAGTATTTTAAGAAACAAATAATATATTTTTACTGTTAATGTTTTATTGTTGGGCATGTATCGCCTCATTTACCTACCTCTATCAGACAAGAAAGTGTTATACTGTGAACTATCCAGAAACATGATCCTTCTTCTTTAAACTTGGAAAAATTAAGTTGTAGTTTCCTATATTAGTCGGCTCCAGCTGCCATGACAAAATACCACAGGCTGAGTGGCTTCAACAACAGATATTTATTTTCTCGAAGCTCCAGAGGCTGTAAGTTTAGGATCAAGGCACTGACAAGGTTGGTTTCTGATAAAACTTCTCTTCCTTCCTCGGTTGTGGATGGCTGCCTGCCTGCTGAGACCTCACATGGCCTTTCCTCTGTGCTCTTCCTCTGCTTGAAAGGACCCCAGCCCCAGCCCTATTGAATTAGGATCTCATCCTTTTACATTTAATCCTAATGACCTCTTTAAAGATCTCTCCAAATATAGTCAGCCTGGGGATTAAGGCCTCACCATGTGAATTTTGAGGGGACACAATCCAGACCAACACATTCTCGTCCATATTTTTAAATTGTCTGCTATCAGTGTTGTTTCAGAAAGCACTCCTATTTCACGCTTGTTCTCTCAGTTTGCCCCAGGTTAGCCCTTTCTTTCTGGTCCCTACACTTACCACACATACCTTATAACTGAAAATCTCTAAAGTTTTGGGAATTGACCCAAGAACAGTCTTGCTTTCCCTTACCTTCAACCTTCATAGCCTTATTTTCCAGCGCACACTGATCTCTCCCCAGGCTCTCAGCTCCGGAGTCCTGCTTCAAGGCTGGGGCTGCTGTCCTTGGCATTTTTGGCAAGCCCCCTGTAGAGCCTGCCTAGGGTCTTGCTGCAATAATCAGGTCAACAGTTGTTTTCTGGAGTGGGCCCCTGGGCCACCTCCCACCTGGGTGATCAAATTTTTTGTTTGTACCAGCACATTAGGAGTATCAATCTGTTCAGTCTTTCTTTAGAACAGTGTAATCTATTGCATCAAGGAAGAAATAAGCATGGTTGCATCGTGATTACTTCTAAGACTCTGCTAGTTCATCCAGGGCTCCATGCATGGTGTGAGTTCCAGGGAACATTGATTGTGCTTCCCATTCACTGTGGCCAAAGAAAGAAAATATGTGATAAACAGACCAACCAAGAAGTCAGTTGTATTTGATTACTTTCATAACAACCTTGACATTGCGCATCATGACTATGTAATTAAAGTAACTAACATCTCCGTATTGTTTTCAGTTGTGCCTTTTTTATTGCTTCCTGGAACAATGTTGCAAAGCAAAAAGCAGAGGTAGGTAGTTCTATAACTTGGCTGGGATCACACAGCTATTAAGTGGTTGAACCAAACGTAAACCTAATTGACTTCAGCTGAAATTCAATAATTAATGCATCCAACATTGACTGCATGCCAGACCTCGGTAGGATATGGTGAGCAAAGAGGCACCAATTCTGCCCTTGAGAAGAATCAGGTGATAGAGACACACAGACATTCATATGGCAATTAAAAACAGATTTTAAAATTGCAGCCCTGAGAAGTGATGCTTGGAGGGACAGACACTGTAATAATAACAAGTCATAAGAGGGGCTCCATCCCATGAAAGGGATTACAGATAGTAACATTCCATATGTTTCAAATAAACTGGGCTATCTCTTATCTGGAAATGTCACTAGCCATTCAATCCCCTGTTAGTGGTGCCAAATAATCCATCAACCTAATTGATATACCAGGATCACCTTCCTTTTTGATTACCACAAGGTTAGATTAAGATAGATATAGATAGATATAGATATAGATATAGATATAGATATAGATATAGATATAGATAGATAAAGCTCAGTAGTATTTGCTATCAAACATCTATTTCAGACAGAGCTTAGAAAACAGATAACCGATATTCTACCCTGTCTCCCCTAGCCTCAGGTGGAAAGACAGGTACATTTGCATGTGACCAGTAGGGCTATCTACCAGGTTCTTATTGGCCACAGAAATCAGGAAAAGGCATAGAATTAAGGTTGCACAGAGGACCAAAGTAGTTAAGTAGGAGAAGAGCATTCATTCACTGAGGCGGGCGAGAATGGAGCATGAGGTTAGATAGGTAGATAGATGATAGATAGATGGATAGATAAATGATGGATGAATAGATAGATAGATGATAGATGGAAAGATGATGGATGGATAGATAGATAGATAGATGATAGAGAGATAGATGATAGATAGATAGATAGAAGATAGATGGATAGATAGATGATAGAGAGATAGAAAGATAGATGGTAGATAGATAGATAGATAATGAGGGATAGATAGATAGATAGATAGATAGATAGATAGATAATGATGGATAGATAGATGATAGATGGATAGATAGATGATGGATGGATGGATAGATAGATAGATAATGGATAGATGATGGATGGATAGATAGATGATGGATGGATGGATAGATAGATGATAGATGGATAGATGATGGATGGATAGATAGATAGATAGATAGATAATGGATAGATGATGGATGGATAGATAGATGATGGATGGATGGATAGATAGATGATAGATGGATAGATAGATGATGGATGGATAGATAGATAGATAGATAGATAGATAATGGATAGATGATGGATGGATAGATAGATAGATAGATAGATAGATAGATAGATAGATAATGGATAGATGATGGATGGATAGATAGATGATGGATGAATAGATAGATAGATGATAGATGGAAAGATGATGGATGGATAGATAGATAGATAGATAGATAGAAGATAGATGATGGATAGATAGATGATAGAGAGATAGAAAGATAGATGGTAGATAGATAGATAGATAATGAGGGAGGGATAGATAGATAGATAGATAGATAGATAGATAGATAGATAGATAATGATGGATAGATAGATGATAGATGGATAGATAGATGATGGATGGATAGATAGATAGATAGATAGATAGATAATGGATAGATGATGGATGGATAGATAGATGATGGATGGATGGATAGATAGATGATAGATGGATAGATAGATAGATGATGGAGGAATGGATAGATAGATGATAGATGGATAGATAGATAGATAGAGATAGATGATAGATAGATAGAGAAGGTATCAATTTAAGGCAGAGAAGAGAGACAAAACAGGATACTACTATGAAGATTCTTGGAAATATTTTTTCCTCTATAGGAAATACCATTTCCAGGACAGTTAATCATAACATTCACCTAATTTCCAAAAACCTATTTATGTTTGAAGCATATTTTGGTTTTTTATTAAGTGGTACCCCTTTGTCTCAATCTAAGAATCTAAGAAGTATTTTCTAAGTCCAGACAATGACCTTCAATAGTCAGATGTTGATGTCTGGTATTAACGTTACAGAATGTGTGTGTGAGTGTGCAGGCCATCAGCCTTAGACAGTGCAAGACACGACATAAACTTGGCCATAGTAACTCTTTACCAAAAGCTGGATGTAGGAAAGCCTGGGTGGTTCATTCAGTTAGGCAGCCGACTCTTGGTTTCAGCTCATGATCTTGAGGTTTGTGAGTTCGAGCCCCGCATCAGGGTCTGGGCTCGCAGCTCGAGCCTGCTTTGGATCCTCTGTCTCCCTCTCTCTACCCCTCCCCCACATGCTCGTGCTTTCTCTCTCTCTCTCTCTCAAAAAGTAAATAAATGTTAAAAAAAATTAAAAAGCTAGGTCTAAAGATTACACCCATCTTGAATATCTTTATATTCAATACACTTTAGGGAATAATATTCCTCAATTCATCATTCTAATATTGTACCACTTTTATTTCCTTTATAACTGTTTTCTTAAAATGTCAAGAGGTACCTCATTGGTATGTGGTTATAACGTTCGAAATTTAATATTTATTTATTGTCTCTACATCATTCACATTTACAGAAATATCAGTAATATCGGGGTTTTATCTTTATAAGAAAAGTCTTAGTTTATTTGATTTTCTTGCAATTTACTCAGGGACACATCTACTATTTTCTTTCAGACACAGTTCTATGTTCAATAATTTTTTTATGATTGTTTGGTAGAAGAATCAGTATATTTCTTTATAATTACTTTATACTTAGTTCATAATTACTTTAAACTTACCTTTTGAAGCCTTCCAGTCAATGCAATATTCGATACTTAACTGTGTGCCATCTATTAATCTAGTAATGTAATTCAGCAACATGGTGACTTTTTCTCCCTTTTAAAGGAGATTTATTTTGTCTTGCCATAGAAGAAATCAGAAAGATTAAAAGCCCATGCATGCAAGCAAGTAGTTACCAGAAAAGCTTTTTATGATACATGATTGTAACATGCCAGAAGAAAATTGCATTGAAAATGATGTAGTCTAACTAATAAGAAATACATTTGAAATTGAAAATTAAATATACTTTTGCATATCCTGATATGCTACTTGAGTTGCCTCATTTGCATGCAAATAAGGGTTCAATAACTATTTTAATTGCTATATTCTCCCAAAAGCAAGGAGAGAAGATTCAAAATATATGTATTATTTTGTATGGGAAAGAATGTTAATATTCACCAAATAATTACCTAATTTACATAGTGATTAGACTCATCTGCAATAAAGTATTTTTATAAATATACAGAGGGAACATTAGACGTTGTGAAATTTGACAAGTGAAATCACAAGCAAATCTAATAAGGAAAATTATATGCAGGTGAAAGACTCCTAGTACATTATTTTTAATATAACTTTATTACTAATGTCAGAATAATAAGTCAAATCCTTAAGCATTTGGTGCATCATATTTGGTAGGTGAGAGGAGAAAAGCAAATATAATATAGTTAAAAAAATATTGAACATGATCAAACACATCTGAAAGAGAAGAATTCCTCAGGGAAGAATTTCCACCTACATAATTTCAAGTGAAGTAATCTATTTTCTAATTAGCAAGGAAAAAATCCCCTGAATATGACCTTGAATTCTAAAATATTAGCTCAGAGGGAATATTTACAATCCAAAGGCTCAGATGCATAATGAAAATACGGACATGACTTTTACTGTTGTTAAGGTTCTTTTTAAATCATTCTTAGGCATAATCAGCCTATGTTGACTGACATTTATAGTATGGAAATTGGCTAGAATACAAATGCAATGGCGTTTGAAATTAGAAAACATTACTGAGGAGACAGGTTAAATATTTGTGGCGTTCAAAGCCATTTTTCTTGGTAGAACGTATACCTTTGCTCATTTTGATCAAGCTTATATTCTAAATGAGTTTTGCATATTGAAATTATTTTAGCTCTCCAATGTTACTTCCTTTGTCATTTTCTATGTCGCTGCTAGTCATTTCAGAGAAATGCATTTTTCAGCTCTCAACATTTTCAGTGTGATAAAGGAGGGAAAACTTTAGGATTTAAAAGAGGCGAATTGGTCAGATTCGGAGATAGGTGCTAAGTGAACCACCAGCTGCTTGAATCAATGAGTGAACAAACTGACCCTCCTGATTGTAAACAGTCTATTCACTGATTTGTTTGTGGGCTTATAGCGATCTAGAAACGTTAATTACAAGGTGAAGAGCAAGGCCAGGCAGGGAATATCAAGAATGAGGAGACCTGATGAAAACTTCTAGTTCACAGCCTTTTTTCTCCACAATGTGGGACACGATAGAGATTTCTGGCTTCTGGGAGAATAGTGAGGTACTGTATACACGGAGTTGGAAACTAAAATTATAAGGGAGAGGATGCCACCAGAAAATGTATCTACATTCTGGAGTGAGCCAATGATGACTCCTTCATTCATTCATTATCCGATCCTAGAAAATTACCACTCAGAAGTTCAGGTTCATGTAAAATGAGAATGAAAATACTTTCAGGGTTATTGGGAAGATTCAATACGATTGTTAGCACAAAGTCTGTAGATCATGGCCAGTTTAAATTTTTTTTAATGTTTATTTATTTTTGAGAGAGAGAGAGTGAGACAGAGTATGAGTGGGGGAGGGCCAGAGACAGGGAGACACAGAATCAGAAGCAGGTTCCAGGCTCTGAGCTGTCAGCACAGAGCCCGATGTGGGGCTCAAACTCACGGACCATGAGATCATGACCTGAGCTGAAGTCGGACGCCCAACTGACTGAGCCACCCAGGCGCCCTGATCATGGCCAGTTTAATAAGTAATGGCAAGTTATGTGTGTTATAGATGGTTCAGGAGCATAGATTTCTGCAATATTTCCCTCTTAGGCAACTGACTCTCCTTATCCTTTGAGATACAAGATTCTGCATCTGTCATGGTTTCTTTAAAATTTTTTTAACGTTTATTTATTTTTGAGAGAGACAATGCGAGCGGGGGAGGGGCAGAGAGAGACAGAGACACAGAATTCGAAGCAGGCTCCAGGCTCTGAACTGTCAGCACAGAGCCCGACGTGGGGCCCGAACTCATGAACCCTGAGATCGTGACCTGAGCTGCAGTCGGACGCTTAACCGACTGAGCCACCCAGCTGCCACATATGTGATGGTTTCTATGGTATGTTTAAGAGAGCTGACACTTAACATCCACAAGAGCATAGATCAATCATGCGTGCATTTTGAAATAGAAAACTAATGGGATCATGGGAAATAAAACTCTGTATGATTATAATTTATTGCACATACTACAAAACGTATATTAATCTAAATGTTCATTCGTAGGTTGTCATTGTCCGTGAACTTGATACTCTTGGTATAAAGTTTTATTGTACCCGACACATAGTGGCAGGTGAAATTTATACACAATTCTACAAGGCTTTCGTAACCTTGATATCAAAACCAAAATAGTACATTGCAGGCCAAACAAAATATTGGCAAGATGAAATCTAGCGACATATATATTGTGAGCAAGTTGAGTTTGTCCAAAGAATGCAAGGGGGTGGGTGAGGGAGCCTTAGAAAATCCATAAATCCTACTCTCAGTATTAAAAGATTAAAGGAGAAAACACGCAGATGCCTGAAAAGCATCTGATATTATTTAGCACTCATTTGCAATTCAAATTCTTTGCACACCAACATTAAAAGGGGATTTTCTTAACCGAATCACTGGTGTCTATATAAAAACCTCAGTAAAGAAGGAACCACTCCAAATAGAGTGTTAAGATAATTGTTTATTTTAGAAGACTACATTTTGAAAGGCCTGTTTATTCTTTATGTTGCGTGTGTCCTGAAACCCGAAGCAAATGTCATAAATTGTGTGTGCTACGGAATCATAATCTCTGTCAAGGGGATGTTGCCTGACCCCTGTCTAACTTAATGAGATGAATTCAATTAAAGGAGAAGGAAGCTAATCTATCCCTGTGCTAGCAGTCAGTGTAAAAAACAAAAAGGACCGTTGTTTCATGCACTTATGTTGATGCCCGGGCTGCGATCTTGCACCTCAATTATTCCTGCTGTCAAGGTGGATGATATTGCTTTAGCCCTTGGTATTCCGAATGCAGCGGGAGAAGAGGCCGCACCAGCGTCACACGGGAGCTTATTAAATATTGAGACTCTCAAGCCGACTCCACCCTTGACCCTCTGAATCCGAGTCTGCATTTTAACAAGGTCCCAGGGCGTTTCTCCGCACGGCGTAAAGCAGGAGAAATGCCGTCTAGGCCCCCAGTCGTCCCGAATTTGACTCTTGGCATAGACCATGAGATATTTGGCAGTTTTTGTTTGTTTTACCTGAAGGTGTGGGAATTTGTCGGCATAACGGTAATATTGATAATAACGGATAACGATATTGAACTGGCCGCGGCCCTGTCCTAAGCAATTTCGGTGCATTTACTCCTTTTGTTTTCCCAACCTTCCCTGGGAGTTGCATGACTCCAAGGTACAGAAGAGGAAACACACAGACTTCAGTTCCCTGCCCCAGATGAAAGCGGGTAAGACCAGGTCAGTTTGGGAGCCAGACTCCCTGTCTTGCCCTGTTAAACTCTCCCAGGCTATTTCTGATAAGAAACCGCTTTCACGAAGAATGCCAAAATGCTGGCCACGGTGCAGGATAGAGGTGAAAGGTCAGCGGAAACCATCATCCTATTCTACAACGCGAGGTCCACTGGAAAGACAGTGCAAGCCACAGGAGTCGTTGTAAATTTTCGGGTAGCCGAATCAGAAAAAGAAGTAAGGAACAGGTGGAGTTCATTTCAGTCATATATTTTATTTCACCTACCATGTAAAAACAAGAAAGTTATCATTTTAACATAGTGAATAGTAACATTCATTGAAGGAATATTTTATCTGTTTTATACTTTGCCTTTGAAATTGGTGTATATGAATTTTATTTTATTTTAAGTTTGTTGATTTTGAGAGAGACAAAGAGAGAGAGAGAGAGAGAGAGAGAGGGGAGGGGCAGAGAGAGAATGAGAGGGAATCCCAAGCAGGCTCCATGCTGTCAGCGCAAAGTCTGACACGAGGCTCAAACTCATGAACCGTGAGATCATGACCTGAGCTGAAATCCAGAGTCAGTGGCTTAACCGACGTAGCCACACAGTGCCTGAAGTTGTTGTGTATTTTAAAGTGACGGCTTTAAAACATACATGTTACTCTGACCAGCCACAGCTCCAGTGCTCAGGGTCACCTGGGGCTAACGGCTGCCATATTTGGCCCATCGGGCAGCTTGTTCTAAAGGCTCTGAGCACCTGAAATAAAAAAGCTTGCATGTTAATAAGGAACAGCAGATCAATAAGTATGTCTAATATCAGAGGAACCGTCTGTAACACACACCAGCACTCTCTTTCCTTCTGGGCTTTGTGCAAACTTATCATTCCTGCTTTTACTTTTAAAACAAATTGGGGTGAAGGGGCGCCTGGGTGGCTCAGTCAGTTAAGCGTCCGACTTCAACTCAGGTCATGATCTGAGTTCATGCCCTGCGTGGGGCTCTGTGCTGATGGCTCAGAGCCTGGAGCCTCCTTCAGATTCTGTGTCTCCTCCTCTCTGCCCCTCCCACGCTCATGCTCTCTCTCTGTCTCTCAATAATAAATACACGTTAAAAACAATTTAAAACAAATTTGGGTGAGGGGCACCTGGGTGGCTCAGCTGGTTGAGCGTCCGACTTTGGCTCAGGTCATGATCTGGCAGTTGGTGAGTTCGAGCCCTACATCGGGCCCTGTGCTGACAGCTCAGAGCCTGGAGCCTGCTTCGGATTCCGTGTCTCCCTCTCTCTCTGCCCCTCCCCTGCTTGCTCTCTGTCTCTCTGTCTCTCTCTCTTGAAAATAAATAAAGATTTAAAAAATTTTTAATAATAAAATAAAATAAATTGGGGCAAAATAACATGCTGTGTGATTCTGTGTTTTTAATTTGGAATTTATGACGAGCTTCATTCCATCACACATTATTTTAAGAAATGATCTTAACAATTGCCTAATAATCTTGTGTGATTTTCAACCATTTTTATTTTTTTAACTTTATTTACTTATTTATTGAGAAAGAAACAGCATGAGCAGGTGGGGGGGCAGAGACAGGGAGAGACAGAATCCCAGGCAGGCTCCAAGCTCAGCACAGAGCCTGATGTCGGGCTTGATCTCAGGAAACCGTGAGATCATGACCTGAGGCAAAACCAAGCATGGGACGCTTAATGGTCAGAGCTACCCAGGAGGCCCGATTTTTGACCATTTTTAGAAGAAATGATCTGAGTTTTAGCATTTGGTTTATTTTTTTCTCGATATCAAAAATTACATGATGAAGTCCTGATACCCAAATCTTGGTACCCATGTCTGACTAAACACACACATTTGGAATGATCTCCATAATATGACCAAATTGCTTTCCAGAAAGAGATTATTAATGGTACCCATCAAACGTGTCCTTTATCCCTCTAACACTACCAAACTTTAGAAAACATCTTTGCCACTTTAAGAGATGGTATATAGTTTTTAAATTAGTGATTTTTTGTTACAGTTTAGGAAAGTGTGTATGTGTGTGTGTGTGTGTGTGTGCACGCATGCACACGTACATGCACCTGTGTGTTTTACAGACTCTGCTTCTTCTTATGCATTTCTTGTTTTTGACCTGGGACAAATTCTTTACATATCGAGGGAATTAACTATTTTTCGATCAAATATGTTGCATATATTTCCTAGCTTGAAGAAAGATATTGAGATGACCTTCGGTATTTACAGTTACACAGTTATAGCTACCAATATTTTCCATCGGTGTGCCCCTTCACTTTTATCTTTACACAGGATCCTTTCCTTCTCAAATTAAAGATGAATCTACATTCCCTCCCTGCTGCTTCACCGTTTTTCCCCCATATTTAATGTCTCAACCCATATGGAATTTATTTTTTTTCCAAAGTATGTAAATGAAGTGTAACTTTAATTTTTAAAAAATTACCAGCTCTTTCCACCAAGTATCTTAATATTTGTTGATTGCAGAATTTTTAGGTGCGTGGAATTAGGTATCTCGTTCACCTAAAAAAAACAATTATTTTATTTTCTTAGAAAGTTTTGAGCTAGGTTTTGCATAAGACCAGCGTAAGTCTTTTCCTAAATCAGTCCCAAATGATGTGAGAAGTGTGACGTTTAGAATTAACACAGTATTTCCTGTGCGTGGTCAGTGACCCAACAAGTACAGCAGCGGGTGGGCAGGGAGGAAGCCCAGGAAAGGTAAGTGCTGTGACAGTGTTTCCTTGTGCTGGAACATTTCTCTATGCTGCCCAGTGCCTTTTTTTTTTTTAATTCCCTGGCATGTCTTTCTTCATCCACAGCCAGCCCTGGTAATAATCACCATGTTTGCCTGGGATGAAGAGCCACATCAGGGGTTGCCTGGGTGGCTCAGTGGATTGAGTGTCCCACTTGCGCTCAGGTCATGATTTCCCGGTTCGTGAGTTCAAGCCCCGCGTCAGGCTCCGTGCTGACAGTCCGGAGCCTAGAGCCTACTTCGGATTCTGTATTTCCCTCTCTCACTGCCCTCCCCCACTTGTGCTCTCTCTCTCTCTCTCAAAAATAAATAAATATTATAATAAAGAACCACATTAGGTGTAAACATGCAAATAATATCCGCATAATCTTCAGGCTTGACCTAGAACCAGAATCACTTTCTGGTCCCTAAAGGGACCCAGATGCACTCACTCAGATCTCTTGATTTTCCCATGTCCCCCAAGCCACATGCTTCCCCTAACATCTCTCTCATTCTCTTTCTCACTCTCACACACACACAAGCATGCGCACACATATCTCACGCCCTCAGAAATACCAGCAGCGTTCTGCCAGGTTTCCTCCCTTTCCTTTCCGGTATGCATGCCCTTCCCGTGAGAAGAGTCACATCCCAGTCCTGAAATTTGCTCTATCTTGAATAAAGTGGATCCAGCAGAAATGCTTTAAACTTCCTGGTATTTGGATTTTTCTCTTCTCTCATTTCAAACATCGTTTTCTTTCTATTTTTATATTCAATTGGTGCATTTCTTTGGAAATCTGAAAGTGAGCAAGTAAAACACCCGTTACATAGTCATCATATCATTAACCGAAAGAGAGAATATCGCTGATATACGAAGCGTATTGTTAATGCATAACTATTTAGCATTGGCTTGTGCTAAATGCACGCGTGTCCAAAAACAGACTGTGTCCAAAACCCACATTTGGGTGGTTTTGCGGTGGTCTTTCAATAGCATTGAAAGAGCCGATACATTTGGGTATTATTTCGTTTGCCATCAACAAGATCTTCAGCATAGAGAACAGAGTTAATGGATGGAAACTCTTGCTTGCATGCATGGAAGACGCAGACTTTCCCTGTCAGTGGCCATGCACTTGGCACATATTTTTCAGCAAGGTGATATAAACCTCCGTTGAAAAAGTTGGTTGATGGAATACCATCTGATTTTATCGAGAGCATAATGAAGAGAAAAACCACATTCCTTCTGGTGCCATCCCCGGGGTATCCTGCACACCTCTCTTCCAATAATTGTGTATGGCAATAAGAAGCCGGGGGCTCTTTGCGGTCACTGGTTCCCCCTCACTGCATCTGTAGGTAAGCAATCTGAGAATTACTGAGACTGAACGCAAGCCACGGTGGCGGCAAGACTGAGGCCCATATCGATCCAGTAGGTACATGACGGAGCTGTCAGGTTCAGGCAGAATGCATCCTGTGCCTGGTGGGAGAGTTCTTCCCACGGAAAGGGAATTAATTCTTCTCTCCAATGAAACACTTGAGACTGAAGTATACACACTCACAAAGGAGTCTAATAGAACCTAGAACATAGAAAAGAAATAGCTTTCTTCTCTCTTTTTCTTTTTCATTCATTCATTCATTCATTCATTCGTTGTTTTGGTAGGTCCTGCCTGGCAACACATTACACTGAAGCTCTCTTGGTCTTTCTGAATTTCCTTCGGCCTATCTGGGCATTTTTATTTTCTAATCGGTGTATTCACATTTGAAACTCTGGTTTAAAAGCCTTCAGTTAAAACAGAAAGAGGCAGATTCATTTGGTGTATATGAAGTAGGCAGTAATTGCATTGGAAAACCCCAAAACACACAAACCAGAACCAGCTGTAACCAAACATGTGTGGAAAGCAGCGCACAGAATTTTCCATGGCCTGCAGCAGCAATGTTATACAAATAGTCCCCGAGGTGTCTCAGCAGCTCCACACACAGTGGAAAGAAATTAGATAATGTTAAAGACTTGCCAGATGGATATTCAATCAGTTGTGTGTAAAATTCTCTCTGTAAATTGAATATTGAAGGCATAGCTACACTGAACTTATAAAATTAGCGTCTTTGTTTTCTAGCACGGTTCCCTGATGTGAATGGGCTGCACTAAGAATACCAAGGACACAGTAAGTGTTATGTAAGTTTATAGGACACATGAAAACAAGCATCAGGGATAACCCAGAAACAATTGGCCGAAAGCACGTGGAGAGTAGATTACGAGAACATGCACAAACGAAGAATAATTTGCAGGGCTCTTGGTTCAAGATTTGAGATAACAAATTGCCTTTTTAATAAGAAACAGATTTTTTGTTTAAATCACTGCCTTCTTGGAGAATGCTGTAACTTTCTTAGAACACAGCCATATCTTGCTGTCCATATAGAAAACTCTTAAACTATATGTTCCTTGTCCCACTAAGTCCTGACCTTTCTATTTTATTAAGTCCCTTTCTAATCAGACTTCATCATAACCTGGGTAAACACCTATTACCCATGCTCACTAATATAGATCAGGCCCGGTCTGTGCCCAGTCTCTTCCATAGCTACTTCAAACCTCAGCGATCTCCTGTCAAAAGTCCCCTACCATAGGAATAATACTGGCTTTCGTCAGGCAGTAGGTGAATATTTATTGACAAGCAAGTCGGAAGGACTACCATTCATGGATGTTCATGCTAGGAAAGACAAAAGGTGTTAGATCCAAGCACATTGAGATAGGAGTGTTGAATCAAAACCACTATAGTGTAGGACATGAAGACTTCACTAATTATAGCAAAAAATCAGGATGGCCATGCGTCCCCATTTGCTCTGGGTGACTCCAGTTTATACCTGTTGTTCCTGTATGTTACCAATGGTACCCTTTACTCCCCAAGTTGTTTCTATTTGGATGATAAATAAGATGGCCACTTTACCAATGCTTGTTGAGCATTTACTACATGACTGGTAATATTCTGAATGCTCTGTGAATTAACTTCTTTGAACTACACAACAGCATTATAAGATGTTCAGTAAAATTATTTTGTTTTTCAAGTGAGGAAACAGAAGCCCAAGGATTATCTTTCAAAAGACCACACAACTATGGAAGTTGAGGCAGCTGTAAAGGACTCCCGTTGGAGAATTAGAATGGGTTTTGCTGAATTCTAACAAAATTTTTGAGAATAAAGTTAAAATTAATGTTAAATATTTATGAAGGGGGTTAGAGAGTCCTTGGAGAATTGTCCCCTTAGACTTAAGCAGGTCTAAATATTTAAACAAATGGCACTTAGTGTTTTCTAAACAAAGGCATCTGTGATACTCCCACAGGAAGACCACAGATACTTGCTGAGGGAGATGGGAGGTTGGGAGCTGAAGCAGGAAGAGATTCAGCTACTAATAAGATGGGCTCTAGAGCCCATCAACACAAACGTCACTGCTTGTTTGCATACTGGAGAGTGTCATGCAGATCTTCAGAATTCCACAGGTATTTGGATTTTTGGAAGTGTTCAGAGTAGGGTCGAAGTGGAAGCTTAAAAATGTAATTGCTTTGGAGTAATTTATCTTATTAAAAGCAATGTTAAGATCCATTCCCTTCTGGGTGGCTGTGAACTGAAATGAATCTAGTAGCCAGCTGTAAGATATTAACGGTGATGGTATTCCTCTAGGATGTAGAATTGGCTCCACTGAATCTACTCATGGGAGGTGTGCTCCTAGGTGTTCAGTAAATTCTTTATGGATGATTTTTGAAAGGAAGAAAATTTACATATGCTCATATCTGTGAATAATCTTGCCCTATTAAATGCACCTTAGGAAATAAAAATTCAGTTCAATTTTAATGAGTAGTACATTGGGAATGAATTCATTCATTCAGTCTATATAGTCCATAGTATTTGATCCTTTGGGGACCCAAGAACATGACTATTCTGTTCAAGTGTGTTCTTGTCCTTTGGGTCTATAATTTTCCAGATCATAACCCTTAATCTATTACATAAAGTTTTTAATCTTTCATATTGAGTATATTCAGAGTTTATGCATCATCATTTCTTTTCTCAGGAAGTTTTGTTTTGCTTCTAGAATGGTCTGTGAATTGTTAGATGCCTGCTTTGCATGGTGCCTTGGGAATGATTTCATGTGTCCTTCCTTGATGCTGCAAATCCACATGTCTCTTACCTCAATACTGTATGTCTATCTTTTGTTATTTGGCCTGATAAATCTGTGTTCTACTTCTGGAAGTAAAATGGAGGTAGACTTCACAATTTTGGGACTAGAGTAATTTCTTGAAGGGGGCAAAAACTAAAAATGGATTCCCCTAATGGTGAGAACATAAAGGTCATTGTATTTTGTCTCTAATAGCATAGATGTTTAACACGTTCACGCAAATTCAAGAACACTTACGACAATGTCATCTTAATTAGCGATTACTTTCTCTTCTGTGATGCATTGTGTTTGCAGAGGGGCATTTATATATAGCAACTAAAGCATTCTATTTATTAGCACTTGACATTTTTATTGTTAAGTATCATTATACTTATTTTTTAACACATAGAGTGACAATAATGTGCTTGCTCTCTCATCTCTAAAATCAGTAGCACACTTCTTATTTCTTCACTTCTTAATGTGAAGATCGACACAAAGTACAGTACTTTGTATTAGACATCATTGTCAAGTCAGCACCTAGTACTCTGATACTCCTGCAGTTATCATTTCTCATTCATACAGTATATATGCTTTAGGGAAAGTGGGTTCCACCCTCAGCCCCAGAGGTGTATCCTGATTATTCCAAGCAATTAGATTGTGAACAATCTAATATCCCTGGCCAACAGAGTAGGTTCAGCTGATGACATTGACATAGCCATTAGGACTTCTATTTGACGCTGAGAATGGAGATACTTTTGAGATAATTTGAGATATCCTAACAGATACAGTCTTAGTGTCCTTATTACACTACTTATAAATAAGTTATATAAAACTAATTAAATTTATATAAAATTGAAATAAATTTAGAATTTATGATTCATATTTATTTTAAATTAGTAGTTTATATAAAATTAAATTTAAAAATAAATACAGTATATATATATATATATATATATATATATATATATATATATATATACACATATACACCATACACATATATAGACACATATATAGACATATATATTCCCGAAGTGGTAATAATATTACTCCTTAAAACCTACTGCTAAAGGACGAAAAACCCAAAGTACTTTCAGAGAATTTTATACTTTATGGTAGCTACTACAGCTCTGTAGCCTTTCTTCTAAAGGACTGTTGACTAATACAGGACTTTCTCCCTTAGCAACTTTCTAGACAATGGCACAGGGCCATGGAGCCCAGGCAGAAATCAGGAGTCTAACTAAGCTAACTCTACTTAAGCTAAGCTGGCAGAACTGTGGAAGTCCATTGTTCCAATGGAACTATGGGGAGCAGGGCAATGTCTGTGTGGAACTACCCTTTGGGTCTTTGACTGAGGCCTAGATTAGTTTGCAAAGTCTAACAGAAATCAGAGGCTGTGCAACTGGAATTGAAATGAAATATCTGAAGTCACACACAGTGCTAGGACTTCTTAGAATGTTCCATCTCATCAGAGGAGAAATGCCACACTGAGCATGCTGGGCATTGAGTGAAGCTCCCAGGGGGGTAAACTTTATAACTATGTACTTCTTAGAGTAGGTCTATAACATAAGACTAAAGACAATAAAGACAGACAGGGCCAAAGAAGGTATAAAACCCAGCCTGACTGGGTTGAGAAAATCCATTAATAATTTAACTGTTTATTTAAAAAAAAGTCAACCCCTAGAAATGAAGACAACATATTCCAGATTCCTTGTAGTTTAATGTCTACAAGATCTCATGCAAAAGAAAAAAAATACTTGAAATGTAAAGAAGCTGGAAAATATGGCCACCAATCAAGGCAAAAAACATTTAATAAACACAGACCCTAAAATGATGCAGAATTTGAAATTAATGGAAAAGTGCTACAAAACAGCTGTTATAAATTTTTAGAGGATTTAAATAAAAAGGTGAACAGAAGCAAACAAATGACAAAGCTCAGTATACAACTATAAACTGTTAAAAAAAGAATCAAACAGGAATTCTAGAACTGAAAAATATACATCTGGCATGAAAAATTCACTGAATAGGTTTAATATAAAATTGGACATGTCAAAAGAAAGGGGTATTTGCGTGAAAAAACAAATTATTCAACCTGAAGAAAAATATTACAGAACGTCAATGGAACCTCAGTGATGTATAGAACTACTTCAGCAGTATAATATATATGTATTTGAAATCTCCAAAAATAAGGAGAATGGTGTGTGTGTGTGTGTGTGTGTGTGTCTTTATATAAACATCAGCCTAGAGATCCAAGAATCTCTGCAAACCCAAGAAGAAAAGTACAGAGAAAAATCAGTCAAGTTGTTGAAAATCAAAGGTAAAGAGAAAATGTTAAAAGCAGCCATAGGTAAAAAGACACATAACATATATATAGGAATAGCAATATGAATGATGGTTAATTTCTTAATAACTGCGAAGCCCAGAAGATGATGAAAAAACATCTTAAAAGTACTGACAGGGAAAGAAAAGAATGATGTCAATCCAGAATTCTATATCCAATATTTTCTAATGCACAAAAGCTGAAAGAACTTATCACCTACAATATTGCACTGAAAGAAATACTAAAAGAAATATGTTACACTGAAACAAAGTGATACCACCTGGAAGCTTAAATGTTTAAGGAAAAAGAATATTGGAAGTGGCAAATATAATGGTAAATATAAAACTATATCTCATTTCTTTTTAAAAAAAATTTTTAATGTCTATTAATTTTTGAGAGAGAGATAGAGTGTGAACAGGGGACAAGCAGAGAGATAGGGAGACAGAATCTGAGGCAGGCTCCAGGCTCTGAGCCATCAGCACAGAGCCCGACACGGGGCTTGAACCCACAAGCCGTGAGATCATGACCTGAGCCGAAGTCAGACGCTCGACTCACTGAGCCACTCAGGCGTCCCAACTATATCTCATTTCTGTTGCTAATGTTTAGAAATGACAACTGACGGTTTATATAAAATCTATTCAAAAATAGATTGAAAATTAAAGGAAAAAAGAAAAAAATACAATACAAATAGTGAGCATGAACACTCTGAAATGGTTATATTATTTTCAGATGAAGTAAACATCAGTAGAAAGAATATAATCAGAAGCAAAGTGGAATAATTCATAATGATAAAAGGACTAATTTATTAATGAGCCAAAGCAACCATAAATATGTATGCAGCTAACCATAGCATTTAAATATATAAAGAAAAAGCAGAGGTAAAGGGTGAAATAAATCTGTAATCGTAGATGGAGATTTTAAGACCCTACCTCAATAATTTACAGAAAAAGTAACTTATAGATAAAAATATATAAAGATTTAAATGATGATACTATACTATACAAATGATACTATAAACTAAGTTGACCTAATTTACATTTATAGAATATTGTACCTAATAACACTCAAATATGCATTTGCTTCCTTGTGGAACATTTAACATGATAAAAAAATATGCTGGTTCATAAAATAGCTCTCAATAATTTTCAAAATATTTCAATCTTACAAAACATGTTCTCTTACCTTTACAGAATTAAAATAGAAATCAGGGGTGCCTGGGTGGCTCAGTCAGTTAAGCGTCCAACTCTAGGTTTCAGCCAAGGTCATGATCTCATGGTTCATGAGAACCGTGTCAGGCTGTGCTCTGTGCTGACAGTGCTAGGCCTGCTTGGGATTCTCTCTCTCCCTCTCTCCTCTCTCTCTCTGCCCCTCCCCACTTACATGCATGCCGTCTCTCTTTCTCAAAATAAATAAACTTAAAAAAATAGAAATCAATAAAAAAAATAGAAATAAGACATCTGGAAAAACCCCAATACTGGGAAATTAGACAACACAAGTCTAAATAACTCATGAGTAAATGGAGAAATCACACAGGACCTTATACAATATTTCACACTGGATGATAAAGAAAATGCTTTCACATCAAAATTAGTGGGATGACATTATAGTAATGCTTACAGAGAAATTTATAGGTTTAAATATCTGTATTCGAAAAGAAGAAAAGTTCACAAAAATGATATAATATTTTTATCTTGGAAAGCTACCTAAAGGAAAGCAAATTTAGTCCAAAATATGTAGATGAAAAGAAATGATACAGAGTAGAAGCCAATGAAATAGAAGACAGAAAAATAATAGAGAAAAAATAATGAAGCCAGAGTTTTTCAATCCTGAATTCTATATATACATTTTCTGATGCACAAAAGCTGAAGGAAATTATCACCGATAAGATGGCACTAAAAGAAATACTATAGGCAGTCTTTTAAAAGTCTTTCCAAAAAGAGTGATAAAAGGGATAACTCCAAGCAATAGTTTCTTTAAGTTTTTATTTAAATTCCAGGTAGTTAACATACACTATGATGTTAGTTTCTGGTATACAATACATACAACATCCAGTGCTCATCATGACAAGTGCATTCCTTAATCACTATCACCTGTTTCCCCCGTCCCCCCACCCACCTTCCCTCTGTAACCATAAGTGTGTTCTCTATAGTTAAAAGTCAGTTTCTTGGTTTGCCTCTCTTTTTTTCCCCCATGATCATTTGTTTTGTTTCTTCAATTCCACATACGAGTGAGATCATGTATTTTTCTCTGACTGAACATTTTGCTCAGCATTATATTCTCCAGCTCCATCCATGTCATTGCAAATGGCAAGATTTCATTCTTTTTGATGGCTGAGTAATATCCCATCATATATATATATATATATATGTATATATATATGTATATATACATATGTATATATATATATATATACACACACACACCTATATATATATGTGTGTGTGTGTGTGTGTGTGTGTGTGTATGCATGCCATATCTTCTTTATCGATTCATGAGCTCGTGGACATTTGGGCGCTTTCCATAATTTGGCTATTATTGATAATGCTGCTATAAACATCAAACAATAGTTTTTATTTTAAAAAAATGGCATGAAAGAACAAATTACCAGTGTCAAGATTAAAAGAGAGAATATCTGGCTTCTGATTTTATAGTTGTTACAGAATAATAAGGTACCATTAGGAACACCCATTTAAAACTAAATATGACGGGGTGCCTGGGTGGCTCAGTCGGTTAAGCATCTTACTTCCACTCAGGTGATGATCTCACTGATCATGTGTTCAAGGTTTGTGTCAGGCTCTGTGCTGACAGCTCAGAGCCTGGAGCCTTCTTAGGATTCTGTCTCCCTCTCTCTCTCTGACCCTCTCCCACTTGCACTCTCTCTCTCTCAAAAATAAATAAATATTAAAAAAATTTAAACTAAATATGACAATTTAATTAAAATTAAGAAATTCCTTGGAAAATGCAACTTGGTGAAACTGACACTGTAAGAAATAGAAAGTCCTAATAACCCTGTATCTATTAAGGAAATTGAATTGAAATTATCAAAGAGGTTCCCAGGAAGAAAATTCCGAACTCATTTTTATGGGTAAATTCCAGCAAACAGTTGAGGAAGAAATAAGATGGAACATACCCAAAGAGTTGCACAAAACAAAGGAGAAAAAAATAAAAACAAAAAATATTTCCCATATCATTTCATGAGATCAGCATACCCCAATACCAAAACCTGATCAAGACAATGTAAGAAAAAGAAAAATTACAAACAAATATCTCTCTCTCTATTAATATATTTGAAGAGGTTACCTTGAAACTCCTCTTCCATGTTTGAAGGATAAAGTCAATCAATACAGTTACTACTCTTACAAGGACCTTAGGACTCTTTCTGAATTTGAGATTGTCTTGTGAAAGTTCACGTTCAGTGCTTGGTGAAAATTAACACTCTGACAAATGAATATTATGGTAGTTATTGTTTGTTGTCAGAAGTTTAAACTAAGACTGGAACAGAGATATCTGGCTGGGAATGTTCTCTGAGCATGGCTTCATGAATGTAGGGCTCAGTTCCTCATGTAGGTGACAGTGGCATTTGTGGGTAGGGGGTACGGTGCCAGATGGAATTCACTGCACACAGGTGACACTGGCTTGCTTTCTGACACATACACTAACGTCTTTCAGAACATGCCTGACTCACTCCATCCTAACATCTCTGAACTCGCGAGCCACTCCGAAGGGTTGTTGTACTCAAATGGTTCCATGTGACCTGCTCCTTATCCATCACTCAGCTGTCAGCTACCCATCATCAATGCAGACATGCTCTCCTGACACCCTGCCTGGAACCACGGTTTCTCATCCCAGCATACCCTCTTTCAAGTTGCTATTTCTATTTTGCTTTTTATAGAACTTTAGAATGTTTTATTTCTTTTAGAGAATGTCACCTCTACCGAGAGTCCTCCCGACATGACCCTTCCAAGGGAGGTCTTCAGTCACTCTGAGATCAGACTACTTCATATTCTGTAGAACCTACCAAGATTAAAAGGTATTTATGTATTGTTTGTTTGTTTGTTTGTTTGTTTCCCTTGTTATTGCAATGTAAGTTCTTTGAGAGAGAGACTTGGGTATTTTTTTTTCTCTTTAATTAATGTATACCCAGTGGATTGAAGAGTGTCTTGAACATTGTAGATCCAAAATTAATACCTCCTAAATGACTGAATGTATGGAAGTGAAACCTGCTGGAAATATAAGTTGAAACATAAAGTTTGGAAATATAAAGTTGAAAGAGAAAATTAGAAGTCTGGTTAGGTAGGGTAATACTTGAGTCTTTTAAAAAACCTTCGCTCAAAAAAAAAAAAGGTTTATTAGTTATCATTGTCTCCAAGGTAAAGTCCTTGAAGGGTAACAGAAGTTTTTTTATTTTTTAAAAGACCTCTGTGAAAGTCAAAAGTTCTCAGGCTTGGGAACATCTTTAACAGCAAATAATTTAATGTGAGTTAATCAACACAAACAGAAAATTTGGCAAGCAGCTAAAAGGGGTTATGTGTGATCCCAGCAGAGGGAAACATAGCCAAACTGGGAACACAGGAAAATACCTAATAGAGAAGCTTTAAAATTTTTTCCCAGGGCTAATCATGAAAGAATATGATTAAATCTAGCGACATTCGAATTCTATTGAAACAACTGAAGCCTTTTTCCCTCAATCCTTAAAACTACTGTATTATGCAATGACAGTTTCTTAAAATGAAAAAAGATCAATCCCACAAATTTTTTAAAAAATCAATTATCCAATGGGAAAGAGATGGATTATCATTGATTGCATCCTGCCTGTGGTAGAGATGATGGATGACCGCAGTCATGGCATTGATCTTTGGGAACAGGCTTACACCAGTCTTGCATGGCTTATTATAGAGCCACCCACTCAGACGATGCATAGATATACCAAAAAAGACCACATTTTGCATTCTACCAGCGTCTTTCAACTATTCTTTTGTTCATATAACTTCGATACCATGGTCCTAAATTCAAGCATTGTTACTTGCCTTAGACATTTTTTTCCAGATACAATGACTGTAAAGAACTTCTGGACAGACCCGTGCAGTAACAGCATAAGAGAGCAGCCATATAAATGATCCTCTGACAGTCACTGTGGTTTGTTCCTAAGTGAAGTGCTGAGAGCTCATCTTGTAACTCAGACAAATCCTTCACATTTTCAAATAACCAGGAAATGTGTGAAATATTACAGGTTTATTCCAACCTGCAGCATTTCGAGATGATAAACATTTCCCGTTCAGTTTCCATTTACATACTCTATGAAATATATATGTCTATGTTTTATCAATAGTGACTTGTTAGTTAAGTGGAATGTATTGTGACTCCAAGAAGGCTATTTTTATTTAAATTTATTTAAATGGTACATTCTTTGCGGAAAGGCATCTCAACTTCAGCCTCACGTGCTGTTCCAAGAATCACATGAACTCAGGCCTGGTAACAAGAGCCATTTCAGATTCTACAATGCATCCACTGTTCTTGGGTTGTGTACTGAATACGGCACTGAAGCCACATTGCCCCTTCCTTTTATCACGGCCTGACTGGGTGATGAGCAAGGCGGCCAAATGCACATTTACAGAGATGCTGGGTGCCACCATGTTAACCTTTGGGGTGCCAATTAAAAGTGGACAAATAGGATCTTGGCTTCATCCTCGTGATAACTGTGTTGCTGTTTACACAAAATACTCAGGGGGAGAAAATGTTGGTGAGGAAGCAGAGGAGAAGAAGTAGGAAATAGATCTTTGTCTCACATTAACCTAAGTCAATTTGACCGTTCAGCATATCAGGTTTTTATTTTCGTAGAAGTTGGTAAATCCAGGGTTAAAAGAAGGAAGAAAGTACATTATTTTTTTTAACATTTATTTATTTTTGAGACAGGGAGAGACAGAGCATGAATGGGGGAGGGTCAGAGAGAGAGGGAGACACAGAATCTGAAACAGTCTCCAGGCTCTGAGCTGTCAGCACAGAGCCCGACGCAGGGCTTGAACTCACGGTCCGCGAGATCATGACCTGAGCCAAAGTCGGACGCTTAACCGACTGAGCCACCCAGGCCCCCCAAAAGTACATTATTTTTTAAAAAAGGAGCTCTCATAACAAATTTTACCCAATGCAGTAACATGTATTAGCAAGCAAGTACAGAATAGTCATTCAAACTGGTCTGTACTTTGGGCAAACCCTTTGCCCTCAGCGCCTGGAATGAATGGCCATTCTTCAGACACAATGCAAACAATTAACAATAACTAATAACCGACTGACATAGATTTGTGTGAACTAGCACATATATTTAACGCTTGTATTTGATATATGTTGATAGTGACATGTTTGATACTCAAGTCTCTTAACAAAAAATTACCACATAGATATAATGCTTTCAAACTGAAAAGTTTTCATTTGGGGGAATAACAACTTAGCCAGAAGTCACCACCTATATTGTGAGAAGTATTCTAAAATAAAAAGAAGCAGAAGTGAACTTCTTCAAGACTGTGAATGTCTTCACATTTTTTTCTGTGTGACAGTGGGAACGCAGCTTACCATTCCATTTTGTGAGACTAAACAAAATTAACCCTAAATGACAACATGGGAAAGTGGAAGGTAGGACAAGATTCTAGTGCCAGCCATTATTTGGAATTGTATACGAATCGTATACGAAGTTCCGGAAATTTGAGAAAAAAAAAAAATACTTGCATAAGTATAAACTGACCTGCCAGATTTTTGGCAGTTAGAAGGTAGGTTAATGGATCATGTATGTGAACCTATATTTATGGAAACATAGTTGTAATAAACTAACCACCCAAGCAAACAGATCTGGACTAAGGGATCTTTACATTACACCCTCTCCTTCATCACTTGGTGGGGCGTAATTATTGTCATGTTGATGGATGATTAGTCATCATGACTCATGGTTGACAGAGCTCCTTGTAAGTATCAACGGATTGTATGGCAAAACTAAGTTCAAAAACTTCTGACATTGGGGTGTGAAACATCTGGGTTTCTTCCCTAAAACACGACTTTTTTTTCACTTTACATCATATAAGTGCAATTGCTCCCCAACTCTGAAACGGTTGAAATGTTGCCAAATTGCCAGTTCTTTTCCTAGAAGGTTTCCTGTGCCTTTTTTTTTTTTCTTTCCTAGGCACCATCTGGTCATTTTGTCATGTTTACATTATTTTTGTCTCCTTGGAGACTACTGAAACGGTGTGCTTGTGAAAATGGGTATTCCCTTTTCTTTGACCCAGGACGGCTGAGTGTAAGGTTGCCATCATGGCTATACGGAAACCCCGTGCCCATCTAGGCGCCGAGGTCATGATAGAACTCAGAGTGTGGAGCACCTGCCTTCAAGGAGCTTACGTTTGCCTGGGAATTAAGCCAACTTTTTTTTTTTCTGGGCGAGCAACAGTTGAGGCTAAACAATGTAGACTTAGAATTGATCCCTTTCATTTTAGAAAGCTGCTTCTAGCTCTTTACTCATAAGACCACCTGGAAGCCTAGAGACTCTGTATTGTAGTTGACATTGGCCACCAAAGCCTTGCTACTGGAGCAGGTTGGGGAGGGCTGATGTTTACCAACATACAGCAAGCTTTGTAATGGGCTTGTGGGGAGAAATAAAGATTGGCAACCTTGCTGCTCTGACCCACTCCTCCCTTTTAAAATATTGATACTTGTTCTGAAGTCACTTATCACCCTCTGTTGTGGCTAATTGGAAGCACTTGGTCCCACTGCTAGCTTCTTGCTGTGATAAATATTTAATCACAGAGGGGAAAGTGCCTTTTTGAGAACATACATTGGTCTATGGCTCTTGAAAACAGAATAAAGGGCACCGTTACCTGGAAGGAGCCTTCACTCCCTCGTCCCGGGTTGAGAAAGGTCCACCTAATTACCTCTGCTGAGAAACAGCAGTCTCCTCACTGACTGTCTGACATTTAGACATTTCTCCCCTCAACTCTTCCCGTTGGTGTGAAAAGGAACTGAATACAAAACGAAAGTCCACTTTGCTAGCAAATTTTTTACCCATCACAAAGTTAGGCCACGGATATGTGGTATGTCACTCTAACCGTGTCATTTTTCTCTCCAATTAAAAATAATGGATGCTATTGGCCTGTCAGGCTGCCCAGTATTCCTATAGGGAGAAAATTAGTTGGTATCTCCACAGTGCCATTGTCCACTAATTTGAAGTTCAAGGTCTGACTGCGCTCCACCTCATGTCTCTCCACGTATCAGAATGTCGCTGAGAATTCGTACTTCCCATGGGAAGGGGTCTGACAGGCACTGTTACAGCCGAACCCGTTTTTCCTGGAACAGTTTTCATGCAAACTGGGAGTGAGAAAAGATGATCACATCGTTCAGTTACTCAACTGTATCTCCTGGAAGAAAGTCTTCTGAGTCTGTCAGTAGTTGCCTCATCCCTGGGATGTTAATATATTGTAGTGGCCAATTTTCTGTGACAAATGCGCTTTGAGAACAACAACAAAAAAAAACCCAAGAAACTCTTAATATGTCAGGTAGTAGAAGAGAATAAAGGATATACAGCCACCACTGGTCAAAGGGAGCAAAGCATTGTGCTTGTGGATATGTTCTCTTTGTGTTTCGATTTCGCCAATATGAAGAAGAATAAACAAGTTGTCCCTCCTCTTTAGGCGAGTTGGGCTGCTGATTGTTAATAGAATAAATGCTAACAATCTCAATGTTGGATATAAATAATTGCAGAGGTGCAAAAACATTTAAGCCAGAAGTAAATGTTAATAGTTAAAAAACATTTTATTCTTCTTCAATTACATCTACTCAGCCTCAGGGCCTTCTCTTTGAAAGACTACTGTTGCCAAGAGAAGCAACTTCCCTTGAAGGGAATCACGTTCTGTGTTTTAACTATGGCCAATATTAACTCCCGTTTGAAAACGACCCCTCTATACCCATCTATAATGACAGCAAACTATATGTAAAAGGAAGAAAGTATTACAATCAAAAACATTAAAGGGATAGAACTTGAATCATTTCAAGACACAATCATTAACCCCAAACTTAGCAGTATTCCAATGACTAAAATAGTACAATGAGGATAGAGCATTCTGAATGGGACACAGCTATCTGTGCCCAGCTAAATACACTAAGTTTCTCAAGTTCATGTCATGTAATATTTTCCAATTATTCTCCTTCAGAAATTTGTTGAGGTGTCTCCAGGATATGAGCTATAATGATTTCAGATACATAGCATGGATAAAGACATTTTTCTTATTCTGAAGGGCTTCTCACAATTATTGTAATGAGTACCTAGCCTGGCATTTTACTTTGTCTGATCGTAAGTTAATTTTCATTTTTTCATAAGTATAGATGATTTTTCTTGGGTGTTACATATTTTATTGAGTGACTTATGGAATTTCCCCAAAGAAGAATATAAATATCCCCATATAAGAGCTAAGATTTAAGGGGCACCATGGTGGCTCAGTCGTTAAGCATCTGACTCTTGATTTGGGCTCAGGTCATGATCTCACGGTTCATGGGTTCGAGCTCCACATTGGGGTCTGTGCTGACAGCATGGATCCTGCTTGGGATTCTCTCTCTTTCTCCTTCCCTCTCTGCCCCTCCCCCACTCACACTGTCTCTCTCTCTCTCTCTCTCTGAAAATAAATTTAAAAAATTAAAATATACACACATACACATATATGTGTATATATATATATACACATATATATATACATACACACACACACATATATATATATATATATATATATATATATATAATCTAATTGTAAGTTAGGAGAGCCTTAACCTTATAAATTAGAGGCTTCCTACCTCAACTGACACCCCTAAGAAAATATTGGAAAAATTTGTCAAATCCTTAGAACATGATAGTTTAGAAGATAATTGCATTTTGGATTCATCTTTTATACTAGTTTTAACAGACTAGAGAAATTATCTGTGTGACAAAAAAAATCAAGTGACTCTTCACAGTAAGCAGTGGGATATTTTTGTTCATGAGTTCCATAAATGC
Source organism: Panthera pardus (assembly GCF_024362965.1). NCBI lineage: Eukaryota > Metazoa > Chordata > Mammalia > Carnivora > Felidae > Panthera > Panthera pardus. Next base: position 112,551,014 of record NW_026526732.1, on the reverse strand, counting down.
ACATCAATTAATTTAACATATCTAGGGGTAGGATCTGGAGGAAGAGAGTACAATAACTCTGTGTCATAATAACTAATTTCTGTGTCTAATTTTACAGAGCACCTTGAGACCCAGTTAAGAGAAGGGTCTTGCAGAGCGTTTGTTCCCTTATTCTCAGCCCCACAGTTTTTGGACTATACCTGCATTTCTCCTTTAATGGAAGAAGAGAAATAAACTACAGAATTTCTGGGTAGAAATAAACCTTGATTTTAATTGTGATTAAAGACCCAGGCTATGGAAGCCATGAATTAAAGATGAGTTTTTAGTGTATTAATACTGTAAGAAATCCGACAATGACACAGACAACATTAACCAAAATGCCGTAATATCATTCAATCCCTAATGATGCCAGTTGAATTAGGACACAGTACTTTGTTTGGGTTCCACAATTGACCAATGGAGTGACCCCAAGAGAGAAGAATGAACGTGATTAATTGCTGAATTTTTTCTCATCTTTTAGGAAAACGCTTTCGACTCTATTAAGCCTGGAGAGGACAAAAGTATTGTTAGGGGATAGTGATTACTTAAGAAAATTTCATGTGTAAAAAGCAAGATGCTTCAGAAGTGATAGTGTGACGTATCACTATTAAGACCATAGCAAGAACTGGGTTTGAGTGGATCAGAGGCATTTAGGTTAGACGTAACAAAGCACAGTGTTAGGGATTGCTACACAGCTTCACATTGGTATGAAAAATGTCTTCCCAGGAGAATTGGAAGACACAAAAGGGGAAAAAGGCAATATCTGTCTAGACCATTAATGTAGATGTCTACCTAAAGAGAGGTTTGTGAATTCAGAATTCCTTTCCGGTCCTAGAATTCAGATTACCAGTGACTAAAAATGCAAAATCTCCAGGCTAAACACATCTCTGTTGAGACTTTACATATTTAAGCCAGGAGCAATAAATCATATGTAGACTCCTATACAAAGTCATTTAACTCAAAAATAGAAACAGAGTGATCTCCACTGTTTCATAAATTGGTTGAAACAAAAACGGAAAGGAATTTACGTGAGAGATAGTTACAAGGAAGATGACTTATGACAAATAAATGCAGATTCGTATGAGACGCACGCATGCACACATTCAGGAGATAGATTTGTAACAAAGAAAGCGTTTGGGGTGGCATCTAATCTTATTTTAGTTAAATGGGATACTGAGGTACATTTTTCTATTTTGCAAAAGGAAAAGCTTATTAAAATAAGAACTTTGGAATGAGATTCTAATTTTTTTAGATTAAAATAAAGTTAGATCATATTTTATAGGATATCAATCTGTTGCCATAGTTAACACTGCAAAGGGGCATAGAAGTAGAAAATCTTCAAGGACACAGTTCTTTGATGATATGAAGCTTTTCTAAGCTAACTTAGTACTTTGTTTCCTCTCTCTCCTCTCCCACCATGACACCACTACCCCAATCTGTCCAACACCCCCTTCCAATAGAGTAGGGCACAATTATGCAACAATATTACAGAACGGAACTACAGGAAATGTGTGTCGCTTTCCTGTTGTTGCTGTAAGAAATCACCACAACCTTACTAGCTTAGCTTAAATCATGATGGATTTGTTGGCTTACGGTTTTGGAAGTCAGAAGTCTGAAATCAGTCTCACGGGGTTAAAATCAAGGTGCACCAAGGGTGCATTCTTTTCTGGAGGCTCTGGGAAGAATCCGTTTTCTGGCTTTTTCCACCTTTGAGAGCCTGTCCGCATTCCTTGGCTTATGACCCCTTCCCAAGCCAGCCATGGTGGGCTGGGTTCTTCTCACATCGTCTTACTCTGACCTTTCTTTCTGCCTCCCTATTCCACTGTTTATCATCACACTACTCTTATGATTGCTTTCAGCCCACCTGGATAAGTCCAGGATAACCTATCATCTCATGGATGGTGATTAGAAATCATAATTCTGTTTGAAATCCTAAAAGCACTCTGTAATGTGGCCTAACATATTCTTGGGTTCAGGGAAACAGTGGTTCCCTTTGGTCAGGGGGAAGAAGGGCGGTATTCCACCTACCACAGTCAAAATGGCCATTGCGCACACACATACACACTCATGCAGGAAATTGAATCACGGTACCTACAGAGAAACTTGGAGACTCCCCTTTGCCTCAACTTTAGATAAAATAAGGGCTGTTTTCTGTAAAGCTTTCTTTGCATCAAAACGAGGGCTGCTGACTTGCATTTTAGCCATGAGGTCCCTCACCTCACGGTCATTCTCTGAATGATATACCCAAAGTGAAGGAAAAGAGGAAATTTATACACATCCTGAAGAGGACCCTTTTGTGAATACTGTTTTTTTCCTTTTCTTGACTGACTTTGAAATTCACTAGGAAGATGATGTGGGGGATATGGAGGGTATGGAAGAAATCCCCAACATGTAATCTCATTGTAAAAGGGAAGTACTTCTGTGTTATTCAACATGCTATGGATCTTTTATACGTGAGGTTAAAGAGCAAGCGTATCACTGAATTGTTTTACAGGACATGCTCAGAAATGCAAAGAAATCAAGAAGAAAGGCATCTGCGTGTAATTAAAGTACTAGGCAATGTCACTAAAGAGGTAGTCTTTGTGTGAGCACCTGACCGAGAACTTGATTCATGGGAAGAGAACTATAAAGAAATAAATATTTTTGGTGGGCATAAAAATAGCTGATCTACGTTCACATTGTGGTTTTCTTGTTTGTTTCACGGGCGATTCCTCGGGATTCCCACCCAGACCCCATGTAAATGAAAAGGAAATGCTCTTTAAATATCTTTGAAAAGGCTTCCACCCCTTTGTAGTTGCCTTGTAGTTGATCAGCGTGTGGTGTCACATGTAGTGGTGTGAAATGTATACCTTTTGTGATTGGGAGGTCATGTGTCACATCTAATTCCAGAGAATCTGGGAAAGGTAAACTCAGTGTTCCTGATTCACTAGACAGAGAGGGTGTGGCCAAATATTAAGATAGTGATGGTTTTATCCATAAGTTATTAAAAATGACTTGAATGAGTGCAATAGAATGTCGTGCTGAGTAATAATTATTCTTTCTATCATGAAATCAGAACATCCCAGTTAGTACCACTCTTTAGTATCCAGTTCTAAGCATTCTTTAAATATTTTTAAATGTTTATTTTTGAGAGAGAGAGAGAGAGCAGGGGAGGGGCAGAGAGAGAGGGAGACACGGAATCTAATGCAGGCTCCAGGCTCTGAGCTGTCAGCACAGAGCCCAATGCGGGGCTGGAATTCACAAAACGTGAGATCATGACCTGAGCCGAGTCAGACGCTTAACCGACTGAGCCACCCAGGGTCCCCCCAGTATTCCTAAATCTGTATGCAGACAATTGTCAGTTTCCTTTCAAGATTCTCTATAGCAATCAAGAACATTTTGAATGCTCTATAAAATCAAATAAATTCATGATCAGAACTTTTTTCCATGCCCAAAGAAAGATACAGATATGCTAAATGGCTTAGAATAACTCTCCTTTTAACCTCCAGAGGAGTTGATATTTCTAAAACTGTCCACAGTAGTGTCCCTTCCCACATCTGTTCACCTTCTTGTTGAAATATATTGAGGGGGCACCTGGGTGGCTCAGTTGGTTAAGCATCCTGCTCTTGATTTTGGCTCAGATCATGATCTGAAGGTTTGTGAGGTCAGGCTCTGTGCTGACAGGGTGGAGCCTGCTTGGAATTCTCTCCCTTCCTCTCTCTCTCTCTCTGTCTCTTCCATGTTTGTTCCCCTCCCCCTACTGTCTCTTTCTCTCTCTCTCTCTCCCTCAAAAATAAACAAATAAACCTAAAAAATGTTTTAAATGAATATATTCAGTATGTATGTAAGATGCAGATTGTTTTTTAATGTATGTTCTGTATGAGAGGAATAAAAAAGCAAGGTTTAAAGTGATTTTGATGTACAAGCTAAGAAACACAATTACAAAAGCCACATATCCACACGGTGAATCGTAATTTTTGTGCCCAGTTTATTTTTCTATGTGTAAAGTTTCAGTCCTAGAACGAACAGTAAAATCTGGCAAACAGTATACTCGCATTAATCCCACAGACTCATCTAACGACATGGTCTCATGTGAGGAATTGATGTCAGTGCTGTTTTCATGGGGAAAGTATTTGGGCAGCATGGACTATTAGGAACATAGCAAAGCATAGCACGCTTGTGTTCATATAATTTCGTTGTGCTTCCTTTAACATATAATGAAAATATCTTGGCATTTAAATCTAAGACAGATTGATAAAAGTATTAAGAGTGCCTTGAAAGAGTTATTTAAGATTTAGCATCTGCTTATGCTTCAGAGTGAAGTCTGTACTCAGAAGTTTCCTGCATTTCCTGAAAGGGGGGGGGGGGGGGCTTGCATTTCCTGAATATATCCCGCCATCTAAACAAAACACCTACCTTGTTTTCAGAAAAGATCTATCAAACAGTAGTGAAGATTAGTAAAGGGTTAAGACGAATCCCATATGCCTTATTTTTTTTATTGCCAATTACTCATTACTTTCTTACCCTTGAAATAAATTGAGGATACAATTAAAGAGACTACGTGGCTTTGATCTTGTCCACCTCACTCATTATTTTGTGTTGGGAGGAGCACATTAGACATTTGTTACCTAGGTGAGGTCTGGTCCATTAGAGGGGGCCCGTCTCAACCAGAGAGGCTACAGACTTGGAGTTATGCCATCCGCCATTCCATTGGAAAGAAAAGGAGGTGGTGGGAAGCAAATAGAGCCTAACTCTTGCTTAAGAAACCGTTTGATTGTGTGTGTGTGCGTGTGTGCATGTGCCTGTGTGTGTGTGTGCTTGTGTGTGGCAGTAAGACTCATGGTCCAGCTTTCAAAAGTCACTTTGGTTGGTAAGTTCCATCTACTGAATTTGGGCTGCACTCCCACTGCTCAAATGTGTTTACTGGGCACCTAGAGAAATAACAGGAACAGTATTGCCAGTTTCTAGTTTGCAGATCCTGGGGGGCAGGGAAGGTGAAGGAAATGAAGGGGAGATGGGCAAAAACACAGACACAGTGTCAGCTTTTAATGTATCTGGAAGTGCAAACAATGAATATGGATAATTGGGTCACTTACACAACCTGAGTAGATGCCTCATAACTTACCGGCATAACTTAATGAGTACAATAGAATGTCGCGCTGAGTAATAATTATTCTTTCTATCATGAAAGCAGTCTCTGCTCAAATAAAGGGGAAAAAATCGTCCTGAGGAGTTAAACTAACAAATGCCTGTACCCTCCAAGCCATGTTTGCACTGGACAGCTTTGCCCATCAACCTTCAGCCGTCAGAACAAAATTACCACTAGCTGAGGATTGTTTTTTCATTGAAATACAGGAAGGGCTTCTTTTAACACATCATATCTTTCCTGAAATGTGTTTCCTGGAAGGCTGCCTTACATATGCAAACTTGGGGTTAAAAACCAGGTAATTGAGATGGAAAACTATATGTGTGCATGCATTAATGATACCCACAAATTGCATGCGTACGTTACTGTTGAATTTCCAAATTGAATTAAATATTTCAAATTTCAGTAACAAAAATGTTATACCCGTTGGATTTTATTCCTTTATTTAGTCATCTGTCTATCATCCATAGCTCTCTATCTCAGCTCTCTGATGCTCACTTGGTACTAGACTGGAGGTTTCTTTGCTTTTAACTAAATTAATTTATGAATTAATATCGTAAGTCATGGTTGAGCTTTGTGACCATCTTGCAAGATCGTTATTTTCTGACTTACAAGGAAACTGAGACCCAAGGAAGACCCCGCAGGGAGGAGTAAGCCCCATGATAGGAAAGCTCGCTCCAAGACATGTTGAAAGCTGTCTGCCTTCCGCAAGGGGGAGTTTTGCTTGAGCCAAAGAAATGAAAAGGTAACTTTCTTCATCAATTTACCTAGACTTCAATCCTCTCAGGGCAAGTTGACTCTTTATCTCATTAGTCCAGATTAGGTTTCTTATAAAATCAAAATTCACAGGACAGTTGCCAACCAGTTCCTATTTATGTTGTGGTAGGACAATCTGGCCTAAGAGGCTTATTATATAAAAGTACTACATTGATGGGGCGCCTGGGTGGCTCAGTCGGTTGAGCATCTGACTTCAGCTCAGGTCGTGATCTCACAGCTTGTGGGTTCGAGCCCCGGGTGGGGCTCTGTGCTGACAGCTTAGAGCTTAGAGCCTGGAGCCTGCTTCGGATTCTGTGTCTCCACCCACCCACCCCCAACCCCACCCCCAACACCGCCCTGTGTCTCTGCCCCTCCCCTGCTGGCTCTCTCTCTCTCTCTGTCTCTCTCTCTCAGAAATAAATATTTTTTAAAAAGTCCTACATTGTCGAAATACATTTATTTATTTATTTATTTATTTATTTATTTATTCATTTTTGAAATTTATTTTTCGTAAGTAAACCCTATGCCCAATGTGGGACTTGAACTCATGACTCCAAGATCAAGAGTCACATGCTTTACCGACTGAGCCAGCCAGGCACCTCTGTTAAAATACATTGATTAAATAGATTTTTTTCCCTCCTTCTCCTCTGAGTGGAGAAAAATGATGTACCATCAGTATCGACGTGCTTTCACTCTACTATTATTCCTGGACCACCTTGAAAGGAAGATGCAGTAAAGGTCCATTTGTTATGTGCCTACAACAATAGATAGATTTGAATGGCTTTTCTCTCTATCCCTGCATTTGCAGCAGATTTCTTATTGTCTGATGTAACGTGATATACACAAGCAAAGGGCAAAATTCCCAACGTGGTTTATCTTTTTACTGAAACAGGGGCGTGAAGGAGTATTATGTTTTATTACTTGTCTCGCTTTCTTGTTTTGATACGCTTCATTATAAATGGTGACCCATTGTTCATCGTCAGCTGGCTTTTAATCTTAACCCAGAGGAAAAAGCAGCAGTCATGTGTACGCCTTATCGGAATCACTGAGCCAATTCAACTGGGATTTCTAAGACATTCGCCTATTTCCATATTGTGTCCTGTATTAATTGGTTTTACTGAATCTTTATTATATATAGGTCAACTATAGGAAAACAAATATTCTAGAAACAAATCATTTCCCAGAGAATCAATTAGGGCATCTTTATGACTCTTTCATTAAAATTATGCCTATTCTTAAAACCAAGCAACATAAATGACCAAATAGGACACCTCAATACAATCGTTCTCTCATGCTAACCTCTGACTGCCAATTTTCCTCTAAGAACTTCTGATTGGTTTAGTATTATTAAACTCACATTTAGTTTAAATCAGAATAGGCCAAGTAGAGCTTGACAAACATTTAAATGACATTGATTAATAAAAATTTTTCCTGTGCCTGAGGCAAAAGTCTTTTGTTTTTAAGGATATGTTCTTGAACTTCAATTATTCTGCTCAATTTTGATTGTGGAGGAGAAAGCAAGAGTAATGGTATTAGCAAAACAGCAGACTGTATCTACCGCTGAATCCTCTGACAGTGGGTTTGCTTATATAAATAAGTCCAGACATGCTGGGCTCAGGGGGATCACCGCCCACAAGTGATCAGTCTTCAAGTGGGAAGAGCTGACAAAAAAATGCCAACCTCTCTCCCCCTTTGTTAGATCAATATTCTTGAGTAGAAAGTGAAAACTCCACTGATCTGCCTAGGAAAAACCTCTGCAGCAAAAGCTTAGCGGTTGAAAATGATGAAGTATGGCTTTGCCACATTCACACACCCATGCATTTTTCATTTTCAAGGGATCATAAAAAGCAGTTTGTGATTTTCAGCAACTGGCACTGGGAATTTATTCACGTGTACTGCATACATTGATATATAGGAAGCAAAAACTAGTTTGAAAAACACTGACCAAAACACCATATTACAATACTTCTTATACCACAAACTAAATGTCTTCAAACATCACATTCACTATTGGCTTCAAAGAAGGATAAAACCAAAGCTATTCACATTAGCGTAAAAATGAGTATATACTTCCTTGATTGGGGTCTCTCTGGTCAAACAGATTACTCAGCCTTGTGTGCCAGGCACCCAGAGGGGAGGACAGATTAAATGTCTGTGTTTTGGATCAGTTAAGGGGGTGGGGGTATGGGGGCTAAAAACTACTACAGTCTCAGGAAAAGTGGTCAAAAGTGATTAAAGACCTAACAGGCAGGAAATCAAGAGCAATTATCAAGGAACCAAAACAAAAAGGGCTCCAGTCCAGAAAGCAGACAATGAAACAAGAGACCAGAGGTCAAGTCCAGGCCACAACAAACGGGGTTCCGGGCATCTACTGCACAAGAGAGCCATTCACTTTGTAGACACAGAGTGATTTTGTGTGGCAGTGGGGGCAGAACATGGAGATTCTGAGCCTTCCAGCCAAGCCCTAGAATGGAAGGAGAGAAACACGTCTTGCACAAACCTGCGCTGACACTCACGGTCACACACACACACGTGCACATATGGGAGAAGACGCTCACACATTCTCACTAGTACTTGCAGGGGCATGGCTGTGCCCTGTCTGGTCACACACCCTTCTTGTTCCCGGCTGACATCTATCCACCACTCCCCAAAGCCACTCCACTGGCAAAGGCAGAGTAGGACCAGAAGTATCCTACTATCCATGTCTTGCCCAGCCTGATATCCAAGGTTGATGAGCAGGTAAGATCACTTGTGAGATTGTGAGAAGCCTGGGTGGCTGCCTGTAGGGTTGAAAGTGACCCCAGCACAGAGCTGTTGAGGGTAATCCATAATATACTAACTTAAAAATATTCTGTTTGGGGAAGGAGTATCTTACGATTGATTATATGAGCTAGCAAATACTTGGGTCAAGTTCATGGTCTCTATATCCAAGAAGAGGCCAGAGAGCCACATGCAAATAGAACAGTGATGGTAATGGAGTATTTGTCATTCATTGCCAGGAGCAGCTGAGATGTGAAAATCCTTTCCTTAAGGGCTTTGTGTCTGTATGCTACATAACTCTGGCTATTTGTTTTAATTTTTGTTTTCTTTTCTGTTCTATAGATGTGTTCCCTCTTATCCCCAGGGCTTTGGCGCATAGCCTACCTTCTACTTGGAAACTTCTCTCATCTACCTCTCTTCACTTCTCCACAGAGATCCTTTCCTTCTTACTAAACACTTAAACATCCAATAGCTTCAGCTCAAGCACCCTGTTCCTGAAGCAAACCTCTCTGACAGGTCCAGTAGAGGTCTGGGTCCTTTCTTATGAGACCATAAAGTTCTGTTCCTTTCTTTCTCATCAATTTGTAGCCATATGTGCATTGAGTGGGATGTTCATGATTGAAATTATAGAGGGGTTGCAATTATTGATAATAACAAAGGTAAGATCATGAGGATGAGTGGATGTGGGTGAGTGAAGGGTAAGATATTTGGAAGTCAAAGAGTAAAAGGCCAGCCTACAGCAAGAGTCATCTCTATGGGTATTCAAAACACTGAGAAGTATGATGGCAATAGGTGGACAGAGAGATAATGAGTTGGGAGCTCAACTCTTCAAGGAACGAAGTGCAGTAACTTGATGAGAAGTGTGTGTCTGTAAAATAAGGAAGTGGCTGCTATTGTGTGATGAAAGGAGTCCAACGTGGATGACTTCACGGAAGAGAGAGAAAAGATGGCCTAAAATTGACAACAAGCAACAATAAAGGCACTTGCCCCACCAACCTGTGGGGTGTGGAGGCCCCAGAGTGATGAGGAGTTTGGGAGATAAACCATGAGAAGGTAGTACGGAAAGCAGTGTCATGAGGAGAAAGTCAGATTTCGTTTATAGCAAGAAGACCAAGTGAACGTGATGATATGGGGGATTTTACTAATAACTGACTTAGGATTATAGAAGCTTAGAGAATTGGGTTCACAGGTTGGAGCATGGTGAGAAAAGTGGTCAGGGCTTCTTTGGGTGACTACCAGGAGCAGGACAAGGTACAATGAGATTAATCCTGGATGATCCTCATAATCCTAAAGCTGTAAATTCAAGGGGAGGGAGAACTCTAGGACCTGCCCTGGAGCAGGAAGACTTCTCACACCCCCACCTGGCTTCTGCTAATGGAAGTAAGGTTTTCAGAAAGAAGTAGCCATACTTTGAACATGGGGACAGTCTCAATCCCTGCCAACGGTGGTCTGCAGAGATCCCACTGCAGTACGTGCAAATACATGAGTGACCCACAGAGTGGGTAGGAGGCCTTGTTAGGGGTCATAGATTCGTTCTTATTTCTTGCTGCAGGAAGCTTTCAGAAAGGTGAACATAGATAATGGAATCATTACTACTCTGTTCTACATTCTGGTGGCTCCATGGGTGACTTCACGGGTTTCTCAAGCCCTTTTTCTGTCCTTAAGGCTAAGGCCTAGATTGAATTGGCCAAACTTTATCCCAGGGTAAGAAGCTCCATTTCTCCTTTATCCACAGAAAGTCTTCCTTAGTCTGACCGTTGGACACCTGCCCTATTGTTTATCTGCTGCTCACCATCAAGCCTGTCCTATCATTGGGAGACCCACTCTTACACCATGAGTAGCTTCCACGTAGATTCTCTATCTGAACTCTCTTTTGTTTATTTCTCAAATCTTTGTCTTGCTTTGTAATGAAACAGTGCTGATTAAGAAGGTGGGCTCCCAACTGGTTCTTACTTCCTCCCAATGGATGTCAGATTGGATCCATCAAAGCTCTCAATATCCCAATGAACATAGAGAGTAGCAGATCTTATATTCCCTGTCCTACCAAAGTCAACCTGGCCATGGCTAGTTGTGATGCAAAATATGATATTTTACCTAAACAGTCACATGACTTTTCTCTAAACATAGCATACATCAGTGCTTGGAGCAAGCAACACAATCCATTGTTTTCGTGATAAAGTTTACCAAAAGCAAACAAATGAGCAGCAGCAACACCCATGGGGTTATTTTTATAAGGATACTTATTTTCAGTATGATTTTTGTGTTTCTATTGATGGCTCATTTCCCAGTAGTGTTTTGTTGAACTTAGGGAAGAAATAAAATATTCCTTGTTTAATTCTTTTTAATGTTTATTTATTTTTGAGAGAGAGAGAGATTGGGAGAGGGACAGAGAGAGAGAAGGAGACACAGAATCCGAAGCAGGCTCCAGGCTCCGAGATGTCAGCACAGAACCTGACTCGGGACTCACAAGCAGCGACATCACAACCCTAGCAGAAGTCTGACCCTCCAGAGTGTCTGCACCAGTTTGCATTCCCACCAACAGTGCAAGAGGGTTCCCGTTTCTCCACATCCTCTCCAGCATCTATAGTCTCCTGATTTGTTCATTTCAGCCACTCTGACTAGGGTGAGGTGGTATCTCAGTGTGGTTTTGATTTGTATTTCCCTGATGAGGAGTGACATTGAGCATCAGTGTGGAGGTTCCTCAAAAAATTAAAAATAGATCTACCCTATGACCCAGCAATAGCACTGCTAGGAATTTACCCAAGGGATACAGGAGTGCTGATGCATAGAGGCACTTGTACCCCAATGTTTATAGCAGCACTTTCAACAATAGCCAAATTATGGAAAGAGCCTAAATGTCCATCAACTGATGAATGGATAAAGAAATTGTGGTTTATATACACAATGGAATACTACTTGGCAATGAGAAAGAATGAAATACGACCTTTTGTAGCAATGTGGATGGAACTGGAGGGTGTGATGCTAAGTGAAACAAGTCATACAGAGAAAGACAGATACCATATATTTTCACTCATATGTGGAACTTGAGAAACTTAACAGAAGACCATGGGGGAGGGGAAGGAAAAAGAAAAAGAGAGGGAGGGAGCCAAACCATAAGAGACTCTTAAAAACTGAGAATAAACTGACGGTTGATGGGGGGTGGGTGATGGACATTGAAGAGGAAACCTGTTGGGATGAGCACTAAGTGTTGTATGGAAACCAATTTGACGATAAATTTCATATTTAAAAAATAAATAAATAATAATAAAAAAAGAAGTCCAACCCTCAACCAACTGAGCCATCCAGGCGCCCCAAAATAAAATATCTCTAATTTCTAATCTTAATTTTTGAAAACATCTTGAGCTGTTCTCGTTGCTTCCTTGCATTCATGACTTCAAGCTGTGTGCTCTGGTAGGAGATTTTACCACATGTGGCTATCAACAGCTTGCCATAATCTGTGTGTTGAAATTTTATAAATCAACCTTATATAATATTTACTAAATCTGGAATAGAAGCAAATACTATTTACATGGCTTTTTTTTTTTTTTTTTTTTTTTTAATTCTTGGCCATAACCTTCTGGCGTTACCAAGCCTGTGGGAGATGGGTCCTTAAGGAAGTTCAAGAGCACCACTTTTAATTTTCCCTAATTTTCCCAAATAGCTAAATTGAGCATCTAATATGAGAAACACTAAATATAAAGAAAAAAGAAAAAAGAAAGAAAAGAAAAGCTTATTCTGTGAGTGTTGTAGATAAATCAAGAAGGGATCAAAACTGCCTTCACTGCTATTTTTCAGCCAAGTCTGGCCCCAGGAGTTTGTTTTCCAGAGACCAGCCACGCTCCTGCTCTAGATGAAAGTGAGAGAGGGGCACCTGGGGGGCTCAGTCAGTTAAGCCTCCGACTTCAGCTCAGGTCATGAAGCTGTTGACAGCTCGGAGCCTGGAACCTGCTTCAGATTCTGTGTCTCCCTCTGTCTCTGTCTCTCCCCCGCTCACACGTTCTCTTTCTCTCTCGCTCGCTCTCTCTCTGAGGAAAAAATAAACATTAAAATTTTTTTTTAAATTAAACAAAGCAAAGTGGTTGATAAAGAATGTGGCATTATGGGTCTATCTAAATTATGACTAAGTTCTTTTTCTCCCTCATTGTTTTCTGCTTGGGATGGGAAAGAGATGTCGAGATTTCCACAGAGAACAGGGTGACCATAAAAATAAATGAACAAGTATAGCATGTGGTAAATGTTATAAAGGCAAGTTGAACAGACGCTTACCTGAAGAAGTGATGTTAGAACAGAGACCTGAAGATTAACAAAAACTAAACCAGGAGAAAAGACGTGCAAACGATCTGAACAAAAGTAGAAGGAAGTATGGCATAATGAAGGAAAGGAGAAAGTTTGACTAGAGAAAAGAAAGAATAAAGAGTGTTAATAACCACACCGTGCAGTGCCTCACAGGCTATTTGTCATTCATGGAGGAGGCGGGAGAAGCCAAGTAGGCTTTTGGTCAGGAGTCGGTGGGAGACCGGTGACATGATGAGATTTGACTTTGACAAGGCAGTAGGATGGAAAGAGGGCCACTCAGTGAGGAGGCCACTGTATGATTTAGAAAAGGGATGATGCTGGCTCGGAGGAGGAAATAAAAATTTGTGTAGAGATTAGAGACGTTGTATGTTGTTGGTCGGTTGGATGATGAGTGTAGTAAATGGCCCTGGCAAGATGCTTCCATCCACCTGAATGGCTGGTGGTGGCATTTAATAGGATAAGGTACCTGGGGGAGGAACGGACTGGGTAGATGTGGGAGGACAGGCAACAAATTTAGTGTAGACGTGTTAATAATTTGAAGCACCTCTACGGAGATACTGAGCATGTAGTGAAATCACATTCAGATTTCAGAAAGTAGGCCTGGACTTACAATAAATATTTGTGAATCATTGTCAGACACATGATGATTGAATCTGTGGAGGTGAATAAAATTGTCCAGGGAGGCATAAAATGAGCAGTGAAGGGGCCCGGAGCGGATCTTTGGGTAACTCCTACAGGTGAAACCCTTTCCCTCCTCCACTTCCACTCTTTCTCCGCTGTGCATGCATGTACACACACGAGCACACCCATGCACACACACATGCATGAGCACACGTGCACACACACACGCGTGTGCACCCACACGCACATGCATGCCTAACTTCAAAAGGAAGGCTCAGTGCTAACATTTCCATCAGTCCCAACGTTTTTCCATCTGAAGTGGGGCTATTGACTGTCAATATATATTTTTTTAATGCTTATTTATTTTTGAGAGAGACAGAGACAGAGTGTGAGCGGGGGAGGGGCAGAGAGAAAGGGAGACAGAATCTGAAGCAGGCTCCAGGCTCTGAGCAAGCTGTCAGCACAGAGCCTGACGCGGGGCTCGAACTCACAAACTCTGAGATCATGACCGGAGCTGAAGTCAGACGCACAACCGACTGAGCCACCCAGGGACCCAGACTGTCAATATATTTTTAAGGCCGAATCATTCTGGCTGGAGCAAAATAATTCTAATCCATTTAATCAAATCATTGTTAAAATGCTGTTTTCCTTTCTCCAATATGATACAATTAAAATAATGTTTAGGGGTAAATTTCCGTTAGAAAAATCATAAGATTTGCAACCTATTTTCCCATGGTGGTGAAGGAACGCCTTCAGAATATAGTAAAGGGAACTCATCCCTTCTTTAAGGTAGTGGTTCATCCCTTGGAAAACTTTTAGTGCTGTTGTTTATTTTTGTCTCAATTAATTTTAGGCAACTCCCTAAACTCTATAGCATCTGATGCTGAGCAGGCTTTGAGAAAATACTAAAAATCTCCTGAGTTAGTTTTTATATTTTTAAAGGAGGAAAGGGCTCCTGGGTGGCTTAGCTCATTAAGAGTCTGACTCCTGGTTTCAACTCAGGTCACTATGCCACGGTTTGTGGGATAAAGCCCTGCATCGGGCTCTGTGCTGACAGCGGGGAGCCTGCTTGGGATTCTCCCTCTATCTCTGCCCCTCCCCCACTCTTGCTTTCCCACCCTCTCAGCATTAAGAAAATAAACTCAAAAAGAAAGACAATCATTTATTCATCTATTCAACAAATGTTTATTGTCTGCTAGGTACCAGACATTGTTATAGGTTCTGAAAATATACAATTTTTAAAATGAAGAAAAAGAGAGAAACATGATTTTAACCGTTATGGGGCACAGTGAGGGAGACATAAGTGTATGAAAGAATTATGCATAGAAATGTTAAATTAAAACTATGGTAAGAGCTATATACAACGGGAAATTACTGGGTGCTATGGAAGGATTTACTAGTAGTTCTGGGAATGGTGGGAAAATGTTCATGGGGAAGTCATAATTCTATGCGTTTTGAAGTAAGACTAAGAGGTCTCCAGGGTGAAGAGATGGGGTGAGGACTAGAGAGAGGAAGGAAGGGCCCCCAGCAGGTAGATTTTTGTGTGGTAATGAGAGTTTGGCTCTTCATCTTAGGTGCAATGACAAGCTTTTAAAGCCACATCTTCTTAAGTGGCACTCTGAGATACTTAAAAATGTGCTCACGAGAATTAAAATTTATACACGTAAAGATCTACTTATTTATAAGTAGAAATGGTAAAATACTTCTTGCCTTTTGATTGTCCAGCAAATGGATATAGGGTATGTCTATGATCAACCCCACCCCTCACCCCCAAAGGCCACGGTGGCCTACCTCCGGAGTAACCAATGTGGAGCGGAGGCCTCCCGGGGAACTCATGTGATTTTAAAAGGCATACAAACCACATTTTGAAAAAGATAAAATGCAAGCTTTACTTCTTAAGATGTAGAACTTTTTTAAACTCTGTTAGCCTCATACCTTCAGGCAGGAAGGAAGAAATGCGATATTGGCAAAAAAATCCACTAGAGTTGGCTGGGAATGATGTGTTTCTGGCACTCTGAGATACTTAACACCTTTCAGAATAGAGGGAAAAAGTGCTTTGAAAACGTTTCAGCAAAGCACACATGGAGAATATTCTTGATCAAGACAGGCTGTCAGCATCATGTTTTACCACTGCCATGCTCCCACCCAATTCCATCACTAAATATACTGTGTTATTCTCTCTGATGGGGTCAAAAGTCTAAGAACTGGCTCTGGTTTCTGCCCTATCTCAAGGAAATGTACTTGCAAATGGTGTAGGAAAGGATTTTCTTTCAAAAGCAAACAGAGAGGCAGGTATGTTTGGTATTTAATTGCACAGTAAAGAGGGTCGTGCATCAGCAATCTCCCGAAACATACACACGAGTTTAAAAAATAGGTTCAAGCGAAATAAAATGTTTCTCTTACTTCAGTCAAGCTCCCGGTACTTCTCTTAGAGAACTATTCTGAAACATTTTGCTCCAGTAATAGTTTGACCTCTTGATTGTATTGTGATTTATTACCAACAGATGGACACCTTAACGTGAAGGGTCAGAAATGAAATCTAGTGTGTTGGAGTTCATTGATCGAACTGGGCCACGTTTGCTGAAATTATTTGTCCAGAGGGTGGTAGACAGCGCTTCAAATTTGATCTGATAGATTCAGCCCAATCTTTAATGGCAAGCGTTTGGAAAATGATAAACAGATGGGAGTAATCAAATAAGACTGGACACAACTTGCATCTGTTTCGATGAACAGTTGTGATTTACAGTGAAAAGAATGTTGGCCACGGAATCAGCACATCTGGATGTGAATTTGAAGTCTGGTTCACTTATTAGATGCTTAATGTTAACCAACTCACTTAACCTCTCTGAGCTTCAGTACTCCCTATTGTAGAGTGGTGTAACAACGCCTATCTCAGAGTGGTTTGGGGACGATTACATTGCTTTCGGGTATTAAAGTGCCCAGCAAGAACCTGGGGAGCAGTAAGCTTTCAGTGACTGGTTGTGGAATCAAAATTGAATGACTTCAACCTTAGCATTGGGAAGCGTGAATTTTTTCTGGATGAACTAAGACATTGTTTTGCGAAAGGTGAGGGGCACAGGGCTGAGGAGGGTGGCCAAACAACGTGATAGAGTGTTTGTAGAATGCTGGCTCTCTCAGGGTAAGATGAGCCTTTCCCAGTTCATACCTCGGGTTCTCAGTGTCATAGTGGGCTACTCAGAGCCCAAGGAGTTTCTCTAAACTCATGAAACTATTTGTTCCAATAACCCTGAGATGAGTTTTTCTGGAAAAGAGAAAAAAATTGCTGTTCCAAAGTTTAATCAAATGAATTCCAATCTCACTAACAGTGACTGAATGCTTGCTATGTATAAGGAATATGCTAAAAATGAATATATATGTCAATAAATGTTTAACATACTGCTGTACAGTGCAAAGAATAAAGTACATGCTAAAATGGAACCTTCAATAAAGTTTCATTTGCTCATGGAGATAAGGAATTTAAGAGAAAGGTAGATGGATTTTTTTGGATAGTGTTATATTTGAAGAGCAGAGGTTCACATATATGGAGATGTTTAAAAGCATCTAGAACTGAGAGTTGCAGCAAGTGAGCAGAGTCCTAACATCACAGCAAAGAGCTGTCCTAAGCAGACTTTTTAATGTGTCTTTTGGTGCCTTCTGCTTCCTCTTTTCACTGTCTTTTATCCTTTTTATCTTTTCTCTTGTCACCTACAAATTCTCGACAGCCAACACTTGGCATTTGTATCCTGCCCTGATCCCTCTAATCAGAAAGGAAACACATTCAATAAGGCCAATTAGATTGGAG
Source organism: Panthera pardus (assembly GCF_024362965.1). Classification (NCBI taxonomy): domain Eukaryota; kingdom Metazoa; phylum Chordata; class Mammalia; order Carnivora; family Felidae; genus Panthera; species Panthera pardus. The sequence goes on along the minus strand of NW_026526732.1, from coordinate 112,533,636 downwards.
CTACTCCCCCACCCCACCCCGGAAGACTGGCAGTCCATAAGAGGAATTATTAGAATAGAAAATGAAATGAAACCATATTCCATAAATTTTTCCTAAACTCAGGGGTTTTGAGTGAAGAACATGTGGGGGGTTGGTGAAGATCCCAGGAAGGGACTGTAACACTTTCCACCATGGCCCTGTTGGTAACTGGCTGCTTCTCCAGGAATAACCTGGCCCTGGGCTTTTTTCAAGAGATGGCTGCTAAAAGGGACTGGCTTCCTCCGAGGGGAGGCGAGAGTCAAAGGGCAAATGAAGCCATTAAATGCAAAAAAAAAAAAAAAAATTAAAAACATTTAAAAAAAGTGCTTCTACTATTTTTTACTAGCAAGATTCCAGGTTGACTTGGCCGCCATCGTTGTGAATAGGGTTTTCACAAGAGGGTTGGAACGTAGCTGGTGTCCTTGGCCCTATTAGAGCTAATGGAAGGCTGTGTTTGGGGAGTTGAGGGGACAGACGGGATGCAGGCAGAGAAGCCCTTCTGAATGCTAATCCAAATTTGGTCACAGAACCCCTGACAGAAAAAATTCTTACATTTCTTTGATAACAGGTTGAGATTCAAACAGGCCTTCATTTCCTGCCCTTCACTGCAGTATCCATGCACTTCGTTAAGGCACTGCCATTTTTTTTTCCCCCTCCAGAGATGACTGCTTTTCAGTTCTGGGTGAAGTGACAGCTAAATATAATGGGGCATAAATCAATCTGCAAACATCTGCTCCAGGGGCCTTTGGAAGGAAGGGGAGGAAGTGCACATACATATGCAGGCTCTCTGTAGCAAGACTGAATTTACTGAGATGCTCCCCACATCCTTTCGGGCCCAGGATATGAAAAAAACTTCTACAGTGAAACGGGGAAACCTGCGTATTCAGGCCTTCAAATCTTTGCAGCAGGAAGCATTGCATTGCAGTTTTCCATGAAGTTTCTTAGTAGAAGAGGTAATATTGTGTGTTTGAGTGAAAGAAGGTAACGTAAAGCGTATGTTAAGAGTAATATTTAACATAAGAATACATTATTAAAAATCCATTAAAAAATAAACCTGGTTCTTTGAAGGAAAAATGTTACGGGAAAACGTATGACTGCAGCCCATACTTAAAACTCAAATGCCAACATTTATGTTTTCTTCCTCTTGTTTTTCTTCTCTCTGTCTGAAAAGAAGACAATGAAGGAGGTTTCAAAACTGCAAACCTCACAAAAGGTTCACGATTATTTTTCAGGGACGCCACTAAAAATAATGTGCATCTAGTTTTTATCTCCCTGGATCAGCATCTGCTAAAAAATATTCAATCTGCAAGCGTTAGAGACTTTCTGTCGGAGTTACTGAAAATAAATGCTAATACATGGGGAAATTGAAAACATGTTAGAATATGAAAGTAATACATTTTAACCCATGCTCTTCTGGTGTGCTGAACTTACATGAGTGGGCTCATATTTTTATATACTGCAAGTATAAAAGCCCTCAGTGTGTTCGCTAGGAAATATGGAGGCAATTCAAGAGCGTGCTTTGCTGCAAGCATGGATTTTATATGTTTGTCTCCCTAAATCTCGCCAATAGGTTATAAACCTTAAGACAAATTTGCAATAGAATTTTCTGTCTTTACTAGAAAATCCAACTGGAAAAACTGTTGGCTGGTAGACAGGGTTTGGGTATTGCCCAATCTTCGGGTTGAGATAAGTTTGGAGTACCTACCTCTGATTATTTATTTTAAAATAAGAAGTATACAGTGTTATAAAGAGGAGACAGTAAAAGCCCTTCAGGCTACACATAATAAGCCAAGAGCAAAGAAGTGTCCTCATCCCTGAATTGGGTGAAGCATGCCTATGTTACCATTATAACGTCCACACCATCTTGTGGACGTAGAATCCAACAGAAGCACAGATGTAGGGGAGACACCTGAGTTCTAATCCGATGCTGTCAGATCCTGAGGAAGTCACTAATTCTCTGATTCCTCAAATTTAAAACTTACATGCATGACTTCTGTGATTTTAACCGTGCTACAATATGTGATGTCCTGATCCAGTGTGGACCATCGGTAGCTATTAGCTGTTGTCGCCTGGTTAGAAAGCATAATTATGTGGAGTGACGGATGTGTTACCTAACCTTATTGTGGTAATCGTTTCACACTGCACACATGTATCAAGTCCTCATGACAACATGTACCTTAAACATACACAATGGTATATGTCAATTATATCTCAATAAAGCTGGAGAAAAATAAAAATAACTAACTAACTAAACAAACTGGTTTCACGTTTACAATAGTTGGTCATACTTCCCCTCAAGGCAGAAAAAGGAAATAGTTCAAGAAGTAAATATCGAGTACCTGCTACGTGTTAGAGAATGTGCAAGGTACCAGGAATATAATTCTGAAGGAGAAGGGGAAGGGGGAGAGGAAAAGGGAGGAGGAAGAGGAGAAGGAGGAGGAGGAGAAGGGGGAGGGGAGAGGAGGAAAGGGGAAAGGGGAGGAAGAGGAGGAGGAGTAACATTAATTTAAGACTTGTAGGTACTGATCTCAGTATTCCATGTGTATTAAGTCCTTGCCCTCCAGGAACTTGCATTTTGGTGGCATACAGATGAGAACATGAGCAGATGTGGTACACTATGGTGAGGACCAAGAGAGGGTTTGCTCAAGGGCATAGGGGTCATATTTCCTTGACAATTAATCAGAACTTGGGAGGAGCTAGAAGATTTCTGAGAGAAGATGGCATCAGTGAGAACTACTTATGGGGGTAGGACATGCCCTCACCTTCTGAACTTCTCAATGGTAGGATAAAAGCCTTAGCATTAGAAGGAGATTGCATACCGGCCACCTTTGAGATGGCTTCTCTGCCCCACTGGCTTTGATCTTGACCATGACTTGCTTTGGCCAATAGAATGTGAGCGGTTTTGCTATGAACACAGACTTTAAATACGCTTATGTGATTTGGCTTGCCTCTAGAATTTCTGCCATCTACCATGATGTAAATGTGTCCAAAGCAGCTCAGGGTGACTGCATGTGGAAAAGTCCAGAACCTGACCTGATGTAGAGCTATCCCATTCAACTCATAGACCTGTCCACAGAACAAACAAACAAACAAACAAACACATGCTATTCATTAGAAACCATGGAGATATGGGGGCACCTGGGGGGGCTCGGTCGGTTAAGCATCTGACTCTTGATTTCAGCTCAGGTCATGATCTCACAGTTCATGAGACAGAGCCCCACATCAGGCTCCGTGCTGACAGCATGAAGTCTGCTTGGGAATCTCTTTCTCCCTCTTTCTCTGTCTCTACCCTACCCACTCTCTATCCCTCTCTCTCTCTCCCAAAATAAATAAAAGAAACCATAAAGATTTGGAGAGTTGTTTATCATGTATTTTTTTTTGCAGGAAAGAAGGCTGATGAATACAATATAGTTCCAAACAGATACTCTTTATTGTTTTAATTTCTTTAGGAGCGAGGCTGAGTGTTACATCCGAGAAGAGCAAAGCCTAGTTCTAATGGTGGCTGGGTCACAGCTTAGATATTTTACTTAGAAGTTTAGAAGTCCCTGGACTAAACACTCCTTAGCAGTGGTCCCGTTATGTGACGTTATTAACACCAGCTGAAAGAAGTATACGTTTTGGAGTCCACCGTCCTTGAATAGGACCTTAACTCTGCCACTTCTGCATCAAGCAAAGCTGAGCAAATTACCTGACTTCTCCTGATTTGAGTTTCTTCTCTTTTTCTTCATTTGCATACAGCAAGAGCAGTTTCTTTATAAGATAACAAGGATTATGATAGTGTAGATACAGTGCTTTGTGCAGTTTTGGGCAAACAGTAAATTGTCTACAAATTAAGTAGGCATTACTACATGATGATGGCTTTTCTACTCCCGCCTTAAGGGAAATTTTCAGAATGTTTTATCCAACCTTCTTCAGCCCATTATGTTTCTTGTGATATCTTTGCACCGTTATGGCTTTTTAGGATCCCTGAGATGGTGGTACCTAGAGGAGTGCCAGGATTCCCACCCTTTAATTTCGTAAAGACCTAGAAATCCTTGACAACTTAAACTAGCTTTTAATAAGCAATGCTAAAATAAAATAACAGTTGGATACGCTTGAGAAGACCATGCTCTCAGATTTTTGGCTTCTTGCTACTTTAGATACCTCTACAAAGAAGAAAAGTGGTTGTAGCTTTCTCTAAAGGAATATTTCCCCCCTGGAAAATATACTCTTTTATTGCATAGCAGCATTTAATTCCCAAAATGTCAGAGGGAAATACTGTTAGCTCACTTGGCCCACCAGAAGGAACTATTTTGTCTAATATCAGGTATCTTAGTGATCAAGGCTTTTTATTAATGTATATTCTTAGACAGCCACATGTAACCACCACGTGGCAAGGTTATGTTTCAGAAACATGGCTGTCTTATAATAAAGATGTTTCCTTCATGAGGTAATGCTCCTGAAATATATGCTGGGTAATCCATGATCCACTAAATCCATGAGGTAATGGGTCTGAAATACGTGCCATAAACCACAGAAATTTTCTGATGGGAACACTGGATTTGGATTTTTCTATTTCCCTGAATGTCGGGGCAGTCAGGATGACTAACACTGGTTTTTCTCCATGTTTCCTCTTTTCTTTCTCAAAGACAGACAAAGTTACAACTACCCATCATTTCAGAAGGACAAGTGATTTATAAAAAAAATCTTCCTGCAAAGAAAGGAAGAACAATGTGACAGTTGGAAATGTAGCGAAGTACGTTGTGACCATTCCCCTTCCCAACATGCACACATTTAAACCATTAATATGGCTTTCTTTTCTGTTAATTAAGTTACAGAAATGAGATAAAATCTTCACTTTGAAGGAAAATGCATTAGTATAAAGTCAAGACCAATTGATTTCAAAATGAAGATATCTTTCCTTAGAGTTACCACACCCCTTGCCAGTGGATACCCCTCTGGAGGCACAAAACTGAAGCTCCTTTAAACACAAGTATGTAAACATGTATGCACATATACTTCAAAAATCTTTGTAACCAACTGGTTCAAATCCTTCTTCTTGCAGATGATGAGATAATTTTTTAATGCCATCTGTGGTGGTCTTAAAATATATCCTTAATTTTTTATAAGCTCCCCTCAAAAGATAGAGTCTAATTACTCTGTCCTTGAGAGAAAGACAGAATTGGAGACTTACCTCTGAAGAACAGAATGTAGGGGTGCCCAGGTAGCTTATTGGTTGAGCATCCAACTCTTGATTTCAGCTCAGGTCATGATCCCATGATTCATGAGTTTCAGCCCTGCATTGGGCTCTGCACTGATAGTGTGGAGCCTTTTTGGGATTCTCTCTCTCCCTCTCTCTTTACCCTTCCCCCACTCTTTCTCTCTCTCCCTATCTCTGTCTCAAAAATAAATAAATAAACTTAAAAAAAAAAAAGGAAAGGACAGAATGTAACCAAAATAATAGCACATGGCTTGCAAGACTAGGTCATAAATGGCATTGCAGTTTGCTCCTTGCTTGCTTTGGATTGCTTTCTCTGGGAGAAATCAACTGCTATGTCGGTATCCATGGAAAGCCAGTAGAGTGTGGCAGGCAGCATTCTAAGATGGTCCCCAAGCTTCCCACCTGCTGGTATACACATCCTGTAATGCCCCCGCCTTGAGTGTGGACAGGACATAAGAATATGACTTTATATCGGGGCGCCTGGGTGGCTTAGTTGGTTAAGCATCCGACTTCAGCTCAGGTCATGATCTCACGGTCTGTGGGTTCGAGCCCCGCGTCAGGCTCTGTGCTGATAGCTCAGAGCCTAGAGCCTGCTTCAGATTCTGTGTCTCCCTCCTTCTCTGTCCCTCCCCTGCTCACACTCTGTCTCTCTCTCAAACTATATATCAACATTAAAAAAATTAAATATGGCTATACAGAATAGGTAGGCGGACAGTCACTCCCATGATTAGGTTATTTAGGACCGTCATAGCAGACTGGAGAGATTCTCCCAGCACCTTAGAAGAAGTTATTTGCCATGCTATGCAAAGGCCATGGGGCTAGGACCTGAGGACAGACTCTAGGAGCTCCAGGAGATGCTGGCCAACATCCAGGGAGAAGATGAATGAAGGAACTTCATCCCTATAGCCACAAGCAGCTGGAACTGGCAAACAACCTGTATGAGCTTGGAGAAGGACTCTGAGCTCAAGGTGAGAACCGGTTAGCCCGGCTAACATCTCAATTTCAGGCTCAGAAAAGAACCTGAACGGAAGACCCCATTTAACCTGTACCCTGCCTCCCTACTCATGGAAACTGTGACAGAATACATTTGTGTTGATTTAAGCCGTTAAATTGGAGGTGATTTGTTACAGAGCACTAGAAAACAAAGACAGAAGGAAACTGAGGCCTCCCCCCAATAACTGACATCATGTGAACAAACCATCTTGGAAGCACATCCTCCAACACCAGTCGAGCACTCAAGACTGAAACTCTGGCTGACAGATTAAGTGGAACCTCACGAGAGGCCCAAAGCTAGAACCACCCAGCTAGGCTGTTCATGAATCATGTTTTTAAAATATTTTGTGCTCCTTTGACATCTTGAGGGGCCTAGCTTGCTGGGGAGAGACTATTTCTCTCAGAGCTAGCTAATTTCTAGAGATAACAAACAACTCGCGTGTCATCACAAACTCATTGCATATGCAACTGACCCATCCTGAGTCTATACCACTCGCCACCTCCTTTGTGTAACTCTTATACGCCAAGCCAGTATTTCTTTGCCTTAAATCAATCCAGGGCAACTAAAGACCATCCCTATAGCCCAGAGCCCACTGATATTATTCTGGTAGCCAATTCTAAGCTGTATCCTCTGTCCTCCTTGTGTTTCCTGCAGAAAGAAAGGGTTTGCTTTCTCCTTTTCTCTTTTCTGCCTTCTGCCTGAATCTGTGCTTCCCCATGCAACCCTGCATGGTGTGGCATACCTCCTTTCTCTGAAGAAATGTAAGTAATACATTATTCATTCTTTCAATAGCATTAACCTCTCCATATTGTCACTCCATCATCTCCATAAATTAAAATCCCCTGGGTATTTTTTAACACAGCTGCTCCCTAATTTCTGATCCACAAAACCCATGTGAGGTAATCAATATTTACTTCTATTTTAAGCTGCTAAGAATTGGAGTAATTTGTTACTCAGCAGTGGATGACTAATACACCATCTTTGCTTGTATTCACCGCCAGGGCCAGAGAAGTGGGTCTAGGTTCTTGATTCTCCTAGACGTAGGTTGAAGTAGCAGCAAAAACAGCACAGACTCTGAACTCAGACTTCAATTCAAATAAAAACTGCTGCTTGGGGCACCTGGGTGGCTCAGTCGGTTAAGCTTCTGACTTCAGCTCAGGTCAGGATCCCAGGGTTCATAAGTTCGAGACCCATGTCAGGCTCTGTGCTGACAGCTCAAAGCCTGGAGCCTGCTTTGGATTCTGTGTCTCCCTCTCTTTCTCTCTCTGCCCTTCTACACTCTCACTCTGTCTCTCTGTCTCTCTCTCTCTTATCTTTCTCTCTCTCAAAAATAAAATAAACATTAAAAACAAACAAATAAATAAATAAATAAATAGATAGATAGATAGATACTGCTGCCTATGTTATTCTTGAGTTTGGTCAAGTCCCCTTAATATCACCGAGGCATAATTTCCTCAATTTTAAAATTGAAATAATACCTACTTCATCAGTATTTTGTGAGATTTTTGATAACTGACCAAGACAATGCTTATAAAAAACCAAAGGGTTTTTCATGGCATTGACATTCAATATATATTAGGTTTTTTTTTTTTTCTTAATGTCTCCATTGTCATTCAAACACAGTGAATGATCAATTGCTCATACAAAGAAATTGTCAGCCCTAAGATCCCTGGGAAAATCACTGTATAAGCAAATAACATTTGAAGATAATGGTGAAGGACCATGCTTGGAATCAGGACAGGGAAAATAACAAGACTTCAACATGCAAATGAACAATAAGAGAAATCACCATCACATCTTGAAAAGTTTCAGTGTCCCGTTGAGTACCTTCCACAATCTTGGGTTGCTGAAGTGAAAGGAGCCACTTTGTTCAGATAGAGCTGGAGCATCATGCCAGATCATCACCATTCTGGAAAAGAGGTGGAACATTGTGCTCTTGTTTGCACATCTCTTATCCATTGCTAAGACCTCCATCCCTATCTTCCTATCTTCTCAGTGACCTACTTTGTCTTGAGACATATCATGTAATTAAAAAAAAAGGGTCAATGCCAGTTAGCTTACTTATGCATCCCCTTCTCTAATAAATCATGTCAACAAGCTATATCAAAGATGACTCTCAAGGAGTTTATACCTAGTTGAGGTGAAAGCTATAGAAAAGTAAAAATAAAAACCATGAGATAGACAACTAGAACTCTACGGTGATGATGAAGTCCCAGATGGGTGCTCTAGACTGGGTAGTTTGAAATGACATAGTCTCCAAACTCTTAGTGAATTTTGATACTTATCCTTTCTTCAATACTGGAAATATGGAAGGGAAACTCCCTACACTATACACAAAATACATTTTTCTCTTTTATAGTTCGTGCTATCAAAGGGATTTTTATCTAAGCAAATGCAATAAAGAAGGTTTGTTATATGTATTCTAGAAGTTTTATAGTTTTGAATTTGATGTTTAGGCCTAAAATCCATTTTGACTTATTTTTTAAATTGGGGATAAAGTAAGTATAAATAGCCAATTGTTCTAACATCTTTTGTTGAAAAGGTATCCCTTCCTTATTGATTTACTTGGGTAACATTGCAAAAAATCAAAGGACCATGTGTGCATTTATGTTGGAAGTACCTATTCTGTCTGATTGACCTGTATGTCTACTTTATGCCAGAGGGAGTTGCTTACAGTAACTTTATCATTAGTTCTGAAATCAAGCAGTGCAAGACATCCAATTTTGCTCTTCTCATTAAAACTTATTTTGGCTCTTCTCTGTCCTTTGTATGATCATGTAATTTTAAGAAAAATCATCATCGATACAAAAATTTGTGTCAATGTTGATTGGGATATATATATATATCCTTTATATATATATATTATATATATATTATATATATAAATAAATATATATGTATAATATATATATTTTATATATTATAAATATATATGCATAATATTATATTTATATATTTATATAATATATTAATATAAATATATATTATAAACATATTATAAATATATAAATATATAAATATATGTATATATAAATATAATATAAATATTATAAAAAAATAAACATAATATAATATATTTATATATATCCTTTATCCTTTGATATATATTTGGAATATATATATATATAATATATTTTATATATATATTATATTATATATATTATTTATATTTATATTCTTTATATATTTATTTTTATTATATATATAAATATATAATATATTATATATATACATATATAATACATATATAAATATATAAATATATAATACATATATAAATATATATAATATATATAAATATTATATAAATAATA